>NC_138026.1:48522255-49766224 GCF_964106645.2 Podarcis pityusensis
TCCCTTAGCACCTCTTGTCTTGGGCTGCAGCTCCCTCCTTATATTGTTTTTTCTGTTATCACCAGGTTGAGCATAGTGTTCCTTTTGAGTGAAGTCAGAGTAAATAATAGGAAACCATCCATATTTTACAACAACCATGCAGTGCACACTGGCATTTCTGTTAACAATGTTTCCTTTGTGTGTGTTTTTCCCAAAGTGACAAAACTATTTTGGGACCACTTCGCTGTTTTAAAAGCAACAAAAATGACTGAGCAGTTGGTGCAGTTGGTACTTGGGCTAGAAAAACAGAGATATTATTATTATTCCAAATCATAATTGAGTGTATGCTTTTCAGACCCTTCAAGGCAGAAGGGGAACACCAATCCTATTTTATTTTTATTTTATAAATTTAAGAACTAAGCGCTTATAACTACACACTACCTCTTTCCTGCCAGCTAATCCACTTAGAGGCATTTCCTGTGAAAGTACTTGAGGAAACAAAATACCTGTATGTAAGTTCTCCCACTGCTAACACTAATGTGGTTTTTTATTATTCTCAACCTACAACATCAAAGCTTCTTAAATAAATGGATTCCCTGCTATCTAAATCCTTTTTGTGCAAATAGCTCTATTAATCTAGATTTATTTTAATGAATACAAGCAAGAGAATGCGTATGCAGGAACACTGAAGCACTTCTGTTATTAATTCTTAAAAAACAATAGTAAAATCTTTCCTACAATATATGCTTTTCAAACACCCCACTTTTCCTTGTTAGAAGTACCCTGTAGCATTGTAGTGGCTTATTATTATTATTATTATTATTCCTGCCCTCTCTATCAAAGGAGCCCAGGGTGGCAATTTTTCCATTGTTGTCAAGAGATCGTTAATGATATAGGATGCAGTATTAGTTTGCCATGAAAAAAGTTTCTGTTTCTGTAGATTTAGGAATAGTTATAGAGCTGAGACATTTGAGCGTGTCTATTCCTTTCCTTTGGATCACCTTTAAAATCAGATCTGTTGAGAAGTAGTAAATGCAAGTGCTTGTTGACAGCTCATGCAATAGTAACTTCCCTGCAAGCTTGTCCCCTTCAGATATTTTTTACTATCACTCCCATCAGCCTCACCCAGCATGACTAATGGTCACCAGTGATGAAGCCTAGAATATCTGGAAGGAGCTAGGTTAGGAAAACCTACCTTATAGCCATAGCTGATTTTATTTTAATCTTCAGCCTCAGACATATTTGGTGTTTTATTTACTATTTAAATTTTAGTATATTTTCCAAATATAACGCAAGGAAAGAAACAATCCTTCAGTTCTCTTCCACTTCCCACAACAAATACATCTTTCCAAATGCAGCTAGGTGATATAAGGTTAGCCAAAGCACTGATAGTTTTCATCATCTCCATTGAGGGGCCATCCCTTGTCCTTTCCAGACATGGTCCACACTTTAGAACTTTCTTTCCTTTTTGCTCCGGAGCGTTCCACGCCAAAACCCAGTTTTTAAAATTGAGCAGGAAAATCCAACCAATTTGCTGTTCATTGCCCTACAGCTTTAAAGGGGGGGGGGATGCTTGGGACATTGAGCTTTAAAGTGTGGACCTGTGCCTGGAAAGAGGGTGCAAAGGGTAAGTGTGGATAAGCCCTGACTGAATAATTGGTTATATAATAGAGAAAGAAAATGAACAAAAACGTTCCCTGTAGTAAGAAATTAAAATGAGGCTTTTCTTTTCTTTCTTTTTTTGAAGGCTGGGTTGCATTCGTGTCTTAACTAGAAAGTGCTGGGTTCTTAGGTAGTGAAGTAATTCTGTTTAACGTGAAAAGGGTAATCCTAGCCAATTAAACTGGTATTTGCTGGACAGAAAAAAATATTGAGAATCCTATGATTTGTCAACTGCCATTGTCAGCTGTGTGTTCCCCCTATAATCCTATGTCTCAGAGCATGCAGGGACCTTTTGCCCTTGGCCCATCTTTTGCTGAAGGGAAGAAATCTTTGTAACAGAAGAAATTTGTGGGAAATGGAGGTAGGAAAGCAAAAGTAGAGGCTAGAACTGAAGACACTGTAGTGGGCAATGGTCATGGGGCTGTGAAGCTGTGAAGAGCAGTTGGAGAGATTGTACCTGATCACTGCCCCTTCATTGTTGTTGTTTAGTGGTTTAGTCGTGTCTGACTCTTTGTGACCCCATGGACCAGAGCACGCCAGGCACTCCTGTCTTCCACTGCCTCCCGCAGTTTGGTCAAACTCATGTTAGTAGCTTCAAGAACACTGCCCAACCATCTTGTCCTCTGTCGTCCCCTTCTCCTTGTGCCCCCAATCTTTCCCAACATCAGGGTCTTCTCAACATGAAAAAACCTAAGATCATGGCCATTGGTCCCATCACCTCCTGGCAAATAGAAGGGGAAGAAATGGAGGCAGTAAGAAATTTTACTTTCTTGGGCTCCATGAGCACTGCAGATGGTGACAGCAGAGACGAAATTAAAGGATGCCTGTTTCTTGGGAGAAAAGCAATGACAAACCCCTTCATTACAGTGCACAAAATATTGAAGATGCCCATGTAAATGCAAGCGGCCATAAAGAACAGGTCTCATTACTGATAAAAAGAAAGAAAGAGGAAAGAAACATTTTTGGAAGGAAAAAAAATCAGGCTTACCTAAGAGCCATTTACAGTTTCCATATAAACTGTTGTAGTCATATCCTGTAACAATTGGCATTTGTTTTTTAACTCACTGGCACTGATACAAATTTGCAGAATGGAAAGGTTGTGAAAGCTATTCTGTAACCCTAACAGAGAAATAAAAAGGTATTGAATGAAGTGAGCCAACAAAATTACAAAAAATCAACACCTCACCCAAAGCAAAACACCAATGTTGGGATACACTGTGTAATTAAATCTACCCACAAGGACAAAACCAATGCAGTCAGTCAGAAATACACCACATGTGACTTTTATTTATTCTGCTTTATCAAGCTTAATTGATGTGTGTTGGGGAAGGATTCTCAGTAGCAGGAACAAAAAGTCTTATGGTGGCAGTCTCTCAAGGTTTTCCCAATGTCTGTTTATGATAACTTAGAATAATTCATTGTTGAGTGCCTTTCAAGTAGTGGCAGAATAACTCTAATTCGCAGCTTCCACATGGTTGGTCATTAATCGCACATTGTCATCCTTCTATTGGGAGAGGAACTGGGCAAAAATCCATCCAGCTGGCACTTTCTTGACTAGATGTGTCAGTTCTGTTTTCAGCTAGGAGTCAACATGCCATCACTAACTGGCTAACATAAATGACACCTCTTGGCATTTTCCAAATAGGATTTCTCCTAATTCAAATGTAGACATAAAAATGAGGCACTGATGTGTTCTGAAGTCAGAGGATAATATCTGCATGAGAATACCAAAAGAGAAGTGCATTTCACTGGTACAGAAACAGTGTACCAGCATGTTCCTAGGTCCACTTCAACGTTCTGGCTAACCTATAAAGCCCAGATCAGTCTGGGTACTGGATATTCATGGACACCTCTTTCCAAATCAATCTCTCTGCAGCTCATGTTCTGCTGAGGCAGCCCTGCCTTTGATTTCATGCTACTCCAAGGCTTCCAGGAGAAGCAGGGCCTTCTGGAGTGTTATTCCAGAGCTATAGAACCATGCTTTCCCATGTGCTATGTAAAATGATGGGTTTGGAGAGACATATGGTAGAGAAGTGAGAGCAGCATTTTATGTCCCAGTGTTAAGGCTTCAAATGAACTTTAATCTGATTGGGTTTCAGTAACAATGGTTCCATTGGTGGATATAAGGTTGGCTTTGTAACTGAGTTAAGAAATGTGAGACTAGGAATGCATAGCCTCCAACATTTCTCCGATGAAAATAGGGTTATCATCATCATTATTTCTTCTTCTTCTTCGTCTTCGTCTTCGTCTTCGTCTTCTTCTCTGCCCAACATACATAAAAACATAATAAAACATAAAACATGAAAAATCTTCCCTTTAGATATCTTATGCCCTTGGTTCAGCAGTCACATAACTCTATACCCTCCAACATTTCTCCTATGCCAATGGGGATGTCCTAAGGAAAAGTGGGACATTCCAGGATGAAATCAGAAGCTGTAATGGCTTCTGTAAATCTAGGACTGTCACTGGAAAATTCAGGACTGTCACTTGGAGGGTCTGGGAATGTGAAGCTTGATTGGTTGGTGTGGTTTTGGGGTTTTCAGAATGGGCTTTTCAGAATGGGGGTATGGGATAGAATTGTGATTCTGTAAATGAAATGTGGCTCTTGATTTCAGAACTACCATTAATGGCTGGATGCTTTGGGACATAAGGTCACTGATGTTGTGGAAGTGTGGTAAAATCCTCTTCATTATTTGTAGAGTTAGATACAACCCACTATACCAAGGAAGTATATGCACATCACGGTATGTTGACAATTGGTAAATGGGTTACCTGTATTCATCAACAAAGTGTTCAGATTTGTGCTAACTTCTGCTCATAGAACAGCTCTCAAGATGTCTGGTGTTACAGGATGTCTGGTATACTATAGCATAGAACACATTCAAGTTCATAAAGAAAACCCTTACATGTAAAGGTGCAGACTGTTTAAGACCGTTCCATTCACTCCCCTGTTGTTTCTTTTTTTAATTCCATCCAATTAGAAGCTAATCTCTACCTCGCTGCGGGCTGGTAAATGTTGCATTTCAGTGCAAACTAGCTGGGCACTTTCATTTCTTGTAATTACAAGACATAATTACTTTGGTGCTTTCTTAGACTTGGTCTTATTAAATATTTTTGTTGTTGAATTTCATAGTTTTTATGTTTTCATCAGCTAAAAACTCTTTTTATGCTAAAATAAAAGATAACTCCCAGGAGCATAAGAATTAGATTCTTAAACCTTTTGGAGCATTTATATGTATCTAATATATAATACATCCTGATAAAATGAAGGAGACAGCAGCACATATGAGAATGTAGTGTGCATAAGTTAAAGACAAGAGTTAAAATTATTGCTCTGACACGTATATAGTTTTCTCCCTCCCAGCCACTAAAGATGGAGGCAAAATCAAATCTGGGAAGTAGGAAATACAAACTCCATTTTAATTAAGGCCTAGAAAATGCATGCATACTGAGAAGGGTCATTTGCTGATGGGGAGAATGGGAGTTGTAGTCGTCTTTGCCTTCTGAACTGAGCTAGTAAGCAGAGAAAGCTATCTGTTAAACATTTTAAATAGCCATGAGAGTGGAAAAGCCCTTAGAAAGGAAGATGGCAGTACTGCATGGCTCAGAAGCTGCATATACTGTAGCAGGCAGTACTTTATCTGGAGTTGGCTAACCCACATGGAAAAGGAAGATAAATAAAATAAGAACATGTTATTAACTCACCCGTGAACAAAAGATGCAATGAAAACCCAATAGCAGCGTCAACATTTCAAGTACCAAATCCAATTCTACAGTGTGATCTATATTCAGGCTGAGTTGCAGGGCAACCATTGAAGCTATGTTCGATTACCCAGCCCAGCTTTTACCTGTGATTATTTCTGAATTTCTCTACTCTAGAGCTAAAGCAAAATTGTTCTAAAGCATTCTTAAAACAATGACCACCAGCAGCACAAAAATGAATAGGACATCAGGATTAGAATTAGAATGATCAGAAATATAGAATAGGGCCCTGTGACCCTGTAAGGCTATTTCAATCAAGTACATATCATGACTCTGTGTGTGTGCGTGTGTGTGTGTGTGTGATGTGATAAGCATGGGAAAGCCACTATTTGTGGGAATTACCACATGACCAGTCACACAGTGATCCCAATAACTTTTATTTGGGAGTAAAGTTTCCATGGATCTTAAACTGAACAATGTGGTGATTAGGAGCATCATCAGATGCTGCGTCATTGTTCATCCAATACTTTCTCTGTATCCCTGCAGTATACAGATAAAATAATAGATAACACATGGCTTCAATTCATAAAAACAATTAAAAATAAGATGGATGGAACTACCTGCTTAGCACCATATTAAATACAACCCAAGCGATCAAAAAAAATTTTTAAGCAAATATAAGTATTTTTTCCTGCAAATCTTGGGGTTCCTCAAATCTGTTGTTATCTGCCTCATTTGTAAGTATGTATGATATTGTTTGGGTCGCAGAAGAAGCCACTGATCAGAGGACTGACCAATGAATATCAGGTTCATTGTAGAAAAAAAATGGAGTTAAATGCAGTTGTTTGAGAATTGTCTGGACCATTAAGCTTTGATGGGGGAAAATGTTTCAGGTAAATCAGTCCTTAGAATTAGCAGAATCTGTGGCAATTAATACTCCAGTCCAGTAGCTGAAACTAGCAAGATTCTCACTAAGTACTTGGAAAGGCTTCAGGCTTTTTCTCTTATGTGCAATAGCTGCTCCATTGTTATATATGCAGTCTGTGAATCCAAGCGACAACTCTGAACAGGTAAATTAGAAGTGATAAATGTACCTTCTTTGTATGTTTCTGTAAAACTGAGGGAAACAATTGGGTAATAGACACTTAAAGGTTTTTTTAAAAAAAATAAAAATAAAGCACAACCTTCAACACATACTTGCTGTGAAGTGAGAAGAAACAGAGAAAATGAGGGAGAAGAAACTATCAAGATATGAGACTCTGCGTTGAAAAAGAGCATGCTAATGTTCCACATTTGCATAAGACATTTGCAGGGAAATAAATGCAGAGGGGTGAAACAAGGATTTATAATGCCTCACATTTTTTTCCGTTCATCCTGGCACTACGGGGAACTGATCATAAATGAAATACTTTCTTTTCTCTTCCCCCATGCCCTCTCTTCTTTTAGGGAAAAAAAATCTAGGAAAATGTTACTGCACGTTTTATGCATGAAAAAGCTAAGTGTTTTTGAAATTGATAAAGGTGGTGCAGTGCTGTCTATTTGCAAAACAAGACTCCAGTGACTATAGTTTCATGCAAACCTTATCAGCCAAGTGTCAATATCGCATGCTTGTGATATTTGACACACCTGCTGTGCACTCACTAGAAAACCGTGGCAAGCTTTTCTCCAAAAACTGTCATGCTGGGGGATAGGGAGGGATAAAAGAAATGGAGGGCAAATAGTATTTTGTACTGTACCATTCCAACTAAGCATATTTGCTCCCTGGGATGTGCTTGGTTTAAATAGCCCTGGCTCTGGAAATGTACACTGTCAGGAAAGCAGCTTGTAAAAAATAGTGCTCCCATAAGACATAAGTTTACAGGCCTGTGTATGTTTTCTCAGAAGTAAGTCCCAAAGTATTGAAGCTGTCCCTCCTGCCCCCAACGCCCCCTCACCAGCCCTGGTATCAGGGCCAGGCTGGAAAGGAAAGGGAGGAGATGGCTGGGTTTCACATTTTATTCCATCTTTAAAGAGATCCCTTCCCGCAACTTTCTCAGCAATCTGACATTTCAATCTGGTTTGAATCTGCCTAATTCAGGCATGAATTATTCAGTCCCATGGACTGCAGGAAGATCAAACCTATCCATTCTTAAGGAAATCAGCCCTGAGTGCTCACTGGAAGGACAGATCCTGAAGCTGAGGCTCCAATACTTTGGCAACCTCATGAGAAGAGAAGACTCCCTGGAAAAGACCCTGATGTTGGGAAAGATGGAGGGCACAAGGAGAAGGGGACGACAGAGGACGAGATGGTTGGACAGTGTTCTCGAGGCTACCAGCATGAATTTGACTAAACTGAGGGAGGCAGTGGAAGACAGAAGCGCCTGGCGTGCTATGGTCCATGGGGTCATGAAGAGTCGGACACGACTAAACAACAACAACAACAACAACAACAATTCAGGCATAGGGATATTGTAGATGTTGTGGAACTCCACTTCCATTCATCCCTGACCATTAGAATAGGGCTGGAGAAGTCCATCCAAGTAAGAGAGAAAGTATTTTTAGTAAAGTGTGTTCTGTAAGTAACTTCACCAAGAGGGCTATTTTGCAAGTATAATCACAACTTGTAAATATTTAATATTTTCCTACAATTGAAATCAGATATGGATACAGCTGAGACTCTGCAGCTAGAAGGAGGATAAAATAAAGAAAACCACACGCACAAGGCAGACAGATGACAGAGTACTGTCTGCCCAGTGTGTCCTGGTAGGAATGTTGGAGGATTCATGAAAATGGGAGCAGAAATTGCCAATATTTGCTTATTTCTCCCGCATCTGGAATGGAATCAATCCAATGCTGCTGTTGTTCTTGGTCTTTAAATGATACGTAATTGATTACCTCCCCACTCCCAATTTGCATTGCATCTGTTTTTCATCTCAATGGCTGGATTTTGCATTGAAATGAATGGTGTGGAATCACATAATGATGATGTAATTAATTACATAATTCTTTTTGGTAAAGTTCCACCACAGCAGCCCGAAGGATGAATAAATGTAGTTGCTGACAGAAGCTGAACTGCAGCAGAACAGAAACAGGGCTGCATGTGATGAATGTGAGTCAGAAGAGAAATTGATGCCTTCTTGCAATTCTAGTTTTCATTCCCAGTTTGATATTTCTATAGAGCTTGGACTGAACAGCAAACATAAAAGTGGCAGTGCTCAGGAGGTAAACTTATTCAGTTTCTAATTTTAGTTTTATCTGAGTTTTGTAATAGTGTGGGGATTTCCATACTGTGTGGCAAGATGAAGCTGATACATTTAAATAGCCAGTAGTGAGCAGCTGGTATCTAAAGTAAGGTCTTTATGGATCCTTGGCCTTGGGAATCCTACTATGCTATTGGAGAAAATTGGGGTAGAAGTCACTGTAGTGCTGAATAAATAATTCTTCCAGTTTTGACAGCAATGATCACTTATTGGAAGGCATTGAGAATCAGAATCTATGTTCTCCCTGAAATCATCCTTATTGATATGGAAAAGAGATTCATTTTCCCACTCCCAAAGCAGTTGACTGACACTGGCAACACTTGCAAACCTTAAGCAGTTTCCTGGCGTGCTTCCATACCCAGACCACATTTCTTTTCCTGACCTAAAATGTAGTTTCAGCAATGTATATGTTTATTTAAATGTATGCTTTCATCAATACATAAAGTGATAAAGTAGGTTCTTACATTATCAGTGTAGGACGGGTGAACAGGAAATCAATTTTATTCTCTTTTATACCAGTGTAATTAAACTGATGGAAAGGATTAAGAAACTGCTTTGTTAAATTAAAGTGCTCTTATTGCATTGCTTGATTATTCTTCCAAAACAAGAGAAAATAAGGATGAGTTTACATGCATTTTCAAATAAAACTGGAGAACATTTGCCATTAGTAAATCTTCCATATTGCATGTAATTGGCTACTTAAATGAAAATGAAGACTTTAAATTAACTTTCTCAAGCTGATGGGGTTTTTGGTAGAAGAACTTATCAGCTAATTAAGAGGGAAAACAAAAATAGGACTAGACTAGCATTTTATGCTTTAAAAAACATGGATTTAATAATTTGCTTTGTTTCTATGCCAGCAAAAATGAAACTTTTTGACATAAGTTGTCATTCAATTATGCTTCAATAAGCTTGAAGGCTACAGTTTAATGCTTGTTGATTATTTCTTGTCATTTCAAAACATAATAAATTGGATAAATCACTGTTATAAAAGTAGTAAGTGGATGTAACTTGCAATACACATACATTTGATTGCAAAACATGTAAATGACCATGTTTTTGATTAACACTAAAACTCAAAACAGCATTTTGACTTAACATTGCCATCCTCTTAATTATATCATTTATGTATTATACTGTTATGAAATGAACATTAAGTCTATTGAAGTGATAAAAACCATACAAGGCATATTCCATTAAAAGACAAGCATACCTAGGCCTATTCCGTACTGTATTGTACAGTGTCACACAACTTTAATCAGTTGTGGCTTCTCTCAAAGGATGCTAGGAACTGTAGGGTGGTGAAAGTTGTTAGGAGACCCCCTTTCCTGCACAAAGTTACAATTCCCAGAGCTCCCTAGGAAGGAAGATTGACTGTTGAACTCCTGAGATGGGGCCCTAGAGGCCAAAACAGACATGAGAGCTATCTGAGATCACATCTCTAAGCTTTTTTTAAGCTTTAATGCAGCTGTTAGAGGATGGACATATACATTTCTCAAACACATATACATATCATTTTACCTTTGTAATATGACCTAAAGTTGCACCATAGCCCTAATGGAGAAAAGAAAAACGGGTGACTCGGAAACTACAGTTAATCCAGAATGTGGCAACTAGACTGGTGACTGGGAGTGACTGCAGACACTATATAACATCAGTCCTGAAATACCTGCATCGGCTCCCAGTACATTTTTGAGGATAATTCAAAGTGTTGGTGCTGGCCTTTAAAGCCCTAAACAGCCTTGGCCCAGTATACCTGAAGGAGTGTCTCCACCCCAATTGTTCACCATAACACTGAGTGAGATCCAGCACCAAGGGTCTTCTGCAAGCTTCACTGCGAGAAGTGAAGCTACTGGGAACCAAGCAGAGGGCCTTCTTGAAAGTGAAATGCCCTCCCATCAGATGTCAAGGAGATGAGTGACTATATAATCTTTCAAAGACATTTGAAGGCAGCCCTGTATAGGGAAACTTTTTAATCTGTAATGTTTTATTATACTTTTATATGTGTTGGAACTTGCCAGAGTGGCTGGGGCAACCCAGTCATATGTGTGGGATACTATCTCTGTATATCTATCTATCTATCTATCTGTCTGTCTGTCTGTCTATCTATCTATCTATCTATCTATCTATCTATCTATCTATCATCTATCTACCTATTTTTATTCTGAGCATGCAACCTGCTAGCATTGCCAACCCCTTGTTCATTCAGTAACCCGGTACTTCAATAACCTGGTATATTGTGCAATCTCTTTGGCGATCAAAGAAACTACTCTATTCCGAACTTTAAAATGGAAAACGTAATGCTGGTGGTCAACAAAAGAGGTTTAAAGACTGTTTCAGGGCAAATTTTTAAAAATGTAGCATAAACACCAACAACTGGAAAACACTTGTCTGTGAGCGCTCCAATTAGAGAACAGCCTTTACCAAAGGTTCCATGGGCTTTGAAGACACTCAAACTCAGGACGCAAGGGAGAAGTGTGCTAAGAGGAAGGCACGCTTGGCAAATCCACACCGTGATCAACTCCCACCTGGAAACCGATGTCCCCACTGTGGAAGGATGTGTGGATCCAGAATTGGCCTCCACAGTCACTTACAGACTCATTGTTAAAACCGTGTTTATGGAAGACAATCTTACATTGCTCCACCCCAAAAAAATCCTATGTAAAAATAATAAAACCCTCCTTTTAAGATCTTATATGCATTTATGGCCAAGACATTTAAGAAATGATTCCAAAATCAATCTGAAAGATCCTAAGATATTTTTAGTAACTGTTTTTCTGCATTTTAGAAAGCTCTGAATGTTGCCACATAAACTGCAAAGTATTTTAGGTCATTGCTCATTTGTGCATTTTCAGGTCTGTCATTAATTCTCTTCTGTGAAAGTGAAGTTGTTTGCATGACTTCAAGTTTCCCAGGGGCCTGAAAATCCTGATAATATAAACCATTTTGCTATAATTTGCAGGGGTAGAGGGATATTTTCTGGACAGCAGCATAAATCAAATATCTAGGCAGAAAGCCCAGATTGCTACTTACTCATGAAGTGAACCATTAGGCAAATGCTGTTTTGCTTGATAAGTAAAAATTGTCACTGTTTCTTATTATTCAGTATACATTCTCATACAATATTATACCATTCTGAGCCCTATCCAGGTGGGGAATTGCTGGGTTTAATGATAAACCTGGAGTTCCTACTTCCTATGTGATATTTCTCCTGTGGAGATGGGAGGGAGGTTAGCGTACACCGCCATCATGTGTGAAGATTGAAAGCCTATTTCACCACATTTCTGGAAATTTCCTGGTTTGAAAACAAGTAGAAAAATTAGGGAAAGCAAAACTTACAAGCCCATATAGCACTTACAGTGTGATGTCCAATGTTCAGCCACTCAGCCACTGTAACTCATTCTCCAGTATGGTAGTATGATGACTTCAAGAGAAGATGGGACCAACTGAATAAGTTAGAATTTACAAATAATGTGTTTCAGTGCTTTTAAACTATGTTTTGTAACATTACAGTATTCTACTGTATTTTAACACTTCATACATATTATGGATGAACAAAATGTCCCCTTTCCAATGTCATTTCCACATTCAAGGGAGGTGGAATCAGGGAGAGTTTAAGTTTATTTGGAGTGATAAAGGGGGGGGGGAGTAATCTCACTACTGCCCTCACACTTCCCCCTACACCTGTTCCTAGAGGCTGCTAAGTCTTGAAGTTTGAGCTAAAGGTTTCTTACGGATATCCTTCATTTCCCTCAGCACCACATGAAGCTGAAGCCTAGGATCATAACTGCCAGCTTTTCAGCCAATGTAGCCAGACTTGGCTGGACATTATCACAAATCCATAATATAGCATGTTGAGGAAGAGATTTCAAGGAAGCTGATCAGAAGGTTTGAGAACTACGAAACATTACTGACAGGGCCAGCAGTTTCAGAGCTCTCCCCGCCCTACTCAGTGCTTGTGCTGATACAAAAATGGGCAGTCTTCTTGTAAGTTTTGATGATGTAAGCTAAATATTATAGTGAGAGATAAAAGTGCTTGGAATCAAATACGTAGTATTCTACATCAAATTTCATCTTTTGTTCTTTGAAGTGTGGTCACCTCATATTATACTGGACTTTGGATAGGATATTATATGTTGTTATATACATAGCGACTATATAGATCATGAGCTGCCAGGATAAAGAAGAGTTAGGATTGGGGAGAAATTTCTGATAGCCATTCTAAACCCATGGGACAAAGTGGGGGACAAATCTACATAGGTTCACCATAATCTCAATCTTTATTTGCTTCTGCAACCCAACAGAAAGACACTATATTATGCAGGCCTGTCCTTCATCTTTCATTCAAGCTTCTACTACTCAGAACTCTCTTTTTCTTCCTAGAACCAAGCATTTAAGCCAGCAAATCCTTGAATTCCAAACCCAACCTTTTGTCTTCCTTCATTTCTTGCCCATCCAACCTTGTGGGCACTTGTTGCTTTGTTTTATCTTCAAAGCTAAAACTATTTCTTTGAATGTACTCACAAAATAAGCCCAGCACTGAGCCTCTTGGACTAACCTTTGTGACATGTGGAGAAATTATACCTTGACAGCTGTGTGATCCAATGCGGTATGATGTAGCCAGCCACTATTTTTTCCCAAACAGATTGTTGTCCTCACTCAATTTTGCAATAGCCTCCGGACTGAGCCACTCTCAGGAATTACAAACTAACACAGGCAGCCCATAAGCCTCCATGCTCACTTGGTGACACTCTGGAAATACCTTAAATTAGCTGGGGCCCTGCATGGATGCCGGATTTTCGTGCCCCCATTCACCTCCAGCTTATGTCTCATTATTTGTAATTGGCTTTGGCTTGTTATAGGATAAAGGCACAGAGTCTGCTGTAAACTATATCTACACTACAAAACATTCCTACACAAGGTACAGTTAATGATGCCCTTGGAGATCTGGTCAAAGAGTTCATGTCAGGGAATGTGTAGCGCCTGATACAGGAAGCGGAGAAAACAGGTCTCAGGCTAAGATTTGTTCTCTTTCATTTTTTTTCTTTTAGAAAAGTCTTCAATCAAAGTAATGAAATGACTACCAAACGCATCCTTGTATTTCTTTGGGCTATAGAAATGCAACAGGAAGGCACCAAATCTATGGAACTTTAAAAAAAAAAAAATGCAGCAGAGTAGCACAGTACCACTATTCAAATAACAGCAAACAGAGGAATGATAGATAACTATGTGCCTACCTGTTCACCAGCATAGTATTTTTTTCCAAATTGCTTACACTGTGGGTAAATTGTTACATTACAGGTCTAGTTTTCATTGACATGGTAGAACTGAGGCTGAACCCAGTTTTATTTCAGTTTTTAATGATTCAGTGCAGGGCACTTAGCCTCCCACCCTTCCATTCACATGCTTTCACAAACTCAGCAAGTTGTGTTGGGGTGAGTGGCGATAAGAGGCAGTAACAACTGAGTCTTGGGGCTGATCTAAATGGCATCCCTGTCATGTCTAGCACTGGCCCAATATAGGCATGAAGTCCTCCACTGACAAAGCCAATGCCCCATAAGTCAATGACCTTGAAGAGCAGACAGAGTCCCCTGAAACCACTGTTGGAAGATTTCTTTCAGGGGTCCCCCAGGTTGGGACGAGCTGGAGAACCCCTGGAGCTGTCAGAGGAGGAAGTGGAACAACCACCCAACCTTCAAGAACGTTGGCACAAAAAGGTCCAGGTTCAAGCTGAAGAGTGGCAGCACAATATGCACCTATGGGTTCAGAGTATTCTCGCTACTTGTGAGTAAGCAGTCACTGAAACATCTTTAGTAGCAACAGTTGTAGTCAGGGTGAGGTTCAGGACGCCAGAGTTTCTTTCTTCAGCTCACACGTTACTGGAAACAACACCAAATTCTGGCTTCTCATTCCTGATTTTAGTTTTTCTGTCTTGCTGTACTCTCTATGAAATTGACCTTGGCCTGATTCTTGCCCTTGCTTTTGGATCAAAGATATATCCCATGAAAATAAGAAGAGCCTGCTGGATGAGGCCAGTAGCCCATCTAGTCCAGTATCCTGTTCTCACAGTGGCTGAACAATTGCCTGTGGGAAACCAGAAAGCAGCATTTGAGCACAAGAGCACTCACGCCTCCTGTGGTTTCCAGCAACTGGTATTCAGAAGTATTGTTGCTTCCGAATGTGGAGACAGAGCCATTCAATTTGGTAGCCATCACTGCCTCCTGGGGGAGAAAGTTCCATAGTTTAACTATATGTTTCATGACGAAGTAATTTTTTATATCTATCCTGAATTTTCCAACACTCCGCTTTATTGGATATCTGAAACTACTCATGCTCTGAAACTACTTTTCAGTATGCATGCTATGGAGTCCACAGGGCAATATTTAGACTGAGAATGCAGGTGCTCTCAAAGAAGAACAGGAATCATGGGTTGGAGAAATCAGAAGCATTTGTGTTATGAAAGTGTTTGTGGCATGTATTAAGCCATTCAGATTTTGAGGAGGGTGGCTCTTCTGCCTTCTATGGCAAACTGGTACCTTATTGCGATTTGCAATTGGTCTGCTTTTTATTGCCATCCACAGTGTATCGAACCAATAACGATGCAGTAAGAAACTGTAATGCTATTTCAGAAGCAGTCATCAGACAAAATTATTACATCTGCAGAAGTCATTTGGTAAGGTAGAAATACAATCATTGCAGTGAGCCATTGCAACATGATTACTGGGTGTGTGTTTTAGTGCAAATACCTTCGTATTATGTGAGATCAGAATTCATTTCCTTTTCTCCGGTTGATGTACTCCACAGTTTTAATAAATTGTGTGTTTTCTTAACTTCTTGTTTGCGACACTCAGATTTTGAAACACGCATTTCAAATAAGCCTACAGAATTGAAAATAATATTGTTGACATGGTTATGCCATCAGTTATTCTCTGGGTTGTGGTGGAATCCTAAAAATAATTCCTTCTTATTAAACAATATATGCTCATCTTCTAAATGAAAAGGCAGAGCAGCATACTGATCAGGAATGTGATGAGGGAATAGCAGATGGGGAAATCATTCTTAAAGCCTCAAATCAAACATTCATCTATTGCAACAGGGAGGGAAAATGGAATGTTCAACATTAATATTGGTAAAAAATAAAATAATAGAATAGAATAATATATTTTGATGTCTTTCAGATTAGATGGAAAGACTGCAATGCAATGACTAAAAAATGTTGAAGCAATATATATATATATATATATATATATATATATATCGCCTCTGATAGTAGTAATCAATTTCAGGAGGAGTCTATTTAAGAACCAAATGTGAGTGAGCCAACCCTGCCAAGGGCCAGTGGTAAACCATTCTCTATATCACCCCACTGAGTCCCACAGCCCTGAAACTAAACATTTCCCCTTTAAAGGTGCCTAAGGTTGGCTCTGGAGGAGGAGGAGGAGAGGACAGAGAGTGAAGAAAGAGCTATGAGTGGAGGGGGGCCCTTTTCCTATCCTTTGGACCCCCTGGAAAACTCCTCAAAGGTGCTGGACCTGGAACTAGGTGTGGAGAGTGCAGCTGAACAAGACACAGCTGTGGGTAGCCTGAGGAAGTACCATCTCTCCCTTGGACATGCCCATAAAAGCCAATCTAGAGTGAGAGACTAGGATGTTGTCCACTGTTTTGAGGAGTTCTTCTCATTGTGAGACGTTTGTGGGTGAGTTGAGCGTTTGTTTGGACCCTGGATGAGAACCCAGAGGCTGAGAGGGAGGGTGTCTCAGAAGGAGTATGAATTGATATTGATTGATGTATATTTTATGTGTATTTTTGTTTAAATTGTCTGTTGCTGCTTCTGTTTTCTGTACACTTCTTAGAGATATTTTTAATATATTAAACAGTATAGAAATTAAGTCATGGTCATCATCACCACCCAAACTTAATTATCTAATAAATTTCTACACGTACCTGCCAATGAGGACAGTTAATGTGTTTAATGACTATCCCCTGCTCTGTTTAATTACAACAACCACATCAGCACAGGTCAAAAAACTCATCAGCAAAGCCAAACAGTTGATGGGGAAGGGTCTTCTTGATACCCTGCAAAAATCAACTAGCCACTGCCTACACTGCCAGTAAGGTGGGTAGCCCAATGAATGAAGAGGCCATGGGCTTAGATAGCCCACATATCGGCTCTGTCCCCTCTCTTTAGTGTTGACTGCCAGGCCCCTCTATTCCCTGATTAGCCACAAAAGCTGCTTCTTGCTCTAGCCACCTTGGGCACAGCAGATGCAAGATTGCATAAGTGACCTTGGGTGAATCTCTTGGCTGTCATACTTCACATGGTAGTTGTGAAGCTAAATTGTCAACAGAGGAGAAAGGACTATATATGTTGCCCTGGCCTTGTGGGAGGAAAATGGAATAAAACTGTAACACATAATAAAGGAAAAGGACAAAATTCTTCCATATATCAACAATGGATATGTTGCTACTGTAAAGGGAATTCTTGTTGCTAGTTTCACAGTTACCTTTGAGGTTGCCTGCTCAGAAATTAAATGCAATTAACAGCAGGTTATTCTTCCACTTCTCCTTTGAGAAAACAGATAATGCTATACATTGCAAACTTGGTTATAAAAGAACACAGAACTGAGCACAAAAGGCAGGCTTTATCCCTCATTTACAGGGCAACCAGAGGAGTGCAGGACTCAACAAACATGTAGGGAATCTAAACGGCCAACCTGATTCAGTCTGTTCCTGATACTAATGCTCAAGAATGGACCCAATCCAAAGGGAAAAGAGAAGGAGATATGTTAGACCTGAGCGATCAGCACTACACTGATCCTACAATATGCTATGCACACTTTCCACTTCTGTTCAGGGAAATAGCACAGCTTTCTCATTCTCAGTGCAGATGTTCCCACAGTCTATAGGCTGAAGACAACTTTAGGTCAAACTGTATCTTGTTGGATGCTGCTAAAAATTACAGCCTGCAAGAAGAAATGGAAGAGGGAATCGAGAAAGGGAATAAAGTAAATAGCATTTCCTAAAGAAAATTAAGCCTGACAACAAAATAACATTTTCAGAAAAAGCAGAATATTTAAAGCAAAATCTTACAAGGATCTTCAAAAGTGCCTTCTTGCTTTTGCTCTAGGCTCTTTGTATTTACAGTCTACGTTCCCAAAGGATAGCTGTGTTTATCTATGTAAGCAAGCAGAACAAAAAGTTCTAGGGCAATTTACAGACTGTACAGGCTGATTTGGCATCTCTTTTCCCAGAAGGAAGAGCCACCGAGTTCCATAGGGTACTTGTGTACCCCAGCCAGTGTAGTGTAGTGGTTAAGAGTGGTACATTCGTAATCTGGGGAACCGGGTTAATGTCTCTGCTCCTCCACATGCAGCTGCTGGGTGACCTTGGGCTAGTCACACTTCTCTGAAGTCTCTCAGCCCCACTCACCTCACAGAGTGTTTGTTGTGGGGGAGGAAGGGAAAGGAGAATGTTAGCCGCTTTGAGACTCCTTCGGGTAGTGATAAAGCGGGATATCAAATCCAAAACTCTTCTTGTTGTTGTTCCCAAGGCAGATTCTAAGGCCTGGATTGCAACCTAGAACCCACTGAAAGAAATTGAACTAAGGATTACTATAAATAAGGGTTGAAGGTTTTGGTTGTTGTAGTTGTAAAACTCAATGTTGAACTTATCAACATGTACTTTTTCTAATCCTCGTTTTGCTCCTTAATACTAGTTGCACCAAAAGTAAGAATAATTATTGCATATTATAATATTGTATTTTTATATTGTTGTAACCTGCCTTGCAACATCATGGCAAAGGTGGTGGGTTAGAAATTGAATATTAAATAATAATATTTATTAAAATTTGATCATATTGTGCCAGTGCTTTATAAGCTGTGCTGCCTCCGTGTCCATTTCTAGGCCCAATTAAAACTGTTGCTCTTAACCTTTGAAATCTGTAACAAATTTGGGCCATGATTCTTACAACTTCTTTGTATACCAACCCAAACTGTGAGATATTTTTCAGAGGATCTACTCCAGGCACCCCTGCTCAGAATACCAAAGAGGGCTTTCTCAATAGTTGAACCTAAATTGTGAAATCTCCTTTCTGGTGAAGCTCACCTTGCACTTTCTTTGTGGTCATTAATGGTGCCAGATGAAGAGGTTTTTATACTCCCAGGCCAAAATCCCTGTTTGTGTGCCATTTACATTTCTAGCTATCCATTTTTTATTCTTCTCGAAATGTTTATGCTGCAATCTGTTATTTTATTACATATTACTTTTTATTGTTTTATTTGTGAGCAGTCTGCCCTAGAGTGCAATGTTATTGAGCGGTGTTATATATAAATAGTAAACAATCGAACAACATACAAACAAATGCATATTGTCTAAAGTAATGAGTGCAGTGTTTTCTCTCACCCTCATGAGAAGTGTGAGGGTAATATGGGGCAAAGTCACAATTTGGGGTCATGGAACATGATTTAGATCTGCTATGACTAAGGGGGTTCACAATGTGTGGGGATGGCAAATCTGTGACATTTCAGATATTGTTGGACTACAACTTCTGTCAGTCACAACCAACATGGCAAATGTTTAGGGAGGATAGGAGTTGTAGTCCAATAACATATTGAGGACTACAAACTCAGCCCACAAGCTGTATAACTAGATAGCTTATGACTGTCTGCGATGGGCCACCATATGCAACTGATGGACTGTAATCAATATGTTGGATCACAAGTTGTGTAGGCTTACTTAATACAGTCATACCTCGGCTCCCGAGCGCCTTGGGAGTCGAACGTTCTGGCTCCCAAATGATCGATAACCGAAAGTGAGTGTTCCGGTTTTCGGATGTTCTTTTGGAAGCCAAATGTGTGGCGAGGCTTTCACTATTGTTTCCGGCCATGCCTACACAATCAGAAACCAATTGGAAGCTGTGCCTTGGTTTCCGAACATTTCGGAAGTTGAATAGACTTCCGGAATGGATTCTGTTCTACTTCAGAGGTACAACTGCACCAGCTAATGTGTTGGGACAGTTAACCTAATTAAAATAAAATAATTTAATGATGTGTGTTCCTATCTCTCTGTCTTAATATCTGATCAACTTTGATGCTAAAGACTCACTTTGAAATATACATAAATGCTTCTTTCTAAAAGGTGATACATAGATGTGTCTTACCAAAAGGCAATTGCCTGCAAAAACATGTCATTGCGTGGACAGGCGGAGTCCCCAGATCCCGAGCGGTCCCCCCCCCCCGTCATGTGGAATAACGACTCAAGACAACATGCTATGGGATTAAATTGGCCACAACTTTCTTAAATTTCAAATGTGGGTAGACCTTGGCTCAGGCATTGGGCGTTCTCCCTCCCCAGTCCCCAGCCGGGGACCTAGGGAGCTTCAGGGTTATCCAGTGTGTGGGGGGGGGATGGGCCAGCTCTGGAGAACATATGTTCAAGCAGAGATAGCCGCCCCCGTTACGCCGCCGCCGCAGGGGAGAGCAATGACGACCTTTCGGTGTACGGTCAAAGCCTCCCTTCAGAAACCCCTTTAACGGGGAACCCTGGTATCGCCGCCGCAAAGAGGAAGATGGACTAAAGGATTCCGCCCAAGGCCTGATACCGCCAAAGTTGTGACGTTTTGCTACGGGAAAGGCGAAACCTGCCAATGCAGGGAAATTCCTTTCCAGCCCTTTAACAGCAACCTTATCGTAGCAGCGCCCGCATACCTGTGAAAAAAAGTTAACCTGCAAAACCTATGAAGAAAAGTTAACCTGCAAAGGAAGACATTAACTGAGGGTGGGTAGGGTGGGAGAAGCTCTGGAGCCAAGTGAGGATTCCCAGGTAAGATCCTCCCTCTATTGTGTGGGCAGGTAATCCCTCCCCCTACCTAGCCTGGTCTCCTTGGCAACGCTTCCCCCAGGTGGGATTGGACAACTGACTGAGGTAGGCGGGGACCTCCAGGTATCCCACCTGAGGGAAGGCAAAGCCAAGCCTATGCTGATGGGGCCGCTCCAG
The DNA here is from genome assembly GCF_964106645.2 of Podarcis pityusensis. NCBI lineage: Eukaryota > Metazoa > Chordata > Lepidosauria > Squamata > Lacertidae > Podarcis > Podarcis pityusensis. The sequence continues at coordinate 48,542,832 of NC_138026.1, forward strand.
ATCTAGGGCTGCGCGCATCCACGCAAAGGGCGCCCCCCGTTTTAAGTGGGGAGCGGTCATTATGGACTGAATGCTTTATTTTTCCCTATCAAAAAAACAAAACAAAAACCCAGTTGTACTTGTCTTCCTATTGAATAAATATCAAAGATGAGAGGGTAAGTATGCTCTGTACATTTTTGTGCTGAACATAATCATTTGCGCAGAAAGGCTAATTAATATGAACAACCACATAATCCAACATTCCGCATTGATATTGATGCCTTTTAATATTCTCTTGCCTGGCTCCGAGTGCTAATTCATGCAACTTTTCTGCTTTCAGCACTACTACTGCATCAACATGCCACCTAAATAACTGTAATTAAGCATTCTCTGTAGTTGCTGATTACAGTATGCTGATGAACATTCCCACTGGATTTTAACAGCCTCTTTCATAACAACTACAATAATCATCTCATATTATAATGTCTGTGCTTCTAAAGACTTCTTAAATAATCTAAAATTTAAATTGTACTGACTGTTGATTATTACAATCTAAAGTTCAACAGGAGCTTAATCAAAAAGGTTCAAGTATTGCATCACTGACATCTATTAAGCAATATACATCATGGGAAATAAATGCTAAAGCTGTTTAGTCTTTGAACCAAAGTAAACTTTTAAAAAAGAGTGCAGAAGCCTGATTTCCTACTTACAAAGTGACATTTTAATTTATCCTTTTGCTGCAATGAATAAAACAATTTTGAGGCTTTTTTAAAAAGAAAAAGAAGAAAAGAAATAACAATGCTTTCAACAACAATTTGCTATTTAAGAAAATATTGCAGTGAAAATGAATGACAGCTGAAAAGGACAAGAACCAATTAGAAAGATGCAGAGTGCATTCACATTATTTTGTCTGACTTTGAGAGGTATGAGTGTGCTAGTCAGTGTACAGCCCAGTGTCATATGTATGCTGGGCAGAAGCTGTAAGTGAATGCTTGGTTCAAGGAATGTCTCTCTCTCAGGAATAGCCAACATGGTGCCCTCTACTGTTGCTGGACTACAGTTCCCATCAGCTCCAGCCAGCACGGCCAATAGTCAAGGAAGATGGGACTTGTAATCCACAAATGTCCTTCAGCATTTCACAGGGACTCAAGTGGCATCCATGTCAGGATTGACTTTCACAAGCTGAAACTTGTGCACCTTCCTGGAGGTCACCACATTGACTTCCCCAATCTGTTTCTTAGGGAAGAAGCTCATTCCTTTGAGGCCAAGGTAACCAACCTAAAGAAGCTGATGCAGGAGATGTTCAGGGATGTGGTGGATGCATATCTTCCCATACTGATGACTAAAGACCTGGTGTCTTAGAAATGAAGGTATCATTCTGGGAATACACAAAGGACCTATTTCTGGAGTGACAAACTGAAATCCTCTTTCAATGGCAAGAATTAGGGTCCAAAGTATGAGAGTGTCGTGCTGGGAATAGGGACGAGACATTGTTTTATCCTTGCGGCAACCCTAAGAGTTATGTTGCACTGATAATTTTGCCCAAAGCCATCTAGTGAGCTTCACAGCTGAGAAGGAAATTGTAATTTGGTCTTCTCATATCTAAATCTTGGCCTCAGGAAATCTCTTGGACTATATCATCTTTCCAACTGTAGACATTTCTTAACTGGATATTCCACAGGGTGGGGGGACTACTACATTTGTCTAGTTGAAAGCTGATTCTTTCATATGCAACACTGGAAATGTTCAACACAAGATAAATATTTTATGAAGTGGTTGGTGTATAATCAGGTGCAATATGATAATGCGCAACTATGATGGGATAGTTCTTGTTAGTTCTTGTGTTACACTAGAGGGCAGTCGCTCTGTGGACTTGTATTTTTGAAGGCTTCACCATGTGGTGGTGGGAAAGAGAATCCTTGCATGTGGTAATTTAGAACAGCAGGGGGAAATATATTTGCATACCCATCTCCTAAGTATGCCACTTTCCTACAGAAAAGTGGATGAGCATTCAAAAATAGAATTCTCTTGAATTAGTGCAGTTCAGACTTAGGCTACTTTACAGTGTAATCCTAGCCATGTCTACTGAGAAATAAATCCTACTGAATTCAATGGAGCTTCCTTCCAGAGAAGTAGGATTGCAATCGCAACCTCAGTCTGACACCTTATTTTTCATAATATTTATATTTGCTTTCCAGATTTTCATCTACCTCTGCAATTCACTTCTTGCCACTATTTGGATACATGCTGACACCACACACAGGTAAATGCACCCAGGTACTCATTGGAAAATGCAACCAAGAACAGGAGCAGGGCATATGTTAATTAGGCTTGTAAAAATGGCATCAGGGGGGAATTTTGCTGAAATGTCAGGGAAAACCTGGATGTATGGAAAAAGCAGCGAAAACAGCTCCAAAAACTTGAGGAGATCACTATTGGGGGGGGGAGATTTCTCCCAAAAAGCTTCACAATTTTGGGGTTTTCCTAAAACTTTGCTGGTGTCAGGAATTGCACTTTTTGAAATATGGCAATCCTATGGCACTGTGGGTTAAACCACAGAGCCTAGGACTTGCCAATCAGAAGGTCGGTGGTTTGATTCCCCGCGACGGGGTGAGCTCCCGTTGCTCGGTCCCTGCTCCTGCCAACCTAGCAGTTTGAAAGCACAAAGTACAAGTAGATAAATATGTACCGCTCCTGCGGGAAGGTAAACAGTGTTTCCATGTGCTGCTCTGGTTTGCCAGAAGCGGCTTAGTCATGCTGCCCACATGACCCAGAAGCTGTATGCCGGCTCCCTCAGCCAATAAAGCGGGATGAGCACTGCAACCCCAGAGTCGGTCACGACTGGACCTAATGGTCAGGGGTCCCTTTACCTTTTTGTTAATTTTCTCTTTTATTACATGAGGTAGAACATTGGACTGATGGGGAAGTGCTTTCTGCTTGGTAAATATCCAGCTTTCTTCCAACTTCATCTTGGGGCGAGGAATAGGTTTGTGAAAGTACTTAGGAGGCATTTATTTTAAAATGGCAAGTATTTACGATTTTCATATCAACATAAAATCAAAATGATTTCCTTCAACTCAAACAGCAGTTTAGCCATAGTATAAAGAAGAGGAGATATGCAAATGTCTGGATCTGGATATCCTGAAGTCTGATCTACTGTACTGCCCTGTGTCTATTACTTTTGCTCTCCATGAGCTCCTTCCCCCATTTCAGCTAACCATTGTGGTAAGTTTGAGAAATGCTGCTGACCTTTAAGTTCCAGGAAAATGTTTTAAATTTACCTGTTATTGCATATCCATATGAATGGTCCAGTGGTAAAAAAACAAAAACAAACACAAACAAACAGAAAACCAAAGAAACACCCAACACTGGTTATTTTTGCCCTTTAATTCCCCATAATGCAGGAGAAAGGAGTAGGGGGTGGAAGGAAATCAATTGTAACTTATCCCTTGTCGAAGATCAGCAAACTCTGTGTCACAAAACCAATGTGAAGAAATGGAGTATGGATTTTCTGCTGACATTTGTAAAGTGTTTGTGTCAAAGTATTTTTCTAATATAGCAAAGGTTACAGTTTAACAAATTAAAGCACATGTTTCTTTTGAACTGACATGCTGGTCATTTGGGTTAATTTAAATGGCGTGTGTTTTTCTAATAAACTCTTAACCTAACCTTCTCTGATCATGGCTGCTCTTTGCATTATTCAGGCAGAAGTAATTGCTTTTTTCATCAAAAATGAGCTCAATGGAGATACTGTAATAGCCTAATTTTTTTAACCTATTATTTTTATCTGGTAAAATTAGTGAACATACCCTATTAACAATGTAATACAAATCACTGTCCGTATGTACCAGTAATAGCTTTTATCTCCATTTGGGCCGAAGGCCTCTAGGCAGTGGTGGAATGTTCACTATTACATTTTGCCAATTATTTGAGTTCTCTTCCTCCAGCAGCATTAAAGGGACTTGTTTCTTCATAGCTCTGTGACTCTGCCCCATTTTACCAGCACAGATTAGTTTGCTAAAGTATTTGTCATCCACTCTGACCAACTTCATCTCCTGTGTATCTTTGTCTCTTGTTTTTAAGACCTGCTTTTCCCCTTCAACTTTTTGTATTCACCATACAGTAACCTTAACATTACTGCTCATTTGTGATATTTTTCAAACAACTAAGTGATCACTGATAAGCTGCCTTCACACGTTACTGTTGCAGATATTAATATTCTGCAGTTGGAAGTGACTGGATGCATGAAAACTGGCTCCTTTTGGAAATGAATCATTGTCCAAGCCCATAAAAATATTGTTCAAATTTTACTGGCAGAACTTTTCAAAATAAAACTGAAACATCAAATGTACATCAAACATATCCAGACAATATATTGTGCTGACTGGCACAGCTCAGCATCTTAGAAAATAAGAAATAATTCAAACAAACCTATAAGCGAAGCACTCTCTCTCCCTCTCCAGTCTGTATACCAACCTCATTGGCCTTAGGCTGTTTACTCTCCCTTCAGGACAGCTTCATTTACATCTTCACTCCATGGAGTTTGGGAGACAAAGAATCAAAGTCAACTCCCTTCAAAATAGAGATTTGGAACCCAATACCTTCATCACATAATCTAAGGTCACAACACTCACCTGTTAGCTACCAGCAATCAGTTAATTAATCATTAACTCAGCAAGAGCTCAGAGTCTTAGAAAAACTACTGTGGAAGAACCCCAATGTTTGCAACACACATTTAGCCTCCCCCCCCTTCATTTTGAACCTTCATTAATACATATACATTTTTTCATTTCTGTGTGAATAAAATCAATTATAGTTAACGGGAAGATGGTGAGCATACTTACAGGTGCCATGTGGCTAGCCTTGGTCCCAAAGTTACCTCACTAACCTTGTTCCACTATCGCCATGTTCACTGTAGCTTCTGCAGTGGGAAGACTTGCACCAAGTGTGTGTGTTCAAACAACTAGTTAATCACTGATAAGCCCTCTCCACATATTACCCACATAAAGACGTAAGCTGGATGTGTTTCACCTTGGTCCCAGCCTATGTGTGAAGGCTCTCCTTCTCAGGGGTGCCAACTATAGGGGGCATAAGGGGCTTCGGCCCCCTCAATATTTGTGGGGAGGGAGCTGAGCCCCCTCAATATTGAGTGGGCCACCATCCCCCACCACTGCCGGGTGAGTGCTGGCATGCTGGGTGGGAGCAAGACATGTCACATGATGCTGGACCAGCTCAATGTGGGAGGTAAGTTGGTGCCCCTACTCCTTCTGATGCAGAACCATGAGTGATAAGGATTGTACATTACAGGAGCAACCTCCATGTGTAGAAAAGGTTTGTTGCTGTGGATGTAATGGCAATCAATCACAGTGATGGACCTCTTTGACTGGGGTCCATGCATAGCCTTGAACCCTTGTCACCACACTCACCCTTTTCATATGTGTAACAAACACAGCACTAGTGACGGGTTTTTTACTTATGTCACAAAACACGTACAGTGGTACCTCTGGTTACGTACTTAATTCATTCCGGATGTCTGTTCTTAACCTGAAACTGTTCTTAACCTGAGACACCACTTTAGCTAATGGGGCGTCCCACTGCCGCTGCGCCACTGGAGCACGATTTCTGTTCTCATCCTGAAGCAAAGTTCTTAACCTGAGGTACTATTTCTGGGTTAGCGGAGTCTGTAACCTGAAGTGTATGTAACCTGAAGCATATGTAACCCGAGGTGTTGTTGTTTAGTAGTTTAGTCAAGTCCGACTCTTTGTGATCCCATGGACCAGAGCACGCCAGGCACCCCTGTATTCCACTGTCTCCCGCAGTTTGGTCAAACTCATGTTTGTAGCTTCGAGAACACTGTCCAACCATCTCATCCTCTGTCATCCCCTTCTCCTTGTGCCCTCAACCTGTCCCAACATCAGGGTCTTTTTCAGGGAGTCTTCTCTTCTCATGAGGTGGCCAAAGTATTGGAGCCTCAGCTTCACGATCTGTCCTTCCAGTGAGCACTCAGGGCTGATTTCCTTCAGAATGGATAGGTTTGATCTTCTTGCAGTCCTTGGGACTCTCAAGAGTCTCCTCCAGCACCATAATTCAAAAGCATCAATTCTTTGGCGATCAGCCTTCTTTATGGTCCAGCTCTCACTTCCATACATCACTACTGGAAAAACCATAGCTTTAACTATACGGACCTTTGTTGACAAGGTGATGTCTCTGCTTTTTAAGATGCTGTCTAGGTTTGTCATTGCTTTTCTCCCAAGAAGCAAGCGTCTTTACCACTGTATTAAAACACTGTTTTGTCTCAGTGCCCCACCACATCCCTTGCCTCTCATTATCGATATTGCTGGGCGTACTGGGAGAGTTGAGGTTGGTGGGGTTGTTGCCCCAGTGAAAGCTCAGCAGCAGGAATGCCATCTTGGCTTGATCACTGCTTTCACACTGTGGAGGCCCTGTTTTTCACTCACAGAAACAGACAAATCATGGCATTATGGTCAATTTTGTTTAATTATGGATGCATGTTCTTTCTCATGCATAGGCAATGTTACCACTTTGCCTTTATCTGATGGGTCCCGGTAATCCTGTTGGAATCAATGACACCATTATTTTTTGGAGGAAACATCTGTGATATCAGATGGTTCATTCTATATATAGTAGTTGGGTTCCACATTTTCCTGAACAGTTGCCTCCTCTTTCTTTTTTTCTGTGTTGAACTCTCCTTGTTCTTATGAATTCTTCTTCCTTGGTTATTGTGCTCTCCATAAATAGCCTTGCAGATCTAATTTGTGAGACAACACCTACGAAAGGAGAGAAGCGATAAGATGTATGTAAGCTATCATTGCAACAAATAGATTCTGGACAGGATGACATTGACCCTAATGCTATCCAAAGCAACTCTACAGGCAATGTTGATTTATAGCATTATCCTTGTGGATTTGCACAGAGTGCAAAAAATACAGAGAAACACAAGTTTCCTATTCCAGCAAGGCATATCCTTACATGGGTAAGGCATCTGTGTGCACAGGTACATATGCATGTTCACTATCTGTTCCCTTGCCAATGGCAATATTAATCCCACATTTGTGTCACTTATTTTTTAACTACTTGAAGTTATGGCCTGAAGTCTCCATTCTCTGGGCTCATTTTAGCCCTCTTTGGGCATTCTTAGATACAGTCTATAGGAAGAAGCATAGGGGCACAGAGCAGAGAGTCTGATGGGAAGTTGTAAGCACATTCAGGGAAATGTGCTTTCAGTCCTTCTCATGACTGGAAACAACATGCATAAAAGAGAGGATTGTGAAGGCATTCAACCAGAGATGTCTCTTCAAATCTTCCTTCTCAGCAGCGGAGGAATCCCTTGTATGGGTGAAAGTATCTTCATGTGTTGACATGCAGCTAATTGAAAGTGGTTGAGCTATTCTATTGTTAGAGGTCCTAGCTGAAAATCAGTAAAGCATAAAGGGCAGGCATTTGCTGAAAACGCAGCATTTGAACAAATGCAAAGCTCAACTCATTTGCATTTTGTCGCACTGTGGAGATGCACTGTAACTCTTTGTGAAGTTCATTCGTATCAAGGAAAGGACAGAAGGCTGTGCCTGTGCTGATGCAATACCAAGACAATGTGTTGCTTGCCTCCGGGAAAGAATTAGCACATCCTATTGACCTGTTTGGCTGCTTGTAATTAGACAGGGCAAAATGTGGCTTCCCTTTGTTCCCCTTGCGTGAATCACTGACTCAAAAACAAAACACATTTCAAGCAATGCAGAGCACCAGAACGCAATATACAAAGCCAAATCATTTCTTGGCAAACATGCGAAGAATTCATATAGATGCTTGTTTTTTAAAATAAATAAATACATATTTTGTGATATTTGGATTCACATTCATATAAACAATGTCTTCAGTTTATCAGATGAAAGTTACTAACTGTCCCCTTAACTCCTGTATTGTTCACACTGGGAGCAGCTTTATATTATAAGCATTGCAATTATTGCTTCAAGGCTTCATAAACACACAGTGACAGAGAGACGGGCAGGGTGGCAGCAGGACAGAAAGTGACACTTTGGTACACCAGAGTGTGGACTGTCACCTTAGCAGATAAACAGACTTTTCAATTATAAGCAGGCAGGAAACACATGGACACCAATGTGTTTTATGATAGGAACGGGGAACTGGTGGACCTTCAGATGCTGTTGTACTACACTTTCCATCACCTGAGGCAGCTAATAGTCTTTTTTTTTTTTAATGATATTTATTAAGAATTTTAAGATTACAGAAAAGTCAAAAAGAAAGAAAAAAAAAGAAATAAGCAAGAAAAAAACAAACCACAATCAAACAATACAAGTCAATAAAAATCAAAAGCAAAAAGCAAAAAACAAAACACATAACACATCAAAATCAAAAAACCAAAATAAACCACAAAAGTTTAAAAACAGATCCAATATTCCCAAATCCTTAACTGTCATTACCTTATTTCATCGACCTCCTCACCCCTCCCTTTTTTATATTCTAGTTATTGATTATCACAGCAAATCCTTCCCATTTTTCATAATATTCTGTCATTAAATTACCTTAATCTATTTTAACCTTATCTTACTATAAAAAACCCTAAAACTTAAAGCTTGAGTCTTATCTATACCAATTTCTCATAACCATGACATATTCTTGCATAGTTCTTTTTAACATTTCTGCTAAAGCCAAATAATTTCGTTTCAACATCTTTTTTAATACTCATTAATTTTAGAAAACATTCCTAAATAGAATTTTTGAAACTTTCTCCAATCTTCATCCAACGTCTCTTCCTCCTGGTCACGGGTTTTGTCACTCCTTTCTATCCCATCCATCTAGTTCATTAACCTGGTAACCTTATGTCCGAGGCCCTTAAGTCTCTTCCATGTCCCTTCGGCAGATCTTCTTCATATTTATACCTGTACTTTACTTTGTCTTCTGCTCCTTTCACTCTTGGAGACTCCAGCTTGACAGTATTTTTATCCCTTCTCGACAGATCAGCCCCTTTTCCATAGTCCACACTGAACTCCATGTGGTATTTAAAGACATTTTTCAAGGTCCCCCCAAAATTGAGGACCCCCACAACTCCAGACTCCTCCCGACCCAACGCCAGACTTGAAAAGTCAAAACATCCCTGCATAGGGGGGTCTATCCAGCCCCCCATCTCCAAACCAAACAAGACTCTATGTCTCCAAATCTGGCTTTTTCCAGGTTCATTCGTCAGGTCCAACCACTCATGTTCCTGCTGGGCCACGGTTCCCTCCATCTCTGCCTCTCAGGGTCCAGCCACAACCTCCTCCTTCATCTGATCTGTCAGAGCACATTCCTGATTTGATTCCTGAGTGGGTTCTATATAGATACCCACTACCTGTCCAAAATTTCTGATCGCAACAGTCATCAAATCCGTCTTCTCATGTAACTGTTCCAATAAAGCACTTGTTTTACAGAAAGCACGCACCAGAGCCTCTGAGCACATTGTTATACAAGGTCAGAAGTCTATTCCCACGATCTTAATCTGTTGCAGCTGCTCCCCAGTTCAAGTTTAGTAACAGTTTCACAAGCTCCCTCTAGGGGAAGAACTTCTATTTGTATCCAACTCTTTTCTTTTTCTTTTTCTTTTTAACAGCAGATCTAACAACAGAGTTTCCTTTTTCAGATATTTTGTCAATATTTGTTCCTTTAAATTGTGAAAGAGCACAATGGAATCACTATGTTTCTCTTCTTTTAACTGTCTGTCAAAAACATTTGTCTATAGTCAATGAACTTTCCCAAAAACGTCTGTCCTGACACCCCGCTCCCAGGTTCAAGACGGTGGAAAATTACTTTTCTTACACTCTCTTCTGCAGGTTTAAGCAATCCGGAAAAAATCCCCCCTCTTCTCCTGCTTCCGAAGGGGGTTCAGTAATTTTAGATGATGGAAGTTGATCCTTTACAAACGATTTTCTACACTCTAGTTTGCCATGTCTTTGCTTTAATCTATCTACAAGAAACGGAAGGCTGACTTCCTGTTTAGACCTTCCCGCTTCAGTGCCAAATTAAGAGGAATTTCTTAATCCAATTTTCCGTTCTACTCACAGATCGTTGTTTAAAGTCCAATTGTCCAGATTTGATCTGCTCACGGGTAGTTGTTTTGTAGCCAAATTGTCCCAGGAAAAAGGTAGCGCTCTCCGGCAACGGCTGTGCGGCTTCGCTCTACGGAAGAAGCAGTTGACTCTCAGCACCGCGCCACTAACCCCTCTTCGCTCCGGAGCCCGTAATTGGGTTCCTTTACGAATTGGGGGGGCACAAAAGGTGCCCGCCGAGTCCCATGGTCACAGGCTTCATCCGCCTGTGATTTTTTAGAGGGTCCCCGCTTCGCCGTAGCGGAACAGACCCGTTTCCCGTGGAGCCAGTCCCTCCGGATCAGAGGGAATCCGCCATTACCGATGGCGCCACCCCGGAAGTCTGAGGCAGCTAATAGTCAATGGTCAGGGATGAGTTGTAGTCAACAACATCTGGAGGCCCCAATCCCTCATCCTTGTTTTATGAGGTATAGTGTGACATAGTTTTAGGCATATGTTCATAATGGAGACCATGGATATCAGCTGCCATGGACACATGGATGCATTTAAGGACTGTCTCATATAAGGAATATAAGCTTACTTTCTGTTGCATCGCTCTGCCTTCAACAAAGCCCTATGACCCAAGTTGCTTTTCTTATTATTTAATTTGTATAGCTTTTAAGCTTTGTATATCTAAAACAAAAAGGTGGAATTAGTAAATGTATAGTTCCGAATTATCTATCCATTTATAGATATTAAGAATGAAATTGGATATCTGAATGTGGATCTTTATGTAGTAAAACAGGCACATCCATGAACAAGAGAAAAGTTTCAGTATGCTTTGGGGAATCACAAAGTTCAAATATTTGGGTAAAGGGGACTTGGGCTCTCACCTGCCTGCCACCTATCCATTCTCAAATTTGCCTACCAGTAATGGTAGACCATCACCTGGGCTTCAGGATAAAGAGCACATGAACTAATCTGTAACAGAATAGAAACAGAGTTGAATGTGTCGAAATATAGCTTTTCAAAGCTATTAGGCCTGGGGTGAGTTTCAATCTAGTGCTGCCTATAAAATGTGGTCCATTCGCTGCACATAATGACCACAATGTGCTTCCATAAAACATCTCTATCTTCAGAAGCCATCTAACATAGAAAGTGATCAGGAAACCTATGGGATAAAGGTTGCCAACAATAACGGCTAAATTCGATCATTCAAAAGTAAATTACTAAGTATAATGAGAAGACATAGAATTAATTTGCATTAACCATAAAACAAGACTGGACATCATCCAGAATTCAGATTTATTAACATTCAGAAATGCTGTCAGAGCTCATGTGTACATGGGACATTAGTCATGCATTTTGTTAATGTAACATAATATGGGACATAATTTATCAGGACATCAAAATAATAGCTTTTACTCCATTTCCCCATCTCAATGAGGACATGCACAATAGACTCGGAAGCTATACATGCACTCTATTAGAGCTAATTGAAAATAGATGATACAATTAACCTGCTTCTTAGTAAAAAGCATTAACACTTAATGTAAAATTCTAATCACAATAAAAAGAGGTTAGCACAGGAAGGAAATGTGGTGTATAATTCAAAATTATACTCTTCGCTTTCTCACAAACATTTTTGAAAAGTTGCAAAGTATAAGTATACTCTAATAAAAAATACCAGGAACTATCTTTAAGCTCTCCCCTCCTCCCCCACACACCCAAGGCTTTTGATTTTCCAAGGAATGTGACATTTCAGTCACTTCCAGAATGATTAAGTACACAGGCTCATGGCATTTAGGCACAACATAACAGAAGTGAACAGGTGGCAATGGTACGAATGAGTTGTAAAGGCAATCCATTTACAATGCATACTGTGATGTTATGAAAATTGGAGCTGAAACCTGTGTAGGAATGCATACTAATGAGACCGTCAAACTATCTACTCACTGGTGGAATCCATTACAAATTGAGACTGTTGATTATGATTATCTTTTAATTCAGTCATCTGTCAACAAAAGACCCAGGTCAGTCATTATCTATGGAATCAAGTTATATCTATTATCAGGTTGTCACCTAAAAAAATCTCTGCAGTTTCATTTGCAGCCTCCCCCCAGTTCCCAAACTGGAAATAAACTTTCCACAGGAGGATGCTTTCAATTTTTGATACAAAATTAAAATGACAGTTCATTTTTACCCTTGTAAAATTTTCAGGACAAAAAAGCAGTGTTACTGGAGACAGATCTGCCTCCAGCATTGTTCAGTTTGTAAGCCATAGATGTGATTGTCCCATTACACCAAATAACCAACCAGATTTCAGACACAGAGACATTGCTAACAACAAACAAAGCCACACTGTGCTCACTTTGAATGGACGCCAGGAAGGAGGAAGGAGGTTCCCCTTGTCAGAAATCGCTGTCTTGACCCCTGCATTTCATTCAGTTTAAACTACCACAATGTCACACTGGGAGTGTGAGCCCAGTTGTCACTGCAATAGAAACACGCCATCATTTCCTTCCCTTGGTGCCTGTCCTTATACAATAGATGGGTCTTTCAAGAGCCCATGATAAATATCTGGATGTAAGGCAGGTGTTTCAGGGAGCAAAAGTGGTTACGAAAAGTGCCGCCCCTGTTTGGACTCAACCACATCAGAATGACGCTTTAATGATTGTGAAGTATTTTATAATCTCTGCAATTTTTATACTTAAGAGTGAAGTAAGCATGTCATAGGGCTGCATGTGTAACCTCCATTATCATCCCATCAACCTCGTCGTGTGGAATGAATTTCTATATTCATGAAAGCTCCCTGCATGTTTTTGAACCCAGGGCTCTTAAAAGAATGGTGAGCCTCCATGTGTACATGTGACCTTCTACGTCAATAGTTTCCCCTCCAGATGTTGGAAGGTGATGGTGGAAGCAGAGCTATCATACTTGGTGGGCGAGAGACACCTCCATAACAGGTAGCAGATGTTCATCCTCAATTTACAGCCTTCTTGTACACTGACAGATTTAGGGTCTAGGAACCCACCTAAGCAGACAATATGAGCTTCAGGGCCACCATTAGAGGAATCTGCAGGCTCTTCAAAACAAAGCTGTCATGCCTCAGTGCCATATGAATACTGGCTGCTAGATTTTAATTTGAAAAAGAAGATCACAGTCTTTGGTGCAAAGGGTTCCTAGGCAACTATTACCAGCATCCTCCCACTCCTCAATGTCAGGTAAACAAATATCAATAGAATTTTTATTTTTCACATGTTATGGTCAAGGCAGATTACGTCAGAACTGTGGAAATACTTTTGAAAAAATCTACATAGTATATTAATCCATGACACAAATCTTTAATAATGAGGCAACACATGAAAAAGTATTGAGCCATAGCTCAGTGGTAGAGCATCTGCTTTGCAAGCAGAAGGTTCCAGGTTCAATCCCCGGCATCTCCAGGTAGGGTTGGCAGGAACTCCTCCCTGAAATCCTTGAGGGCCTCTGCCATTCAATGTAAATAATCTGAGCTAGAAGATGGACCAGTGGTTTGACTCAGTATATGTCAGGAACTGGAGTCAAGCATAGATCAGCAATCAAAGCAAAACACAGTGTCAATGAAGTTAACCCTTTATTCAAGAAACCAAAACAGTGCAGGCCTAATGATCCCAACAGCTCTCTCAATAGTAGGTCTTGTTCCAACAAGGCAGTTGCAAGGGGTGAAGATCCTTGTCTTCCCATCACTACCTAAGGTTCCTCCACTCCAGAATCTTTCCCCAATAGTCACAAACTGTGCTTGCTTACAACTCCCCTCTGCTCTCTTCATTTCTCTCTGTGTTCTAGGAGACCAGGGGAGAGGGGAGCTGGTCACAGTAGGAGGGGAAGACTCCCTGGCTTCTTCATCAGTCTGCCTCTCTGTCTCCTGGCCCCACACCGCTCCAGCTTCCACTTCTGCCTCAGAGTCTGAACTTCCCTCTGCCACCACCTCTTCCTGCTCACTAAACCCTGTTACCCCTTCTGCTTCCAACACCTCCTCCTACCAGTCTGTTCCTTCTTCTCCCTCTGACCACTGTGTTGTCCCACTACCAATCCCCTGGCTCTGAGCCTTCTGGGGGTGCCATTGGGGGTCCCCCAGCTCGTACTTCTCATCACTTCTCAATATCCAACCAGTCCAAGACAATATAAGGCAGCTTCTCATGTTCCTATGTCCATTAAAGAATCCATCAACATATAATTAAGCATCAAGAGCAATCAATGCAATCGTATCAGTCAATTAAAAATTACTAGATTTAAACAATATTTTAAACAACCCAACCATTAGAAACATAAAACAGAATGCATTTTTCTGCTGATACATGCTGATGATGATTTGCACATGATAAATCTCTGTACACTGCAAAAATACAGATGAAAGAAAAAAATGTGTGGGGAAATAAAGAAAGGCAAAGTGCTCTGGTGCTCTGGATGTTTTCCTTCCTTGTTCTGCATGAGTTATTTCCAAACCCATTTGCCCCTCTCTCTTTCTCACTCCTCATTTTACACTCGATAAGTGCAAAGATTACCATTCTCCCTAGTCCCCTGTCATTACCCTGTGTCCAGTTTCTGGCTAGCAGCACTGAAGGTCCAGAAGAACTTACAGCTGAATGTATTAACATCCATCCTCACCAGATGTTCAGCCGCTTCTCCTGCTGAGGTCAGAGCAAGGGAGGTCAGGGCAAGGATAAGGCAGTGAGTGAGCAATGGAAATGTCTGTCTGTCTCTTGTGTGTCGGATGTTCACAATGACCTATTGGCTTCTTTTACAAGGAAGCACTCCCCCCCCCCATGCAAAACAACACAGTCTTGGATCATACCTAAAACCCTTTTCTACCTTTCAGCTTTGCAAAATTCAATCATTAAAGTAACTTTGAGAATATCATTCTGCATCGGATGGCCCTAGTGATGAAGATTCTTTCTCTGGTGTTTCATCTGTCTTCTTTACTGCTTTTGAACTGCAAGAAGTAAGAAAACAAAGCATTTTTGGTAACCTAGCTCCAAAATGAGCAGGCATTGTTGCTCCTTTTACATTTTTGTTTTGTTTTGACTTCTACATGGTGGGGAGGGATGACAGAGTTAAGAAGCTTGTT
The DNA here is from genome assembly GCF_964106645.2 of Podarcis pityusensis. Taxonomy (NCBI): domain Eukaryota; kingdom Metazoa; phylum Chordata; class Lepidosauria; order Squamata; family Lacertidae; genus Podarcis; species Podarcis pityusensis. The sequence goes on from NC_138026.1 coordinate 48,557,961, forward strand.
CAGTTTCATATTTTGAGCTGTGGCTGGGGTAAGATCTCATATTGAGTTATTGGCATCCAAAAAAAGCTACTCCAGGTGGTCAAAATCCAGGAAAGTTAGTGAATGAAGGGGTTCAGACTATGGAGCTGTTTCTAGACTCAGCTATGTCATGCCCCCTCTTCTCCATGAGGAAGAAAGTGAAGCATCTTCTCTTCCTTTCTTTCACTCTCTTGGATGCCAATAACCCAACGGATGTCTCTGAACTTGGTCCAAGTTCTAACCGCATGTTTGAAACATTGTGTATTTTGCACCCAAGAGTAACCTACCTATATTCTCATTGCTGCTGAATGAATGAACCAGAGTTTTGGATTTAGTCAGTAAAGCTTTTAAACTTACGAAAGAATGTGTGGTCTGTTCATTGCTAGAGGGGCAAAGAGAGGGGGACAAGAGCTTTAAAGCAGGCTAAATGAGATATACAAAACATTTTAACAACCTGTATTCCAGGCAATGCTGCTGGTTCACTCTGAGAGTATTTTTAACTCTGCTGGGGACTTTTTCTCGCTGGAGAGTGTACGAAGCCCAGTGTTTTGAATCTAGGTGCCTAGCCAATTCTTTTCGTTAATTACCCACACATGGGTCAGATCTATTTCCACCTCCACATTATTGAGTACAATTAGTGCTTAACAAACTAGTACATTTGGCATCTAATTGTTTCCAGGGTAAATAAACTGATCACAGAAACATATTACCTAATACAGGCTGCTGTGTTTTTCTTCACTTTTGTTAATTTTGTGTAATTCTATATACATATATATGCATATATTTATAACTGTTTCATTTGGTGTTTGCATACTTCTACTGTTATTCCAATGTTGTGTTAGGCAGCTTTATAAATGCATAAATAAGGAGCAGATAGGTTGTTTTATGTCATCAACCTATATGCATATACAGTACTGTTATTTCTTAAACAGTGGTCAATGAAACAACTTCCTTTGGAATTGAACCATGAGCTTGCACTCTTTCATATACTGCTGAATAGGAACATAGAAATTTGGCTTACACTCATTTAGACCATCGGTCCATTTCTTCTTCTTCTTCTTCTTCTTCTTCTTCTTCTTCTTCTTCTTCTTCCACAGGAGTCCACATGTCTGTTCACTACCTTTATCATGGCACATGCATCATTGCCAACTAGCAAGGCTGATGGGAGGACCACTAGTCTTCCTGTTGAAATAGTACTGGAAAAAGCATAGAAATTGTCCTCACAGTTTCACTGAGCACAGGACACCTCAGCACAATAGAGCAGAAGATCCTCAGTTGTCCCTAAACAGATTCAAGCTGGATAGGAAGTTTGAGGATGACCATTTTGGCAGTGGGAAGCCAAAACACTCCAAGTACATCAACAGCAAACCTCCAAAATGAATCCAGGCCTTTCCTTCTGGCTCTAGAGAGGAAGAGTGAGGGTGGCTGTTTTGTGAAATTGATTCTTGCGTTTGAAGCACCTCAACAAAACAATCCCTTGCTCCCCATCTCTAGCTCCAAAGGTCTGGAGCTGATAAATGTAGGAAGAGATTGTCCCTGAATTCCTGCAGCACTAGGTCAGGGCAGCAATCTTATGTAAATTCACTGGCAGTAAGCCCCATTGAACACAGTAGGCCTTTTTTCCTAGTGAATATGCATAGCATTGCACTGCAGAAGGTCTGGGCACCCACAAGTTTTGACATGGCTACCTAGGCTAGTCAACAATGGATGAACCCTGTGTCTGCATATTTGTGTACGTTTTGCTAAGTGTAAATTGGGGGGGGGGGGAATCAGTCATATGAGGCCATTTTGAGTCAAAGGCTGGTAGGAAAAAGGCCAGGCAGCCTTCCACACATGCTGATCCTCTGCTTAACCTCACAGCCACTTGCCATCACCTTTTGTTAAGCAAATATATATATCATGGGGAATAATGAATAATGAAACTACTCATAAAATGTAGCCTTTGCAATGTCAATTTACTGAGCAATTAGTAAAAAGAAATGGCAGACAATCCAGCAGTGCCGTTCCCAAAGCAAAATCAGTCCTAAGAACAGAGCAGCAGCTCAGGGTAGCTTCTGTCAACTAGCTCCAACATCTTTTGACTGCTTTTTTGTTTCTCGGGTCCAGTTCAAACTCTAAGGCAGAAAACTGGTCTCAGACATCAACTTGGAGGGACTTCTACAGCAGATACATGAAACAGCTGGTGATCAGCTTAATGAGCCACCGGCAAGCACTTTGAAATTGTCAAGCCACACCAAGTCCACTGACATGGGCACTTTGCGTTTGACAGTGTGTGTCCAACACGATCCAAGCCCTTTCTCTTTCCTGGTTTATAGCTTGCACTGTGCATTTTTAACACATGAATTATCCATTTGTAGTCAGACATCTTAATCTAATGTCTGCTAAAATGGCAGCACAGCACACTAGGAAATCCCCAGATTAAAACTGAGTTAGTTTTGTCGACCTCAGAGGGAACATAGACAAGGATGTGCTGTCTTTTTACACTGGGTTTTGGGCTGAACAGTGTTCCTTTTTCTAGTCTATCACCTATCATTCAGGTTAAGATTTGCATGCTTGGGAAAAGAATGGGCAGTCCAGTGTTTGCTTGCTCATCTCTAAAAACTGCAGTGTTCATAACAAAAGACAAGGACACTCTGGCTGTTAGCTCTGTGCACGGGCAGATACCTCTAGAAGTAAATAAAGTCTCCAGTGATGACAGATAGGCCTTTATTTTTATTTTTTTACCATGATAGATAGCCATTCTCTGAGTTTTCTATATATCCACTGCACAAATTCTATTTCATCAGTCCGATAAGGGAAAGTGATAGTAGATAGAAATCTGTGTCAACACAAAAGTAAATTAAAAATGTGGGCCTTTCATCTGATAGGATCTTTTATATACTGTAATTTCTTTGGCTAATGTTCTCTGTTTTACTTCAAAAGGTTATAGAAAAAGTGTGCATGATAGATTATAAAGGAAACAAGCAAAGCTACTGGCAAGGATGCAGCATCTAGGGCGCCGATAAAGTGGTTGTCTCAGTAGGTATTATATAAACACAGCTTGTTGTCACTTTTAATAGAAGTCATATATATCTCTGGCTGCTGGACAAGGGTCCATGTTTTAAACAGTAAAAACAAAATATATTTAACAGGAGAAGACTGGGAGTGCCCACTTTTAATGAATAACAAAATGGCAAAGCATGACTGAATATTTCACATGTTGCATTCCAGTGGGAGTATGGATTAAATGAAGTATGACTGAAGAACAATTTTTTAAGACAGAATGAGAGAGAATGAGGGACGTATATTTAAGCTCAGGTGATAGAAATGTGGTGACTCAGTTTCCACAGAATGGCAGCATAATAACTAGGGCTGTGCACAGACCCACTATCTGCCCTATGGCCCCAAACTGGGCATCCCCAATCAGGTTGACCACCCTGGGCCAACCCAGGGGCTAACTGCCCTACCCTGAATCCAGTGCTGAATTACTTCTGTGACATGGCTAATGTTTGCACTTGCCTGGCTTCAGGAAGAAGGTGTGAGGGCTCTGATAGGGTCCTACCTTGAACTCTGCAGCTCTGCTTCAGGGAGAAAGAAATAAGAAAGCAGCTTCAGCTTCAATTTTCAGATCTTTGTCTCAGTAAAGGAATCCACCCAGATCAATAGCAATTTACAGAGTCAGACCGGGTCATTGTCAAGGATAAAAGCTGTAGGTCAAATCTGTAAGCAACAAGGAAGAACCTGAGATGGAAAAGGTTCAAGCTTTCTAGAAGATCCCAGAGAAGAAGACTGTCATGAGATGCAAATGACAGGCAGATTTAGGGCAGCACAACTGGTTCTGCCCACTGGGTACTAACCCTAGGGGGCACCGCAGGGCATCACAACTACAACATAGTGAACTGAGCAGAACAGAAGGCTAGGGGCTGGGGGTACAAAATTTTGGTCTTGCACAGGGCACCGCTGAAATTTGAAAGACCAAATTTGCCCCTGCACTGCTAGTCACCTAGACAACGCTTTTTTATTTATGTTTGCTTCAGTGGAAACTGTTACACAAATTATGAATGCAACAAATCCATTGCCATTTTTGTTTGAGGCCAAGCTCTTAAGGCTAATGTGGAAGCTGAGATTTTCAGAGACAATGTGGGGAAGAGCATGTATTTGAAAAAATAAAAATAAAATCTGATACTGAACTAGCAAGACCAGTTACCTCTAGAGCTCCCCAGCCGTGCTTTCAAATATGGTACAAATGGGCCCAAGTTCAGTTTTGATTGAATGTGCTGAGAGAGAAACTGATTTATTCCTGAAGTGGTTTTCTTAGATTGTTTTGTTTGCAATAGGTTGTGATGTCTGGAGGCAAATTATCTCCTAGGTAAGACTACGGGAGTTTAACAAGATTGTCTTTGGATAATTCAGGTCAGCTGTGCCCTTTTTGCTAGAGAACTTGACCTTTTTGTGGATGTGGATTGTTCTGTCTGAGAACGCTTTCCACTCCATCGCCCTTACTGTTTAAGGATGTTTAGATGCATGCAGGTGTGACGGAGTGAATAATACAAGAAAAATGGGGATGTGATACACTGTATCCATTGTTCAGTTGGGAAAAAAAGCCTGAGTATCTTCAATCAATACCTTTTCCCTTTACACTGGAGAAAATTAGCTGCTGTGTTTTGCTTTTTCTGTTTCCCCCCTTCCCTATATGAGGCAAGGTGCTGATAGCTACATGTGTGCTTACAAAGAGTTATCAATCATCATATTCTGGGGACAAAGATAAAATTGCCTTTTCATTTCAATAAATCTTGCTTTTGAAATGGGAAAAAATATGGATCACATAAAGCATTTCTAATTTACCTTTGAGCTGTGCTCATTTACATTCTTAATAAGGCGTCAACCATCCCCAAACAATAACAAGGTAGTAGCATCTAGAGTTGTCCTTCTGACATGTTTTTTCTATAATATGTTCAGTATCATCAAGGACCATAAAAATGGCACAAAATGAATTTCATGTTAGGTGACAGATCTCTGTATGAGACACTGGAGAGGATAAATGGGTAGACCTTCCAGAATCAGAGTAGGCCAAGTGGGCTAGATGGATAGAAAATAATGTCTGGTATAAGAAGACTTCTCCCCCCTCCAACTAAGACTGCTTAAAGGGAACTAAATCTTTGCAAATGCTTTCATAAAATGGTCTGTTCTGCCCCCTTAACTAGTGTGAGGATCAGAGCTCAGCTATCCACTGGATTTTGCTTACCTTCAAATGTTTCGATACATACCTCAATATTTTAAGAGAAAGAATATTTTTTAAAGAAATGAAGACAAGTTACATCTTATGTGTTTTGTTTATTATGTGATTTTTGTTGAATTGAAAAATCTCATATATATATTTTAAAAAGCACTAGATTAGTGCAAAACAATGGAAAATAATTATAAGTAAATGATGAATACAGAAAGATGTGAAACTGACACAACCCAGATAGACGCACCCATCCCTAGTTGTTTTCTAGAACATCTTCCACCATGGACACTGTGCAAAAAATTCAGTCAGCTCACAAGACGAGATGTAGCATGAAATGTTTTGTGATCATCTCATGAGAAATCAGCTGATTATAATATGACACACAAGGACTGTCCCACATATAACATAGAAACAAAGAAAATGGAATCATATGAACTTAGAAGTTACTTGGCACAAATCAAAACTAAGATAATATTCCTAACAGATCACCAGTGCAGGTCATACTGTCACTATTTTTTCCCCTGAACATGTGCAGAGAAAACGCTAGTGGATTTTTAAAAATTCACACATCTAAAATGTAACTGATGTTCATCATGACTCATTTAAGCAGCAGGTCAAAATTAAATTAAAACTGCTGAATGAATACAAAACTTAATGGAGAGTGGCCTCTCAGTGCAATACTTAATGAATTAGATAAGGTCAGTCTCCATATGTTTGATAAGGTCATTGTCTACATTCTTTATCTGGCCTTTAATATAACTTTCCTGTTGCAGAGTTTGTTTTGTTGCTGTAAAATGTCATGTTTAATTTTTACTAGTATAACTGTTATGAACTATATTCTTCCTCACCTTAAAGGAGTTGAGTTTATTCCTGGTTGCTGTTTCATGTGGTCATGTGCTGATACTTGTTGATGTTGATGGTGGTGGGCAGGAGGGGGAGCTAACACAGCAATACTGTTTATGTCAATATAAAAAAATCTGTGCTCTAACTGAAAAAGCTAAAAGAAGGATAAGCAGAAACTTGCAGCAGGATTGGGGGGGGGGGGTGAGAGAGAGAGACTGTCCAGCAGCAGCAGCAGCACTATTTATTTGTATGTTGCCTATTAGGGATAAACTATCAAGCAGTGAGAAAACAGAAAAATTAATCAGCTAAAGTCACATGGTAGAATTGCAGGTCTATAGCTGGCCCTCCAATTTGGCTACAATCAGAGACTTGATTCTGCTTAAAGCTGAAAGAGTATTATGTATTATTGGATTCAGTATTCAGTATTATAGTGTTAAGCAGATACAGTATTAAGTTCAGGTCTGTGGAACACTGTATAATTTCAGTGACTCAAATAAATGCCCATAAATAAGGGGACCATTCAAGGGAGCCAGTATTTCAGACCCTACTTCTGAGCTGGCATGACTCATGGAAAGAGATCTGTTTGGGGACATGGTGAACCACTAGAATATATAATAATGTCACCATTTAATTACAAAGCACAAAATGTCCCTCTGTCTGAAGCAGTTTATAAATCACACATGGGCCATCAAACAAAAGGGAAGTTACTTTTGCATTCTAAAGTGTGTTGTTTCCAGGCCCTCTCAGGAGGAGGAGGAGGAGGAGGAGGAGGAGGAGGAGGAGGAGTTTGGATTTGATATCCCGCTTTATCACTACCCGAAGCAGTTTCAAAGTGGCTAACATTCTCCTTTCCCTTCCTCCCCCAAAACAAACGGCTGAGAAACTTCAGAGAAGTGTGACTAGCCAAGGTCACCCAGCAGCTGCATGTAGAGGAGCGGGGAAGCGAACCCGGTTCACCAGATTACGAGTCTACCACTCTTAACCACTACACCACACTAGCTCTCTCTGCATGAGCATGTAAGCATCCTGGGAATTCTAATAGCCAGACTTTGGTTCTCCAAGCACAGAGAACTAAGTCATTCAAGGGAGGCAGCACAGTTGCCTGTGCACTCACAGGAGCTGAGCTAGGCAGGCAAGTGAGCAGCTTGTCTGCCTGACCAGGGGGCCTCATAGCACTGGGTGGGCACTCATTCACTCACTCACTCACCCACCCGCCTGCCTGCCTGCCTGCCTGCCTGCCTGCCTGCCTTTGGCTGTCCCTCCACGGTCCAGGCTGCCTCAGAGAGCTTTGCCTCTGAGAGCCAGTGTGGTGTAGTGGTTAAGAGCGGTAGTCTCGTAATCTGGGGGACCGGGTTCGCGTCTCCGCTCCTCCACATGCAGCTGCTGGGTGACCTTGGGCCAGTCACACTTCTCCGAAGTCTCTCAGCCCCACTCACCTCACAGAGTGTTTGTTGTGGGGGAGGAAGGGAAAGGAGAATGTTAGCCGCTTTGAGACTCCTTAAAGGGAGTGAAAGGCGGGATATCAAATCCAAACTCTTCTTCTTCTTCTCATCCATGCCCCTGCCTCACCTGCCACCCACCTGCCTCACCTTGATGGCTGCCACCCAGGCAAGAGTTGCACATGAGACAAGGAGTACAACTGAGGAGTGCAGCAGGGCTCAAGTCTGGCCAGAGTGGAGCAGTGACTAGGAGAGAAAGTAATGCTTTCCTCTTCTACTTCTGGGAGCAGGTGGCACAGAGAGCCTATGAGAAGCAGCTACCACTGCTGCAGCTAGAGTGTCCCTGCCACTGCCGCCTAGCATATGCCACCCGAAGCAGTTGCCTCCCTTTGACTAATGGTAGGAGCAGCCCTGTGAACCCTAGTGCAAATAACCTCAGATACAGCAAGTAGCCTGGGGATTACAAACAATATCAACAAGTAAAAAAAACCAGCTTTTTTACTGTGATAAACGCAGGATTCCTATAAATTATCCAGTTCTTTATCTCCCATGAGGACTAAATATTGTCTTGTTACTTCAGGGATATAAATATAGCAGTGAAAAAATGCTTCTAGTTGTTTGTCAAGATTTGACAAGATATAAATTATAGTCTAAAGAGCTGATAAAAAATTGCTTTTCCGTCTAGCCTTCAGCATTATGACACAGAGACCTGACATAAATAAGTATTCCTCTTGATTAGAAAGAAGCAAAGTTGGGGTTATTAAAATGCACCTTGGACGGGAATTAAAAGTAGGTTGTGCACAGTTCACAGAAAATACTGAAAGTATCTGGAAAGATGTCTGCAGTTGTATCTTTCACAAATAGAAAAGTATTATAATTATCAGAACTGGTGCTTGCAGATTTAAAGGAAATAAAGAGGTAGACACTGAGACCTTGCATTAAACAATTTACAATGCTATTAAAATAACATGCCTAATGTTCCGGCCAGTGTAGGGAATGGTGATAACCCAGTTATTATGCCCAAGGAAACTGCCATGGAAGTTGACATCACTTCCTTGTGCAACTCTGAGCATTCTAAGCACCCGATAAACTAATTGATAAATGATTCCCCCTCCCTCTTGTGGTGAGTTGTAGGAGGTAGGTTTTGAACTGAAGTCTTCTGCAACCCTCTTTATTGTACTATAATTCCTTTTGAGGAACAGTCTCACTCATGAGCTTTTACAGTCTTGTGAGTGTCCTGCCAGCTATTAACTTACTGGGACTTCTCTTCATTCAGCTTCGTTTGACACCCACAGATTCTAGTGTTTCTCTGGTGTTCCCATGTTCTCACTGGTCTTTCTCCTAAAGTTCTGATAAAAGAAAAAATGAAAGAACCAAATGAAAAATCATGAAGCCCACACTAGAGAAAGAAAATTTCAACAAAGAAGAAAGGCTTGCCAACCCAATCAGGAATCGTTTATAAAACAAACAAATTCCTTGCTGGCTCTAAAGATGAGTGACCAGTGAAAATCTACTATGCTCCTTTGCCAAGTGATCTCTCACAAGAGTTCAGGTAGTGTAAAACCTGGTGCCTCACCATTGTAGAGGCAACTGATATGTTGCCTTTCCTATGTCCAAGCAACATCGCTCATGAAAGGTTAGAGGACAGAGTGGCCCTTTTTCTAGTAAGGTCAGCTTCTTCTTCAAAGTTGCATGGAAAGGTAGATGCAGTATATTCAGTAGCCCACCCACTATAGCTCAGTTCAGAAAGTTGTTTGAAATGTGTATAACTTTTTGTTAGTGCTTTGCAAGAGAAAGGAACTTTTATATGTGTTATCTCAGCTGTCGGGAACACAAGGAAATGGGGCAAATTTCATCTGCTGTTACATGTTTTTTCAGCATTAAATCAATATCCACATGATCAGTGAGTCTAACTCATAATGGAAAGAAAATTGAGTGAATGAAAATTGGGCATGGAGAAAGTCTTAGAAAGAACTACTGCAATCATGTGTTTTAGAAAAGATTGTGAATGCTTTGGCTTGGTTATTTTTAAAGCCCTCTTTCTGTTACTGAAAACATCAAGTTCCTATACATGGAAAGAACATTATGAGTGTACTTGATTCCATACTTGTGTGTATTTATAAGTATTTCATAGTAGCCCAGTTTGTTTCACTGTGGTTTATATTTATAATTATATTTTATTTAATTCAGTTCATAAACAATTTACAACTACAATTTCAAGTAATGAAAAATTAACAGAACAAAAATTAAGCTAAGCCATTCCAATATTTTAAATTGGTTTAAAACGTGCTTAATTATATCATTTCCAATGTCTGTGTCTTTGTTGTATATTAAAAAGAGTGAATTCAGCATGTAATTTATTTAAGATAATTCAAGTTATCTAAGGGAATAGATATTCGTAAAAGGAAAAATATGTATATACATAATTAAATAATATGTTGAAGGATGAAAATCAAAATTCTACCTTAATACTGAGGTTGCTATCAGATTTAATTAATTCAAGTTATAGAACAAACCCATAATACTCCAAATGATCCAAATATTAATCCAAAAATACCCTTGCACTTTAGCTATTTGTTCAGAATTATCTGGGAAGAAATGGCCTAGAAGATGTAATATGCTAAACTTGCTGCTTCTAGGAATTCTGGAAATTTGTGGTGACTATCATGTATTCTTTATTATTTCTCCTTTCTGTATTTACCTCACTTGGCATACCCAGTGAAGTACCATGATTTTGTATTTGCCCATATACAGAAATGAAGCAGTGCAGTGAACAGCTTCACAGACAATGAACAGTGCAAATAAATGTTATCACTGGATTGTGGCAGAAGTCATTAGGTCCAGTCGTGACTGACTCTGGGGTTACGGCGCTCATCTCGCTTTATTGGCCAAGGGAGCCAGTGTACGGCTTCTGGGTCATGTGGCCAGCATGACTAAGCCGCTTCTGGCAAACCAAAGCAGGGCACGGAAACACCGTTTACCTTCCCACCGGAGCGGTACCTATTTATCCACCTGCACTTTGTGCTTTCAAACTGCTAGGTTGGCAGGAGCAGGGACTGAGCAACGGGAGCTCACCCCATTGCAGGGATTCGAACCGCCGACCTTCTGATCAGCAAGTCCTAGGCTCTGTGGTTTAACCCACAGCACCACCCACATCCCATGGGGCAGCTTGCCAATCTGCAAAAGCTATCTCTTTGAGCGATCCAACTCAATGGGACAGCCACTCATTATGGATAGGCTGCTTCACTGCAGTTTCCTCCCCAAAATGTGTGCAGCATTGAATGTGCGGACAGGTGCAGGATGGCCTCACTTTCCTATATCACATGTGTCCTGATTGTCCAAACAGAGCTATAAGGTACTCCAAACACCTGAAAACTGCAGAGGCCTATGAATGGAGACCAACAGCAGATGGCAGAAAACAATCGCTTCAGCCATCTTATCTTCAAGATACTGTTGTAAGTGGAGGCTGCCTCACTATTAATCACCTAATATATTTATTTGAAGTAGCCTGCCATGGGCTTTGGCAGGCTGTGAAGGGCCACAGAGGTGGCAGGTTCAGGCCCTGGCATCAAGCAGGGCTGGGAGCACATCCTGTCTGAAATCCTAGACAGTTCCTGCCATTCAATGCAGACAATCCTGAGCTAGATGGACCAATTGTCTGACTGAGTATAAACCAGCTTCCTATGTCCCTGTGTCAATGACTTTCACTCTATGCTACCCTTGGGTAAGTAAAGACTGAGCAGGCATATTCCCTTCTGCTGAATATCTAGACTAGATGAACAGACTCTTTGGCAGGGGAAATGGCATTCTGCTTTCTTTGCACTGAACACTTTTTTAAAATTAAGGTATTAAAATATGAACATTTGCTCACTTAAAGTAATCATTCACTGGTCTTTTCCAACAGGAGATCTCAAGAAAGCTCCTTAAAAATGTGTCACCCAGTTCATTTTGGCACTTCTAAAAATGCCATCTTTGATGAACACATTTTAATTTTCTCTGCAGCAGTTATATTTTTGAAATGTAGGTTAAAAATAGTTATTTGCCTTATAATTGACAATATTTAAAGCTGCCTTTGTTGGATTACTTAATCTATAGGGAGAAGAATAAAAGATATTCTGAAATAGCAAAATGCAAAGCTCTTCATCTTATATTTGTCCAAAGGCTAATTTTACATCTGGAAGAATACAGTTTAAACATTTGTTAGAAATTTAATTTAAAACAATTTCTCTCTCTTTTTAAAGTAATACTTTGTGTTTCAAGAGATCCTGAAACACATACACAAACCACTATATATTACTAAAATATGAATGTCATGTAAAGATACTATAGCACGACTAACAATGACAAAATTAATTATGCATTATGCAGATGTGTGTGTGTATATATACACACATATGTATAATTCTTCAAGATATGTCTCCATACATCATTTCTTTTTCATTATTTTAGCACCAGGAAGCTCACCGTTTTTATCTAGTAAGTGGTCAAGTTGATAATTGAGTAAATCATCCTCATCTTCTTTTTAAGAAAGGTTTGCCCAATTGGTACACTGTTACAGAGATTGACAGAAGCTTTATCAATCAAAGGAGCCCATTAAATGCAAATATAAAAAGTTTGATAAGGAATGGCAAGGTACCATAAATTAACCAGAAGACTTGCCCAAAGGCTGATGGTGTGATTTCAAGCTCACTCATCAACTACAAAGGAAATCAACTCACACAAAATTGTGATGGATTTGATTCTACTAGGATTTAATAACAATGTATCATTAAAGGAAAAGCAACCAATATCCTTCTTAGCAGTCGTCGTTGATTAAGGACACTTTAGTGCGTTGAAAGCTCTTGTTTGCAACATTATTTGTCTTTGTTATGTTTTATCAGAATTTTAACCCAATTTGAAGGATCACCAGTCCCATTCTGTATTCCTTACCTCATTTACTCATGATATCAGGAGATTCAGATTAATCCCCCATGGGCTTAAAGCATTCATGAGGTTAAGCGGGGATGTGCGGGTTAAATGAGTCCTGAAACATGTAGTGCTGAGGTTGCCTTCCGTTTATGAAAATGATGTCATGAATTAATATTTCCAAGGCTCCTAAGGCTTTGCCATGGTAACATTGCAGCAGGTATCAGGGGAAGAAAGAGGCTACCAACACAGATGTCCTGCTGTTGGTGCCACGGCTAGTACCACCACTAGTTTCACCATCCCACACTAGATTAACAGAATGGGTGGAGCTATGAACTTCAGCATGCCAACAGTTCACCCGAAAAGAAAAGAAAAGAAAAGAAAAGAAAACCCTCAGCAGTGAAGGGTGAGGTAGAGGGAAGCTGTAGAAGAACAGCTTGGATTTTTTTTAGTACATATTTACTTGTTTAGAAATAAATAAAATCACATTGATTCAGCCCTTGTATTTGTTTTCTCAGTCCTCATAGCCCATTCTGGATATTCATAGTCCATTCTAGATACTCATAGTCCATTCTAGAAGACATCTGAAGGCAGCCCTTTTTAGGGAAGTTTTTAACATTCGATGAATTATTGTATTTTAATCTTTTCTGGAAGCTGCCCAGAGTGGCTGGGGAAACCCAGCCAGATGGGCGGGGTATAAATAAATTATTATTATTATTATTATTATTATTATTATTATTGCTATCCTATACATCTACTGCAGAGTGTAAGCTTCGTGAGAGGGGCGGGATGCAGTCTGACACTTGTAGTGAACTATCATTGCTTCATATTTTAATTTGATGGAATGTAGAAAGATCTAAATATCCAAATACCCTGTTCCTTTTCTTATTATTACTATTCTAAAGAAGAAGAAGGATCTATGATTCGGATACGCCCCCATGCAATGCCTATTCTGGGCTACATATCTGTGTTCCTTGCTGCCTATGCCACATGGCATTGCTGCTGCCACCATTTTCTTCAAATCGCCACCACAGTATTTTTCATCCCATGTATATCCCACCTTTCTTCCAAGGAGCGCTGAGGTGGTGTACTGGGTTCTCCCCACCTCCAAAAATTATCCATTCATAACAACCCTGTGAGGTAGGTTAGGATGAGAGACAGTGAATGAGCTAAGGTGAACCCATGAGCTTCATTGCTGAGTGGGAAAGCACATCAAAGTGCAAGTAGATAAATAGGTACCACTCCGGCGGGAAGATAAACGGCATTTCCATGCACAGCTCTGGTTCGCCAGAAGCAGCTTAGTCATGCTGGCCACATGACCCGGAAGCTGTACGCCGGCTCCCTCGGCGAATAAAGCAAGATGAGCGCTGCAACCCCAGAGTCACATACGACTGGACCTAATGGTCAGGGGTCCCTTTACCTTTATCTCTGGCCTTAGTTTCTGCCCACTTTAACTACTATAATCTGACTCTCCTGCATGGCATGTGCACACTATGTTTAGGAAGCAATAGCTTCTGCTCCAGGAGAGGAAGTGAAACCAGTCTGCAGCACCAGAGCAAGGTAAATTGGTATCTTGTTGCTGTAAAGCTGTAATTGCACACAGTGGCAGGTTATGGCATTACGCTCATCTGGCTGCAAAAGCCCTGGGGTTCTTTTTTCAAAGGCTCATATCATTGTTTTATTGAAGAATATTATGCTTATTTCACAGTGCCCAGCATTGCAATGCTTTTCTAAAAAGTATGGGGCTGGCAAGCCAATCAATTAATCAATGGGAGCGGGGAAGCTTTGCCCCTGGGCAACTTGATACTTCCTTGTGAAAACTGAGGAAAAAGAGTGTGTATGTTTGAAGAGAGAGACTTCCAGCAATTTGTTAAAGTCCTTAGATCCAAAACTTCTTTGAATGTTCACAAAGCAGAAGTTTTTATTCCACAGTGGCTAGCTAACAACCAACTGCATCATTTGAAGAAGGTCGTTTTGAAGAGACACTTGCTTTCCGAGCTGTTTGTATGAGAAGAGACAAATCTCATAAGAGCCCGATTCATATTGTGTAAAACAAAGAGGAAGAACTCACATAATGTATTGAACTAAGCCTTGGGCCCTAACTTTCCTTCTATGAATGGAGGGAGTTGATAGTAGCAGAACAAGGCTCTTACACTTCCCTTTTCCCTCTGCCACCCCAGGTGATCTTCCAAAAATATGTTCCTGGGAACTGGAGATACAGTTTGGGAATTATATGGGATCTGATATGGTGAATGTAGGTGAGATAAAGAATAGTGGAGATGAATGTGCTGGCTCTGCTCTCCATCCCTGTCACCACCCACAAATTAGAAGGGCAACCTCTGCAACAGGGAGACTTTTTACTTCTGTAGGCTCTGTTAGAGTTGCTGCAAATGGAATGCCTGATCTGGACCTTATGCAGATTCCAATACCTTTCCTCTCTCTGGTCCCAGAGAAAGATCCTATGCAAGCAGCCTTATTGCTAGGCTGAGCTGAGCTTCTAGTGCTGCTACTGCCTCCAATGGCTGACAAAGACACTAAGTTCTCAGATTTAACCTTCCTGCTGTGAGAGATCACTTGGGTTTCCATCAGTGAATCATCAATTAGCCTAAAGACTGAAACAGAAACACCCAGCCTTTTCTTGCCGCATTTGCTAGAGACAAACCTCTCTTGCCTACATAAGTTTCCAAACACAATGCATCTATGTTTAACAGGCTCTCTATGCATTTTAGATCCATGATTTTCCAGTGTTCTCAATCATGTGGGGTATAAAGCAAGCTCCCCACTTCAGAGGTTAATAGTTGTGCCTTGTCATGACCCTACAGCCAGGAAGTGGTTTGTTCTTTACAATGAGTTATATACTAGAACCTAGTTGTCAGAGATCCCAGGCCAAGGCCTGTGGTTCCTGACAAACAGGAAAAAAATGATATCCATCTGACTCCTTGATGACTGACTGACTCACTCACTGACATATTCTTCAAGAGACACATCCGAAGTAGACCTGGCTGTTTGTTTGTTAGTCTTTGGTGAATTGTTCCTTAATTCCTTTTAAATTGCCATGGAATGAAATTGCCCCGTAGTAAACCCTCTTGGACCATACTGTAAACAAACATATCTTACAATTATCTGGAATATAAAGAACCAGGAAGAAAAGAATGTCAGAGAGGCCTGCAGGATGACCCTTTAGTGTTGTTTTAGTTTAGTTTAGTTGTTTAGAAATCCCAAATCTGTCAGGAAATAGAGCCAGATCATATAGCAAAAGGGAATGGGTCTTGGGGACACACTGCTTGGCTCTGAAAGGGAGGGAAATATATTTTCCAATCACTGATTTAGGGATTAAGCAAATATTGCACAAATGCCCTGATCATTCATTAGTAACAGTTTTCAAACAGGAGTCCCCACCCCATAATGCCTCACAAAGTACATTTAAATGGGAAAATACTTTCAAAAGTTGTTGTTACCTAGCCTGGTTTGGGGTGCAGGGAGAAAATCTGAAGAGAAAACGTAAATCCCACTGGACTTAGAGATAGATGAACCATTCAGTTTGGGGGTTTTCAGCTTCTCATTTTTCCACTTAAGTTCAGTTCTCTACATTTCTGCATCAGTTTGCGCTTTTATTTTTTAAATCAATTCCTCATGAAAATTCAACAGCTTTAGTGAGAATTTCTCCTAATATTGAATTTTTTTGGTATGCAGTTTTGCTTGATTCACCCTAATATTTAGCATTTTTTTTCTTCTTATTTTCACTAATATATGCACCCAGTATACCCATTTTTGTTCACATTACTTGGCTGGAGAACTTCTCTACAAAATTCAGAGAATCGTGAATTTTGAAATATGACTGTGTTTCAGTTCACATGCTCTTTCAGAATGTGTGAAGGTAGGTTTGCCTTTAAAAGCAAACTTAATGGAATTTCTTCCTCACCCATTTCTGGTCACTCTCAAACACCCTTGTAAGGATACCTTAAGCGGCTGCGTGTGTCCCAAAGTGAATGAGCAGACAGGATCCCCTATGCTACCAGCCTAACACACCTTGTCATTCTTAAAAATATAGAACTGTAAATGCTCTTGCAAAAACTTGCATGAAAACGTTGCTGTTTCCTGTTGCTTCCATTCCAGCTCCTGACATCTCAGAGAATTCTCATCTACTCTCACAGACAAGAATACCTGCTGCCACTCTCTTTGCTACGTGTGTGCCTTCGCTGCAGGAGATCTCGCCTCCAATTGAGTGTGTGGCCTACAGATGGGTTTTAATCTTCCTTCTCACCAGTGTGCAGAAATGTTTTCGAGTATGAGAGAATTTCTAACATTCCCTACTTGATTACAAAGGCATTTTTCTCTTCAAAGATTCCTTTCTTTGCTCAAGAGTCATGGCAAGGAATTGCTTTCTTTAATACCTCAAAGCATTTTTTTTCTTTTTAAAAAAGTATTGTATTCTATTTTGCTTCTGGATGGTATACTCATTGAACAATTTGAATATGTATGTTGAAGCGGCATTGATAAACTCTGTGGGAATATACTCTTTGTAGTCGAAATATATCCTAGATTCCCTTTTACAAATGAAGAGATCGATTGTTTTTAGGTAATTCTCTAAATGTTTTCGTTCTTTTAGTAATAATGGGAGGCATGGTGGAGCAAAACCACATTCCCAACACCCAGACATCTGCAGTGTGCCAAGATAGAGTGACAGGGAAGTAATTTATTTCCCAAGCTTCAGGATATGCACATCCTACCACTGATTTTAGGATCAGGAAGATGGTGGAAGGATGGACTAGGGCATGGGTAGGCAAACTAAGGCCCGGGGGCTGGATCCGGCCCAATTGCCTTCTAAATCCGACCAGCGGTGTCATTCAATTAGGGGAAAATGACCTTGCTTACAGAAGGAGTGCGGACTTGTTGTGGAATATAAAAAGAGACTTGGATGCGTTTGCTGCCTTGTGCCCCAGAACAACGGTGTTCTGGTCCTCCTTCCTGAAGAGAATTTTTTGGCGTGGTGCGCTGAGCTGTATGGCCATTGATAAAACCAGGAAACTCGTAAATCGGGCAGTGGCCCGTTGGGTGCGCTTCATGAATGGCCGAGTCATTTATCATGACCAAATCCGGATCGGCGGCCGGGCCTTATACCGGAATGACGGGGTGCTTCCCTCTGACCAGGGGAACGACATTTGGCTAGATAGTGTCATCAGCAGCATTAGGGATTGGTTACAGCCGTGAGGGTATTGGCGGTGAGCCTTATTGGCTCGGGTGGCAGTTAGGCATTGGAATAATGTGTTGTGGTGTGTCAAAGGGCTGGGTGTGGCCATCGCCCATGCCTTCAATTTTTGGGTATTCCGTTAAAGGAATCCGGCGGTCGTGTATTCTGTCTGATGCCTGCTTGGCGGGAGGCCATGGCACAACCCCCGGTGACATCAGGGGAGAGCCTATAGTTGGATTAGCATCAACAGGCTCCACCTACTGGTGAATAAACCCCCTTGTTTTAGACATCCAATGCCTAAGCCAATACCTTTTCACTGCTGTAATCAATAAAGTTGTGGCCTTTTCTTGCCCATTAACCTTATATCACGTGTCCTTGTGTATTTATTTCACATCGCGGGGGTCGGGTCCTCGAACCACAATCAGTGTGTTTTTACATGAGGAGAATGTGTCCTTTTATTTAAAGTGCATCTCTGGGTTATTTGTGGGGCATACGAATTTGTTCATTTCCCCCCCAAAAAATATAGTCTGGCCCCCCAAAAGGTCTGAGGGACAGTGGACCGGCCCTCTGCTGAAAAAGTTTGCTGACCCCTGGACTAGGGAGTGTGGTTGCCTCTGTATTTTACCTGCCCAATTTCTTGTTGCATTTGTGGATATTTGTGGTGGCTGTGGCTGTGTGTGTGCATAGCATCCCTTTCTTTCTTTATCATCATGTACAAGTGCAGAAATGTAGCACCGAATGTCATTCTTAGAATAAGTGTAAGAGAAGACACCACAGAGTGTTTGGGAAGAACTCTCTTTTTGAACTGAGCAGAAAATAATACATAACACTTCCTCAACCTCAGTGCCTCGGTGGGACAGTGTCACACCAATGCTGCAGAGTCCAAGATCTAAGAGTGATCAGAGTTGAGTGGTTGTACAACATCCATAGGAATTCTTAAGTGGATATTTAAGCAATCTTGCCCATGACAGGCGTTAGTGTTTTGTCCTCCAGCACCAGAGTTGCTAACGCTTGTGGATGTTTCAGTGTATCTTGGATATAAACACTCCTGAGAGGTGTTGGGGCACAATAAATAACGAAGGCTGAAAAGTCTACCTTTCCAGTTAGGAATGAAAATGTAATTTAATGTCCTATATCTGTGAGAAGTGTATATTAAATCGTTGCAGGGGGGGGGGGAATCTAATTCCCTAAAGCACACAGGCACCAATATTATGTGCAATGCTATTTTCTGCATATTGTAGATATCTGCAAGAGAGCCTTCACTTCTCTAAATAACTTTGCCGAATTACTGATAAATAACTAACATTCATTCCTGGTTCATAAAGGTGGCCGGCAGCGGTCCCCTTCTGTTTATGTCATCTGAATAGCATTACGCTTTCATTATGTGAAATGCATAAAATGTAACAAAAGGTACTCAGGAGTCGATAGCAAGGTCATAATTTACTATTGGGATTCTGCTGACATTTACAGACCATTTAAACTTTGTTCTTCTGGTTTATAACATCAGCATCAGCACAATCTTTGTAGAGCATCATTGCCTGCAGTGTGGCTGTAATGGAACTCACATTAATAACTGGCGGCAATTTAGAATTTCCTGTTTATGATTTATCAATGTGTTAGCTGTAAATATTAAAGTAAAAAAAGGCCCTCTCTTCATTAAACTGCACCTAAACCACCACAAAATGTTGAGGTGACTCTTTTTAGAAGCAAAATATTTTTCTCTGGTGGTATTAGCTGTTTTTTGTCCATAAATAAGAGAAATCTATTGAAAGGCTACTTTTTTATTTACTATATTCAGGGGATATCTTCTATTCAGTCTCAGGGATTCTAAAGCCTGTTCATATTTAAGTTGCTTTATTGTTTTTGCTTTAAATAATCATAAAAGAAGAAACCAATATTTCACCCATTCATATTAAAGGGTTTAATTTCTAGTCTAATTAAAGGGGGGAAATGTTGTTTTTAAAAAATATTACTTACAATAAATCTAGCACTTGGGAACTGTACCCAAGTTAAATTTTCTTTGCTTAGAAGAAGAGCAATTTTGTCATGGTGAAACCTATGGAGCTCTAGATGTTGTTGGACTCCCAACTCCTATCAGCCCCAACCAATGGCCAAGAATTATGAGAATTGGGAGTCCACCAGCAACTCAACAGCTAGCTACAAGATCCCGACCTCTGACATAGTTTGTCTCTTAAGAACCTAAAAACAGCTTTATACAGAATCATAACATTGTTCCATCTACAGCTCATTACTCAGTACTATCTGCACAGATCAGCAGGTGCTCTCCAAGAGTATCAGACAGGAGTGTTTCCACACCTTTCCTGAAGATGCCAGAAACTGAACACAGAACCTTTTGCATACCCAAAGCATGTGCTCTAACCTTCCATTCCCAGGATCGACAGGTTTATGATATAGATAGATGGCTAGATGGCTAAAAAGATATAGTCCTGTTTTGTCTAGATAAGGATCTGCACTCACTTCTACACTTTGGAAACAGGAAGGAGAAGGATCAAAGGTAACTTCAAAGAGAAACCAATAGAGTCTGGACTGGAAATATTTTTGAAGTGTGGCCTTCATTCTTTAGCAAGACTTAGTGAGATGCATTGCTGAGTTTTCCTTTCAGGCTGCTGAAGACTCCCTTCTCCATACATGGATGAACTACTTTCCTAAAAGATGGCACACAGAGTTTCAGTTCCAAAGTCAAGAACAAAGGTCTCCTGGTTCCCACCCAGTGGCAGAGGAACCCTCTCTGTCACCCGGGGCGGGACGAACCACCCGGTGACGCACACACGACGTACAGGGTCCATCTTGTCACACACATCCCTAGAGTAGCACTCAGGGTGGCCCGCCCCCTCCGCCCCCGACTTCATACTCCTCTGCTCCCATCCAGACCATGACGACAGAGGAAGAAATCTTTGTTGAGGCACAAAAGGGAAGCAGACTCAGCAACAGGTATTTGAGTCCCAGCAGCTGCTATGCTCAAGCTAGATGACAGGAAAGGCAAATCCAGCCAAACTAGAAGCAGCAGCCCAAGATCAGAGTAAGGAGTTTCTGTGAGGCAACAGGTTGGCACATCCCCTTACATGCTTTTAAAGATGGAGTAAGGCATTTTCACTTGTGAGACCGTTGAGCAGGGAGGTGCACACTGTGTCGGAGAGGATGCATCTGTTCTCAGCAAAAGGAGCATCACTGGGGCCTAGGTGACCAGGCTGTGCCCTGACTCTAGGTCCTCCATCCCTAATGGTTGGTTGTTGTATCATCCCCACTCCCAATTCTGTGGTGTTTTCCCCATCATAGCACATCCTATAACATCCAAAGTTTTTCAGTGTTGTCTACCTGAGCCTTTATGGTCAGGATGTCCAAAAACAGAAATAAACCTCAAAGTTGAGATTTAAAGAGTTGTAATTTTAATTTTTTTTTTAAAAGATGTCGGGCTTAAATTGCAGAGCAGATAGTAGTTCATGTTGCCTCTCCCTTATCTTTTTCACTTTCACATTAGGGCTGTACTATACCTGGTAAATATTCATAAACTTGGTTAGTGGTATAGAAAGTACCTACATTTTCCTGGTTTGCAGTTAAACCTACAGCCTGTAATGTATTTATAAGGGCAAGTGGTACACTGGGGATGAACTGTGGCCTTTCACTAAGAGGATGACATCTATTGTAATAAGGGTTTAATACCCAACTGATTTAAACATGACATTATAAAAAAGATTTGGCAGTTGTTAAAATTTTGTTAACATATTCATGAAAGATAATGTGTGAATTATTATTCCTTTTAAACAAAAAAGGTTACCTTAGTCCCACGTGGCTCATGGAGTCCCTTTAACATTGTGTAAAATATAATTGACGATTTGTACTGTAAAAGAATTTAGTATAACGGGTTTATAGTGATGAAGCTTGATCTCCTGAACTGAAATTTCTTATTCAAATTCCAGCCTTGGTTATGTGTACTGGAATCTTACATTAATCATCAATGTCTTTGAAGTTAGGAGTTCTCTGATAATCAATATTGTCTGACACTATCAAATTTTGCCAAGACAGATCACTACAGTAACTCCCCCAAACTACAACATGGTAGTTTAAAATCCATTTTCTCCCCTTGTCAAGCCTGCTGTGGAATATATTGGCAGGTAAAATATCAGACCCATTCATGTATATAGGCTTTTCTACTATACATTTTGCCTCAGGCTTTGTTTGAGAGATTCAAATACAATTGTGTTACCCATAAGCAGTGTTTTTTTTCCTAAAAAAAATGTTTAGGGGTTCTCTCATTTTGACTCAAGAAAATCACCATTTTATAGTTCGAATCAGGAAAAATAAATACAGTAAATGGACAAAAGTACAAAGATTCACAAAATGTTTAGGGGTATGTGTCCCTCTGCGTCCCCCCAGAAAAAGGCACTGCCCGTAAGGCAACTACATAAAAATAGATCTGTTCTGAAGGGATGTTTGGGTGGTTTGAATTGGCCTGCAGATTGACCACTTAAAGGATCTTGATGTCACCTCCAGTTTGCTGATTGGTTCTGACCGCATACCTTCAAGGGGCTCGTTGTCAAAGAATCATTAACATCAATTGATCTTCAATGCTCCACAGCAAATTTGGGGAGTGTTTAAGGGGCGGAATAGGAGAGGGTGAATCTTTCTGCAAATGGTGCCTTTTATACTGGCATTTGGACAAGGATAAATGTCACCCTTAATGGGTAATTAATCATAACTGGAATCAATACAAATTATGACTAATTTAGGGTGCTTCCAGATAGGTGTTGGTTGCAGGATCAGTACTCCTCATACATGCATATTTTTTACATTGCCCACATGATGTTTTTGGTATCAAAATGCCAGCTCCTATCCCCTTCCCTGCTTTAATTTGGATTCACCCTTTCAGTGAAAAATCTATAAATTACAAAATAAAAATAAGGAATCCATTGTCAATGACCTGTTTGCGATATCTAAATAACCCATGTACTATATTAAGCCTCCATTTGGAAGTACCATTAAATGTCATGGCTTTCAATGAGACTTAGTCATGACTCAATTTAGCTAGATCAGAAGTCCTGTGTTTTTAGGAGAATCATCTTATTTCTTTTACAGTCCTTTAAAATGTACTTTAAGATGCCATTTTGTTCTTCTGTCCACTCAGTAAAGAAAGACAGCAGAGAATGAAATCAGTCTTTAAAATTAAAAACTTAAAACTGTTTTAATTATTTCATTAGTTAAGAGGCTTCTACCTTCAACTCTGACTGGCAACATGAACAAGATTGACAATTGTGTTTTCATAACTGTGGCTGTGTGGGATGAATATCTTCTTTGGAATGATTATGATGGATGGCAATAAGAGGCAATGAGAAAGTTGGTTACCTGGCACTTTTGTTCCTTGCTGTTTAATCTACCACTCATAGAAGGCTCAGCTTAGCCTGAAATGACATGATTGACAAAGGTAATCAAAAAAAGATAAAAATGCATTTGTTCATTTTCAACATTCAAGAAGCAAGTGAGACAAACTGCCTAGGAATGAGATGACTGGTAGTGAATAGAAATTGTTCTTCCAAAGGCAATTGGAATTATTTTGGCAACAAGCAGTTTTGATATGTAACTATTGTGGAAACCAGATTTGATATCATAGTGTTCCATTTTTTATTATTATTATATATACTTTCTGAATCCAAATTAAACTAAGATTTAAAGAGGCTTTGTTCTAATAATATTTGAGATAAATAAAAAAAGGCATCCATCATGTGCTCTTACTTTTACAAGTTATGGAACACTTTACTCAGGTTTCTTTCCTGTGGGATGATCATAGAGTTCTGGTTTTTCCTAGTTATCAGAGGACACCAGAAAGTTCCAGGGAGAAGGGTGAAAGAGTGGCTTCTTGTTACTTCCTATGAGGAGTGAAATTTCTGCTCCACCCGTGATACAACTACTGCCACCCCCTGCCCCTCCTGCCACCTTCTCTTTCCCCGTCTTCTGCAGCCCACCAGCATACCTTTAGAGCTCCTCGGTTCATTGACCAGTAGGGACTTGAGGCACATGCAGTAGGTGTGAGCTTGGTCCCCTCAAGGTTGCAGGTGATGCTGCTCAGAGTCTGGTTGACAACATGACCATGCCCTCCAAATCAGATACATCACCAAGCATTGCAGCCCATGTTCATGTGTTCCAGTGACCACATTGGAAACACATTCATGGCTGTCCCATATACCTGATGCAGCCTCTTTCATTACCAAAATAGAATACCTGAGGCAAGTGCTTAACCTTACCTCATTCTGCCTGGGCCAACTCAAACTGTGTGCATAACTCACCAATCCTCACACCAAATGAGTATTTCACCTCCTAAGGGGCTGTGAGTACTGTATTTTTCGTTCTATAAGACGCACCAGACCATAAGATGCACCTAGTTTTTGGAGAAGGAAAACAAGAAAAAAGATATTCTGAATCCCAGAAGCCAGAACAGCTGTTCTGGCTTCTGGGATAGCTGTGCAGCGTGCATTTGCTCCATAAGACGCACACACATTTCCCCTTACTTTTTAGGAGGGAAAAAGTGAGTCTTATAGAGCAAAAAATATGGTATGTCCTTGGTATGGTGCCCCAGACAGGCAGACAAGCCCTCTGCCAGGATCAAATCCATTCTGAACCACACAGTGATGGTCTAGATCTGGGTGGTAAACAAAAGCACAGTCTTGAAATCCCCAGAGTCCTTCTGGTTTTCTTGCCTCACCACCTCATAGCATTCCCAGAACTGTCTCATAATGTCCTTACTCTGAAATTTCATGTCATACTCCTGACTGTCTATGTCTATGAAATGGACCACTGACCTTAATTCTGAAGGCTATAGCTGCCTAGAATTGAGCAGCTGGTGGACCACCACCCATCCCTCCTATGGGGGAGAGAGGCAGCCCATGGCTTCTGAACTTCAGCTGGACGACTGTGGGTACCAACAGTCTGCACCTGAAACAAGGGCCTTCCTTTCCTAAACCTGCCCTCATCCCCATATCTCTCACTCTTATTATGGTGACTCCTACTAGCCCCTTCCTCCACTCTCACCTCCTGTTCACACTCCCCTCTATTTTCCCTCTCTGCTTCCTGCACAGAATCCACCGCTTAGACTTAGGAGCATTCCTTTTGACCAAGGTTGGTTGAAGCATTTGACTCTGGCTGCTGCTTTCATTCCTGGAACCCCTGGCTTCTCAGTCTGTTGTTGCTCTTGCTCCTTCCCCAACGCTACCTCCCTAGGTGAGCCTGCGGCTACCACCACCACCTTGGCTCCATCTCTTCCCTAGGCATGTGATTTCTCCCTGTTCCCTCAGGTGATCTCCCCTGCAGGGAGGCAAAAAGCTCCAGGGAGGTATTTGGAAACAGCTCCCCTGTACTCACCATCTCCAACTCCCCTTCCCAGAGTAGTGGTTCCCCCACTTCCCTCTTCCTCCTAGGCCTGTACTGCTACCACCTCCTTTGGCCCCTCCTTGGCCTCTTCTACCACTGCTTCTTCTTGTTTATCTTCCCAGGAGACTTTGCTGGCCACTTCACACATCAGGCTTCCCTCCTCCTTCTCCTCACCATCATCCCCTTCCTTCCTCCCTCCCTCCAGCCTGCCTGTTCCCTGGGAGAGGGGACAGTTCCCAAGATTCTTAGGAGGAAAAGTGTGTTGGTTGTGTTTTAAATGTATCGTATGGAGCTGCCCTCATACTGCATGTAGAAGGTAAGCTTTTAGGACTCGTCTCCAAACTAAGAAACACTGAAGACGCCATAAAGGAAATGTTGAGGTGAGAATCAGTAGGCAAAGTCCAGGATACATTCTAAGAACTCTGACTTGCTCTTTGTGCATTTGTTACCCTGAGCAGTGGCATCACACGCTGGATGATTGAGAACACACGGCACAACAATACAAATGCATGCAGGCAGGCAGATAGGAATATTTTTTTCCTTGCTGCCTGACATTTCATTCCTTGGTTAAGGCAGCACCATGGTGACAATCAGCATGTAGCAGAATGTAATGGAAATGAAGAATTGTGGGCAGATTATGCTGACAGAAAGAAGCCTCTTTCATTGCACCATAAAGTGATACTCTGTCAAGCAAACCTGTGCCAGCGCATTTGAGCTCTCCCTGCTGGAGCCAAGACAATCCATTGAAAAGTCAGAGATGTCCTAACGTTCCATTGTTGCAGAGCTACACTGACATCCCTGTGAGAGACAACATCTTTCCAATGGTCTGTTAGAGTGAAAAGGTATATGGATTCTATAAGGACAGGCTGGCACACCAGGACTCCTTATTAAATATGCTCATATGTTTCCTCAAATGTAAATGACATTATGGGAAGCTCAATGAGGGCATACTGTATGTAACAGTTGAGGAGCGAGCACCTTTAAGTCAATAAGTCTACTTATTACTATTTAAATAAAACTTCTTGGGGTTCATTTCTTATCAGTCTACAGACACTTTAGAAATAATTTCGAGCTCTGCATTCAATCAGCAGTGGTCAGCAGGGTGGTACAAGTGGAGTGGCATTGCTCACATGACTTCCCAACACCAAATGTCACTGCTAGTAACTGAGAGGGGAGGCATGGGGAGCTCAGTGCCACGTGGGAACAGCAGTGGAGCCAATCTGTGCCAACTCTACCCACTAGTTTTATCATGTAAGCCCAGAATATAATGCTTCTTTTCATGCTAGTGCAGCGAAATGACAATGAATGCCAAAATTGCAATGTGTGTTCTTGTTGAATTTGGAGTCTTGTCCTCTTGAAATTGATACTGTACACACAACCCAAAAGGCCATTGCTATTGATACAGTCATTAATTCACATTAAGGTTAAGTCTGAAATGTCCTTATATATTTCCTCCTAAATCCTGGCCTACTGGTGCAGCTGGATTGTGGCTAGAGCTGTAAATGTCTGACAATTCATGATCACTTTCTCCATATTGGTTGGCAGGACTTCTCTTTCTCCATTAAGACCCCTGAATCTGTCAAGGTAACATTATAAACCATTGCACTCTAGTGCTTCGAAATGGAGTTGAAATTCCCTTACAGCGTCCCCCACTTCATTAGTGATAAGAGCTAGTTCTCAATGAGCAGCTTTCAAGCCTCATGGAAAATATATAGCAATTGAACTTTCCCCAAACATAATATTAATCCTAGGATGCAAAAAGGCCAAGCTGGTGGGCTGGGATAAAGAGGAAGCAAATATGGTCTGGGAACACAGATATGCTGAAAAAATGCAGCTTGAGCAGTTGCTGCTCAGTCACTACAATATGAGTCTCTCATCCAATCTGGTATTGGGCTTCGAACAGTCAAAACTGGTTCTCAGCCAGTAGTAGCAAAGTAATATTCCAAATGTTATTAAGCTTATAAAGGGGGGATATGGAGCCAGCTTGCTGGCTTTAAGGATGGGTCTGGACATGACAGCTGCTCAGGAAATGTCAGCATGCCCCTGATTAGTTGCCAAGCAAGCCTAGCTGGAAAGACAAAGAGAAGGTGGGGAGTTATTCCTATGGTTGCTTCCAGATGACCTATTTATTAAGCATTCGTCCTGAGTGGTTTGTGCAAAGTTTCTGGTGAAGTTCTTCAACATCCACTGTACACTGAGCATTCATTCTGATTTGATGGTGGGGAGGTTATACAACATTGCATCAAGCATTTTCCAGTTTCCAATGCCTTTCTCCATTAATTTTACTG
The DNA here is from genome assembly GCF_964106645.2 of Podarcis pityusensis. Lineage (NCBI taxonomy): Eukaryota > Metazoa > Chordata > Lepidosauria > Squamata > Lacertidae > Podarcis > Podarcis pityusensis. The sequence goes on from NC_138026.1 coordinate 48,585,234, forward strand.
AATAAAATCAGAGAGAGGGAGGGAGAGAGTTGTGGGTTCATTGTGCAAGAGCACAAAAAACACTTTAATTAAGCAATCTGAATCTGCCATTGAATTCCACCCGTAAAATAGTCTGGAAATGGCCTTTGTGCCCCTGCATTGTCCTTTGCTCCACTTACCTCCTTTTCTCTCCCCGACCACCCACCCCAAAAAGACAACAAAGGCATGTCAATATAAAAAGCTACTGCAGGTTAGCAAAGAGTGTCTTATGGCAGCCCTGCAGTATAATTCACACTGAATAATGCAGGTCAGCCTCTGAGTGATCGACAACAACATATAATATTAACCAGATGTATCAGCTCTACACACACACACCACATGCAGGTTGAGGGTTGGGTTGAAGCTGAGAGAGTAGCTTACGACTTGGCACTGTTATTCAGTACTTTTATTCACACATTGTAAATTGGGCTGAGAGCAGGGGCGGATCTACTATGAAACTAGTGAAGCTTAAGCTTCAGGGTCCCAATCCCAGAGGGGTCCCAGAAGTGACTTTAGTCAACCTTGCTTAACCTTTTTGCATTTAGCAGAGCCAATCTGAGTCACACTACTCAAACTGATTAATTTTTTGTTGTATATATTTCAACGATCCCAGAGTTTGAGACTTAGTAGCACATAATGACCCCATTGAAGGAGATAACAGTGGTTTACTCAGACCTCATTGCTGGTGGTGAAGGAGCCCAAATAGCACTTCAAGCTTCAGGGCTCCCCAGAATGTAGGTCTGCCACTGGCTGAGACAACAACCCTATAGTGTGGTTTGTACGCCTCTTTTACAGAAATGTGTGTGTGTGCTGAGAAGAAGCCCTGCAATATAGTCCACTGTGAATTGCAGGTCAGAGTTGGTGCTATGGGTGGTTTGGATTCCCTATCAAAAATCTCTCATACATCTTTTGTTGCAACAAAGCTTTAATCTACTCAATATGTCCCTTCATTTCCCAGATGAAATTCAGCACATTTGCATGCAGATGCCTCATGCTCCATTGACTTGCATGCAGACTGGCTTCACTTCTAAATGTTTAATAGCAAATACAACCAACAAAATAAATTTTGCACATGAAGGAGCATCCAAGTTAGAGCAGAGAGGCCTGCCTTTGATGCTAGCTTTTGTTTTTCAGACCCCTCAACCACAAGTTCAGGTAACACATATGCACCAGGGGATACACTGCAACATTTTGTGAGACCCCTAACAATACACACTTTGAGAATTATTATTAAGCTCTTCAGTTGAGGATCTTCTGTGACTGCTTCTGAAATCTTGAGAACAGACAATCAGCTGTCACAAAGGCTACAGCCCTTCCCCTTTCCATTTCATTACAGCCAAACCCTAAATATACCCACTCACCTCTCACTCTTGGGGTGCCAATTTGCTTATGGATTCGGCTCTGGGTATTCCTACTAGGTGTTTCTTTCCGTGGCTACAGTTTCCTGAGCAAACTTTTCATTTATCAAGCAATTCCCACAAGTAAGCCAATGCCATTAACCTTGTCTGCAGAACTTTGTCAAGAATACCTTCCAACAAAAAGAAAACCCACGTCATTGTCATTTCATTAGAAAATTTGCACTTTGGTTCAGAAACCATTCTTATGTGAATCCTCTTTTAATCTTCAAGGATGTGTCATCCCCCATCATAACCTTTGATTTCTCGGTTGAAGCTAAAATAATTTCCTTTGCAAAATCCTGACATCTGAAGCCCTTGCCGTGACATTAATTTAGTTTCTGAACACTTATGATTAATTTATATATGAAGATATTTCTTTCTTTGAAAAAATCCACAAGGATGCTCAGAATACATCTGCATATCCTAGCCAAATGGATTATTTCGCCTCTTGTCTTCAAATGTTTTGAGAATCTTTTCTTAGGTAGGTATCGATATACAGGTTTGCTGATCCCTATACAGTAGTGGGAAATGGAACACACACGTCCACGGAATTCTGTGGGTTGTATCCAGACTTTGCTCCTAATGGCAAGGGGAGGGGAGGCAACTTTTGCCAATTCCCCTCCCTTTGCAACCCCCAGTATTACTTCTCACATTGTTCCAGAGCATTGTGGGAGCCTCCAGTGTGGCAGGCAGTGCTGGGGTCTACCAGCGGCATCATACCGGCTCCGCCTGTAGTATCCTCTGAGATCAAAATCTGTCTGTGGATGCAAGCCGCCCTTCTGCCCATGGAAGGCAAAGTCTAGATCTTATCATATGATTCTTCTGATGCCACTACTGCAGCTGAAATTCATATGAATGCAGTGGGACTTGCTTCTGAGAAGACATGTTAGAATTGTATCGCCAATGTCTTTCAAAAACCTGGGACAAAACCGAGGGGTAGATTTCTCTTGCACATGGTGAAATGTGAAAGTCTTTGTCCCATTGTCATTATTTTCCATGGAGAAGAACTTGGTGGTAGTTATCTGACTGCTAGCATTACATTGATTATAGAATATTTTAAATCAGAACCCATGCGATTACTCCTAGGCTCAAAATATTTAAATTATGAAATAGACAATTTTATTTGTTTGCTTGTGTGCAGTGGTAGAATCCGCTAAGATCACGATCCTCTCATGGGTCAAAGAACTGGGGGAAATAAATGTTCACTTTTTAAAAAGTACAGATAATTCCAATGCAAACAGTTATTTGATATATAAAATGAACACAAATGCCTGAACATATAAATTGATATCTTCATGGTAAATGTGGTATGCCATCTATACGTTAGCAACTGCTTGGATTATATTCACACTGAGAACAATCAAAGTATGTGGTTAAAGATCACCCTCAACCCACATTAAGTTGCTTTGCAACAGATTAAATGAAACTAATAAATATGCAAATTATGATATTATTATGTAAATTGCACCATTCAAATGCTCTGTTAGGGAAGAGCCATATAAACAATTTCAATTAAAAATTACAGTTGCCTGAGCATTGTAGTTTGTAAGCAGGAATTACTTGACAGCACACAAAATGTTGGGAAATTATTATTTCTTCATTACATGCCACTTCACACAGTCTTCACCAGTTGAGTCAATCAGTAGATGCTATTCGAAAAACCTCCAGACTGCATTTCCCAACTGCATTTCCTTTTGTTCTGTTCCTAAGAGAAAATTACCTACAATGAATTAAAGTGAAGATGAACATTTTACTATTGTTCTCCTGCCTCTCACTTTTGGAAGCATTCTTCTTCCACCATTTTGAAAACAGACAATAGAAACGAGGACTTTGCTTCTGAGATTTCAGTGTTGGAGAATGGGCATATTTTTAGCCCTGTTCAAAAACAAGGATGGTACCATGTGAAGGGCACAGCAGGGACAAGCATTCTAACTCTGCCCCCTCTGACCCTGTTTTGGTTTTCTGGGAAATCCTGGACATGCCTTCTTTTGAGGGGCCAACATGCCCATCCAGGTTTTGGGGGGGATTTGTTTGTTTGTTTATGGCTCAGGATTGAGTGTGGGCTGCTCTGCATGCACAGCCACTGCCAGCCCAGCTTAGGCTAGCCACAGCTCAGGTTGTCCTCTTTTTTGTACTTCAAGATGTGGCAACCCTAGCAGAGGGGATTCATAAACTTTGCAGGATAAAATCATGTTTAGTAGGCGTGTACTAATAATGAGATTGTTTGATCATATAAATCATGAGTAACCACCAAACAGATATAAAGTCTGAGGGCTCCGCATCACTCCGCGAGGTCACTTTTTCAAAGATGGACATAAACATGCCTTTTTTGAACCATGAGTCCAAAGGGTAGCAAGATACATCCTTCTATCCTTGAGAAATCACTAAATAAGTAGGGACCAGCTGCTATAAAACTGTTTATTTTATTTTGACAAAGTAATAATCATAAATAAATAAAAATAAAAATGTGCACCCCACCACTGAGACCATTCCATTGTGACTATCCAGCCTCCCAAAATTCCAACACCTCTTGTGATGGTTTGACCCCTTTCCACTTTAACAGTACAAACGCCCTCCATATCTCCTCAAAATCATTTATCCTGCACACCTTACTTTAATGGTACGTGTCAATTTATCATTAATAGCTATAAAATTGTTTTAACATTACATTAATAAGACTGGCATTGGCACCATCAAAAATAGATAAAAGACACAACTTAGGATGCAATGTGATACTAATATCTGTTACATCCTGCTTCCAAAACTTGTGTACATAGTTAAATCCTCGCTAGAAAAATGTATTCTACTAGAAAATGTATTCCGAAGACATATAAACCTAAACTTGTGTAGGAAAGACTTGTGTAGAAGATGTAAAAAAATAATAATACTTATATTAATTATAATATTTATATTAGAATTCTTTCAGCGAATCAGATCATTTTTTACCACACCAATGTTAATTAGGTAAGATTACAGATAGAAAGTTTACTTACAAGTGGACAAAGACTAATATCAGTAACTTTCAATGGGAGACCTGAGTTGCTTTTTCCAGCTGCTATTAACCGTGAATATTAGGAAGCTTGCCCAACCTCCATTTAGACAAAGGTGCTGATACTGTTTGTAGAAAGCATAATGAACTTCAAAGTCTGGAGATCGTTCATGGCCACTTAAACTTTTGACTGCACTTTGAGACTTCAGGATCATCAATATGTTTTTAGGAAGCAAGGAAGGATTGATGAACAAGGAGCAATTGTAAATGGAGAAACGTAATCAGTAATGTGAATGGTATTACATAGTAAAGATAATCAGCACTTTGTACTGAAATGAGAAAGTGTTGACCAAAGCCATGGGAACTAGATTTTACTTAAGAAAGGAAAGGGTAAAGGAGACAAAAGAAATGAGGCAGGAAAATTTCGAAGTACAGGGAGCGTCAGACTTATCTGATACTGTATAAAATCTATTTAAAATAAGGTTTTTTAAAATATAAAAACTGAAGGACAATTGATCTCCCCAGCAAAATCTATTCCAAAAAGAAGAATAAAAAAAACGATCTTCCCCTCTACATTGTTGCTTCTAAGACTTATATATGTACCAGAAGTAAAGGCAAAATCCAAGACCTATCGTCATTAATGCTAAAACAATCTAATTTAGGGCATTATTTACCTTTTAAAAATTCAATAAATGCAATTAGAAAAGAAAAGAGTGCGCCTCCTTGCTTAAATATTTAACACAATCCATTAGGAGGTAACTTTATTGAGTGCCTTGTACAAAAGACAGTTGATAGGTAATGAATAAGCAAACAAATGACCATTACACACACTTTCATTTGGATAATAAGCGAATAGACTTCTTCAGGATCACCTTGAAAACGTTTCCCAAATGATCCATTTCAATCTGGTCTGCAGCTTGGATTTGCCCATAAAAGTTGGAATTGCTTTGATGGCTGACCAATATACAGTGTTATCTCGCAAGACGAATGCCTCGCAAGACGAAAAACTCGCTAGACAAAAGGGTTTTTTGTTTTTTGAGCTGCTTCGCAAGACGATTTTCCCTATGGGCTTGCTTCGCAAGATGGAAACGTCTTGCAAGTTTGTTTCCTTTTTCTTAACACCGTTAATACAGTTGCGACTTGACTTCGAGGAGCAACTCATAGAATGCGGTGTGGTAGCCTTTTCTGAGGTTTTTAAAGACTTTGGTGATTTTTGAAGCTTTTCCAAAACTTTCCCGACACCGTGCTTCGCAAGACGAAAAAAATCGCAAGACGACAAAACTCGCAGAACGAATTAATTTTGTCTTGCGAGGCACCACTGTATCCGAAGAAGTGAAGGGGAAATGCTACTTTCTTCCTTCTTCTTGACCTCTCATGCCATTCACCATAATATGATTCTCCAGCAGGCGTCCAGTAAGAATTGGGGATAAAGTTATATGTTCCCCAAAGAGTTGTCATATTTTGAAGAGCGAAAAAGAGGACACATTTGCCATCTTCTACTTTTAAATATGGATCACTATGGTGACATGAAAAAGAGGACATGTCCTGGGAAAAGAGGGCATATGGCAACCCAACAAAGTGTTGAAAAAAATGAGCAGCTTAGCTGGATCTGATCACTGCTTCATCTGAACATCTGTTAGATTTAGAGGTGGGGCCTACACCTGGGTATTCTTCCAGCCCACCACACATATGGTTACTATGTACCATAAGGAACTGAGAATTGCAAAGCACTCATGCCATCACTGACATCACAAGCAGTGACAACATTGATAGTCACCATAGGAATTGTTACCTTTCTCCTCATAATGTTTGAGCCTTTTAAGAATATCGGTGTTGGAAACCCCCTGAGAAGGGTGAATATTCATTCCCCACTCCTTGGAAAGGGAATGGATTTGCCCCACCCCATGAACAGAGGATGCTTGCAAGGCTTTCCTCCAGAAAGGATGTGAGGGATGAGACTTCACTGGCTAGCCTTAAAAAGGGCTTAGCATAACTCTTTAGACAGACAGTGATGTCCCCAACGCAGCCTCTTTGGACCAGTATGACATCCTATACACTTTGAGTGATGATGATGATTTGTTGTTGTTGTTGTTGTTTAATTTCATTTGTATACCACTTTATATTTTAAAGAAGAAAATCTCAAAGCAGTTTACAACCTACATTAAATCATTAAATAAAGCAATCCAGAATAAAACATTACAGAAGAAAGTCAGATATAAAATATACATTCAAAGCAACATAATCAACAAGAAACTAAAATATTATCATAAATATTTCAAAATGAAACATTTCTAATGAGGTCAACTACAGATGAACATTTAATGCAGCAAAGTTTACAAAAAAAGAAATATTAACATTTCAGAAGGAAACATTACTAAAGGAAGTCAAATATAAGATGCACATTTAAAACAGCACAATTAACAAGAAAATAAAATATCACTATTAGCATAGAATATATCTGCTACTGTATTGGATCATCTTCTTTCATCTATTACAGTGGTACCTCAGATTAAGAACTTAATTCGTTCTGGAGGTCCATTCTTAACCTGAAACTATTCTTAACCTGAGGTACCACTTTAGCGAATGGGGCCTCCCGCTGCCGCCGCGCGATTTCTGTTCTCATCCTGAAGCAAAGTTCTTAACCCGAGGTATTATTTCTGGGTTAGCGGAGTCTGTAACCTGAAGCATCTGTAACCCGAGGTACCACTGTACACAGAGCTCTTTACATTTTAGGTTCAGTGATATTTTATTCAACTAATTGTCTCTTTGGGGGGTCATGTAGTATGGGCATGGAGACTAGCATAAGTACACTTGGAAAACATTTGTAGGCACTTTTTCAGTGACCAACCTATCTCCCATTGATGCTCAGCTCAAGAGGAATTGTGCTGGTGTAACCCCAACTGTTCCAACTGTTATTTTCCCCTCTCAAAATTATTAACATAATAATAACATGCTTCTAGTCTTTATCATTACTAAATTCAAGCACATTATATTTGACAATTTCCACTGGAACAGAAGAATTTCTGGTACACACCATGGCACCCATAACATGGCCACCAGTATGCTTGGCTTTAAAAGAGGATTGGACAAATTCATGTAAGGTTAGCAAGAGATTGAATGATATTACATTTTACAGTTTTGAAAAATGGCACTGGAGGGACTGATTTCTTCGTGTCATGGATAAATTGTTGGTTACCTTACCGGTCTTGGGCAACAACAGGACTTTCTCCTGTGTTTTTCCATCTTTTGTGTCAAAGAATGGATTTCCACTTCATAACTGGGAACTTTCGCACCCTAATGTATGAGATTGAGTTACTGAAAGCAGACTGGTGGCAAAGTAGTTCCTCTGGATGATATGCTTCCCATGCGTATGTTGTGGAAACCGAAAGGTCAGATTTTTTATCTTCTCTCTGTTGCAAAAGTTCATTACCACACAAAGTGATTGAGGCAGCCTGGCCAAATGAAAAGAAAATGTAGACCAGCAGTCTTCATTTTCCGTAAGACATTTCAAACTTCCATTGAAATCAAATGGAATGCACCATCACAAAAAGACATAGCGGTAAATGATTCCTTCCGAAGTTAAGCTGCAGGTGGAAGCAAGATCCATGCTGGGAATCTGAAGCTTGGGATGGGAAACTATAGGTTATGATGGGTGCAAAACATTGCAAATTGTTAGCAGTCACAGACCAAACAGGCCAATTCCGTAAAGGCAGATTGAAACAGAAGGTCAAAGCAGAAATGTGAGTCCAAATTCGCAGTGCGTGGGGTTTTCCAATGAGTTAATACTTCTCAGTGTCATCAGGGGATTTCAATGGAGGTCTATGAAAAGATGGAAGCATATAACAACATAACAGAAAATTGGGAGATAAAAATTTCAGGAAGCCATAGCTGACAGGCTTTGGGGTTCATGAAAGGGCTGAATTGGTGTAACTCACTAGAGACTGCAGACATATTTCTGTGGCATAACTGTCTGTAACGTCCTAAGAATTATATATTATGGGGGCTATTGTTTAGGTGGGAAACTGTGTTCTGTTGATTGTATGGAGGTGCTAATTGCATTTGGCTGTGAATGCCAGAATATGTTGGTGAAAATATACGCCTTAATGGCAGGAGCTGAAAAGGGATGGGCTTCTGAGTCTGCTGTCTGAGAATGTAAGCTTACTGCACATCAAGATAAATTAGACTCAAAGCAGAGTGGAAGGGAGTGAATCAAATTATGGAAAATTCCTTGGTCAACAGTGTCAAACACTGCCAAGAGAAACAGCAGGTGCTAAAGAGATACAGCTTGATGTTTTCTTTTCTCCCGCCCTGCAAGCAATCACGTTCTTTTCTCTCTTGTCTTCCTAGTAAGCAATGGCAATGAACAAGAGAGGATAATCTGAGAGATCTATCTAATTCCTGAAGGCAATGATCTTTTGATGTGAATACATCAATATAAATTGGTTAATCCTATGCCTGGTTCATAAGACAATGACAAAGGCAAACCTTTGTGCTCCTAAAGTGGCTTGAACCCAAAGATAGAAATGCCAGGCAAATATTAATATCCAAGGTAAATATAAAAGAGTGTTGAGAAGGGAGATTAAATGGCATGCCCAGGCTGACCGCAGCTATGTCGCAATCTTGTATTCTGCCATTGAAGGGTCATTATGTAGCAATTACATGCAGATGAGTTATGAGAAAATATTGTCAGTGGTTCAAAAGATAATTCTCTCTTTCTTTCCCAGCTTCCCTTTTTATCAAAATAAAAAGACAGTGTATTCACCTGCATCCATTAAAGCAAGTATTTCCCTTGAGTCGGTTTAGCTGGCTGGTGCATTACAGACAGATGGAGCCTGGGCTTTTGTCAAAATCTTTTCATTTCAATCTAGAGGTAAGTCTAAAAGCTAGGTAGAAACACCTCCACCACCCCAATTGTTAGGGCTCCTTTCTGGAATAAATATCAAAAGTATTCGCAAAAAAGTTGTTCTACTCTTATGTTTCCTCCACCCATTCAAAGGCTCTGGCTGCACAGTTGATGCATGTGCAAGTTGTACACACATAACGCACAGAAACCCCAGGCTGGTTTCAAACGGCCCCCCAGGCAATTTTGAAAAAGCAATCTCTTGCGGCCCCCGAGCACCTGCCCACCAAAGCCATTTCCTTTTTGCGGACTCGTCACGAGCTCTCCCCTCTGCATGGGGTGTGTGGCTAGCCCCTGCGCCATTAGGGAGTCCCCGGCTGCGTCACTTCTTGGGTCGACCAATCTGGTCGGCCGGGGGGGGGGAGCATGGCTAAAAAAAAAAAAAAATACTACAGTACACGTTCGGGATATTGATGCTGCAGCTATGGCAGTGGCAGAGGGGTGGCCGTCACCTTGACCCAGTACCGGATTTATGTATAGGCTAAGTAGGCTGAAGCCTAGGGCCTCTAAATCTAGGGGGCCTCACCAGCCCTCCCGCTCCCCAGTGCCACAGTCTCCCCTCTCCCAAAATTAGTTTTGATGTAGTATGGAGGTGAGACTTAGTCTAGTCTAGGCTGGTCCATTAGGGCACCCGGGACACTGCCCTATCAGCCCTCTTGCCATCAGCTACCAGCCTTGTTACTTACAATCAGTCCAAGGGGTGACACGGTCTGTCTGCTTCTTCCTCCTTAGTTTCAGTGTTGCCCATGTAGAACTCAGCTGAGAGGTGGCTGGCGACAAAACTAGAATTAGTTGGCTCTGCCTGTGATTGGCTATGGCTCCCCCTGCTGTTGGGGCTTCCTGCTTTCCACTGCACCACCCCCAATGGACACCAGCCACCACTGGTGAAACTGCTTTCAAGGAATCCCAAGGCCATTTGGCTGCTCAGGCTGGTGAAATTTTGGGTTGGTTCTGTAAGGCCAGTATGCCTGTTAAGTATTATACAATCACATTCTTCTAAACTTATTTTTATATAAAACTGAGAATCTCGTACATTATATATCCCAATTTCTTTGACTGTGTGGTAAAATGTGAAGTTGAAGGTCAATGGAAATAAGGACATTGTGGTATATGCCACTCAGTTTGAACTTGGCATTTGGCCCAGAGCTCTCCAAAATGTGGGTGTAGCGTAGTGTAGTGGTTAAGAGCGGTAGACTCGTAATCTGGTGAACAGGGTTCACGTCTCCACTCCTCCACATGCAGCTGCTGGGTGACCTTGGGCTAGTCACATTTCTCTGAAGTCTCTCAGCCTCACTTGCCTCACACAGTGTTTGTTGTGGGGGAGGAAGGGAAAGGAGATGGTTAGCCGCTTTGAGACTCCTTAGGGTAGTGATAAAGCGGGATATCAAATCCAAACTCCTCTTCTTTCTTTCTTTCTTTCTTTGTCCTGCCCCAGTTTAACTTGATGTGAACTTAAATAAAAGCTGACATAGTTCTATGGCTTTCCATGTGCAGTACTCGTATAGTATTTCCATTATTCTTTGCCATGCATCAAGAATCATGAAAAAGCAGAGCTGGCTCATTCCAAAAGGCAATTTTAAAACTTTTTCGATATATTATCATCACCACTACACATTTATATGGAGCTTTCTTGGGACCACCGACCATAAAAGCAAAATTAGTCGATGTACCTACAATAGAACGTAATGACAAATGACAACAATCATACTGGAACTCTGCATCAACAACAAATAATTAAACATTGAATGAACCTGACAGAAGACCTTTAAAACATTGCCAAACTCTATTTAGATAAACGTAATGTTTACAGCAAGTCTAATGATTTCATCAGTCTTAATTATAACTGTACCTTGGTGAAAGACTTGCATGCACTAAAAGTAATGAAGAATGTGTCAAATGTTTGAACGCAAACAATTAACTTCTGCCCAAATGTTTATTGTTTTGCAAATAATCAGAAAATAGAGAAACTGGTGGTAATTGCAAGACAGAGTCTATTATCTGTGCAGCAGCACCAAAATGATTCTCTCCAACAGTTGCTTAGAGGATTGACTTCATCAGCACTTATCCTGGGTCCACTGAAGTCAATGGTTGTCATTAGATTATTTTCTCTTGCCTTACATGAAAGTAAAACCTACTGAAATAACTGCACTGGTTTAGAAAATGTAAAGCAGTTTCTGTGTATTAATTTCCGCTATAGCATGCACAGAAATTTGCTAGGGTATATGCAGAGGCAGAGGAAGGAATTCCCTCACTTGCCCAAGCAGGTGTGTATTTGTGGCTCATGCATCCAGTGAAAATAACTAAATTGCAGAAGTATGTGAATGTATGGAAAGGGATCAGTTATGATCAGACTGGACACCAGGATTGACCCGAGACATTTTGGCACCTGAGGTGAACCACAAAATGTTGTCCTCCCACCTGATTTCGGAAACAGGAGATGGCAGATCCAGCTTTAGATAGCAGATTTAGTCCTTAGAGGCTGGATCTGCTGCCCTTGTGGATCCTGCCACTTGAGGCTGTCACCTTACCTTGCCTCATAGGTGGACCAGCCCTGCTGAACACTAGTTTTGGCTAAACAGCTGACAAGCAGGGGTGGCATGGCACTAGGGTGAGGTTCACTTCTGTATTCCGTTCAGCCCTTTGCTGATGGAATGGCATTCTGCTTGGGTTGGAAAGTGACCACTCCATCCCATGGGACTAGGCCAGTGTTGATTCCTGGCATGGTGCAAGCCAAGTGACCAAGGGAGGGGAACTCTTAGGGCAAATGATCCTCAAACGATCCAAGAGAACACAGTAGAGAAGTTAAGTCCCACCTACCTGCCACTCCCCAAGCCCTCAAGCCACTGGGCAAAGTCGCCTCACATGGAGGCACACACAAAGCAAGGCATAATGCAGTTCCTGCCAATGTGATAGCTGTCCATCCACACATTGGTCAGTTTTGTTACTGGTGTATTTGAGTGTTTTAATTATTTGTGTGAGTTTTCATTCGTGTGTGTGTGTGTGTGTGTGTGTGTGTGTGTGTGTGTGCAGTTTGTAAAGAAGCTTTCTGAAGCCTCTTCACATGCTTCAAAGGGTATTCTAGGTAGAAGGGTATTCTAGAAATTCTAATAAAACACAGTAAATAGGATCTGTAACCTATGATATCTGTGGGATATATCTCCTGCTGAATGAAATTTTACACTGCGTATATATTTTCTGACTAAGTTACATACAGTATAGTTTGCAATGTTTTAATTCAGACTGTGTTTTCAAGCTTACCCACAGATATATTAGGGGTTGTAGTGAACGAGTTTCTTCTTCTCCTTTTCTTTTAATTACTGATCTTGCTGTATTATTATGTGATGTTCTTCCCTTTTACTTGCCTGCATTTTCAACTTCTTTCCAGAATAAAACTCCATATTGAAAACATGGTCATGTGGAAATCACTGTAATTGGCAACTCAACCAGGTGTTATTTTTACATGTGCAAGGTAGGCATGTCAGGGATCTATGGCGCAGGAATATGGGGTAGTAGTGTCCCAGTAATCCATCATGCATAAATAGAAGCAACCCAGTTTAAACAAGATGTACACCATGTTGACCCATACATGGCTCTTTGGTTCTGTAATAGTTTCCCTGCCCCATAAAGCTAGTTCTCATTAAAAGAGAGCACGTGTTGCGGTGGGGGCCAGACAAGACACCCCTCTGTTGCCAGGCAGTTTGGGATGGATGGCCCTGGCAGGGACTGGTAGCCTGAGTTGCTGGGGTAATTTTGATGTTGCCAATTTGGGGGTGGGAACAGAGGTTTTTTAAGCAGTGCACGCAGCGATCTGCTTTCTCTTTTGCTGTGTGCCCGCCCGCCCTCCCTTAATTTGGGTCTTATGTGTTGACCTTGCTATGCCTGTCATGGGGTCGTCTGCTTTGGGGGCAAGGGTAGGAATTTTGTCCATTTGGCTGATTGGCTGGTGCCATTTGGTTTTTGCCTACTGTGTAGCAAATCGTCACAACTTGTAAGCTTGCGGTTAGGCATTGATTAAAATTGGTTGGAGGAGGGGTAGGGATTGGCTGGGCCTGCCCCTCCAATGCTGCTGCTGCAAGGGAATTCCATTAAAGGAATTCAGGGGCTTGCCATCCTTTCGTCCAAACCCCTGGAATCGGGTTTGGGCCGCGTAAGCCCCTGGGAGCATGCGGGGAGAAGCTGAGGGCCTGTGTCGCAACTCCAGTTCTCCCCAATATTGTTTCCCCTCACTGACTTTCGCTGGAAGTCAGTTCTGTCCCCAGGCGGGGGGACAGATAGTCCTAACCAATGCCTAAGCAACCACTCACATCCATGTATGTTAATAAAGTTGTGGCCAAAATTATGCCAAAAACCTTAAACAAAAATTCTGTGTGATGTGTGTGTTATTGGGGTGGGGGTGTCTTGGGGGCCTCGACACGCAACTAGGTCTAGGTAGTTCCTAAACTAAGCTGCAGCCCTAGGCACATTAGGTTAATTTTTAAACAATATAAATATTGCTGGGTCGGGGACCAGTCTTTTCAGTCTTACAATTGAATACGGTAAATGTTTGTTTAGGGAATGAAAAAGATGCTGTTTTCAGAGAGGTTTTCAGGAAATCATCTCACATTTTAATGTTAAACTCAAATACAACATCTGTGGCCAGTTCGGTTTATCTCTCTGAGTGTTGCCTTACCTTCTAGACTGTTTCCCTACCAGAATAAAATCTTTTCTTTCTTAAGCAATTGCCTAAGATGTTAACTTCGGAGTGTGCACGCAAATTGGTAGGGAATTAATATTTTCCTTTTAAGTGTATGATAATGCATTGCACATAAAAAGCCAACTTAGTACAAATGCCACTGAATAACCCTGTCATACTCTCAGATCTCTCAAAAGCACTTTAAAATGCCTCGTCACTATGAATTATGAATGTTTACTAGTTTTGTTCTTCTTCATCCCCCCCCCCCCACCGCCACTATGTAATACTGATCATTGACCTGCCTAGGAAATTATTAGATGTGCTTGCCCAAGGACAATCTAATCACACAAAATACGGATAGAGCATTTGTAAAATCCCAACCCTTATCAAGTCTGAAGGGGAAAGGCCATGAGTCCTACCATAGACAAAAAATTTAAAAGCACTTATCAGCCCTCTGCAGGAGTGTGTTCTGCTGGCTTTGCATCTAACAGGAGGGGGGGAAATAATCTAACCTCAGGTCTTTCAGCTGGATTGGAGGGTTGTTGTTCTTTTTCCTAAGGGAAAGAAGAAAAGCTGGGAGGGAAACTAATAGTTCAAATGAGAAGGCATTCCATTAAAAAAATAACAACTTGAGGATTTTTAGAATATATATGCATATGCTTGGTGGCACTCAGATATTTTCTCATTACTGGAGGAGAATAAAGGGTTGTGTGGCATGACCCTTCCTGTTTCCAAGGCCCATGAGAGCTCACAGAATATGGTGGAGCTATATTCTCCACCATAGCTCTCTCCACATCACCAAGTGTGCATACTGGAAGTTGAGGTGGTAGAATAGCCTTATCAGGCACCACCTCCAACACCCATCTTCACAGTTCTTCATCACAGAAGCTACTCATTTACATGTTTTATGGACTCTATGCAAAAGAACTTCTCAGCATGGAGAAGTCAGGGTTTGGACTTCCTCCATCATCCCCCTTTCACTTCCTTCATGCATTCATCATATCCAATTGGAACAAGACACTTGTATGCTATAGATCAGGGATAGGGAACCTCAGTCCATGGGCTGAATGTGGTCCTGAAGGCCTTGTCTCCTCCTCAGACCCTGAAGACTTTCCTCCTTCCACAAGCTGCACCCCTTCTTCCCAGACTGCACCCCAATGAACCTGCTCTGTTCCCTGCTCAAGGACTTTTACTTGGTTGGAAAGTGTGTTTGAATGGTGATAGCTGCTTGTTTGAGTGGAGGGTAGAGAGTTGTGTATGTAGTAAGAGCTCTGACTCTTATGTGACTGGAACGTGGCCTACTGAAAGAGTTTTGTGTATTGTTTCACCCACTTTTGCCTCTGGCCCCACCCACTCTGGCATGCAGCCTCCAGGAGGTTCTCCAAAAAGGAATGTTGATGTTAAGATTGAAAATGGTGCCCCCCCCACTGGTACAGATGGACCATGCCGAGTATTGATGTTGGTTTCTTCTTTGCCGTAGCTGGGTTTTAATGGTGCAAAAGGACAACTTGTCCTCTTGTGACTATGATGAAGCACGCACTAGAATCACATTAACTACTTGCTCAGCACAATGGATGTTGGAAATGGGTCATTATTTCGTCAGTAGAACAATTTGAGCTGCAATCCATAGCAAAATCACCCCCTCTTACATGGTAAAGGACATGACTTGCATGGAATGCATCCTAATTAGGATCATAATTTCCATAAAAGACCTGCCACTTTGCAATAGGGAAGAAGTTGTCTGGGGATGGGGGTGGGATAGCCACCTGTTAATGACCTACTCTATTTTAAACGATTTTTTAAAAAATCTATATACTACAACTTGAAGGAAAGTTTTTTTATAGTGTTTTATCATGTTTCTGCGTTCTTTAATTTTCAAATATACCACACATATTGTACTTGAGCTTTTTTCCTATGCACTATAAGCCAGCTAACTCTCAGTGACTTTAACTTGTCTGATGAAAAATGAAAGACGTTATATAACTATATAAAGGACTCTTTTTAAAAATTAGCCATTGCACTTTTCCTCTTGACCCTTTTAATTCCTTTCATCATAGAGCATGCTCAAAGACTGCATATGGCACTTTTCCATATGCTTCAAGGTATAAAGGGTGATTGCTGGCAGCAGGATATATGCTACCCATAGGACTAAGGCAGCTGTTAGATGTAGTAGACCTATTGGGTGTGACACAAAGAAAATGAGCATGAAGAACTACAATAATGGATTGCAGGCAGGCAGCGTGAGAGTCTGGTGGGGCGAACCCAATAAATTATGCTGCCTGGGATTATGAGCACTTCCCATTTCCATGTGCAGAAGGCCAAACGGCTTAGGCACCAAATATCTGAAACACCCTCTCAGACCCTCTCAGATGTTGATATTGACAAAGGCAGGGCTTTTGGGGGGGAAACCCGTTCGGACTCAGTTCTGGCACATCTCTGGTGGGTTCCAGAACCTCTCAGGGGAATTCTGGCACCTCTTAGGTGGGTGCCATTGCCATTCTAAGAGAAATAGGGAAGCATTTACAGTGAGTTCTGGCACCTCTTTTTCCAGGAAAATAGCACTGGTCATAGATAAGTTTGGTTTGATTCCATGTGGATAACTGCATAAAAAAGCTTAATGCATATATTTGCCTGGGGCAGGGGAGATTTGCAGAGGGTTCCTCTTGGTAGCTCCACCAACCTGAGGAGCACAGGGTAGGGTGGTCCAAGAAAAGGCTTTCTCTGTGGCAAACCTCTAAACTGTGGAACTTTCCCCCCTAGATCTTTGTTGTATAACTTTGGCTGAAAATGCAGCTCTTTATCCTGGCTGTTGATTAATGGTACTTTGTTTTGTGGGATTTGCTTCTAGTGATGAGGGAAGGTGTTAAAGAACAATAGTTCACAGGCTGCCACAGCAGCCTGCCAGCATCTGCCACCTAATGCAATTGTGTCCTTCTGCCTAATGGTAGGGCCATTCCTAGAGTTGCAGGAGAAAAGACCACTGAAAGGAGCAAAGGCTACATCATCAAATTGGAAACTGATTTTATAGACCTCTGTGTTGGTTTCTCAGACTGCAGTCCCAGACACTGAGCATGTGCAGACAAACATTGTGAGTAACTGTATATTTCTCTAAAAAATGGAAACCATTTTCTGAGCATTGTATGTACAGTCCTGTAAGCAAACTATGACTATGTACAACAGGAGTATTTCAGGTGAAGCAGAGTATCCTTTATCCCACTTGTCAATTTAAGTGAATCAAACATGATTTTCATAGATTTTGTTTAACCAATCTACAATCTTAAAAAATAAAGCTCACTATCTACTTTTTCATGTGGAAAGCTGAAATTTGAAGACTCTCCTCAAAGTCCCCCCTCTCTCAGTTGCACTGACTGTTGACCTAAGATATACTTAGATAAATCTTCTTTGTTAAAATGGGATTTTACCCTCTGTACATAGGAATTGTGTCTTAGAATATAGACATTTCTCCATACAAAATTATATTTTAAAAATGCAGGTTATGAGTCTTTCCTATATTGACAGTACATTTAAATATAGAGTTCATATTAAGTGGATTGAATGTTTAAAATGCAAACAAATTTCACCTTGCCTCTAAATACCAATTAAAAAGTCAGATACTGCTGCTGATATTTTAATAAAACCAAATGAAAAGTGAACATTTTAAGTGGCACAGCAGTAATTTAGAGTGGTAGTTAAAGCTATAACCATAGCAACAAGAACACTGAAGGCAAAGCTAAGTCATCTCCCCAGTGTTTGCATGATTACTGAATTATACTTAATGGAATACATTATAGTTTATTTAATACCAATTTTGTTTTTATGTTTTTAAAAGGACTATAATACGTCCAACTCCTACCACATATAATTTCCCCCTAATGTCAAAGCACACATAAAAGCACAGTGACTATGAACTATGACCTTTCAGAAGCATTTTGACCATTAATTGTCCTATCAGCATTCAAAATGAAAACTGTGGGCAAAAATACATGTTATCTTGTCTCACATGTGTTTCCAAACTCATGTTTGATTACATTTTTTTATAAAAAATAATCCAAGATGTTGAAGGCCTTAGAAGAAAATAATTGGCTATACCGTCATGCATTTGTTGAAGTGAATCAGTGGACGAAGAAGAGTTAAACAGCTCAGGCCAACATGTAAATTCTTCTCTACAAGTGTCTCCATGACTTGTATTTGTGTTATGATAAAAGCATGGGGTGGGGAAATCCATGTTTTCCTTATAATATGTAGTTCCATGCTTAGATTTTCCATATAGTATGAGCTTAGTCACATGATCACCTCATATGGCCTGAATCCATAACACACAATCAATGCCCCCTCCCTTTAGCGTGTCAGTGGCTGATCAAATGGGCCTCACTCCGTTCTGGATGTCAGTCAATGAGTTTTCTTTTAATGTTCTTTTTGGGACAGTAAGTGAGGGAATTTACAAAGTAAATTCTACCTGCTAGTTAGAAAATGTGCAAACTTAGAAAAAACGTGCACTCGGCTTCCTTCTGAAACCAAATCTACAAACATGCTGTATCTTTAAGATGTGTGTGTGTGTGTGCTCTCAAATCTAGCTTAAGGTAGAAGTAGGTGCACAGTGCTTGGCACCTTGGCACTTTCATACATTTGTTGTTCGTTTTGTGTGACCGCAGCTCAATAGCCTTTCAAATTAATACCACACATTCAGCGTCCCACCATATTCAGGGGCAGGGGGAGCTTGCAGATCAGCAGATTTCTATCTGTTACTTTTGTAGTTGCCTTGCTTATTAGTCCATAAGCTTATTTTAAGTGCTTTGTGGTTCCCAGTGCTACTTTACTGCTAATCTTCCTTCAGTATACTCAGTATGTTAGCCTCCTCAACAAGAGCTATAGGATTCAGATATACTTGTTGAAACTTTCCATATCAGTACTGCAATCCTATATATATTTCCTCAAAAATAACGCCCATGGAGTTCATTCAGACTTATTCATAGGTATCTTCTGGGTATGGGATTTCAACCTAAGAAACATGTTCAGTACACCCTGAAACATTAGCATTAATTTGGAACATTTAGGGGTTGCTAAACCTTGATAAACTATGGGCTTGTCCACACTTCTGCTTGTTGCTGTGCCCAGAAAGCCTGGGTTTAAATGATTTTCCACCTAGCCCGTTATTTTCTAGGCATGAATCTGAGTGGTTTTGCCTTTGTCCCACCACTTTTCCCCAGAACACCTGCTGTCTACCACTTAATCAGAGCAAACATCAGCCCAGAGAAAACCCAGTTCACAATTCAGCAGTACACAGAAGGTTTTCCCAGGGGAAGTGGGAATTTGGATGAGCCCTCAGTTTAAATAGGAACTAGGAAATATTGGCATATCTATGATTTTTTTTACCTAAATCAACTGTCTGTTGATGCACAACATTGGGAAACATGCATCCCCCCTATATTTAAATAAAGTATAATTATTAAAAGTTTTCTAAAATAAAATGCCTGCTGATTAAAAACAACATCCTCCAAGTTTCTTTTCTAGTTATGACTGCAATGCACAGTCTAAACAGTCTAAACAGTTTGGGGGCAACTGCTCATGGAGCCAGTTACCCAGACCGAGTTACCCCAGAAGAGTTAATACTGTAGCTAAAAAGGATAAAAAGACACATAGAACTCTCTCTCTAGCAAGGTCACAAAACAGGTACTAAACTGAACCCACATGGAAATTTCCTCAAAATAGGAAACACTCCCTGATGCTTCTCTAACCTTTGGCAAAACAGCTCTGATCATACGTTGCCACATAGGGCTGTTTTTGTAGGGGCATTGACTCCTCCCATTCCTATACATTCAGCTGAAAATTATGCAAGCAATGAGGTATTGCAGGAACAGCACTATTTCAAGTGAATTTAAAATGCCTTTGAGTGATAAAGTGCAATGCAAGTTTTTATGGAATGAGCTAAAACAGGCTTGGAACTGTAGCTGGTAATGTCCTCTAATTTAAAGTAGTGTTTCATTTCTCATTCCTTTATGTTGCTTATTAATGAACCCAAGGAACCTTAGCGAGGCATTGTACACTTATGAAAAGCATGCTGGGTCTCAATCAAAACTGAATTTTCAGAGACTTGGAAAAAGAAAAGCGAATAAAAATTATCAATTTCTACCTCAACAAAAGTTTTCTTTTCAGAAGGGAAAAATACTTCAGGCTCTTTTCTAAAGAAAATTGCTATTTCAAAGAGAAATTGGTTCACAATAGCATCAGGCATCATTTAAAATAAACTCTGCTGGAACCTAGTGAAACATTCACCATTCATTTGCAGATATTATTAGTTGAAAAGATCAAGTTTGGTTTAATCTGTTACAGTATCCTAGACAATATAGTTCCTGCTCCTGTAGCAGAGACGTGCTTGTCCCAATTCCATTTCCTCAAATAAGACTTGGGAGACTGACTCCTGAAGGAAGAGGGTTAGGGAAGGACCATGTAGGGACCTAATGGCCAATTGGAAGGGGGGCAGTCCATGGATTTATCTACCTCTTTCTTCTGTGAGTTCTTTGTCTTTGTGTTTTTGCTGTGTCCACCTGTCCTCCCTATATGCAGTGTGGGATTTTTCTAGTCACCTGTTAGAAGGGGCAGAGTAGGGATTTCCCAGAGGAATTCCACATTAGACTGCAACCAAGCACATATTGCAACCTGGTTTGTTGGCTTAGAGTTCCTGTTTCAAGCCTAATTTCAGCAGGATGATAGTTAAGTGGGGTACCCTGTGGGCACCAGGAATTACCTTTACTGATACATGTGCACTAATGGGTGCCATGTTGTCAACGCCTAATATATAGGGCCATTCTGGTGGTGTAGTAA
This sequence comes from Podarcis pityusensis, assembly GCF_964106645.2. Taxonomy (NCBI): domain Eukaryota; kingdom Metazoa; phylum Chordata; class Lepidosauria; order Squamata; family Lacertidae; genus Podarcis; species Podarcis pityusensis. The sequence continues at coordinate 48,606,032 of NC_138026.1, forward strand.
CATTGAATTAGAGTATAGAATTACTCTGTAAATCTGCTTATTTTATAATCACATTAGTATTGTGGCTTAAATTGTTTGTGGATCACAGACTAATATATATCAGTACCCTCCCATGTTCTGCTTCTTTAAGACTGAGGTTCAAAATTACTGATCTTTAAAAAGTATTTGGTGCTGATGACACCCACCTACAATTTTTACCCATATACTCTCTATCTGCTTTTCATGTTCCAGGTCATGAATTTCTTCACAAGTGTACACATCCTTTATATATAATGCTACTCCTCTTCCTTTCCTGTTTAGTCCATTCTTTTCCACAGGTTATACCCCTCAATTCCTACATTCTAGTCATGAGTCTCATCCCACCAGGTTTCAGTAATGCCTACCAGGTTGTATTTGCCATCCAGTTCATCTTGTTTGTTTCCCATACTCTGTGCATTTGTGTAGAGACAACTGAAACAACTGAGTTGTTCCCTGCAGCTGCTTCCTTCCTGAAGTTTCTTTAAAAAAAAAAAAGTTTATTAAGAGTTTAAAAGTTACAAAAAGAAAAAAAGAGTTAAACAAAGCAAAACAATACAATACAATACATAAAAAACAAAAAACACTGCTTATCTTAACAAAACAAAAACAAGAACAAAAACAGAATCAATTAAAAACACATCCCATATTTCCATATCTTGTCTTTCATTTACTTGTTTCGACGACCTCCTCACACCTCCCTTTTTTGTATTCTAGTTCAGTTAGCTATTTCAGCAAATCCTTTCCATCTTTCTCAGTTTTTGTCCTATAATTTATCTTAACACATTCTAACCTTGTTTTTTTCCCCCTTCCTGAAGTTTCTTACCCTTTATCAAGTTTCTGGAGTAACACCTCAGTTTCCTGTGCATCAATGAAGCTAATATCCCCAGTGCCAGGTGCTCTTTTGTCATATGTATTGTTTTCTCCCTTCCCCTCAAGATCTAGTTTAAAGCTCTCCTGATCAGATTCTCAAGACTCTTGGCAAACACATTCTTGCCAACTGCTGTGAGGTGCAGCCCATCTCTCACCAGAAGTCCTACCTCAAGGAAGTGGAAACTGTGATCCAAGAAGCCACATCCTTCCTGACGACACCACCTGCGCAGCCAGTGGTTTACCTCAAGTATTTTCTTCTCTCTTCTTGGACCACAACCTTCAGCAGGAAGGAGTGATGGAAAGGCTACCTGTGCCCCAAATCTCTTCAGCTCCCTGCCCAGTGTCTCATAGTCCCTTACTATGTGTTGCAGGCTATGTGTGGCAGTATTATTTGTACCCACATGAATCAGAAAGAAGGGGTGGTAGTCCATGGGCTTTATAAGACTTGGCAACTTCTCCTTCACACTATGAATCTTTGCACCCAGAAGACAGCACACCTCCCATGACACCCTGTTTCCTCCACATACTACTGCCTCTGTCACGTGTCACCACCACTCATCTCCTCCGCCTCTGGGGAGTAGCAGGAATCATTCTATGGGTTGTAGTTTGACTCGAAACGTAAACACTCAAAATAAGATCCTCAATTACATGCCATAACTCTTAACTGTGTTAGATTTTACTCAGCTTTTTTTAAGAAAAAACTTAAACAGTGTTTAGACTCTGGGGAGTATATTTTATTTTATTTATAATTATTTTTAAACCTGCTAAAACAAGATAAGTGCTCCTGCACAGTACAGGATGGGAGGAAAACACGGGGAAATTGAAACCTGGAACAGAAAGTAGGCATTGTATCAGAAACTCAGTAGGATAAGGAGCAGATAAGGCTGAAGAAATGCTGTCAGGAAAGAAGAAAGCTTGGCTAAAGTGTCAGCATATAGAAAGTTTAAGAGAAGTACTCTAGAAGCTAACAAAAGCACCTCAGGAGTCACAAGGCTGCTGCAGGAAACACACACTTTAAGATTAATGGAGCAAAGGTCTTTCGTATAGCGGATAGAATGCTGCCCTTGACTAGAGAGGCAGATCTGGGTTCCAATCCTTACTTAACTCATGAGAGATACTTACTATCACTAGCTGCAAGTTGTGATAGTATGCCTGCATTTATGCTTTCAGAACTGGAGGAGGCATCCTCAAAGTCCAGAAGCAAGGAACTCTGAAATATTGCAACAATGAAAATGCTGAAACAGATGCAGGCATTGCACCAGTAGTGTTTTGTCGGACAAGGGTGCATTATGGGACCACAAATGGGCTGGAGTGTGCTATCAACAGTCAACTACTTTTACTGGTTACAGATCAGAGTTTGGTACAACATGGGGCAAGAATCCCCTGATCAGGCAGTTCAACTGGCGGTTGATATTACCATCCCAGCTCAGACAGCAGAATAACAACTAATGGGAGTGGGATAAATATTGGGCCCACCATTGTGCAAGGAACATAGGAAGCTTCCATTGGGTATAAGCATCCTTGCATGCCTCCAATCAGTAGAGGGCCAGGTTGAAACTAAGACGATCAGGGAAAATACATTTTGCTGTTTTCCCCTAAACACCTAAGCTCCACCCTTTCTCCTGCTCACTCTCTGTCTTCTCCCTTTTTCTTGCAAGAGGATTCCATGAAGGCAGCTCCAGTCATGTGGTGTGGAATCCAAGGTCATCCTTGTGCACATGAATGAAATGTAAGTAAGGAACCTTTTTTCTTTACCAATGGGACTCCTGTGTGATTTTTTTTTTTTCCTTTTAAGCTGTGCTAGTGACGTGCAAATGAAACAGAACAGGTGGTGGGACTGAGTAACTTCAGGCAGCTCCAGTTTTCAAGCTTGTAAGCTTGTATATATATATATATTATATGTGCTTCCTTTTACTAAGGCAGACTGGTGTGGCTCAGTATTGTTCATACTGAATGATAGCATTTCTCAAGGGTTTCAGGCAGGAGAGTTCCCCAGTCCTACCTGAAATCACCAGGAATTGAACCTTGATCCTTCTGCATTCAAGGCAGAAGAGCTACCACAGAGCTAAGGTCCTAACTAAAAAATGGACCCAAATTATTGTTCATATAAGGTTGTTTTTGGGGGGCAACCATGAAGTTCATGTACTCTAAAATTATATACCTTTGGTGTGGTGACTAACAGGTGAATAACAAAAGCGAGCCCTGATGGTTGCAAAGAGACTTATATGTTCTGCAAGACTGGAAGGATAAACATACACTAGCTACTACTCAGTGATCTGAAGATCTCATTACCCTTTCTGCATTTGAATGCATAACTCCTACAATCTCATATGGGTTCCTATTTGGAAATATGGACTGGCTACAATAATTTATATGTGTAAAGGACAGATGTTAATATGTGCATTGTTAATGTCAGCTGAATGGATTTATTTCTTTTTTCTCTAATATACCTGCAAAAATAAAATACAGTGGTACCTCGGGTTACAAACACCTCAGGTTACAAACACTTTTGGTTACAGACTCCGCTAACCCGGAAGTAGTACCTCGGGCTAAGAACTTTACCTCAGGATAAGAACAGAAATTGTGTGGTGGTGGCACAGCGGCAGCGGGAGGCCTCATTAGCTAAAGTGGTACCTAAGCTTAAGAATGGTTTCAGGTTAAGAACGGACCTCCAGAACGAATTAAGTTCATAACCAGAGGTACCACTGTAAAGGTTATCATAAGAATGCTAATTCACATCAGTTAGTTTAAGATTAGTTAGGGGCCTACAGAGTTCAGTCGTGCTTGACTTATTAAGATTACATACAGTTTGAAATACCAAAGTTACTGTATGAAAATGTAACTTCCTCCCACAGCTACAAATTGTATATGTCTCTATTTAGCATGTGGAAATGCAAGCCTTGGCATATTGTTGAACTACAAAATAAAATAAATGATAAGCACTTAAAAGAGCTACAAATGGAGGGAAACCTGACATAACTGACTAAATGGCAACCTCTCAAGCACAATAAGCTCCTACCCGATTTTTTAAAGCAAAGCATATGAAAAATGTGCAGTAGCATAAATGAGCGTCTCATTCATTTGCTACCTCCTTCATGTTTTTTCTTTAATTTTTAAAAGTGCTGCTGTTGCAATTCATAAATCTCCAGGAAATACTTGGTGTAGGATATGCACCACAGAAGCCAAAATATGCCCAGGTGTAAGAGGACCACGACTAAATTTCCCATATATTGTTGGAGAGAATTTGCTGAAAACTACTGAGTGCACATGTAACTGGAAAACTATCTTTAAAGTGATGACAGATTAATTTTACACCTGTTGTGAAATCGGGAGCGCTTTCCTGGAAGATGCAGTGACAGGGTATGATTCTGCAAGTCATTATTTCCAGTGGATCCATTTCCATTTCATCTTCTGACAAGTGATGACATCCAATATGCATCGTAGAGGGAGGGAGGAAAGCAGTGGGGCAGAGAAATTGAAGCAGCATAACTGACATGAAATGCCCTGAAGGCATTATTTACCCACTGGGCTATTTCACTGGTGGTTACTGATCAAACAGACAGCAGAGAGGTGTCCAGAAATAGCAGATAACAGCAAGCAGGCTGTTAGGAATGTTCCCAGTAATCAAGAGCTTGTTAGGCAGGTATGGGTTCGAATGTTAGGCAGGTCATAGTTCGCATGCCATTGACTTCAGGAAATACTGTTTGTAGATGAGAATAAGGGTTACACATTAGGAATGGTTGAAGCATTCAATTGCATTTCAAGGCAAACCTAACTAATCTGCATTTTCTGAAACAATATACGAACCAAAACATAGCCACCCTTTGAAATGTTCACCACTTTGAATTTTGCAGTGCATCTCTCCAGCCAAGGAATGGGTTAAAAAAAAATGCATATACTAAAGTGTGAATAAAAATGCAAAGCTTGGTGTAAATATTACCCAAGATTGCATTGTATCAGGAAATTTTGGTTTGTTTTCCATTTATATGGCAAAAGTGCATACTAAATGTGTATATTAGGAAAAATTAACTCATGAATTTTCATGGGGATTTTTTTTATTAAAAAAATCGTGAACTGTTGTGGGAATGTGGAGAGCTGAATTTGAAATTAGAAAAATGAGAAACTTAGAGAAAACAAAACTGACAGATTTGTCTGTTCCTAATTGAGCTATAAGTAGTTAAAGCATGTCTATAGATATTCACACATACTTCTTTTCTTTCTTCCACTCAAACACAATGCACAAAGTGAAAATTAACCAGACGTTAAAATGTGGATTAATATAGATTTCATGGCAATCTTGAACACTGCCACTGAGTTCATGACTCCCTAAGACAATTGGGTTGGCTTTGCTGTATTCAAAATTGCAATCAGAATTGGGCAAGAAGAGGAAATGTGTGCTTATCTTATACTCTTGTCTTCCTCCTCTTCATCTTCTTACTCTTGGAATCTCTCATTTATCTCCATAGTAAAGGCTGATAATGAGATGAATTCCTTGGTGATGGCCTCTCATTTTTTCTCATTAAGATGGCTGCCCGTTTTAGCCATTCTGTTGCTGAAGAATTGCTTTAGGGATATAACAGTCTTGTAATTCCTCTTCATTAGTCCAGAGGAAGTAGAAGTATGTAAAAATCACAATGTCCCTGTTGTGTCAGCAGCCTGGATGAGGAGGAGTTTAATGGTAATAGATGACCTGTCTCTCATAAAAATGTCTCCTACTAGAAAAAAGGTAAAGGTAACCAAAAACTATTGCCTGTTGTGAGTTATTGCATTATCTGCAGCAATCTAAAATGAATCGAGCTCTTCATAGTATGTGATGCATTTATTCAGGAAAAGATAAACACAGTAATTTCATTTTTGAAAACCATTGGGGGGGGGGAGAACTGAAACCTTGGATATTCCACAGTACTCCCTCCATGGATCCTTTTAGATTTTTTTCTGGCCTACGGGACATATTCCCTTCTAGACAATTTCCGGTGCCGTGGACATACGCAAACACGATTTCCACCATTGTGCCACTCTGGTCCCGCCCACGGAGGATCTCGGCGGGAGTTATCTGGCCCATGCCCGCTAAGCCTTGCCGACCCCTGCTTTAAAATGTAAAATTCCCCCTGGATAGGCATGTAAGACCTCCAAAAGAGGACATGTCCTGGGATTCCCGGACATATGGCAACCCTAGTTTATGCACATGGCTGGATAAAGTATAGATAAATAATAATGTGAGCGGAGATTTACATGCATGAAGCCAAGAGCAGCTGAGTTTCTTTGTGATTGTTGAGGGCAGGGGAATTGCTAAGAAAAATTGGGAGGCGGACGTTTAACAATGCATTGTCTTTGTATGAAATTATTGAAGAACTATCTTAAACACACATTGAAATCTATGAGGCTGCACTTGCACATAAATTTATCATCAGGGTGCTACCTTTCTGCCTTCAAAATCTAGACTATAAAGGCAGTATGAGCACTAATATAAGAGTTTGGGGGGGAAACCCTGCAATCATTATCCTTCCCATGAAGCTTGCACATTATTATAAATTATGTGACTGTTAAATATAATGTGCTTCCATAATCTGTTATTCCATCCCAAACATTATTTGCATATTCCGATTGCTCATTTATAACACTTATGTCCATTCTTCACTTTTATTTGAAATATAATTTATGTAAAAGCATAAAACACAGTTAAGAGGAGAGTTTGAAATATAGGGATACTTAAGCTTTATGAATCAGACTAAAATATTTTTTTTAAGAACCCACACTGAACATTTGTCACTTTAGTAATGTACCAAAGTTTATAGCAAAAACTCAGACTATCTGTGAAATGAACAGTGGACATCATTACCTCTGATAAGTTAAATGGAGAAATGCAAGCACAGAAATGTTGGACATATGCATTATAGATAGATAGATAGATAGATAGATAGATGATAGATAGATAGATAGATAGATAGATAGATAGATGATATAGATAGATAGATGATATAGATAGATGATATAGATAGATGATATAGATAGATGATAGATAGATAGAGATAGATAGATAGATAGATAGATAGATAGATAGATAGACACACACACTCATACATACATATATATATATATACATACATACACAATAGCCCCTACAAATAGAGAATAATGCTGAGTGATAATGATCCATCTTTAGCTACTTTCTGACATGGGGATGTATAGTAGTGTTAAAGTGAGCTGAGCAGGCAAATGTCCCACTCCAGGATAGGGGTGTGCATACATTTCAAACTGAGTCCATTTGGTTCAAATATCATTTGCCACTGGATGAATTCAGTATTAATTGGTTCACCTTTTGTTTTCCCATTCGTAGCCAGTCATCAGCCATTGGAGGGGGCAGGTTTACTTGTCGCCAGTTTTGTTGGGTGCTTCCTATTACCTGCTTTCCCCCACAGAATGCCTTGGATGCATTATCCCAGGACATTTGAAGGAGAAAAATTCCAGCCTTCAGTGGAGTAATCAGATAAAATAAAATATAAATAAATAAATAAACAGTGGTGACTGCCAGAAGGCACTGACACAAATCAACTCCACTGTTATTGTTGGCGAGGTCCAGGGCAAAAATAAACAAAGAAAAAGTTTTCAAAAAAAGAGAAGAAAGTGACACATGATGAATGTGAGCAACAAAAATGAATGTGAGGTTAGTGAATGGATAATGAAACAAAAGTCCTTTTCACAAATCAATGAGGAAATACATGAAGTTTTCAATGAATAGATTAACAAAACATATTGCACATATTGCACATGTGACAAATCTTGCTGTATCAGGTCCCTATATGCACCTGCCACCAAATGTTGGAAATAATAAACCTGTATTAAAGCAGGGTACAATATAGAAGTGCTGCCAGGTTTGAGTGGGCTTCCACTGCTGCCCTAGCTGCTGCCTCCCTCAGCATACTTGCACCATTGCTCCCCCCCACTGCCATTTTCATGCTCTGCTGTTGACCACTCCACTGCTTTCTCCTTTCACCACCACCTTCATAATAGCATAAGAAGAGTCCTGCTGGATCAAGCCAATAGCGCATCGAGTTCAGCATCCTGTTCAAATGGAGGCCAACCAGATGCCTCTATAGCAGGACCTGACCACAACAGCATTCTGCCTTCCTGCGATTCCAAACAACTAGCATTCAGAGGCATAATGCATTTGACAGTGGAGGTAGAACATAGTCATCATGGCCAGTAGTTGTTGGTAGCCTTATCCTCCATTCAAAGTCCAATACTGCTTAGGTTCAAGCTGTCTGAATGACCATATTCTCCCCTCAAACCTGCCCAGGCTCTGAGATCTTTGAAGGAGGCCCTTTTCTCGGTCTTGCCACCCTTACAGGCATGCTTGGTGGGAACATGGGAAAGGGCCTTCTAGGTGGCTGCTTTAGAATTTCCTCCCTAAAGAGGCTTAGACTGGTTCCTTCCTTGTTGTTCTTCTGCCTGCATATGCAAAATGTTTTATTCTGGCAAGCTTTTGGCATGTGACTTCTTTCAAGGGCTCTTGATAGTATCTATCATGTATATATATTTGTTTTAAATCCATAGATAGTTTTATTACTTTTTAACCTCATTTTTTGTTTTATTTGTATTTGTTTTAATTTTTGTGAGCTGCCTTGGGTCTTGGTTCTGGGGAAAAGATGGGGTAATGACAATAACAACAACTTGTCTAATCCTCTTTTAAAGCTATCCAAGTCAGTGATCATCACTACCACCTATGGGGAGTGAATTCCCCAGCTGAACTATCTGCTACGTGAATAAGTGTTATTCAAAGATAGAGAAAATATTTCGGTGAGAGGAGGGGGCAGGGAGAGAGACTTCACTGCAGACTTTACCTCTATGACTCTACCCACCAGTCCAAGTGCCCCAGAAGTAAATCTCAGAGTCAACCTTGTATGGCATTTTAGAAGTAACAGGTTCATATTGCCTGATGGAAACAGTAGCACTCAGTGTTCTGAACAGCGAGGAAAGAAAAAAGAGCAATTTCGTTTATCCTGGTTAAACAACATGGAGCAAGATTGCAACTCCTCAAATGTTGTTTTCCAAGCCATAATTGCACACCTCATGCTGACAAATTAAGGAGCAAACAAGTCCCATTCACATTTAAATAGTAGACTTACACACCGCAAATGTCAAGCACTTTCTTGCGAAGCACACTTCAGTGAGCAACTGCGTGTGTCAACTCACATATGTTTTGACTAAAATCTAATGGGAGGACATGTCAGCAACCCACCACACAAAGTCTTTTCAGTGTAAGAACCATTTTGAAAACATATTAATTGCTGTATGTGTTTGGGGAGATGTTTTCCATTCAGCACACATTACAGAGACTATTAAAAATAATAAACCATCATAATGGTAGGAACTTAGTTATTAATGACCCCTGCGTGCCTTGAAATTAACTAAACACGCTACAGATCTCTGGTGCAAGAAAAGGTCTTTGATTAATGCAGTGTTAATGTCTAAAGCGGATAAAGCATTACGGCTGCAATCTTATCCCCAGTTACCTGAAAGTAAGCCCTTGTTGAATTCAGCTGTGCTTATTTCTGAGTAGACAAGGATTGGATTTCACTGCACAACAGTGGGATTCACAACTTCATTTCACTTATGGTGACCTTTCTCCCTGCCATGTGGATAATAGAAGCAGTGATGAAGTAGGCATCAGAGTAAGCCAGTTTAGCTTCCAATTTTACTGACCTCTTTTGCTGGTATGGTATATGGAAGGATGTCCTTGGTCAAATTTCAGCCTGTGTTTTTGTAGAGTACCTACTTCTTACATATGCCATCTACAGGTATGGGAGTTCTCTGAAAGTTGTCAAGCAGAAGAGGAGTTGAGAACCTTTTTAGCCCCATGAACTCTTTATTATGATACCGTGGAACCTCGGGTTATGTACCGTCCTCCTTACGAATGCTTTGAGCTCCGCTAACCTGGAAGTAGATGCTCCTGCTTGTGAACTTTGCCCGGGATGCAAGCAGAAGTTGCGCACCAGCGGCGCAGCGGCAGTGGGAGGCCCCATTAGTGAAAGCACGCCTCATGTTAAGAATGGTTTCGGCTTAAGAACAGACCTCCGGAACGAATTAAGTTCGTAACCGGAGGTACCACTTTATTTCAGTGAGTGCTGAAGGCACCACACAATTCTTTCCTCATCCCTCACCTGGATCAGCTCCCCGTTGCCACCACCAAAGAGGGACAGAGAGAACATATAAACAAACACATTTTGCTTTTCCAAGGGATCTGGGTAAAATAATGAATCTGAACCTTGAAAAGCACATAGAGTTGTATGAGGAAGTGGGAAAGAGTGTTACTCTTCCAGTTTCCTCCTTCAGTTCTATGCACTTTCTCTCCTCACCTCAATATCAAGGGGGCAGTGGATGAGGATCTGAGACACTTTGAGAAAGACCTCAAGTACACCCCTGTAGCCACAGGTGTCTCAGTGGCAACTCCTGAAGAGAGAAAACACCTCTGAAGCTGCATTTAGATATAGAAAGGTTTGCTGGCAATTGTACCTATTATTATTGTTGTTGTTGTTGTTGTTATTGTTATTATTATTATTACTACTACTACTACTATTTATTGAATTTATATGCCGCCCTATACCTGGAGGTATAGGCCGTTTACCCTGATCTTAAGGTGTATGGGCATGAATTAGCCTTCTTTCTGTGTCAACCAAAATACATTTTAAATTCTCCAGAGTTTAAAACTGGGGCTGAGACAGTAACACTGAAAAGACACTTGCGGGGTGTATGTGTAGCGATCCCTCCGCATTGTTGGAGAATCTTAGACATCCACTGGATAATATTTTTTATAGCAAAAAATGTCTCAGAGCAAAAACATTCCCCCACCCCAATATCACCATTTGTGAATTTTGGGCACAAGTATACATCTAGTTTTGGTTAATATTATTTTATTATTGTTGAAGAATGCAATGAGGTTGTCCCCTATTACCCTTTCCAGTCCTTTTCTCGTAGGCCATTGCTTTTTTCACCCTCCAACAGTTTTTCATTCATCATTAAGTGAGCCAGCCTGCCCTATTTTTGTAATTGTAACTTGTTTCAAACTGTTTTAATGTATTTTAAATTACAACTTGACCTAGGACATTAGAGTGAGGTAATGATGATGATGATGATGATGATGATAGAAAAAAAACTATTAGATAAGTTCACAGCCATGTATCATATATTCAGCAACACACACACTCTCCACTACCAAATAGTATGGAGAGTTTTGAGTGGTCAGTTCTGCTCCGTCTTATTGACTATACAATGTGCTGCATCTAACTGAATCCAAGAGAATATATCCTGGGTCTGTTGTATGACTTACACCTCATCTGCACTGTACATTTAAAGCAGTAACTATCCGACTTTTAGAAGACATCTGAAGGCAGCCCTGTTTAGGGAAGCTTTTAATATTTGATGAATTATTGTATTTTAATATTTTGCTGGAAGCTGCCCAGAGTGGCTGGGGAAACCCAGCCAGATGGACAGCATATAAATAATAAATTATCATCATCATCATCATCATCATCATCATCATCATACCACTTTAAAGAGTTGTGGTGTGATATTGCTTTAAAGAGTAATATGATACTGCTTTAAATGTATAGAGCAGTTGGGGCCAGAGACAATTACAGCCCAAGGTGCTTAGCAGCTTATCCCATGGAATCTGCTGACTCGGAAAGAAAGCAAAAATCCCAGATGTACATTTAGAAACTCTTGCATACACGAAACTAGATTGTGATGTGTCCGTGTATTTGCATCCCAAAGCTTTGTTAGTTTCTTGTGCAGGAGCAGCTTGGACCAATGGGATGGAGCCACAGCAATAGCCTCCCACCAGTTTCATCACTGCCACTTACTGGGAGGAGCAAGGTGGGGTTGAGGTTGGGGCTGTGTGGCCGCACCAGCAGGAGTTCAGGATTGGCTCTGCTGATGTGTCCAACCTCAGCACTGCCTTTTGCCCCTTCCCTTCCCAGGATGTGACAGCAAATGATACCCCTTCCAGGAAGCCATTGCACTACTGCTGCAGCTCTGTCCCACGGGGCGAGCCCCTCCTGTTGTTCTGCAGGAATGCCAATACACAAACACAGCTTCCTGTGATCACAAACTGCCCTGCTAATCGATGGAAGCAGCTTATGTGAGTGGACACGTGTGGTTTGCCTCCTTCTACTGAAACAGAGGAAGTAGGCTTTGCAGGAAGAGGTTCGCTGAGGAAGGGATTGGATCCACTCTAGCTAAGTAAAATCATCATCACTTTGACTCATCACCTTGACAAAGTGCCCTGCGAGTCATAAATATTCTTACCTCAGAGCACGGGAGAGCAAAGCATCCAACCCATCGGGTTGGTAAATGCTATGAAAGCAATGCAGGTGCTCTAAGTATTTATCTTGTCCGCTGAAGGGGAGCTCACAATCAGCGGTTTGTGAGTGCATCCGTCAGCTGAAAATCAATCTGAAAACCTTCACAGCTAAAAACTACAGAGGGCTCAACATGTGACAATTACACATTGTGAATAGCCACTTACAAACTCTCCAGGACTGCAAAAGCAATCAAGAGCACTTTTCAAGCCAACTTGTAAATTTTTCAACGGTGACAAATTTGCCGGGTCACCTCTGCCACATGGCGTTATATATTTGCTGTAAATGGCAATGCCATTGTCAAGTGCAACTTAGAGACCAAGCTGCTTTTGTTACTGGATAGACTTGTAAAGGAGTGGCGGGGGGGGGGGGGTTGTAATTTTTTTCTAGCCATGAAATACTAGGCAGACCAATCCAGAAGTCAGATTGAAGCAGAAGGACTTGGACTCATATATTTTGTGGTTTATTTCTTTATAGACATGTAGACTATGGTACGCAAATGATTTGTGGCAAATAAGAGTTCTGTAGATACCACATTTGGGCTATCAGGACCTTCAAACTGCTTTGAAATTCATGTTCAGATACAAGGTAGGCATGTGATATGAAATGAAGCCAGAGATCTGCAGCTTTCTTATCCCAGGGTAAAGAAGGTTCAGTTGCCACCCATTTGCAAAAAGATTCGTCCTAAGCCTGACATGCCTCTGCTACATACTCCAAATGAGCCCTGTATATCAAATCCAAATACTGAGAAAGGGCAAGGACACAGTGGGATTCCTTCTGCAGAATCACCCCAGCATAAATTAAATATCCAGGTAACTAATTTGCCCAAGATCTCCCCATGCTCTTCTGCTTAGGCTTGCCAGTGCCATCGAGCTAAAGGGACAGAGTACTTTAATCTACTGTAAATGTACAAACCTAAAGTTCTGATATGTGATTGAATCTTTTGAAAAATTATGACAATTCTGGAGCGGCCCTATTGGGTAGGAAGATAAAAGGCCTTCAGACAATTTCAGCTACACAGAGAGACAATAAATGGGAATAACAATAATTAAAAGAAAACAGATGGAAAGAGGCTCCCAGTGGGTCTATGGTCCATTCATCAAAGTCTTCATTCTCCGACAGTCTCTATGGAGGCTTTGAGAATTCTCTGCAGAGACTGGCTTACATCACACAGTAAATGTAATGTACAGCTGGGAATCATTATCCCCACCGCCTTCAAATTCCTCTAGCAGCTTAAGATTTGGACATTTTAAAATATCTCACAAAATAAGTTTCAAAATTCACATTTTTAAAAAACTTGTATTTGAAAATCTGACTTGATTTCAAATAGCTGTGGACCCCCTGCCTTGTGCAAATACACAATCAATGGATGCTTTCCTAACCAAAGCCCCTTAGATACTCTTCAGGAACATGCAGAGGTTGTAATTTACTGGATTCTGAGATCACTTCCAAATCAGTTCAGAAACTGGAGACAGGAGTGCTTTCTGTTTCGAATCCTTTCCAACCCTGTTCCTCTCCATAAAAATCTCCCGCTATGAAAATCACACCAATTATTTTTATTGACAGATTTTATTTTATTACATTGCTGCTAAGATTATTCTATTTAAAATAGCTTTGCAGAAGTAAGCAAGCATATAATTACACAATTAAAAATACATTTTACACATATAAAATACTAGGAAAGGTCTAGCAGCACGGAGTGGAATGTTATCAAGGAAAGAGGTTTAGTCTGCTATTCAAAACAGTCACATAATTATGGTTTAGCAGACTTTCCTCTATTATCCATATTTAAATTGAAGTGTCATTCATTAGTGGTTGAAATACTGCATTGACCTGATTTTAAAATGTAATAAAAACATAATTATTCCAGTTCTCCTTAAGTAAAATCCTTTCATTTCCAAACAACAGTGCCCTGTTTGTCTCCATTTTTTAATTCCCCCCCTAAGGAATGCCCTTTCAATTAAAGTCTGTTAAACCATTAATTTTCATTTTACAATGAAACTAGGCTAGCAGGCACAGCTGTAGCACAAATAGGTTCCCCCCTTCTCTTCACAGCTAGATCCAGTCAAGATAAAAGTAACTTTGATGCCTTGGTGAACTGACAGCTGTTGGTTCCTTCTTGGTAGATGTGCATGCTCATTTCTGTAAAGACAATGATTTGGATCCAGACCAAGTTATCTGCACTTAGGTCCCATTGAAATCAATGCGAGGAGTTAATCATGGCAAATCCCATTCAGTTCAATGGGAACTAAGCACATTTGACATAGACTGGATCCAGCCCAAAGCCAGTAGCAGGAGATGCGCAAAACATTTCTGAATCTGCTTAATATCTCAAATGCGGTGGAGTGAGCAGAACAACACTGGATTTCATGGCAATTACAAATAAAGCTAATCTAGTGAGCTTTTCTGATTAAGCAGACTAATTTTAAAAGCAATCTTTCCTTCTTTCTTTCTTTCTTTTTTTCTTTCTTTCAGTGGTGCCTTTCAGTTAAAGCCTTTTAGTTAAACCTGCGTAAATGTCATGTTTGGTCCGGGCTTTCTAATAATCTTAGAAGCCTTCAGCTGCTTAAGGGGGATTTTTCTGCAAAACCTGGGGTTTATTATTCTAAACAAAAGCTGGGGGTAAAATATTCAACAATGCAAAGTTGAAAAATAATTTACAGCAGCTGCATTGCATTCATGTTTAGGATCCCAGCTATCAGGCTGTTATTTTGCTTAATAGATTAATTCAGATTTGGCATGAACTCTAATGCTTGAAAACAATGGAGTCCTGGCTCAGATTAGGACTTTCATCTGTGTGTGTGTTTAAAAAATAATAATAATTCTCAGAGTAATCTGGAAGCAGGACTGAACACACTTATGAATGAATACAGGCAAAACTTGCATGGGTTGCAAATAGGCTGACCTGTCCATTTTCAAGTTCAACCACAGATGGGTGATCTGAATGTTAAGGAGCAAGCAGTGAGTGTTACCAAGACTAGTTTCAAATCTGCTGTCTTCTGTAATGCACGCACAAGCAGTGTTCTCTGTCTGTTGAGTTTTGTACAAGCAATTATTTCAACCACATAAAGCCAAAGCTGTGGCCTATACTTTTCACTTCAACATTCTCACTACTGGATGACATATTCATGATGGTTACATGATGCCTGTAGCTTGTGGGCATAAAATGTGGAGCGGGGGTTAGCCCCCGATGTCATTGCAAGAGCCAAGGGTGCCCTCTACACCCCTAAATGTCCTGCATCAATCAGAAAAGTCTGAGCAGCATTGAGTATCCAACATTCAGCTCAATGTACTCAGAAGTCTCCCTGCAATTAGGAAATATGATCATACGGGGTTCCTGATCATAGGAAGACTTTGAAGCATCTTCAGCTGAATTCCCTTAAAAGCCCTTCAGAACTTTCCAGTCAACGTCGGAAGGACATGAATGGATCAGCCAGGGAAGTACAAGCTTGATGCTCACATGCATTGTATAGAAAGCATGAGGTTCAAGTGTTGACATGTATATTAGAATGAGCCCTCACAGGTCAACTAATACAGCTTCAAGTAAACACTCAGCTTTTCAGTAGATGCCATTCAGCTACTATTCATTAATCACCCAACCATTGTGAGGAGTATGCAGGTGGAAAGAACTAGTTCCTTGGAAAAGTGGTGGATCGTTCTTACTTCATGGCTGATAAATAGCTTTTATGGGGTCATCACCAGTTCTTAACCAGTCCATCTGGTGCAGATACTCTTCTGCACCAGATAATCCTTTGCAGAAAATAACTATGTTGTGCAAGGGAAATGAGACAGGTCTACTACAACAGTGCAATGACTTCTCATATGACCATGTCACCACACTGGCCTAAATAGGCAAGTTGTCAGTCCTTTGCTGGTATGGGTACTTGATTGTTTGAGCCATTTGTACAGTGCAGTAGATTCATAGGTCCTTGACAACACTTTTCATTTGTTTTCTTTGTTTCACACCTTCCAAATGTGGACCTGGGAATTTTTCAGACTTCTGTTTAAATCTGCATAACAGAGGGAATCAGAGTGAGAATATTTGCTTTGTTATTTCCCCCCATGGATCTGAAAACAAATAGTCATCCCTAGGAAACCATATCAATCTAATACTATTATAAAGGATTTGAATGTTAATTTCAGTGCTGCAAGATAAATGCTAAATAATTCAAAAAGAAGCATTAAAAGGACAAATTTCTAGAACCTGGTTGCATGTATAAATAGGGAGTGATTTATCAGTTCAAGGAAAAAAGCAAATTAGAGTTTCAATTATTATGTTTGCAGAATTCCTTGGTGGGTCATTCTTTTCATCATTAGACAACCTAAATGGATTGTGTTTTACTAGAATTATATTGGAGGCAAGCTTTTCCAAGGAGTGTAAGGGATTAAGTGATGGGGGCCTTATTACTTTTGATAGGAGCTATGCAGCTAAAACTCTGTGCATTGGGGGGGGGGGAGATGATAAATGTCCCTGGTGCACACTTTAAAGCGACCAGTGATTGAAAATAAATAAGCATGCACGTGCAAAAAGAAACCCTGCATGGTAGGTAGATTCAGAGGTTTGGTGCTCCAAATATTTTATTAGCTCTGTAAGAAAAAGTATGCAGTCACAGGAATATTATCCACTGGCTCTTCTGTTTGGTACATTAAATCCTTCCTCTGCTACAGGTCAGTTCTTGGTTAAGTGTCTATCATGCAAGGAGATCATGCTGATTTGACTATGATACCAGCAACATAGGAGCCACTTTCATTTGGTAGAATCCAATGCTGCGAAGGGCATGTGAGAGAAACACATCCATGTAGGGCTGAATTGGTGAGTCTTGTGGGGCCCCTTGATTCTTATTCTATGCTAGGGAAGTAAGAAGGCATAGTTTTCTGTTCCACCCTGTATTTCTTTCACGCCACACTTTTTCCATTCCTTTGCATTTCGTCTTCTTTCAAAACTACATTGACGGTCTCAGTGCCTGCTGTGGTGAAATCATGAAACCTACATAATTTAAGTAATTAATTAAGTAATTAGGTAAATTACGTAACTTACATTGTCACTTCATTATTCCACCTCATTCATTGCAACACAAAGCAAAATAAAGCAAATTGTTTGGAGGGGCATGAAATCTCTTGTGTGTTGCTTGCAGATTGAAAGCAACAATGGCAGTGAAGACTGACTGTATTTGCTGGGTTTATTTCTGTTCTGGATATGACATTAATAAGCAAACATTGGCAATTTCTACTCCCATTTCTGTTTTTGTCAAAATTCTCTGACATCCATATTCTCCACATCACTGGGGTAGCTTACAGATTAAGGGAACTTGTTTGTTGTTGTTGTTTTGGTCTTATCAGAACTATATGTTTCACAGAATCCAGAAGACAACCAATGGGCCCAATGACAATCGTTATGTTTAGTAATTCTAGACTTAGCCCAATAAACATTATCCAGAATGATTTAGGCCTTATGCAAATCCACCATATGTCTAAAAAACATAAGAAACAATGATAGCAATTTCTTATGTCCAATTTATATATAAAAAAGGCCATGAGCATATTTTGTGGGCCTTAAAATAATGCAAAAGTATCTCTTAACGGTATTTGGTGCACACATTACACTTATCCAAAAGTATCACTTTTGATTACATCCCTGCCCAATCCCTAGAACAGGATCAGAGAACCAGTAGCCCTCCAGTTGTTGTTGTGTTACAAACCCCATAATCCCTGATTATTCACCATACTGGTGTGGCTGATGGGAGTCGCCACAGGTACTACCTTTCCTGCAGTAAAGTCAACTGCATCTCTGGTTTCTGAATCAATGGGAATGACAATACTTTCCCACGGAATTACTCTCTGAATAGTTGAGATACTACTCGACAATCTTATACTGTTTCTGAAGATTCAAAGCAGGTCAAATTCACCACTTAGGCCAGATTCATAGGCCAGGCTATTAGAATACCACACGCCACTCCGGGTGAAGCAGGGGCTGGTGGATAAAAAGAAAATAAAGGCAGAGGATCATGCATATTGCCAGGCATGCCATATATGCAGGGTTGTGGGTGCACGGTGGTGCGCCTGCATACTGTGAGTTCTCCAACATGGTGGAGGCTCAGCTACCATGGCTTTGGGGCTTCCACCCAGATTTCCTTTGAGAAGTTGGGAAGAGGAGAATTCACAAACTTCACTGCTACAGTTTTTTTAAAAAGGCTGTTCTTTCTCATCGAGACTGTGGTGCTGTTTTCCAACCCACCTTCCCAAAAACCCAACCAATGGCATTCAACAGGTTTCTTATATTCTAAAAGACAAGGAAGAAATAGCTTTCCTATGCTCTGTAGTGGGGGTGGGGGAGAGAGTAGATTACCAGTGCAAAGTGAGGTTGCTGAAAGCCATCTCCTGTATGTGCTCCATCTCTCCCTGTGCTTCTCCCATACTGCCTACCAGCCCCAATTGACTATCAGGTTGGGAGGAAGGGAGAATCAGAACTTTATAGGCCCTGTTCTTACCTCTTATTGAAACTATCACATGAGCAGGAGTCCAGGACCAGAGTTTAGGTCTCTAAAGGCTACAAGTGATACAAGTCCAAGCATCAGATTGTAACGCCCAAGAAGTTCATCCCTTTCCACCCTTCAAATTTCCTATCTGCACATAGACCTAGTCATAGCTGACATGAGGTGACGTTAAATAACAGCTTTTCTTATCACAAGCTCTTGAGTATAATATCATTCAAGTTCCTTGATCTGAAACATAACTACATTGAAAAGAAAAATTGCAGCCAATTCACTCCTACTCAGAGGAGACATATCAACATTGATGAATATGACTAATTTGGGTCCATTAATTTCAATATGTATAAGTTAGATGGTTGCAACCTTAAGTTTCTATATTAAAATAGTGAAGAATTAAGGGCACAAGATTATTTTTATTTTTGGAACTAGTACACCAAATCTGCTTTCTGCTGGAGTGTTTAAAAGGGATGTTTTTTAATGTAGCACAAAGTTATTTCAAACTTACCTTTTATTTCATTAATTTCATCAAAACCATGATTTAATGTACAGTTAAAATGCCTCTCTAATGTATTCACATGAAATGCAATGCAGTAACAAATAAGATACTGCTGGGCCTGTTGGAGTCCAGCTGAATAAAACCGATAGTGGTTTACAAATAAATTTGTGCACTTCTCAAAACTTTGGTAGCCTTCTGAAATTAGCCATTCATCAGCTGTTTCACATATTTCCCTTTTTGTGAAATGATGCATTTATCTTTTCTCACTTTAACCTTTATAATCCTCTTAGCAGCCAAGATAAATATTGTGGGAACTCATCGGTTTTATGGATTTTAGGGAAACACGTCTTTGATTAATTTTATGCCATTTCAAATGATCTGATTTGAAACCAGGCAAGTATAAATGTGCTACTTTTCTAATGACTTTGAATACAATCCTGCAGATGTCTAAATGGAGGAGCTGTAATAGGATTATATTTCTCAGTTGATCTGTTACTTTAGATATGAACAGCCTTCTGTTTTATTTCCACTTTGGAAAAATGTGTATTAGATATGCAAGCGCCTCTCTAAAAGCAAAATTTTATTTGCACCTATTTGTCCTGAGACAAAAAAAGTGAAATGTCAATTGAAGCTGATGAAAAATTGCCAAGAAAGTAGCCAGTTTTGTGTGCATGTATATGTATAAAGTGCACTTAAGGGAGCAATTCTGTTGCAAAGAAATGAAGGCTAAGGCATTTATTTTTATGTATTGATTACTTGGTTTGGTCTAGTGGTTTACTACCAGATGAAAATTTGATTTAAGGTCTTGAAGAAATTATTAAACATTATAGTTCCCAGCGTGCACAAGAAAACCTTTTAAACAAAATATGCTATATATATTCAAGGCATTGTGCTGGACTCTGATTAACCGCATTAGCCCCCTTTTCACAAGCACGTTGATTTATATTGCAATGTTCATGTTTGTTTCCACCTAGCGGCCAAAAACAGAATAGTTGCCTCCAACACGGGTCAAATTTGACAAGAGAACAGACATTCACAGTGGCATCTCCCAAGTCTTTCTACTTCTTTGAAAAAGGGCAGAGGGGAGGATCAAAACTGTATTGAGACAACAGAGGTGGACGAAGAGTTTTAGCCCTTTCTTGACATGCTTCCCTGTCCTTGTGGCTGCTATTTAAAAAAAAATTAAAAGAGACAGGGGATCTAGTCATAGCTCTCCAACATCTTACCTAGTTTGGTCCTGTAGCTATTTATTGAGCTATTAGACAACTTTGTATACCACTTACTCATACTCTAAGCAGCCAGCATGCTCTTAGAGTTGGAGCATTTTTCTAAGGTGGCTTCCAGGTGGGCTTCTGTAACTTATACTAAAATAAACTACAGCTGTTTTTTTTTTAATTTGTTATTATCATCTAAACTGAGATATCACGTGTGGTAAGATAGGTAGATTTTATTTCAATTGAAAAGTGCAGAATACGTACATGAAAATTGACTTTAACATTCATTAGTCTGTACCTTTACCCCACAGAGCTATAATTTCAAGAGATCTATTTCTGCAGTCAATAGAGTTTTTAAAAGTAATATAAAACAAAGGCTGAATCAGATTCCTGCCATTGTAAAGGTAAAAGGTAAAGGACCCCTAGATGGTTAAGTCCAGTCAAAGGTGACTATGGGGTGTGGCACTCATCTCGCTTTTCAGGCCGAGGGAGCCAGCGTTTATCCACAGGCAGCTTTCTGGGTCACGTGGCCAGCATCACTAATCCACTACTGGTGCAACGGGGCACCATGATGGAAGCCATAATGCACAGAAATGCAGTTTACCTTCCCGCCACCTATTTATCTACTTGCACTGGTATGCTTTCGAACTGTGAAGTTGGCAGAAACTGCCCATCCCGCAGATTCAACCTGCCAAACTGCTGAGCCCAGGAGGCTCAGTGGTTTAGTCCACAGTGCCGCCCTTTTTCCTGCTATACTGTCTCTCAATGGAACTGTGTTTATAATTCTCTTCATAACAAGTATATATATAATACTATACCCCCCAATTCAGGCTTTTTAATTAGAAAGATATGTGACAGTTAACCCGTTATAAGATTATCATGTGCTAACTCGACACTCAAGCAGTTTAAGTTTACACCATGATAGATATTTCAACCAGTCAACAATTGCATGAGAGTTGCTGTTGCTAAATATGTTGCTATAACATGCCTAGGTTTTCATACAAATGGGTACATGCTTTGGTGAAACAGAGGTTCATGGATTATAATTTAGAATGTGGAAAATACTTAGGAGAAACTGTTCCTTTCTCTCTTATTATGTAAGTATAGTCCTTATGTAAGTACAGCCCCCATATTGGATGATACAGTTTATTTCCAGTGCTGAAAAAAACCAAATATAAATCACATGATTAACTTGCGGATAAAATACAGGTGCTAAACACCAACACATAATGAAGTGTGCTTTAGTTATTTGAAAGCCATAGGCTTCATACATTATTGTACTGTTTCTTGTTGGCATCCATCTGTCTCGGGAGACTATGGAGGAGTGTGCCTTTGGGAGTAAAATTAATCTTTTGGCAAGTTACAGTGCCTGCTATGGCTGTAGAGATCAGTACAGGAGAGACATATTTCATTGCAGCTAGGCCAGATGAAGGGATCTGGTCAGGCCCGCTGGCTTGGCCCTGGGACTGTGGGTGCCCAGGGCCGCGCATGCCATGCGAGTGTGTGCATCTGAAATCAGCATGCCCATGGTGCACGTATCCAATGACAGCATGCCCACCAGTGGGCACGCCTGATGTCAGTATGCCCCATCCCAGTGGTCATTCCTTCTCAGGTCACTGCTGTGGATACGCAACCTGTCTGTCTCCAGACACTATGGTCAGGGATGACTATGGCAGGATGGTTGCGACCAGCCTTCATGTCTCATTTGCAGACATCTTTGTAACTCAGAGTTGGTCTTCCAACAGGCCTGGTGGCAGAAGCCAGCTCCCCATAGAGCACATACTTGGGGATCCAAACATCTTCTGTTTTGTGGACATGACCAAGCTAGCGTAGGTATTCCTGAGACAGGAGTGCAAATATGCTGGGAATGTGGTCTTGGGAGAGCACATCTTGGTTTGAGACTCCTGCCAGGCGATGCCCAAAATCTTCCTGACGTAGTGCATGTAGAAGGTGTTGAAGCATTGCTCCTGGCTGTTGTAAGTTGCCCCAACTCTCTTCCACTTCAGGAGCAGGTAACTTTCTAAAGCTCATGCAGAAGGCACCGTAGCAACCAGCTGTTGCCCAAATCTGCTCCTCAACATGCCCATGCAAACATTCAGAGATTTTCTGTGTGAGGGTGAGGGTGCACTATTTTTATTATTATTATTACGACTTTTTTCTTGTGAATTTTTGCAGCCCTAAGAATTTGGCATCCAGGACAGCCACTCCTGTGGCCCCTCCCATGCTACACTGCTGACACCCAGTCTTATCTCTCCTTTTGATTGGAATCGAGTGGAGCTGTGCAGGTGCCTACTCAGAGCTTGAAGGAAGTAATGGGATGGATGAACTGCTTAGTTCTATTTACAATCAAGTGGTATATACATTTTGCTAGATAGAGGAATAAATAAGATCGATGCTTACAGCAAGCCCCCTCAGCTGTGCCCTCATGCCCAAGTCTCCATTGCACACTAGGTATCAGAAGCAAGCAATATATCTAGTGCCCAAAATTAGATCTGTTTGGATGTGCCCTTTGAAGACAACATGGTAAGGAAGCGTTTTTTATTTTCTAAAATGGTTTACAGCTCACTTACTCAAATATTTAACCTGATTTATAGATTGCACTGTGAGAGCACTAAGGCTAAGTCTCAGTAAGAGCACTGTAAGTGACTTTTAAAAATTAAGCAAAGAAGCAAATGTAACTACTAATCTGAGCATGCTGTGAAATATTAATTATGCATTTCAAGTGAGGAGAATAAACAAGAAATAATTTAATCTGTGACATAAAATAAATCCCCCAGTGAATCCTTGCTGAAGGCGCTTTCTAAATAAACACTTGTTTTCAAGTCACAAAGGAAATAATTTGAAAATGTTCCTTACTGAAGTCAGAAGCCGTTTATTAAAACATTTTGCAATTATCTGTTATTTTATTTTGTTTTTTAAGGAAAAGAATACACTGCTAAGGGGTTCTGCTGCTGTAGGAAGTCTACTGATGGAAAAAAGAACATGTCCCAGAAGTAAAGTGGAAAAGAATAATTACAACTGCCAAGGTTAGTTAAAGAAATAAGAAACTGTCATGCCAAAGTAGAAATAAATTTGTAACTCATAAGAATTTTCATCATTTTGACAACACACTGTAAAAACCCAGTGTCACTGAAATATACAGGTAGTACCAATTATAAATCATTAGAAAATACAAAATGTGATCATCTAAAACTATGTTGCATTTAATTACTAATATTTCAATCTATGCTGCATAGGCTGCAAACCTACTGACCTAGGAAAACGCTCCATTGAATTCATTGTGAGCCTCTGAGATGGGAGATAATTTTGATTTGGTTCACATTTAAAGGTGAACCTACCTAATTTGCACTTTCACGAACAATATGAGAACTGAAACACAACCATCCTTAAAAATTTGAACTGTTGTTAATTTTGCAATGCAGTTCTTCAGCCAAATAATGTGTACAAAGATGCCTTTCTTAGGGAAAGTGTTCATATACAGTGGTACCTCGGGTTAAGAACTTAATTTGTTCTGGAGGTCCGTTCTTAACCTGAAACTGTTCTTAACCTGAAGCACCACTTTAGCTAATGGGGCCTCCTGCTGCTGGCACCGCTCCACTGCTGCGCGATTTCTGTTCTCATCCTGAAGCAAAGTTCTTAACATGAGGTACTATTTCTGAGTTAATGGAGTCTGTAACCTGAAGCATGTCTGTAACCCCAGGTACCACTGTATCCATATTTCAGTGAAAATAACATACAAAAATGCAATATATGGGCCAGGGACTGGCTGGACACTGAGGAGTGGGCACTGGGAGAAGAGGGGTTGGAGACTGCCTTGGAAGCAGGGATTGGTGAATCAGGGGAACCTGTAACCGCCGGAAGATGAGAGACAGAGGCAGGAGAAGCTGCAGGATTGGAGAGTAAAGAACAGGTGTGGGAGGAGGAAGAGATAGGTCAGGCTGGTGCAAAGAGCTTCTACCTCCTTCTGCTGCCCACACTGTCTCCCTGGACCAGAAGAAGATCAAAGTAGGAGGAGCAAAAAGTTACATGCAGGTGGAAGCTTGCAGGTATAGTCTGTGCTGGCTTGCATGCAGCTTGAGTGGGAGAGATACATAACCTAAGGTCTGGGGCGGGGCCACTCTGTTGCTGCAACCGCCTCATTGGGTGCACACCCAGGAGTAGCTGAGAGACATAGGACTAATAGACATGCCTTGTCTTAAGCATGCTTTTGACAATAAAGTGTTAATTCTGTACATTCCTTATCTGTCAGCAGCATGACGTGTGTGTGTGTGTGTGTGTGTGTGTGTGTGTGTGTGTGGAAATTGCTTTTCCAAAATGTGTGCATTATGAATAACTGCATACCAAAATCTGTATTTTAGGAGAAATTCACACTAAAATGCTGTTGAATTTTCATGAGGTCTTTTTTTAAAAGAATAAATAAATCACAAACTGAGGTGGAAATTTAGAGAACTAAAATTGAGACTGGAAAAATGAGAAAGGAGAGAAACAGACACTGTCAAATTTCACCTATCCCTACTTTTGAGTAATATGTGTAGCATTGCACCATAAGGCTACAAGCTGAAAAACCCTTTAAGCCCCATCAAATGCCATGGTCCTTACTTCTAACTCAGCATGTAGAATCTTCAAAAATCCAGCATGTTTATACAAACCTGAGACAATTTTAAATCACTGCTTGTGATTTCAGCTGCATATTTGCTGGAGATTAAGTTCCTTTGAACTCATTGGGGGCATTGACCAAGGTCTGTGTTCACATTGGGGACAGTGAGGCACAACAGAGACTGTGGTGTCTTTATGATATTTGATTTATTTACACATATGTACAACCTGAACCTAGAGGGAGAGGTTGCAGAGCATTCACATCCCAAGCAGGCTGGCCTCCTCTATAAGCGCAGCATTGGATTCCAAGAACAACAAAAAGCCATCCTCTATGTCTCTCTTACAGCTTCTCCCAGCCAGTCCACACCAGGTTTTCTGTTTGCCAAGCCCCTTGCATTTTCCCCTGTTTGCTAGCATCATCCACCCTGAAATCCTATACTGGTCACTGCCCACCAATGCACAGCTTGAGAAGGGGCTGTCCCCTCCTTGTCTGGCAGTGTTCAGTCTCTCTTGATGGTTTCCTTGATGGGCCATCACTGGTCTTTGTGCCTTAATGGCTTACTCTCAGCTAGCCCTGCCAGGCTCAGCTGACTCATTAGCATAAATCAAACCCAGGAATTTCTGTGTTTGGCACCCTTAATCAAACCTAATTCTAAGAACTACAGGTAACTTTCCCCCACAAATCCTAACACCCACAACCTATCACAATACATAAGGTTCAGCAGTTAACATATTTATATCTTCAAATATATTTGGTTTTGATTTTTTACAGATCTACATCATCTAATCCTTTTCATCATTCCTTAGGCACCATGGGGAAATGGATACCACATAAACTACAGAAGTTAAAAGAATGGAAGCTGGGCCTTCTCTCTCTTCTCAGTTATGTTTGCAGGGATTATGGGAGTTGTAGCCCAAAGCATCTAGAGGGCGGCAGCTTGGGGGAGGCTGGTTGGACAAAGGAATAGAGCTATTAGACATGGTAATTATTCATGCGATTTCTAAGCCACCCTTCATCAACGAGATCCCAAGGTAGTTTACACAGCAATGCTATTAAAACAACAGAAACATGCTCTAATTCTTCTGTATCAATTTGCATTGTACTGTGTGCTGAACAATAGAAAAGAAAGCCGACTTCATAAAACTTAGGGAAGTGCTGGGTGAGATCCCATGGACAGTAATACTAAAAGGAAAGGGAGTTCATGATGGCTGGGAGTTTGTTAAGAGGGAGATAGTAAAAGCACAACGTCAGGCAATACCAATGAGACGGAAACATGGAAGGTGCCTAAAGAAGCCAGGGTGGCTATCTAAAGAACTTTTAACTGAGTTAAGATTAAAAAAGGATGTGTACAAAAAATGGAAAAGGGGGGAAACCACCAAAGAGGAATTCAAACAAATAGCCAGCACGTGTAGACACAAAGTCAGAAAAGCTAAAGCACAGAATGAACTCAGGCTTGCTAGAGAGGTTAAAAGCAACAAAAAAGGCTTTTATGGGTATGTTCGTAGCAAAAGGAAGAACAAAGAAACAGTGGGGTCACTCAGAGGAGAAGATGGTGAAATGCAAACAGGGGACACAGAAAGAGCTGAACTCCTCAATGCCTTCTTTGCCTCAGTCTTCTCCGATAAAGAAAACAATGTCCGACCTGAAGAATTTGGAGCAAATGATTCAGCAAAGGAAACACAGCCCAGAATAACTAAGGAGATAGTACAAGAATACTTGGCTAGTTTAGATGTATTCAAGTCTCCAGGGCCAGATGAACTGCATCCAAGAGTATTAAAAGAGCTGGCAGATGTGATCTCAGAACCACTGGCAGTCATCTTTGAGAATTCCTGGAGAACAGGCGAAGTCCCAGCAGACTGGAGGAGGGCAAATGTTGTCCCTATTTTCAAAAAGGGGAAAAGAGAGGACCCAAATAATTACCGCCCAGTCAGTCTGACATCAATACCAGGGAAGATTCTGGAGCAGATCATTAAGCAAACAGTCTGTGAGCACCTAGAAAGGAATGCTGTGATCACCAATAGTCAGCATGGATTTCTGAAAAATAAGTCATGTCAGACTAACCTGATCTCGTTTTTTGACAGAATTACAAGCCTGGTAGATGAAGGGAACGCAGTGGATGTAGCCTACCTTGATTTCAGCAAGGCATTTGACAAGGTGCCTCATGATATTCTTGTAAAGAAGCTGGTAAAATGTGGTCTTGACTATGCTACCACTCAGTGGATTTGTAACTGGCTGACTGACCGAACCCAAAGGGTGCTCATCAATGGTTCCTCTTCATCCTGGAGAAGAGTGACTAGTGGGGTGCCACAGGGTTCTGTCTTGGGCCCGGTCTTATTCAACATCTTTATCGACGACTTGGATGATGGACTCAAGGGCATCCTGATCAAATTTGCAGATGACACCAAATTGGGAGGGGTGGCTAACACCCCAGAGGACAGGATCACACTTCAAAACGACCTTGACCGATTAGAGAACTGGGCAAAAACAAACAAGATGAATTTTAACAGGGAGAAATGTAAAGTATTGCACTTGGGCAAAAAAAATGAGAGGCACAAATACAAGATGGGTGACACCTGGCTTGAGAGCAGTACATGTGAAAAGGATCTAGGAGTCTTGGTTGACCACAAACTTGACATGAGCCAACAGTGTGACGCGGCAGCTAAAAAAGCCAATGCAATTCTGGGCTGTATCAATAGGAGTATAGCATCTAGATCAAGGGAAGTAATAGTGCCACTGTATTCTGCTCTGGTCAGACCTCACCTGGAGTACTGTGTCCAGTTCTGGGCACCACAGTTCAAGAAGGACATTGACAAACTGGAACGTGTCCAGAGGAGGGCAACCAAAATGGTCAAAGGCCTGGAAACGATGCCTTATGAGGAACGGCTAAGGGAGCTGGGCATGTTTAGCCTGGAGAAGAGGAGGTTAAGGGGTGATATTATAGCCATGTTCAAATATATAAAAGGATGTCACATAGAGGAGGGAGAAAGGTTGTTTTCTGCTGCTCCAGAGAAGCGGACACGGAGCAATGGATCCAAACTACAAGAAAGAAGATTCCACCTAAACATTAGGAAGAACTTCCTGACAGTAAGAGCTGTTCGACAGTGGAATTTGCTGCCAAGGAGTGTGGTGGAGTCTCCTTCTTTGGAGGTCTTTAAGCAGAGGCTTGACAACCATATGTCAGGAGTGCTCTGATGGTGTTTCCTGCTTGGCAGGGGGTTGGACTCGATGGCCCTTGTGGTCTCTTCCAACTCTATGATTCTATGATTCTATGATTCTATGATTCTATGATTCTAGTACAAGAATACTTGGCTAGTTTAGATGTATTCAAGTCTCCAGGGCCAGATGAACTGCATCCAAGAGTATTAAAAGAACTGGCAGATGTGATCTCAGAACCACTGGCAGTCATCTTTGAGAATTCCTGGAGAACAGGCGACGTCCCGGCAGACTGGAGGAGGGCAAATGTTGTCCCTATTTTCAAAAAGGGGAAAAGAGAGGACCCAAATAATTACCGCCCAGTCAGTCTGACATCAATACCAGGGAAGATTCTGGAGCAGATCATTAAGCAAACAGTCTGTGAGCACCTAGAAAGGAATGCTGTGATCACCAATAGTCAGCATGGATTTCTGAAAAATAAGTCATGTCAGACTAACCTGATCTCGTTTTTTGACAGAATTACAAGCCTGGTAGATGAAGGGAACGCAGTGGATGTAGCCTACCTTGATTTCAGCAAGGCATTTGACAAGGTGCCCCATGATATTCTTGTAAAGAAGCTGGTAAAATGCAGTCTTGACTATGCTACCACTCAGTGGATTTGTAACTGGCTGACTGACTGAACCCAAAGGGTGCTCATCAATGGTTCCTCTTCATCCTGGAGAAGAGTGACTAGTGGGGTGCCACAGGGTTCTGTCTTGGGCCCGGTCTTATTCAACATCTTTATCAATGACTTGGATGATGGACTCAAGGGCATCCTGATCAAATTTGCAGATGACACCAAACTGGGAGGGGTGGCTAACACCCCAGAGGACAGGATCACACTTCAAAACGACCTTGACCGATTAGAGAACTGGGCAAAAACAAACAAGATGAATTTTAACAGGGAGAAATGTAAAGTATTGCACTTGGGCAAAAAAAATGAGAGGCACAAATACAAGATGGGTGACACCTGGCTTGAGAGCAGTACATGTGAAAAGGATCTAGGAGTCTTGGTTGACCACAAACTTGACATGAGCCAACAGTGTGACGCGGCAGCTAAAAAAGCCAATGCAATTCTGGGCTGTATCAATAGGAGTATAGCATCTAGATCAAGGGAAGTAATAGTGCCACTGTATTCTGCTCTGGTCAGACCTCACCTGGAGTACTGTGTCCAATTCTGGGCACCACAGTTCAAGAAGGACACTGACAAACTGGAACGTGTCCAGAGGAGGGCAACCAAAATGGTCAAAGGCCTGGAAACGATGCCTTATGAGGAACGGCTAAGGGAGCTGGGCATGTTTAGCTTGGAGAAGAGGTTAAGGGGTGATATTATAGCCATGTTCAAAAGGATGTCACATAGAGGAGGGAGAAAGGTTGTTTTCTGCTGCTCCAGAGAAGCGGACACGGAGCAATGGATCCAAACTACAAGAAAGAAGATTCCACCTAAACATTAGGAAGAACTTCCTGACAGTAAGAGCTGTTTGACAATGGAATTTGCTGCCAAGGAGTGTGGTGGAGTCTCCTTCTTTGGAGGTCTTTAAGCAGAGGCTTGACAACCATATGTCAGGAGTGCTCTGATGGTGTTTCCTGCTTGGCAGGGGGTTTGACTCGATGGCCCTTGTGGTCTCTTCCAACTCTATGATTCTATGATTCTATGAAATAATTGTGTCAGTAAGACAACACATTACAGCCTCTGTTATAAGGACTATTCTACACATTAAAGGACTTGGTGAGACTGAAGCTATTTGAACTTTCCACTGACTCGAGTGCCATGCTCTTAATCAGAACAGTAAGGGTCATTCCTCACAATGACATGCTGCTGTGGTGAGCTTGAAGTTGTCTCTCCCTCACCCCCAGGCTACGTTTGGCTCCTCAGCAAGGACCTTATATTCAGCATTTATCTTTGTCTTTTTCTCCTGCCGTCGATTACTTACTTGAGGTTATTGTTCTCTATCAGAGGGGAAGCTCACCGCTAGGGTTAACAAGCTGTTTAAAATGAAGAATAGTTTAGGATCCATGGAAAATAATCTGTTGCCTCCATCTGCCTTCCCTTTCCCTTTTTGCTTTTTACAAGCGAGCTGATTTACAGTTGTTGTAGAAAACATGACTTTGAATTTCCTAACTTTGTTGGGCTTGGTATCAACATTGCCTCCTTTCCACTTACTGTGCTAGAAGTCCCACAAGGTCAACCAGCCTTTATAATGCACTTGCTCAAGGCACTACTGCTACTGGTGCTAAACTGGTCATCCTGTCTGCAATCCTAGACACATGTTCCAGGGGGTAAGTACCAGTGAACTTAATGGGCCTTACTTTGAAGTGGATATGTATATGTATACTGAATAGTCAGTAAGCTTTTGAGTCAGATTATTGAGCCAATTGAGACAAAAGTGGAAAGGACCTAACAGAAGCAGAAGACATCAAG
Organism: Podarcis pityusensis; assembly: GCF_964106645.2. NCBI lineage: Eukaryota > Metazoa > Chordata > Lepidosauria > Squamata > Lacertidae > Podarcis > Podarcis pityusensis. Next base: position 48,636,689 of record NC_138026.1, read on the forward strand.
AAGAGGTGGCAAGAATACACAGAGGAACTATACCAGAAAGAAATGGATGTCTCGTACACCCCAGGTAGTGTGGTTGCTGACCTTGAGCCAGACATCCTGGAGAGTGAAGTCAAATGGGCATTAGAAAGCACTGCTAATAACAAGGCCAGTGGAAGTGATGATATTCCAGCTGAACTATTTAAAATTTTAAATGATGATGCTGTTAAGGTGCTACACTCAATATGCCAGCAAGTTTGGAAAACTCAGCAGTGGCCAGAGGATTGGAGAAGATCAGTCTACATCCAAATCCCAAAGAAGGGCAGTGCCAAAGAATGTTCCAACTACCGCACAATTGCACTCATTTCACACACTAGCAACGTTATGCTTAAAATTCTACAAGACAGGCTTAAGCAGTATGTGGACCGAGAACTCCCAGAAGTGCAAGGTGGATTTCGAAGGGGCAGAGGAACCAGAGACCAAATTGCAAACATGCGCTGGATTATGGAGAAAGCTAGAGAGTTCCAGAAAGACATCTACTTCTGCTTCATTGACTATGCAAAAGCCTTTCACTGTGTCGACCACAGCAAACTATGGCAAGTTCTTAAAGAAATGGGAGTGCCTGATCACCTCATCTGTCTCCTGAGAAATGTGGGACAAGAAGCTACAGTTAGAACTGGATATGGAACAACTGATTGGTTCAAAATTGGGAAAGGAGTACGGCAAGGCTGTATATTGTCTCCCTGCTTATTTAACTTATATGCAGAATTCATCATGCGAAAGGCTGGGCTGGATGAATCCCAAGCCGGAATTAAGATCGCCGTAAGAAATATCAACAACCTCAGATATGCAGATGACACAACCTTGATGGCAGAAAGTGAGGAGGAATTAAAGAACCTTTTAATGAGGGTTAGAAGACAGGAGTGCCTGGCATGCTCTGGTCCATGGGGTCACGAAGAGTCGGACATGACTAAACGACTAAACAACAACAACAATGAGGGTGAAAGAGGAGAGCGCAAAATATGGTCTGAAGCTCAACATCAAAAAAAGAAGATCATGGCCACTGGTCCCATCACCTCCTGGCAAATAGAAGGGGAAGAAATGGAGGCAGTGAGAGATTTTACTTTCTTGGGCTCCATGATCACTGCAGATGGTGACAGCAGTCATGAAATTAAAAGACGCATGCTTCTTGGGAGAAAGGCGATGGCAAACCTAGACAGTATATTAAAAAGCAGAGACATCACCTTGCCAACAAAGGTCCATATAGTTAAAGCCATGGTTTTCCCAGTAGTGATGTATGGAAGTGAGAGCTGGACCATAAAGAAGGCTGATCGCCGAAAAATTTATGCTTTTGAATTATGGTGCTGGAGGAGACTCTTGAGAGTCCCATGGACTGCAAGAAGATCAAACGTATCCATTCTTCAGGAAATCAGCCCTGAGTGCTCACTGGAAGGACACATCCTGAAGCTGAGACTCCAATACTTTGGCCACCTCATGAGAAGAGAAGACTCCCTGGAAAAGACCCTAATATTGGGAAAGATGGAGGGCACAAGGAGAAGGGGACGACAGAGGACGAGATGGTTGGACGGTGTTCTCGAAGCTGCAAACATGAGTCTGACCAAACTGCGGGAAGCAGTGGAAGACAGGAGTGCCTGGTGTGCTCTGGTCCATGGGGTCACGAAGAATCGGACACGACTAAACGACTAAACAACAACAAAATTGAGCCAATGAATCCCTTAGGCAGTCACCTAACCTTACAGGCTGCAGCTCTTTATAGGAACACAAGCCATCAGGATAGGGCTGAGTCAAATCTCATTCTCCACACAGTCTCTCCCTGCAGCAATGATATTTCTTGTGGGTGAGTGAAGATATTACTTAACATCCCTTGTCCAAGATGGTTGGTCAGTCATAAATGTTGAGAAGGCTGGGTGAGATGTATGTGGCAAAATATTGGGCATTGACAAGTCCATATGAAATGTGTCTGGCAGTGTTGGGAAGCATTTTTGAGAGATATGCAAATTTTGGCATTAGATGGAGCCCCAATGTCAGTGAGATCAAGAGTTTCTGGAATCCTATGAAAATTTTGACATTTTCTGTTCATTTTGACATTTCGGATTAAATTAAGAGTGGGGATACATTAGAAATCTAAACAAACCAGAACTCTTTTAGGTGAGCCCTGTCAGTGGAAGTCTTGTGCAAGTATTTCCACTTGCACAATGGGACTTTCCTTCCTTGCTCCCCATACACCCCCAGAATTGAGGTGGAGGGTCAGGAGAACTCCCACAACTGTGCATTGGGGGAGGAGAGGAGGAAACTATTCCATCTAGCAAACTGAAATGTTTGTGCAGATGGAATGATTGGGAGAGTCCAATGTTGAATATTTGCCTTTCTGTAGATTTAGCTGGTAAACACTAGAAGATGACAAGTCCATAACCATGTATTAACTAATTTTGTTTCTTAATTAGTTTTACTGGAAGTCTTTTAAGGTGATGATTGGGCAGAGTTAATTAACTAACCTAATAAAGAGAAATGTGTCTAGATCTTCAAACAAAAAATAGTTGAAAGTATATGGACAATACCTCCTGAATCATTCCCACAACTCATGTTGGATTGCCTCCTTCTAGAGCAGCCTTTCTCAAACTGTGGGTCCTCAGAAGTTGTTGAACAACAACTCCCATCACCCCTAGCTAGCAAGGCCAGAGCTCAGGGATGATGGGAGTTGTAGTCCAACAACATCTGGGGGCCCACAGGTTGAGAGCTGCTGTTCTAGGGGAACCTGAGGGCCAGAGAGTCTGACTATTGCAGAAACATGGGAGAAGAACTGACTGAATCATGGAGTCCAACTATCAACCATGTAGAGCTCCAAAGTTCCAGAGGTATCTGACCATACTTTTGGAGGAGTGCCACAGAGTATTGGCTCATTGTCAGGTAATATCCCATCATTCTAATCAAGAGCCTTCTTATCTCTGTCAACTCGTCTGGGCATAGGTGCAGTTGTGAGGAGAAAGCAGTAAAGGCATGACAAAAAGGCAGTGTTCCAGTCAACTCTGGTTCATTTAGTGCATTTCTATTACCCTTAGTGGCTGGCAGAGCAGTGTGGATATACGATATACAATATCTTTATTGTCATTGTCCCATACAGAACAATGAAATTGAAAATCTACATAAAACATTCATGAGGCTGACTTGCTCACTAGCCTCCCAGCATTGTGCATCACTGCTGCTTACCAAGAGGGAGAGCCAGTTGCTACTGTCTGTTATGCTATTCAGGGTATTAGGACTGTTACATTTAATTAATTAACAGATCTAAAAACTTTAAAGCAAATAAACCATGCCTCCAATTATTTGGGCATCAGATTTCTTTCTTTCTTTCTTTCTTTCTTTCTTTCTTTCTTTCTTTCTTTCTTAACAAGTGCTTATAAACAGTTACAAAACTGCAGTTTATACAGCTGCAGATTAAGAAGCATAATCTTTAAAATGGCATTTCCCCTCCTCTCATACACAGTGGGAAAGTCTGTTCTAATATGATGCCTAATATATTTTTTTGTTAATCATGTTGCAGCCCTGCACATAAGACATTGCGTGGAGTGTTAATTCATCCCCAAGCAGGGGAGGGTGAGGGGACTTGGGCTAGCCTTGCTCTATCAGAAAGAAGGGAAGGGAATACTATTGCTGACAGCTCTCCTTTATAAATCCCATTTGTTTAGTCATCACGTAACCAGGAATTGTGTTTGGGGCATACAATAACCACTGCAAACAATATCTGTTAGTGTGGGGCATTTAATAAACCCCGAATATTCTAAACAGGCGGCAATGTATACACGTAAACAAGTATCTAGAAGGCCTGCATATTTCCCTTCACTATCTAACTGCCAATTGTGTAAACTTAAAGTATCCTTGAAGAGCTTCTTACAATGCAAATCATGCCAGGAAAATAGAAAACAGCCCACTTGTGCCCTCTAGTGTGCATGGAGACTTATTTGAAGAGGGCTTTTGAAGTGATAATGCAGAGAAAATGATGAAACAGAAGACGGCTCGAGTCAGAGAGATGCTTTTTAAAATCATTTAAAAGTGAAATATGTCAGCTCCCATAAAATGAGAGCCACTGGTGTAAATATGCCTGGTGTTGTCCCTTTGATGTTTTTCTCTTACATGCCAGCTTTGGCAAGGTGAAATCAATTTCCTCTTTTCTTGGGGGGAAACAGGCATTCCACCTGAAATCTGCTTTGCTTCACAGGCCTCTGTTTTGCATCCTAATTGTGCTATGTGCCAGGAAAACAGATTGTTTGCTAATTGATATCATAAAGGAAGACAGCCCAGTGAAGGATGATTATTTCAGTGCCAGCTAGCAGCTGATGAAGAGCTTGACAGGAACTCTGTCATTTTTTTAACACAAACTGTACCCATAAGCCAGTTTTTTATTTATATATTGCTATGAGGCTAGGTAAAGAAAATGACATTGAAAAGACAGCTGTACATTTGATGTCAGTAAAGTAAGTTACAAGCCATAGTTGACTGGAAAACTAGTTGTACCTGATATATTGAGTACGGGATCTTCTGTCATAATTATTTACCTTGGAAATCTAAAAACAAAGGAAGCACAAATTAATGTGTCTGGTAACAGAGCAAGATGGCTGCCATGTTAATCTGTTACACAACCAGACATATGTATGCATCAGTTACATTTCTATTTAGCACTCATTATTCGTTGCATATCCTCTCCCTTGTGAACCCCATTTGGCCTCCATTTGTTGAAAATGTGGCGTGGGGCAAAGCATTGGCACAAATAAAACCGTGCCTAAATAGAACCACTGTTAAACCATTCTCATCTTAGGCCTACACAACTCTGTGACCCACCAAGCTCAGCACAGCAGATTGTTTCCCATGTTTATGGCCTGTTCGGTTGTGTAAAATTCTACCACTCTTGGAATATCAGGCTGGCAGTAAATGTTGGAAGCTTCTCAGACCTCATGTAGGCCCCACCATACATGGTTGTTAGCTATGGCAGGGAGAGACTGTAGCTCAGCACATGCTACTTTCATGCAGAGGGTATCAGGCTCAATCATTAGCAGCTGCAGTTCAAAGAATCAGGTAACAGGTGACAGGGAAGATCGCTGTCTTTTACAGTGACCCTAGAGAGCTGCTGTCTGTCAGAGTGGGCAATACTGAACTAGATGGACAGAGAATGTGCCCTAGTATAAGGCAGCTTTCTGCATTAGGTGTGATGGATCACAAATTGTACATACTTTTTCTAACCTATATGTGCATTACTCATGCAACAGAAAGCCCATCCTGCTATCTGGCCTATCAGCAGGAGGCTGAAGAGCTCATCTCTGGCCAGTGTCAAACTTTCCACTCTTTCCTCTTACCCACCCCACTGCAAAAAAAGACCCCTGGCTGAAGTAGTAGGTTTCCCCATCTGATGGCAACCCAAACAGCCACCTGTTAGTCACCAGATATCAATAATGTCAGGCGTGGGATGCATAAAGCCACCGTTGCACACTTCGAGTACCCTCACAAAATGGACAATTGGAAGTGTAATTGGGTTGGATCCACCAGATGTTTATGCAGCTGTTGCTTGTTTTCTACAGCAAGGCACAAAAATCACTTTGGGGCCCAGACAAACTTAGAACATGGGTACGCACACAAACACATACCAAGATCTGTTTGTTTTTAATTCTGAAATTACATTTTCCACGTTTCCGAAATGGAATTGAAGTTTTTCTACCTGGGGAGGAATTCAATATCACGCTAAAACAAATATTCCACCAGCACAATCACTTCTGCTTGCCCAGTTTAACAACTTCCCTTCTTCCCCCACCTATATGTTGGTATGGGGTTCTACCAGCCCCCTCCCAAGCGCCAATGTGGGGGCATGGGGGCATGCAGAGGTGAAGCCTCATTGTCCTAGTGGGAGCCCCTGTGCTGCACAATTACATACGTTGATTTTTGGCTTTTGTTTTCTCTTTCCATGGGTGTGTTAGGTGACTTGTTACCTCCAGTTCTGGAAACAGATATGACAATCTAGCAGGTAAGAAAGGAGCCTGATTAGGGTTAGGGTATATATACAAAATTATTTTTCTAAATCATTGGCACACACCCAAGCCAAATGTTTGGACAGTATTCTTACCCTACGAAACATACTGTTTCCCTAAATAGAAACCTCTATATAAATATAAAATTTTAGGAGGCATCAGAACATTTCATCAAATACACACAATCAAGCAAGTTTGACATCCATATTCACTTCAAACTAATCACCTCAGCCAATAAGCTTTTCTTGTGTGTTTTCATACCACAGCACCATATGCCACATTTTTTAGAATATTGCTTCTCATGGTTATCTTTTAATTGGCTTGACCTATGGGAGCAATGGCACAAGCCCAATCTCATCACACACATCCACTCCATGCTCTGTGAAATCTGCTTCTGAAAAATGTCAGGTGGAAGAATGTGTTGATATGCAAACTAGCATAGGTTCAGTGTACAATTTTTGAGTCAGTGTCACAATACTTCAGCTCATAGTTTCATTCCATTCATTATAAGTTTTATCTTGATTATCACTCTCTGGCAAATGTAAAGTGATGGGCTCTGAATGGCAGGATTCATATGAGCTTCTGTGGAGAGGCAGCCACAGAAAATGAGAGGCGTAAGTATGCATCCCACCTGTGCTTCTACACTTCTGTTTTTACATACAATGTAGGTTTCTATTTTCCACTTAGTCTGACAGAGTTTACAACAGTTGCAGCTGTTCAAATTGAAATCTTAAGATCTAAGTTCTAATGTCTTCTGTATCTCAAAGAACCAAGAGGTGACATGAGCTAGACAGGGAAGATGCTAAAAATCAGTAGATGCGAGAATTATCTGAAAGTCACAGTTAAAGCCCAAATTATGTGTCTCAAGTGCCAGTAAGAAAGCACATTATCTCCAGTAACCATCTGTCATGACTATTTTAAAGACTGATGTTCAAAATTATGTAACCATTAGGGCTTATGAAATGCCATCGCCAACAAATTTCTAGGTACTTGAGGAATGAATCACTGTTTTCCATTATCTACAATGTGAATTATATTTGTAAAGTATGTCCTACTATGTTATCTTTACCAAGATGAATTTAAAATAACACTCCCTGAATATTCTAAAACTTATCCTGAAGGGAACAAACTTTTTAATGAAGGGAATTGTATCAGATAGGATTTTAAGTGAGAAACCTTGTCATATACTGATGTTTTGGAGTAAAGGGCTGCTACCTTAACCATTGGATCCTGCACAGCTAGCTGTTAGTTGCTGATCCTTCCTTCCTCCCCAGTTCCATTAAGTCTTTTGTATTGCTCAGATGTTTTGCATAATGTTTCAGAAAAGCCAATGGCAGCTGACATGCCAGGCTGGGGGCAGGCTCAGGCAACAATGATCAAGAGTGATTCATTGTAGTAGGCAATGGGCACACCTGCACAGGTTGTAACAACAAAATGAACACTTTCCATCAAGGATGTCTGGCAGCCCATCATGAACTTCTACTGCCAGCCCAGGCATGGTAGTCAGCATCTAAGAAGCCATTATATGTAGCTGGTAGCCTGTGTTTAGTCTAGAGTATTAGCAAAGTCACTTAAATAATGCTGATGGAGTCCAAAGAGAAGTCCTGATAAGGCATTATTCAACAAAACTGCATAATTTGAGGCGTCGTAAACACAAAGGTTTCATCTTCCTTAGTTCAAACAAAGCAGGGAAGACATTCAACCAAGCATACAGAGAAAAACTTCTTCAGAATAACACATATCCAAACAGGGCACCTGTGCTAGCTCAGTGAATATCATTCCACTCTATTTGGTTGCTAAGCAACATCTCCACCCATCCCCTTATTGGCTAGTTGATTTCAACACTAACAGAATTAAGCCTTGGGTTACAAATTGAATGACCCTTGTTGCACTTCCAACTTGGAGGACACCACTTATGTAGGCCAGGTTGTATTTTATGACTTTTATATCAGGTCTTATGTCTGATTCTGTTATGCAGAGGAAATTGCACTGTTGCATATATTGGGTTTTTGGTTTTGTTTGCTGAGGACTTCAGAGACAAAATTAATAAAGAACTTAGCATTGTGGTGCTTACAGAAAGAACATAATAAGAAAACGCACCGCATGGGCATTGGTGGGTCTGAGTTTGAGAAAGAGACCATAGTATTGAAAAAACAACACAGCAATAACATGCTTTTGGTTAGGGAGAAGGTAAACAACAAGACAAGGCAGTGTGCAGAGCAACATGTCAAAGAAATATTGTGGTACAACATTATCACTTTCTCAAAGTGAAAGCATCAAGACAACAGGCCTGATTAGTACATAGATAGAGTTATAGAATAGATGTTCTATTCTTCAATCTCTGCTTTTCCACATGGTTATGTATAAAGAAAGATGGCTGCTGTTGAAATATCAGCTGTAAGTGAGTCAGAGTATGAGTAAACAGAGGATATATCCAGAGCATCATTTGTGTTGGCAAATTTCTCAGCTAGAAGCCTACATCTCAGCAAGACATTAAATAGATTTATTGCCTATCAGCTTTAAACCAGAGGATGGATGTCTGCTTCTCATACTGAGCTGATGCATTAAATAATAAAAGCAGAAATAAAAACAGCAACAGAAGTACTAAGAAATCATCACTCATTCAAGTTAATATGTATGACAAATTCCCTTTGTGGTTGATTTGTATCTAGCTGCACCTGCCTTTAAAAGCTTTCAGGAAAAGATGCCCTACAGTTTTTAAATATAGAATAACCCTGAAACATATCTTTTTGACGACCTTCTAATCTCTGGGTTCTAAGCCAGACTGTGGGAAACCAACCTGTTATACATCTCCTCTCTTTCAAATAAATCAAAAGTTAAGCTGGATAAAGAAGGGAAGGAGAGAGGTGCTCTCTCCAGCTTCCTCCTGGTCGTTAATTATAATGTTGAAGTCTGCTTTAAAGAGGCATTGCAGTTGCTGGAGGAAGCAAAAGCTCATTTTGTGTGTGTGTGTGCGCGCGCACAACCTGAGTGCGTGTGTGTGTGTAACCTGATTGCACCAAGGTCAAAGTGGTGACTTCACCTTCCAATGTTGAGCAACTTTATCAGTTACATATATTACAGCCCTCACACTTTTTGGTCTTGAGATTTAGGTCTAGAGATATGGCTTTAGAAGCTATAGGCACGTTACCCTGTTTCTTTCCATGTAGAGGTTTAAGACAAGAGGTAACATTATCATCCAAGTTTGCCTTGTTTTATAAACTTGCAAAACTTGCAAAAGCTCAAACAATTTTTTTCCTCTCGTGAGGACAAAATTTGGCAAACTTCCTGCATGGATATTTGAAATGGTAGAGTTTGGCACTTTCCTGAGCCTTCTGGCTGGATTCACCCGATGAAGCATATGGAGGGATAATAGCAGGGCCATGCATAGCAACTATTGTTCATAGCACTGAATACTTTTGCTTTCAGGTCGTCAAAGTGTGCTTTGCTTCTGTTGGTTTGACAGACCTGCAAGGAATAATAAATCACTAATACTAGATACTAGCTCCTAAATCTGCCACCAATTGTTAAAGAGATCAATAAATGTAGGTATATGAATTTCCCCCCACATCTATTTACTTCACACGATAATATTTCACCCATTTCATGATCCCCAGTTATTACTCCTTTTCCTTCCTCCTGAGTCAAGGGATCTACCTCATCAGTGTATCCTTTCAATCTCAAATGTGTTAACATATAATTGGTTCCATAGAACAGATTTAACAATCACTACAGCTAGGATGGTGGTGTCTCAGAAAAGAAACTATGGGAAGTATCTCCTATGTATCCATGTTTCATCACAACCAAGGTTATGGCTATCAAATGACAGAACATAAGAAGAGACCTGCAGGATCAGGCCAATGACCCATCTAGTCGAGCATCCTGTGTACAATGGCCTGTGGGAAAATCCTGCAAGCTGGACATGAATGTGACAGCACTCTGTCCACCTGTGATTCATAGCAAATGATATTCCAAGTCACAATGTCTCTTATAGTGATAGTGGAATATAGCCGTTGTGGCTAGTTGCCCTTGTCCTTCATGAATTTGTCTGATTGTCTAATCCTCCTTTAAAACCATATATGTTAGTGGCCATCACTGTCTCTTGTGTGAGCAAGTCCCAGAGTTCTTTAACTATGTGCTGCATAGATAAGCATTATTTAAAATCTGTCCAGAATCTTCCAACATTCAGCTTCATATGGTTCTAGTGGACAGTGATGCTTGACATCAACCATCTTAAGTTTCAGTTGTCAACTGGGTTGAATATGAAGGGGGCTTCTCAATGATTAGATTTAAGGAAATGGAGAAAATTGTTTGATGTAGGTAAATACAGTCATTAAGAGACAGTGACAGTGCTCCAGAGACAGTGCTCCAAAGTTGGCAAAGAAGGAAGCTACAATGCTTGGGTGAGAGCTCAGCAAAATAACTTTATAGCAACAACAGAAGCCATCAGGACATGTCTTCTAGTGCTGTCTATATACTTTCTGGGTTCATCAATGTACACAGCATGTAGGGTTTCCATTTCTACATCAAACCTTGAAAGAGTCCCACCTCTCACTAAAATCTGGCACACTGCCACATCCACCATTCTACTTTATAAACTTCTAAGATCTTTGAGATCAGAAGCAACACAAGAAGACAGGACGTATTGATGGTGTGTGCGTGTGGGGAAGGAGGGAGAACACTCTTGCATGTGTCCATGAGCAACTTCATATCCTAACCTGTAATTTGTAATTTTAGTTTCCTTCAAGTATTGGCAAATTTCTTTTATTTCATCTAGACTGAAAGCATATATATTCAGATCTGCCACACACAAAAGGTTGAGAGATAAGTAGGTAACAGCTTTCTTTTCAAAAAGGTTTTTGTACTTTTAAAAATGGGAAAGATCTCATTCACTAGAAGGCTAAAGCTATGTTTTTCAGAGGTCTCACTGAATGAATATGAGATTAATTGTAGTGAAAGAGACTTGAAAGTAGGAACGTTCTGTTTTGAAGCTCTTTTCTCGCAAGCATCCCCATCTTTTGAGCCCCACCATCTGATCTGTGCTAGGACTTATTGGATGCAGCTGTGATTCTGGCAGGGTGTTTTAGCAGCTGCTGCTAAAATGCCAAATCATTGTTTTGCTCCATTGCCTGAATGTGAGGTTTGATTGAAAATGCTTTTATTTAAGCTCTGTTTCCAAGAAATCACATTTCTTTTTTTGGTTAAAGTTCCCCTGGCGCAAGACGGCAACTCATCACATTAGAGCGGTCACATCTTATTACCTTCCATTAGATGTGATTGACACAACTAGATGTTTTGTGCTACAGCACAGCATATCAACTTGGGATATACTTCTTTTCTGGGGGATATTCTAAAGCAATATGCTGCAATGTGTTGATGAAATCATATTTTTTGGCTATGAGCCTTCACAATTTGTGCTGTCTGTTATTTATTTGGGATCAGAAACCACTTTGGATGTGCAGTTCATAAAGTACTAGCAAAGAGTCCATTAGCACTACCAAATTCTGCTGCTGGTAAGGGAATATCATCAAAGGTACTCCGTTTCTTATAGAATGGAGTGGCTTTATTCTGCTGGATAGGGAATGTGAGCTTAGACATGATCTGTTTTAGTTCCTTTCTAAGAACATTTTTATAACTGCCCCAGAAGAGAAGTTCACCAGGCAGATCACAAAGCAAAAATTAAAACCAAACATTAAAAAGGAGTAGGGAAAACTAAAAATGCAAAACTGAAACACGGTTCAAACACATTGTAAAAGTGAGTTGCTCAGACTGTGAAATACAGATTGTTTAAAGGGCTCTGGTGAATAGAAGGGTCTTTACCTGAAACCTAAAAAAAAAACACCAATAAAGATGGTATCATGCAACCTTCTCTGGAAAGGCCATTCCATAACCAGAATGGCGCTGCTCGAAAAGCTTGTCTCTCTTACTAGTTCATGCCCCACCCTTCCTTTTTTTTTAAAAAAAAAGAAATTAAAAAAGAAATAATACCTAATAAAGCCAATGTAGGTGACAGAAATGTGGCCTACTAGAAGAGATAATTTACAGAGGAGATCTTTCTAAACATCTAAAAGGCTTGTTGAAATGATGCTATCTTTACCACCTTTCTGAAAGTGGGTAGCATTGAGTGAGACCAAGTGTCTTTCTTTAGAGAAGCTATTCAACAACTCAACACTGCTGTCTTGTCTCTGGTTTTTTTACCATCCTTACCACAAAACGCACCTGCCTGGGGAAATTATATTTTTATCCTACTCTTCCTCCAACCAGTTCAGGACAATATACATTTTGAACCTCCAAAGAAACAAGGTTTAGCTGAGAGGATCTGACTGACTCTCTTCCCCAGCCACTCAACATCTTCACAGCCAGATCTCCCCACAGCAAAACCACCATCCATTCCACTACTCTGGCTCTCAGTTGCAATTCTCTTGTATCTGATCTACATTATTCTAACAAAGCCACAAAATAATTAATATAGAAAAATGTGCAATCGTTCGATTTAAAAAACAATATACTTCTTTTTGCACATTAGTTTGGTGTATGCCAAAATATGCTAAAGCTGACAACTGAAACCAAACCAAGCAAAATATTCTGTCCCAACTCCTCCAAGGTCCTTTTATATGATAATTTACTCACACAGCCAATTGCTGAGCATCAAAACCCATACCCGGTGTTTCAAAATGCCCAAATACTCATATTTATTCAAAAGACAATGCTAACTGTATGTAAATTTAGAGCCATCATCAAATGCACTTGATAAGGTAATAGTCCAAAGCGCTTTTTCAGGACTCTTGTGAACAAATCTTATTATTTGCTAACTCCTGTGCACTGCCTTGGAAATACAGCTTCTAACATTGGAATAATGCATAAATATTACATTCAGAAACCAAGCTTGGCAGAGGCATTAATATCACTGAGGCCTAGATCTTTTGTTTTCATTTTGTCTCTCAACCGATTACAGTATTTGTACACCTCTTGTCAATTAGCTTGTCTATACATGTTTCACATATGCAGAAGCTGAAATAAAACTTGACAGCCACTTTATTCTGGGCCTCGGGTCTGGCAACATTTCTAAATATTCCCTTTTATTTATTTCCCCCTTTAATTTGCTTCTTACTGATCTATATATCGAAGCTCTCTGCTTACTTTGATATGCAGCATACATCTTAAATAAGGGATTTTTAAAAATCATTACCCATAAAGTTAATTTGCAAATGGATGATTTGCCATTTGTATTTCAAGGAAGCCAAATTCTATCTCATTTTCTCAGGTATACACGTGGATTAATTCATTTGGTTTCAGCTGAGATACCACATGCTTAAAATCAGAGCAAGTGAAATCAGAATTTTACTCCAGTGTTTGGAATTATATTAACTTTGTGAAGGATTTTAGTAAGAGATAGTGGGTTATTGCTGAGGCATCATAGACAAAGATGAGTGGCCACAGCACCCTACACATGAGAAATTAAGTAGGTTGTTTTGGTTTCAAGCAGGTAGAGGAACTAATTTAGCCAGGTGTTCTGCTTAATCTGCCAGAGAACAATCAAGGTAGAATGGGATAAGAAATTGATTTTACTCATCAGATAACCTTGAACACAAAGCTTCAGCAATTGCCTTAGACTTTACTATTTTACAGTGATCACCACAAAGATATGCAAACATTATCAGCTCATCTATTGCTCCCACTCACCTGAAACAACATATTTCTGTAGTGCAAAGTGACCTTGTACCAGTATTACATTTCCAGCATAACAAGCGAGTAAGAGGTATCCAAATATGAATTTGGAAAGGCTTTAAAACAGAGCAGTTGCAATTCATTGGTACATGTGGTACACTTCCCTTCCTGATTTGGCTCACCACCCATCTGAAACAGAAGAGTAGGAATAGCAAGTCCTGATGCAATTCTGCTTGGAACTTCTGGAACTAAACAGAATCTTACTTAACTATTTAGAAATCTAATCAAATAGGTTTTGCACAACAAAGGTGCAATGTTTCCAATGCATAACTAGTTTTTCATGGCCAATGGGAGCTCTAAGGTCAACACCCATCTCCCAAGAAGGCATTGTTTTCCATTCCACCATGTATGTATCACATGCAACACTGTTTTTTTTCCTACTGCAGTTCATCTTCTGTCAAAAATGCCATTGTTTGTCTTACTGTGACAAAATTACAGAACTTACTGGTACATGATTTACATAATTATGTAATTGATGTCATTATGTAAAAAATGTCATTATATTACACGGGAGAAAGTAATCATTACGTATCATTTGTGGAATGAAAGCAATAACAGCAAACACTGATCATATTTGCTGAATTGATTTCTGTGCTGGACATATGACATATGACAAATATTTGTCCATACACTGGAACCTCGGTTGTTGAACGTAATCCATTCTGGAAGACTGTTCGAGTTCCGAAATGTTCACCAACCGAGGCACAAAGGGCTGTCAGCAATTTCAATGGGGAAAATTGAAAAACACGCCTCGGAAGCTGTTCAACTTCCAAGGTGCGTTCAAAAACAGAAGCAGTTACGTTTGGCTTCTGAAACGTTCAGCTTCCGAGACGCTCGAAAACCGAGGTTCCACTGTATTTCTGTTGGCATCGGAGTTCTCCAACATGCCTCATGCCACTCTAGTCTTTCTTGTAATCTTTTATAGATCTTGAATATCACATCTAAGTTCACACACTGTGAAAGATGGACTTCCTTTCACATTGCAGGCATTTCTGATATTGGCAGATGAGGCTGTTAAGAAGTGAATATTCTGCAGGGATGAGCTCCACTCAGTGGACCTCAAGGAATGATTACAGTGTGTATGTAATGGTGAACTTTGATGTTTTAAGACATCTTATTCTGTGTGTGGCTCTCCCCTGCCACCCCCAACAATTCATTCAGGCTAAAATCGGAAGAAATTTAGGAGCCTAAGAGCTTGTATTAAAAACAAATAATGGAACATCATACAAGCTAGGTTTAATCCAATATCTCCAATTTTAGGAGCAATTGGAAATTCAAATACTACATCAAATAGATGACTGACTTTCAAGAGCATCTTACCCTCATATACTTCCAATATGAAGCAAATTCCTTTTTGTTCATTATTTTTACTATATTCAGCCCCTTATCTGGAGCCTACGGAAAAATAAACTTTAAAAGATAGAGAAAACACTTGTCTTTTTTCATAGATGAATGTCATTAAATTGACAAGTAATGTAAGGGGGAAAGAAGCAGGAAACATTTGCTTTATATGTGGCGAAGATATACTTTTAAGCCGATCATGTGCATGTTTACTCAACATAAGTCTCCTCCATTTAATGGAAGCTGATTTCGGTGTAATGTGTAGCGGTGGCTGTTTTTTAGTTGCAGAACATAATGTAACAAAAGAGAAGCACAAAGCCAGGATGTGACGGAAGCTGCTCCCAAATAACAAAGTAAGAAAACAAATCTAACAAATAAAAAGCAGAACAACCTGTGCTTTAAATGAAAATGAAAATACAGGCCTCTGTAATAGCAGTTAATGGTAGAAAATGAAGAAAGTTAATGGGTGATGAAAGCCACAACCAGCAAAAGTGAAGCTGAGTGTAAAACATCTTTTTGAATCTTTGGAGCTGCTGCCAATCCGTGTAGGGAGCACTGAGCTACAGTAGGTGGCCAAAGGTATGGCAGCTTCTTCCTATTCTCCTGTTTGCTAATCTAACAGAGAATCCATTATCGTTATAATTGGAGATACACAAAAGATGTTTAAAAGAGAATGGTGCTTATGAAGGGTTGTTTTTGCTCTTTGGCCATGGTTATGATCCTGATTTGGTCACAATCCTACTCACTCTTGCTCAGCTCTTTATAGGGTGTAATAAAACTGTTAGAATTCCTGCTCCGTGATTCATGGGATTGTTGTCTATGACGGTGTATGTTTTGACTCCACAGAGTGGGAAGTGACGGAGACAGGATGTTTGTGTTACTGTGTTCCGTGAAGTGGGACTGTTGTCCTTTGTTCTCTCTCTTTGCTGTCTGATGCTAGAGAGAGAGGGAGCCATGTTGCAGTGCTCCGTGTGTATTTATATGTAAATAAAGTAGATTAGCCAAACCGCTGAGTTGCTGAGGTCTATCACGCAAGCTGCGAGGACTCTGTGGATCCCTAAGTGTGCTGATGACTGTTGGCATCAGTCGCTGTGATGTTTGGGCTGAAGAAAGCTTTTGAAGCTCCCAAACCAGGAGGGAGGGAGGGAACATGCCAGTCGGGCATGGATCCTACTCGAGTGTAGGACAAGCTCCTGACAACAATGTCCCTCCTCCTGGCATGCCATCTCTGTGCCGCTGCTGTGCTGAGCCAGCTGCAGTGTGTCTCAAATGCCTCACTCTGGAGCAGCTATCAGCCAGCTCTTCCCCAAAACCTTCAGGACCCAATGCATGGAAGACTTGGGAGCAGCAATGAACAACTTGATGGAATGTAGCACTGCATCAGTACATCTGGTGAAAAAAGAGAGAGAAAGGGGCTGGAACCCTGTGAGAGATTTCTTAATAGGCCTGTATAACTGAATCCTTGAATCCAATTGGGCCAATTCAGGTCAATGTGGGATTCGGATAGATTGGGTTGGGGCAGATGCAGGTTGAATTCGATCTCTCAAGAGCAATCCAGTGCTGTCAAAAGGGGGGCACTCTGTTGTGGGGGGGGGGAGGGGAGAAACACAGGCAGCCCACATGCATCTCCTTCTGCCTTCCTGACCCATATCTACTTAAGATACAGTTGAGGGGCAGGAAGAAGGAGAGGCATGCCTCTTCCCACAGCTCCCACAGCATCTATGCAACGCGCCCTGAATCAATTCAAAGGGCCTATGCACAACCCTGCTTACCACTCATGGACAGAACCTTTTCCATTTTTATGATCAGTTAGAAAATACCCTAAGCAAATTCCTATCAAAAATAAAAGCTAAACAATTAATTGGCCACTTGTTCATTGCAGTCAGATTGACATCGCCCAAACACTGGAGACACTTATAATGTGTGCCATTGGACTACAGGTGTGATATTTTGCCCTCATGAAAATAGTGACCCAAAATAATATTTCTTCGTGGTATTGAAAAAATCAGATAAATTTGTTTTGACTTGGCACTCACTTATTTTTTTATGTTAGCAATAAGGGCCACAGTAAAAGTCCACCATCCTATTATGCTACAATCTGAAGTGCATGGCACTGTATTGCTGTTGTTGTTGTTTTATTTACACACACACACACACACAACTTTATTGCAGTCCATAGACCCAAAATACACAGTACATTTTTTTATTTACATTGTCGCTGTTGTTTTAATTTCATTTTTTTATTATTCCCTTGTATTCATGGATGCATATTTGTACTTACCTTAACACTGATTTGAAGCCACTTTGTGTCCTTCCCAAAAGAGGCTCCTGGGAGGCCAGAGGAACATTGCTGGAACAACTCTTGGGTTGGGGCAACTGGCTAAAATGTTTTAAAATGTTTTAAATGCTTCTAATTTTGGTTCTTCTGTTTTGTTTTTGTTGAGTTGATGTTGGGATTGGTGGTTATTTTAATATGGGTATAACTGTAAGCTGTTTATTATTGTTATTGTTGTTATTATTGGTTTCTATTGATTTATTGGTTTATTTGTAGCTCATATAGGATATTTTGTTTTTTAATGTTTGATGCTTTGTTGTGTTTTTATATATGTTGTAAGCTTCCCAGAGTGGCTGGGGAAACCCAAGAAGATGGGCAGGATATAAATTTCATTATTATTATTATTATTATTATTATTATTATTAGCATTATTGTTGTTGTTGTTGAATTTAGCCCTGTGGGAGAACACAGGTTTCACAAGGTCTGAGTTGACCTTCCTATGCCCTCCCCACAGTCTAGCTGAAAAGTGGAATGAACACCTTTCCCAAGCAGGCTGAGCAAGCTACAGAGACCCACTTTATTTAAAATAAGAAACAATAGCTGAAGAACCAAAATCAGAAACAGTGTTATAGGCTGTTGAGGGTAAAGCAACAACGCTTGCAATAAGTTACCTGAACCAGTGTGGCAATAGACAGGTAATCTATTCTTCTCTTGCTGATTCCTCGGAACCTGCAAATCAGAGACAGGTAGTTGCTATCTCCAACATGCATCACTTGTGATTATTATTTTTTACAGGCATTTCCCTGGCCTTGTTGAAGACAGACCTGGGGCTTGATGGATGCCTATCAGCCACAACAAGTCTATCCTCCTGATCTTTGGAGAAGAAATAAGGTGGAAGGAAATACACAGGAAAAGGCAGAGGCGGGTGGACAAAGTTTGTGGTTTTCAATGAAATTGTAACTCCCTTTAGCAATAAGCTAAAAAAGAAGGTCATTGGACATTTATGTTCAATTGTTGTCTCCCCCCCCCCCTTTTTTTGCACAATAGGTTGCAAACTGATGCATATTGTATAATAAAAGCTGCATAGTATGCCTGCTCTTAAATTGTAATCTTTGTTGTAGCATCACAGTTCGAATGTAATTGCATGAACTACAGGCTTTCATATACTGCAGAGAAATTTGCATTGTCTTAATCCCAGTGAGACCAGTGATTTCGCACCTTGGAAAGGGAACCTGTGGCCCTGCAGGTGTTGTTGGACTCCAACTGCTTTCCACCTCATTCAGCCTGGCCAATGTCAAGTTGTGCTGGGAGTTGAGAGTCCAACAGTATCTGGACAGCCATGAGTTTTCCATCTCTAGTTTAGACTCTGGTGGCATCCTTCCAAAAGCCAGATTTGATCCAGGGGCTCCCTCTAGTTGTTGACGTGTAAAGTGAAAGGAATTTGTTGACTAGGGTGTTCAAACAGGTTGCATTATATCTGTATAATATGAATGCTAATTTTGCTGCAACTGGTCAGCTAGTAAGTGAAGACAAACTATCATATGTTGGTGACCCAAAATAACTTCAGAAATTATTAGCTTCATGTATAATTGGTGGCAATATCTCCAACCAATGTTCATAAGCACGGGCCATGTGCTTTTAACCAGATCTGAAATTGTTTGTGCGGTGTTTTAAGTGTGGTAAATTTAAGCAAAATGAAAAATTGGCTGACAAAGAGAAAGCAGCAGTAAGGGTAGAGCAATGTGTTAAATCCTTCATTTAGGTAATGTTCCATTCATTTCAAATTCATGAGTATGGGCCTTTTTAGACTGAGCCAGCATACTATAAATCTCAGGTTATCCGTTATTGGGTGGCATTACGCTATTTGCAATTGTACGTGTTTATTTTCTGCATACTTTACTGCATAATGTCTGTTTGCATTCTGCATGGAATGCTTATTGAGGCTCTCACCTTATCCTAAGAATACTGAAACATGGGTCATTTTCCAGCATGATTGTTGCAGTTACATATCTCTGATTCCACCTGCAAAAAAATAATAAAACACAACCCTTCCAGAAGCCACTTCCCTTGATCAAGAGAGCTGTTATAGAAATCAGTTGCCTGGAACATTTTCTCCAGTCTTCCCAGTGAAGAAATCCAGTTACTTCCTTCCACTGGAATGAGTAAGGAAGCAAGTGATCTGCTGCCTCAATTCTTCTGGGTGGCTTATGCAGGGCCAGCCCAACACATTTTGCTGTGTGAGGTGGACAAGATGGGGCCACCCATTCAACAAATAGAAGCCAACTGGAACTAGCAGTTGAATCTTACTTCAATACTAGCAACAGGCTAGTGTCCTCCACTGTGCCTGAAAGTAGCAGGCTAGTTATGGGGATAGAGGACAGGCTGCATGACACACACTGCTGTGTCTTTCAAAATAATGTTATGGCCAAGGGACTCAGAAAAATCTTCCACCTGAGGTGGTTGCCTCATTGTGCCTGATGATAGAGCCGGCCCTGGAGAGAGAGAGAGAGAGAGAGAGAGAGAGAGAGAGAATTCTGCTGCCCACGGCAGCCATTTTGTGCTGACACCCATGGCTCTTACTTCAAGATATGATTACTGGCCCCTCTTTTTATACCCCCAAAAGCACAAAGTATCTCACATGCATGCACAGAAAAGATTTCAACGTGCATTTTTTTGTATTCTGATTTGGATGTCACTTTATCTGAAATAGTTGGGTAGAAATTTGAATGGATGAGTTATGCTTTAAATATATATCCTAAGCCAGAATGGAAGTCCTGTGTTCTATGGCTACTGTGTGCATATTTTGCTGTGTGGTGAGCAGGAAGCCATGAGCGCATACAATGACCGCTCCCCGCTTAAAACGGGGGGCGCCCTTTTCATGGACGCGCGCAGCCCCTAGATCTGGAGCAGCTCCAACAGCATAGGCTTGGCTTTGCCTTCCCTCAGGTGGGATACCTAGAGGTCACCGCCTACCTCAGTCAGTTGTCCAATCCCACCTGGGGGAAGCGTTGCTAAGGAGACCAGGCCAGGTAGGGGAGGGATTATCTGCCCACACAATAGAGGGAGGATCTTACCTGGGAATCCTCACTTGGCTCCAGCGCTTCTCCCACCCTACCCACCCTCGGTTAATGTCTTATTTTGCAGGTTAACTTTTCTTCACAGGTTTTGCAGGTTAACTTTTCTTCGCAGGTATGCGGGCGCTGCTACGTTAAGGTCGCTGTTAAAGGGCCGGAAAGGAATTTCCCTGCATTGGCAGGTTTCGCCTTTCCCGTAGCAAAACGTCACAACTTTGGCGGTATCAGGCCTTGGGCGGAATCCTTTAGTCCATCTTCCTCTTTGCGGCGGCGATACCAGGGTTCCCCGTTAAAGCGGTTTCTGAAGGGAGGCTTTGACCGTACGCCGAAAGGTCGTCATTGCTCTCCCCTGCAGCGGCGGCGTAACGGGGGCGGCTATCTCTGCTTGAACATATGTTCTCCAGAGCTGGCCCATCCCCCCCCCCACACACACACTGGATAACCCTGATGCTCCCTAGGTCCCCGGCTAGGGACTGGGGAGGGAGAACGCCCAATGCCTGAGCCAAGGTCTACCCACATTTGAAATTTAATAAAGTTGTGGCCAATTTAATCCCATAGCACGTTGTCTTGAGTCGTTATTCCACATGACGGGGGGGACCGCTCGGGATCTGGGTACTCCGCCTGTCCACGCAATGTAGTCCAAGTTAGATACTGTGAATCAGCTGTTTATAAGGGGAAAGTGGGTGCTAGGTTTAGTTGCCCTGAGTATTACTGTCACCAACAAACAGCTACAGTACTTGGCAGGTTTTTAGAGTATATAATCATAGCTGCACTGTTGCATGTGCATAGATTTAGACCAAAGTCCGTGTTTTAAGCCTCTGAACCGAAGTGATCGTGTTGCAGATTGCAATGGAAAACCTTAGGAAAGTGGGGTTGCATTTCAAGGCATGAAGGCAAAGTGATACTGAAAATAACGACAAACAACCAGGGCAAGAACATTTCCATACAAATAATAAGTACAGTGCAGATTTAGACAGGCAATTGATCACTGGGGAACACAATGCTGTGGATCTAAAAATTTACCTGCAGCTCTTGTGTTTCAACTCTGGATTATTACAGTCAACACAGAATTATTGCCTTCAAGCCAACCCCTCCTGGAACTTCTTCAGTTTCCTTACTGAGGAGAAAACTGTGATCTTTTATTCCCTACAATACAAAATACAGTAGGAAAGTTAATCAGAAGGCAAAATCGGGCAATCCAGATGTATACATGAGTGGAACAAATGACAGAGACAAACCAGAGAAAAGTGAGATGGATGGATTTTAGAGCACATCATGTTGGAGGCTGTGTGCTCTGTATTACACAGTTAGGATAATTGATACAATTACTACTTAAAGGAAAGAGCATTTTGCTAGAGAATAAAGTAGCAGCAGTGTCGGGGGGGAGTATTCTAGTGGGATTTTATTTTTATTTTTTGAGAAATGACTGCTGCAGAAAATAAGTGTTTATAGATATCTTGTCTCCCACCTTCTCTTGTGTGGCAGCAGCATTTCTTCCAGCTCTTATGGCTCAGAAAATCTAAATATTCATAACCAAAAGGAGAGAGAGAAACGCTCTCAGCTTGGAGCAGCTCTAAGCTAAAAACCATGATAAATTGAAATGGCATAGTAATTTCTAATGAGTGTGGTTTTTCCCCCCTTCAGAGTGATCCTGAGCTACACTTGAGGAAAGCAAATTAAATGCAAAATTAATTGCTAGGATGATTACATGTTTTTGATAAACTCCTTTGTTTCTCTTGTTTTACTTGCTATGATGCAATGCCGATGCAACATTTTTCTACTGTCAAGAAGAAACCCTTTGATCCTGCTTTTTAGATAACGCAAAGTCCAGAAGAGGCCTACAAACAAATTGAACTCCTGATTCTGAGTTGGCTTGTCTAGTTCTGTGACTGGCCAGTTATGGCACTAAGTGTTGTGCTTTCCCCTTCCTTCAAAAGGCAAGTGCAGAGTGGCTTGTGGCTTGTCGGATCAACGTCTTAGTTTGTGCCTAAGCATGTATGTGTACCTCTGCTGCCCCTTGTGACCTGTGCTTTACTTATGTACCACTCTGATTTATGGATTAAAGACTTTAGCAGAAATAGAACTGGAAGTTCAAGTTCTTCCAGCAGCCGAGGGCTGAAACAGAGCACTTGTCTGATAGACAGAGCTACACTCATCGATATGTAGTGGAAAGACAGTGTGATATTAATGCATGACATGTGATTTAGTGGGGCTGACTGACAGCAATGCTAGAGCTCTGAAAAGGGCACACCTGTAGATTTGTATAGCACATCTAAAATAACGGACCCAAATATTATCCTCAACAACTGAGCAGAGCCACAAGGCTTTATCTCACTTCTCATATTTAAGATACTGCCTTGGTATCTTGTGCTTGTACTACTCTTAGGTTTTAGCCATGAGAGCATCTGTTTCCTATTAAAACATTTAGGCTAAAACCAGCACTTTCTCTGCATTAGGGCTCACCCTCAGCTTCCTTCCTCTGAGTAAATATGAACAAACATTGCCTCAGGCAACGCAGCAGTAGGGGGGAGAGCAGTGTGCACTGAGAAGAAAATCACATTCAACGATTTATCTGTAGTTTGCAGTGCAATGCTATACCAGTCTACTCAGAAGTAAGTTCCACTGAGTTAAATGGGACTGACTCCCAGGACAGTGTATATAGGATTGCAGCCCAGCCAATAAATAAATTGAATGTAAATCTGCATACTACAAAAGATAGGTTTTTCAAGTATTAAAGAAAATGAGATTTAAAGAAAAGCTAACCTACGCTGTTAAAAGTTTGCCACTAATGCTTTCTTTTTCATTCCCTTGTTCTGTGATACATGACAACAAAAATGGGTATTTCTTTTTTAAATGAACTAGTATGACCTTCAATCTGAGCAAAGCCACCCTGCATATGAAAATGGTGTGATAAAATGGTTGCAGAACTTAAAACATATAGAAGTACAGCAAATGTCATGGTACAGCAAAAATTATTTTCAGCCTTTCTCCATCAAGTCTCAGGTAGCAAAGGTGCATATTGCACAAGCTCACTTTAGATAGATAGATAGATAGAGACTAACATGCACATATAGATACTGATAGATATTGTAGTCACTATAAAGGAGAAGGAGCAAGAAGTCTTGTTTAAGTGCCATAAGTTTATTTAGCCCTGGTCAGTGCATTTTGCCTATAGTTCCTTTTCCAGGAACATCGTATAATAATAATAATAATAATAATAATAATAATAATAATAATAGAAGAAGCAGCATTTGGATTTGATATCCCACTATCTCTAGGGAGTCTCAAAGTGGCTAACAATCTCCTTTCTCTTCCTCCCCCACAACAAACACTCTGTGAGGTGAGTGGGGCTGAGAGACTTCAAAGAAGTGTGACTAGCCCAAGGTCACCCAGCAGCTGCATGTGGAGGAGCAGGGAAGTGAACCCAGTTCACCAGATTACAAGTCTACCACTCTTAACCACTACACCAATTCTGGGATCAATATACATAGTTCTGTGCCCCTGTAGGCACCCCGCTTCATTTACTGCCTTCCTATTCTTTTTCTACTATAGCAATATAATATTAACTTTTTAATAGCTGGCAACAGACCACTAGCTAGCTATCAAGCCAGAATGCCTGCATTAAAGTCACCTTTGGTCTGCTTCATCCAATAAGCCAAATATTCTGTAGGCCCCTCCAAAATGGGGTATCCCGTTAAAAGAATCCAGGGGAGATGCTTCTGTCTGGATACCCAGGCAGGGGCAGGGGGCCACAGCACTCAACAGGTACAATCCAGTGGGGGAATTACCCCTTGATGTAAGTCAGGGACTCCCTCATTCCTAGTGGATCCCAAAAGCAAATTCTTCCAGCAGGTGGATCAGAAGGGGTGAGGTCCACCCAGTGCCTAGGCCAAACCCAATAAAGTTGTGGCCTAATATTGGTTGTCATGTCTCTTATTCTTGATATTGGGGAGGACCAAAGAGTAGAGGGGGGTGCCTTCCCACACAAGCCAAACATTCTGTGGACCATGAGATCTGCAGCCTTCTACATCAGTGCAATACAAGGATGCATCCATGAAATCTGTGGGAAGCTGCTCCATGTACTGCATTTTTGCCCAAACTGATGAAAACCATTCCTCACTGTTATTAAATGTAACAAATCCCAATTGGCTTAAGGTCGCTTGTGTTTAAGTAATGCAGGATGAAACTTCCTGGTATAGACATCATTCTCTATTCATATTAACCTTTCGTATGGAGATAGCAATAATATGCAATAATTATAGTAGTTACAATAGGTATAGATTAGGTATAGAGGAGCTCTCAATTTCAGGTTCTCATTTTTCCAGCCCTAAATTTGTTTCTTCGCATTTCCATATTATTATTTTTTCCCTTTATGAAGACCTCACGAAAATTCATCAGCATCTTACTATGAATTTCTCCATGTTCGTGCAATTTCACCTAATAGGCATATCTTTGCAAGATAACTTCCCCAAATACAGTACAATACACTAATATATGCACTTTAACCTAATATATGCATTTTTCTACACATTACTTGACTGGAGAACTTCACTTCAAAATTTGGAAAAGAATGAATTTCAAAAGATGCTTGTGTTTCAGTTTGTGTATTGTTTCAAAAAGACTGAATTGGTAAGTTTGCCTTCAAAGGTGAAGTGAATCAAATTTCTCACCTACCCCAGGATAGATACAATCTTCGTTTCAACATGGCATTTTTACATCATCAATATATTTATAAGGATTGTATAGTTATACACATCAGTTAATTTATGCAAAACTGAGGCATGGGTTGCTGCATGAAAAGGAGCAAGTAGCATCATGTGGCTACTGAAACAAGAAACCAGATCTGTTATTCTACTAATGCTTCACAGTGATGAAATTGGGTGTAATCCAGTGTCATTAAAACTGTGGGAGTCTGTGTCTGACTTCAGTTTGATGTGGATCTCATCCACTGTATTTCTTACAATTTCACTAACGGCAATGTGGGTTTGCATTCCTGCACTGAAACAATATCCATTGTGAAAAAATTAGAAAGATTTTTTTAAAAAAATATCCCAGCCTATTTAATTGCTAAAAACAAAAACAAAAACCTGGACTGAAAATCTCATACAAGAGCACAAGCACTAGTTTCCAATTAACACTATTAAAATTTGGTCTCTCTAACTTGCTCTGTAATCATAATAATTGGCATAGTAGTCATAAATTAATGAACCACCAGTTTGCACAGAAAGATGACAACTGTTGTTTTTAGAAAAATGAAGGAAAACTGCGTGTTTTGCACTTTTCACTCCTTCTGTTGTATGTCAAAACCATCTCATCAGTATTTTCATTAAAGGGGCACAGGATTGTCTCTTTAGCAAAGCGAGGGGGCGGGAGCGGGGGGAGGGGGTGTTAAAGCTTCCACCATTGCAAAACTCATAATTTGATAATTTATAAAAATGTTATCTGTAAAGCTTTTGTTGTTTAGTCATTTAGTCATGTCCGACTCTCTCACTCCTGTCTTCTACTGCCTCCCGCAGTTTGGTCAAACTCATGCTGGTAGCTTCGAGAACACTGTCCAATCATCTCGTCCTCTGTCGTCCCCTTCTCCTTGTGCCCTCCATCTTTCCCAACATCAGGGTCTTTTCCAGGGAGCTCCTTCCAGTGAGCACTCAGGGCTGATTTCCTTAAGAATGGATAGGTTTGATCTTCTTGCAGTCCATGGGACTCTCAAGAGTCTCTTCCAGCACCATAATTCAAAAGCATCAATTCTTCGGCGATCAGCCTCTTTTATGGTCCAGCTCTTACTTCCATACGTCACTACTGGGAAAACCATAGCTTTAACTATACAGACCTTTGTTGGCAAGGTGATGTCTCTGTTTTTAAGATGCTTCTAGGTTTGTCATTGCTTTTCTCCCAAGAAGCAGGCGTCTTTTAATTTCATGACTGCTGTCACCATCTGCAGTGATTATGGAACCCAAGAAAGTAAAATCTCTCACTGCCTCCATTTCTTCCCCTTCAATTTGCCAGGAGGTGATGGGACCAGTGGCCGTGATCTTAGTTTTTTTGATGTTGAGCTTCAGACCATATTTTGCGCTCTCCTCTTTCACCCTCATTGTTGTTTAGTCGTTTAGTCGTGTCCGACTCTTCGTGACCCCATGGACCAGAGCACGCCAGGCACTCCTGTCTTCTCACCCTCATTAAAAGGTTATTTAATTCCTCCTCACTTTCTGCCATCAAGGTTGTGTCATCTGCATATCTGAGGTTGTTGATATTTCTTACGGCGATCTTAATTCCGGCTTGGGATTCATCCAGTCCAGCCTTTCGCATGATGAATTCTGCATATAAGTTAAATAAGCAAGGAGACAATATACAGCCTTGTTGTACTCCTTTCCCAACTTTGAACCAATCAGTTGTTCCATATCCAGTTCTAACTGTAGCTTCTTGTCCCACATGGAGATTTCTCTTTGTATATGCTGTCTATTTGATGTGGTCTATGAATGTGCCAAATGTCAGCCTGGTCCTGTAAAAATTGTCACACATTCAGCCAAGTTAAAATGTGTGGGAGATCAACACATTTATCCTTTTAATTTCAGGTTTATTTTGAACTTTGGTGATGTACTTTTACCTTTGTGTGAAGACTATAAATATGGTAAATAAATAAAATAATTCAGGCTGCTGCTTTCTTTACTGCTAAGTCTGGCTTGGATGTAACTTAGGTTTTATTTTAACCTGGAACAAACAGCAGACTTTGTAGACATAATATCACAGATCAAATCCAGAGTAAAAAGTTACTGCTTTTAAGGACTAAAAAAAATAACCCAAATCATAAAATAAATAAAAGACACAGCTTCCAGCAAAATTAAAACTGATGCATATGTAACTTCACACGCAGTTGTAGGCTGGTGTCACATTAACAGCAGGATCCACATAGTTTGCTTAAATTATTTTGCAGAACAGGACAATTTCATGTTACGAATCAGCATCAGGAGCCCAAGTTTACAGACAGCGTGAGCCAAGCAAGCTCTTAACAGCATGCAGCCTTTCAACAAAAATGTAAATTAAATTTCATTTCAAAAGTACTGCTTTGGGAACCATTATTTGTCAAAATCCATTTTCTGTTAACCAGCCCAGTTAGAACAGGGGTGTGAAACTTCAAGCCCAGGAGCCAAATGTGGCCATCCAGAGCAATCTTTCTGGCTCTCGGGGCTTAGACATTGGTCAGTCAGCTTAGCCAATAGCCAAGGGTGATGGAAGTTGTAGCCCAATGACATCAGAGGACCCAAACTTGAATGGTAGCTCAGTTGGAAGAGCATGAGACTCTAAATCTCAGGGCCATGTGGTTTGAGCCCCACACTGGGCTAAAGATTCCTGCATTGCAGGGGGCTGGACTAGATGATCCTCATGGTCCCATCCAATACTATGATTATATGATTATAACTTTAGTTATATTAGTGAATAAAGTTCCTAATAATGGATAAATTGCACCAAATATGAGTTTTACATCAGAACTAAGTTCCAGGAAAATCACAAGCTCTGAAAAGAGAAGGCTTGATGGAATTCAAAATTAATAGAAAATACGGGTTGCCCTGGCAGCATTGATTCAGATTTATAGATCTACCATTATTACATTTTGTTTAGCATAAACATCTTGTAGTTCCATTGTTAAAAGCCGTTGTAGACTACATAATAGTCCTCCCTATTAGACAGAACCAAAGAGAATGAAAATTCACCAGTTAGCAAACACCGTGAAAATATCCTTCCCACTGCCTTCACAGTACAAATTAAAGCATTAGACCTGTTGTGATGCATTGCTGCCTGCCCATTACATGAATGGGAGAAGGGAGTGGTCAGTAGTGAAATGTCTCTTTCCTGAATGATCAACTTTGCTCGTGTGCTCAAGACATCGATTCTATAAAACATAGTTTGCTGCACTGTGTGAAATATGAGAAAGCCAGGGCTGAACTGATATTACCTTTGCTGGTACCTTTCCTGGGAAAATCAGAGGCTCACTATGTCAGGTTCCTTAGCAGTGGCAAAGTTTTTATCGGTGGTTGCAGGAACCAATGATCCCTATCTTTAAGTCTGAACAAAATGCTTGTTTAACCTGGAGGTAGGCTGTCCGAATTGTGCATTGCTTTGTAATGATTTGTTGGGTCTCTGGACCGTAATAAAGATTGATTGATTGATTGATTGATTGATTGATTGATTGATTGATTAATTATTATAGTTAAGGACATAGTCCAGGTAAGGAAAGGCACCTTATGAGGGCAGAAAGCATGACTCGTAAGGGATGTGGCCTAGCAAGGGATCTGGTCTGAGGAGAGGCCTGAGGTCCAGATGGAGATCTGTAGTGTCACATTTGGTTCCCGATCCCTGTGCTACATGGGCAGATCTCATTGCATGGGCCATTCCCATAAAATTAGCACACTCATGGGGAGCAGGTACAAATTCCATGTGAAAGATGCACGCGATCAGCCCTAAATTCCTAACTGGATCACTTAGATATTATTCTAACTGCACTGGATATGCTCCTGGATAAGCAGCCCCCATGTAGCTGGAAGAGTATTTTAAAAGGGAACAATAGTCAAAAGGGAGGTGGCCAAAAAAGGACACACTCAGGCAATTAAAAACCAGCCAGCAGCCAATATTGCTTCTCTCTCACTCATGATAATTTGATCACTTGTTCTTCTTTTTAAGCTTGGAAACTTGGCATTCCCCACCAAGCTCCAGCCCTGTCATTGTCAACTGCTGAATATATCTAAAATTTGTTCTTGCTTTTCTACATATATCATTGATTATTAGAACTTCCTTCTTGTTGGTCTTCCTGCTTCTCTCCTTAGGCCTCTTCACTCTGTCCTCAATGTCATTGCTTGTTTGATATTTTCTGCTTGTTACGTTATTTCTTTATACAGTTCTCTTCACTGGGTTCTCTTTAAACTTCTTGTACTTCCAAATGTCTCCATGATCTTGCTCCTCTATATTTATCTTCTCTTCTTCCACCATATGCGTCTCCTCATTATTGTTGTTCTAGGAACCAACCTTGTTCCTCAGCCTAAGATTATCCATGTCTTTTCTTAACATTTGTCTCTTTCTACTTCCAATTAATTCCACAGTTTAATTATAGTGCTTAGTTAAAACTATGAAATTCGCTCCCATGAAACATAGCGATGGCCACCAACTTGGGAGCCTTAAGAGATTATTAGACAAATTTGTGAAGGTTAAGGCTACCAGCCACTGTGCCCACCTTTTACCTTCCCTTTGAGGGGGGCAGTATGCCATTGAATATGCCATTTTCTGGGAATCACTGGCTGCTGACCATTTGTGAGCTTCCCATGTGCATCAAATTGGTGAGACAAGGGTATATAGCCCATTTAGATTTTTGAAGAGAAATATGAGAGGATTTAAAGCCTACTGTGGCTAGAAACTACAAAGGATGTTTCATAACCTGAGTATGTTGAATCTCTGAGAGGCTGAAATACCTTTTACAGATCCCTCGCTTTTTTCCAAAGTCATTAACCCTTTCCATTAAATTTTTGCTAAGTTAACAGTGCCACAGTAGTAGGGCGTTGCACTGTTGTAGCTTCTGCCCTTTAAATGTTCAGTGCCTAAAGTCAAATTATTGCTTAGCCACATCTGCTTGTCTGGATAGACAGATGGATATTAAAAGCCCCCCAGTAGCACTGAAAGAGTGTCAGCCGAGTTGTCCTTGCCAACACTCCATCCATCAATCAAGCAGCTTTAATGTCCTACATTATGCTCCGGAGATGCAGTTCAGCACATCTTGTCTGTAGGGGCAAACTACATGGTCACTACCTATGCATTAATTGGCATTACTTATTATGACATTCAATCTGGTATAAGGCCCAAATAGTGTACATGGTCCTCCGATTCTCTGCCATCAGCAAAAGGCTTCATTTATTCATTGTACTCACAGAGCTATATCAAAACCCTCAAATCTTCAGTGTACAGGTTGACTTATTTGTTACTGTTTTTTATTCAGGAATGGGTCTATTCACGGGGATCACACAAATGGGAATCTAGAACAAACTGTGTGCATGCATGTACAATTCACTGTTTACCTGTTTACATGCATCAGAAAAATGCTGTTTCTATTCAAGACGCTTCAGAGCAGGTGAAATAGAGCCCTTTTGGAGCATGCCACTGTAATAAATATTTGAACACTCCTTTCCCATTACCTATGTGTCAGGAGATGGAGTCAGGTAAAGGTCAGCAATTAAAAAAAGAAAAAACACCAGTGTCAGTGAAGTTTGAATAAAAAGAAACCAAAACCGTGCATGACCTATTGATCTCAGCAACTCTTCTCAGTAGTGGGAGTTGTAGAGTCAGTTGTGAGGACTGAAGGTCCCCGCCTTCTCACAGTCCCCTCCTTTCTATGATTTTTTCCAAGCAGTCAGAGACTGCATCTGCATACAACCAACCTCTGATCTGCTCTTTTCATTTCTCTGCTTGTTCTGGGAGACCGGGGGGGAATGGAGCTGGTTGCAGCAGCATGGGACTCCCCAGATTCTTCAGCAGCCAGCCTCATCTCCTCCTCTTGTCCACCCTCCACTCCAGCCTCCACCTCTGCATTGGAGTCTGAACTGCCCTCTGCCCCAGCCTCTTCCTGCTCACTAAACCCTGTTGTTTCTTCAGCTTCTGACACCTCCTCTTCCCAGTCTGCTCCTCCTTCTCCCTCTGACCACTCATCGCCATCCACCACTAATCCCTAGGCTCTGAGTCTTCTTTCCCTGGAGGTTCCCTTGGGGGTTCCCCAGCTGGTTTCTCCCACCACTCCTCCACATCCAGCCAATTCATGACACTATGCCATACAGGCAGGCAAGGCTGTAAGCCCAACACGATGCCACAGGTGAGCCCAGAGTTCCTTTCAGACTCAAGCTTAAATCCATGCTGTCTGTGCTGCTCATGGCAAGATTGTAAAACAGGGGTTGCCTGTGGGCACATACAAACACACATGGTATCCTCCATCCTTCTGAAATGAGGCTTGGAAGAAGCATTTTGTTGTAGCAAATAGAATAGGTTAGCTGTGCACTTGGTCACAGTGTGTGCAAATGGTTTGCAAATGTGCCCAAGGGCCCAACAAGGTTGGCAACTCCTGCTCAGAAATACCTAGCCTTCCATTGCGCTTCTTTTCACAGTAACACCACAGGTCCTATTCAACTAAACTAGTGTAGGAAATAACAAAATTAAAGCCCATTGATTTCAATGGGATTCACATGCAGCTAACTTTAAATGGGTGAAAGCTTATGAAGCTTTATTCCCAGTTTACAAAGGGAAACTCGGGTCTGAAAGTTTTAGAACTTATACCCACATCTGAGGTGGATGTAAATCCTGCTCTAGCTCTAATGCTGTCAACTGACGGCTCACCTTCTTTACTGTGTGGCATAACCATAAAGCTTTTCACTCAGACATCCCAGAAGTTTGGACATTGATCAGAACTTCACTGTGCATTCTGATTTCCTATGTAAATCACGCTTTATTATATTTCAGACTGCATTAAAATGAGGCAGGGACCTTATTTACTCTTATCTCTTATAATAGCAGAGCTTCAGCTCTTCACCCTGTTTTTCTAATATAAATTTAAATGACTTTTATGCTTGCTTGTTTCCCCCCCTTTTTTTTTCTTTTGGAGGCATTTTTTAAACTGATACTTGATTTATTTTTGCTCTCTGTGGTTCAGGAAAGCCACTCAGGAGAAAGAAAAACCTAATTAGATATTCACTTTGACATTCTGGCCCCTGAAGAAAGAACATTAGCTTCATACTTATCCATCTGGTTATCAATTTTAGCTGGAGAATCTCTGCTTATAATTTTCTAGGGATATGTGGGCGACCTTCCAGTTATGCCATTAAAATCCCTTACATCCTAACAACATGCTAATTAATGTCCTCAGATGCTCAGGCATGCCACAGTTGCTGTAGGGTGGGGGGGAATGGGTCCCAATGTGGAAAGGACGGGGATTTTATTGCGGGAACTAGTGTGCCCAATTGTTTTCGGTTCATCTAAATCCTCGTCCTAACAAATTCATAATCAGATTTGAAATGACAGCTTGCTTCTAAAAAGGAAGAGAAAAGGAAATAGAAAAGGAAAGAAATCACCACCCTGCTTTAAAAGACTGCTCTGTTAGTAAGAACTAGCTGACCAATGGGGGTTGCCTAGCAACTCCATATTGTCAGGGAGAATTCATCACTGGGATTGTAATGACTCGGGAAGTGCTGGTTAGAAGTTATAATTTGCATGAGAAAGATACCAGTGTCTGTTCTGATTAGGAATAACACCTCTTTACTAATATTGGCCAGCAAACCATACAGTGCCAGCCATCTGTCTGGGCATGCCTTTGTTTATCCAAAATGCTCCCTATGGCAACTAAGCACTCTATGATGGACATAAAGCTGGGAGAATCTTATTTCCTATTTCATGTCTTTGTTTCTACTCCTGCTCACTTTATCTAACTGGATCAAGAAAACCCAAAATCATTCCCTCCCACCACCACCACAATTTAAAATTCAGAGAGTTGTCTTTCAATATATTGCATATACTCAAATGTAAGGCATGATAAGGGGAGGGGATAACTCTGTAGGGATTTGAAGGAAATTAAAAGAAAGTAACATTCCCCAGGAGCAAACAAGGACAATCATTTTTAACGTTATCTGCGAAGGAGTAACATTTGATGAAACCACATTGCTGCACTTCTATCGAACGGGGATCCTTGAGTGCCATTTTCTTTTCGTCCAAACACTGTGAGGCTGTGCCAGGACAGAGTATGTTCAAATGGCATACCTGGCCTTCGAAGAGCTAAAATAGGAAAAGGGGAGAGTAGATTTATTATACCCACCCTGTTTCTCCATAAGACAATGAAAAGCAGTAGTTACCTGAAGATGGCCTTGGAAATTAATGCCCAGCCATTTTGACTAATTAACAGAGAATGTACTGCTCTGACACTGATTCAGATATATTGTCCATACACGCTGAAATTCGCCCGAGAATAAATCACCATCTCATTTCTGACTTTTATTACTGCAGCTGAACAGTACAGTCTAAA
The DNA here is from genome assembly GCF_964106645.2 of Podarcis pityusensis. NCBI lineage: Eukaryota > Metazoa > Chordata > Lepidosauria > Squamata > Lacertidae > Podarcis > Podarcis pityusensis. Next base: position 48,670,157 of record NC_138026.1, read on the forward strand.
TGCCTGGTGGATAGTTAGCAAATAAGATGTACTTGACAGTGGAAAAGATAACCAGCCTCAGGAAAAAAAATAATCATCATGCAATAAATATTTCACTTTGCAGGCTTCCATTCATCAGATCCACAGAAAAGGTCAACAACGTACTCAAAGTATTGTCTGTGCTTCCTCGTCCCAAGCAAGCCAGTTGTTAAAATACCAGGCTTAATTGTTTTACGTTGCAACCTTGCTGCCTTGACTGAAAGGAACAGCTGTTATCATTACTGCATTTCTTATGTTGCTTCAAGCACCACTACAATGTACCGGTTGGGTCTGATTTGCACAAGAGCAAGGCTGAAACATTTACCAACAATTTAAATATATACTATTAATTGATGCTTTCCATCTCTGAGCCAACAGCAGACGTGGTGGTTGATGCACCTTCATGCATCGACCGTCTATATTCCAGATGGCTGTCAATTATTTGCATAGAGCAAATTCTCTGCAGACATTAAGTGGCATTCTAATCAGTGAGGATGACCTTAACTATGGGGAGAGGTAAGCCAACAAAACTCAGCTGAGCAAACAGGAGAGTTGGGAACCCTAGGAAGATGTACTGCACATGGTTTTTGTTTTTTGTGGGGGGCGTTTTGGGGTTTTGGGTTTTATAAACAAGAATAATGTTATACACACAAGTATACCAAGTTTTCTTATTTCATTTGTATATCACAAAAATAGCATAAGAAATGTGGGGAAATATCTACAACATATGTTTCATTAGTGGTCAATGTACAGGTTCTTGGTTCATGAATTGGTTTTAAATGTGATTAACTAGTAACACTTGTGAGTTTTAGTTTTAGTTACAGGTGCTGGTCTGCCGTAGTCGAAACAAAACAAAAAAATTCCTTCCAGTAGCACCTTAAAGACCAACTAAGTTTGTTACTGGTACGAGCGTTCGTGTGCAGTTTGTTGAAGTGCTCTGAGATCTACAAATGGATGGTGGTATATAATAATAATAATAATAATAATAATAATAATAATAAGACTGAGAGTTTGTTTCCCTTGAGGATCTATAAACTGTCTTTGCATAGCTACAGTATTCAGAATTCTCTGGGGGAAATTGTTTGAATTTAAATGATTTAATACTATTTTTAATTTGTAGTTTATTTGTTTTCTACTGGGGTGGTGATACAGGAAGGCCTCCTTGCTCACCCTTGGGGTGTGGCCAGGGTAAGGAGGGAGGTGCTACAGTTGTACCCTCTTTTCCATTGGCAGGGTATGGTGCCCTGTTGACTTTTCCTGATATAGTAGGCTTTTCCTGATATGTTATAGTTAGTTTACCCACTAATAATTTTCCCTCTGCAGGTGGTTCATGTCCCTGCTTTAAGCCTTACTCTGAGCAGGGCTTATGTATACCATTTATATATGAATGTAAGTAAAATTATGATATTGCAACAGAACCAATTATGTGCAAAGTAACACAGTCATTAGGAAGTTCTGTTTTGTACGAATTGTTCCAATCAGAATACTCAACCCTTTAGTATAAGAATCCAATATAGTTCATGAAGGGTTCAAACATAGCTAAGGTAGCCCCTGAGCTGGATTCCACATGGGGAAATGTTAACTTAGAATTTTTACAGCATTTATTTCTGAAGCTCTGACTCATATTTCATTAAGGTGCAGATCATTTTGACCCTGTGCCCATGTAGTTTCCATTTGTCTTGATGGGCAGTAAAACACATGTTTAGTAATTTATTAATCCCTTTAGCAGCATATAATTACTACAATATAAGAGAAGATATCTGCCCTTTTAATTTAGTGCAATATCTAAAGGTTGTGAAACCAGTTTGTTTCTCTTATACTTCCCTTTTTCCTATTTATTCATCTGCAGGCCATGGGAACGTGCACTGGTTCCATTAATTCAATTTTCAATCAACTTATCTGATGCAAAACTTCTCATTTGAGTCACATAACATAATTTCCACTTATCCTCACACATCTTTGGAAATTGACTCAAAATTAGTATTGCAGCAGTACTTTCAAATAAAATAATTGGGCGACGGGAAGGCGAAGACAGGTTTGTGAAGTTCAAAGAATGCACCGCAGATGGTGAAATAGACGTATGATTTTACACGTTCACGCTTGTAACATACACATTACCTGAATCTGACATCTGGAGAGTTTTATTGCATGGATACAGTGCAAGACTTTGTCAGGCTACTCCAAAAGGTATGGATACAAACCAAGAGAAGCCTGGATTGCTGTTTATCTTGATAGAAGGTAGCATCTTTTTGAAAACAGGTGGGGAAGTGGCAATGATGGTCATGATGAAAAGTTCACTTTCAGATACAATGAGTTTTACTTCCTTACCCTTCCTGCTCTGTTTATTAATGAACACTTTCCAGATGATCACAGTGGGAAAGTTGCGAGCCACAGCTCGCTTCATCAACTTTGTTTTGGCAGGTCAGCTCCATCAGCCTTCCTCTCCCTCAACTGTCATTTGGGGGCAGCCATTCCATCAGGCTGCCTCAGTGGAAGAGATGGGAAGCAGGTATCATTTCATCAGCCTTGATCAGCTCCATCAGGTACCTCCTGCCCCTTGAGTTGTGCCAGTTGGTTACCATAGGTTTTGATTTTCCTCTTTTGGTGCTGTCCCTTTTCCCTTGGGTGTCTTGCGATTTATTTCTTTTTTAGATTGTAAGACTGTGTTGTTTTGATTGTATGTATGCTGCTCTGGGAGCCTGGTTGACTAAAAAGCAGGGTACAAATGCTATAAACAAACAGCTTATTCTCACCTGCTCTGGATTCCTAGCCTACATCAAGTTCTGGGTAATGTAAGGTAGCACACATTGCCAGCCAACAGGCTACAGAAGGGAAGGAGAGGCAGACCTCTATTGCCAGAGATCAGAACCAATAAACTTGCAGAAGCTTTTGAAACTGGGCCAAGGGCTGCATGAAGTCCTAGCTCTACTCCTTCAACCAAGTGAAAGAAAAGCAGAGTTAGTTTCCTTAAATATTTCACATGTTTCACCTTCAACAAAGGTGGCTGAAGAACAGAACACAACAGTTAAAAGGGATCACAAGGGTCATCTAACCCAATGCAGGAAACTTTTGCCCAGCGTGGGGCTCGAACCCACGACCTTGAGATTAAGAGTCTCATGCTCTATTGACTGAGCTATCCACATGTTGTGTGATCCCTTCTGCCCATGATAATGCTGCTCTTCTCTTCCACCATGCTATTCCTGTAGCTCCATTAAGCACGTCCTGCAAGGAAATCCATTCCTTCTATAGGCATGTTAAAGGTGCTGCTCTTTCTTTCATTGTGTTTTCCCTGTAGCTTGTATTTCTGCCCCCTGATGTTGCTTACTAAGAGCCTGTATCGAAAGTTCAGCTGTCTGAATACCTGTGCTGCTGCCTGAGGGGAGGGCTCAGCATCTTTGGCAGGAAGAACCTATTAAAAGTTGACCTGCATCTGAAGGTCATCACAGAGCACCCCAAGTCTAAACCAGACATAACTCAAAGACTTACTGCTTTTTCTATTGCAGTGGGACTCTTTGTGTGAACTGTATGTGATGCTACAAAGAGCAACAGCCTACATTTATCATTGATCTATTACTCAGCTGTTTCTGATGAGCCCTCGTGTGTTACAGCTTCTAAGGTATACACACTACATTTTTTATACTGCAGACTTGAGCATGCTTGAGACTCTACTCTTTGAAGTGATTACGCCTAGAGACTTTGCAGTGGTGTGGTGCACTGATGGGGAGCCAACAGGTAAGTTTCTGTACTGCAGTGCCCATCATCTCTGACAAATGAAGCATGTTGGCTAGGGCTGATGGAAGTTGTAATTCACCACGTTGGCCATGTCTGAGATAGAAGGACACAGAAGGATACCAGATGAAGAAAGATCCAAAACCAAAATGTGATGCTTCAGATATTCAGTGCAAGTCCTCATATGTTGAGAGATCAAGTGGCATTGACCTCAAGTTATTTCTTGGTGTTGCTTGATCTTGCAAATTGCTTGAGTTGTAAGACAATATTCACAATAATTTTCTGTGAACTCTCAGATACTCTGAATTGTTTAGTCCACCATGTTTCACTTAGCACTGGTATATTGGGTATTACATAATGTCTTCGGATGCTTTCACAGAAAATGTTTGTGATTGCTTTAATTGAGCCAACACATTACTTAATTCTGTTCAGGTCACTTACAGCGAGATTACATCTGCGGAATGAGCAATGAACAATGGTTGCCTGGGGATAGATTGCCTTGCTTTGTGCTTAACCCCCACCTTCTTTTCCTGCTGGACTATTTTTTTATTCTATTCTTGGCCAGGATTCCTACCTGCCCCTCTAAAAGCAGGGCTAAGTCAAGCAGCACCTCCAACCTGTTCAGCACCTGATCACAAAAAGCACCACAATTCCTGTGTTTATATTATTGTTGTATTTCCAGGGTTTCAGGGTGTGTGTTTTTAACATTTGCAGAAGCAGAAGCATTAGATCAGAAAAAGAAGCATTCATCTGACCTGCCTGCTAATCCAGGGAAGCTCTCCTCCAGAAAAATACAGAGTCCAAGTCTGGTGGCTATTCTCAATAGTAGTGGTCTCAGACATCTCTCCAGGCCTCTTGTTGATCAACTGGATGGGTGTCTCTCTGTGTGTGTACTGCAAAATAAATACATACACCCCCTTGCCCACCATCAACATGGACACTCATGAGTCCTATATACTCCTGTTTAGGTGTTCTTTGTGCCTGTGTTGAGCAATACAAGAGCAAGGAACGGGACCGTGTTGGAGCAGCCCTGTCCCAACATCATGGACTCTTCCCCTCTCCAGAACACAAAGGTCTACAGCCGGGGCTTCTGCATATAGTTGCATGCACAAAGGCATCCCCAGAATTGGGAACCCTGATGGTTCATGCCTGCTTGTTAAATGGCATCTTAGATTTGGCCGTAGAATGAAACTTGTACCTTAAACATAAAGTATGACATTATCTTAGAGCAGATTAGAATTATTTGTAGAATACATTAAGCACTTTGTTGAAGCACTGCATGACAGGCATTAAATAAATGTAGTCTGGTACAATAAACTAGTTCACTGTACTGGCAAAGAGTAATTTTGCTCATCATGATATATCACCAGTCTCTAGGATTTTGTATGTAGAAATTAGATTTGTACGTTTTTTAAATCTTTATCAAAGTGTAACCACTAGAACTGCGCATACAAGTGGAAACAATATATATGGGAATGTGGCAGCATGAAACATTATCAGCTACCCATTCTCATTAGTCATGTTATGGGTAGGCTGGATGGATTCAAAGAGGTCTAACTGGAGAAAATAGAGAAATGCATAACAATAATGAGAGCTACAGTTAAATTCCCTATGGGGGTTTTGACAGCATAACAATAGATGTCGATGTCCTGCTGTGTCACATATACTTCTCTCTCATATCTGCACAGTAATCTACTGCAGCTCTCTGTCAAGAATAACTTTTTGGATAATGTTAAATATAAATTTGGTTCCATGGGGGTTTATTTCAACATCCTGAGTTCTAAAGATCTTTTGGAAATAAATCCTAGGAGTTCTCCCATAATCTGGAAGAGGCAGGACATGGAACAGCAATTTAAGGTCACTTATGACCAGTTTGGGCATGCCTTGGAAAGTGACAGCTGCTCTGTTATTAGTCAGTGGGGCCTTTGGCAGTTTTAGAGCCTGGATCCACTGCTCCCTAGAGGTAGCGCCACTCTCCATCTTGGCAAAAAGCAAGAAACAGAGGTGGGTGTGGGTGTGAAATGCATAGAATTTCAATAATGAATTGAAGATTTTCTTTCAAATGCTTGTAAGACGTGTATTTTAGTACTATCAACCCACTCCTTAGAATCCAGATTTCTGTCCCCCTTCCCCTGAAGCTTTGGGTGTCAGTAGAATTGCTGGCATTGTTCTTGGTTTTCCAAGCTCTTGCTGCCTTACAGGCTCTCTCAGAGGCACTGAGGGGGCTGGGCCATTTCCAGCTTTTCAGGTCCCCAGCCATAACAAAAATTTAATAATGATGACACATGAAACCAAATAAAACCATTTTTTATCTCCTCAGTATGACAAAATCTATATCAGTTAGCAGATATTGAGATATATAAATACACCAAATCACTTCTCTTATTTGGTTCAATTTGCAGCTCTAAGTGGAGAGAGAGAGAGAAAGAGAGATTTGAATCACATAAGAACAATTTTCAAAACTTATCAAATGCCAAAAAAATTAACAAGTGTCTAAATATGAGCCCCCCTTTGAGCTCGTGGCAGAGACCAAATGGCCCTCCTGCCCCCTCTCCACCTCTGACTAACCCTGGCACCCAATGTTCAGCAATAAGTGCAGCCTGCTAGAAAGAACTTCCCAACAGCCGGTTGGTGTCCACTCTGCTGGAATATAACCTTCTATGATGTGTGTAGATTCATGGTACAGCTAATTAACAACTGTCAACCAAAGGTTTCCCAGGTCTCTGTGGGCCATAAAGTATTTTCTCTCCAGTAATTTGGATTAACAGAAAAACTGAGTTAAAGAGACCATTGGCTGACCAAAGGATACATAAGAGTACTTGCTTTTGTGTGAGTCTTATTTGCAAATCTAGTAATAGCTTAAATATTTCTTGCCTTACCTTGACCTGGTGTGACTAGAACCAGCGATATCTACCAGAATCATCTACCAGAATCACCTGGAGCAGAGCAAGAGTACAAAGTTAGGCATAAAAGGCACAAATGTTGCTTTCTATGTGTGCAGATGGATGGATAGATGGATGGATGGATGGATGGATAATTGCTCTAATTTAAATAGAAATAGAACACATATTACCATAGTTAGGAAGGCTGTGACCTGGTTGCCTATGTATCTGCTCAGTCTACTGTTAAGCTGCTAACTGCTGATGGGCAAATTTAGGGTCCCTATTCTCCTTCCTTGTGGTTATTTCTCTTTAAACCAGACTTGGGTCAGACAGCCCTTGAGATGGAGGACTACAGTGGTACCTTGGTACTCAAACGGCTTGGCTCCCAAACGCCACAAAACCAGAAGTTTCAGTTTGCAAAAAAAATTTGGAAGCTGAAGGTCCAACGCAGCTTCTGCTTGACTGCAGGAAGCTCCTGCAGCCAATCGGAAGCCGCACCTTGGTTTTTGAACTGTTTCGGGAGTCAAACTGACTCCTGGAATGGATTAAGTTCGAGAACCAAGGTACCATTGTATTTCAAAAAAGAGGCTGGTCCTCTGAAAGCCCTTCAAACAGAGGGCGGTTCTCACTTGGCCATCCCTCTTTCCTCTCAGTAACCACACACCTGCTCTGTTATGGCCTGTCAACCACTGCTCAGCAAGGTCAATCTCCCTCTGCAGCTTGCTACCTCCCAGCATGCAGTGCCCAGCTGCCACTGCATGTTAGAATATCCCCATACTAGGGGATAATCCTATAAGCACTGAAGCTTTCTAGTGCCTTCAGTAAGTCAAAAATTAGGTCCTTTCTATTGATTAAGTAATTGATTAAGTAAGTTTTATTTGTTTCATTGTAATCTTTTATTTGTCGCTGTTGCCCATCTGAACCTCTGCAAACATTGGCATTACAAATAGGTTTTACTGAGTTACACCCACAAGTCAGACTGTCTCATCTGGTTCTTTGGTGAGCCTCACAAGGCAGGTTGCCTCAAAAACAGCAGCTAATCGATCAAATCCAATAAAGCCTTCCTGTTGCTCTGCTGCAGCATCCCATTATGATGGCTTCAGGCCTTGGTAGAGGGAGTACAAACACTGACTTACAGAAGAATTGCCAGCAGCCTCACAAGAGGGAGCAAAAACAAACCTGAACTCCAGCATCACCATTTCCTGCTGCTCCTTTTCAGCCTCAGGCTTGAGTACCTTTTTCCGACAATTGATTGTGAACAGTGCTCAGACAATTAACAAGCAAAAAGCAAAATTCAGGGTCAACTTTAAACTAGCCAAAGGTAAGCTACTTCCACAGACCACACAGAGAAGTATGTTTTGAAGTGGCCCAGGAAACCTTACCGTACAGAAAGTATTCTGGACTGTCACATTTACCACTATCGCTCTCTTTCTCCGTTGTTTTTTTTAAGAGACTGGGATCTACAACTTTTCACTGGCCTTGGGGCTGGAGCAATGCAAACCGCTGGGTTTTCATAACTCCTAAGAGCTATGAGAGTGTTATCCTCATGCATTAGCATGCATATCTGTATTTCTGGCATGCCTATTTGGAGTGAACAATGTAAATTGCATGTGTCAGGTTTAACCTGTTGGAACACTTGACATTTTCTCATTCTAGCATTACTTTGTGTCATCACCTCTCCTGCTCCACATCCTGCTAGGGTACAGGAACATGTAATATGTTGGTGTGTCTTCTTCAAAATTGGCCCCCTAGTTTACTTCACTCCCTCATTTTGTTCCTATCACAACCCTTTTCAGACATTCAGTCTGAACATGACCTGGATAGTTCCGTTGGTAGAAAGCCTCTCCTCTTGCAAAGAGGGGAGGGGTTGTGGGTGGGACCCGATGTCTGCCTCATGCAGGGGGCGTTGCCCCCTGCCCCCCCCCACTCACCTGGCTGGCGCACCTCGCCCACAGGTAAGCCCCCAATCAGGTGGCCTGGAGGGGGCGGGATTTGCAGCTCAACTTGCTGCTGCGCCAGCCATGTGGCTCATTTTCCACCTTCCCTTCACCATTGGAATGTGTTTGTGGTGTGTGGAAGGGCTAGGTGTGGCCATCGCCTACGCCTTCAATTTTGGGTATTCCGTTAAAGGAATCCGGTGGTCGTGGATCCTGTCCGATGCCTGTGTGGCGGGGGGCTATGGCACGACCCTCGGTGACATCAGGGGAGAGCTTCTAGTTGTATTAGCATCAACAGGCTCCACCTACTGGTGAATAAACCCCCTTTTTAGGCTCACCCCTCTTTGAGTGGGTGGAGTCAATTGTCGTGATCCAATGCCTAAGCCAATACCTTTTCACTTGCTGTAATCAATAAAGTTGTGGCCTTTTCTTGCCCATTAACCTTATATTACGTGTCCGTGTGTCTTCATTTCACTAAGCGGGGATCGGGTCCTCGAACCACAACATGAGACTCTTACTCTGAGGGTTGTGAGTTCAAGCCCTATGTTGGGCAAAGGATTCCTGCATTGCATGGGGTTGGATTCAGTTACCCTTGCAGTCCCTTCCAACTCCACAGTTCCATGATTCTGTGATGCTATGGGAGCACTAGTGTGGAGAGGGCATGGGTATACAAGCAAGCCCCATCTCCATGCATGCTGGCCTGAGGTGAAGGAGAAAATGCCACAACTTTATTTATATATACTGCCCTCTTGCAAAACATCAGGTTGATGCACAGCAACATAAGAAGCCTTCCTCTTTCTACCTACAGAAACTGCCTGAACTGGTGGTTGAATTTCAGTTCAACACTGGTTGTGGGCTAGTGTCCCTCATAACAGCTGAGGCAGCAGGATTGTCATACCTAACTTCAAGAGAGTGGAATGGCCAGGTGTCCTTGGGAGGAACAGCAGGAGGTTGCTGCTGCATCTGCTGCCTGAGGCTGTCGCCTCACCTTGCCTAGTGGTAGAGCCGGCCCTGGAGAGTTACTTGACCCTCTCAGCTTCCTGAATAGGAATGTGAATCCAGAAACTATCAGCCCAGCTTCAAAATATTATCCATGCTGTCTTTGCAGACTGGCAGCCAGTAAATGGCAGAGCACTTTATGTGCATGTGCAGGTAATGTGACTTCACAAGATGTAGACCCTTGAAGGTTGTTGTTTTTGCTTTAATATTAGATCAGGCTTTGACACATCCTACATGCTTGGCAGGGAGCTTCAGAGCCAGCAAAAGCATACTTTAAGATGAAAATCTACCTTTTGAGAACTATCAAAAGGAGCGAAAAATGTTTCTGGCATTTTAAAACTAAAATATCAAAGAGCTGAATTTATTTTATTTTATTGGTGAGGTGCGAACAATCCCTCTCTGAGCCTAATAAGATTGAACCTAATTAAATTTAAATACATGCAGTGGATGAAGGGCACATTACATGAAACTAAGGAACTGAACCTGAACCAAATAAAAGATATCTGAATTAAGTGGCTGAAGGGCAGCTCTGCTCATCCCTAAACACTTGTATCTACTTACCAAGTCTCTTTCTACCATGTACATCAAAGATACTAGAAGGCAGCCAAATCCAGACAGGCACAGGCAGACATCCTTGACTAAGTCAAGGCAAGAGATGGAGGATGTTGTAGGATTTCTTAAAAATGAAATTGCATTCATATTACAGCTACATTAGTGCATCATCATGACTAACATTGCAATAATGAATGTCATGTGAATTTGTGACAAGTGAACACTTGTTTTAGCTGCACCAACATCTCTTGAGCACTTATCTGCCAAAAAAAAGTGTGATTCCTAAAACATGCCATTTAGCTGCCACTGTGAAGACAAAGGAACAATCCAGCCAAAGTTAAGCAATCTCAATGGGAAAAGAGTTAAGCATGAAATTTGTGGGTCCTAGAAGTGCTCAGCTTGGCTGGATTGCTTCCCGTGGTTTACATCACAACACTGAAAGTATGATTCAGTTATGAGCAACAATTCTATGTGTCTCTTCCTTCAGCCCTTCAGTGTTTTTGAAGCTTTCCTATTGTGCAGTCAGATAGAAGAAAGCTTATAACAGAGGTCACACACAGCAACTTATCTGGGCCCTAAACCGGATGGATGAGAGGTTGCCTGCTCTTGATGGCGGCTCTCCTCCTTCTGAAGGAGTAGCTTGAGGGTCCCTCCTTTTTTCCCTTTTTTTTAAAAAAAAATATTTATACCCCGCCCATCTGGCTGGGTTTCCCCAGCCACTCTGGGCGGCTTAGAACAGAATATTAAAATACAATAGTCTATTAAACATTAAAAGCTTCCCTAAACAGGGCTGCCTTCAGATGTCTTCTATTTTTTTTTTATAAGATATTTATTGAGATTTTCCAAATGTTACAATATAAAAATGGGGGGGGGAGAGAAAAAAAAGAGAAAATACAAAATACAAAATAAAAATGATTAAAAACCACTCAATTTTTCCATTACTTATTTTTCCTTAGCTTGTTTCCCGGACCTCCTCATACCTCCCTTTTTTGTATTCCAGTTCAATTTGTTGGTTCAGCAAATCCTTACCCTCTTTGTTTATCCTAATCTTTGGTCTTAAATTAGTAACGTTAGATTTTTACCTATTAACAACCCATTTTTCATATACCCTTAAAGCATTACAGCTGGAAACCACTTAATTTCTATCCAACATCATTCTAACATTCATTAATTTTACAATATTTCTGTAGATAGTCTTTGAATTTCTTCCAATCTTCTTCCACCGACTCTTCTCCCTGGTCTCGGATTCTGCCAGTCATTTCTGCCAGTTCCATAAAGTCTATCAGCTTCATCTGCCATTCTTCCAGAGTGCGTAGATCTTGTGTCTTCCAATACTTTGCAATGAGTATTCTTGCTGCTGTTGTGGCATACATAAAAAAAGTTCTGTCCTTCTTTGGCACCAATTGGCCGACTATGCCTAGGAGAAAGGCCTCTGGTTTCTTCAAGAAGGTATATTTAAATACCTTTTTCAGTTCATTATATATCATTTCCCAGAAAGCCTTAATCCTTGGGCACGTCCACCAAAGGTGAAAGAGCGGTCGCTGAACAACTTGGTAGGTTTCTGGATGAAACATCGGCTCTGGATCCATTCCAGTCTGGCTTCCGCGCTGGTCATGGGACCGAGACGGCTCTGGTCGCCCTAACAGATGATCTCCGCAGGCAGCTGGATCGAGGCGGGTCGGGGCTGCTGATTCTTCTAGACCTGTCAGCAGCCTTCGACATGGTTGATCACGAACTCCTGGACCACCGCCTTGCCGACGTGGGGATCCAGGGCACAGTCCTTCAATGGCTGCGCTCGTTTCTCTCCGGTCGGGGACAGAGGGTGGCGCTTGGGGGGGAATTGTCATCCCGCCACTCCTTGGTGTGTGGAGTGCCTCAGGGTGCGATACTCTCCCCGATGCTTTTTAATATCTTTATGCGCCCCCTCGCCCAGCTTGTCCGGAGTTTTGGGCTGGGTTGCCATCAGTATGCCGATGACACCCAACTCTATCTGTTGATGGATGGCCATCCTGACTCGGCCCCAGACACACTGACCAGATGTTTGGAAGCTGTGGCTGGATGGTTACGTGGAAGCCGGTTGAAGTTAAATCCTTCGAAGACAGAGGTCCTCTGGCTGGGACGGGACAATATGGGATTGGGGGGGCAACTCCCATCTCTTGCGGGGGTGCAATTAGTGCCAGCACCGTCCGTTAAGAGTTTGGGTGTAATCTTCGATACCTCCCTCTCTATGGAGGCGCAGATTACAGCTATAACAAAGGCGGCATTTTTTCATCTCCGCCAAGCTAAGCAGTTGGCCCCTTATCTCTCTCGCCCTGACCTAGCCACTGTGATCCACGCGACGGTCACCTCCAGGCTGGATTATTGTAACTCGCTCTACGTGGGGCTGCCCTTGAGACTGACCCAGAAACTCCAGCGGGTGCAGAATGCCGCGGCGAGACTCCTTATGGGGTCTTCGCTGCGAGATCACATTCATCCGGTACTATACCAGCTGCACTGGCTCCCGGTGGAGTACAGGATCAGGTTTAAGGTGCTGGTTTTAACCTTTAAAGCCCTATACGGCCTAGGACCCTCGTACCTACGGGACCGCCTCTCCTGGTATGCCCCACAGAGGAACCTACGGTCTGCAAATAAAAACATCCTGAAGGTCCCAGGCCTCAGAGAGGTTAGGCTGGCCTCAACTAGAGCCAGGGCTTTCTCGGCTGCGGCTCCAATCTGGTGGAACGCTCTGTCACAAGAGACTAGGGCCCTGCGGGACCTGACATCTTTCCACAAGGCCTGCAAGACAGAGTTGTTCCACCAGGCCTTTGGTCAGGGCCCAGCCTGACTCCCTCCTCTGGCAACCTGCACAGAACTTTGCTTAACGGTTGCCATTAATTTGATTTTAATTAATTTTTATAATGAAATGTTTTAGAATGTTGCATTATTTGATTGTTTGACTATTTGTTTGTTGTTAGCTGCCCTGAGCCTGGCTTTGGCTGGGGAGGGCGGGATATAAATACAATTTTTTATTATTATTATTATTAATGTACCTTCGGTTTCTTTACATTTCCAACATGTACCACCTGTATATCATTTTCATAATATTCTCTCTTAAGGCATTACATGCCGTAAACTTCATACCTGTGGTCCATAACTGTTCCCAGTCAGCCATCATTATGTTATGTCCAACATCTTGTGCCCATTTAATCATAGCAGATTTCACCATTTCATCCTGAGTATTCCATTTCAACAGCAAGTTATACATTTTTGACAAAATCTTAGTTTTGGGTTCTAACAGTTCTGTTTCTAATTTTGATTTTTCCACCTGGAAGCCAATTTTCTTGTCCAAATTGTATGCCTCCATTATCTGATAATAATGAAGCCAGTCTCGCACTTTGTTTTTTAATTTCTCAAAACTCTGCAATTTCAGTCTATCTCCATCTTGTTCCAGAATTTCCCAATATTTCGGCCATTTGGCCTCCATATTGAGCTTTTTCAGAGCTTTTGCTTCCATCGGTGACAACCACCTTGGGGGTTTTTTCCCCAATAAGTCCTTATATCTTATCCAGACATTAAACAATGCTTTCCTGACAATATGGTTTTTAAATGCTTTATGTGCTTTGACCTTATCATACCACAGATATGCATGCCATCCAAATACATTGTTAAAACCTTCTAAATGTCTTCTAAAAGTCTGGTAGTTGTTTTTCTCTTTGACATCTGGTGGGAGGGCATTCCACAGGGTGGGTGCCACTACCCGAGAAGGCCCTCTGCCTGGTTCCCTGTAACTTGGCTTCTCGCAACGAGGGAACTGCCAGAAGGCCCTCAGCACTGGCCCTCAGTGTCCAGGCAGAACGATGGAGGTGGAGACACTCCTTCAGGTATACTGGACCAAGGCCGTTTAGGGCTTTAAAGGTCTGGATCCTTTGCTGTCAAATGAAGGCTCAGGTGCTCTCAGTGGCACAAAGTGCCTTCCATCACCTTCGGTTGGTGGCCCAGCTACACCCCTATCTGGACAGGGATAGCCTAACTACTGTTGTCTATGCTCTGGTAACCTCTAGGTTAGATTACTGCAATGCATTACAGTGGTACCTCGGGTTACATACGCTTCAGGTTACATACGCTTCAGGTTACATACGCTTCAGGTTACATACGCTTCAGGTTACAGACTCTGCTAACCCAGAAATTTTACTTCAGGTTAAGAATTTTGCTTCAGGATGAAAACAGAAACCGTGCTCCAACAGCGTGACAGCAGCAGGAGGCCCCATTAGCTAAAGTGGTGCTTCAGGTTAAGAACAGTTTCAGGTTAAGAACGGACCTCCGGAACGAATTAAGTACTTAACCCGAGGTACCACTGTGTATGTAAGGCTGTGTCTGAAGATGGTTTGGAAATTTCATATTACACCGATCATGGTCTGACTGCGCTGGTACCAGTTACTTTCCAGGCCCCATTCAAAGTGCTAGTTTTGACCTATAAATCCTTAAATGGCTCAGGATGGCAATACCTCAAGGACCGCCTCTCTCCCTGTGAAGCGACTTGGACCATCATCTGAGGCCCTTCTTCATGTGTCTCCTCTGTGAGAGGTCCGGAGGGTGGCTCCCTGCTTGTGGAATGCTCTCCCCAGAGAGGCTGACCTGACACCTTTGTTAAAGCACCAGGAAAAAACGTTCCCAGGCCTTTGGATAATTAAGCAATCTATGGCCTTTTAAACTCGAGGTAGGTGTTGTTTTTGTTTGTTACTATGTTATGTATTGTTATGTATTGACTGTGGGTGCTGGACACTTCTAAATTCCTGTGGCCAGTAAGTGTTAGAATTTAATCAAGGCTTGGGGCGTTAAAACTGGGGCCAGACCAGTGTGCATTAAGTCATGTACTAGACACTTCTGATCCATTGGAATCAGTGAGTGTCAAAAGCTAATTAAGCTAGGCCAGAGGTCGGCAAGGTTTACCTCGCCTGGGCCGGTTCACTCCAGCAGAGATCCCTCTGCAGGCCGGATTGCACATGCGCATGCGCGCCCAAGATTTCCGGTGTCTGCGTCTGCGCAGATGCAATTGCCGGCACCTGCACATGCGCAGATATGATTTCCAGCGCCACGGAAGCGAGTCCCCTTGCCATGCTACGCCAGTTTAGTGCAGCGCGTTGGGACTTACCAAGGGGGCGGCTCGGTTCGGGGGCAGCTCATGGGCCGGTTATATGACCCCCGTGGGCCGCTTGTGGCCCATGGGCCTTAGGCTGCCTACCCCTGAGCTAGGCTGAGTTTCCCATGTCCAGGAAATTGTCTGGGGTGATGGGCCATTAGGAGAAAAAAAGAAAGGTGAGGAGTCATTAGGAAAGTCGATGAGAGGGGACTCTCTGCCAGATGGCAGCCCCTCCCTTAACTCAGAGCTTAGGTTGGAGACATTAGAGTAAAGAGTTAGGTAACCGAGACACAAAGCAGCAGGCAGAGCATAATGGCTGGTAGCTGTTTCTAGGGCTGTGCTTAAGGAATAAGAAGACCCTCTGGGAGTGTTAATGCTGTGAACCCCTCCACCGTAGGCTTAGGCTGTATATATGTGTAAATAAACAATATATCATAATGATGCATGAAGTGACAATCCTTTTATTCCTCAACTTATTCCAAATTATTAATCCAGTATAAACAGATGATACTTTACCTCTATTTTGTACACCATTTTCTTCCTGAAACCATAACATTGTTTTCGTGTTTCTTTTAAGACATGATTTTCAGCTCGTGTAACCAAACCTACCACATGCCATTCCTTAACTCTTGAAAATCTTGCATCATCATAATAGTTTTCTCTGTTTGGGACTCCTGTTCCCCCATGTTCAGTATTTTTATATAAAACATTCCTTTGTTATATGTGAATTAGCCCTACTTTCAAGATATATACAGTAACAGAGCCTATAAATGGATATTCATAAAGAAGAAAAATAGCCTTCCTGAAATATTTATTTCAACAATTGCTATCCCTCCCATTCAAGAAACAGGCAAAATATTTCAGTATCTTAATTCAGACTCAATTCTTCAATAGGATTGTTTTTAAAGCAACTAGAGAGACAGGCAGCTGGCAATTCTACGATACTAAGGTTGAGGTGTAACGGGGAAAAACAATTTATTTTCAGATCAGATACCTGCTGCTACCAATTTAGATATTGGATAAACTATCAGAAATGAAAACACCAAACTGCAATGGAGTGTTTCTCCCCCCAACCTTCTCAAATTTTAGAATCAGCTACTTTCAGTGCATGTCTGTGGAGAACCCACCTCCACTTTTTTAGATGACTAGGGCTCAACTGCAAAACAGAAAGTGTGAATACTGCTAGAAGATAAGAACAGAAGGTTTTAAACACACACACACACACACACACACACACACACACCACTGTGATCACCCTCTGGGGAGGAAATTAGATTTGCGCACTTAGAGAATACCAGGGGAGGGAGACAGTTTAAGCTGGAACCAGAGATAGAGGACAACAGAGCTCTTTCTGAGTGAATATCACCTGCTGGTGAAGAAATTAGCTAGAACACCCAAAAGAAATCAGTGGAAAGAAGTAACCTTATGAAACATTTTCCATTTCTCATCTCTGTTAAGAAATGCAGCCTCTGTGCCTACCAAAAGATATTGAATGACTACGGGAAGAATTCATGGCATATATCCATGAAACATGCATTCCTGTGCATATTAGCCCTGTTCCCACTGCACAACGTGCACAGGGAATATGTGCTTACACCTTGACCTTCAGAGGAAGAGCATGATCTATCCTACATGTGTAACTCTTTACATGTGAAGAGTTTATTTATTTATTTATTTATTTAATGATAATACCACTTACATGCTCAATAAATTTATTATAAAATAATGATGCATGAGGTAACAATCCTTTTATTCCTTAACTTATTCCAAATTATTAATCCAGTATGATCAGGAAACCTGTAAGCTCCTCTTTTCCCCTTTGCACTCACCTATCCTCCCATGAAATATGCTCTGAAAGGCCCTCTCAAGAGCAGATTTAGGAGTACATGGGGAGGGAGATATTTTATGCCACTAATAATAATAATAATAATAATAATAACAACAACAATAATAATTTATTTCTACCCTGCCCATCTGGCTGGGTTTCCTCAGACACTCTGGGTGGCTTCCAACAAAAGATTAAAAATACACTAAAACATCAGTCATAAAAAACTTCCCTAAACAGGGCTGCCTTCAGATGTCTTCTAAACATCAGATAGTTGTTTATTTCTTTGTTATCTGAATGGGAGGGTGTCTGGTTCCCTGCCTGGTTCCCTGTAACTTCGCTTCTCGCAGGGAGGGAACCGCCAGAAGGCCCTTGGCACTGGACCTCAGTATCCGGGTTGAACAATGGGGGTGGAGATGCTCCTTCAGGTAAACTGGACCAAGGCTGTTTAGGGCTTTAAAGGTCAGCACCAACACTTTGAATTGTGTTCGGAAATGTACGGTGTATGTTCCTCTGCTAGCTGAACAATGTTGAATTTCACATGTTGGCTCTATTCATACCTTTGAATGCATGCATGCAGTCAGGAGAAGAGCCCATGGGACCAACTGTTCTCCATCCCAATCCCTGTGCATGTGTGTTATGTGAGCAGGACTAATGTTATGGCTTATCTTGTCTTTTTTCTTCCTCTTGCACAATAAAGAGTGCAGTTACCTATTGATGCCCATTAATTGTGCTTGGGGAAACTCTGGCATGAGACGACACAAATAGGAACCAGGAAACTGCAAACTGAATAGTCTTGACTATGTTTCTGATTCCTGGGGTAATTAAATTCCTTCCAACATGGAGAGGAATCTGAAAAATAGGCCAAAGCTATACTCATAGTGCTGCCATTATTACTGAGCATAATATAAGGCATACAGTTTTTGTAAAGTTCTGGACAAATAAAGAGCTGTAGTAAGCAAACTGTTGCAAAAATGCATTAAAAATTCAGAGCCTGCTAGGACATAACTGGACTCAATCTTGCAGAGCTCTTGAGAACATAACAGAAACTTTGAAATACGGCATGAGGTGAAATATATGATTGACAATAATCCTTAGAGTGGTCCTTTAAAAAAGTAAAAATCCTGGAGGAAACATGAATGTGAAAATGATTATCAGTACACAAGAATTGTTCTTGGATCCACTGTGAGGTAATAAAAATTTCTTCAATCATATTAGTATTTATTTTTTAATCATCCTCTCTCTTTCTACAATTTCACGACAAACCTGTCATATATATATATAGGCAGGAAGTAATTTAAAAGTAATATATATATTCCATAGTTTTCCTGAATGTGCTTTATAATATAATATCTTGGTGTTAGAGCAGACAAAATTAAGTTATTACATTTAAAAAACAAACACCATAATTTATAGCCTAAATCAGAACAAACACCGGTCTACTAATTTCGAGGGGGGAAAGGATACTGAAGAAACAAAGGATTGCAGAGGGGGGAACCAAATGAAATATTGCTACGTTTTGGCTCTGGGACATCGAAATGTATCATGTTCTTTAAGTGATACAGAACCTTTTTAAGAAGCATAGCATGGCCAGATGTACACTGCAGCATTCTGTTGTTGCCTGCTCACCTCAACCCCTCTGAGGCCTCACTTCTAGAGGAGCTGCTTTTTTGGACTGCATTCATACAGCACTTGAGTCCATCCTTCCTACACTTCCTAACCAGTTAATCTTCACATTTTATGTGACCTTTCACATGACATAAAATCCACTAGCAGAAAATCAAGCCATGATGGCTCTGGAGGCAATAATGCTTCGGAATTCTGGTTACTGCTCTTGTGCTCAAATTCTGCTTGCATGATCAGGTCTTCAACTAATGGTTTAGGGCAGGGGTCCTCAAACTTTTTCAACAGGAGGCCAGTCCTATGTCCCTCAGACCTTGCGGGGGACCAGATTAAAAAAAATGGGGGGGATGAACGGTGGCGGAGGGATGATGAGCGGCAAGCGAAAGGGCTCCAGAGAGGGGCTGGCAGCAACAAAGCCCAGACCCCTTCCTCCTCTAGGCAGGGCAGGAAGAAGCCAGGAGGAGGGAGGGAGTAGGTGCCACCAGCACCACCATGTGAGGGAGAGGGAAAGAACGCACGCACTGGCGATCCATACGCTGGCAATCCACGTGGCAATTCCTGGACCATCCGCAGGCTGCATTTAGAAGGCAATTGGGCCTAATCTGGCCCATGGGCCTTAGTTTGCTGACCCATGGTTTAGGACCAGCTATCGAGTCATGTCCTGATCAAAGGTGGATGAAGGCTCTACTCTCAGGCCTAGATTTTCACATCTGCTGCTACCAGATGCTTTTAACTGGATAATAAATGTATAATTTTTGATGTGCCCCAAATACGTAGAAGAACTTGTTCCCATCAGAAAGTGTGAAATAGCAAGTGATAGATGGCTAGGCCCAGGAGGACATATTGTATCCAAGTTTGAACAATTGTTCACTGTTAGGACTGAATGAATGCTTTCCTTTCACTGCTACCTAATGATTTTAACTGGATAATGTATAACATTTGAAATTATCTGAAAGATTTAGAAGAACCTGTTCCCATCAGGAAATATGAAGTAGCAAGCAATAGCTGGCTGGGCCCAGAAGTACATATTATATCCCACTTTGAACAATTTTTCACTGTCAGAGCTGAATTAATACTTCCCACTCCCCTGTTTGGTGGTGGCAGTTGTTGCTATTGGAAGAGGCCATCATAATTTCACATTAACTTCAGGAAGGAAAGAAAGAAAGAAAGAAAGAAAGAAAGAAAGAAAGAAAGAGAATTTTTGAAATGTTATCACTTGCAGACTATGAAATCCCATTTAAAATCACCATGCCCATCAAACACACATTTTCAATCTTTCATAAAAGATACAGAAAGCAATTCAGTTGAAACAATATGCAGTAGTTCCCTAGCAGTTCAATAGGTAAAAAAACCACTTGGAAACCAATGATCAACAGCAAAGGCTTTCTTCAAGTGGCTAAATATTCTAGTGTGAAATATATGGTAGATTACAGAGAGAGCTAATTTTCAAAAGGTAATT
The DNA here is from genome assembly GCF_964106645.2 of Podarcis pityusensis. NCBI lineage: Eukaryota > Metazoa > Chordata > Lepidosauria > Squamata > Lacertidae > Podarcis > Podarcis pityusensis. The sequence continues at coordinate 48,690,300 of NC_138026.1, forward strand.
TACACTGGTGAAAATTATCTATTGACTAGATCCCTGTATTAGGACCTAACACACATGAGAACTCTTAATTTATTGTAACTTTTGTCATCTTCGTCATCATCATCTTTTGTCATCATCGTCACGCTGGCCACGTGACCCGGAAGTGTCTCCGGACAGCGCTGGCCCCCGGCCTCTTAAGTGAGATGGGCGAACAACCCTACAGTCGGACACGACTGGCCCGTACGGGCAGGGGTACCTTTACCTTTACCTTTACCTTTACCTTTCATTATCACATTACCACCATAATTTCTAAATCATATTTTAGTGTACCAAGTATTTTACCATTTTTATCTCAATCAAGTCACCTGGCTCCTCCACTTCTTTCTGAGGACCATTACACACATTAAGCAAGGAATAACCCACGTTTGCCCCTGGATACATGCTCAACAAAGAGTTCCAGCCAATGTTGTGTACATTTGTATGAAGCACATCCTTGTCATGTTACCGCTTTGCATTTTAAGCTGCACATGGTGTATACCTAAAAGCCATAATCAGTGACGAGACTGTGACCTTCCAGGGGTGGGGGAAATAATGAAATGAAGGGGTGGCATATAACATTATTAAGAGAGAAACAATTTTGCTGAACACATCGATCACAAATACACTGAGATTGAAAGCTGAGGAAGAAAATGAGGTAGCAGGAAATATTTTGGCCAAGAATCTTATATCAACTGCTCATCACTCTTTCATGTTATTCCTATGCCCTGAGATCACCTTCTGATGAGTCATATTTAAAATGACCATAAGAATTCTGGAGCCCAAAGCAAACTATTGATCAGAGGTGGGGTTCCTGTGACCACCAGGTGTTAGACTCCCAATGCCCATCAGCTACAGCCAGCATAATATCAGGCACTTACATTGTATATCTGCACTTTTTGTTTCTTTTGTTAATGTTACTGAAGAACTTTTGCACATGCGCTTTCAAGGCAGCTGGCTTTGGATGTTGGTCTGTTTGGATGGCCACATCTATGAAGAACCACAGAGTTTACATTCTTAGCAGCAGTAAGTGACTTCTTGGGGAAAGGATGCTATATTCTCAATACACCCAAGCCAGCCAAATTTATATTCTGCACCAGGTAATTACAAACTTCAACAGCATCACTAGTGGAAATTGTACCTTGGCTAAAGATAGACGTGTATATTAAGTTGGATTAGTTAGCACATATATTTCAGAGTGTTTATTTGGGGGGGGGGTTGACGTTATCACTGCATACACTGAGCAGATTCTCATTCACTGTAGATAAGATTCTAAGCTGAGGATTGAATCTATGGGTTTAGATGGAAAGGCCAGTGCCAGGAGAGATGACAGGATTATAAATAATGGATGGGAGTTGGGCTCCTGGAGGAGATGGAAAAACAAGCAGACAGGAATATTTGATAATATTCTTTCCCAGCAGAAGCATCCTTCTTGCTATAAGACACATGGTTCAACATGTTTTCTTGGTAGCTTTCCCCAAACATTTCATAATCATTGCTTTCTGCTTCTGCAGAGAGATATTTCATTTCATCTTTCTTTTGGTGATAATGAAAAGTAGTTATATTTTCATTCAGAATGCTTTTTTAAAATGTCAGTGTAAATTGAAATACGGTGTCAAGGTAAATATTACAATTTCTCTAATTGTGGGGGTGGAAATCTTCCATGGTAGTCCCATTTGCAGATTCAACAACATTCATTGTATCATTTACATGCTTACCAACTCTCCAAATGTTATTCCCCTCTCGGAGCCTAATGAAGAAAAAAATTGTGAAAGGCTATGGATGAGAAAGAATCAAAACTACTCATGCAGCACAAAACTGTGTATGTTTAACGAGAAGAACATTCCATTGTGTTCAGTAAGGCTTAACAGAGGTAAATGCAAAGGACTGAAGCTTTAGATACCCATTTCTCACCTGGTGAAGTGGATACAAGTGGAGATGAAGGGGGAAAGGGCCAGACTTGTCATAAGCCAAAATGAACCTCTTGCCTCAAGCAGCAGACTGGGAGAGGAGGAAATTCGTATCCTCCTCCCAGCACCAGTAAATCTGTTGTCTGCCAGTTTGTTCCCCTGCTGCAACTAACCACTATCAGGCCTGCCTACATTCTGCTGAACAATCTTCCTCAGGCTTGCAGTGGGGCCAGCAGTAACTGTTGCCAATGACTCTAAGAATGCCTCTGTCCCTTTTCTATGGTGGAGTGTTGTGATTCAAGGACCCGTCCCCCCGCTTGGGGATAAGAAAGCACAAGGACAGTATATTAGGTTAATAGGCTAGAAAAGGCCACAACTTTATTGATTACAGCATGTGAGAGGTATTGGCTTAGGCACTGGATAAACAGCAGAGCTTGACTCCACCCCCTCAGGGAGGGGTGAGTCTAACAAGGGTTAACCACCAGTAGGGGGAGTCTGTTGATGCAAATACAACTGTAAGCTCTCCCCTGATGTCACCGGGGGTTGTGCCATGGCCACCAGCAGGGCATCAGACAGGATCACGACCACCAGATTCCTTTAACGGAATACCCATAAAGTGAAGGGGTAGGCGATGGCCACACCTTGCCCTTCCATGCACCAACAACATATTCCAGTGCCTACCCGCCAATACCAGAAAGTTGTGACGATTTGCTACGAGGTAGGCAAAAAACCAAGTGGCCAGTGCCAATTTGCCAATTGGGTAAAAACTCCTACCAGGCCCCTTGGGCAACCAAGGCAACCAACCAGAGGTCCATAGCAAGGTCAAGCACGCAGCGATGAACTAAAGGGAAGGGTGGGTGGGTGACCCGTTGAAACCCGGCAGCGCCATGAGGGGAAAGAGCTGCTGCAGCCACATTTGAGTGGCTAAACCCCGCCCCAAGCTTCTCTCCGATTGGAAGACTGACCGGGGAGCGTGGCGCGGCAGCAATGACGGCAAGCAGGGGCTGGAACGCCCCCTGCGAAGCACGGGAACGGCTCCAGATCACAACCCCTCCCCTCTGGGAGGAGGAGAGGCTTTCTGCAGCAATGCTGCTGCTGTTCCTAGAAGGCATCATCTTCTTAGAGGGTTTGTCTGAGCTGTGACCACTTTCCAACTGCAGCAGCAAATGCTGTTTAAAATATAGCAGCAGGCAGCCCTTACTTCTTAAAGTGAAGCAAAGTGATATGACAGCCACAGGTGTTCTCCAGGGTCACCTAACTTGCAATGCCTTCTTGGAGGAAAGTCGTTATGTTGCAAAATATTTATCAGAGTGAAGCATTATGGGGTGAGACAGCCCAGGACAGCCAAGCAGTTCCATGCTGTCACTGCTAATGCAGCAGAAAACAAGCTTTTACAATAGCAGCTGGGGGAGAAGGAGCAGGATTGTGTAAAGGGGGGGGGGGCTGGTTAGGCATAAAGCAAACTTGAATGGACTCTAATCAGAATCAGGAAGCCAATAGGTGGGATTGCATGGGCTGAGAATGGTTGTTTTCCAAAGCACCAAATTGGGCTCCAAACCAAATGTAAATGCACATCTCTAGAACAAGGGTATATTATATTATCTATTTATATTATTTATTTATAGAACATTATGTCTGACTTCTATTTATATAATAAATTCAAATAAGCTTACAAAAATACAAAAAAATACTAGTACTACTAGTGCATTACTACTAGTAATAATACTACTAGTAGTAATAATGCACTAGTAGTAGTAGTAATGCACAATACAACCATTCCTATTGCAATAGGAACTGTTCAAACTGTGATAGAAGCATTTCAAATTACTAAAATCAATTTCAAGAGCAGGATAAAGCAATTCTGTATAAGACTAAGGAGGGATAATTTTAACACACAATAACACTTCATGCATCACAGCCCCACTGTCTATGAAGGATCACTGAATTCTGATGTGTTCATATAAGCATAGCGTGGTATGGTTTTGTAGCTTATTCTTCTTTCCTAGCCTCTTTGGGAAAGAATCTTTTTTTTGGTATCATCATTAGTTTGCCCAAAACAACTGCTCATCCCCTATGAATGGAGCAGAAAATTGAGTGTCCCAAAGGACCGCACACTCTGTCCTAGCCCACCAATCCCAAGACTAGAAAGCAAAAGGCATTGTTGGCCCTCTGAAGTTGTACTACTTTCCTTTTGGAGTTGTTGAATGTGGGGGACTCCAGGGGTGTCACTTGAGCCATTGTTTCTAAATAACTGTTCTAAACAAATGATATCTCTGAATATCCTTTTGAAGTGCAGTGGTACCTTGGGTTACATACACTTCAGGTTACATACACTTAAGGTTACAGACTCCGCTAACCCAGAAATAGTACCTCAGGTTAAGAACTTTCCTTCAGGATGAGAACAGAAATCATGCTCCGGCGGCATGGCACTAGCAGGAGGCTCCATTAGCTAAAGTGGTACTTCAGGTTAAGAACAGTTTCAGGTTAAGAATGGACCTCCGGAACGAATTAAGTACTTAACCCACTGTACTGAGAGCTGAATAATTTCCAAGTGTTTATACAGGATTCTCTGAGCTTTATTTAATAGGGTTTGTTCAGCACCGCCCTCCCACAAATACCTCAGTACTACAGAATAAATATTTTCTGTTTAAGCATCAGATGGGCAATGAATCACTTCACTGAAAGGCTAAGCAGAAGGTCTTCTCCTGTGGCAGACAGAATTGCATTGGGGGGGGGGGCGGAGATTTCTAGATTATTCTTAAGGAGAAGATCCTAAGACAACCTCTGCTGCCAAAGACCCATCTAGTCCAACATTCTGTGCTCACAGTAGCTCACCAGATGCCTACAGTAAGCCCACAAGCAACTCTACCCCCCATTCACAATCATACTTCCCCCAATCCCAGAATACCACAATGCCCAAGCATGGAAAGCATTCTCAACAATTTGCAGTGCATCTCTGTGCATGTCAACTCAGAAGTAACCTCCCTTATGTTAAATGGTGGGGTTTTTTTGTTTATTTATGCATTTTCACATACTTAATTTGTACATTTTACAATTTCTTTTGTTAATCTCTTACCAAACGACTTCCACATCCACCCCTCTATTGTTCCTTATTTGTTCATTTATTGCTGCATATCCTTTTAATAGCACCCAAATCTTCTATACATTCACCAACTGTTTTTAACTGCTGCTCATATTTCTAACCCGACTTGGAAATTTATTTGTTTGTTGTATCTCTTTTTTTTTTTTTTATAAGATATTTATTAAGATTTTTTAAGATTTTTTAAAATATTACAATAAAAGTGGAAAAAAATAACAAAAATACAAAATAAAAATGATTAAAAACACACAGATTTTCCATTACTTATTTTCCTTTAGCTTCTTTCCCGGACCTCCTCATACCTCCCTTTTTTGTATTCCACTTCAATCTGTTGGTTCAGCAAATCCTTACCCTCTTTAATTATCCTAATCCTTGATCTTAAAAATAATAGCATTAGATTTTTATCTATTTATAACCCTTTTTTCATATCCCTTAAAGCATTACAGCTGGAAACCACTTAATTTCTATCCAACATCATTCTAACATTCATTAATTTTACAATATTTCTGTAGATAATCTTTGAATTTCTTCCACTCTTCTTCCACCGACTCTTCTCCCTGGTCTCGGATTCTGCCAGTCATTTCTGCCAGTTCCATATAGTCCATCAGCTTCATCTGCCATTCTTCCAAAGTGGGTAAATCTTGTGTCTTCCAATACTTTGCAATGAGTATTCTTGCTGCTGTTGTGGCGTACATAAAAAAAGTTCTATCCTTCTTTGACACCAATTGGCTGACTATGCCCAGGAGAAAGGCCTCTGGTTTCTTCAAGAAGGTATATTTAAATACCTTTTTCAGTTCGTTATATATCATTTCCCAGAAAGCCTTAATCCTTGGGCACGTCCACCAAAGGTGAAAGAATGTACCTTCGGTTTCTTTACATTTCCAACATTTATTATTGGGCAAATGATAGATTTTTGCAAGCTTGACTGGGGTCATGTACCACCTGTATATCATTTTCATAATATTCTCTCTTAGGGCATTACATGCCGTAAACTTCATACCTGTGGTCCATAACTGTTCCCAGTCAGCAAACATAATATTATGTCCAACATCTTGTGCCCATTTAATCATAGCAGATTTCACCGTTTCATCCTGAGTATTCCATTTCAACAGCAAGTTATACATTCTTGACAAATTCTTAGTTTTGGATTCTAACCATTCTGTTTCTAGTTTTGATTTTTCCACCTGGAAGCCAATTTTCTTATCCAAATTGTATGCCTCCATTATCTGATAATAGTGAAGCCAATCTCACACTTTGTTTTTTAATTTCTCGAAACTCTGCAATTTCAGTTTGTCTCCTTCTTGTTCCAAAATTTCCCAATATTTTGGCCATTTGGCCTCCATATTGAGCCTTTTCAGAGCTTTCGCTTCCATCGGTGACAACCACCTTGGGGTTTTGTTTTCCAATAAATCCTTATATCTTATCCAAACATTAAACAGTGCTTTCCTGACAATATGATTTTTAAATGCTTTATGTGCTTTGACCTTATCATACCATAAATATGCATGCCATCCAAATACGTTATTAAAACCTTCTAAATCCAAAATGTCTGTATTTTCAAGAAGTAGCCATTCTTTCAACCAGCAAAAGGCTGCTGGTTCATAATAAAGTTTAAAGTCTGGCAGGGCGAATCCACCCCTTTCCTTTGCATCAGTTAATATCTTAAATTTTATTCTGGGCTTCTTGCCCTGCCAGACAAATCTAGAAATATCTCTCTGCCACTTCTTGAAACAGTCCATCTTGTCCACAATTTGCAATGTTTGAAACAAAAACAACATTCTAGGCAATACATTCATTTTTATCACAGCAATACGACCCAACAGTGAAAGCTTCAAATTTGACCAAATTTCTAAGTCTTTTTTCACTTCCGCCCAACATTTTCCATAATTATCTTTAAATAAGTTCCCATTTTTGGCTGTCATATTAATCCCCAGGTATTTCACTTTCTTAATCACAGTGAAGCCTGTCTCATTCTGAAACCTCTCTCTTTCAATCGGTGTTAAATTTTTCTCTAAAACCTGAGTTTTTAACTTGTTCAATTTAAATCCTGCCACTTGACCAAATTCTTGAATCAGTTCTAAAACCCTTTTAGTACTAGATTCTGGCTCCTGTAACGTCAATACTAAGTCATCTGCAAATGCTCTCAGTTTGTACTGTTTGGCTCTGACCTGTATACCTTTAACCAACCGGTCCGTTCTAATCATATTCAGCAGAACCTCCAGGACCGATATAAAAAGCAGTGGGGAGATTGGGCACCCCTGTCGTGTCCCTTTTTCTATCTTAAATTCTTCCGTCACCACATTATTTACAATTAATTTAGCCTTTTGTTCAGAATATATTACACCTATACCATTTTCAAAACCTTGGCCTACCCCCATCCCCTGTAGGTTCTTCTTCATAAAGCTCCAAGAGATGTTGTCAAAAGCTTTCTCCGCATCCACAAATATCAGAACTGCTTTAGTGTTTATATTCACTTCTAGTTTTTCCAAAATATCAACTATATTCCTCAAATTATCAGACAAGTGTCTTCCCGGGAGAAAGCCCGCTTGATCTTTATGAATCTCTTCCATCAATACTTTTTTCAATCTCTTGGCCAAAATGTCTGCAAAAATTTTGTAATCCACATTAAGTAACGATATAGGGCGGTAGTTCTTAAGCGGAGTCTTTTCAGTCTCTGTTTTCGGTATAAGTGTAATGTATGCCTCTTTCCACGACTCTGGTGCCCTTTTCCCTTCCAATATTTCATTGCAGACTTCCTTCAAAGGTTGTACTAACCACTCTTTCAAGGATCTATAGTATCTAGAAGTCAGCCCATCCGGTCCTGGAGATTTGCCCAATTGCATGTTTTGAATGGCACCTTCTACTTCCTGTTCGGATATTTTGTAATTCAACATTAATTTGCTTTCTTGAGAGATTTTTTGTAATCCATTTGTCTTCAAAAATCGGTCTATATCCATTTCTTTCTGTGGCCCTTGTGTGTATAATTGTTTAAAGTACCTCTGGAAACAGTTTCTAATCTCAATTGGGTTGTGTATATTCTTTCCTTCCACTTCTAGGTTTGTAATAGTATTTAATTTTTGTCTTTTTTTCATTTGCCAGGCCAGCAATTTCCCACATTTGTTAGCTGATTCAAATGTTTTTTGTCTCATTTGTTTAATATTCCATTCTATTTCCTGATTCATCATTTCCATATATTGTACTTGATATAATTTTATCTCTCTCAAAATCTCCTGCGACTTTGGTTTTGCTCTCAATTTCTTCTCACTTTCTTTTATTTTCTCCAAAATTTTATCTTTCTTCTCATTTTGACTTCTCTTCTTTATTGCATTCTGTTGTATCAGAAACCCTCTCATAACAGCTTTGCTTGCGTCCCAGATTACTCTTTTTTCTACATTAGTGTTCATATTTATTGCAAAATAATCTCTCAAAGTTTTTTGGGCCTTTTTGTAGACTTCTTCATCTCTGAATAAGGTGTCATTCATCCTCCATCTGAAGGAGCCAGTTGATATTTGTTTCATCTCCATCCTTACAGCGTTATGGTCGGAGCAAGTTTTTGGGCAGATTTCCACTTTCTTTATCTTTGGTGCCATTCCTCTAGTTACCCATATTTGGTCAATTCTAGTCCATGTCATCTTGGCTTCAGAAAAGAAGGTTCCCTCTCTTCCCAGGGGGTTCTTTACTCTCCAAATGTCCACTAAGTCCATATTGTTTGTCATCTCAAAAAATGTTTTCGGTAGTCTACCATCCTTAGTAACTACCTGTCTTTGTGCCTTGTCCATATTTGTAGATACTACTCCATTCATATCCCCCATCAGAATCAGATTGTAATCCAGATAGTCCAATAAAGTCTCATGCAACTTTTTAAAGAATTCAGATTTCCCCTCATTCGGTGCATATATTCCTACAATCAAAAATTTCTCTCCTTGAACTTGAATTTCAATTGCCAAAAATCTGCCTTGTTCGTCTTTAAAAATTAATTTCGGTAATAATCTCTCCTTTGCGTATATCACAACTCCTCTTTTTTTAACTTTATCAGATGAGATAAACTCCTGTCCCAATCTTTTATTAATCAGTAGTTTCCTGTGTAGCCTTGTTATATGTATTTCTTGTAAACAAATCAACTCCAATTGTTCCTTTTTTAATAGATGAAAAACACTTTTTCTCTTTCGAGGAGAGTTCAAACCATTACAATTCCAACTTAACAGTTGCAGAGCCATGATGGGGTTACTTCACTTTGCCTCCAACTGCACCAAGTGTCTGTTCTTGTTCTGTCGATGGTGTCTCTTTCTCTGGGCCGTGCAATCCAAAGGATAAGTTTGATATGTCTAGTATTCCTTTTTCCAGTGCTTTTGGCTCTTCTCCGGATTCTGCTTGTTTCTGTAGATCTTCTTCGTGATCTTTCAAAAACCTATCTTTATCGTTGACTGATCTTATTTTTATCTTTCTTCCTTTGTATTTAAAGGATAGGCCTTGAGGAAATTCCCACCTAAAGAGAATTCCATTTCTTCTCAACAGGGCAACTAGGTCTCCGTAGTTAAACCTTAAGTCCAAAAGATGTTTTGGAATGTCCTTAAATATCTCCACACTTGAGTCGTCAATTTCCAAAGTCTTTCGATAGTGCAGATTCAAAATTTTGTCTCTCTTCTCTTTTGTTCGAAGAATAATCAAGCAGTCCCTCACCTTGTTCCTCCTTTGTCCTCTTCCAAGTCTAAATGCACTCACTATCTTAAATTCTTCCTTCCCCAAGTCCTGTTGCCAAAAATCTGTAAATTCCTGTGTAAGAAATTCAGCCAAATTGTCTTTCTCACGTTCTGGTACAGCCCTGATTCTTAAATTTCTTTGTTTCTCTTTCAATTCAATCATAGACAGTGTCAAACCGTGGTCTTCCAATTGCTTGTATACCGGTGGTAACTTCTCTTGAGTAGCAGTTGCTATATCTTTTGCTTCTTCAGCTATCTTTCGGGTTGAGGCAGATTCCTGTAATAATTTTTCAATAGATTCTGTATTGGTATTCACCTTCTGTCCCAAATTATTTATGCTTGTTGTATTCAGGTCAATTTTAACTGATGCTTCAGCTACTTGTTTATTTGTCTCAGCTACCTGCTTAGCTAAATTTTCCAAAGATTCATTAATTTTTCCAAGTGCATGTGCCAAAACGTCTTCGGACAACATAACTTTTGGTTTGACCTGTGAAGGAGCAGCCCCTGATGTTCCAGATGCTCCAGATGTTGAAGCCCTTCGCTGCTGCGCAATGTCTGTCCGATAGTGTCTGCCAGACCTAGTAGTTTTTTCCTGCGCCAGCTCTAACTTTCCTCTCCCATCTGCCATAACACTCTCATGAGAATTCAAGGCCAATCCCACGGTTGAAAGTTTGTTTTGGAATGGAATTTTCCTCTTGTTATTGTAGCAATGTCAAACCTCCTCTAGGGGGACACAGTAACAGCCAGAGCTTTCCATGGTTCCAGTTACAGATAGGTAGCCGTGTTGGTCTGCCATAGTCAAAATAAAAAAATAAAAAAATCCTTCCAGTAGCACCTTTAAGACCAACTAAGTTAGTTCTTGGTATGAGCTTTCGTGTGCAAGCACACTTCTTCAGATACACTGAAACAGAAGTTGCCAGATCCTTCTATATAGTGAGAAGGTGGGGAGGGGTATTACTCAGAAGGGTGGTGGGAATGGGAGATAGGCAGATAGCTGGGATGAGCCTGCTGACGACTCTTAACGACTGTAATGGGTCTTACAGGAAAAGGCAAGGGGTGAGAAGGTGAGAAATGGCTTAGTCATGTATAATGGGATAAGAATCCAATGTCTTTGTTCAAACCAGGTTTCTCCATGGTTTTAAGTTTGGTAATGAGTTGCAATTCAGCAGCTTCTCTTTCCAGTCTATTTCTGAAATTCCTTTGTAGTAAAACAGCTACTTTGAGATCTTGTATAGAATGTCCTGGGAGATTAAAGTGTTCTCCTACTGGTTTCTCTGTTTTGTGATTCTTGATGTCAGATTTATGTCCATTTATTCTTTGGCGTAAGGTTTGGCCTGTTTGTCCAATATAGAGAGCTGAAGGACACTGTTGGCATTTGATGCCATACACAATGTTAGATGATGAGCAATTGAATAGTCCCGAGATGGTATGTGTGATGTTGTTGGGGCCAGTAATGGTGTTGTCCGGGTGTATGTGGCAGCAAAGTTGGCATCTGGGTTTATTGCAGGCTCTGGTGCCAGTGTCCGTGTTAAGTCTGGTTGTAGTATTATTGTGGGTTAGGAGTTGTTTAAGATTGGGTGGCTGTCTGTAGGCAATGAAAGGTCTTCCTCCCAGAGCTTGAGAAAGAGAACTGTCATTGTCCAGGAGAGGTTGTAGATCTCTGATGATGCGTTGTACTGTTTTAACTTGGGAGCTGTATGTGATGACTAGAGGTGTTCTGTTATTTTCTTTTTTGGGTCTGTCTTGCAGCAAGTTCTCTCTGGGTATAAGTCTGGCTCTGTTGATCTGTTGTCTAACTTCATCTGCTGGGTATTTTAGTTCTGAAAAGGTTTGCTGTAGATCTCTTAGGTGAGAGTCTCTGTCTGTAGAATTGGAACAGATGCGGCTGTAACGTAGTGCCTGGCTATATACAATGGACTGTTTGGTATGTTTGGGATGGTAGCTAGAGGCATGTAGATATGTTTGTCGGTCAGTTGGTTTACAGTATAAGGTGGTGTCCATCCGCCCATCCTGTATTTTTATAGTAGTGTCCAAAAAATGTATTTCTTGCATAGATTGATTCATTGTAAGGTTGATTGTGGGGTGAAAATCATTAAATTTCTGGTGAAAGGTGTTCAGGGTCTGTTGACCATGTGTCCAGATGATAAAAATATCGTCAATGTATCGCAGATACAAGAGAGGTTTGAGTGGGTAGGAGTTTAGGAAACGTTGTTCTAAATCTGCCATGAAGATGTTGGCATACTGTGGGGCCATGCGGGTGCCCATTGCTGTGCCGCTGATCTGAAGGAACAGGTCATCACCGAATTTGAAGTTGTTGTGGGTAAGGACAAATTGGCAGAGTTTGGTGGCAAGGTCCGCTGTGGTTTTATCTGAAATGGTGTTCCTTATAGCTTGTAAACCATCGTTGTGTGGGATGTTGGTATACAGAGATTCTGAGGAAAATACAATCTTTAAATAATCTTCCCAACAATACTATACTAGCTACTATGGATGTGGAATCTCTGTATACCAACATCCCACACAACGATGGTTTACAAGCTATAAGGAACACCATTTCAGATAAAACCACAGCGGACCTTGCCACCAAACTCTGCCAATTTGTCCTTACCCACAACAACTTCAAATTCGGTGATGACCTGTTCCTTCAGATCAGCGGCACAGCAATGGGCACCCGCATGGCCCCACAGTATGCCAACATCTTCATGGCAGATTTAGAACAACGTTTCCTAAACTCCTACCCACTCAAACCTCTCTTGTATCTGCGATACATTGACAATATTTTTATCATCTGGACACATGGTCAACAGACCCTGAACACCTTTCACCAGAAATTTAATGATTTTCACCCCACAATCAACCTTACAATGAATCAATCTATGCAAGAAATACATTTTTTGGACACTACTATAAAAATACAGGATGGGCGCATGGACACCACCTTATACCGTAAACCAACTGACCGACAAACATATCTACATGCCTCTAGCTACCATCCCAAACATACCAAACAGTCCATTGTATATAGCCAGGCACTACGTTACAGCCGCATCTGTTCCAATTCTACAGACAGAGACTCTCACCTAAGAGATCTACAGCAAACCTTTTCAGAACTAAAATACCCAGCAGATGAAGTTAGACAACAGATCAACAGAGCCAGACTTATACCCAGAGAGAACTTGCTGCAAGACAGACCCAAAAAAGAAAATAACAGAACACCTCTAGTCATCACATACAGCTCCCAAGTTAAAACAGTACAACGCATCATCAGAGATCTACAACCTCTCCTGGACAATGACAGTTCTCTTTCTCAAGCTCTGGGAGGAAGACCTTTCATTGCCTACAGACAGCCACCCAATCTTAAACAACTCCTAACCCACAATAATACTACAACCAGACTTAACACGGACACTGGCACCAGAGCCTGCAATAAACCCAGATGCCAACTTTGCTGCCACATACACCCGGACAACACCATTACTGGCCCCAACAACATCACACATACCATCTCGGGACTATTCAATTGCTCATCATCTAACATTGTGTATGGCATCAAATGCCAACAGTGTCCTTCAGCTCTCTATATTGGACAAACAGGCCAAACCTTACGCCAAAGAATAAATGGACATAAATCTGACATCAAGAATCACAAAACAGAGAAACCAGTAGGAGAACACTTTAATCTCCCAGGACATTCTATACAAGATCTCAAAGTAGCTGTTTTACTACAAAGGAATTTCAGAAATAGACTGGAAAGAGAAGCTGCTGAATTGCAACTCATTACCAAACTTAAAACCATGGAGAAACCTGGTTTGAACAAAGACATTGGATTCTTATCCCATTATACATGACTAAGCCATTTCTCACCTTCTCACCCCTTGCCTTTTCCTGTAAGACCCATTACAGTCGTTAAGAGTCGTCAGCAGGCTCATCCCAGCTATCTGCCTATCTCCCATTCCCACCACCCTTCTGAGTAATACCCCTCCCCACCTTCTCACTATATAGAAGGATCTGGCAACTTCTGTTTCAGTGTATCTGAAGAAGTGTGCTTGCACACGAAAGCTCATACCAAGAACTAACTTAGTTGGTCTTAAAGGTGCTACTGGAAGGATTTTTTTATTTAGCCAGAGCTTGCAACTTTTAAAAACAAAAATGGTCCTTATAAGTCCCCCAATTCACCTAAAAACAACAGTTTCAGTTGCACTTAAACAGTTACTTTAGAACTTTGGAACCAGGAGAGGTCCAGAAACACTGTATCTCTTTTGCAGAGTTAGCTGTCAAAGTCTACGGCTTACCGATAGGCTTTCCACTGAACGACATTCCTTGTCTAGAGGCAGTCCGTTCCCAGGTTTTAGACAGCGGATTTTAGCTTCCTTTCCCCCTTTTTTTTTTGCAGATAAATACAATTCAAAGCTTCCCCCCTCCTCTTCTGCAATCCGGAGGGGAGACCGCTTTCCAGATGTTAAGATCTAAGTCTTTTTCCAAACGTCTTTCCAAGTTTCCGCTTTACAGTCTCTTTGCTTTGTTCTATTTACAAGAAAGGAAGGCAGACTTCCTGGTTATACCTTCCTGCTTCGGTGTCGAATTAACTTAATTTTTCTCCTTTTAAATCCAATTTGATCCTACTCACGGGTAGTTGCTTTCAAAGTCCAATTGTCCCAGGAAAAAGTCAGCGCTCTCCGATAACGGCTGTGCGGCTTCACTCCGCGGAAGAAGCAGTCGACTCTCAGCACCGCGCCGCTCACCCCCTCCCGCTCCGGAGCCCTTAGAAGGGTCCCTTCGCAACTTGGGGGGGCGCAAATGGTGCCCGCCAAGTCCCCACGTTCACAGGCTTCCCCCGCCTGTGATTTCTAAAGGGCCCCCGCTTTGCCGCAGCCGTAAGACCCGATCCCACGGAGCTGGTCCCTCCGAGACTCAGAGGGAATCCGCCATTAACGATGGCGCTGACCCGGAAGTCTTGTTTGTTGTATCTCTTTACATACTCGCCAAAAAGTCCCCCAGTCTTCCCATATCCTTCTCTTATCTAGGACTCTTATCCTTGTTATCATAGTTTCAAGTTCCACATATTCGATCAATTTGCATTGCCATTCTTCTTTCATTGGGGGTTTTTTTGTCCTTCCATTTTTGAGCCTATAATATCCTGGCCTCTGCAGTTGTGTAAAGGAAGAAGCGAAGTATCTTCTTAGGGACATCTTCATTAGTTATGCTTAGGTTTTTTTTAAAAAAAAAAGCCTCATGGTTTTTTGGGAAGGTCAACCTTAGCATCTTTTTAAATTCTGTGTAGATCATTTCCCATAATTCTTTAGCCTGTTTACAGGACCACCACATATGAATGAAGGTCCCCTCTGTCTCTTGGCATTTCCAACATTTTCACTAATTTGCTAGGGGTCAAATACAATCTATAAATCATTTTTTGCAGATTTATTTTAGAGCTTGGCATGCCGAGAAGTTCAGAGTCTCTGCCACACTTCCATTTCTATATTATGGTCAATGTCATAGAATCATAGAGTTGGAATAGACCACAAGGGCCATCGAGTCCAACCCCCTGCCAAGCAGGAAACACCATCAGAGCACTCCTGACATATGGTTGTCAAGCCTCTGCTTAAAGACCTCCAAAGAAGGAGACTCCACCACACTCCTTGGCAGCAAATTCCACTGTCGAACAGCTCTTACTGTCAGGAAGTTCTTCCTAATGTTTAGGTGGAATCTTCTTTCTCGTAGTTTGGATCCATTGCTCCGTGTCCGCTTCTCTGGAGCAGCAGAAAACAACCTTCTCCCTCCTCTATATGACATCTGTCAGGGGTTCAGGGACAGAGGCACAGGGTAGGCAGGAGATGGAGAGCGATGGGGATGAGTCCCAGGACAGCGAGGAAGAGGATGACAATGACTCAAGAGATTCCATGAGTCTTTCCAGCGAATCAGAGGATTCCCAGAAGGGGGCGCCGGTGGTCAAGGCCAGGGGAGCCCCAGGGGGAACGTGTCAGGAGCAGGGGGCCAGCGGGGGATCCCAAAGTGGCAGCTGGGCGTCAGGACCAGCCTCCCCGCCAGAGTGCAGCGAAGGGGGTGGAGGTTCCAGTGTATCAGGGGAAGCAGCTCCGGCAGCAGAGAAGGGAAGGAGGTCGGAGCAAGCCACCCTCCCGGAAGGGGAGGGGAGTAGTGAAGGGAGTAGTGTAGCTGTCAAAAGGAAGGTTAGAGGTTGGGCGCGCGCGCCAAGTTCAAATGTGGAGGCGCGCGGAAGTACAGGGAGCCCGGAGGAGGGGCCAGGTCCCAAAGCCCGCAGGAGGGGGCAAGAGCAGTCTGGG
This sequence comes from Podarcis pityusensis, assembly GCF_964106645.2. NCBI lineage: Eukaryota > Metazoa > Chordata > Lepidosauria > Squamata > Lacertidae > Podarcis > Podarcis pityusensis. The sequence continues at coordinate 48,706,324 of NC_138026.1, forward strand.
GATTCCGCGTCAGAGGAATCCAGGAGGGGCGAAACCCCAGCGGGCAGGAAGACCCTGCGGAAAAGGAAAGAGAGAAAGAGGTGGAGCAGCGCAAGCCTCTTAAACTGGTGCAGGGGAGGGACTGACTCAGAGGGGACTTCAGCGGTCTAAGCGTAACAGACGTAGGGCTGCGCGCCTCGGATGTGAAGCAAACAATGAACTGCAATAAACACTTTTGTATATAAGAAGAGATTGGCGTTGGTCTTTTGTGAGCTGAGACTTGAGGCAGCCCTGACAACATCCTTTTATATATTTGAACATGGCTATCATATCACCCCTTAACCTCCTCTTCTCCAGGCTAAACATGCCCAGCTCCCTTAGCCGTTCCTCATAAGGCATCATTTCCAGGCCTTTGACCATTTTGGTTGCCCTCCTCTGGACACGTTCCAGTTTGTCAGTGTCCTTCTTGAACTGTGGTGCCCAGAACTGGACACAGTACTCCAGGTGAGGTCTGACCAGAGCAGAATACAGTGGCACTATTACTTCCCTTGCTCTAGATGCTATACTCCTATTGATGCAGCCCAGAAGTGATGTCTATCTCCTTATGTTCCATAGTCACCTTTATCATCTCATCCTTTGTCTCCCATTCTTGTGATAAATGTATAAGATTGCAGTCACTGTATGTTAAAATAATAAAAACATAAAAATCGGCTTTCTGGAGCACATCAAAAGATCCAGTTTCTGTCCTTAACCATGACTAGATGATGTCCTGTGAAGCTCATAGGCAGGGATTCATGGGGATAGTGTGGCCTGTATATAAATTTGTGCTCTGCGTGAAACTGCAGCACACCAACTGTTATCACTTGAATTTCGTGACATTTTACTTTGATGCCTAAAGACAGGCAGATAGATTTTTTGAGACAAAACTTGAGTAAACTAAAATTTCAGTGGGGAGAGAAGAAATCAGGCGTCTGAATAATAGCAACTTCTTTAACTCTTGGGGAAGGATTGTAGCTCAGCAAGAGAGAACGGCTTTTCATGCAGAAGGTGTCAGAATTAATCCCTAGTGTAGAGAGGCCTGAAATCTGGAATAGCTGTTGCTGGACAATGTAGACAATAAAACCAAAGGTTTCACTCAATATAAAGCAGCATCCCATGTTCCCACCCCTAAAAAGTCACTTTAACTGAAACCTTCCCCCCACCCCCCAAAACATTGCCAGGAAACAAGTGGCACACGACACACAAAAATAGAACAGAACTGTGGTCTAGTCTGGCAAAGGAACCTGCCCATTACCCCACCCTACTCTGTCTCCCTATTCCTAATCTTACTGTAGGAGCGTCTGTGCCTGAAAACCATTGCCTCAGGCTTTTGAGGTAAAGTAGCAATGTTCTGTTGTTTTATTCACTATCTCATTATGAACAAATATGTACAAAACGGGCGCTGATTATTTTTTCTATGCAACAGAGTAAGACATAGCATATGCTGTTAGGTTAATGTTCCATAAAAAGCTAGTAGCTAGCGGGATGCTGTTTCTGTCACACAGCAGCTCTTCTTTCACCTTTACACATTCACCTCTGTGCTAGCTACACTTCAGGGTGCTTACTCTTGACATTACTACAAATGGGTGTCATAATGGATTATCTTTATTTATTGTTTCAGAGACAGGAGGCATGTGAGCCTATTACTTCTCAGTGGCTTTTGATACCATTTGATACGATTTGATACCATGGTATCCTCCTGGACCAACTTAGTGGGATGGATACTGGAACCACTGCATTATGGTGGTTCTGATCGTATCTTCAGGATCATGTCCATTACATAAATATTTTTATAAATAAACAATACTAAATTAAGTGTATAATCCACGGAATCAATATTATCTGCAATTGGAGGCTATATATATATATATATATATATATATATATATATATGCCTTTATTTGACGCAACACAGAATAAAGCTATTCTTTTGTTTCCTTGCCTTTTGGGGTTGCTCATAGGCTTACATCTCATCTCACACCATAATGGCAGAAATTAATGGGATAAAAGTACTCCATTCAAAGACAAATTATCATTTCACTGATCTACTTCTCTGAGAGCAAATTCCCTCTGCTCCCATTAAAAGCTTTACAGCTGTAAAAAAAAGTGCTGGTAACTAAAATTGTGTTTCCTTTCTTAGACCACAGATTTGTCATTTATTCTGTCTGTAATACCCATGTGTAAATCCAACCTTTCTGAAACTTTTTTTTTTAATCACATGATACATAGCTTGGCATTGTTGCATGTCTGGATTTCTTCCATGGTACTTTAATTTTGTGGTTCAGTGACTATAAATAAGTGTTCTCCCCAAAGGTCTTGTACTTAAAACAGCAAGGAATATATGTCGTTTCCTGAAACAGCTGATCTTATGCTCATGACTAGCCCTGCTCCATAAATGATCTTTCTTTCCCCACAAAATCTCAGAGTTCTTAGCAATCTAGATATTATTTTCAGGAGACAAACAAAAAACACCCCTCATGAAAATATCAGGAACTGGAATTAACAAAAAATGCTGTTTTCTGTGTACAGTTCTTCTGAGGTATGAAAATATGAACTCCTGGTATGCTGTTCAAAGTTGAAGAAAAATATTAAATAAGCAACAAGAAATTACTGACACACTCGTATATTGGAATTGGTAAGAGGACTGGGCATCAAAGCTTGGCCTACCATACTCTCATAGCTGCCTCAGGTAGCATATAATGGGGTGTGGTATTTCTCTCTACTGGATGACTGTTCTGTGTGTGCCATACAGCGTCTTTTGCATACAGCCTCTTTTGCTGCTCTTGCGTGCAAGGAAGGAGAGGGCTAAGGCAGGACAAGGTTGGTGATGTGTGGGCATATGGTTGGGAGCACTAGATTGGCTCTGCCAATATTCCTATACAGCACTACTTTGCCCCCCTACTTTTTGGTAACCAGCAGCAACACTGCTGACAGGAGGTGCAAACATCCCTCCCTGTCATCAGCTATTGTGTACAAATAAATCGAGTTATGCATCTCTGTGTGTGGTGCATAGACTAGCATCCTTCTCCTCTGACTCATAAAATCAGCTGTAAGAGTCCTCATCCTGCCACAAGAAGCAAAGGAGTAACTCTCCTTATGCTAGCACTATGATATGAACCACTGGCTGATACTGTCTATACATGATTCAATTACTATCTTGACAATTCTTCCATTGCTTGTGTCACAGATTCACACATGTATCACACATGCGTCACTGGACACTGCAGTAGTTAGATTTTTTTGGACACATGAATTCTGCATATATGCATGTTGTTTCAAACAAGTGATTAATATGCAAATGTCACTGTCTCTGTAGCAACCAAGGATGCTGACTGATATGTCTGGTACTTGCATTCATGTGAGAGCATTCCACAGGTAAGTATAAAAGGTCAAATGGTGTCAGTTTAAGTTATAATTGGAGATATTTCTTCCCCAACACAAACCACACATTATTATTTTTTAATGGCAATGTGTTGGATGATACTGTCAATTTTTTTCATCCTGTGGAAAAAAAGCCAGCATATCCTGATATCCCTCAATACACTGTATCTGGAGGTTTTTTTTTATTATTATTATTATTATGAAAGGATATACAAACATCTGTACCAGGAGACTTTTAAGAAGATAGGGTCAGGATTCTGTCTGTTTCCTTGGAAACTTGCCCTGAAAGCAGGGGATCTATCTTGAGTGACATTTTAAGAGCACGAATTAAAAGCTAGCATAAAATGGGAGGTGTAATTTATTCTGTCTTGTACTTGGTAGTTGTCTCTGCATAATGAGCTTTTAAATCTCATTATTTAAGCAGCAGCACCAGAACCACCCAGACCTGAAGTGAATGGTAGAGCACATATCATCCACAGGAGGACCTTCAGGCTGTTCTCAACTGGACAACATTTCCAAAAATAATTTGAGTGAATAATAATATAAAGAGCACTTCCAGAAATAACATCAGTTCAGTCTTCATGAACTATTAATCATGTCTGATTTAATGGGATCATTATATTTGGCATTCTGCGTGTGTTAATAGCATCTAATGCACAGATGCTTTTTTTGACTGTTGAATGAATAATGATCTGGGACTCAGGTTTTCTTAATGGCCCCTTAATATCAACTACTTTGGCAAAAGATGAAAATGGAAAAAAAACACATGACATTTATTTTATATTAGCAATGTGGAAAATGCGTACATTCATAATCAAGGTACATTTTTTACAATGCGATCTTAATGGCTTCTATTGAAGAGGAGATTATTATGAGGAGTTCATCTTCTAGCAATGAGAGAAAAAGAGGGGGAAATGTTAGGACGAGGGTAGTAATTTAAAAAACATAAACAGGCTGCCTCAGTTTGGAAATAACAATTCTAGAAACTTGCAAAACTACAGAAATCAGCAAAACCAGGTCATCCATGAGACACCTGCATGTTACTCTCTGAAATTTGATGCAGGGCATCCAGGCAGGTACAAATGGGCATTAGTGGAGAGTCAGTATTAGGTATGTAATGTGCACAAGTGACTTTACAGGGCAAGAACAAAGGGTGATAGTTGGCTAAATTTTACTCAGAGTAGACCTATTGAAATAAATGGGCCAAACTTAAAGGTAAAGGTACCCCTGCCCGTACGGGCCAGTCTTGACAGACTCTAGGGTTGTGCGCTCATCTCACTCTAGAGGCCGGGAGCCAGCGCTGTCCGCAGACACTTCCGGGTCACGTGGTCAGCGTGACGAAGCTACTCTGGCGAGCCAGAGCCGCACACGGAAACGCCGTTTACCTTCCTGCTAGTAAGCGGTCCCTATTTATCTACTTGCTCCCGGGGGTGCTTTCGAACTGCTAGGTTGGCAGGCGCTGGGACCGAGCAATGGGAGCGCACCCCGCCGCGGGGATTCGAACCACTGACCATGCGATCCGCAAGTCCACGGTGCCACCCGCGTCCCTGGGCCAAACTTAGACATGCCCATTAGTTTCAATGGGTCTACTCTGAAAAAAAACTTAGTTAAATGGCACCCAAATACAGTGGTACCTCAGTTTACAAACTTAATCCATTCTGGAAGTCCGTTTTCAAACCGAAACTGTTCTTAAACCAAGGCATGCTATCCCTAATGAGGCCTCCCACCACCAGTGCCTTTCCACCTTTCGGATTCCATTTTTAGACCAAGGTAAAGTTCACAAACTGGGACACTATTTCCGGTTTTGCGGAATTCTTATACGGAATGGTTCATAAACAGGTCTGTTCTTAAACCGAGGTACCACTGTACTTCTAGTTCAGAGCATTTGTGTCCAGCCCTTTCTGGCAAGTATGCCACATGTCAAGCCCAAAGTGCTACTTTTGTATCGTTTTAGTAGGCACTATAATCCATATGCAGACCTCCAAAGCACGGTATGATTTTACATGGGAGCAGACCCCTCATGTAGCCCATAGTGGAAGTGGAAACCAACCAAGGCAAGCTCAATCAAAATTCACGTGTCTCTAAGCAGATCAGGACTCTGGGCACCTCCTAATGGCTCTGCTGGACAAACTTTTTGTTAGCAGAGTGTCGTTGCCGTCTGAAGCCTTAGACTAGCAAGGCACATACTGTGTTTGGCCCCAATTCCTTGAGATGCTAGCCATACTGAGATGAAGGGCCCTGGGAGGTGCTAATTTCTGTCCTGCAAAAGGAATGAAGCTATTATTGGGGATTGGGCCCCTGCAACTGAGGAAGACTTACATTCTCAGTCCAGGAGGGCCCAAGGTGATGTGTTGATAAATCTGCTCCTGAATACAGCTGCCTCTTCACCTGTATTCTTCTTATTTAGATGCTGGAGCCAGCCTTGACACCTGTCCAATACTACAATAATTATGAATACAATACAATACAATTATTCATACAATGCAATGCAATTCAGTGCTATGCTATACTGTATTATACTTTGAGGGAGAGGGCCAAGCAAACCTCTGCCCATGAACTTGGTTTTTCTCTATGCCTCATAGCACTGTGGACATGAGTATGGGAGAAGGTGCCATAATATTGAGGAGGTGGCCTCTCTACACACACTCCAGTGCTCAGAACTGTCAGGGAATTGTGGGCCAAAATGGCCCCAGAGGGCTGGGAGAGAGAGAGGAATTTAGTTACACAATTATTTTATTTTATATTTTATCCTGCAAACTGAAAAGTGACTCACACAGAGAAGAGGAAAGAAAGAGTAAAAATAAAGTGTGAAAATGCCTTTTTATGTATATAATGAGAACTACGGTATTTGGAAGGCATGGATTTTGCTAAGTTTTTCTTTTTAAGCTAACCAGTTTGATTTTTCCTTAACTGCTGGGATTGAAATGGCATTGCAATTAGATTAATCAACAGGATAATCTAAACCCTGGCAATGGTGAAACTTCCACTGTGTCCATAGTTCCATCTCTTATGATGGCTAGGGTGGAAGGCAGGGGAGCAGATAAATCACTCTGGCAGCCTGGAGCTTACGGCAGTGGAACTGGCTTGGAATCCACTGGATTCGAGGCTGGATCAGCCTCTCCCTACCCCTAGAATGGCCCATTTGGGGGTTTTCTGACAGCTACCACAGAACAGGGAACTCAGCAGGTGGAGGCCAGTGGAAGCTGGCAGGACCTCTGCCCAACCCAACTCACACACACACCAACTACATCCTGGAGCAAAGGTGGGGTGGATTTCATCCCAACTGACTAAGTTTACTTCAGAACATGAAGTTTTCTGAAAGAAAGCAGAATGAGACTGTCTGAGTATGACCCTCCATAACCAACTTCTTCCCTTGCCCACCATAATGAGAGGACTTATAAATCATGAATTTGCTTTCCTGTTAATTAATTTTGACAAGCTGAAAGATTATCAAATCTGAATATATGGATCATTAAATCTCTGTCATTCTTACATTCTCCAGAGAAATGCCATCACCAAATGAAATGAATATTGCAGAAAATTATCCTTTCTTTTCCTCACCCCCCACCTCTTTTTCCCCAGTAGAGCGTCTTAATGGTGTATACTTAAGAATATTCACTTTATGCAGTACTTGACAAAGCTCTTAGATGGTTTAAATTCTCCAGTGATTTGACTTATTCGCACTTTTCATGGGTAATGCAGGATGACAGAAGACAATTTTAAAAGATACAGGAAGATCCAAACACATGTTAAAGTCTGACTTCTGCTTCATTTCATGTAAGAATGTAAACACATCCACTTGACAATGGAAAGGTTTTTTGTTTTTATTCAGTGTAATTATTATTGATAAATCTGGTCTTTTGAATCCATATTATTGAGGCTGAACTTTTTTATCACTTATGTTTATTTATAATTATAGAAATGGTTTGAAGGCACTTCAGTTGATTTCTAGGATTTTTCATATGGAAACAGTGTGTATGTTGCAAAGAGTGCAACATACAGCAGGAATTTACTCAAAGAATAGACTAGCCATTGATGCAAACAAAATGGCATGGCACAGTGATTGTCTTAAATATGCAGCCAGGTATCTGGTGTTGCTCAGAATTTCTAAGAAACAAGAAATCAATGCAGTTTTGAAATCAAAATCAGTGCAGTTTCAAAAAGTTCAGTCCGCCATCTTGATTCAAAATGGCATCCAATGGTATCTACCCATAGACAAAAACCAGCCCCATCTCAGGAACCATCTCTTAAGAGGTTCCACAAGCATTGCAAACAGACAAACAATTGCATATGTTGACTGTGAACAATTTCAGGGCTAAGCTTATCCACTGCCATCGTTGGGGTAAACAGTTGTGCATATTTAACAGTCATGATATAAGACCAATGCATTGCACATAAATTATGAACAGGATTAAAGTTTCAGCTTAGTTGACAGACCCTCCATTACAGCAGAGTAAAAATAAATCACTAATAAATCACTGCTATTCCCTAGAAATCATGGAAGTTGGAGATAATGAGGAAGAAATAGTTGCTTATAACATCAAATTGGTTAATTGCTTCCTCTCCGGTTTATACTTGCTTGATTTACTGAAGAATAAAGGTGCCTTACTTTTTCCTTTAAAATCCTCACTGGGGTATTGTGTAAAGAAGAACAGGTTAGCACTGTGACATCAGTGCTATGACAATAAAAAGTTGTCATAACAGTGTAAGAACATGAGAAGAGCCCTACTGGATCAGGTCAAGGGCCCATCTAGTCCATTATTCTGCTCTCACAGTGGCCAACCAGATGCCTATGTTCACCAAAACATAGTTTCTTTATGAATTTAGAAGATTTTTCTGAAGAATGGAATTACTGGATGGGGGGGATCAGTGGTGAAAAGGACTATTCTTTTTTATGTTAAAAATATAAATTAGCTGGGAAATGAATACCTCAGTGGAAAATATGGGAAGCACAGTGAACCCCAAATAAAAACATGATAATGAGAACATTAAAAATTCTTATTATTCATTTATGCATTGCATTTCCCTTGGCTAGTGCTTGTTAGAAGGGGGGGAATGAACACTAATTCTTAAAAATATAAAGAGAAATATGAATGTTAACCCATCACTTAGTACTATCATGGTGATGAGTTAACAAGAACTTATTTATTTTCATATGAGTCACATGTTTGATTTGGGCTTTTTTTGTTCAGCTTTAAATCTCTTTCAAGAAAAGATAGTGCCCAGGTTGTTGTTTTTTTCAATAGCCACTTGATTTTGGTGTTTTTCTTAGGAAACAATATATATGTATAACTGGAATAGGAAGAGAAAGACGCAATTTCCTGATTTCATAGAATTTCTGTTTAAGATCAGCACTGTAATGTAACTGCATGTAGACTTAACTTTATTAACTTTCTGGCCCTTTCTACAAACCTAGGCTTTGAGTGTTTTGAAAAAGAATTATTGCATAAGAACATGGGAAAATAAGATAAGCCTGCTGGATTAGGCCAATGTCCCATCTAGTCCAGCATCCTGTTTTCACAGTGGTTGACCAGACACCTATGGGAAGACCAGAAGCAGGACCCAAGTGCCTTCTTTCCTGTGGGTTCTTCTTTCTTTGGGACCCTTCTTTCCTGTGGGTTCTAGCAACTGGTATTGAGAACCATATTGCCTCTGATTGTGAATGACATGATTCTTGATGTTGGAGGCAGCAGGCATGCAAGCACATAGATCCAGTAGCTCCTTCCAGCTGTGGGTTCTCTGCAGTGTGTGCCGTCCTTCTTTGTATACCAGCTGCAGCAATCTCACCTGGGAGAAATTTTCAATCCAAATCTCATCTCTTTTCTCACACACAATGGATTAGTATGGGCTGTTAAAAGATCCTTGGATAACGGTGGCATAGACAGTGGGGTTAGTAACGCACCTTCAAGCACAGGACAAGTGGAACTGCATTATTAAACAACAACAACAACAACAACAACAACATTGACAGAGATCCTGAAAACAACTGGAAGCCACTGATCCAAAAAGTACCTTTTAACAAATGTTTATTCACTCTCCTTGTGGCTTTCACCAGGTTAATGAAGACACAGAAGCCAACTATAATTAAAGCATCATTTAAACTGGCAAATACAAATAACTCGGGGCAACTAATCCAGGTGCTGCAAATGAACAATTATGACCTAAAGGTGCAATATGATGCTAGGTTCATTTTGGACATTTGTAAACATACAGATTAAGGATATGTGGAACTGACTGGCTGCATTTCTTGTTCACGAAATGAAGTTAATGTCGCAAGACCTTATAATTGTTAAACACCCATAGAGTTACAACGCAGTGTAAGACTAAAGTTGTCAAATTATAATTGCCTGTGAGTAATAATTGCAACAAGGCACAGACTTAAGTCTGCTGAGATGAGATTAGTAGCAAAAAGAATTCTTATTAAATATGTGTACGTGATGGGGTTATAATGACTAGAAGATCTTCCTAAACTTTCTGAAGTGATTATTTAGCAAACCACAAGGGTTTGAATTTCAGGCAAATATTAAACTTCAGAAAAAGTGTTCAGACTGTCACTCTAGCATTGATGAACTAAAAAATATGCTCCGCTTCCACTCTTGAAGGCAGTATGTCTCTGAATGCTGGTCAGTGGCAATCACAAGTAGGCAGCATGCTGTTGCACACAAGTCCTTCTTTCAGGCTTCCCCATGGCCACTGTGGGAAGCTCCACCGCAGCAAGATGAAAGCAGATTGCTCTCACACAATAACATTTTGTAGTAAGGACTAGGGATGGGTGAATCTGTCTGTTTCAGTTCCCCCTCACTTTCTCATTTTCCAATCTTAAATGTGGTTTTCCACATTTCCACATTGCTTTGCAATTATTATTTTTAAGGGAAAAGGTCTTCATGAAAATCTATCAGCATTTTAGTGTGAATTTCTCCTAATATTCCCATTTTAATCACCGTTTGCCATAATCACTGTTTGCCATACTTTCAAATCTTTGCAAGGCAATATTCCCTAATTAATGGATTTTTTCATGTCATTTTCAGCAGTATATGCACACTTTACCCTAGCATACCCATCTTTGTGCACATTTCTTAGCTGGAGAACTGTACTGCAAAATTCGGAGAAGAGGCAGTTTTGAGGTATGGCTATGTTTCAGTTTATGTATGGTCTCGGAAAGCACAACTTTAGTTGTAGGTTCACTGAATCAAATTGCTCCCCCATACCTAGTAGGCACTGGGCCTGTTCAGAGCTCCCACTCATCCAACATTACTTGAAATATCCAGACTTTATAGAATTCAGCTGTTTTCCCACCTTCATTGCATGGGACTTTTCCAAGGAAAAGGCAGGGTTAAAGGGTCAGCACCAGTACCCAAGTCATAGTTTTAATGACTCTAAAAGTCTTTTCTTTTCTTTAACATAACTTGTATACTAGTTAATCATCTAAGTGGTTTACATAAAACATAGCACATATGTTTAAAAAATGCCTACGCCCTTGTACGTTTCACTGCAAAAGTGAGAGTACATGATGCTAATGACTTTGGGACAGGCAGCTGAGGGAATTGTTGTTGTTGTTTGCATCTACATTCCACTGTTATTTCTGCAAGGAGTTCAAGGTGGCACACATGGTTCTCCCCTCCCCATATAATCCCCACAACAACCTTGTGAGGTAGGTTAGGCTGAGAGGTAGTGACTGGCCCAGGGTCACCCAGTGAACTTCCTTCATGGCCGAGTGGGGATTTGAACCCTGGTCTCACAGGTCCTAGTCCGATGCCCACTGCACCTCACTGGCAAGCTTCCGTACTATAAGGAGACAAGAAGAGCCCTGCTGAATGGTCTGCTGAGGTCAACAACCTGTTTCCTGGAGTGGCCAACCTGATGTCTGTGGGAAGCTCTGGAATTTAAAATTAGAGAGCTGCTTTTAGAATGCATAGATATTTTAGTGGCTGGAATCTATGCTGCTGTTTTATTTATGCTGAAGTGGTCTATGCCTTTTAAAACAATAAATTTATATTGCTGCCATTTACATTGCTTAGTTTTGCTTTTAAATTGTATTGTGTTTTCATGATATGCAAGCTGCTTCCTGAGGCCCAAAGGTGATTGACAAATAAATAAAAGCCCAAGCCCAAGCCCTCTAGCAACATGCCTCTGATCCTGAAGATAGGATATAGCCATTCTGACTATAACCATTGATCACCCTACCTTCAATGAATTTGTCTAATCCCCTTGTAAAGTCCATTCCCAACAATGTCAAAACTACAGTTCCAAAAAAAGTGACACAGCACTGGTCTGTGCTTCAGTTGCATTGGAAGCTAAGAATAATAGCAAAAGGCTAGCACTTGGAAACAATGGGGCAGAAACAGAGGAAATGCAGAAATTAAGTGGTTTGGGATGGATTCTTGGGATTACTGGAATGAATGAATGAATGAGAAGAGGTTTAGTGTGGAACTATCCGACATTGGAATGATTAACTGTTGGCAGGCTTTCCGTCAAGCTGATTTGCCTAAGGTCAGGTCAATAACAAGTATTCATTGTAATTAAGTTTTTGAATGGATGAGAAATGCACTCGAAGCTTGATATATTCTTGAGACATTAGCATGACCCGAAACAGTAAGGCAGAGAAGATGCTAATTTTTAAACCCAGGCAACATAGCAGATAAAATTGACACAACTGTAATTGGAAAAGTTCAGCAAAATTCTGTTCATGCTACAGTGCATTAGCTATGCAATTTCTATTTTGGGTCAATTGTAGCACCTCACGTGTTTCAAACTCCTTCTGTGGTTGAGCTGATGGATAGATACCGATACTGAATATTCCATAGACATCTTTGTGAAGGATTATGACTCCCTTTGCAACCTCGAGTGGCCAAAATAAAAGCAGAGAACATCTGCAAAGAAATTAAGTTCGTCAAAGTTTCCCGTGCAGCTGTCAGTTGGAGGAAACTTGGCAAGTGATACAAGGAAATGAGAGGACAAGCTATTTTTTAAAGGCATGTGCCTGGCCTCCCTGACCTTATCTGGGTTGGAACATAACCTTTCAAACCTCTAGTTAAAAGAGGAAAGATGCTAGGAGCCACAAAGAAGAGAAATACCCACACATAGTCTCTAAAGATGGAAAGAGTAAACTTTCACCAGGGCCTCATAAAGGCTGTTATTTCGAACACTGAACACCTATGGTGCTGAGGTCAGCTTTGAAATCTTTAAGCCAATATATTTCTATAGTCTGGCCAAGGGTTCTTTCTGTGGGAAAACAAGAATCTTGCAAACTGGATTCAGGAAATGATCAGTAGGAGAGCTGAAAGCACTAAGTTTGTACAATGTATAGATAGATATATCTAACATCTTATTCCAGTTATAGAAAAGCTTAAAAATTAAAACATAAGATAGATGGACAGATGAATAGAGAGAGGTGGTGGATTCCAATATAGCACTAACTCTCTCCTTCCATCACTGCAAGGATTTTCCCCTGTGCAATGGAATTCCCCCCTCGCCCTATGACCTTTAAATGTATTGGGGATTCCCCCAGCCCTTCAGAGCAAATTTCACGAGGGCACATGTGGTGAGAGAAGAGGGGGGGAAAGATCAGCTGCAGAAGCAGAAATCATTGAGTTGATGGAACGAGGCAGTTGAATACCTTACTACCCAAACATTTTCATAACAAGATTAGTTTTAAAAGCAGTGATTTCAAAATCAGATATACGTGATAATTTCATTTCCACAAAGTAGGCATGCAAAGGAACGGTGAGTGCTTATAAATAAATCATAACCCTTGCACACAAAAATACATCAGCTAAGTCGTGGTGCTCAATTAAGTGCCTAATTATGTTGAATAGATACTTTCCTTGCATGCTTAAGTAGGTGGCTCTGCCCCTCGGATCTTAACACTTATTATGCTGTGTTCCCATTTGCCATACATACTGCTAGGCTTCCTTGTGCCCAACCTCTCACCATCTGATGTTAAGCATTAAACTGCCAAACCTGTTTCCTAAAGGTGCTGTCCTCCTCACTTTCCAAGATGTTGAGCAATGTGCAAAGCAGCTTGCTGGAACCAATGTGGCTCTCCACTCTTTTCCTGCTCTTCTCCTTTACCAGACCATCCCTGATCCAGGCTGTGCAAGCCTCAATTCAACTCCATGATTAGGTCCTTCTATATGATCCCTAGGAAAGACCATTCAGCAGCTAGCTCTTCCCTAGACCTCATATTCACAAAGCTTTTCCCAGGAGAAGCATGCTAGTGTGCCAGGAGCTAATCCCTGCTAGTGATTAAGCATGGCAAAGAGATGCTATTCAGTTAGCATTTAAAGGTGAATCGACTCAATTTGCAAAACATTATGAGAACCGAAACACAGCTATCCTTCAAAATTCAGGCTTCTCCAAATTTTGCAATCCAGCCAATCTATACGTACAAAAATGCCTATGCAGGGGTAAAGTATGCATTAAAATGCATACCATTGTGAAAATAATATAAGCAATGCATTATAACAGGAGAAATTGCTTTGCAAAACTGCATGCAAATATGTGCATATTGGGAGACATTTGCACTAAAACGCTAAGGAATTTTCACAGGACTTTTTTAAACTGATGTGAAAAATGAGAAATTGAGAGAAACCAAAACCCATTCCTACCTGTGATTAATATTTTTAAATATTTAGAGTTGAAGTAGAAGAACGCTAACCTTATCTTGGAATGAGTGGCGAGGATGAGATTCTATGCTTAGCAGTGCAGCAGCAGCCTTTTTGAGCAAATCTAGAAGGGGGGAGAAGTCCTATACTGATTCCTAAGGGATGGTCCATTCCTACTCTATGCAAGGAATCAGTGATTTTGGTCTCTTGCATCAGGTGTAGAGGCTGCTTTGGATAAGGATGTATTGGATCAGACTGCACAGCCCTTGGCAAATCCATTGGCCAGGATTACACTCTCCTGGAAGAATTTCTGGAGAGTGTTCCTGGACCCTGTTGTGTTCCTCGACAACTGGAGATGTAGCCAGGTATTCCACTTACGCTGCTTCCTGGTGAAGGAAGCTTCAGCCACTACCAGACTCGCTTTTGTTACATCCAAGTTCTGCAAAACGCTCTATGAGACCAGGCTTTGAATAGTGTTTGGAAATTGCACTGATGCAGAATGCTGGAGACAGGATTCTGATGGATTCAAACCATGTAACTCCAATTTTGTTCAATCTGTACCACTTCCCAGTTTGTTACTGAGTCCAGTTCAAAATGCTGGTTATAAACCTTTGAAACTTGAGACAAATGGTAACAGGATAGTTAAAGGATCACTTTGACGCAATCTTGCACAGCCGCTGAGGGCATCAGTGCAGGCCCTGCTTCAGGCTGAAGCACCATCAAAGGTACGGCTAGTGTCTACATAGGCAGGAAATATTAGGTTGTCGTGCAGGATTGGGTTCAAGTGAACCTTTTCAGAAATAATGTTGAATATTGGAATCTTCAACAAACTTTTTGATAGTAAGCTCTGTACATCAGCTAATAGGAACATCAATTTAGGTAAGCTAACTTCAAGTTTTTGTTTTCTAAGAACATGGATGTGTGTGTTACTCAAATATTTATGGAGCACATCTAAGATATACTAATCCCCTCTTGTCTGCACCCTCAGTCTTACTACTGAACTGAACTTTCGCATACATCAGCCACCATATTCTGTCAAATACGTCAACTCAACAAGCAAGTGGATTAAAGACAAGCAATCTCCAAACTCCAGCTGTTTCTGGCAAAAATGAAAAGAAACACTGGAGGCAAATCACCACCTGTAGTGTGTCTTCTCAAATTCACTCCAAGCAGCTACTATGATATATGAAACTCTGTAAATAATTGTATGATTTGCAGAAGCTCATACATTTAATTTTTGACTTTGATTACCATACAATTCCCAAATCATTTCTCAGCTACTAAAACAAATTTGAGGCATCAAAGTGGCAGCAGGAGAATAGGAATCCATTTGCATATGGAAGCTTAATTGAGAGTTCAGATCGATCACTTGCATCTTTGGGAGATAACAGATATATTCATCTATTGGTGCATACTGCATTAGGTGCAATACAGTTTCATTAAAATCAATGAGAGTGTAGCCACTGGCTTCAAATAAATGTACCCACTGACATTTGGCAGCCCCTTTAAGCTAATATTGCTTGTCTATGTGCCATTTTGGAGTTCTTTACTACTTGCATCGCTATTGATCTCCTGTGATCCTTGCTTGAAATCAACCCACCAACCACAACATTATTCTATTTAATAAAACAGCACACTATACTACCAAGCATAATGTGAGGAAACCTATAATGTACTGTAAGTCAAACTTTTCACACTCAGCCAGCTCTTGTTTATATATAGCACAGACAAACACATGCTTGATCATCTACCCGTCTCTGATAGGTGATCAAGCATGTGAGCAAGAAAAAGGTGGGACTTGGATCAAGACTGAGGACCTTGATATAAGGAGATTTTCACACTGAAAGTAGAATATGGTTATCCTTACTATTTCGCCACTTTGACATCCTTATACAATAACAAATGGTAGCTATGAGTTGCAGCAAATACAGTCGTACCTTGGAAGCTGAATGGAATCTGTTCCAGAAGTCTGTTCGACTTCCAAAATGTTCGGAAACCAAAGTGTGGCTTCTGAAGCCAATCGGAAGCAGCGAAAGCCCCGTCAGACCTTTGGGTTCCAAAGAACGTTTGCAAACCAGAACACTCACTTCCGGGGTTGCGGTGTTTGGGAGCCAAAGCGTCTGAGTACCAAGGTGTTTGGGATCTAAGGTATGACTGTATGTTCAGCCATAGAGGATTTCTTACAGAGTTACAGTAACCAGATCATTAACATTTGTAACTCTGCCATTAAGGTTTGGCCTATGAGTTGGAGTCAGGGATTTTACAAAGAAGCTTAATGTTCTTTTAATGATGCAAGCAGGCATTCTTCCAAATGGGCCAACTACCTGTAGGGGTTTCAGACCGGGCCTTTTCACTTCAGCAGGAAGTGGGAGAATGTGTGTGTGTGTGTGTGTGTGTGTAAAGAAGCAGTTTGCAGTTTGAATTTTGGAAAGAAAGATACAAAGAGAGCTGAGAGTTTATTGAAGGCAAAGTATCCCAAGGCTTCTGGGTATCTGCTGTGCCATTTAAGGAATGTTCTGCCTGTATACAGGATTTTGTTTATAAATCAAATATTAGTGGGACACCATGATTTTGCAGGTGGCGCTGTGGGTTAAACCACAGAGCCTAGGACTTGCCGATCAGAAGGTCAGCGGTTTGAATCCCCACGATGGGGTGAGCTCCCGTTGCTTGGTCCCTGCTCCTGCCAACCTAGCAGTTCAAAAGCATGTCAAAGTGCAGGTAGATAAATAGGTCTGGCAGGAAGGTAAATGGTGTTTCCGTGTGATGCTCTGGTTTGCCAGAAGCGGCTTAGTCATGAGCCAAAACCTGTACGCCGGCTCCCTCGACCAATAAAGCGAGATGAGCACCGCAACCCCAGAGTCGGCCACGATTGGACCTAATGGTCAGGGGTACCTTTACCTTTTTTATGATTTTGCAGTAGTGTCACATCCAAAGAAAACTAAACTCTGTAGCATTGTCACAAGAATGCCTCACTGCTCAGACAAGTGGGAACAAGGAACAACATTTATATTGCCCTACTGCCAAGGCTGAATTCAGTCCTCGTCCATTGGTTTTTATCATTCACTATATGCATATAAAACACCTAGATTAAAATTAATTGAATTAGCTCATTACTATTTAACTGGACTATTGACTAATGTTAATGCAGCCAAAAAATAAAACTGCAAGCACAATAAATTGTATAGCTAATATTGCACCTTATTTATTTTTCTTCCATTGAAGCACATTTGCACATTTGCATATACAATGGAAAATTTGCAGCACCTTCACTGACAAATTGCAAATAACTCATGCCATTAAATAAAATGTACCCACTATCTTATTTTCTTGCTTCTGTACTACTCACTAAAATATATGTTCCTATAGTTGAAGCAAATATGGAAGGCCATTAGATACTGATAACCTATGCATCATTTGAAAACAAATAACACACATGTGTTTGAATGTACTGAAAACCTTTTGGGGGTTATTTGTTTGTTTTTTGTTTGTTTTATTTATTATGCAAATACAAAACAAAGGCAAAGCATACATACGTCTGGCAAAAATAAAGACAAGAAAAGAAAAAGAAAAGAAAAACACACATGCACATACACACACATACACCCCTACATACAAACAAAAACAAAACAGGTACAAAAATAAATATGAAACAAAAATGGAACAAATTCTAAGAATATAAACAGTAAATAACTAAGACAGACATCCCAGGGTGCCATTTCTCTGCTGAGGTACTGGCTTTTCTGGAATGGTTTCCATTTGGTTATTTTTTGGTTTTGGTTTTGACTTCCGTCAATCACACTGCTGTTCATTTCCTGTCCCTAAAACAGTTTCTCCGTATTTCATTATATTCCTCATCTTGGTATGAGGAGTCATATTCTCACTTAGTGGCTTATTCTAAACACAGACAAATCCTGGTTGTTCAACGTTGATTCGATAAATAAGTATTTAGGCATTCCCATTCCTTCTGGATAGTTTTGTTAGACTTATTCCTTAAGGCTTTGATTAGCTTAGCAAGTTCCAAGTACTCGCTTAATTTTGGTAGCCATTCTTCTTTAGTTGGTATATACCCTTCCAATTTTTGGCTATTAATACCCTAGCTGCCAGTAATGAAAACCTTTTTGAGGCTTTGCTTGTGTATTGCTTCACCGTGAGCCCTGAGCCCAACCTACAATTCAGCTCAAATGAACTACAGCAGCATTATAGTGTGCATAAGTACATGGCATTTGTTGTTGTTTAGTCATTTAGTCATGTCCGACTCTTCATGACCCCATGGACCAGAGTACGCCAGGCACTCCTGTCTTCCACTGCCTCCCACAGTTTGGTCAAACTCATGCTGGTAGCTTCGAGAACACTATCCAACCATCTCGTCCTCTGTCGTCCCCTTCTCCTTGTGCCCTACATCTTTCCCAACATAGGGTCTTTTCCAGGGAGTCTTCTCTTCTCATGAGGTGGCCAAAGTATTGGAGCCTCAGCTTCAGGATCTGTCCTTCCAGTGAGCAGTCAGGGCTGATTTCCTTAAGAATAGATACGTTTGATCTTCTTGCAGTCCATGGGACTCTCAAGAGTCTCCTCCACACCCTAATTCAAAAGCATCAATTCTTCGGCGATCAGCCTTCTTTATGGTCCAGCTCTCACTTCCATACATCACTACTGGGAAAACCATAGCTTTAACTATACAGACAGGTAAGCAAAATATTCTTAAACTTGGGATGGGCAACTGGTGGTTGAGGGATTCAATCCATATCAGGGGAGGGGCTGCCTCATCTGCATTGTCTTTCATTGCCAGCACTTCTTTCCCTTTATGCTGTGCAGATCGACTAGTAGGCAAATGGCTCATCAAGCTGTTATTATTTATTATTGTTATTTAATTATTCCTTAAACCTCAATATCAGCCTTCATCTGAAGATCACAGAGCAGTTTACAATATAAAAACACAAAAATACATACCATAATAACAAAATAACACCCACACAGATTGTTTAAAAAGCTATAGATTGTTTAATTAGCCAAAAGGCCTGGAAGAAGAGGAATGTTTTCACCTGGCACCTAAAGATAGGTAATGAAGGTGCCAGGTGAGCCTGCCTAGGGAGAGCATTTCACAAGCAGGGAACCACTGTAGAAAAGCCTCCTTCTTGCATTGCTGCTCTCCAGACCTCTCATGGAGAAGGCACATGAAGAAGGCCCTTAGATGATGATTGCAGGGTCCAGGTCTGTTGCGTGTCGAGACCCCGCAGCCACCCCCTCATTGGAAATAACTCACACAAGGACACAGATATTAGGTTTATGTTGTTGGGCAAATTTTGGCCACAACTTTATTGAATTACAGAATGCGAGCGGTATTGGCTTAGGCATTGATTGTTGTTGTTGTTGTTGTTGTTGTTGTTGTTGTTTAGTCATTTAGTCGTGTCCAACTCTTCATGACCCCATGGACCAGAGCACGCCAGGCACTTCTGTCTTCCACTGCCTTCCGCAGTTTGGTCAGACTCATGCTGGTAGCCTCGAGAACACTATCCAACCATCTCGTCCTCTGTCGTCCCCTTCTCCTTGTGCCCTCCATCTTTCCCAACATCAGGATCTTTTCCAGGGAGTCTTCTCTTCTCATGAGGTGGCCAAAGTATTGGAGCCTCAGCTTCAGGATCTGTCCTTCCAGTGAGCACTCAGGGCTGATTTCCTTAAGAATGGATAGGTATGATCTTCTTGCAGTCCATGGGACTCTCAAGAGTCTCCTCCAGCACCATAATTCAAAAGCATCAATTCTTCGGCGATCAGCCTTCTTTATGGTCCAGCTCTCACTTCCATACATCACTACTGGGAAAACCATAGCTTTACTATACGGACCTTTGTTGGCAAGGTGATGTCGCTGCTTTTTAAGATGCTGTCTAGGTTTGTCATTGCTTTTCTCCCAAGAAGCAGGTGTCTTTTAATTTTGTGGCTGCTGTCACCCCTTCATGGGTGCTGTACCCCTTCACTACCCAAGGATCACTGCCTTGCCATGGCAAAGGGGCTTGAATAACTCAGAGAAGCTATGAACTATGCCGAGCAGGCATTGATTGGACCTGACTATATCTGACTCCTGCCCATTGTGCAGGAAGTCCAGTAAGGGTAAGCCACTGGTAGGGGGAGCCCTGTTGATGCGAACAGGAAGTCCTCTGGCTCGCTCCTCAGTTTAAACGGCCCCAGCCACGCCCACGCCCCCCCCCCCGGCCAGCAGATTGGCTGGCTGGGCTCTGACGTGGCCGGGATCCCCCAGGCAATGGGGGACAAAGTCCCCCGCCCCCAGTGGGGAGTGGGTGGCCACGCGGTCCACCGCAACTCCTTCCCACTGGGAAGTGGAGCAGATTTCATATGATAAGAGGCAGCCTTTCCTGGTAAACTAGCTTTCCAGATAAATAGAACCAGAGGCTCTGTCAGGCTTTTTTTTCTATGGCGTTCACTACTGTGCATGCTAAAACACAGGTCAACAGGTGTGAGGTAAGCTGTGGTGTCTTATGGAAGAACTCTGACAGAGCCTGTCTTGATATTCTGTTGTGCTCGTGTCCTCTTGTTGGCCACTGTGAAAACAAAATGCTTGGGCAGATGAGTCTGATCCTGCCAGACTCTTCTTATATTCTTGGGTTTATTCTTTTGGAAAGCAGTACACAACCCTTTGTCTCCAATGAGCACATTTGTAAGGCTTTGAGTTTCAGCTATGCCTGGGATGAAATATCACAGTTAAGAACCTGAAATGCTTTCAGGAGAAACCCCTTATATTGTTAGTCCTTGGTTACATGGCTGTAAAGTTAACCTCACTTTAATTCACAAAGCACATTTGCTGGGGTTGGGGGGGAAAGACAGTCAGAGACAGCTGGGAGGGAGACAGGGGAGAAATGAAGAAATAGGGATGTTGCATTGCATTGTGTGCGATAG
Organism: Podarcis pityusensis; assembly: GCF_964106645.2. Taxonomy (NCBI): domain Eukaryota; kingdom Metazoa; phylum Chordata; class Lepidosauria; order Squamata; family Lacertidae; genus Podarcis; species Podarcis pityusensis. Next base: position 48,727,233 of record NC_138026.1, read on the forward strand.
CAGATTTGCTAGGATTCTCGGTAATTCACCTCTTTGTACTTACAAAAAAGAATTTCATTTAATTTTGCCCTCATTGAACCTCTGAGGCTAAAATCATACTGGGAGTCAAATATAGGCATAATTCCCCAAGTACTGTTAAAGGAATTTACTCAGGAGGAGGTCTTCAAAAATTGTTCACCTGCTTTCCAGTCCATTAAACTCAGGCATGTTTATAGGAGGTTGGAGGCTATCTCATTCCTCCCCACTGTGTGGACTGTTCTTTATGGAGAGACATTAAAAAAAAACCACCCTGTATACAGATCGAGCCTGTATAAAATGTAAACTGGGATGCCATCTTTTTATTATCTACAAACTGCCAGACATGAAAATATTTACTACTAAAGATAAATTGCCTAATTGGCTACATTCCTTAAAGATCTGTAGTAGTAATTTCTTTATACTACCAAAAAACAACAACACACACAGCATCTGAATAGGCTACACTCAATTACTATTCTGCTCACTGATACAAGAAATAGTATCTTGGCATTATTTTCTTCATAAAGTGGTGGTATTTAGAAACCATAGCATGTGCATGCAATCTGATTTTTATTTTTATGACCATCTCAATTCCACTGCATGAAAAGCTTACAACTAGCAGGTATCCATTATGATAACCTCTCCCATTCTCTCCCGCCTCCGACATCGTCACCCTTCTCTTTTTTTATTGATGTGCACAAAGCACTTCTCAATGATGTTTTCATGGTTTGTAGAACATATTCAAACTTAGCTGAGAAATGAGTTTCAAGAGTAAGACTGCTACCGGGAATGCCAATGGGCTAAGAACATTTTTGACATATGTGCATTGCTGAGCTTTATTTGATTTGCAAGTTTAGAGGAAAGAGTTGAAAGATGCAGTGATCTGCAGCTTAATGGAACAACAGCCTCACATCAAAGAAATGGGTGATTTGAATGAGTGAATGCCAGTTCTTACAAAGTGATTATAAAATCATTATGCAGGGTTTAACTGTATAGGGAAAGTTTGCCATCATGCTGGGGGGTTGCCTTGGGTTACACAGATGTGGTTTGAACATCACAGTAAGCCAAACTGTGACTCTCTATGACCCACAAACATGTTGTCTCCTGGTAGGGAGCTTGCACCTGTTTAGCTGAGCATGGGACAGCAGCTAAGCCAAAGTTGGACTTAGCTTGTCATCCAAACTTAGGATCATAGCTAAGATCTCTCCTCCTTAACCATGTAACCATAAGACAAACCTTAGCTATGAATTGTGGTGAAGGAGGAGAGACAACCAGAGTCCCAGGTTCAGGCACCACACTAAGCTTAGCTGCCACATCACACTGACCTCAAATGTTTGGGGCTGAGCAATGCAGTTCAGATCCTCTCTCTGGTAACCAGACCACCAGAATGACCAGAAACATCAAGTAAATGTATATGTATCTGAAACATGTACAGGGAAAGCACTAAACATGTGGGGGCACTTTTTGATATTCACAAAAATAAAGGTGAACGTAGGTAGCAGTTTTGGCTCCGTCCTGTTCTTTATTAACTGGAATTAGTGTTGAAACATTCCACTCTCTGATACATAATTATGAAACTCATTACCTAAATACAGAAAATCTACTCCATAAATTTCTGACTTACTCATCTTCTTGTCAAATAATAATAAATACTATCACGGCTACTACAAAGAGAAAAAGAAAACAATATACGCCTAACAGAAAGGATTCAACAGTAATATCAAATCCCTTCCGTACATAGGTTTTATTAATATTTTGATGCAATATTGCCTACATCCTTCTTCCTCAGGCAGGTCATTACACAACTGCTAAAGTGTTTGATAAATTAACTCACCATAATAAATTAACAGCTTATCCTAGATCATAACTGTTTTGACCATGCAATTATTTTCAGCTCCCTGAGGCTCAACAAGTACCACAGCCATTAGATTTAGTAAACAAGGCAATACTTGAAGGATTTTGTTATTTTAATTACACTTGTAATGTTTCCGGTGAAAACAACTTTGAAGATCATTGTGGCAAGGTTATGGGGTTCATGAGTGATTTCCCAGAAGCAGTATGTTGAGTCAAATTTTATATAGTAAATTATATATAATAATTATACTTAATAAGTAATAATTATACATACTCTATTTTTTCCAACCAGGCAACTAGGACCTGCTTCCCCACTGCAACATCTCTCCAGAGACCATATGGCATATGATAGACCCTTACCAGTGATTAGATTATTGCTGAATTTAATTTCACTCAACATGACTGATGCAGGAAGCTAATCTGTTCTAACAATTAGCTTCTTGGCACCTTTAGATTGGCATCCTGGCAAGCCAGTAATGTGAGGCTTGTACCATAAAGGGTCCACACCTACATTCAGGAACCATTGGCTAAAACCAGCTTGAAGATGTTCCTGAAGTTGTTGTTATTGTTAGTAATACTTATTTATTATTAGTCTATTCTGTCCTTCCTCACAAAGGAGCCCAGCACAGCAAACACCAAAATGTTAATTAGAAATCAGATGAAAACATATGAAAAACATTTCAAACGATCTGAAATCATTGGGACTGGGAGCGGCTGCTGAGACCACATGACACTGGTCTTGAAAGACCTACATTGGCTCCCAGTACGTTTCCAAGCACAATTCAAAGTGTTGGTGCTGACCTTTAAAGCCCTAAACGGCCTCGCTCCAGTATACCTGAAGGAGCATCTCCACCCCCATCGTTCTGCCCGGACACTGAGGTCCACTGAGATTCTTCTGGCGGTTCCCTTGTTGCGAGAAGCCAAGTTACAGGGAACCAAGCAGAGGGCCTTCTCGGTAGTGGCACCCGTCCTGTGGAACACCCTCCCACTAGATGTCAAAGAGAAAAACAACTTTTAGAAGACATCTGAAGGCAGCCCTGTTTAGGGAAGCTTTTAATGTTTGACGGACTATTGTATTTTAATATTTTGTTGGAAGCTGCCCAGAGTGGCTGGGGAAACCCAGCCAGATGGGCGGGGTATGTATGTATGTATAAATAAATAAATATTATTTACAAACCAGTCAGATACCCTCACAGTTTATGATTTTAAGGTTCTCAGGAACAGTATCTTTCAGCCTGGGTAAACAAGAATGATTGTTCCTATTGAAAGTTGATAATGTGGAAGACAGAAACATTTCACCAGGAAGGGCAGACTACAAACAGGGAACCACCACTGAGAATGCCCTGTCATGAGATAACTCCAGCCGGGCAGTCTCGTGTCAGAACCACCAACAAGACTTCAGCTGCCAGTCACAGGGTCTGAGATTATTGATAATGGGGAAAGCATTATTTGCGGTACTTGGGTCCCAGCCTCCATTTAGCACTTGGTGTACCAGTACTAACACCTTAAATTGGGCCCTATAGTGCCGGCCAGTAGAGTGCTTTCAGGACTTGGTGGCGCATGGTCTCATCGGGCTGTCTCATTTACAAATCTAGCAGCTGCATTTGGCACTAGCTGCAGCCTCCAGCCTATCTTCAAGTGCTGCCCCAAACAGACTGCATTACAGTAGTCCAAGTGGGAGGCTACCAGATCATGGACAACCAAGGCCAGGTGATCCTGGTCCAGGAACAGCTGTAGCTAGCAAATCAGCTGAAGCTGCTCCAAGACACGCCTGGCCTCAAAAGTCACTTGAGACTTAAGTGAGAAATTGGAATCCACAAGTATTCACAAACTACCAACCCATTCCTTCAGAGGGAGTGCATTTCCTTGGAGGTCATGCTTGTGGTTTGAGTGGACAACAAATGCCTGTAGATCAGATGGGAAGATTATGCACCACTGACTTCTCAGGCTGCTGAATAATGATATTGTTGTGGGACTTCAAGTCTCTCTCTTGATTGATCAGGTTTTTAGTGTTAATCACTTCAGGTGGTTTCATGAGAAGTGATTTATAAATGAAATAAAACCATGCTTGTTCAGCAAGGAAAACTGTTTGGTGTGTTTACTTATGATGTTTGAACTTCCAGTTTTGAAGGAGTGGCCTGCATATGAAGCATTTTCATAAGGAAGCATAGGAAAATATTTTAGAGACTAAGGCCTTTTTAAAAGAAAAAACTGATTGTCTGTAGACACACCACTTGAAAATTCATAAATAGAGCTTATCAGCTTGACAGTGTGATTTATAAATTATGGGGATAAGGGACAAGAATGCTGGAAAACAATATAAAGTTTTTTCCTCCTCAGTGGGTCTACAGTTAGGTTGTGCCAGTGCCATAAGGAATACTGATGATTTATGATGTGGTGGAATCGGAGCTGGCAAAATGCATAGGCCTTCTCCCAGAATATTTATTTAAAAAGAAAGAAAGAAAATGTTTCCCTGCAGAACTGCTTATGTTGTGTTAATTTTTCCCTCTTAAATAGGAAACCCTTCCATAACTCAGAGAACCAAGCATATTTTCTCTTTTTATTTCAGATTGGATTGTTTTGCTTGCTTGCTTGCAAAAAAAAACTATATAATGTCCTAATTCTTCTTGGTCAGTTTGCCCATAGATCAGGATGGTTGTGATGATAAACCAACCATTTGAAATCATTGGGCTGCCATGTTCACCAGCTTCAGATGACAGTAAAGTGGTACCTCAGGTTAAGTATTTAATTCATTCCGGAGGTCTGTTCTTAACCTGAAACTGTTCTTAACCTGAAGCACCACTTTAGCTAATGGGGCCTCCTGCTGCTGCCGCGCCACTGGAGCACGATTTCTGTTCTTATCCTGAAGCAAAGTTCTTAACCTGAAGCACTATTTCTGGGTTAGCGGAGTGTGTAACCTGAAGCGTATGTAACCTGAGGTACCACTGTATGAGTATTTGAGCAGTTATTGCATATTAAGCACAGCAAAAAAAAGGGGAAAAAATAAAACAATTGCTTTTGGGGGCCAGTGAGTTCAACTGGGCATGGATAAGGGGGAGCATTTCAAACATGTGCAGTAGCATCCAACGAGATGGGGCACCATTGCTCTCCAACACTCTTGGCACCACATGCCACACTAGGATAAGCTCCCCATCCCTCAGCCTTCCCCTCTCCTTTTCAGTAAGTGCCAGTGACCTGCTATGTTGGGAAATGACCCATGCTGCCTCACCAGCCGCTATTGAGTGTATGATTTATCCACACCCACTCTTGTAGGTGGCTGGTTCTAGAGTCAATTTAGCTCGAAAGCAGCAAGTTGAGGACAAACATGCATGATTTTGTATTGAGAAAAAATCTACTACATGCTCATAGCTGTCAAGTGTCCCTTATTTGAAGGGACAGTCCCTTATTCCAGCGCCATGTCCCGCTGCTGTCCCTTATTGATGGATGTCCCTTAAATGTCCCTTAAATGATGTCCCTTAAATTTCAAAGGAAGCAGCTCCGCTCCCTCCCTCCCTGCCAGCCAGGGAGGAGGGAGGCTCCAACTGTGTTGCTTGGCTGTGTTGCTCACCCAATAAGAAGTCTAAGAACAACTGGGGGATGGAGCTTGAATGCCTTGTGTGTGGCTAGTTAATGCAAGCTGAGGGGGGTTTTGAATGCTGGACGCTATTTTGTTGCACGTGCTGCTGCAAACTTTGCAGTGCAAAGCCAGGCCAGGGAGCCATCTTAGGCTGAGGCTACATAGGCCTTGTGGTGCATGTGATTCAGATTCTATTCAGTTGAACCTCTGGTTACAAAGTTGGTTGGACAGTGTTCTCGAAGCTACCAGCATGAGTTTGACCAGACTGCAGGAGGACAGGAAGACTGGAGTGCCTGGAACAGGTGAGGCTGCAGGTCCCTTATTTTAGCTGCTGGTCCCTTATTTTCAAATCTGTAAGTTGACAGCTATGTACATGCTACAGATGGGTGTGTACACAGCCTAAGGCAGATTCTTATGCTCCACTGTGGGGAAATGGTTGCAAACTGAAGCCCATATTCAGTTAGGGAAATGTGTGATCACTGCTATTCTACATGGCTTACAATGGGCGGTTTTCATGTGTAAGCAGCAGCAATGGCCCCTGCACTAGAGAAAAACTGTTTAATCTGATGGTTCCCCAACTACCCATAATCATCCTACAAAGCATATATCAAAAACATTTAAACCAGGTATAATTTGGACTTTGAAAAACCAAGCAGTGGTATGGCACTTTCAGTTCAGTATGCCGATGGTTGTGGTATTTTAAACAGCCCATCCATTATTGCTATCAACAGATCATTTATAATTACAATGTACACATTCTATTTTCAAACCATGTAAATGTGGATTTGGATGTGATGCTTTTAAACATTAAATAATTCAGTCTTATGCTTCTGGGGGGGGGGGGGATATGATAGTGGTTCAGTAAACCCTAAGCACATTCTGATCCATATTTTTCCTCCCCCTCCCCAAGTGTTGCAGAGAAAGCCCCACAATCCCTTTTAATATCAGCTGCATAAACCAGTTCATACTTGTGCTTCCCTGTAGAGGCAAAGTCACTTAATATAACAGAGCAACAACATGCATCTGAAGTGTACTAAAGACTGTGTGGTTGCAGATTAATTTACTAAAAGGATTGCATGAATGAATAAACACCTTGGTCTTTGTGCACTTATGGTGCTCTTAATCATTCAGGTTAATATTCTGCACTAGAACAGGAGGAGGACACCTACATTCTTCATTTATATTGAAATAGAGAAGCTTACAGGAAATTGAAAAGAAAGTCCCCAGCTCAGTAGCTTGTTCTCTATGGAGCATCATCCCTAAATCCCAGGTATATATTTTAGGTTCTCTTTCACACAGATGTATAGATTTACAGTGATGGCCATCAGATTGTCTCTAAAGCCCCAGAAATAAATGCAACTTTTATGCTGTGATATTAAAATATCATATTTTTGATGCTGTCACTGTGGGGCAATAGTTTTTCAAACATGAGGCTGAATCAGTATGCCACACAAGCTACAAAACAGGTTCAGGGGTTTAAAAATGATTAGCCTCTCTTATCCCCCATGTTTTGAAACGTCACAATATTCTCAGCGAAGGATGGCAGTGAAGTCTGCAAAAAGCAAACTTCTTTTTCTTCTTTTAATGACACATTCACGAACAGACCAGATTTCCCCTGCACAGGGAGGGTCTTGTAAGTTCAACCATTTAAAAAATCACCCAGGACTTACTGGTGTAGGAGTCTCATCATCTCAAAGTCTAGGATATTTAAAATGCAGTCAAACAAACAATTCATGTTTTGCTAGATAGGCACAAGACAGGAGCTGAAGCTCAGTTATCCCTGTAAATTTGCTAGAGAGGACTCTGTGACAGACACTCCCACTGTGCCCTGACAGGGGCAGGGCGCAGTTATATATATTCTCCTACCTGCCTGGGCACCCTCTCTTACTCTTTCCTGCTCTTTCTGCTCTGCCAGCAATGTAACAACATCTGCTAAATCTGAGCTCCGTGTTCAGACTATATTTTAAGCTAGACTTAAGCATGTCTTTGTAACTGAACTCCCACATTAAGCCTATTTGAACAAAGTTGCTCTATCTGCTACTCTTCAGCATGTCCTCACCCGTCAGCACGTAAGTAAATGTTCTTTTACCTTTTAAAAGGCTGTGAGATCATTTTAAGGGGGAGAAAAGGGGGATACTGTATACCAGAAGAATCCAGTCTACCTTAAAGCATCCTGGATTACTTCAAATAAAAGGCTAACACTAGCTGTTCTAAGCATCCCTTTTAAGGTGCAAAGGGAAGCACTCTGCTGAACTCACAAATGTGAGGAAGGAAGGATAATGTCTAATAATGTCTTCTAGCACCTATTCACATCCCAACACAGAGGAGGAGCAGGAAGGCAGGAAGCCCAGCAGGGCTACTGCCAGGATGCAGAAATTGTAAGCAGTTCAGAGAGAAGAGAAGAGGCCAGCCCTCGAAGACACCCGAGGCCTCTGTGGCATTGGTGGGGGTGAAGCATGAGGAGACCTTCAGGAAGAGCCTGGATATATTGACTCTTGAATACCCACCTCACCTGCCACAAAGCTTCTACAGTGCTGATGAGACAGAGAGCTAGGAGCTGATTCCACAAAGGCTTGCCATACATCAGGAAAATTCCTGACATGTCCTGGTTTTCGGGTATAAAAATGGTGCCGGGGGGGAATTTTGCTGAATCAGCAAAAAAATGAATCCAGATGTGAGGAGTTTTACGTTTTGAAATATGGCAACTCTAATCCCACAAAAAAATATTCTGTGTTTGAACTGGAACAAACTGGGATAGATTGAAAAGCCAGCATATATATATATATATATATATATATATATATATATAGTACACTGTGTTGAATTCCTACTCTCAGCTAATACAGTGGTACCTCGGGTTACATACACTTCAGGTTACAGACTCCGCTAACCCAGAAATAGTGCTTCAGGTTAAGAACAGAAATCATGCTCCGGTGGCACAGCAGCAGCAGGAGGCCCCATTAGCTAAAGTGGTGCTTCAGGTTAAGAACAGTTTCAGGTTAAGAACGGACCTCCGGAACGAATTAAGTACTTAACCCGAGGTACCACTGTAAAACAAACAGCCTGGTGAGCTGCCACCGGGGAACCCAAGGTGATGGCACTTCCCTCTCCAGCTTGCCACCACAGGGACCATCTTGCATTGACAGGAACAGAGAAGAAGTAGTTACAACTTCTTCTAAGCAGTTGTCTATCCATTTTATTGAAACTTAAAGAAAACATCTATGCTCCTTGTTACTTTGTAAGCTGCTTTGTAAGCCTGTAATGCCCACATTTTAGAGTGTGCTGCGGTGGCTCAAGTGCCAGACTAGGACTGGAGAGAGAGCTAGGTTCAAATATATGTTCAGCCATGAAACTCAGTGGGTGGCCTTAAGGCAGCTACTCTCTCAGCCTAACCTGCCCCGTAAGAGTTGTGGGCAGTGAAGATAAAATGTGGTCAGAGGATTACTATGAACAACTGCTTGGAGGCAAATCAGGCTATAAGTGAGATATATTTTCTCAGATGTAAACCCCACTCTGTTCAGTGGTGCTTGCTCCTAGGTAAGTGTGCATGGTAAGCCCCGTTAATCACAGTGGGACTAACCTTTGATTAAACATGGAGAGAATCACACTCCGACCCCTATTCACTCAAGTAATCTTCAGGTAAGGGAAAAGCAAAGTTATCTTAATCTTTTTAAGTCTGCCTCACTGTAGACTTGGGAATGAACCAGGATAAAGGATGAGACTGCTCCGCCATCTTTTAACAGACAAGCCGCAGGTTGCAAATGCTGAAGGAATGATCTACGTTTGGAAATACATTGTTATCACAGGTGTAGCTGGTCAAAACTCCCCTTTTGCCTATTCTGCTGTGGACACTAGTAGCAATGTTGTCTTTGCCTTCACTGCTAACTCTAACCTGATACACGTGTTCACCCCCCCCCCAAACTGTCTCTTTTATCTATCATTTTATTTTATTTTTAAGCACTTTGACTCATTCATCCATTGGAAGCAGCCTCAGGTTCCCTCAAGGCATGTCGCAGCAACAGCTCAGTGATCTCGCCAAATGTTTTGCTTACATTTTCAAATAAAGATGGAAAAACAAAGCCAAACACCAAGTATTTAATACATTTCTCAGCTAATAAAAACAAGAATGCTTGGATGTTAGACATGGTTCAGCAGCAGAAACAGCGATTGTGAGTGATTCTTGTTTCTATTCAGCACCGTGCATCAGTTAGTTCCATGCGGCTTTTATTTCTGTTTCATGAGGTGTGGATAAGGGTAACTGCCGGGACCTTCTCATTTCATCTTACAGGTTTTTGTACGCACTGTAAATGCAGCACTACAGAGATGTCCTGCTCGTTCTTAGGGGTGCAACCTTCAATCAAACAGTTGCTTAGATAAATTGATAACAAGCTATTTTAATCAACTGTAAGGATACAAGCAATTAACTGGGCAACATAGTTGGGATTTTAAAAAATGTGAATTCTTTTTTTAAAAAATACTCTATTTTTAACATAATGATAAAGATGCCCTTGAAAAACAATATGCCACAGACAAGAACAACAGCAAGGGGGAGGGTATCTCACACAAATCCTCTGTGAATTTAAAACAAAAAAATGCACAGAAGGGACCACATAATCTAGCCCCTCTGACTACTGAAACCATGAGGCCTAGTCCCACTCAGCACTTTCACATGCTGCTCTGATAATGCTCCATCATCTGTGAATCATACAGACATTGGGATGAGATCTGCCTGTGTACAGATTAACACAGGTAGAGCTTCTTCATGAGGAGAGACCTATATTTATTTAGTTTAAATGACTCAATAAACAATGTACATTATATAGGTCAGGGAAAGTGGTGGTGCAAGTCATGGGGCTACAAAGCTACACAGCCCCCTCCACACATTACAGTGGTACCTTTGGTTACATACACTTCAGGTTACAGACTCCGCTAACCCAGAAATATTACCTCGGGTTAAGAACTTTGCTTCAGGATGACAACAGAAATCGTGCAGCAGCGGCGCAGTGGCAGCAGGAGGCCCCATTAGCTAAAGTGGTACTTCAGGTTAAGAACAGTTTCAGGTTAAGAACAGACCTCCAGAACGAATTAAGTTATTAACCCGAGGTACCACTGTATTTCAATGTGTGGGGATGTTTTTCTCAATCTCTCTTTCTAGCTTTCTGCATGAAGGGATGTATACTGGTGTGTTATTTGCATTCCCACTCCAGTCTGAAGTCTTGCAGTTCAATAGGGCTATATTATGCAATTCAAAATCTTAAACAGTTCTAATGTCTCACCTAAACTCACTCTCCTGTCTGATTTCTCTTTTCCCCAAAGTTCTGTCCTGAACCCTGGCATACCTGGAGGTAAGTCCTGCTGGTGCACACAGTTCCAACGGCAATGCTAAAGAGTAGTCAGACAATCCAAAAAGTCAAATACTGATCCAGGTCCAATACAACAAGCAAAATCCAAAGTCCAACAGCAAAGCCCTGTTCCCACCTCTGCAGAAGATGCCAGGCTGGAACACCTGGAGTCAGTCCCAAAATCACACTCCAGTGGTATTCCCGAAGCAGTCTAGCCGTGGTCCATCAACGTGGAAAGTTGAGCAGACACAGAGTCTCTGCTTTGCTTCCCTTTTATCCTTCCAATCTTGATTGACACATATGGGTTTGCTCCAGCTGCTCCATTTGACAAGACATGTGATCCTCACCTGCCCTGAGCTAAGTTACCACAAACCTCCTCCCAGACCTACCAAGCCCCATGATTCCCACCTGGTCATCTAGGGAGCCAGGCTGTGTTCCCTTGCCTGCCTCAATTTCCTGGAGTGCCCTTCCGATTCCGACTGTTCGTGACGCCTCAGTGACAGGAGTACCTCTGGTTCTGGTAATGTGTGCCCCTTCCCTGGCTCCCATGAATTGTCAGCTGCCCCCTCAATGTCCTCTGGTGTCCCATGAGTACCTCCTAAGTCCCCAACCTCCCCTTCCCCATCTTCAGCTTGCTCCGGAGTGTGCCAATCACACTCCGGAGCAACTACAACCTTCGCCAGGATCCTCTTCCCTTTCCTCAGTGTCCGGCCAGTTCATAATTCTCTCAGCAAAGGGGGAAAAAATCATCTTTTTACACCTTACACCAGAATTGTGGGAGCATCCCTTTTCATATCTATGGGGCAGCAAAGTGAAAAGGATTCTCCCACTCCACATGTAATTGATTACAGTCATACCTCATGTTACGCACGCTTCAGGTTACGTGTTTTGGGGTTGTGGACCACGGAAAACCCAGAAGTACTGGAATGGGTTACTTTCGGGCTTTGCCGCGTGCGCATACGCAGAAGCGCTAAATCATGCTGGCGCAGATGCGGCGCTTTAGGATGCGAACGCTGCGGGTTGCAGACGTGCCTCCATCACGGATTACATCCGCAACCCAAGGTTCCACTGTATTTTAAGCAAACATCTACAATTTAACAAGAGTGATCAGCAATCAGTAGGGTTCTGTATTTTTAGACAAGGAGCATTGTGTTCATACATGAGGAATAAATCACCTTGGAGCCTCTGTTGTGTCTTTTATGTCAACATCTTATTGTTCCTTATACAGCAAAGAAAACTAATTTAAAATGAGAATGAGCATTCCTGCCAATTTAGTTTTTACATTGCTTTTTTTGTTTAATAGTTTAATTGTTTTTACATTAAACCTCACTGATGTAAGTACTGTTTTGGCTAATCAAGGCCTCCACTAGACTCTTCTATTTGTGCCCCTGAGTTTTAATCTGGGACTTCCACAGGAGTCAAACCAGCCAAGAAAAAATTCATCTGGGGAATGGAAAGTACCTGGATTCTGCTTTATTTATTAATTATTTGGATTTATGTCCCACCTCAGGATAACAGCACAAATATATGAGATCATGTCCCTTAATGGGCTCAAAATAACCGCGCCCCATGAATGTGTTGGCTATTTGCAGTATGGTAGCGCTGCAGAGAGCTTGCTGGGGAGACCATGCATTACAAAGGGACTCAAAAATAACTTAAACAAGGCTTTAATTACAAAAACAAAAACTCCTTTTACACTAAATACATCAACAAACAAACATGACCCAACCACCAACCCATCCCCCAGGGTAATGGGAGAGCTAGGTGCTGCTCCTTATATACTACACCCAATTGCCAACACAGCTTAATCAATACAACTCAGCAGCACCTGCTATGTTTCACAGCTGTAAAGCTGGGTCTCGTTATCTTGCTCTGGCCCTTGCTCTGGCCCCTTAAAGATATACACATCGAGTGGAACAATGATGAACCTTTACATTTAAAGAAACCATTCAACAGAATGGACCTAAGAGGAGAGAAAGGAGAGAGAAAGGGGGACAATTATCTGATAAGAAAAAAAATCTGCCTACAGATGAAGTAAAAATAAAAGCTGTTTGTTGCTACATTTGCTCATTTTTTCCCATTTGTACGGCTACCATTTCCCCAGACATCCTAAAAAAGCTCAGCAATTTTTGGGGTGTCCTGGTTTTTACTTTTTGAAATATGGCAACTCTGCCATTTGACTACATTTTAGATCCACACTTCCAAGCTTTGTAATGACAAAGCTAATAAGTAACTGGATGTGTCACAAGGTATCAGGACTCAACTTCCACACATACCCAGAAGAACAGAAATTCCTACAACATTCATCATACCCATGACTTGCAGTCACAAGCACCACAGGCCAAGATTTTTAATGGCCTCCAAGAACACAGTGTCCAAAAACATCTACCACACTCAACATCGTAGATATGACTGCGGAGGTTACAACAGTCTTCCCTGTGCCACACCTGTAAGCAAAGAGGCGCTTGCATAAGGAAGTCCTAGTCAAATCAGCACTCCCAGCTGTCTGCATACAAGTGTGTTTCCCACACTTTCAGAAACAACACTGTTTTTGGACCAATTATGTCTGCTGCATAAAGTGTGGAGAGCTAAGAATGAACACAGTTTCAATTTAAGTATGTTTCCCTACTGACAAAAGGACTGTTATTAGCTCTATACACCATCTCAAGGGGGGTTTACGTCAAGGCTGATATTATGCTCCGTTCATTCGCAACCTATACAACTAGCAGGGGATAGCAGTTTTACCAGTTTTCTGCCAAGTGGCTGCTGAAAACACATGCTTTGAAATGGATAGACCCCTCAGGTGCCAGTGTGAACTAAATGAATGTACACGGTACATCCTCTAGGAACATGGATCAACTATATGCATTTGACCAAACAATATAATACAGCAAGCAAGCTGTTTCTATTTTTCTTGCTCAGGCAGGAAATGGAAAGGGAGGGGGAGAGAAAATCTAGATAGTAGATTGATTTACTTGCAAAACATGCTAGGTAGGGAACAAATTCAATGTCAATTTCAATAGTTGTTCCTAGTGGTCAGAGGGCTGAAATGATAAATCATCAAAGAACAATGCTCTGCCTCTTCCATTTGTTCGGGGATTAGATGACACTCTAGCAAGTAGCTTTCATCTTCCTTCTGCTGTAAAGTGGGAGAGCTCCTCTAATAAGCTAGGGCGGTGGTGGTATTTCAGACAGCCCGTTAGTAGGGGGATAAATAAATGAAGAATTCCAAAGACTAGCACGAATATTCACAAATTCATATTTATTTTATCCACCAGCTCTGCCTCTAATGCTCTAATAAATTAAATTCTATTAGAAATGCTGTTCAGCTTTCATTCCTCTCAGGAGTGCCAGTAATCCAATTTGCATTGCTGGGGCATTTGCATAATATTTGCACTGCAATAAGTTTTTTACTTTCCCAAAGATATAAATTATATTGGTTTCTGATCTGACAGAGGAGGGCCCTTTGTTTCCAAATTCCTCTGTGTAACAAATTACAATCACTCTTACGGCTACTGAAACCAGCAACTATATCACATAACATTTTAGGAGTAAGTTGCAGCCTTTACCGAGGAGGCTTAATTTTTTTCCTTTCTATAAAACTATCCAAGGTTGTATAGATGATCCAGCTGCCACTAGCAAAATTAAATGAAAATTAACACACCTATTCCAAAATGCATTAATGAGAAAGACAACTGAGCACAGGCGTGTGTTGGCGGATGCATGTGTATGTTTTATACTAAGATAGTGTGTGCTGATCCACTTGTGGAGAATGAAATATCCCACCTCAAAATAGCATTTAGATTAAATGACCTCCGGGTCTCTGTAATACAACTCTTTTACAACTCCATCGTTTTGTATGTGTTCTTCCATAATCCACATCTTCAGATATTTGAAGCACAATTCGTGCTACATGCTAGTTTGCAGAAACGAATGCAAGAAGCACATTTCAAAACACTACATTGAGATGAATGTCATGCAGGCAGTCCTATCAGAAAATGGGAGATTATACAGATCAGCTGCTTGTGGGGAAGAGGGAATGGGAACTAAATTCAGCCACCCAGTTCTCTTCCTAAACAGTTGTTTGAAACTATCACATATTTCCTGAGTTGCTATGCATGTGCAGTCCTTGCACCTCAATTGAACAAGAAGAATATAGAGCAGAGCTGGAGGGGGGTGACCTAGATTTCCAGGGAGGCTTGCCAAGATGCCTCAGTAACTCCCCCTTCACTGAGTGGGCACATACCATTCCCTCTGCTATCACTGTTGCCCATTTTCTTGCCCTTGGACAAAGCATGTAAAGGATGCTACTCCTTCCTATTGCTCCCATCACTGCTCACCTGCATGGAGAGGGGCAGATGAAAAGGCAGAAGAAAAATTGGAGGAGGAGCAGGTCCAGGGCACTCTAAGGGTCAGCAGCTGGCCCTCTGGTGGGTGGTGGGTCCCAGCAGATGCCCAACAATGCCAATCTGTTGAATGTGAATCAAAACGAAAAGGTACATTCCTATCAATGATCCAGAAGAACAAAGCCTGACAGTGAACTTTCAGCAATCTGGTGGTACAAAAGCAACTGAAAATTGCCACCTCCTCCCAAAGAAAAGGGAACTAGTTTAAAGCAGATTCGGGGTGATTTAATCTTTGCTCACTCACAGAGCAACCCTATTCATGTCTACTCAGAAGTAAGCTAGATGGAGTTCAGTGGGAATGAGACTTTCTCCCAGCTATGTGACTAGAAGACTGCAGCTTTACAGTGCAGTCCTATACAAATTTACTCAGAAGTAGCTTCCACGGAGTTCAATAGGGCGTTCTCCTAGGCAAGTGGGTAAGGGACAGCAGCCTTAAGTATATTTTAGAAATTTGGCAGTGCCAGATTTTGGTTCTGTCCCAAATTTTCATATACAGAAGGGACAGCAGGTGCCCTTACACCTTTTATTGCTCTCTTCCTATAATGGCTATATTATTTTATTATTAGTGCTAGATTTTACTGCAGAATGAGGCATGGGCACACACAAAAACCTCTATAAACCTTCAATAGAGTAGATATAAAAATGCCTACCTTAACTGGTTACTGTATTCCTTAGCCAATTCAAGCGGCAGAACATTGCTCTTCCCAAAGGAAACATGAGTCTCAATATGTGCTTCAAGGCACAACTTTATGATTTGATCTTCAAGGTTTTATGGAAAGAACTATCAAGTTAGTGAGAAACCATTACAATCTCTAAACATTCTCAACTTCCCAGAATTTGCCCATGAACTAGTTGTATACTTCCCTGTCACCAAAGTTTCAGAGCCTTTCTATACATTTTTTTTTTTTACCATAAAGGTCCCGTGACCAGGTAGAATTTTTGGATGTATCACTTCACATTATAGTTGTGCGTCCTATTCTGAATGGTCTTTCACTTTAACATACTCCTGCTGGTTGAAATTAGCACACCAGGAAGAGGACTTTGTTGTGGTGTGCTAATTCTACTACATTCAGGGAGTGCTGCAAGAAATAGATTTGCATTAAATTGATATATAATCAATATTGTTTTATACTAGGTAGTAACCTAGATGCTAGCTCCAGGCTAATTTTTTTTATTTTAATTTGATCTTTGTGTCTTGTATCCTATTCATTGTCTGAGTGAAAATAGGTTGTTGGTGATAGAGAAAGTTCAGTTTTCTTTAAAAAAAAAAAAACCCCAAGCTGAACTATAACAAAATATGGATTGCTTTAAATGTTAGCCTCAAGGAAATAGTTTGATTTATTTTGAGATTAACGACACATTTGCAATCTTTCTTTTCACACATGTACAAACACATTTTGCTCCATTTTGTCAAAAGTGAGAACACGTGTTGGATTACTTTCAAACATTTCAAACACTTCTAGATATAACAGTAGATAATGCAATAAACGTTGGAGCATCTTTGCTAGTTTAGCAACTAATGGATCATTCGCTGGACTACCTGGATAACCAGGGGCATTCTCAAGATTTACTTCAGGTAAACATGCCATGCTTTATATACAGTGGTACCTCGGGTTACATACATTTCAGGTTACATACGCTTCAGGTTACAGACTCCGCTAACCCAGAAATAGTGCTTCAGGTTAAGAACTTTGCTTCAGGATGAGAACAGAAATCGTGCTCTGGTGGCATGGCAGCAGCAGGAGGCCCCATTAGCTAAAGTGGTGCTTCATGTTAAGAGATAAAGCAACAAGTAAGCAAGGGCCAGGGTGGTAGGTGGGGTAGGAAAAAAGTCTCTTCACAGTGACAGCCCCTAGACAGAGAGGCCTGGATCAGGCCCATTGTCATCACTTGATGACAACGAAGTCAGCTCAAGATCAAGCAGATCTTGGGTTGACTTGGCCTTGCTCCCAAAACACCAATTTATTTGTTAAAATGTTTTTATTCAAAACATGTCTTTCTGGTACATCTATATGCAGTGATATACAATCAAATGTAACCATGGATCAATGTGGTCAGATTTCCGCTTGCTACTGCTGGCAGTTCACTGGTGGGGTTACCCTGCCAATGGCAGAGCTTCTCAGCTAGTGGAAGCTGGCAGAGGAATAACTCTGCTCCATCCAAATGCTCTCCCGCATGGTGGGTTAGAGGTATGGATGGCTCTGCCCAAATGACTGCCAAGAGACCCTAGAAAATGAAAGGCACTTCGCAGGATTTTCTCTCAGTAGTCTCCAGCATTCTTTTGTGGCAGTCGTCATTTCTCCCTGACCCCAAACTATGTCCTAGAATATCGCTAGACCCAGAGCATTGTGGAGGATGCAAAATGGTGGGTGGGTTGCCAATGCAATTGCTGAGGAAGGAAGGAAGGAAGGAAGGAAGGAAGGAAGGAAAGAAAGAGGAAATAAGGTTGTTGTTCTACCATTGCTGAAGCCATTTGTGCACTGCACTGTTTAGAACACTCACACACAAACCCTCTCTTCCTTCATTTGCCTCTTAGAAGCACTCAGATACTATATATTCAACACCCAAATGATTATTAGTAAAGTTTCATTAGAGTAAGTTTTTCTGTAAGTGAAGAAGGCTGTTCTTCCTGTCGTTCAGAGATCCCTGTGAAATGGCTCTTGCACTGAATGCCTTTCATCCGTAAGCACAATCCATTTCTCCTACATAAAATCTGGCAAAGAGAACTGGTGGAGAGAGTTCAGCAACATATGGCCTTTGGAATTACCGTCATTCTGGACCATTCACTATAAAATTATTCAATTTAACTTAGATCTCACTTACTCCTCATCTAGAGGAGGTCCAGACTGGCAAATATGAAACTGATGAAAAGAAGAGAACAAGGACTTCTACCTTCCGAATGGCACCATTTCAAGCAGGAACTTTTTAATTCGATGGTATCTTTACTCAACAGAACATTATTCTGAGCAAACGATATTGAAGGATCATGATCATGAGAAGGGCATTGTTGGATAATAAGGTGTTTGTATTAGGTGTCCTGTGGAACCGCAGTTACAATTCTGCTTCCAGTGTATTGTGGGAAACAAATGCCTCAGTAGCACTAATGGGCTCTAGTATGGAAGCAGGTCAAAAGTTCCCTCTCAATTCTAGTGCCGCAGGATCAGATGATTTTCCTATTGCAAATATTTCTAAGTCTGTAAGGTCATAGTTATCTAAATTAAAATGTCTTGCTGCAGCTTTTAAAAAGCTTTCTGTTGCAAAGGTTGACCTGTGATTTCGGAAATGTTGACAATGGTCTGTAGTAGTTTTCTCAAGATACTGAAAGTAACATCAAGGGTGTTTGTGTTATTACATATTACATTTCTGGACTTGCAGGTTATATTCTCTTATAATATAATATGGTCTGCCAGTCACTCGATGTTCAGTGCTGACAGTTTCATTAAGATAAGTACAGGTGATACAACTAAAGAATTCATAGCAATATGATCCAGGACTGATGAAAGGTAGTTTTAGTTTAGCTCTCAGCAGTAGTGTGCATAGGTCTGGAAGCTGATAGGAAGCAATGAAAGGAGGCAAAATGGTATAAATTGGCTATGAAGGGATATTTATCCACAATTATAAAGTGAAGTTTGAAAGATAGTAGATGAGTATTCAGTATAAACAGGATATGATGTTCTTTGAGGGCATCTTCCTCATCTTTGGGAGAAGTTTTCTCTGAATAGAATAGCTTTCCAGTAGATGTCACTCAATGGCAAAAAGACACTATAGAGAAGAATGGTTGAATTACTGTTGCAGATATTTTTAACTGATGGCCAAATTGCACGAAATATGTTTCTTGACATGATTTGGATGGTGTGTGAGGCAACTTAAAGAAAACAGTCTGAGGCAGACTGAGGCTTTTAAAAGGAAACCGTGTGAGGTTTATCGATCCTAGCAAAGGATATCATCGGCTCACTACGCCCGGAAAGGGCTTCAAGCGCTATTCATCTTAAAAAGATCCCGGTGAGTTCCGATCCCTTATTTATATTGATTTTAGAAAAATGGGCAGCTCTTTGTCTGCTCCCCAACAGAAGTTTTTAAAAGACTTAAAATTTCTCCTCTCCTCCAACAAATTGGAAGTTCCGGATGGTGATTTAATACAGCTCATTCTGGCTATCAAAGAGCATTCCCCCTGGTTTCCTGCAGATGGGACTTGGGAATTAAAACTTTGGGACAAGATTGGGGAACATTTTCATGGGCACCCCAGCATAAGTGTTCGGATTCTAAATGCATGGTGCAAGGTTCGTTATGCCATGGGCTCTTTATCACCAAAAAATATCTCCATGGCTGCATTGCCAACACAACCTTCAGCTTCTTTAATTCAGCCTGCTGTGTTAGAGACTGTTCCAATACTTGCTTTGCCAGCAGCAGCCCCAGACCCCAAACCTCCGGACTACAGTTCCTCACCTGAGGACCCAATCCTGCAAAAATACCATGGTCTGGCTGGCAATGATCCTAATCTTTCAGTGGCAGAACCAGCTACTCCTTTTCAACGTGCAGTCCTTGGCTCTTCCTTAATTCAGGATACTATGGCATTCCCTGTTATTGTGCCCCCTGCTGGTGCTCCAGCAGGAACTCAAGCCCAACACCAACCTTTTGACTTTAAGATTTTGAAAGAGCTGCAACAGTCAGTAAAGGCAAATGGACTACAAGCCCCATATACGCAGGCGCTGTTAGAAGCCACATTAGCCCAGCTCTTGATTCCAGAGGTCATCAAGCTTTTGGCCCATACAGTGTTACCCCCATCAGCTGGTGTTTTGTTTGCCCACGAATCGGAAACTGCCTGCTGTGCTTATGCTCCAGCCTTGTTACAACAAGTCAGAGGAAATAATCCAAATGTTACCCTCGCAGACGTCTTAGATGCCATGTTGGGGCGTGGTCCCTTCACTCAAGCTTCAGTGCAAGCCACACTGCTGCAAATCTTATTGAGGGACACTGCTCTTGCTGCTAAACAAGCAATGAGAAAAATCCCAGAACCCACCAGTATTCAATCAAGGTGGGGTTCAATCAGGCAAGAGGCAAGAAAATCATATTCTTCCTTTATGGACAGGCTGCTTACAGCAGTGAGTCGCCAAATTGAAAATCCTGAAGCCAAACAAATAATTATCAAACAATTGGCCTTTGAAAATGCCAGTGAGGATTGTAAACTTGCATTGCGACCGATAATACACAATCCTGCCACAGACACAGCAGCCATGCTTCGCATTTGTCAGTCTGTAGTTACAGCCACCCACAAGGCTCATCTGCTGGCAACAGCGCTAAATGAAAACCAGCCTGTAGCCACCGATACAACTTGTTTCCAGTGTGGCAAACCAGGATCACTGATACCCCAGGGGGGGGTAGAACAGTGGCCTCTACCAAAAGAAAAATCCGCAGCAGCGGCACCAGCTATCTCTGACCAGCTTATTTCTGAACAATTGACTTTCAGCCACATTGAACCATCTTCATCCCACTGGCTCCAGCAGACAGGGAACAGTTTGCTTTTACATTGCCAGCATATAACAATTCGCAGCCCACCCAGCGATATCAGTGGGTTGTCCTGCCTCAAGGCATGCGGAACTCCCCTACACTTGGTCAACATTTTGTGGGTGAAGCATTGAAACCTTTCCGCATGCGCCACCTAGAGGTGCTGCACACGAACTGCATCTGGCAGTGTTTGCCTTCCTAACCATTTGCCTTGCCATCCTTTGCTGCACCGTTATACAAGGATCCAGCAGACGACCCAGTCCAGTTGAAACCACCATATTTCACCTCATCGGCTGGCAAGCAGCTGTCGTCAGCTTCCTACTCTGGCTGGCAGTATCCACGGCTCAGCCACTTTTGAACTAGAAGAACAGCGTTGTTGAATAAGACTTTTAGGGGAGAAAATTATAAGATATGGAGGGATGATATTTTTGTACAAGATATGATTATGTTTGCCGGTTTATTGCATGCTTCTAAGTGTTGGCTGTGTATGCACATGCCGCCCTTTGCCAGTCATTCCGGCATAATGCTTCATGGTGTGCCTGTCAATGGATCTTTTCAATTTACTAATATTATATCCCCTAAGCAAACCTTTTGGCCTCCAGTACAATTGACCCTCCATGAGCCTGCCCCCATTTGTTTTCAAATTAAAGAGGGGAAAGAATCATGGGGCATATATCCAAACTGTCAATATACATTGAATTTCACTTTTAATAGCTCTTGTTCTCTTACAGGAATATACAGTGACCAATCTCAGTGCTATAGAAGCGATACCAGTGCATGGCTAAAAACTAGGAAAGAATCCTACCATGCAAATTGGAGTCTGAATTCTTCTATCCCTGGCTTAGCAAATGCCACAGATGAGCAATTTCATATCAGTTCCTTATTTACTGCAGCCTTTTATTGGTCCCAACAGAGTAGTAATATCAGCTATTTACTCCAAAGAGAGTTATGGTTGCTTTGTGGCGAAAAAGCATACAAAGCCATTCCTCGAAACCTCACAGGCACATGTACATTGGGTCTCGTGGTTCCATTGTTGTATAAGGTTGATAAGTTACCATCTTCTCTTAGACTACGAAATCGTCGGGAGGTTAATTCGCCCTTAAACCAATATATCGGTACCCAGATCTCTCGGGCCTTGCTGCCCTCAGTGGGCGCAGCAATGAACTATAGGGACCTCCATCGGCTAGCGAATTGGACTGAAGGATTATTCAATGATACCATAAAGGCTTTGAAGAATCTCAACCAGGAGGTGTCTGCAATGAGAGCGGTGGTTTTACAGAATCGTTATACCTTGGATGTGATTTTAGCCTCAAAAGGAGGAGTTTGTGCACTTGTTCATTCTCATTGTTGTATGTTTATTCCTGATAATAATGTCAGCATATCTGCGACGATTGATCATATGGAAACCATGGTAGCTCACAATCCGTTTGCTCCTCCGCCTTCCATTGATCCATGGGCATGGTTATATTCTTGGCTTCCGGATGGAAGTTGGCTTCGACATTTATTGATTTTAGTGATCATTATAGTAGTTATTTGCATTATTTTGTGTTGCTGTATCCAATGTATTCTTTCTATAATCTCTATATGTACTGCATGGTTCTCCAGTCCGCAGCCCGCTTCCGGTGTCACAAGAGTCGCTTATCGTGCTCGATAACCGTATTGACTCTGATATAAAGTAAAGAAAGAGGGCATGTGGGAGTCATAAAGCCACGGTAAAGGCTTGTAATATTGCAGGGTGCCCCCTGACCTCGGCTGACCAGCACTCTGAGCTTTACAATGTATTGGAATGTAATGCAGTTGTGTTCCTCTGGGCAGTGATGCCCTATATGGTGAAGGGGGCAATAAAAGCCTTGACCGGATGAGGTAACGTGAGACACTGGCAAACAGCCATGCGGCTGGAGAGAGGAACAAAGGGTAATAAAAAGTGACCGGAGGAGAGGAAAGTCCGAAGGGAGCTGCTCCTACCATCATGAAAATATTGCTGGCTCTCTGTGTCTTTATTTTATGCTAAACTTCGCCATTTGTGCTCCGACAGGATGGCAGAAATGTTCCAATTTAAGTAAATGTAAACATATGTAGATAATCCATTGCTATCTTGATTTGTTTGATGATGAGATTATCTGGAAAAGCAGTGCCCGGTTTTCAATGGTGCTATTGCATGTACATTTTGTAGTTTGATAAATGGAATTAATATGGTTCTTAAATTGCTCCAGACTTCCTCCACTACTGCTCCAGATTACAAAGATGTAATCAGTGCATCCCCTCTCAGATTTCAAAAACCTGAAGTTAGATACAATTTATATGAATATAAGGTTGTACCAGTAGGACAGGTGAGTTTCTATTGTACGCAACAAAATGTGAAAACATTAAGATTGAATGCCAAGCCATGTATGACACCCTATGCTGAACAGAGAATACTCCTTTCTCATGAGATATCTGGAGATACCTCTTGATACCTTTTTCTACAGAGATATCCATAAGAATGTGGAAATATCACATATTTTGTAACTCTGTAAAATGTCAACACAAATGTTGCATTGACAGGAAGTCAATATTAATATTTAAACTTATTGTGACAAAGGGTTTTCATCTATATTTCATTGCACATTTTGACCTTAACATTCCAGCTTTACTGAGTTTTATTCTCTGTCCTTGAAATGCTTTCTGTGGGCAGAATATTACTCTTTACTTTGAACTGTAATCTTTGGGGACTCTAGTGAGAAAAGTGCACCATATTTAGAAGTGATTTATTATTTCAGCTTATTTTGTACTGAGATGACAAATACAGACCACTGTTTTAGTACACTGTTTTGTTCCTACTGTTTTCTGCTGAGTATTCATCAACTGTCTAAGTTTAGAAGCTAAGGAGTTCAAATTCATGAAATCATCTCAACCAATATACAACCAAATTCTGAAAATACCTGGTTTGGAATAGCAATTTAGGAAAATCTTTTTTTTAAAAAAAAGAGCATCATTGACTTTGCACAAAATCTGAAGACTCTAAGACAGTAGACTCTGGAAGACAGCTAGTCTGTGTCATGTGCTTTGAGACACTGGTGGTTTAGCATAGTCTAGAGCTCTCTTAACTACATTTTTCCTCATATGGAACCTACTTTCCCCTGTGTTCCACCGGAGTCTTTGGCTACACTAGGTCAGAACAGATTTCTTAATAAAGTGAATTGATTTTGCCATCAGTGGGTGATTTTCACTCGATGCAAAAAGCACCATAAGAGGAGGACTGCTGAAGTAGAAGTATCCCCCCTCTATAATTATCAGCCCCCTCCCCAGAGGCTTACAAAATAAATAAATAAAAACCCTGCATGTTACATGCAAAGTCTGGTTTAGTCCAAAGTCAGTCACTTTTATGCATCCCAAAACTTCATTCCCTCTCCCCATTAAAATTAGGTTAACAATGGAATATTGTTATTTGTGAGTCTCTTCAACAGACACTATAATTCAGTAAATTGATGGTTCTGAAGAGCAAAAGGGCTTTGTTGCATAAGAATTGATATGTCACTTGAAGTCTATGCATGTGAATGGATCTGATTATAGTATAGCTGATGATTGACTGTTGGCATCCATCTGCCTCGAGAGACAATATTTGATTCAATAATAGACTGGATAAATATGGATACATTGTTGTCAATGAAGATTATTGTAGGGCTTGTTTTCTAGATCAGAGCTGGAATGATTCTTGGGACAGTGTTCCCAGGACTGTATCACTTCACACCATGGGTGGAACATTGCTTATAATCCCTCACATGCATCTTATAGTGCACAGAAAGCTAGGGAGAAGGCTGCACTATGACACCTCATCTTGATAGTCTAAGCAAGGTGATGGCCTTTTGGGAAAGCATATGAAGCCCAGTTGCATTCTGACATGGAACCATTCTACATATAGTTCCACATAAGCACTGAGAGCAAACTCATTTCCTGAGTGCTGCCTCTTATGTAAAGCAGAATGGCACCATCTACATGCAAGAGAGGGGTTTAAGGGATATCCAAAGTTAGTGGAAGTGCAAAAAATATTTACACACACACACACACACACACACACACACAAAGGAAAGAATCTGCACAACAAGGACTGACTGTAGAATTGTGGTTGACTATTGAGAGAAGAAAGGGCAGAAGGGGAAGGCACAATAGTGGAATAGTGTTCTGGATGAGGAATCCTTAACAAGAGCACTCCATGCTGCAATATTTTGTTGCCCACTTGTTCATATTTCTGAATATGTTGTTTTGGCATCTGTGATTGGTGGTTCATTGAAGTAGTTTTATCACCTTTCACTTATCTTTCCTCTGCTTTTTTCCAGGGACAGTCCATGATTTAAAACACTGTGTCCAAAGCACACACACACGCACACGCGCGCGCGCGCGCACACACACACACACACACACACACACACACACTTCTCTTTTTCCCTCCAGAGTTTTCCCCATGAGAACCAGCTCTTTAAAGCTCAATTGGAGCAAATGTCAGTCTGAAGAAAACCAGAATTAACATTTGTTCTGATTCAGCTTTAAAGAGCAGGTTTTCATGGGGAAAGTCGGGGAGGGGGGAACCCTTGGAAATGGATTGCTAAAGTGAGAACCCTCCAAAGGCAGAGAGATGTGATGGGATTATACACTATTTCTTCCTTCCATTCTGATGATCTTGTATCCTCATGAAAAATGGAAGTGTGCTTTGGCTTTGGATGAAGCCCAAATTACCAAACCAAAGTGGGCTGTTTCAAGGATATTTGGAACACCTCTGAATCAAAGCAGAATTCCCCCCAAGTGGTCTAAAGTGAATTGAGCTAGACCTGAAGATTCAGGTCTGCTTTGGAACTTCATAGGCTATTGAGACAGATGTCAAAGTACTGGTTCTTGCCTTGAGACAGATGTCAAAGTACTGGTTCTTGCCTTGAGACAGATGTCAAAGTACTGGTTCTTGCCTTCAGAGCAGCCCCTGCTCACCATGACAGTATGCATTGGGGCAACTGTTCAAGGGATAAAATAAAGGCTGCACCCCTAAAAACAACATTGAATAAGGGTCGAATGTGAGATTTTCAAAACTGTTTCCATACTACTTTCAGATATTCCAGGCCACTACATGTAGCAAAGAAATAAGTTCCAGCTCACAAAAGTTTATTTTGAGATTAATTTCTCAACGGGCTGTTGGGCTCTCTGTCAGATTTCCTGAGGAGCAATCTGGACACCGTTGTTATTCTTGGAGAGTAGGGAAGAATGGGACACCACAACATTTCAGAGGGATGTCTCATCCAGAAAGTCCTGTTAACACAGGGCTTTAGCTAATGATAGACATGCTAGATAGATGCCAACACCATCGAGTAGAGAGCCTACTTCTTTACACATCCTGTAGCAAAGCTGGGGGGGGGGGGAATTAGCGCTGCATCTAGCAGCCTAACTACCATGAAGATGGCATAATCCAGAACAAACAATAGTGGTGGACATTTTTCAGAAAGCTAAAATGCCATATCATTCATGTAAATAAACAAAATATTACCTAGGAAATGTGTAGTTAGGATTCCAAACAATTGCCTTCTCTCTTTTATACAAAAGAGCTGAAGAAACAACTTGTCTATCAAAGCAAGGGAGAGCCTATAAATAACCATTGTCTGACTTTCTACTAGAATAATCACATTTATATACCAACACATAGCAACACATTTCTCAAGTGTCAACAAATTGCAAATGGCCACATTTGTTTTGGTGAGTGGGTGGGTGTTTCAAGCTAATGTCAGGCTTGACAAAGGCTAACAGCCTGCTCCTATTTAAATTCTGCCTCCATGGGTGCCAAACACCCCAAACTCCAAGGATGCTAAACCTAAGTGACACAAACAGGCCAGCGATGCTTAGCCATACGTATGAAGCCTCGATTCTTTCCCGCTCCCAACAATACCACAGAAAAGCCTTGGGCAGCACTTCCATGATCCCCTGTTTTGGATTGGATAATGCACACATCTGCTGGACAGATGATGAGCTTTGCAGTGCCAATCACACAATTTCAGTGTGAACAACTGAATCAAAGTTTTCTTTGCCACTTCTCCACAGCAGTTTGTTGTACAAACCATCATTCTGATGGATATTCCCAGGCAAATCATCAGGAGCATCACAGCATGGGGCCGAATTTCCACAAAGCTTCAAAAGTCTGTCTGAGTCTCAGGAGGTTTACCACGTCTCAGACTTCAGGTACCTGTTATGCACACCCATCTATATATCTCATCTCCAGCCCCTCAATAATTCCACAAGAAGGGTGAGAGGGCTCTCGTCAATTCTTCACCAGCCAAAGTCTACGCAGAGATCTCTGACTGCTAGGTGACAAGAGCATTTTTAACACTGGAGGCTGGTAGATTAGGGGAAATGGGGCATTGGCTCACCAATCTCAGCAGGGCTGCTGATGCTGCACAGTCCAAACAAGTCAAGCACCAGAAACTTGTGTTGTTTTCCAGCAACTGGAAGGTTCAAGAGACTCGACCCTTATATACTTTAGCCTCCTAAACTACACCATAACAACATCGGTGAAGGAGTATCAGGGATTGCCTGCTCACAAGTAGACCAATGACTCTGGGCCTATAGACGCAGACTGTGTCATTGCTCTTTGGCTGAGACCTGAGGTTTTTGGCATCAGCACTTCAAAGGACATGCAGGCAGCTCCTCCTCCTTCTCTGATTGTTCCAGGGTTTCTTCATTTGTTATCAGCCAGGAAGGCCCCTCAAGGAGATACTGAGCATTGGATTCAGGAGGCCCTGCTTGTTTCTCATGGTCCTCAAGCTGTGGGGTATCTGGTTCATCTTCTGAGTACTGAGTGCTGGGTACCAGTTCAGTGCCAGGCATGACATCATCCAGCCCTCACCTGTTGGCCTTCCTACTTATAACCCGTCCAGAGGGTGGCTGTGGCTGCCAGCTTCCTCCTCCTTAGTCTCAGTAAATAAATTTCTGGTTGACATTTTGCAGACAAGATTTAGTGAATATTTTCTAAATGGTTTTTCAATCTAGTTTGAACAATGATGAGCATCTAAAAACTTTTATTGTTGGTGAATATTACTGGTTTTGACCAGCTCTAGTACTCCTTTGTTTGGCCTCCCTCATTCCCTATCCTTCATTTAAGAGGAAACAGATTGGTTTTCCACATTCCAGCCTCCAAAATTCAATCAGAATATCAAAGGAATGCTGGAAAACTCTATCAGAAAATGTTATTTCTTTTGCCTAGTTCTCAGTGTGGTGGCAAAACTGTGTCTGCAGTCCCATCAGACTGTAGTTAGAGGCTCACAAGATAGAATGAACAGCCATACAAAACAATCCCTGCATGTAAAAAGTTAGATTAAGGAAGAAGTGTTCTAACCTGTCTGTCTTCTTGAAAATTAGTTTTCTGTGAGCAGATTCTCTTTTTTGTACAGAGGAGCATTCAGTCACGTGGGCTGTCACATGCAGCCAGTTTTACCTCAACACTGAGAACACAGCAGCACACCGAACGGATTTCAGAGCCCCTGATACTATTTCTAAAATAGGGCTATAGTTCAGTTGTCGAACATCTGCTTTATGTGCAGAAAGTCTCAAGTTCAGTCCATGGCATCCATCTCCATAAAGGATGGGAAGAGAACCCAGCCTGAAACCCCAGAGAAAATCACTGCCAATCAGTGTATACAATACTGAACTAGATAGGCCAATGATCTGACTCAAAACAAGGCAGCTCCCTGTGTTCCAATGCACAGAACTTCGTAGTTGGAAGGAGACTGTATATGTACACATTTCCTGTTCCCTAACCTCCAATATTTCTCCAATGAAAATAGGGAGGTCTTAAGGAAAAGCAGGACATTCCAGGATCAAACCAGAAACTGGGACAGCTTCTGTAAATCCAGGACTATTGCCTGGAAAATAGGGACACTTGGAGGGTCTACAAATGCCCCAGTAAGCCCAGTGCTGACTTTGGACCTGGATATTCTAACCAAAGGTGTAGACTTATGCACCATAGCATATTCCACTATCTCAGTGTTCAACAAGAGTTATCACATTACAAAGAAATTTATGAAAAGGAATGTTGGATGATCAATTTAACCTCAAGGCCTCACTTTGCTTAGCCAATAAATCATGGAAGGTGGGTCATTAGATGGGAGTGAGATTGTGCTTAATTTCATTTAGGATACCATAACAAACAGTTCGAGTCAGCTACTGTCATACTATCTTTTACAAATGTGGTATGCACAACTTAAAACACTATTGGCTGATTGAAACTGTGGACTGGGTCAATTTATTCATTTGGAAATTAAATTGGAAAAATAAATCAGATCTAAGTACTTGATTAGTTTGATAGATAATTCTTCTAAGAGTCAAAAAGAATAATAGCTCACTATCTCCTTGACACTACTTTCACATCAAGCCTGAAGTCTTCAAAACCCTATATTTTCTGTAAAACACATCTGTTATCTATATTTACAAGATATATTTGGAGGTAAAAATATCTCCACAGTATTTCAAGTGAATCAGAGGAGGACCTAAAGAGAATGAATTAACTAAATCTGAAAACTGCAGAATTGACTTCACATGTAATTAGTCTGGCATATTGTGTTATCAATCAGTCAAGAATTTATATTAAAAAATAAAATGCGTTATGTATGAAGCTCATAATGGAGCCTCAATATGTTTTGAAAGAAAGGAAAGGAAAACCTTTGGAGAATTTTGAGCTGAGAGATGATGAGGGGGTGTCCCAGGTCAGTGCCCCTTTGGTCCAGCTCTGCAGGAGTCTTCTTAAGCTTAACTGTTTCTGTTTAATTCTTTTTGTGAAGCATTTTGAGGTGTGTTTGTTTTTTTGCAGTCAAGCGGTATATAAATCTAATTAATTAATTAATTAATGTTCTTACATAACCTGATGTCTTCTACCGGGTTGTGGACAGAGATGGATTTAGGGCAATACGACCAGTTCCACATGGCGCAAGGGCCAAGGGGGTCCCTTCTAACCTCCTTTCCAATGCCTAGTAGGCGCTGGGCTTTGAGAAGGAGGTGGGAGGACTCTAGAACCCAGCAGAGCCGAGTACCTCCTTGCCAAAGCCCGAGTACCTCCTTGCCAAAGCCCGGTGCCTCCCTTACCCAAAGGCAGCACCAAATTTTGGCCTTGCACAGGGCATCATATTACTAAGCTCCATCCCTGTTGGAGAGAAGGCGGAGAATGAAGGTATGTACTGTATAATGACCTACACATAGTGTAGCATAATGGCTAGTCAGGAAGCCCTACCCCAGAAGTGGGACATACCAGTAGTCTCTTGAAAACTCAGCCGTTGTGTTTTAACCACTGAGCCATCCAAAAGGTTTCCTTGGCATGTGCTCCTTTTGAAAAAAAAGCATAATATTGTTAATAAATAAGAAGCCAGGAAGTGAACTGAAGTTTTGTTCTGCATCCTCATTGCTGCAGCCAGAAGATATTAAAAGACTACATTGTGATTCAACCTGTCCTCTGCCTCCAGGGCAGCACAGTAGTGGATTTTCTGTTACTTTGACTCACAAGGTTTGAGGGTAATCAAAGTGAAAGGCTGTTCTAAAATTCCCGGTGGCATAAGTAAGTGGTATTTAAAATGGTAGAATAAGGAAGAGTGAATACTGTTCCCTTCTTTTATTTTGGCAAGTTCAGTTTTCAACTAGGACACCGGACTTCAGAAGATTAATCTTTTTTATTATTAAAAAAAAGAGGGGAAGAGTGATATCCCCCTGATACAATAGTATTCATGCTCATTGTCAAAACACATTATGATACAAAAATGATTTGATTTCCTAATGAGGTTCCATTCAATCAAAGAAGTCATATCAGAACTCTTCATTGTCACTCAATGTAGCTCATTAATTTTTAGCAATAACATCTGAAGGATGTGAGTCAATGAGTTTCCTTCCTCCTGAAACTTGTATGGGAGGCATCCACTTTTTCTAAAGAAAGGCCACTTTTTCACTTGCATGTTTCTGTCAAGAAAAGTAATTTGTAAAGTCATTGAGTATCTTTTGTTCCTTCTGTTCTTTAAACCTTGGGGATGTGGAGTTAGTGAGGGGAAAATGTGTCCTCATGATTAAAAAAAAAAAGCTTTCAGCTCTGAGAATATCTTATGACAAACACATGAAATAAGACTTTTCAACTCTGTACAGAGGTTCGTTTATTTTTTTAAAAAAAATACATGCATGGCTATAAAGTAATTTCATATCAAATAATACTGACAAATGTATAAAACCTGTGGGCGTACATTTCAAAAAATACAGCTTTTTTATACAACAAATGCTATGTATGCAAAACATCTGCAAAATGTAGCTTCCTAATGGAAACTGTAATAGCAAAATTAAGCGACAAAATTTGACAGAAATATTAAATGTTATTTGACTATACAAGCCAGAAGCTATGTGAACTCTTTGACCTTTCATGTTAATATTATGAACTATTAAAGCTCTTGGAGTCTGAAGATCCATAAACATTGTTCTTACATTGTTTGCTCTTTTTTTGGAAATCTCAGTAAACTCACAAAAGGTCAAGGATTTATTGGAAAAAGAATGTAATAGCAGAGTGAGTATGTGTTCCATTGAGAATGCACAACTTTGTTCATTGATGTTTCATGATGACATCCACATTTGGATCCTATTTTCTCCCCACGCACCCCCAGCCCCATATCCCAGTAGCAAATGATCTGATTTGCATGTACAGTCAGCACTCCTCCAAGTTGTAATCCCATAGTATATGCAAAAATACCAAAGCCCCATATGAGGGAGAAATCATGAGCATCTTTCCCATCCAGTCATCCCCCTGTCAGTTAAAGGATGCAATAATCTAATGAGAGACCCTTTTCCCTGACAGGACTCAAGGCAGCTTACAGATAAATTTAAAAACCACTAAAAACACAGTAAAAGAAATCATTTAAAGACAATTAAATATTGGCAGAATTAAAATGATATGCAGATATAAAATCTGTTTTAAGCATACCAATAATTACAATAAAAACAACACAGCAGCAGCCCTTTCAATAAAAGCAGCCAGCTCCCAAAAGCCTGTTGGAAGAAGAAAGTCTTCACCTATCGGCAGGAGAACAACGAGGAGGGAGCCAGCCTCCCTAACTTCTCTAGGAAAGGAGTTCCAAAGTCCGGGAGCAGCCACTGAGAAGGCAGGTTCATATAAAGGAATGTGGTATTTCAGATAGCTTGGAACTAAGCAGTGGCATGCGGTGCATTTTTTCATAGAGGAACAGTTAGGGCCAGAGATGCGCATGAGCATCGCGCCTCCCTAAGCTGGGCAGAAGCTTCCTGGGCACCAGGAAGGGAGCACCAGGCTATAATACTTCAATACTCTAATTTACTGGGAACATTTAGAGAACTAGCCTAGTCCCCCTAGTCCACTGTCCGCACACCACTAGAACTAAGCCATGTAGGGCTTTATAGGTCTTCACGAACACTGTGAATTGTTCCTGGAAACAGACTAGTAGCAAGTGGAACTGTTCCAGCAAGGGAGTCATCCGCTCCCTATAACCAGCCCCAGCCAACAATCTGGCAGCAGCTGTTTAGCCAGCAGCCCCGGGTAGAGTACATTACAGTAATCCAAATGGCAGGCAACTAAGGCGTGTGTCACTGTGGCCAAATCAGACATTTCAGGAAAGAGGCACTTCTGGCGCACTAGCTTTAACTGCGCAAATGCACTCCTGACAACCATAGATACCTAGCCATCCATGCTCAGGGATGAGTCCAGGAATATGCCCAGACTGTGAACTGGTATCATCAGAAGGAGCGTTATCTATCTATCATCTATCTATATCTATCTATCTATCTATCTATCATCTATCTATCATCTAACTTCTATGCTGCCCCTCATCCAATGATACAGGGCCATGTTACCCCCATTCAGTTCAGGTGCTTCAGAGGTGGTGAAGTGAGCGCAGCAACTACCTCTGAAGCACCTGAACTGAATTGGGGTAACATGGTCGTGTATCATTGGATGAAGGGCAGCATCCCTGGGACCCTGGATGCCCGAGCGCCCACAAAATTCCCCATGAAGGGCCTGGGCACTCACAAATTTCATTGCCAGGGCCATGCACATTGCATGGCACCCACGGCCCCAGGCACCCATGGTCACGGGGACAAGTTCGCACTCCTGCTAGGTGCAGTCATCATAAGCCATCGGAAGCTGCCTTATGCTGGGTTAGACCATTGGTCTATCTATTTCTGCACTGTCTACACTGATAGGCAATGGTAATCCATTATTTCAGGTGAGGTTCTCTCCCAGCCCTACCTGGAGATGCTGGGGATTGAACATGGGACCTTCTGCATGCAAAGCAGATGCTCTGTCACTGAGCTATGCACCTTCCCTTAATCTAGGGATGAGGAGACACAGGAATTAGAAATATAGTTTTGAACAATTGGAGAACCTGAATCTGTAAAGGAGGCTCGGCAAAGGCTGTAAACAACTACAGTACATATGTGCAATAACCAGTAGGTCCAGAGGAGTGCATATACTGTATAGCACAGGCATAGGCAAACTCCGGCCCTCCAGATGTTTGGGACTACAATTCCCATCATCCCTAGCTAACAGGACCAGTGGTCGGGGATGATGGGAATTGTAGTCCCAAACATCTGGAGGGCCGAGTTTACCTATGCCTGCCATAGCATCTGGCCAGCTCAACAGAAGTCAGTTGTGCATTGCAATATGCATGTACATGCAGTGCATCAATATTCCCAACAGCAGGATGCATCAGAACTTGAATCCACAGGTAAACCTCCATTGGAATTGATCCAGCACAGACTGGCTCATCCTGAGTTATATCCCCACTTTGCTTATTTTCTTAGAATTTCACAAGCATGGATTTAAACAGAATAGCCATCACATGTGAGCATCTGTTAGTTCAGGATCACTGGTAGTGCCATCATTGTACAAAAGTCCAGTGTGTTGGCATTGGCCCTCTGACAAGGAATCTCAAGGAGGAAAGAACTGGAAAAGCTTCAGAGCCAGGAAATGTAACCAAAATACC
This sequence comes from Podarcis pityusensis, assembly GCF_964106645.2. Classification (NCBI taxonomy): domain Eukaryota; kingdom Metazoa; phylum Chordata; class Lepidosauria; order Squamata; family Lacertidae; genus Podarcis; species Podarcis pityusensis. Next base: position 48,760,921 of record NC_138026.1, read on the forward strand.
TTCCTCTAGTGGTCTTTAAACTCCTATTTTATACATTCTTAAACTGACATTTGGAGAAGTACATTTTTAATGTACTTCAAACATCAAACAGGCACTATGGGAACTGCAGCGAACACTTTGCCAGAAACTTTCTGACCTTCTGAAGGTTTCGGCCTCATTACGGACAATACCTGTCAGCTTTAAAGGCTCAAAACTAATTTGCCGTCTGGGTTCTCTCTTTCCTTTTTGATAAATAACAGGAGGAGTGAGCCTGGATAACTTTTCTTATTGCTGTTAATTTCCAGACAAAACTGTATCAAAACAGAGTTAAGGTTGCCAACGCCTGCCAGTGATTTATGAGAAGTAACTTGCTTTATATATGAGAAAGTCAAACTCGCAGCAAAGTTTCTGCTCATAATTAAGATGACACTGAAAGGAGAGGAAAAATGAGGATCAATCCACCCAAAGTTTAAGCCATTTTAGATCCCATTGATTTCAATAGGATAAATTAACCATCTCCCTCTGAAATCAATGGGACGAAAAAGGAGTTAATTTCAGCAGGATCAAGGCTTCTATTTTTGGACTCTAGAAATCCATATATTTATTACATCTTAAGCCACATGCAGCTAATGACATTAAGTATACAATACAGATGGTACCCAGTGTTGATTTTGCAGTAGCAGAAAGTGCTCGTGCAAAGCATGGAACCTGATATTCACCAGGGAAGGTTATTCCCAAGGGCAGGCTTCCTCAACCTCGGCCCTCCAGATGTTTTGAGACTACAATTCCCATCATCCCTGACCACTGGTCCTGCTAGCTAGGGATCATGGGAGTTGTAGGCCAAAAACGTCTGGAGGGCCGAGGTTGAGGAAGCTTGCCCTAGGGAAAAGTAGGTCAGATCCCCACCATTATTTTTTTCTGCACCCTAAAAATCCATGGCTAGAGCACTGCAGTCACATCCATATATTTATTTTCCTTCAGAGACTCCCTGGAGCATTCCTTCTCTCTCCTGGTATAAGCCAAACTAAGAAATCACAAGAATATCTAGGTGTTTGATGCCAACTTCTAGAAATATACAATTTCTAGGTGTCCAACTTTTCTCTTTGGTCTCAAAAATCTGCCGCTTGTGTCTGAGAATTGCTTTAGTGTCCACTGTATCTTTGAAAGGGGGTGGGATGAAGAGAAAGGCAGAATAACTTGACTTTCCTCCAGGGAGCGCCTGCCTCCGTGTTCCATGAGTTACCTTGCTCATTGTCCCACCAGCTCCAGTAGTTACCAGATGCCACTGATTTTCACAGATCCCTTCCTGCTCCCCACCCACCCTGAACACTACCTTTGACCCATATAGTGAAAGGCCAATTTAGTAAATATAGTGAAAAGAGGGGTGTTATTTTTAAATTAATATATATAGATAAAGGAAATACCTATTGCAGCTCTCCCTACATATTCCATATCCTCCCAATAGGCCTGCAACAGTCAGGAGCAGTTTTTTTTGGGGGGGATGGAGGGACTTATAGTGGGTGGGGAAATTCTACAGAAATTGGGTGAACTGCTTTGCATAAGCTGATCCACTTTCTGCTAGCAGAGAGTCTCCATTGGATAGAAGCCTCTGTCTTTCAAAGGGAAAATCAAGTAAAATCTTATCTTCATTTTGCTGCTTGTGTTTTCATTTTACTGTTGTGTTTTATGATTTATTTATTTTTTTGTTGCATACTGTCCTGAGCACTGAGGCTACAGTGAAAGTGTGGAATATGAGTTCTCTACAAACAAGCAAACTTTGCATACGTCCCTAAAATAACTTTTGTTATCAACTAAATTTGGCACTGTAAATAAAACAGATTCTTCCATTTGATGCACTTTGGGAAAGGCACTTTAAACAAAAGGGACGACTTTGCACAAAGTTTAAATTTTCAAGCATGAAGCAGTTGTTTTCAGAATGCAGAAATCAGTGCCCAATAGAAAATCCCATTCTTCTATGTAACTGCGTAATACCCTTAGTGTTATGGTGAGCACTCCAAGAGCATATTCCATCCAATGTATTTATTGGCCTCATCATAAATGTTTTGTAACAGCCCAGAAAACATGGCTTCATGGCACCTGAAACCATTAAGTCTCAACAAAATAAAAGTTTCCACATTTCCAAATTCAGTCTATGCTAGGGAAGTTCTCGCCTTCACAGAAAATATTGTGCCTCCAAAATGTACAGGTAGCAAGTAAGCATCAATATTCTGTACACAGAAGGTAAGAATTTAGAGAGGGAGAGAGAGAAATGGCACTTTCTTATTAAGTGAGCGTGGTTGGATTGCATGCATAACAAACATAAACCTTTCCACCTTTAAATTCTTTACTGGTTTGGCTGCATAACCCTGAACTGCATGCTTGCTGCTCATTATACTTGAAGGCACACTGTGCTACTTCCTGACTAAAAATAGCCCTTTTCCGAATTCAGTTTATTAAACAAGAAATTCCCCTTGTGGGTCTTTTTAAATACTGAACCTCAGTGATAAGGGTTTCCTTCACTGCCACAGAAGAAGATAGTTATTGTTTTTGGAAGCTGATAAGCCAGTCAGCAGGAAAAAGACTTCTTCCTTTTTTGATACCTAGGCAGATGCAAGGAGGAAAACTCTTCATGCGGTTTCCTTGATCCTCCTTTTCGTCGTCTTCTCTAATTAAAAGCACTCTTGAAAAACCCTTGGGAGACACACTGTGGAAGACAAACAAGGAATTTTCCTTGGATGTCCAACCCCTGTCTCCTCAATTAATTACAGACACGCAGAGTCAAACTAGGGGTGCGGGGAGCAATAATATTTGACCACAATTAATGTGGCCATATAGCCTTCCTCAGGTGAGGCTGAAACAGGGCTGACTTTAACGTTAGACAAACTGAGGCCCCCACCCCAAGTAATGGCTGCTGAGAGTGGCAGGAAGGGATGTTGGAGAAGTGAGCTGCCTAGGATACTCTGTGCTTCCCTGGTAGATTGCTGCCCTCAAGTACCATAGCAGACACTGCTCCTTTGCCAGTGTTGAAGCAAGATTCAAGATTGCGAATGCCAACCCGTCCTTCATAGGAACATAGGAAGCGTCCTTATACCAAGCCTGATCTATTTATCCCTCTGCCTCATCTGGTGCCTCTCCAGGGTTTCAGACAGGGGATATCCTGTCTGCCCTACCTGGAGGCATCAGGAATTGAATCTGGAACCATTTTTGGAGGCAAAGCAGTTGCTCTTTTGCTGAGCTACACACCTTTCACCTCAGGAAGCAAAACATCTTGGGTCAGCCCTGGTTTGATCCAATGCTATTTCTTTAAGAAGAGGGAAGTTTTGACAGGCACGGGTGGTAACACCAGAGCTGGGAGAGGCTCCTCCTCTACAAATCCCCTCTTGTCTAAAGGTGTTACAGACCCAGGAACTTCAGCATGGAGGAAGCATCTCCAGCAGTGGCTTCACAGAAACTAAATTGTGGAACCACCTTGGCTAGGTTGCTTTGAATGATAGATGAATTAATGGGGCTCAGAGTCACAAGTGGAAGACCCATCATTTGTGAGAGAGGAAATCATTTTCAATATTCAACACTTTCCGGGAAAGGGAGCAGAATGGGGAGTTGCCAGCTTACATCTCAGGCTCTGCTCACCAAACTTTTGCATCTCCTGGTGCACAGAAAGCTATCGCTTCCTTTTCCTGCTCATTTCTTCCTCAGTCATGTTCTCCTCTGCCTCCTGCCACACTCACTGGTGTGCACCAGACCAGGATACAGAGGTGATATCAGGGCAAGACTTTAGGGTAGACTCCAAGACCCCACTCTTAAGGTCATGCAAGGTCAAAAAAGAAGAAATGCGTAACCAACAAAAATAGGACACCAATTACATATGCTAATTTAGAGGTATGATTGAACATTTGGAAATGCTTACTATCATTAAATAGAATGATAGTAAGCTCAGCAGCAGAACATCTGCTTTGTATGCCGAAGGTTCAGCTCCTGGCACTTGCAAGGAGGGTGTCTCTTGTCTCTTGTCTTGGAAAATGTCTCTTGTCTGAAACCCTGGAGAGCAGCTGTCAAATCACTGTAGACAATACTGAGCCAATGATCTCAGTCAGTGCAAGGCAACTTCCTGCCTACTCAGTCTGTGGTCCAAGTGCTGTTTTTGATGGGCAACTTCAAGGCCTTTGATGTCTATTGTTCTACTAGCCATGATGGCTATGATTTGTGTCCATGGTCGGGGGCAGCAATGCTTCTGAATACCAGTGGTTGGAGCCCACAGGGAGGAGTGGGTTCTTGAGCATGAATCCTGTTTGTAGGTTTCCTATAGGCACTTTGTTGGCCACTGTGAGAAAAGGATGCTGGACTAGGCTGGCCTTTGGTCTGACCCAGTCATACTCCACTTATGTCCTCATTCCCAAAGTCTGCCTACATACCATCTATTTAAGGCACACTTAAAGCATGTTCCCAGGAACTGTAATTTGTTAAAGGTGCTGGGAATTGTAGTTTAGTGAGAAGTAAACAGGATTTGGATGGGAGAAATCTGCTTTAAATGCACAGTTTGCATGCAGCCCAAGTAACCACATATTGAACTTAGAGGGGCAGGATGGGTGCTCAGCACTTGGCAAAAGCCAGCTGTTGCCACATTTTCTAGCCTCCTGCAGGTTGTTATTTTTTATTTCTCTCTCTCTCTCTCTCTCTCTCTCTCTCACACACACACACACACACACACACACACACAAACACACACGGAGGGAGGGAGGGAGAGAGAGAGAGACTCTTCAGTATGGACAGAATGGGGTGGGGCTTGTTACAAACTAGTAAGGGGATTTTTGTATTTATTTATTCTCAATTAGCTGTTTTTCTTTCCAGTTACAAAAGTACATCATCTTTTGTAGAAACCATGTCAATAATCTTCATAGATTACAGTTCAATTGACCTTGCTCCTTAAAATACAAATGTTTTATGCGTTTTCCAGGCAAGTGAGAGTAATGTGATGGCATCTGATCCTCTTCGGCTTTGTTTTTTTGCTCTGTCAGTTAGATTTCAAAGTGCCACATGGCTGGTTTTCGTGCCACTCCATCATAAAATATCTAAATAATTCTTTTGTCAAGGAGGGAAGTGAAGACATTATTACCACATGAAATAATGTGTGCAGTGCCTCTGTAAAATAAGTAATTGAGTGATTAAAGTAGAGCAGTGCTGCCCTTTAGGTGCTTCTGGGTGCTGGCCTTGCTTGAAGTGCTGAGGCTGCTTTGATCTAGTGAAGTAAGGGTACAGGGGGGTGAGGAAGCAGGGGTTGTAGCTTGGTGGCAGAGAGTATGTTTTATAAGGTTAGAAGTTAAGTCCTTTATATCTCCTGCAAAGGATTGTGGGTAGTGGGGCTGGGAACGACCTCTATTTGAATGTTACCGACAGCTAGGGGAGACAGTACTGGCCGGCCTGAGCATTGGTCTGATTTGCTATGAAGCAGATCCTTGTATTTCTGGAAGGGTTCAGGGTTCAGTGACAGAATGCATGCATTGTACTGTATGCAGAAGGTATCAAATTCTAGTACCCACCATCTCCAGGTAGAAAGATCTCAGTTAGCAAGACCTGGTAGAAACCTGCACTTGAAATCTGCCACCAAGGGCAGAGAGAACTGGACTGGATGCTGTGGGTCTTATTATGAAGCAGCTGCATGGTATGGCTTTGATATTACAACTATCAAAGGCAGAGGAAAACAAAGGAAATAAGCAGGAGCATTTTTCTGTGATTCATCCTTTAACACAGAGCAGGCAGTTTGAATGAAAAATATATTACAGGCAGATGTTGGCTTTCGTCAGTTATCATTGTGCACACTGACACAATATATGCTGGCATGCTGAATCTCCACAAGCCAAATGCCAGCCATGACATTCATTGCAAGTTGAACTGTACTAGCAAGGTAGGTAGCCGTGTTGGTCTGATGCAGTTGAAATAAATTAAAAAATTTGTCCAGTAGCACCTTAGAGACCAACTAAGTTTGTTCTGGGTATAAGTGTGCATGCACACAAAAAAATATTTTTTTATTTATTTGTGCTAGCAAGATCAGTGTGGGTGTAGCATATATCACAAAGAAAGCTGTGGTGTGTCTTGCCTGGGTGCTCGTTTCTCCCAGCCATGGAGAGCAGTATCACTCTTACACAGGGGAAGTCCTCCTTTTCACATGCAGGTAAGCTCCATTACTAGACCCTGCAGCTTTGGTGAATTAGATTGGCATAATCCCTTACAAGTTTCTGGAGTTCAAAGGCTTTATTCACGCAGGAACTATTCACAGAATGAGTTGGGATGAGAGAGAGAAACAGCAGACATCTTGTCCATAGAGAACAACAACAAAAATATAGCTCAGCTTTTAGGGGTGAAATTACACAAAGAAGTTACTCATGTGGTTTAAAGTAACACATGCACTAACTACAAATTCAAAAGAAGGAAATGCATTTGCTTTTCTCCAGCAACCTCTCTGTCCTGCAGACACTGCCAATGCTGACTAAATAGTTATGTACACTTTTGCTTTGCATCATCACAACCAGATGCACAGAGCAGAAGCAACAGTCACTCTATGCATAGTATTTTACTACAAAATAAGTCACTGCAACCTCCTCTCTCTCATGGAGTAGACTGAGGCAAAAACACTGGCAAAGCACTCATGTGGCACCACTCACTCCTCTCTCTCACTCCCCCACAAAGAACTACTGCATATCCAAGTACAGTGACTATGTGTTCTAGCTGCTTCCTGTTGCTTGTGTCTCTGCTTGTTCTCCAACACATACAGGATCCATATCACAGCCCTTTCTTTGCTGACTGCAAGGGAAGTCCACTGCAATGGATAACCAGCTGGGAGCAGTTCAAACTTGCCCAGACTGGTTTATATCTGCATAAGGAGCAGTGACTATATTGCCCCAAGAAGGTTTTATGGAAGTTCTAATCTCAGGACCCTATTGCACTTTTAAGGCAGTGCAGACTATCATAAGAAAACAACAATAATGATGCTTCATGGAAGGGCTTTTACTGACTTAAGGTAAAGGTAAAGGGACCCCTGACCATTAGGTCCAGTCGTGACCAACTCTGGGGTTGCGGTGCTCATCTCGCTTTATTGGCCGAGGGAGCCAGTGTACAGCTTCCAGGTCATGTGGCCAGCATGACTAAGCTGCTTCTGGCAAACCAGAGCAGCGCACGGAAACGCCGTTTACCTTCCCGCCAGAGCGGTACCTATTTATCTACTTGCACTTTGACGTGCTTTCGAACTGCTAGGTTGGCAGGATTTTACTGACTTTCCACCAGTTTCTATATAGGAGTCAGTCTCTGCACTTCAATGAATGCTGGATACCTCTCCAGACTTTAGCTCATTTTCTTCTTTCTATAATTTGCAGGGCAATAGGATAGAACTGTCATTTTAAAAAATGGGTTGCTCACATTACAAAACAAAGTAAATTCAGTTTAGTTTCCAAAGGCAAATAGTTTTCCATTGGTAATACCCTTCCAGCAAACCTGTTGCACGACCTCTAATGCTGTTGTCTTTCATAGAGCAAACATAAAGCTCCTAGTTCACAATGATGAACCAACATTTGTTATTTTATCCTATATTTTCTTGAAAAACTAGCTTACCCAGCGATGATGCCCATTTTCCTAAAGTGCTGTTATAATAGTTGATAAAGGTTTGAAGGGGCATTTCTGCAAAATGGACATTTTGAAAGTGCAGCCAATAAAGAAGGTTGGATTGCCAGTGAGTATTTCAAAGTATAAATCACTATGCAATAGCTCAGACTTTTAATATTATCTTTCATGAAGCCATTAAGCCAATCAGCATCCTTTCACTTGTCTCCATCATGTCTGGAAGTTCTGACTGTCAGCTACAATTTGTCTCCTTGCATTCTTGATTATTTGAGCAGAAAGAAAATGTCCCAGGCTTCATGGCACAGAGGTTTTAGATGTGCATTTGAGTCAGATTCTGCTTTCCTTGAAAGGAATATGTGCTTCCTTAAAAGAGGGGGAAAGGTACAGGAAGAATATTGCTATAGTAAAAAAAAGGTTCCACTTTTTGTAATTTAAACATTTTAAAATGTCAGAGGGAATGAATCAAAAGCAGTGCATTAGGCTGGTCATGAGTGATGCTACTGGTCATGAGTGATGCAATATTTTGGAACTAGATAGTGGTACCAGCCCTGGGCATAACCTATACAAGGATATCAAAGGCCATGTTTGGGCGGTTGTTAAAATAATGTTACATTATATAAGGCTTTCTTTTCCACCTAGAATAATTAGATACACCCTCAAGGTGGTTCAAACATACACATTGATTCAAAACCATTTACGATATAGTTGTACTAAAAAATGCTCATAAGTGAAGGCCTGGCCGGGGCAGTCTCCTTCTTATATACCTGCTGGGATTGACAAGGCATCTGACCCTCACCGGAATCTCATAACTCTCCTGACAGGTGATTTGGTCTGCAGCCACAGTGTGGAAATAAAGGAAATAAAGGATGAGATTGCCCACCAGATACCCAGCACTCTACTATTCAAATTAGGCCCCAGTGTTTTTGTTACAATCCCCTTCTCAATTAAGTAATCAATTTTAATCTAGAATTTAAATTCTCAAAACTTTCTTATTTGTTAATTCAAGCAAGTAAACTACTGCTCTCACGTCATTACAAACAGTATTTCTATCTGCAACACACTTGAGCAAACCTGCTCCTCTTCCTTTCACAGATATTTTGTTGCCATTTGCAACTGTAGCTGCCTCTTATTAGTTATCATTTAACTCTTTGGGGAAATAATTAGCATCACACGTCATGTGCATGGAAGTTGCCGAACCAATTAACCAACTATAAGGATTACTGTTAATAACACCAGTTTTCCTATAACTTGAAATTGCTGGATAGTTTTGATGAACTGCAAAAGCATTTTTAATTTACTTTCTGTTGCCACCCTGGAACTTTTTTAATAGTGCCACTTTGTTTTGTACGATTCCTTGCAAATGAAGGAAAACATTCTGCTTGTATATGTTGATAATATAATTTTGGTTACTGAGAACAAAAAAGATTGTACAAAAACAAGACTGGGCGCAGGCCTGGCCAGGACATAGGCATCCTGACTGTGACAAAGGTGGCCTGTGTGCTTGCTTGCTTGCTTGCTTGCTTGCTTAACAGCTGTTGGGATCTTCAAGGTCCCTGCTCTCCCTTCTTATGGTCTTTGTACTGGACCTGGAGACTCCAATAGAGAGCATTCCATGTCAAGAAGGAGGGCAAGTGGGCACCCTATCAAATGACAGGGCAGGAGCTACACAGAGCAGGGCCTTTTCACTGGTGGTGCCCAATGTAGGCCTTGCTCTTCCCAGACCTGCTCTCTTTTGGCCTGTATTTTGGAGGTTTATAATTTAGGAAGACTTTGGAAGAACTGGTTGACAAGTCTTATCAGTCGCTGAAATATGAGCGGATTTTATTTGCTGCTATTCTGGGCTTCTGGTGCACCAGGGTTTACACCAGCATAATAGAGTTGGCCAGGATGCCAGAAGGGATACAATTTACGAGCTTTCTCCATTATCTGCACAGCAGGGGGTGTTCAGTCAACAGTGCAAAGGCTGAGCTGAAGCGTTCCCTGCTGGTTACCTGCTTTCAGTAATAGGGGTTGCTGTTTGGTAGTACCCAATTGGTTAGCTGTCAGATTCTAGAGCTCCCTATTGGTGGCTCTTAGGTAATTCACAAAATACAGAGTCCATTCATAAAACACCGTGTTCATTCATAAAGCAGTAATATAAATCTCCATTGCTACATATTGGGTGTGTATTTCAGCGGTTGAACGTACAGGTTTATGGCCATGTTGTAGTGTAGTGCTTATGCGACTGTGAATAAAAGGTGACTGGACTCATAGTCTCGGGGTTTGGGGGGAGAGGTGACAAAACTGATTTCCAGTAAGTGCCCCCCCTTTATTTCCATAACAAGTCCTTGAGTCTGTACTTTGAATACTGATACCAGGGACCTAGAAGGTGCAGGGCTAGTCAGTCCAACCCCTGCACAGTATCATCAGGGCTGACCTTAAGACAATTAGAGCAATTTGGCCAGATTGGGCCTTGCGTGCCACTCCTAAGGGGGCCCCTCACCAGGGCAATCTAGATGGATTTTATTTATATCTATAAAATTTTGCAGACTTCGGCTGTGAACTGGGGCCCTACCAAAAAAAAAGTTGTGCCCCACTGCTTCAAATTGGGCCCCACTGGCTAGCCCTGAGTCTCATAGTTGCTGGGCCTGAGTTGCCCTGCCCTCGCATGACGTCTTGGGTTTGCAATTTGGGGAGGGGGGAGACTGTCCGCTGGGGAGCAGGAGGGCTGGCGAGGCCCCCTAGATTTAGAGGCCCTAGGCTTCAGTCTACTTGGCCTATACATAAATCCGGCACTGCCTGCATTGCCTGCTGCTTCCTAATATATTTCTTTTTATCCGGTAAAGATAAACATATTTTCCCTAAATCCCCGCATGCTAAGAGTTCTTCCTTCTGAGGGAAGCTATTCTCATCCCACAATGAATTGTGGCTATATATCCAAGATCTGCTTGGATCTCAGAGCACCCTCTTTAGAGTGCAAGAGCCTGCTGTTTTCGCAAATTTTTATTCAGGCTTTTAACAGATTTGGGCTTCTGTAGCTCCATCCTGACTGCTATAGTCTTCTTGCCCGTCTACGCATGGCAGTATCAAGGGAGACTCTCCCATTTTGGAGACTGTCCTGCATTTGGTAGTGGTATTTTGTTCTTTTTATATCCACATACATCAAATCTCTGTATCCAATAAGCGGGAGATACTCAGCTGCTTTAAAGCTTGGGAAACAGCGAAACATGCCATGTGACGGCAGCAACTATAATAGGGTTTTGAACTCCGTAGGCTGTAAGTAATACGGTTTCTGCCACAAAATTTGAGAAAACACTAGGAGGCATGTCGCAGCCCACACAGAAATGTACAGAAAGTCATTTCAGCCAGAGTCATGCTAAACTGCTGGGCTCCTAAAAGCTTGCAGTGAAATTGGTTGTCCTTTAAATGGCTTCTTTTTTCTGTCTGTCTTTTTTTTTAAAAAAAAAAAAAGTAATTGCTTTTTTTTTCTCCCCCTGGGTAAGAAATGAGAAGGAAGCAGTCTGGAATCTGGAGTCTAGCACAATATACAGAACTGCAAAAGACAGAGAGTTTGAATAAGGATAGGTGATGACACCTGTCTATTTTTTTTTTATCTGAACCTTAAGGCAGCTCCTTCCTCTTGTCTTTTAGATAGAATTCATTTTCTCAGGTTACTCATTACCTGCCTTTACAAATGGCATTGACTTCAGTACAATATTAAGTAGGGATGGACAGTTCAGTCCATTTCCCGTCAGTGTCAGTTTCACATTCCATACATAAGTCTGATGCATTTCATTTCTGCATCTTTTTATTTTAATAAACTCCACCAAAAAATAATATTTAAATACATATTTACATGCTCAAAAACCAATGCTAATTTGTATTTTTAGAACAACATATGCATTTCATAAATATACATTTTAATACATTTTTGTATTTATTTATTTATCACCTGAAAACTCAGTTTGGAGAAATGCAAAATCCAAAGGGATTCTTGCATTCTGATCAGCACACAAGTCCAAGAGGTCCCGATTAAGGTCAGTTTCACAACAGAAATGTGATTATGGTATAATCCTTCATGGACTATATATAGACCCCTTTATCAGATGCATGAAATGTAGTCTTCAGTTGCATGTGTATATACAGTGGTGCCTCGGGTTACATACACTTCAGGTTACTTACGCTTCAGGTTACAGACTCCACTAGCCCAGAAATAGTACCTCAAGTTAAGAACTTTGCTTCAGGATGAGAACAGAAATCGTGCTCCGGCAGCGTGGCGGCAGCAGGAGGCCCCATTAGCTAAAGTGGTGTTTCAGGTTAAGAACGGACCTCCGGAACGAATTAAGTACTTAACCCGAGGTACCACTGTACATGCATATAGTTGTAAACAGAGGGGATCCAAAGCAGTGGCGTCAGAGGGGAGTGAAATGAAACAAGTACCAATGGTGACAATTCAATTAGAGTAAAATAAGCAAAATAAACACAGTGCCACCTTTGCAACAGCAGTGACTGACTTGGCAACGAGGGTTGTTGTGTAATAAGTAATCCACTTTCAGTGATGTTGAATATGAGCTTCTATGATGTTAATGGGCTTGGATAAGCTTCCCCAGTCATGACTGTATCCCTTCCTTCGCCCTCATTTAGCATGTGTGACCTCAGAATTCCACACCCTGCATGGATTCCTTTGTGCACAACACCCAATAACAGAGTCTAGCTAAGGAGCAATGATCCTAGTTTGCTGTACACCAAAATGTACCCCGTTTCCCAAATGTAAGATGAAGCTATGATATTGGAAACTTTCTGCTGTACATTTCTTCTTTAGAAAAAAAAACTTTAGGAAAATAAGGACAATAGTTTTCTTAGGCGGCTGAAAATAAAAGCTGCTTTTTATGCTTTTATCAGCCTAGTATGCATTTTCACTTGTGAAATGTTCTTTTTCTTTTTCTTTTGCTCTTTGCAGAGAACTTGCTTGCTGACGGTAGGCACGAAGCGTGGGATATTCTCAAAACACATTAAAAGCCCTAATTTAATCTTGAAATCTAACTGCTGCTGTTATTTATACCAGGCTGATGCACTTGAGAATTCTTCCAGGGCCATGGTTATTGCTGTATGATTAACTTCAAAAACAAGGTTCAAGTGTTGAGACTTGCTCCATGCAGTGCTTTCTCAGAGTTAAATATAAACTAGAAAGGATGGTCACTTAATTCTTTTTCATTTGCAGCCTGAAAGACTTTTGATTTTGAAACATTTGAAACGGAGGAGGCGGGACACACAAACACAAAAGTATTGAGTATATTTCTGCTGCTTTGGTGTGCTATAGTGCAGCCTTCGACAACCCAGGGCCCTCCAGATATTTTGGACTACAACACCTATCAGCCCCAGCCAGCATTGCCAGGATTGATGGGAATTGTAGTACAAGACATCATGGCAAAGGCTGCTATACTGAGTTGAGAAACAGATAAACCAGGGTATGCTTAGAAACCCAGAGTCTAAAATTACCTGATGGCACCACTGTCTGACCCTCCTCATTGAGTCCAGATTCCACACAGAAGATGTGTAAAGTGAAGCCACATTCACACCAGCAATTTAAACATCATGATACCACTTTCAACAGCCATGGCTTCCCCAAAAGAATTCTGGGAGCTGTAACAACTGGAAGTTGTTTGGTGTAACAACTAATTTATTTAACAGGGAACTCTGGAAAGTGTAGCTCTGGGAGTGGGAAAGGGGTCTTTTAACAACAAACTACAGATCCCAAAATCCTTTGGGGGGAGCCATGACTGTTAAACATGGTTTCATAGTGCTTGAAATGTATGGTATGGTTGTGGCTTCACTATACACATCTCTTGTGTGGAATCTGGACTCAATGTGGAGGGTCAGACAGTGGTGCCATCAGGCAATTTTAGACTCTGGATTTAATGGCCTTGTGACACACCCACACCCTTTAGATGATAATATGTATTACTGCACTCATATGTATGATCTTAGCATAGATACAGTGCACCTTAATGGGGAGAAAGCAGGAGAAGGAGAAGAAGTAAATTGGTGAATAGGTCAAGCTTGGTCGGAGCCAGAATTTTTAGAGAACCTTAAGAAATGGTGCCTGACTATACTCAAGTTATCCATGAATCTTTGGGGTGGAAAATGACCTGGGAAGCTCTTCTTTACAACCTATATCTTTCAAGCAGCAAATGTTTTCCCGCAGAATTATTTCACATAAGTCCCATTGATTTCAATAGGTTCTACTCTGAGCATGACTAGCATTGGATAAAATTTTATGTGTTTGAATTTGCACTCATGCACCTATATAACATGCATGTATCAATCAAGAGTGTAGTTGCCATTCTGCATTTTCATTCTTTTGCAGACATGGAACTACATCCTCTATTGAAATGAACAGGTAGGCTGTACAAGCTGGAGCACGGTGTGTGCTTTGGACCAGGGCACATGCATTGTGTGCCAAATGCCTCACAAAGGCCCATCTCATTCATTCTTGCAACAGCACATTTTCCTGTTATTTGTTGCAGTGCTACTTTGAGGTTTCAAAACACTCTTAGAACCAGCCCTGCCTTTGTACAGCCTTCCATACTGTGATATGATATGCAAATACCTCTACCCAGAGAGCATCTTTATACAAAAAGATGATGTGCTGGTATTAATCTGGCCTGAATAGGATGGTGGATAATAGTGTAAAGATCTTATGAGTTTTCTGTATTCAAGTTTGGGGATTTGCAGAGGAGGGAGCCGGTGCGAGTCATTAATCTTCTCACTAGAAGGTTGCATTTTTATTTATTTATTACTGTTTTATACAGAAACGTCAAACTGGCAAGTTTGCCCCTTCCCACCAGTTAGGAAATGATAAAAGCATAGCCTAAAATAATCTTAGTCTAATGCTGTGACTCAACACACAATAGAAATTTACCAAGTTTCTTCCACCTTTCAAAGAATCCAATTATCAATGAATTATCCATCCTCTCCTTGCCCTAATTCGTCCCACATATATTTTCTGTTTAATATGGCAGCTCTACTGGTTGCAGCTCTTGAGACGCTGCAGTTTTTAATTTAGTTTTTTTAAAAAAAGAAAACACTTGCGCACAAAAAAATCTAGTAATAATATATACAAAATCAGGCAGCATGCATAGTTTGGTGTGGTTTTTTTAAAAAAAATCTTCTCTACCGTTTACTTTCTGAATCAGCAAAAATAATGAATCTCTATGTCTGCAATGATAAAGTCGGACTCCTCACTCCTCCGTATCTCCATCTTCAGTTAGATTGCTTGCAGATCTGCTGAAATTAGATGTCAGTGTAAATTATGGGGTAAGCCATGTTACTCACCAAGGCTATGAAGGGTAGACACATAAAAACAAGGTGCTATTGAAGGTAATTTCTTCTGATCTTAAACTTCTGAAGTGAAAAGATTGGTGCTGATGTGGCATTTGCATCTCTGGCTTGCCTTTAATTGATGCAGACTAAATCCAAGCCCTTTCTCTTCCATGGCTGCTGTTAGCGTGTGCTTCCCCCACCTTCCCTCAGCTGTGAGGAGTCCCAGGAACAGCGCTACAAGATTTAGATGCCTGGGATGAGAAATTTCTGGGGGCTTAAGGTGTTGGGGCTTTTTTTGTTTGCTCAAAAAAAAAAAAAAAATAGAGACAAACAGGTACTCCTGCAGCAGGGAGCACAGCCACTAATTCTGAATCAGTTGCTCAACAAATCTACAGCAAGAATACCTCCCTTCCCCACCCCCAGTTGTTTGCAACTCACACCTTTGGCTGCATGCACGCCATACATTTAAAGCTCTCTCTCTCTCTCTCTCTCTTTCTCTCTCTCTCTCTCTCTCTCTCTCTCTCTCTCTCTCTCACACACACACACACACACATGAATTGTGAAGAGTATACTTTGTTAAGGGCACTGGGAATTGTAGCTCTGTGAGGGGAAAACAGCAAATCCTAGGATTCTTAGGCTGTGTGCAACATGCTTTGAATGTGTTTTAAATGCATGGTATGTCTGCAGCCTCTCTCTGCCTCCATCTGTGTCAACTTTAAAACTGCCAACTGCTGTTTGGTTCCTTGCACAGACACCCCTGAAGAGCAGTGTACCCCAACTTGAAGCTATATTGCCCATTGGGTGGGGGTGGGATCTCCTAACCATTAGTGGCAAATCCACTGATCATCTCTTTATGACAATAAGGAAGCAACCCACTTACCAAAGGTTGGTCACCCAGCTCCTATAATATTATTATTTCCTGCCACTAACCTTTGGGCACTCATCAAACAACAAAACAACTTTTGCAGAGAAGACAGAATAGCCATGGTTTCAGGGATGGAGGAAATCCCTCTGTGTGCTTCATCGGTACTGTCCCACCATGTTCAGTGGACACAGAGAATTGCAGCTTAAATGTCCAGCATGTACGTGTGCTTGCAGACTCAGACAACATATACCTTTGAAATCAAGAAGCAGTACCTGCCAAAATACTTAGAAAAATAAATAGTCCCACCTGTAAATATTTTAAAACTGGCTATTTGTTCATGAGGAAAAGAAGCAAAATGTATGACTATAGGACCCTGTCTAATCTTATGAACAAGAACCCAGTGACAGGGGAATGCAAACACCATTTAACCAATAAAATGAGTCATCAACTTCCAGAAATAAATGATTCAGTGCAAATATTGAAGCTATACTATCTGCTGGATGGCACTGTTTGTACTATAGCTTGAGGCTTATGTTTTCCAGACAAGTTCATTAATGAGGAGGGGACTGATCTTAGTTGTTACAGGAGAGGAAAAATTGAAGTGCTCATTTTATATGAATATAATGTATCTCTTTTAAAACCTAATATCTTATAACTTATACCTGATCACAGAAAAAACAGTTGCCATTTATCACTAACATCTCGTTGTGTCTAGACAAGAATACAGTGGACACTCGGGTTGCAAACGTGATCCGTGCGGGTGGCACATTCACAACCCACAGTGTTCACAATCTGCAGCGCCACAGCTCTGCACGCGCGGGTCACGATTCGGTGCTTCTGCACATGCGCAATTTAGTGCTTCTGCGCATACGCAAGCACCAAAACCTGGAAGTAACTAGTTCCAGTACTTCCGAGTTCGGCGTGGTGCACAACCCGAAAACACACAACCTGAAGCATCTGTAACCTGAGGTATGACTGTATGTACTTATTACAGCTGAGGAAATATTGCTCTGTAACAATAGCTCAGCAAGCAAAATGCTGAATGGGCAGGTGTAATGGGGATGGTGTGGAAACATCTGATTGGTCAGATGTCAGTCTGAACATTCTTAGGCTCAAATCCTACAACTGGGGGCACAATTTAAGTTGGGCACAGTAGGGATTCAGAACCTCATTCTGTATTTCATACCATGTGTGGTTGTTCTTAAGAAAAGCTATATTTCAGCAGTGTGGGCTGTGTATTCTAGGGTGAGGGGTTTTTTAGATTGCAGTAGAGGAGCTATCTTTAGCTAACATAAATACTAGAATCCAAATGGTACTAAGAAAATAAGATGGAAGTTTACATTATGTCCCTTTAAATATAGGAACCTGTGTGGAGCAGGTGAGCATTTCACAACAGCAATACATGTTTTGTTACACACCATTGGATGGGCCTAAGAAACTGATCACCATGGACACTCAGCATTCTCCAGTAATTTTAGCTGGGAATGTGAAAAGCAACCATGAACACCCCATTAAATGAATTAAATGTCCTTGGTTTTAATGGGTGGGAGTACGATAGGTGCTTGGCTGGTTGCAGGTTCTGTATTTCTCCTGCAGAAAAGGTTCTTTGACCTATTAACAAAGTTGCCTGGTTAGAGAACATATCCCCATTCATGCAGCCTTAGCAAGTAACTTCTAAGCAGGGTAAAAGGGACAAGCCATTCTACAAAATGCAAAATGTTAGTTCATTTCTCACTGACTGATGTCTTCAGGTCTGATATTAGATCCCACCGAGCAGCAAGGCTGGTTGGAAGCTGAAGGACCATGGATAGCTCCAAGTGAACAATTCGCTCCCTGCATGTATCATCTCCCTAGTTTGGTATGTATATACAAAATCTTTTTTCCTGCTTAAGCATTCAGCAGTGCGATCTCCCACTTGCAGTCTAAAATGGTGCAATCCAGAAACATGTTTGCAACCTCATCTTCTGTTCTTACAGAGCTGAAGAAATCAGCATGCCAATGAAGAAATGGTGTGAGTTTTATCTGCCTGCAGAAACACATATTTCAGATTTTCTCTTTCTCTTTCTAGTTTTATACTTTTAGGAAAATACACTATGTGGAACACCACTCACATAAACAGCAACTACCACATAGTTATTTTTACAAACATTGGCCACATCACTGTATGTGTGAATTAGGGCTGGGGAATGAATTTAGTTTGGTTCACACTGGAAGGTGAACCTACCTAATTCACACTTCCCAAAACAATTTGCAGGCCCAAATGCAGCTCTGATAGGCATCTAACCTCTAATATCATTTAGAAAACACAATGAATACACCAAGAACCTTATGCTCACAAAACAAAACAACCAGTCCCAATGGAACAGAAACCAGTATTAGAAGTTCCTTCTCAGAAGACAGTTGTTGTAAGTTGACTCTGTGGGGTTGGGAAGGAGACAGTTCCAAGTAGACCAGGCCCTGATATTGTCCTTGCTTGTCTTGTCTTCCTCACTCTCTTCTTCCTTTTCACAGAATAGATGGTACCCATTGCCCCAAGCAACTCCCTGGACTGGACTCTGACTGGACTCTCTCTCTCTCTCTCTCTCTCTCTCTCACACACACACACACACACACACTCATTTGTCCTGTCATCACAGAAGTGGATTTGTAGGGTTTTGTAAGAAATGCTTTCTGTGTACATTTGCTTCTTCAGAAACTGAACTTTTGGTAGAGGAAGAGCAAAGGAAGCTGCTCCTTTGGATTGTATAAAACCTCTGACAATAGCTCAGCAGTTGGTGTGCTGAAACGGCAGCTTATTTACAGGACAGATTAGTCTTGCTGATACCCGGCCCTTCATTCGTCTCCCACAATTGCCTGTTCTCTGCTCCCGTTTTCTCCCATCGTACACTAAGATCATAAGCTCTTTAAAGCAGGGGTTGTATTATTTATTATCTGCATATAGGGCCTAGCAGAGGGGAAGCCTGATTCATGACTAAGATCCTCTTGACATGAAATAGAGATTTTGAACAGGCTTTTCCCAATGTAGCTGGGCTGATCATTTTTTTAAAAGCTTGAGATATGAAAATTAAGCTATAAACTCTTGATCTCATGCATTTGAAGGAGAGGAAGAAAAACAAAAACACAAAAACCAATATCTATATTGTTCGCACAGTGCAGGTTACGCCAGAATGCAGCTAACAGATAAGCTAAGCTGATGAATCTTTGACATGCATTGTCTTAGCCTCTTTTATTTTTATTTATTTCTTTAAAGCCCGCCTATTGTGCCTTCAAATGACAAAGCAGCCAGGACACTCCGGCTTTACTTTGTCTTCCTTCCTTCTCTTTTGTATTTCAAGAATGTATTTCTTTTAAGCCACCCCAGTCATAATAGAAGCATGTCCTGATAAAACTATTAGGCAAAGGAAATACACAAAACAGCCCTGCAAAGAAACCTTCAAGAGGCACCATAAGAATCACAACAGAGGAATTAGAATTTAGAAAACATCAAAGTGCTGGAAGTACTTTAATCATGGCAGCCAAGAGACAACATGCTGGGAGGGGGAAGGAGCAGGAGGGGGGGTGGAGAGAGATTGTGTTTTCTGTATGATGATTTCATTTTGAAACTTAGCAACCCTCACACTTTAACAATTGCCTGGGAAAGAAAATGTAATTGTATTTCAAAAACACCTAAACAAATGTTAATAGGATGTGTCATTTTTATTTCATTCTGTTAGCTGTTTTCCCTTCGATGTGCCATTTGATGCAGATCTGTTTTTTTTTTTAATAAAAAAAAAAGAGGCATTTATTTTGTTTCCTCACACAGTCACTTTGGTTTGCTTCTGTTTTCCTTGTTTCGAATAAGGCTTGCAATTTTCTCTTGAAAGTGACTCTACTGCAGAAGGGAGAAAAAATTGGTGACCTTAGCTTACAGTGCCTTTGCTCCAACGTATAATGCAGTTCCTTCCAACTGATAATTGTCAGAAGAAGGCATTTGTATTAAAACCTTAATCTCTCTCTGAAAAATCTCCACGGATAAAAGCATATAATTTGTACATTCCAGTGCATTGAGCTGTCAGGCATGGATTTATTAGCTTTACCTGCCTTTGATTCACAGAGGACCACTTTCCTACTCGGCCGTTTTGGAATTTTGCTTTAATGATTAGAACCATTTCTATCATCTGATACCTTCTTGAGGATCCTTGAGAATCATGTTGGCAACATTTATCTAAATGCAGGATTCTAGCAAGAAAATACAATTTGAGTCTGAAACGTCGTCCCCCCACCCCACCCCACTCCTGCTCAATCTGGTCCCTTTGCTCCCGCTTCCTCTTCAGCATTTCAATTACGATACAATTCCCAGAAGAACTTAATAATCACAGTTAAGGTCTCTTCTTACCATGAAAGAATAGATACGTGTATACACAATGAAACAATTCCATGGGGTTGAGGACACCAGAGGGACTCTCCCACATTCGAAACAGCCAATTTAGTTTATTTGCACATGAAGCGTTGCAGCAGCATTTTGCAATCGAAATGTGCATAGGTAGTATCAAGCACTGCTATGGAGAAAGGAATCTAAATGTGAATAAAAGAACAATCATTGACTGGCTCATTTGCCTACTGCAGGGCCAGCCAATGTGATGCCCTCTTGATGCTGTTGGACTCCAAATCCCTCCTGCCAACATTGCCAGTGGCCAGGGATGAAGGGTGTTGCTGTCCAACAACATATGGAAGGTTCCAGGTTGGTGGTTTCTGGTCTATTGTATGCCAACCTCTTTGAAATGTTACCTAGGCTAACTAGTAATTGATGCAAATTTGAGGGTTGCTTGTTCAATTGTAGGGATGCGATGCATACCCACCCTACTTGCTTCCTAGCTTGCCTATGGGCAGTCACACCTAAATATGATGTCACTGTGAGATGCAGCATAGCCACCAGCAACACATGCCAGGGGGGAGAAGCACCATGGCATTGTGGGATGAAATTCTAGAAGCATTCATCTAGAAGCATACAGGAAGTGGTGAATGGAATATAGGCAACTGATTGACCAGTGTGCAAGAGTGTTGGAGGAGGTGCCCAGTTTGGAGGACATAAAGTCTAGAACAATGCCACAGTCCAACAATGCCAATAAACTACTACTACTAGGGACGTGGGTGGCATTGAGGTCTAAACCACTGAGCCTCTTGGGCTTGCTGATCAGAAGGTTGGCAGTTCAAATCACCGTGACAGGGTGAGCTCTCATTACTCTGTCCCAGCTCCTGCCAACCTAGCAGTTCGAAAGCAAACCAATGCAAGTAGATAAATAGGTACCATTGTGGTGGGAAGGTAAATGGCGTTTCCATACACTCTGGTTTCCGTTACGGTGTTCCGTTGCACCAGAAGCGGTTTAGTCATGCTGGCCACATGACCCGGAAAGCTGTCTGTGGACAAACACTGGCTCCCTCGGGCTGAAAGCAAGATGAGTGCCACAACCCCATAGTCACCTTTGACTGGATTTAACTGTCCAGGGGGTCCTTTACCTTTATCTTTAGCTTACTACCACCACTACTACTACTACTATTGTTATCATCATCATCATTACTCAAAGTGGTGGTCCACAGATTGATGGCAGCCCACAAGTCCTCGGGTGCTGGTTGGCAGCAACTCCACCATAGCCCATGTTGGGTGGGTTTCTTCAGGGATCAAATATGGTACTGGTCCCTGGCACATAGTAGGATGAGGAATCACCAGTCCACCGCATCAGATAGCTTGAGAAGCACTTGAGGAGCCACCCAGAGTGGCTGGGGAAACCCAGTCAGATGGGCAGGGTATAAATAATAAGTTGTTGTTGTGGTGGTGGTGGTGGTGGTGACGATTAATCCATCCAGCGATTGATGCACCTTCACTGAGAAGTTTCATGATGAAGAGTATTAAGATGGAATACAGTTGAATGTAACTGAAGGAAGGGACCTAAGGCAAGGTTGCAGATGCAACAGTGGACAGAGACATCGATGGCCACATTTCCATGCATGTCTCCATGCACATAGTTACCCAGCCTGGGAGCTAGAAGTAAAAGGCTGCTAAAAGTTCATCATAGTAATCAGTATGTAGAAATGGAAAGCAACGCAATTTATGGCTGGCTAGTGGTAAGCTGCAGGTCTGAGGCAGTGGGGCATCTTGTAACAAGTATTTTGAAATAGTCATTCCCAAAGCTTTTTATGAATATCTTATGTCTGCAAAATATGAATATTGGAGCCCACACAATTACATTTGCTGCAGGGAAAGACTGCTGGAACCATCAAGGGGCAAATATTTCCACCTGCCTTGGTCCTATGGCTGTATCTGTAAGTGTACAATATCTAGGAGGTGTCCAGTAAAATGCTCTCTCTGTTTATCCACCATGCCCTCCCTAAATCTGCTCCAGATTGTTGAGGAAGCACCCAAGACAGATTTACGGGGAGCACGGCAAGGTGGAAGGAGTGGGAACCAAAAGTCTTTTCTCTAATGGAACCAGTACGTTTGGATATCACCCCTGTGTTTATAGGTATAAAACAGAGCCATGGTAAACCATGTTACTTGTATGCAAAAGGTCTCAGGTTCAGTTCCTGGCATCGCCAGTCTGTGTAGAAATGCTGGGCTAGATGGACCAATGGCCTGACTCAGTTTTAAGGCAGCTTCCTCTGTTCCTCTGTATTACTTTTTAGCTTCCTTGTGAATGAAAACTAGGCAACAAGGAAATGCTGCCATTTGGTGGCCTTCCAACCTAGTGAAAGTCTTGACATTCTGGAACATCACTTCTAATCAGGGAAAGCAGAAATGGGAGCAGCGTGTAGATAGGAAAGAGAAGGCATTCAGGGCAGAAGGGTCATTAATCTCCTTTCCTCTTTCTTGTCTTACATAAACATCTCTGTATAAATCTCCCATGCGTATATGTTGTAAAGTATCTTCTGAAGGAAGTTTTATCTCAAAGCTAAAGGTATCACAGTTCGATATTCGTTCCGTGTGAAGGATAAGGATTGTAAACAGCTTGAGCTGTGCCGAAAAAGTTTATTCATAAAATGGATTTTCAAAACAGCTTATGGGTGGCAGGATTTGGAACGTGAATAAACCGTAATGAGTAGGGAGATCGTAAATAAAACTATTAGGATCCTAGATATCAATATATTTCATAAAGGTTTATGAAAGGACAATGGAAACTGTAATCTTTACACATACAGTCCTACACATAATCCAACAGGTAACTCCATTAAGGGAGAAATCCTATGCTCCCTATAAGGACCTCCCTTTCCACCAACAAAATGGGAAAACTGGCACTGGAAGTCTCACCAGGGTGACAGTAGTAAGTTCTGCCACATTGATGCTCTGCCAAAAGTGCTCAGGAACAGGCTTCATATTTTTGATTTTTAAGTGAATAAAGAAGTTCATTGAGAGATTACATATCATCTGCAGGCCCACAAAATAGAATGTCAGCAGAGCAGAATCATCCTTGGCATAAAACTGGTCTCAGATAGTCTACCCTGAGCTTTATAGGGTATTTCAACATTCAGCACTAATAAAAAATGTTTCTTAACACGTTTGTGTTGTTACTCATTGTCATGGTTCCTCTTAATCTCAAGGTGGTGGGTTTGAGCTCCACATTGGTCAAAGATCAGTTTTCACGGTGGCCAGTTAGATGCCTCTGGGAAGTCCTCACTTACGTTTCCCAGCAACTGGTAAGAGTGGAGATAGAACACATAGCCCTTGTGGGCAGTAGCCATCAACAACCATATTCTCCATGAATTTGTCTAACCCTCTTTTCAAGCCATCCAAGCTGGAACCTTTCACCTTATATAAGAATACTGTGTGAGCAGCATGAGTACCATGCAAGGAAGCTAGAGACTGGAGGGTAAAATAAAAGTTAATGTACCTTTTTGCCTCAGCATGATGTCCAGACCTTTCCTTGCTTTTATTTAAATACCAGGAGGAAATATGACATGTCGCGTTGTTTGGCCACAGAGTGAAGACATTTTCTAAACTTTCAGTATGCTGCCCTTCATACATTCATCCAAGTGCATGGATGCCTTTACTGTTATCTTCTGAAACTAATAAAAAAATCAGCCGCTAAGGAAATGTAGCAACATCAATCAAAAAGGTATAGATGCTCAAAACCTGTGAAGCTCACCATGAGCCGTAGCGTGCATAAGGAAAATCTCACTAGGCAGAACTCGTGAACCATGTAATCCCACACACAAAAGCTGAAAAGACCAATTTCTGAATAAAGTAACATTTCACAGGACATGTTTAAGGCAAGGGAACAAGATGACATTGAAAAGAGCATTAAGACAGAATGGGACAGCATGGGGCGCAAGTTTCACACACTGAAAAGTCCTGTGGTTTGCAAGAAGAGAGTTACCCATCCAGATATGGGTAGAGACTTTTAGAGAAGACTCTGTGCCCCAAGCACAGGGGTGCTTGTGAATAAATGAGAATGCAATCCGAGCAAAAGATGCTCCAGTTCACTCTTGACATAAATTGCATTTTTGTGAAGGAATTCCACCTTGTGCTATATGTGTATAAAAACTTCATTTTGATAGTTCATCCTACATTTTTAATACCTTTAAGCTATTCTTAGTTGCACTTATTGCCACAGACACTTGGCAACCATCTATTCTTATGAGACTTCCCACACACATTTGAACAAAATGGTTACCAAATGTTAAAAATAAACTGTGAACTAGTTCACACAATTGTGCATCTGGCACTTTTTGTTACAGATGGTGCTCACAAATCCATTGGTAGGGCTGCCATGCAGAAGAAATGTTAATTAGATGTGTTAATACCTGCATTTATGCAGTATTCAAGATCTTTCAACATTTAAAGGGGATACAAAGAATAAATACATGTATCCGTTGCACAGCTAATTTCTTACACATGGTTGTGAGTGTGTAGGGCCATTTCAAGACATTTTGCTGCCTGAGGTGGACCAGCAATTAGTATTCCCTTCTCCATAGTCAAAAACCCAAGCATCCAAGGCTAGTCAAAATATTTTGCTACCTGAAGGAAAAAAACACAAGAGTACCTTTTTCTTCAGGGTAAAGATACAATAATAAAAAATAAAATAACTAACAGCTTGCTGCCCTTTCCATGTCACCCAAAATCAGCAATCTCTTTCTACCTAATGGTAGGGCCAGCCCTTGATTTTCACAAACAGTATATTTGAAATGATTCTTTATTGTCAGTCTTGGCACACCATTGCTGAGATCAAGGATGGGTTCTGACAACCATCAGCAATCATAGGAACTTGCGAAAGGTGATGATCATCATGGGAACTGTGGTTCAGGATGATGGGCTATCCCACATGACACTTTAGTTCTAAGGAACAGTAACCTACAGGTCTGGATTTATTAGTTCACTACAGAAGGACAAGTTTTCAGAGTGACAGTCTGAAAACTACCACCATAGAAAATAGCCACATTTTACAGTTACTTAGTTTCTACCAACAAAATAACACTCCACCTTAATAGCATATATCTAAAGCTTTTAGCCCAAATATATTCCTAGTGTGTTATTCCCCACCTGCTGAGGGGGAAATTAAATGCAAACAAAGAGGCATAAAGGAGGAGAAACTAATACAAGACACCCAGAGAGCTGAGAGGGTGGAGGAAGGTGCAGAAAAGATTGAAAGGAAGAAAAAGCACTTATAGACCTAGTTCTGCAAAGGTCATTGAGCAAAGAGCCCATTAACATAAGAGTCATTACAATATAAAATAGCACTTTGCTACATTAGCACATATGTCCAAACTATCACCAAAATAGGAGAGCAGAAGTGAATGAACTATTGTGTTTCCCTACGCTTAATTTCACACTTTTCTAATACATTCAAATTAAATACTTCCTCTATGCTGTTCTGGGCTGGAATGTAGCCCTTTAATTTTTTTAATAATAGACACTCCTTTCTAATCTTGAATTTCATTGCACTTGTATTACTTGCTTGATGGCGAAGATTTGCATGTTAAATAGACATTAACAAATTTAGGTAATGTTAAAAAGCTGGACATCTGAAACAGGGCCTATGTTTCAGACCATTTTTGCCACTAGAGGAAGATTGATATAATTTATACATTGTTGTTATTTATAAAGCCAATAATGTGTTGCAAGTATTTGAAGAACCTTCGTACCTGGGTCCTGATACATCTTTTCTTATTGGTGGCATATCACATGCTACAATGGCAGGAACTGAGAATCCATCAGATTCAATGGGGCCTCATCTCACAGATATCTGCATCAGCTGCACACTTCCTATATTGGGATGTTTTGTTCCAAAGATGGGCATGTTATGAATACATTACATACCACAGCAAGTGGGCTCTTTTAGTTTGGAAGGACAGTTAAAAACAGGAGCTGTTCATCTGAATGATCTATAGGCTACTCTTCTTGGCCAATGTGCAGCCCCATATTAACCTCCTTTCTCACACTATCGGTATGCAGGAGAGCACACATGTTCCCATGGTATATAACAGACCTAGGTGCATTGTCACCTCTGGCCAAGCAGGTTCTGTAGTAGTAGTAGTAGTAGTAATTTATTACTCATACCCCACCCATCTGGCCAGGCCTCCCCAGCCACTCTGGACGGCTTTCGACAGGATATTCAAAACACAATAAAACATCAAACATTAAAAACTTCCCTAAACAGGGCTGCCTTCAGATGTCTTCTAAAAGTCAGATAGTTGTTTATTTCTTTGACATCTGGTGGGGGGGTGTTCCACAGGGCAGGTGCCACTACCCGAGAAGGCCCTCTGCCTGGTTCCCTGTAACTTCGCTTCTCACAGGGAGGGAACCGCCAGAAGGTCCTCGATGCTGGACCTCAGTGTCCTGGCAGAAGGATGGGGGTGGAGATGCTCCTTCAGGTATACTGGGTCGAGGCCGTTTAGGGCTTTAAAGGTCAATACCAACACTTTGAATTGTCCTTGGAAACGTACTGGGAGCCAATGTAGCTCTTTCAAGACCGGTGTTATGTGGTCTTGGCAGCTGCTAAAGTCTAGCTGCTGTAGGGTTTCAAAGCACTACAAAACTTACAGAATATGTGATCAAAGAAGAGTTGGCACACCACCCTGGCCAATTATGCTGATCATCTTCAATTATCACAGGGAGGATTACTTATCTCTAGTCATTGTGTGTCTTATGTGGCAACTCCCTTCGGCCTAGTTTGGACTTTATCACTTCAGATCACAGTTTGAGGGCTTATTTCATGGAATGTCCCTCCCCATGAAAAGAATTATCCCTACAGAACTGGCATTTCAGGGAGAAATCAAGGCTCTAATCATTTTTCCATTATCTGCAGCCTGAAGTCAAGCACCCCCAGACACCATTTTACCATCTCAGTAAAGACTTGTATCCTGAAGACTCATGTGTGAATCATCCGATTAAACATCTCAGGGATGATGAGACAAAAAACAACAACCAAGTGTTCATATACTGCTGCTTAACATTCCAAACTCTTAAACTTCATCTTTTAGCAAAACTATACAAGTTTTTTTCCCCTTCTCGTATTAATGAGTTTTTATAGCAGCAATATGGTATCTCCAGGTGGTGCAGTTATAATGAAATAATCACACCCCTAGAGAATGCTTCTTAACACCCTAGAGGTGATGATAACTAGGCCCCCGTCATGCCTTATTGCTTACAGAGATGCTGATGGCAGCAACTAGAAAGAATTGTAAAACATGAGCAGCATGCAAAATTAAGCCGCACTGTCCATTTGTTAATTATAAAGGCCTGAAAACACTGCCAGCGAGCACCCCTCTTCCCTTTTACACTGTCATCATAATTAAAAAGTTTTACTATGTAGTTTTGTATTGCAACAACATCGATCAAAGTCCATTGCCTGACATGTGCAAGCAGAAGCAATATGTTCCGCATAGGTTACTTCTGGAATTGTGTTACTTAACGTAATAGAACCCTGTCATGTTACCGCAATCTCACCAAATATACCTGCCACAACTGAAGCAACCTTTTCTGCTTCCAGTTACACTCCGCTGTCAAGCATGCCCTAAAAATGGAATTATTGGAGAATTGTTACAGAATCCTGAAGAGACAAATAAAACATCTCCTGCCCCTCAACTTTTATGCTCAATATTGTGTGTGTCTTTGTGTGTGTGTGTGTGTGTGTGTGTGTGTGTGAATCTCTCACCTCTGTAAGCTCCTATTGTAGGTCTTGGGACACCCAGTTAGCTGGCTGTATGGCTCAAGGGAGAATTTTCACACAGAGAGTGATATAGACTTCTCTGTGCAGCAGTCACAGATTTGTGGTGGAATTATATCGACTAGATAATGGTGTTGGGTAAAATTAAGCCACAGCCTTATTGGTTATATTGCATAAAAGTAGGTTTGGTAGTGCAGTAGGGCAAGGATCTGGTTGTCATTCCCATCAGACCTTGCTATTGGAATAGTATTTTGGTCACTGTTTGAGAGGCATTCAGTACACCCCTGGGAGCTGACCAGTGTTGGAGCCTGATGCAGTGCAGGTCAAGCAACCAGAATCCCACTAGGCAACTGGAGGATGGTTTAGGCAAGGCCAAGCCTCATGCAAGCAGAGGGCATACCATGATCCTATCTTCCCTCAGGCCTCTTATGCCACTTCCACACAGAGTTGTGACAAAAGCTGTAGAACGTCTAGCAAAGGTTGCTGCCACTCACTGAGAAAAAGGCAAAAATCCCTCAACCCTTTAATCCAAAATCACATTCACACCATCAGTGACTCCCAATCCTTCTTTTAGTTAACCAATTGGCTGCTTGCCTACAACCAGGAGCCGATGGAAGTGGGGGTCAGGGATGTGCAGCTGGAGATTCCATCCAGTGCATCCCCCCTCAAAAAAAAAAACCCTGTTTGATCAGACACCAAGAGCTGCTGTTATTCTTCTTCCCTTTTGCCAACCATCACCATTTGGATCCATTTTTTTTAGGGTGGTTCCAGAGTAGAACTATTTTTGGGTGGGTGTTGGTCATATTCTGGCAGAGTATTGTTGCCCAGTTACAGCTAATTTGGCATCCTTGCACAACAAACCCACTCCCCACCCCCAAAGAAACCAGACTTTTGGTGATCAGAGAAGTGAAAGGATTATGAGCTGCAAAGTGTGATATAACAATTGCTTTGATGCAACATCATCTAACCTCCTTCCAACCAAATCAGGGTCAGTGCTCAAGAAATGGCCTCAGTCTTTTGACCTTCCGGCAGTCTTTGGGCAAACTAATCAGGTTGAATGCTCAGGTCTTGCATTTTGAGGCATTTCTTAAAATGCCTCTAAAAATGCTGTGGGCCAACCTTGTAAAGAGAGCATCTGTGGAGAGAAAATATCAAAACCCTAGACACCTATTTGGAAGATTGAAATCATTTGGAAATTAATAAGCATGGCTAAAAACAATGTGCTGTGTGCTAAGAAATGTAGATGTTATTATTTCAGAATCTCTGACTCCATAGGAACAGCTTAGCTGTTATCTTAAGCTGGCTAAAGAGCAACATTAGCATTGATTATACCAGCAGCCTTGAGCCCTCTGCTCTGCCTTTAGATTTAGAGGAGGAAAAATCTGTTTTGCAGTCAGAACTACCGTATTTTTCGCTCTATAACACGCACCTGACCATAACACGCACGTAGTTTTTAGAGGAGGAAAACAAGAAAAAAATATTCTAAACGAAACAGTGGGTGTATGATTTTTGTGGTTCATGCTGTGGCCACAGACGTGATCTGACAGTGAGTTTGGGGTAGCCCAATGCAAAAATCCTGAGGATCCATGTGGATCCATGCTTTGTAACCACGTTTTTGCGCCATTGCAGCCCCATGAAACAGTGGGTGCGTGTGTGTTTTTTGGTGCAGGCTGTAGCCATGGATATGCTATGTGATCTGATGGTGAACTTGGGGTGACCCAGTGCAAAAATCCTGAGGATCCATGTGGATCCGTGCTTTGTAACCACGTTTTAAGTGGGGAGGGAAGGAAAAGCATTCAAGGGACAAGGAGCACGTGTGGGGTGTGTGGAGAAGGATGCGGCTAATAATGCAGGCGAGGGGTCTATGGAGAGAAGGAACACGCATGGGGTGTGTGGAGAAGGATGCTGCTAATGATGCAGGAGAGGGGTTTAAGGGGAGAATGAGCTCGCGTGGGGTGTGTAGAAAAGGAGCTTTTTGGTGACCTGAGCGGGGAGGGGGGAGGGAAAGAGCACTGTTGCTTTAAAGGAGCCAACCGGACAGCAGCCACTTACAGCAGTGTAAGCAGCTCCTTTCCTCTCCCGCTTTCCTCCTTCTCTCCCTCTTTGCTGCTTTACGCAGCTAATGGCGAATCCCCTGCAACCCAAGTCCTGCTCAGCGGATCAGCTGAGACGCTGGGAGAATCGTAATTTCCCCCTCTCCCTCATCCCGTGCCCTCCTGTCCCCAGCAGCCTTTTAAAAAACTTTTTTACTGGCGCTTTTTCCGGTTC
The DNA here is from genome assembly GCF_964106645.2 of Podarcis pityusensis. Lineage (NCBI taxonomy): Eukaryota > Metazoa > Chordata > Lepidosauria > Squamata > Lacertidae > Podarcis > Podarcis pityusensis. Next base: position 48,791,083 of record NC_138026.1, read on the forward strand.
GCTATGGCTCCCGTCTGTCCCTCCTCCCATGTAAGCGGCTGCTGCCCACTTTGCTGCCATGGCTCTCCTTCCCTCCCTCCTCCTCAGCTCCTCCCCCTCCTCCTGGCTGTAAAGCAAGCAAAGCTAGAGCCGTGCAAAGCCCTGCAAGCGGCTCCCGCTTTGCTTGACTGACGGCAGCCATGGCTCCGGTCGAGTGCATTCGCTCCGTAACACGCACAGGCATTTTCCCTTACTTTCTAGGAGCAAAAAAGTGTGTGTTTTGGAGCGAAAATTACGGTATGTGTATGCACAGGAAATGAATACTGTAAATTGCAGGTACGGTAAGGTGATAACCAATAATTATAACTTCACTTTTTGTAATATGCATGCAAAAGAGTGGGCCCAGCTTCTTGTAGCCCTGATCTTGGGGGTTTGTTGCTGTGGTGTTGAGCAGCTTTTCATATGTGATCAGAGAAGAATCGGTGACCAGATAGTTTTGATAACCACAGAAGCTCAAAAAGACATTGGACATCACTGATGTCCAGAGTTGTAGTGAGTCCTATTTTACCAACTTACTAGTCACAAACAGCTGATAAATCTGGCAATTTGTCTTCATTCTCATCCAGCTAATATTGTTCTGGTATGTATTCTTATACAATCATTATCTGATTACTTTGAAAAACGCGTTTGGACAAAATGGGTTAAAAAGGCCAGAATGACTCGTTAAAATCCCTAAATGGTGTCCAATTTAACCAGCCACATACTTTTATGGAAATGACCCAATATGGCTAGAAAATGGTCAGGAATCCCTTAGAGCCCAGAACTGACCATCAGGCAAGGACCAGAACCACTGTAATACTGTGCCTTCCAACCCTATAGATAGAAGGGACAGAAGAATACGATGATATCAAATGCCACTGAAAGATCCGACAGAACATAGAGTGGCTCGATGGAGAAGTATTGTAATCTCGGAGTATGGAGTTGCCCAGCAGTGCAATGCTGATACTATTTTGTAGAGGACTTTTTTAAGTTATCAATTAAATGGATTGAAGAAGAACAGCAAGACATGAAATTATTCACTGTCTTTATTGTTTATTATCACATTTCTATCTCACTTTCCTACGAGGAGCTCAAGGTGATGTACATCATTTACCCTTCCCTTTGTTGTTGTCATAACAACCCTAGGAGGACAATATTCTGGTCTGACACATTATCCACTATACCACAGCAATGCTTTCTGGGGTCTCCTCTCTGTTTGTGTTTTTACTGCTGCGCTCCTTTCTTTTTCCTAAGCACATGTGTGTCAGCCATGACGCCATTGTGCCTTCAGGGCACTGCCAGCCTAGGTCACAATACCGGAGAAGCATTCAGGAGGAACCAAAGTTCATCAAAACCTGCCAAATTCATTCCGTTCCAGGCAAGAGCGCAGAACACGAAAATGAATGCTTAGGGGAAGTTTAACCGATAACTAAATGAGAAATCTGGATCTACCACAGTGTTCTTGTACCAGAGTCATGCAATTCTATCTAAATCATTTTATAGTGAGTTCTGGATTTACACACACACACACACACACTTCCAGTTGTACTATTATATTGAAAAATGGCATAAGTATTCTGCACTGAAGAAGCACATACTTTTTCTGACGTTTTACCGGATTTAACTAATTAGCATAAAAGGGTAGGAGAGAGCAATCATGGTGCTACTGGGAATATTTAATAGAGTGCAGCTCTGATCCAGAAGTATTGACATATATGCTAAATTGGAAAGGGAAGGATACCTAGAACAAGTCTCTATCTTCACCGCAGCCTTATGCCAATCAGACATTTGATGAGAGGCTGTGCATGCACTCCTTATGTTTCGTGTGGGATTCCCTCCACTCCTGTGTGGTTTGCACATATGGGCACAGATCCTTTGCTAGATACAGAAAACGTGCCCTGAATTTTGTGCCAGATTCTGTCAAGGTGATTTCTACAATAACCTTTATTTGCATTCTTCCAAATGGCACTAAATTCTGCCACAATCCATTAAATATTGATAGCACACTGTTTCTTGTAAAGGCACTTGGGAATACTTAATTTTATCTACTGTCTGACACTATTCTCTTGCGGCATCAAAGCAGCAAGCTTTTTACAGTTAAAATGTTAATTGGATTTTTATAACAATTTTTTATCGTTATGCTCTTCATCTAGATTGCTGCAAACATGTTTATTTACAATTTGAAAAGGCTCCTATTAATATTCCATGGTAATCTGCCTTGTACTTGATAGTTAGCTGCACAACAAACCAATGAAATGTACTCAAGACAATTAACGCAGTTGACTAATTAAATATTTTTTCTGACTTCTGACCAGTTAATTAATTAATTGATTAAAATTAAAATAATAGATCTACACATTACTAAAAACTTAATATGGGTGCATTGCTCAGACAACTTACAAATTAACACTCAAGGGCTTGCATATCTTTTTAGAAATAAGGGCCATCTTTAATATTTTCTTCCTTCCCTATCCTACCTCTGCTGTACTGGAAAACATAGCAGCATTTATTGTAAACTGAAACATGAACAAAATTCAGAGTCAGTTTTGAAACACTTTTATTTCCACCTGTATACACACACAACCGGGACAACAGGGCAAGGAGGATTGGCAGATGTGATGGTTACAAATTGTGGACACAGCTGTGTAAATTCATATGTAGGGCTATTATTTTTAAATGGTTGCTGAGACAAAGCATATCATGAAAAAGTTTAAAATGCAAAAGCCATTGGATTGGAACATGACTGCATTAGAGGGGGCTGGGAAAGGTTGCTTCATTGTAGAATCAGATTATAGACCAATTCCAGGGATTCCTAGTACAGTGGTACCTCGGGTTAAGAACTTAATTCGTTCTGGGGGTCCGTTCTTAACCTGAGGTACCACTTTAGCTAATGGGGCCTCCCGCTGCCATGCAATTTCTGTTCTCATCCTGAAGCAGAGTTCTTAGCCTGAGGTACTATTTCTGGGTTAGCGGAGTCTGTAACCTGAAGCGTATGTAACCCGAGGTACCACTGTGTACAAGTGATTACTGAATGACAACACTAAGCAGTGTTAATGTCTTTTGCCATCTTGCTCTACTTCTGAATATCTTTCTGGTTGGAAAGATAACTCTGGAGTAACAGAGTCATTGTCTGATCCAATACAGGCAGCCCTTATGTTCCTTCCATTCTCTAAACCTAACTGTATGTTGCACACAAACACATATAACTAAACCTCAATACAGTGGTGCCCCGCAAGACGAATGCCTCGCAAGACGGAAAACCCGCTAGACGAAAGGGTTTTCCGTTTTCAATGCGCTTCGCAGGACGAATTTCCCTATGGGCTTGCTTCGCAAGACGAAAATGTCTTGCGAGTCTTGAGATTTTTTTTTTCGCTCCCCCCCACCTTTTTCTAAGCCGCTAAGCCTTTAATAGCCTTTTAGCAGCTAATCCGCTAAACCGATAAGCCTTTAATAGCCGCTAAACCGCTAATAGCGCTAATCCGCTAAGCCGCTAATAGGGTTGCTTCGCAAGACGAAAAAACCGCTAGACGAAGAGACTCGCGGAACGGATTAATTTCGTCTTGCGAGGCACCACTGTAACCCTTCTATTTTCACAAAAAGCAGCTTTGAGAGAAGGCAATGGAGTAGAGAAGTAGCAGGGGGAGTCTGCTTAACTCTTTCCCTATCTCCTACTTCCTAAGTTGTCTTCCACAAAGCAACTTTTCCTGGAACAAAGTATCGGTCAAGGATTCAGCAAAGATCATTTGTGTCTATTATTATGTCTATACCTGAACTTTCTACTTGGCAGAAAGCAATTACTCAGATTGCATTCTTTAGGATTTCTACTTGCTTTCTGCCTTGGTGGAAAAGCATGGGGCGCTTTAAAATACTTAATAATGATAATAATAATACACAGATACTGTACCCAAAGGCAGCAACATGATGGAAGGGATCTACAATGAAAAGCTTCCTCCTTCCTTCCTTCCTTCCTTCCTGCCTTCCTTCCTTCCTTCCTTCTGGTGAATTCATATTTTATCACACAGAGGCAAAACAAAACAAAACCCCGTTCACCTCCATTTATTCAGCGCTGCATCTTGGAAATAACAGTAAAGTTTCTTCAAACTACATAAAGCATTTGGTGCTTGCAGTGAAATGTTATTATTGCCACGGCAATAATATTAAACGCACCTTTAGCAAAACAGTGTTCTTATTTGCATGAAGCCCATCTTGATAATAAAGCATCTTCTGACTGTGATGAAAAAGAGAAAGAGAGAGATTTCTTATAAGGCTCATTTACCCTTAGTCTGATGGAGCAGCTTCACAGAATTCTTGGCTTAAAACAGGCTTGGAATACAAATGTAAACCCCGGGAGATAAGGAGAGAAGAGCAATACCCAGGACAATCTGCAGCTGCAGCTGAACAGCTGCAATATCTGGAGGGCAGCCAGGCCAATCCTATGGTCCCTTATTTTCTAGAATAAGTGGTGTCAGAACTCAATATGAACACCTCCCTCATTCTCTTAGAATGGCAATGGTGCCCAACTGAGAGGTGCCAGAACTGAGTTCTGGCGGGTTCCAGCTGAAGAAAAGCCCTGGTCCTACACCTGTTTTATCCCAGCTGGATCCTATATATTCCCAGCAGCAAAAGCGAAACAATTGAATCTCAATAAGATTATGTGGGTGGAGAAAGAATGTAGCAACTATTGTTTTCTTGGTTCTTCCACAGCAGGGGCAAAAGAAAATCTGACAGGTAGGATTCTGAATCACACCCCTCTAAGTGTTCTCCTTTCTCACTACCTTGGGAAAAAAGTCAGAAGCCACACAAAAGCATTGTTTGATACCAGCAGAAGCAGCACGTCAGAGAATCACTGAGACCACAGGTGTATGTATGCCTGACCAGGAAGTGCCCCACCACTGGGTTGCTCCTGCCACAACAGCTCAATCGCTCTAGCAACATGGTTAATGTCTCAGCTGAGTAAGACTGGACTGGAAAAGCGAGGACAAATGGTCCTGTTGCTGTGACAATCAAGATGCTGCCTCCTCTACCCCAATGCTGAATAACTTGAGGAGGTGGGGGGTACCCAGGGGTGGCCCATTCCATTTCAGCACCTGAGGCCTTGCCCCTCTCCTGCTGTCATCATGGCCCAACCACCCCACCACTTAAGCCAGAATGCCCACCCCCACCGAATTTGGTGATACTTTTAAAAATCTGTGATAACCAGTAATGCAACTTTCATTCTTTGTTCCATTTTAATATTTTTTACCCTCCTGTACTAAGGTTAGCTTTAGGATAAAAAGCTTTTCTGATCGACTTGTGGTTGGTTGGTTTTTATATAAAAGTACAAATACCTATTAAATGCATACCCTTAATATCAAAAATTGTGGTGGAAATTAATTAAGCATTCTCTTTGACTATTCTGAAATGCTTTCTTCTCATCTCTGGGTTGTTCCACAGAGTTCAATACGCTGTTTCTGAATTCATCTACAATCCTTAAAAAAACTAGTTTATGTGTTTGTGTTTGTATACTATTTTGCTTGCAAATCTATTTCTGAACCACTTCCCATAGAATATCTCAGACCAATTTCACAGTAAATTTCTGCCCACTAGCAAATACCTATTTTTGTGCTGCTAATTTTCAAGGCGTAGTGGAGCTATACCTGTTGCCCTGCATCATCATGCGAGCTCCACCCTCTGGTGACCATGCATTGAGTATGACTTTCTCCAAAGAAATCTTTTCATGTATGGAACTGCTGAGGCTTAGGGGCTTCACAACAAAGCACTTCATCAGCTTACCAAGCAGAACTCAAAGTTCTAGTGCTTATCTTTAAGGATCTACCAAGTTTAGAACCTTAAAATGTAAGGGTATCCATTTCGCCCATATCAACTATCCCTTACACTAATGTCTTCTTCAGAAGCCCTTCTTCAAATGCCCTTCTCAGAGCACCTTATCATCTGAAAGGAAGTGCATAGGTACATGGCCTTTTCAGTTGTGGTGTCCTGTGGTGTCCTGTATGTGAATTTTCTCCCTGGCGAGGCTTCCCTAATACCTGTAGTAATGAATTTAGGAACCAGTTGTTCTCTGCCTTTTAAATTCTGGAGTAATTCATGTTCCCCACAGCCACAAACTGTGATGGCTTTAGCACTGCTTTATATTATTTTGTTTTGATTGTTTATTGTAAACTATCCCAAAATTTCAAACTGAAGAGTGACATGGAAAGCACATGAGGCTGAAGCTAAGCAGGTCTGGAGTCAGTGCCTGGATGAGAGACCACCTGGGAAGCAGGTGTACACTGCCTTGGGTTCCATGATGAAAGAAAGGTGAGGTATTAATGTAAGAAATAATGGATAGATAGATGATAGATAGATAGATGATAGATAGATAGATAGATAGATAGATAGATAGATAGATAGATGATAGATAGATAGATAGATGATAGATAGATAGATGATAGATAGATAGATATAGATAGATAGATAGATAGATAGATAGATGATAGATAGATAGATAGATAGATAGATAGATAGATAGATAGATAGATAGATGATAGATAGATAGATGATAGATAGATAGATAGATGATAGATAGATAGATAGATAGATAGATGATAGATAGATAGATAGATAGATAGATAGATAGATAGATAGATGATAGAGAGATAGAGAGATAGAAAGATAGAATATTATATCTGTCCAATGCCATGGCTTATATAGCCATGTGGGGAAAGATGCCCTTTCACCAATATTGAAGGCTCCATGTGATTATTCAGGAGCAATTACACCTTTGATCTGATTACCAGTTCTACACACTGAAAAACAATTATCACCAACACTTCAGTGGGCCTTCCATGTATTCAGCTGGTGTGTTAAGACCCTAAGAGCACAAAGAGAAATCGCTAATCAAAAAACAACAACAAAGCAGTGTAAGTGTCAGGAACTGGAAAACACTCAGCAGGTGTGCCATCTTGCCCTCAGGATTGTGGGAGCCCACCACTGAAACAGGAATGTGCAACGTCACACACCCACACCTGCATGCAATGCGTGTGCCATCACATGCACTATGTGCAGGTGTGTGTGTGTGTGTGTGTGTGTGTGTGTGTGTGTGTGACGTCACATGTCCGTGTTGTGGCAGCAGCTCCTCTTCCTCGTCCTCTCCGCAGACAGCGAGGCAAGCTTTTCCATGGGAAGGGACTCGGACTCAGAGACAGAGAGACTCTGGCTCCACGTCCGAGCCCCCTCCCCTCTCCCAAAAAAGTGTGCCTCACTCTCTGGCAGAGGAGGGTGGAGCTGAACTGCTTCTCTGTCAGAGGCAGCATTGCTGCTGCCTGCCGGCTTTTCTCATTGACTTTATGGGTGCCCGGTGCCCACAATTATTATTATTGTGGTTGCTATGACCCTTAGGAATTAACAAAAGTTAAGGGGTTTAGAAAAGCTTTTAAACCAATAAAATAAAGAAAGAAACTGTTACAATATAATACAGCAATGTGCACTATGTTCACTGTTGCTGGTACAAAAAAAAGAGAACTTTGATACAATGCAGAAATGTTTTAAACTTTTTAAAAAAACTTCTCAACATATTGTCGGTAGAGTTCAATAGAGAAATAAGTCTAATCACCAATAAAGGTATTTTTAAAAAGGTAAAGGACTCCTGGACGATTAAGTCCAGTCAAAGGTGACTATGGGGTTGCAGTGCTCATCTCGCTTTCAGGCCGAGGGAGCCAGTGTTTGGCCGCAGACAGCTTTCCGGGTCATATAGCCAGCATGACTAAACCGCTTCTGGCGCAACGAGACACCGTGACGGAAACCAGAGTGCACGGAAACGCCATTTACCTTCCCACTGCAGCGGTAGCTATTTATCTACTTTGAACTGGCATGCTTTCGAACTGCTAGGTTGGCAGGAGCTGGGACAGAGCAGCAGGAGTTCACCCCATCACAGGGATTTGAACTGCTGACCTTCTGATCGGCAAGCCCAAGAGTCTCAGTGGTTTAGATCCCAACTGCCAGATTCCTCAACCTTGCAATCTTCTTCCGAAACATATAAAATGTATTTATTAGGTCAGACTTGCCTAAAATCAGGATTCATGTTCTGTCAGGGAACTGGCATTGGAGCTAGAGGCGGAGGGAAGGCTCTCAAATGATGCTGGAGAAGGGCCCAGCAGGGAGAGAGGCAGCTCAGCAGATGGGGAAGCAATTCAGCGCAACACCAGGAATAAAGGGGGGCAGATGGGGGAATCGGCAAGAGGGCTCCCAGATTCTTCACCGGACACCAGCGGGGAGAGCACGGGTCCTCCGCTACCCACGCCCTCCCTGCGCAGAAGACTTCCGCGCAGAGAGAGTAGGAGGAGACTGGGTGTCAAACAACTTTTATGTTGGAAAAGGTTTAAGAAACGCCCACTGACGGATTCTGCTAGCGACTGAGGCAGCCACGATGTGAAGGGCTGTCCAGACTGAAAGGTTTAACCAGGCAACAAAGCCAGGAGAGGCGGCAACTTACGCACGAGCAACCCATATTCATTACATGTTCATATATGGCTTTAAATAAAGCTATAATGGAAAATCCTCCTCTGACCAGATGCTCTAAATCTGGACAAACAATTGCTGATCCTGAGATATAAACCCCTAAAAGTGTCCATCTGAAAACAAGGAAGATAAAATGTCTTTTCTCATGAATGCAACTCCTGGCAAGCTGAATTTTATTCTACTCTGCTCTGAACCCACTGAATATCATTTGTATGGCACTGAAGGAGACGATCAGGTTGAATAGCATCTGGCAATTGGAATTGATACTCAACGTGATTATTGGGCTCCTTGGGACCCTAGCATAAGGTGGGTCACAGTGGTGCCATCTCTACCATTATTTTAAAGGGGTGGGGAGAAAGAGGCCATCTGTACTTCTAATTGTTGTATAGAAGAGCATGACTTTTCTCACCTCAATCCACTGTTCTATGCATTTATTAAAGGAGGGGTGCTGAACCTTTGGCTCTCCAGATATCATCCCTGACTTTTGCCCATGCTGGGTCTGATGGAAGTTAAAGTTCAACAATGTCTGGAGGGTCTCTGGTTCCCCATCCCTTTAATAAAATATACAGCCATCCTGCCCTGCCTCGCATCCAGTAACCCCAGAAACAAAAAACAAGAAAACTGATTTTTATTTTTATTTTTAAATGTCACTGTTGTGTTGAAAATAAGGAGGTATGTGGATCCATCCATTCTGGGCTCTCTTAATTTCTCATACTTTCCAATCATAATTCCAGTTTGCTACATTTGCAGTTTTTATATACAGATTTTTTAAAAAGTTCTCCTGAAAATTCATCAGCATTTTAGTGAAAAGTTCTCCTAGTATACAATTGTTTATAAAATGTTTTGCCCATTTTTTGCAGAGCAATTTACCTAACATAATGAGTTATACATTATTTTCACCAATATATGTGTTTTAATGAATGTGTTATCCCAGCATATGCAATTTTGTACATACTACACGGCTGGAAAACTGCATTGCAAAATCTGGAGACCTGTGAGTTCCAAAGGATGTCTATGTTTTGATTCACACACAGTTTCAGGAAGTGCAAATTAGGTTTTGCCTTTAAATGTGAACCGAAGCAAATTTTTCCTGGCATCCCAAGTACCAGGCTACAAAGGCAGAAGACACCAAACACATAAAATTAACAAAGGGTAGCGCTTTGGCAGCAGTGGAAAGCAATATGAATATTAAAAACTGTATGAATACTGAATTGCATGTGTATCCACAGGTCTCCGCAGATCTCTAACCAAGGATTTAGACACTGGTAGATCTAGCTCTGTACAGACTATGCTCATATTGAAGCCGCAGTTGCTGAAAAGAGACCCCAGCAGATTGCGAACATCGTCACGGAAAAGCACAACTGAGCTTTTAGTTTGGATGAAATGATCTCACGTTCATTTAGACAAAATCAAATATGTTTGCAAAATGTATTCTTTGCTGCAGAATCTATAAAAAGCAAACAACCAAAATTAAATTAAGTGCCTTCTGTATAGGGTAGTAATGCCAATATGTTTATCACACCAGAAAGGAAGCAAATATTGCACACAGGCAGATTAATTATACAACTGATCTAAAGCAACTGTGCAAGGCATAATTGATCATGTATCATTATCACAACTGTGAAAAGTGATACATGACACCTTCTTCACAGTCAGTTGAACATCACGCCTAATCACATCTCTCTGTGTTACAGCAAATAGAATGAACAAAAGTTTATTTGTCCCTGAAATGTTTTAGACTGTCATTTCTTCATGGTTTGTGCCCGCAGGATTAATGGTCATCATAGTTAACAATGAAATGCCTGAATAGAAGAGCACTTGCCCCATTTTTATCACACATAATGCAGCAGTCATAATCTACGGAAATCTAGGGCTATATCCAATGCCGTCAATGTACAGATGAAACAAACCTTTGCTCAACACACTTTGGGAGGTATCCAACTAATATGTCCTGTCAGTGCAATGATTTATGCTTGCACAGTGGGACTTCCCCACTCTCCCTGCATGTGTGCGTGCACACACACAAAGCCCACCACCGCAAATCTGCTTCAGAGCATTGCAGGAACACCTAAAATGTATTTAGGGCATGGAGGAAGAAGAGGGAGGAAAGCCCTATTGTGCATTTGTAAATCCTTGCACTGATAAGGTGCATTATCCAAATACTGTTCTCAAACATCTTCTCCACTATAATTCCCTGCACTTCATTGAAAACTGTTCTGAAGTGAAAAAAGATTTAGAAATTTGGTCAAATTTGAAGCTTTCACTGCTAGGCCGTATTGCTGCGATAAAAATGAATGTATTGCCTAGAATGTTGTTTTTGTTTCAAACATTGCAAATTTTGGACAAAATGGATTGCTTCAAGAAGTGGCAGAGAGATATTTCTAGATTTGTCTGGCAGGGCAAGAAGCCTAGAATAAAATTTAAAATACTAACGGATGCAAAGGAAAGAGGTGGATTTGCCCTGCCAGACCTTAAACTTTATTATGAATCAGCAGCTTTTTGCTGGCTGAAAGAGTGGCTACTTCTTGAAAACACAGACATTTTGGATTTAGAAGGTTTTAATAATGTATTTGGATGGCATGCATATTTGTGGTATGATAAGGTCAAAGCACATAAAGCATTTAAAAATTATATTGTCAGGAAAGCATTGTTTAATGTCTGGATAAGATACAAGGACCTACTTGAAAATAAAACCCCAAGGTGGTTGTCACCGATGGAAGCGAAGGCTCTGAAAAAGCTCAATATGGAGGCCAAATGGCCGAAATATTGGGAAATTTTGGAACAAGAGGGAGATAAATTGAAATTGCAGAGTTTTGAAAAAATAAAAAATAAAGTGCGAGACTGGCTTCATTATTATCAGATAATGGAGGCATATAATTTGGATAAGAAAATTGGCTTCCAGGTGGAAAAATCAAAATTGGAAACAGAACTGTTAGATTCCAAAACCAATATTTTGTCAAAGATGTATAACTTGCTGTTGAAATGGAATACTCAGGATGAAACGGTGAAATCTGCTATGATTAAATGGGCACAAGATGTTGGACATAACATAATGATGGCTGACTGGGAACAGTTATGGACCACAGGTATGAAGTTTACGGCATGTAATGCCTTAAGAGAGAATATTATGAAAATGATTTACAGGTGGTACATGACACCAGTCAAGCTTGCAAAAATCTATCATTTGCCTGATAATAAATGTTGGAAATGTAAAGAAACTGAAGGTACATTCTTTCACCTTTGGTGGACGTGCCCAAGGATTAAGGCTTTCTGGGAGATGATCTATAATTAAATGAAAAAGGTATTTAAATATACTTTCCTGAAGAAACCAGAGGCCTTTCTCCTGGGCATAGTCGGCCAATTGGTGCCAAAGAAGGACAGAACTTTCTTTATGTATGCCACAACAGCAGCAAGAATTCTTATTGCAAAGTACTGGAAGACACAAGATTTACCCACTCTGGAAGAATGGCAGATGAAGGTGATGGACTATATGGAACTGGCGGAAATGACTGGCAGAATCCGAGACCAGGGAGAAGAGTTGGTGGAAGAAGATTGGAAGAAATTTAAAGACTATCTACAGAAATACTGTAAAATTAATGAATGTTAGAATAATGTTGGATTGAAGTTAAATGGTTTCTAGCAGCAATGTTATAAAGGAATATGTAAAAATGGATTGTTAACAGGTGATAATCTAAAGCTACAATATATTAAGATAAAAGATTAAGATAGAATCAAAGAGGGAAAGGATTTGCTGAATTAACTAATTTGAACTGGAATACAAAAAAAGGGAGGTGTGAGGAGGTCGGGGAAACAAGCAAATGAAAGATAAGATATGGAAAGACTAATTTGTTTTTTTTAATTGTTTTTATTTTGTATTTTCATTTTTCATTTTTTTCTCTTTTTTTCTTCTTTTTTCGCCTATTTTTGTAATATGTTGAAACTTTAATAAATATCTTATAAAAAGAAAAAAGAAAACTGTTCTGGAGGATTCCCTGATCTACTCTGAATGATCCTGGGGGTTGGGGTTGGGAGGGAAAGAAGCTGAAGACCCAAAGGTCTGCTTGCACAATGTTGGTTCCCAGTCATAGGGTTGAATCATAGAATCATAGAGTTGGAAGAGACCACAAGGGCCATCGAGTCCAACCCCCTGCCAAGCAGGAAACACCATCAGAGCACTCCTGACATATGGTTGTCAAGCCTCTGCTTAAAGACCTCCAAAGAAGGAGACTCCACCACACTCCTTGGCAGCAAATTCCACTGTCGAACAGCTCTTACTGTCAGGAAGTTCTTCCTAATGTTTAGGTGGAATCTTCTTTCTTGTAGTTTGGATCCATTGCTCCGTGTCCGCTTCTCTGGAGCAGCAGAAAACAACCTTTCTCCCTCCTCTATGTGACATCCTTTTATATATTTGAACATGGCTATCATATCACCCCTTAACCTCCTCTTCTCCAGGCTAAACATGCCCAGCTCCCTTAGCCGTTCCTCATAAGGCATCGTTTCCAGGCCTTTGACCATTTTGGTTGCCCTCCTCTGGACACGTTCCAGTTTGTCAGTGTCCTTCTTGAACTGTGCTGCCCAGAACTGGACACAGTACTCCAGGTGAGGTCTGACCAGAGCAGAATACAGTGGCACTATTACTTCCCTTGATCTAGATGCTATACTCCTATTGATGAGGCCCAGAATTGCATTGGCTTTTTTAGCTGCCGCGTCACACTGTTGGCTCATGTCAAGTTTGTGGTCAACCAAGACTCCTAGATCCTTTTCACATGTACTGCTCTCAAGCCAGGTGTCACCCACCTTGTATTTGTGCCTCTCATTTTTTTTGCCCAAGTGCAATACTTTACATTTCTCCCTGCTAAAATTCATCTTGTGCAACAGGGCTTTCCTGGCTCCTCCCCCAAGACACTACAGCCCCCTGAGAGTGAAGGGATCCTCTGCAATGGTATGTGATGATGAGGCAGTGGGGGCCTGCGGCAGGATGGAGAATTTTGGGCTTTTCAGCAGCACTGTTTTATGAAAGTGTCTTTCTGCTCACACAAGACATCTTTGGGCTGAAGCCATAATCTGGAGGTGGGGGAGGGGAATGTCTTTGTAGAGCTTCACTCACCCCATCTTGCCTGGCTGGGGGTTGGGGCGCCATTTTGTGGTTCACCTCAGGTGCCAAAATGTCTTGGGCCAAGCCTGGTCAGGAAAGGTGGGATTTCTAATGATATCCAATTAGCTGCATAAGGCTTTGCAGACAGCCTCTTCTTGTATTGCCTTCCCAGGAGACCAAGTACAGAGCTACTGCCCCTCCTATAAACACGAAGGGAGGGAGAGGATGAAGCAGTATTTGCATGTGGATCCTCATCCCCATCCTGGGTGTGCAACAAACACTGCACTGAAAACATTGACATTTAGATGCACTCCATTTAATGCATCTGTTACTCACCTCCAGTTTATATAGTATCAAGCTTTTGGTGTAGACCCCCTGCCCCCTATGTAGGATCAGGTAAAGAAAACAAAAGTGAGATTGAAAAAGGTCTTTCTCTTTGCCCTGACTCTCTTCTTTCCTCTTTGCAATTTTTCCAGAGTCAACATTTTAGAATTTAAAGATAAAAAGCATGGGGTATTTAATTTATAGTTTAAAGGGGTATGGCTGCGATTTTTAAAAGCCAGAGCAAAGCAGACAAACCGGTACATTTTCTGTGGCTCTACACTTGTGAGATATCCCCTCGCATGCTAATAACCTCACGTTTCATTTTTGTGGCTTTATTTTCATAAATTTCACTCACCTGAGTAAGTGTTGGGGTGATAAGACCTGACATTCTTCTTTACTACAAGGTAATTATTCCAGCCAAGGATAATTGCCTGATGCTTTCGTGTATGCTTTCATGCTCCACAGACTATGCCAGTGAAATGACAGATTTTGTTTTCCCCCTCTGGCTTATGGGCGTCTTTCACTGTGTGATTGTCTGTCTCTTCTCCAGAAGAGTCGAGAAGAGCAAAGGGAGTAATACAGGCAGTAGAAGCCCAACTAGCTCTCTGTGGGAGACCATCACACGTACTAGTGTATGAAATATGCTTTCAGAAGGCTTGTAATGAACAAAATATGTTTTGCTAGTCATAATAATTCTTGCTGCCACAAGAAGAAGATCATAGCTGTGTGTCAGGACACTCTCTGGTGCGCCTTGAGAGAGGATGGCAGCTATGTGCTGATGCAGGAGAAAGTATTCCTTGAGTCTAATTAGGTTCTGAACTCATCACAAGATAGCCCATGAGACAATATTCCACAAACTATACCCACTTGCCCTACACCTAGAAACTCTTTCTAAAGTGGAACATGAAGGGATCACTGATCATTAGCATTTGCAAAGCCCCCCGGGCCTTTGCCCAAGCATTTCATACCACACAGGCAAAGGAAAATGTGACATGTGATGTCAGTTACTTGACAGGAGCCAATCCCAGCCACCTGTCAAAATGGCCCACGTGGTTGCTGGGTAACCCAAAGATCTGGCCCACTGGCTTGGAAAGGTTCCCCACTCCCGCTCTAGGGTCCCACAGAACTATACTGTATGTGTGGATCTGAGAGGGCAGAAAGACTTGTCTTCCTAGCAGAGAGTGCAATTATAAATATTAATATTATTGAATTTGCTCATGATATACCTGTTATGGCCTGTGGTGGCATGCAGGAGGTTAGACAGCTAGGCATCCTTTTTTTTCTTTTTCTTTTTAAGAGAAGCAAAGTATTCAGTAGATGAGTTGCTTTGTTTTGGAGAAACCCTGCCGAGGGCAAGAGAGTGAAAGCAATCCAGGCCAGTTGCTTAGAGTGCCCTTCTTTCAGGTTAGAGGCACCCAAATCCCAATCCCAAGCAGTCACTTGTTTTTCAAGTTCACATTAATCTCCTAGCTTCAGAAGAATAGAAGAAGACTCACTGCGCATGCATTGCCCTGTCATTCATTGTGATCTTAAGCTAATATATCTTAAGAAAGGGTTACCAGATGTCCCCGTTTCCCAGGGACAGTCCCTGGATTTGCAAATCTGTCCCCATACAAATTCCATTCCCAGAATGTCCCCGGATTTCATTTAATGTCCCTGGGAAACGTGACACCCTACTCTCCTGGAGTAATATGCAGCTGGAGGGGTGGGAAGATAGTTTTTACGCAGGCAGAGGTGGGGGAGGATAGAGAGTGTGAAAGAAGGGCTTTGCACCTTGCCCAGAAGAGAAACCGTGCACCTTGCACCCCTCCTGGCAACGGCGCGCCGCCTGCCCGTGACTCCCGAGCCTCCCCCAATCTCTTGCCCCCTTCACCCTTTGTTTTGAGAGATTGCGGGTGGGCAGCCATTGCCCAGGAGGGGTGCAAGGCACATGGTTTCTCTCCTGGGCAAGGTGCAAAGCTCTTCTTTCGCACCCTGTGAAACTCTCAAAATGAAGGGGGAAGGGGGCAGGAGATTGGGGGAGGCTCAGGAGTCATGGGTGGGTGGCGTGCCGTTGCCCAGGAGGGGTGCAAGGCATGTGGTTTCTCTGCCGGGCAAGGTGCAAGCCCTTCTTTCACACTCTTCGATCTCCCCACCACCACCTCTGCCTGCACAAAAACTTATCTTCCCACCCTTCTCGTTTTTCTAGGGACGGGTGGCAACCCTAGGCAGAATGCACTCTACTGTAACATAGGGTTTGAAGCCTCCCCAATCTGTCAAAACAAAGGGGGCAGGAGATTGGGGGAGGCTCAGGAGTCACGGGTGGGCAGTGTGCAGTTGCCCAGGAGGGGTGCAAGTGTTAGGAGCATCCTACTCTCGTGTAGGACCCTGGTAGAGACACATGCCCAACTGGCATGTTCTCTCCCTCCTGGTTGATCGTTCGGGAGCTTCAAAAATTTTCTTCTGCCCAAACATCACAGCAACTAATGCCAAAAGGCATTAGCACACTTAGGGATCCGCAGAGTATTTGCAGTTTGCGTAACAGAACCAATAGCACAGCATTTTGGCTAATCTACTTTATTTACATATAATACACTCAGAGGATTCTGACTTAGCTCCTGCCTCTTTCTCATCAGACAGCAAAATGAGAGAACAAAGGACAATAGTTCCACTTCACGGAACACAGTAACACAAACATCCTATCTCTGTCACTTCCCACACTGTGGAATGAAAACATACACTGTCATGTGATAGACAACAATCCCATGACTGCAGACAAGGGGAATGAATCTCCAACAGCAAGATGCGGGGTTTCGCTGCTGGGCAAGGCATGAAGGGGTGAGATGACCTCGATCCCCTCAGCCAACTGGAGCGGCGGTGGAGCTGGTGCGGAGCCAGGCAGCTGAGCGTGAGAGAGCGTGTGAACAAGAGCATGTCCCTGATGGCCGGGAACTGCAGAAGCCATATTGGAGCAGGAAAGCCTTATGTTCTTTTAAGTTGAGGCTGCTTGAGTTGAGGTACCTCCATTGCAGGGGGTTGGCCTAGATGCCCCTCAGAGGTCCTTGCCAAATCTTTGATTCTGTGATCATCCCACAGTCGTATTCTCAAACTCTGCTTCCAACTCCATCCCCTCCCCCCAGGTTTCTCTACTCCTCCAGACTTCTCAAGACAGCAAAACAGCTGATGTAATTAGGGATAATAAAGCATGTGTTTTTTTATTTAAAAAAGTGTCCCCAGATTCATTGAAAAACATCTTAAGAGTCCGAGCCAAATGTAATTTCTGTAGGAGGTATCCAATGTACGCATTCTGTTGGCACAAGGATTTCCACAATCCTTGTACAAATTCCATTGCACAATGGAACTGGGCCTCTCTCCTCCAATACATTCCCTGTGTGCTCCCCAAATCTGCACTGGAACAGGTTCAGAAGAAGGGGAGCGGAAGCTTTGTTGTGCAGTCAAAAGTTCTGGCACTGATCGAACAACTGTGTCGAATACTCCCCTGCCTGTGTCCTGGTGAGTTCTTCATGGAGTTTGGTGGATTTCCATTTCATATGGCTAAGTCTGGTGCGTTCTCTGCTAACACCTTCTCATCCTCTGGAATTTTCCAGCTGTATTCAAAAACACATAGAAACATAGGAAGCTGCTTTAAACAAAGACCATTGTTCCATATAGCTTAATATTGTCTACACTGGTGAGCAGCAGCTCTTCAGGAGCCTCTTCAGCATCTCAGACAGGAGTCTTTGCCCAGCCCAACTTGGAGAAGCTGGGGGTTGAACCTGGAAACTCCTACATGCAAAACAGTTGCTTGATCATTGAACTACAGCCCTTTCCCCCTATTGTCATGTTTATGTCCAGGATTATCTTTGTAACTTATTCTGTACCACTGCACGCACGCACACCACATACACACAAATTCTTGTTAAATTTGTTGTAGGCAAGGAAGCAAAATGTTTGCCGAAGTACAATCACATGAAAATCCAGGTTTCTCATTATCAGCGAGTGCAGCTCTCCCGGGACAAATAAAAATACAATCTGACAACTATTTTAGTAAATCAAAGCTAACTATGCATCTGCAGAAATGCACTTTTAAGGTTTTGTTTTTACTCCAGCTTTGTGCATCATGTGAACAATATTTCAGCATGCAAAGAGAATGGCCAAGCAAGCAGAGACACCACTCGCCTGCCCCGCCGTGATACAGTGAGTACTTGTCACGTCATTCCTTTGTGTACAAACACAGCGAGAAAGAAGCACACACTTGATCACTGTGGCTGCCCATACATGCCGTTAAACCCGCATTGCTAACCAAAAAAGGCATGAAATATCAGAAAACACACCTTCATTCCCCTTCTAAATAATCAAGGGTTTAGTCACATTGCAAGCAATGAATATAACGATGTCTTTTACAGGGTCAGATGTCTTTCCAAATGTGCAAAATTGAGTTTTGCCATTTGTTTGCCTGGTGCTACCTTGATGTGAAGTCCTATGCATGTTGACTCAGAAGTAAGTCCTTGAATATGGCTTTACTCTGTGCATAGGATCCCAGCCTCTAAGTGTTTATTTTCCCTCTCCTTCTCTGGCTCCTTTCATCAATTTTAATTTGATCGAAAATGTCTGCACTGATGCAAATCCTAGCTAAGGGCCAAATAAGACTTTACATTAATGTCGTGATCTGTTCCTGCATACTAAAAAGCACCCATGAGGTGGGGATTCAGACTGGATCTATAGCAGGGGGAGAGCAGGCTTTAATAATTTGCCCCTACCACTGTCCTGATCCAGTTGGTTGCCGTTGCCGATTGTGAACAGCAGCTGCAGATGGCCCTAATCCAAACAGTATAGTATAAGCATACACATATATGCACCTTTTTATATTTTGCTACAATTCTTACATCTCTCCAAACTGCTCTTTTGAGCAACCCATCGCTGAGATGGGAAAGGGACATTGAAAGCTCAGTGACAGAGCAACTTAAGTTGCGTGCAGAAGATCCCCGGTTCGCTCATGGCATCCCCAGTTGGGCTTGGAGGGATCCCAGTCTGCTGAACTGCTGCCAGTCTGCGTAGACTCTCTTTCTGTCTAAGGGCCACATACCCTTATGGGGAACCCAGCAGTGGGTTTGGCAAAAGTGAGTTGTGGCCAAACACACCCACCCGTCTCCAGCCTCCACCCACAGAGGTTCACAGGTCAAGGACACATTCCTGCCGAATGAACTTACTAGAAGAGGGCACTGAGCAAAACCAGTGAGAGGCTGAGGGAGGGAGAGAGAGAGAGAGAGAGAGAGAGAGAGAGAGAGAGAGAGAGCTGGAGAACTGCATTTTTATTTACTTTTGTTTATTTATTTATTTATTTATTTTATATTATATTTATATGCCACCCTCACATTTAAAAGCCTGTAGAATACTGATCAGTCTAAGGCTGTGGTTCCCAACATGGGGTCATGCCCCACAAGGGGGCAATTGATTTTTAAGGGAGGCAATTTGAGAATGAGTTATTGACAGTGAATGGCCTTTTAGGCTTCCTCCGCGTGAATAGGAGTTCACTTTTTGAATAATAAAAATTATATGTCACAGGGGAAAGGCATCAGGATTTTAGAGATGATTAGGTGGGGCATGGCCAAAAAAACCCACTGGTCTTAGGCCTGGTTGAAGAGGAACATTTTCAGCTGACACATAAAGATATATAATGAAGGCACCCAACAAACCTCCCTGGGGAAAGCATCCCACATTTCAGCCCCAGGCCTGAGGTTTTCCCACTCTTGGTGTCAACAGTACAGAGCTAAATAAATGCTATAGACACCATTATGAAGCAGCTTCCTATATATCATTATTTGGCTTGAGTGTTCAGTCACAGATTTTTCATGGTAGAAATCAGACATGTTAAATGCTACTGCTCCTGTTTGGGGTTTTCTTCTGTTATAGTCCAGTTAAGCATTACAGATGTGTCCTTTCTTGCGCTTCTGATTTGTTCACTCCCATGTACTTAGTCAGTCTCTTTTCTCTCTGTATCGAGGGAACCAGGGCTACAAGCCTCTGAAGTCAGTTCAGATGGTTATCTGCAATTTCTCTTTGTAGTGCTCTTCGAGGTCAAATCCATTACAGCGTACACTCGGGCAGACTTTGCACACTTAAATCCACTGGGCTTGCAACCAGGCACACAGCTGTGCGCCTAAGAATGTGCTTCTCATAGATATAAGACATGTTTTGTATAGATATAGGCAGGTACAGAGATAGATAGATAGATAGATAGATAGATAGATAGATACCTATACAAGAGAGAAATGAGTCATGCCCATAAATTGGGTCTAAGCAATAACTATGTAAATAAAGGCAATTTTGCAGGCAATGTTACTGTGGCCACTGAGCTACGCCATTATAATCCTGCCTGTCCCAAAACAGGGTTTGGGTGGTATTCTTCCCATCCATAAAATGGGAATTAGAGGCACATGTTAATGGTGTTTCAATGGTATATTTTGCTAAATAAATAAATAACATATGGAGGGTTTAAGTTCTGGGTGGAAGTCACTAGTGCAGCTATTTCTGACTTCGCTAATGGCAAAATGTACTTCTGATTTCTGTTTTGATTTACTAAACACTCACACACATTCCAGTTTTTCAGCTTTCTGCACATTCGCTTCCACACCAGATTAGAATAAATCAAAGTATTCTCTGCTGGGGGAGTTCCTTTTCAGGATTTCTTCTTTGTACTTGTATTGTCTAATGTCTTCTTTAACTCTTGTAAGCCAAAGTTTATTGTTGATTATCCCTGAAGGTTGCTCTTCTTCTAAAAAGCTGGCACTGAAATACTGTATCCAAAAGAAGCTGAAAGCCAGCATACTACTAAAAGGCCCACAAGCTTTTTATTTCATGACTTGAACGTGTCTTGAAGAGGTAGGTGTTGACCAGACAACTTTTGCTCTGTCAGCAGCTTTCTTGAATAGCTCCTTTTGAAGTAGAAACTCCCACGACCAAACAAATTATAAACCACAATGCTTGTTTCCTAGCCAGTTCTTAGAACATCTGTGAGTATCCATGAATATGCTTAATTTTTTTAGAAAAGAGGCCAAAATTGTCCTCATGAATAGATTTAATGCTATCAAAGCAATAGCGGATGTCTTCAGATCATCACACACAGATAGGCAGGTACGTTGTTCGATATTCTTAAAAATGCTTTTTGATTACCCATCAAAGGTGCTTTGTATATCAGAGTATAGTTTGGTGCCTTGATTTTGTAGTGTATAACGGTAAACACTTTTTGTCAATGGACAAGGCAGTAAACATCCATTCATCTAAATGTTTTGTTTTGAAGATATTATGTACCTATGGAGAAGTTGATTATACCTTTCACTTTGTAAAAATACATTTTTCTGTGTTTTCCCATTTTCATTAGCATTCCTCTGACATTTACTTACTTTCACACATGTAGCTTTTAAGTTGCTATTGCTGCACATAATAAGTTTCAGAGCAATCCCTTTTGCCCAGATCTCCCATCTCCATATTTTCTATGTTGGAGATGCAATTTCATCATCTTGTAATTATATGTTATTTCCAAATACAGTATTCATTTTAGTATATGAGCTTCTTATGGTCTCTTGTAGGAGCCTAGCACAGAAATAACAGAAAGTGAGGTTGTTGTGGGTTTTGAAAAAGGACCTGGAATAAGTGTGTTTTTAAGCCTTTGTTTATACTAGAAATATATTATCTGAAAATGAAACAATGCACAGGGAAGTGAGATTGTTCAGGTTATTACTAGCTGCTGTATGCTTTTGTCTGCTCAGCCTACCAAGGATGAGGATTTTCCTGAAGCTTGTTCACACATTGCTTCTCTACACATGTAGAAGTGTTTGAGTAAGAGAGTGTTATACCTGTTGTTGTGTACTGCTCAACTATTGTGTACAAAAAAACACAGGCTGAGAGTTAGTTACATGTGAATACAGTGGTGCCCCGCAAGACGAATGCCTCGCAAGATGAAAAACTCGCTAGACGAAAGGGTTTTGCGTTTTTTGAGTCGTTCCGCAAGACAAATTTCCCTATGGGCTTGCTTCGCAAGACGAAACGTCTTGCGAGTTCTTGCGAGTTTGTTTCCTTTTTCTTAAAGCCGCTAAGCCGCTAATAGCCGCTAAGCCGCTAAGCCGCTAATAGCCGTGCTTCGCAAGACGAAAAAACCGCAAGACGAAGAGACTCGCGGAACGGATTAATTTCGTCTTGCGAGGCACCACTGTAACTATACGAGTGTACAGTTCAACTACTGTATAAATGTACACAAATGTGCAGATTATACCCTTGTTGAAAGTAATGTGTGAGCAAGCCTATGAGGTATGGGGAAAAGAAAGACTAGTAGACATTTTACAGTACAGTGGTACCTCGGGTTACAGACACCTCGGGTTACAGACACTTCAGGTTACAGACTCCGCTAACCTGGATGTAGGACCTTGGTTTAAGAACTTTACCTCAGAATGAGAACAGAAATCGGGGGGGCAGCACGGCGGCAGCAGGAGGCCCCATTAACTAAAGTGGTACCTCGGGTTAAGAACAGTTTCAGGTTAAGAACGGACCTCTGGAATTAAGTTCTTAACCAGAGGTAAAGGTAAAGGTAAAGGTAAAGGGACCCCTGACCATTAGATCCAGTCGTGGCCGACTGGGGTTGTGGCGCTCATCTCACTTTATTGGCCAAGGGAGCCGGTGTACAGCTTCCGGGTCATGTGGCCAGCATGACTAAGCCACTTCTGGCGAACCAGAGCAGCGCATGGAAACACCGTTTACCTTCCCGCCGGAGCAGTACCTATTTATCTACTTGCACTTTGACGCTCTTTCGAACTGCTAGGTTGGCAGGAGCAGGGACCGAGCAATTGAAGCTCACCCCGTCGCGGGGATTTGAACCGCCGACCTGCTGATCAGCAAGTCCTAGGCTCTGTGGTTTAACCCACAGCGCCACCCATGTCCCATAACCAGAGGTAAAAGGTAAAGGTAAAGGTACCCCTGCCCGTACGGGCCAGTCGTGTCTGACTCTAGGGTTGTGCGCCCATCTCACTTAAGAGGCCGGGGGCCAGCGCTGTCCGGAGACACTTCCGGGTCACATGGCCAGCGTGACGAAGCTGCTCTGGCGAGCCTGCACCAGCGCAGCACACAGAAACGCCGTTTACCTTCCCGCTATAAAGCGGTACCTATTTATCTACTTGCACTTAAGAGTGCTTTCGAACTGCTAGGTGGGCAGGAGCTGGGACCGAACGACAGGAGCTCACCCCGCTGCGGGGATTCGAACCGCCGACCATACAATCGGCAAGTCCTAGGCGCTGAGGTTTTACCCACAGCGCCACCCGCATCCCCTAACCAGAGGTACCACTGTACAAATAGAAAATGCCAAGTGACCTCGGGACCCCTGAAAACATGCAACCAGCTTGGCTGGCTTAGTGAAGAGCAAACCTGTTAACATGACAAAAGGTGTTGATGGGCCATCTGTGAGGAATCCTTTGGCCTGGGGAGATGTTACCAAGGTGATGGGGTGCATGTTTGAGGTGACAGGAAAAGGGAGTCTTGGAGCAAAGGTTTCTGGGAAGAAGAAGCAGGAAGAAGAGCTGAGATCCATCTTGGGCAGGCTGGCTGAATGCTGACTGCGCAGCTGTGGGGTACAAGCCCCTTGTGAAAGGACTCCCTCCATGCAGACTGAAGGTGTAAATAGGTGAATAAACCATCTTTCTTAAGGCCACGACATCTTCAACTCTCCAAAGGAACACAGAACTTATGTGGGTGCCTGGGACCCCATGGGCTTTTGCTACAGCTTGGTAGAGAGAAGAGGAGGCACCCAACTTTTGAAACAATACCAATATGACTTGCCCACAGGGGTATGATAAACTAGGGTTGCCATATGTCCAGGAATCCCAAGACATGTCCTCTTTTGGGGGTCCTACATGCCAATCTGGGGGGGTATTGCATTTTAAAGTGAATGTCCTGGATTTGGGGGTTTTATTTTTTAAAAAAATGTGTGCACAGGCGTCTCTGGTTCTGTCTCTGGATCTCCCATTGGCGCCCCAGGCTCTGGTGTGGGCACCCCAGGCTCGGTGGCAGACGGGCTATCAGGTGATTGCACTAAAAAAGCTCAACAGCTTTTTGTGTCTGGTTTTTTCCTCTTCAAATATGGCAACCCTATAACACAAGCTAGAGCCTGGGTCATATTCTTCAGGCCTATAGGCAACAGCAACCTGTGCACATTTTGCAAAGAGCTCCCTAATCCCGACTCCAGTTTCAATACATGCTTCTCAGGAATATTTGGGGGGCATTTGGATAGTTATGCCATTGTTTCTGGCCTAACATTTCAACCCAGTGCTCAGTAAATTTTGCTTTCCCTGCCAGCTCTATATGTGAGATTTAAGGATAGCAGCCTATGTTTAGTAATGCAGGTGAGTTTGGATGCTTAGTTCCATTTAATTACTTTCAAACATGGATTAGTTGTTGACAACAATAGAGTTAATTTTAAAGGGAGGGAAAATGAATTAGTGATTGCAGCATTATCTACAATTAATTACTTCTGATGGGATATTATGAAGAATTTCAAGTGAGTCAAGCCTGTGACTCATTTCAGGACAAAAATAACCCTACCTATCTTTCCCCCCCCCCCCCAACATGGGGTTTTTATGCCTGTTACGATCTCTTGCTGCAGTGCGTT
Organism: Podarcis pityusensis; assembly: GCF_964106645.2. Taxonomy (NCBI): domain Eukaryota; kingdom Metazoa; phylum Chordata; class Lepidosauria; order Squamata; family Lacertidae; genus Podarcis; species Podarcis pityusensis. The sequence continues at coordinate 48,815,649 of NC_138026.1, forward strand.
TTTGAACTTTAAAAGCCTTTTATTATCTTTGATCCCAGCTAATCAGTGAATGTGATAAAACTTCAGAGCCACCGAGCCAATCGCATGTGGTGATGTGTTGACACCACTAAGAGCAAAAAAAGGAAGCCCCTGTGCTTTCACTTCCAGCTCTGAATCTGCAGTAAGATGTTTGTAAATACACACTGGAATGCACACTTAAGCACACATCCAGGCACACATGTTCATCCAAGGGCACATCTAATCTGACATCCCTTGTTTTGCTGTGCTGCTAGAGAGTTTCATTGCTGCAGTACATCATGGCAAAACAAGGAGCATCAGCAAAGTTGCCAAGGCAACAGGGACCAATTCCCTCTTTCCTGCGTCCTTGTCCTTTTGAGTGGTCTCGGAAAAATCACTAAAAATGGGATGGGAGCATTTTTAAAAGAGGCAAGAGATGTTTATGAAATCCCCTCTTTATCCTCCTCCCAACTCGGCTCAAGACTAATTAATATCTACCTTGTAGGTTGCACTGTGCTGGCTCTCCCTAGGCAATATGCTGTCTAATTCAATGCTTTCTGGGCCTTTATTTAGAAAGGCATTTGGCCTGCAAACTTGCTGGATTATCGGTAAACACAGCGAGAGAAGACAGTTAATGCATGAAGTGCAGGGAACATCCCTGCATGCCAATGAGTTCAATGTCATGACAGCAACACAAGACAACAACCCAGCTTACCTTTTCAATAGAAACTAATTTGCCTTTTGTACATTTTCAAGTAGAAAATTACACCATTATTTCAAGTGCCAATCTATAATCTGTTTTGGAATACCTAAACACATATTTACTAAACCATTTTCTTAACTCCTTGTCAGGTTTCCCACAGCTCTAGACTTCTATTCAGAATCATCACGCTTTTCTGTTTTTAAAGGTGTTGTCGTCTTCATGAACCCAATTCTATGCACACTTACTTATGAGTAAGCATCATTGAACTCAATACGACTTTCTTCTGAGTATATACAGAAAATATTGTATGATAATGCTCCAAGAACACTTTGTCATCATAAATAAAAGCTATTCTCTTTAATGAAAAAAAAGTGTGCTGATTTATTTGGACACCTGTTGATTTTTATTTTTTTAAAGAAGAGTAAGATTGTGAATTTCTTGATTATATGATTAGAGGCCAATCCTATGCTTTCTTGGACAGTGGCTAAAGTTTCATAGGATGCTACAGAACTCATTATCTGCTGTTAGAAAGGGAAGTCTGTGGTCAGAGGGGAAGGTCTGTAGTTGGAGACTTCCCTCACGTGGTCATGAAAAACCATGCTGTTGTGCTGACCTGTCCTCAGTGCTTCAGGGATGTTTGGGATCAAAATGGGGCAGCCTACGGTCATCTCAGGGATGGATCTGGGAGGCATTGGGGAAGCTCATTTCACAGACACACACCCAGAAGTGGGGGGAAACTGCACCAGCCTTGGAGTTGGTATAGTTGTTCTCCCTTCTGGTGGTGCATCAGCCAATACCAGGTCAAGTGTTCATATAGGCCTCTTTGCTACCTCCTCCATCATTTGTGATTTTCTGGGTGGTCATTTGTGGGGCCCTGGACTGCGGGGCCCTGATCTTCACCCCTAAAGCCCATCTCTAGCTGCACTGCTGCTCAGAAGATAATGGCCTGTCATTGCACACACAGAACAACTTCCTGAAGCACAACAGAGCTTCCCCTGCCTCTCACTGTTGCAGTTGGCACCCTAACAGAACCCCTAAATCTGTTCCAGAGGATGGGGGAACCCAGAGCAGATTTGGAGAGGCAGGAGGGAGGGGAAGTTCTGTTGCACTTGTGGTGCAGGCTGTATATGGGGACTATTGTTAAACACATTGGTTTCTGGAAATAAGTGCTTCATGAGCAGGACAAATAAAAATACTGTATTTCAGGTTCACTTGCCCTGGCTCCTGCCCCAAAACATGACAGCAGATGCCATTACTTGTAAGTAAGGAAAGGATTTTTCTTACAACATAGTAATAGCACAGACTCAGCTGTAGGAAAAGAGCTACTTCAATCCCAGAGCTCTCAAGAGGGGAAGGGTTGGTTGGCACGGGGTCAGTTTGGGAGCAAAGGCTGAGGTTCACAAATTCCAACAACGCCCCTCAGGAGGGGGGAGAGATGGAAGTTCTCTCTTCCATCTGTTCCAGCCTCCATCTCCCAGTCCTTCTCCTCTCCCTCTTCATCTTCCTTCAGAGTCTGCTGTTCCAATACCAAAGGAGTCATGACATCACTATTATCTACCTGCTTTTGCTTTCCCTGCTTGAAATAGAGAAACCATAATGTGCAAGCAGGCGTTTTGCTTTTATCCAAATATGTCACAACACAAATTCACCTCTTAAATCGCACCTGGGTTATCCCAAAGTTGCTGTTTGTTTTTGCACCTCACTGCAGCACTAATAAAAATGTTCTAGATATGAACTTGTGGGAGATGTTATTTTCCATAGCCATCATGATGGGTTGTTTTTTATTTTTTTAAAAAATACTGTTATAAGAGCCTGGCTTTATAACAAAATTGTTTACCTCAAAATGGTATTCTCTGTAGTCTGTGTGAGTGCTCTTTTCTTTGTGTATCCCGTCGCTCCAGGGTTGCCAACCCATTTTTTTACAGGTGATGCTCTTAACACCAGTTATGACACTGGTGAAGCTTTTCCCAGCATGCAGGTGCTCATCTGCCGAATTTCCAGCTGCTGTGTAAATGCCAAAGGTGAGAGAGTTCTGCAGATGTCTGCATCTCTGAGATTCTTTTAATTGTGGGGAGGGGGGTGCAATGGATTAAACCTGGGTCAATCTGATGGCAAAGCATGTCTCCTCTGCATGGGAAAGGGTAGGGAAACTTTTTCAGCCCAAGAGCTACATTCCCTTCTAGCCAACCATCCAAGGGCCCCATGCCAGAGGCAAAAATAGTTGGATCAATTAATGCAAATATTACCTTTGTGCAGCAGGCTAGTTTATGCACCCACCCCTCTCTATTCTCCATCCAGACAAGCACAACACTGCTCTCTAAACTGCCTTCCCCTCTTCCTCCTGGTAAGCAGCAGTGGCCCCATAGCTATGAGGACAGGTGCATGACTGTGCCATACCCACCCACCAATATGGTTATCATGTTGTGCACCCACTATCAACATGGTGGAAGATGGGGGAGAGGGAGATCATTTGACCTAGAACTGCCATTTTGTGTCAGATTAACAGCCTTCCCCAATTGGGTGTCAGCTAGATGTTTTTGATTTTCAACTCCCATCAGCCCCAGCAAGCCTAGCCAAGGGTCAGGGATGATGGGAGGTATAGTTCAGAAGGTCTGGAATGCACCAGGATGGGGAAGACTTGTTCTATACTCCTGGCAGGCAAATTATTCCATAGGTAGATTGTGCTGTTGAAGCAAGCAAAATAAATGAGATGTGGTCTCCTTTAGTAAATATACTTGTGACCAGTGCTATTTTTCTAGAAAAAGAGGTGCCAGAACTCACCATGAAGCCTCCCTTATTCTTGCCCACCTGAGAGATGCTAGAGCTGAGCTCCAGCTGGGGGGGGGGGCAGACCCTCGGTATAAGCATCTGCATATAAATATACACTTAGCATCCGAAGAGTGAGCTCTGTTCAACAGTGAAAGTAGCAGTTCAGAACTGCTTAATGGAAATACGGTATGCACTCTAGGACTTGAGCTTTCCACATTCACTCTTACAACTCTCTGTCTACAGCCAGAACTTCTCAAAGAACACAGTTTATCAGGGTGAGTAGATGGGCACACCACTTCAGAGAATTATCCAGGGTGACATTAAATATTTTGAACTGCTGACTACTTAAGTGAGCACACTCTGTTTCAGTAATGAAGCTTCCTGTTGGACAGGAGAGGTAGCAAATCTGTCCATTCTCTGCATTGAAGGCGGCAAATTGACTCATTCAACAGGCATGAAACTCAGTTCTTCAAACAGAGCTTCGTATTTGTACTCAAGACAATACGTCTGCCTTTGCTATACAGTCACAGCTCAAATGGCATCACTCTCCTACAGGCTTTGTATTGTTGCCACTGAAAACAGTTAAATTAACCAGGCAATGCTTGGCACGAGGATCCTAGGAAGAGTCTGACAATAGCATCCCTCCTTCCATCAACGATACCACAATACTGACCGGGTGATTATGCTTTTAGTGAAAGAGGAAGCACAAGCCACATGCTGAGTCGCGCAAGACAAGGGGATGAACAGACCGCCACTGAGCTCCCACTTCCATTGTTGACTAAAAGGGTAGCCTAATTAATTGATTTCTTGGTGCTTTTGTTAATGCATCAAATGCACAAAGGACAGAAGTTAGCACTTCCAGTAAATGGCAATATCAAGAGCAGGCCTGGAGCTTTCCATTGTGTGCCATAGTTCATAAACCAGTACAGAGGCTGACATCATTATTAGCTTATAGTACTATATAGCGTCGCACATACAGCAAGGGCGAGCAATAGCAGTACGTTTATGCACAGAGAAGAAAGTGGGCTGTTGTTATTATGTTGCTAAAAATGTCCTGCCTCTTGATAGCAAGACATCATATGCATGACCCAGTTCTCTTTATGTTTCTTGGAGGTAAAACTCATTAAATTCTAAGTGAGCTACTCCCAGGTAGCAGTGCATAGGACGGCAGCCCGCAGGCACTTCCTTGAGAATATATATTCCATTTAAATTAATAAAGTATGCAACAAGTGTGGGGACCTCTTTCAGCCTGAGGGCCACATTCACATCTGAGAGGCTTCCAGGGACCACATGACAGTGGTGGGCTGAGTCAGAAGCAAAAGACCCCTCTCTATCCTCCATCCAGACAGGCAAGAGGCCTTCTCAGAGTACAATGACATGTTCTAGCTAGGCAAAAATGCTTGCTGTGTGCAGCAGGGCTGGTGGGAGGCAGTGGCGGAGCTTCATGCTCCAGCACCCGGGGGCGGAGAGCAGGCTGGGGCATGGTGCCCAGCACGGGTGGGGAGGCAGCTGTGATGGCACCCACTGGGATCATGCTGCCGGGGGCAGTGCACTCCCCCTGCACTCCTCTTCCTCCACCAGTGGTGAGAGGTATGGCCTGGGGCAAAGGGGTGTAGTATGGGAAGAGTTCTGAGGACCTAAGAGAAAAGCATAGAGGGCCACAGTTAGCACACACACCCCAGTCCTGTGCTTCCTCATTCCTGGCATACAACAGAAGTCAGTGATAAGTCCCACTGTGTTCAATGGGACTTAGTCCCAGGTTTGCAACCTTAATGCAGAAAATCTGTCTAGGATCAGAAAATAGAAGATGCTTGCCTCAGTCCGGAGCCTCATGGGTGCTGAAACATATGGTTACACACCCTCTGTGAGCAGTGAAAGACACCAGGGGTTCAAGTACTTTTCCAAGGCTCTGTTTCCTTAGAATGAAGGTCCGCTGAGGCACAAGGACAACTTCTTTGGATATGCTAAATCATGGTACTTAACGAGCCAGCCAAAGCCATTCCCTTGGCAAAGGAACTGCTTTGGCATCCTTCCCCTTACACATTCTACTCTCACAGATACAGGATCATGGGTTTGGAAGGGGACCTAGGTTTTCATCAAGACTGATTGCCTGCCCTCCCCCCCCCAAAAAAAATTCATAGGTAATCTTATATAAGGTTTCTACACATGCATAAACCATATGCACATCCTGTGGCATCCAGAGACTTGCCTACACAGGTTCTGGGTAGCAGCAGGCTTCCTGTGGCCACACCTGAAATGTTGTGACCTCAACAGCCTATAGAGGGAAGGGCGTGAATTACTATAATGCAAAATTATGAAATGTTTCATCAACATTAAGTATCACATTGCTAATTCATTTAAACAGACTTAAAATATAGCCAATTTAAATATCCGAAATGTTTATGAAAAACACCAAAGTCCTGTGGTGGAGTGGAGGGTGAATGAACTGATGAATACTAATTTCAAAACAGTTTGAAATAACACTATTGACTAAGGCTTCATTCATCTGACTTTTCAATACTAGAGGGCAAAACATAACCAACCCTTTGTGGAGTTGTGGGTTTTCTTGTTGCTGTTGTTGTTGTTGTTAAAAAGTCCCAAATCCTCTCGCATTAGTTATGACCTTTCAGTTCATCAGAACAGCTAATAAATTATTTTCCACCCAAAAGCAAATGCTATTCACATTCCCTTTTCTAAAGAAATGAAAAGAAGGAGGCAGTCTTTGATCTGTTTACCCAGATGAATTAAATATATTATTGGTGCACAGTAAGCTCAACGCTGGGTCCTGTTTACAAAGGCAAAAATGACAGCCCAGGTTTTAAAAACATTGCACCTGCAATGCAGCTTCTGCAAAGCTTGTGATTTTAAGATGAGACCTTAGGACACTTTTGCAAACCATTAAGATTGCTTTCTCCCTCCAAGGAAAAAAGTGCCACCGTTGCTCATTCACGTATTCTAAGAGCATGGTGTGACACACCAGATGTCATCGGACGTGTCGTGACCTCCACCCACTCTTCATGTATATGTGCGTTTCTGTTCCCCCATGAGTCATTCACAAATGTGGCAGAAAGGAAGTGTATGCTGGGATACCACCTCAAATTTTGTTCCTTGATATTTTGAGGTAACAGGGTTGCAAATGGATTCTTTTCTGGAAGCAATTAACATGGAAACGGGCACTAAACTTCCTCTGGATTCCGCTAGATTTCCAGAAGTGGATTTAATGTCATGTGAAAGATCACATAAAACACATAAATTATCAGGTAAAGAAACATCAGGAAAACAGAATAAAGTGCTGTCTGAATGGAGCCATCATGGTATATGTGTTTTTGTGTACAGGGCCAGGTTGGGCCTGCCTGCATCTCCAACGGTTTGCAAATTGCAACTGGTGCAGAATGCCGTTGATGGGCACTTCTGGCAGGATACAATTAACGCTCAGCTTTTGAATGATTTCAATTTGTTTTCAAGCCAAATTCTATGTCCTTATGCTAACATATAAAGCCCCAGATGACCTGGAACCCATACATCTAGAGGAACAACTCCTCCCATATGTCCTGCTCATGTGTTATGATATGCAGAGGAACCGCTACTCATGGTCCCACCACTAGGTGAAATTCAGGGACTAGTGGTGTGAGAAAGGGCTTTCCCAGTGGCAACACCATACTTATGGGACGACAAAAGGTACCTACCTACTTTGCTGACTTTTCATTGGTGGGTGAAGATGCACCCTTTCATCCAGGCCTTTCAGAGGGGGAGGAATGTGATGAGTCACTCAGTTTCAAGTTGTTTGTCATTGGCTTATTTTGTGTGTTTTATTTATTTTACACACACACACAGTCTCATTGTTTTATTGTTATATTCCCACCCTGGGACCAGTTGGTGAGGGTGAGTTGAAAGTACATAAATGCATGAGTATGTGTGGTTTGCTGGGAAATAAAGGTGGCTCCAATGCACACGTGCTATATTTTCAAGCAGCAGGACATCTTCTAAGCTCAAGTTAACCTTTGTAATGATGCTTCAAACAAAATCTTAGTGGAAGTATGTGGAGTCTCGGGGTGGTTTCTATTTTTCTTACAGCTGTCCTACAGCAACATCTAGTGGTATTTTGAATTTCATCTTCAGGCAGCAGTTCTGAACAATGCAAACATACATAGCTGGCTCAAACAGAGAATAAAACATCGTGGATGATTTTATATATAAAAATACTCTTTTTTTTTACTGTTTCTAGTAGCAAACACTGTTGGTGGCTGTTAAATTATTATTGCTTTAGTTGCATACTAAAAGTGGGTCTATCACATCATAAAAAGCAACTGTGTGTTGATGATATTTCCACAAGCATGCTAAGAATGTTCTGTAGCAGAAATAGAGAAAATGGAAGAGAACCATTTCCAAATCAAATGCATTTTGCAGCTAAAAGGTTGTATCCAATTTAGTCATACTCAGAATAGACCCATTTACATTAATGGACCTAAGTTAATCGTGTCCATTCATTTTACTGAATATGGCTAGCATGGGATACAAGCCATTGTTCATTTCCCATCCTGTCTTAACCCAAGGATTTCAACCTAATGAGTTCTGTACAGCCTTCACCAATAATTCCAAAGAGGGCTGGGTAAAAGTAGGAAGAATGCTATTGTGGCAAGGCCAGTTCTCAGAGTGAGATAGTTTCAAAGTGGGAGTGAGGGCAGAAGTGAGATGGTGAGGTGAGACTCAGTTATGTCTATGTGGGATGGTTACAGGTCTCTTTGAAAAGAAGTGGGATGGTGTCCCACATCACTTTGAGCACTGGTCTTGACACAGTAACAGTCAATAAGTCTAAGATTACCTTTTATTTGATGACCAAAGCTATACGAACCAGGAAAACCACCGAATGAACACTTGCAACAAGATAGGCCTACAGGAGAACCGTAGCTGCTGCACAAACATACCATATTTTTCGCTCTATAGGACGCACCCAGCCATAGGACGCACCTTGTTTTAGAGGGGGAGAACAAGAAAAAAAAATTTCCCCCTCTCTGTGCAGCGCCTCTTCAGCGAAGCGGCAGGAGAAACGGAGCCCTTTCCATTTCTCCCCCCGCTTAGCTGAAGGGGTGCTGCACCTTAGCTGAAGTGACACCTACCCTTCAGCGAAAGGAACCTGAAGCTTCCAGAGCGCAGCGGGAGCTCCCGCTGCACTCCGGAGGCTTCAGGTGGCTATCTTTGAAGCCTGGAGAGTGAGAGGGGTCGGTGCGCACCGACCCCTCTCACTCTCCAGGCTTCAGCAAAAGCAACGCGAAGCCTCCGGAGCACAGCAGGAATGCTCCCACTGTGCTTCGGAGGCTTCGCGTTGCTATCGCTGAAGCCAAGGAGCCTGCATTCGCTCCATAAGACGCACACACATTTCCCCTTAATTTTTGGAGAGGAAAATGTGCGTCTTATAGAGCTAAAAATACGGTAGTTTACATTTCAGAGTTAACAACCAGGAAGCATTTGTGCATGTGGAAGGATTTCTTTTTGCACAATGGAACATTCTCCCTTTCCTCCCCATGTGCTCCCTAAATCTGTTCTGGGATTCTCAGAACCCTCTGGAGCAGATCTGGGAAGGGTGTGAGGCATGCGGGGGGGAAGTGGGAAGTCCCATCACACAAGCATAAATCCTTGCGTTGATGGGATTTTGTTGTTGAATCCTTAATCCTAAGGCATTAAGGTAGGGGTAGGCAACCTGGATTGTGGATAACATTATGCGTACTCGGCTTCAAACACCAACAGTGGAAGCACACTGGAGCCAGAGTAAATTGTAATGTGTGCACAGTCAGATTTTCTGGAAAGAAAAGAGACAGCAGACAGAGTAAGATCATGAACTGCTTTGTAAGCAAACCAAAATAAAAACAAGATGAACTGGTAACTTCAGTCCAGTGTGACAAGGCATTTATCTGATTAAACTGGGGAGGGGCCACAGACTTATACAATGTTAAGCTGGCCCCAGCCAGCCACAAGATGACGCCCTCCTGGTGACATCTGTGATGCTTTTAGATTAACCTCGTGTTTAAATGTATCTCTGTTTAAATGCATACTAAAGCTAAGCAACTTTGGGACTTGAATTATTGGGCCTGACATATATATACATTCAGGAGGCTTTGAGCATAGATGGGTTGTTACTCTGAGAATGTATCACTACTATGGCAAGTGCATTTGGAAGTCTTCTTGTCAGGTGTTATATTACAAACATTTCACCTCTTTCTATAACTTACCCTAAGGGGAAATCGTATTGTAATCATTTTGTGCCTGAGTTAAGTCCACTAGATTGTAATCTTAAAATTGAAATGGGTTAGGTTGACATTTGTTCCCTTCCTTGCTCTTGTTTATAATTGCTGTCACTTGGCTGGATTTGTTTTCTCCCGTTATTATTATTTTGCCCTTATCTCTGATTCTGCCCAGACAACAAAGTTTAATGTTCTCACGTGTACTTTGAAAGATTATAATAGTCCCCCATTCTGCTTTCTTCTCCATTGCCCTAAAGCAAAGATCGGGGATCTGGCTATTGCCCTCAAGGTGCTATTGTTGTTGGACTTCAATTCCCATCAGCCCCAGCAAACATGACCAAGGGTCAGGGATTATGGGAGCTGTAGTTAAGCAACATCTGGAGAGCAACAGGTTCCCCCAATCACTGCCCTATAGTATGGCTGCCGATCAATCCCGTTTTCCTCTTTTGCTCCTTCAGTTAGAACCACACGTCCTCAAACAACATTGGACATAGTGTGTGATATTGAAGGGCCAGTCTTGACTTTAAAATGCTAAATGATTCCTATTACAACCTATTATTTGTTGCATAATCTTTGGTTGTATGTGGTATGCCTTGCCATTATCCCACGTGGTCTACTTATGTGTGCTTAGCAATGCCATGTAGGTTTAGCATTTTGCTTTTATCAAAACCCCACTAAAATAAAACAAAGTGCCACTGAAAAGGTCTGAAAGAAGTCATCTATTCAATTCATACTCTTGGGGCAATACTTTATAAAATGTAGAATTCCATCAGTTCCTGAACTGAGTGGATTGATTTGCTTGTCATGTTGAATAGACTTTTTAAGAGTAGTTTAAAGGAACAATTGACCCTGAGCATAATACCAGCAAAGTCTTCTGGGCATCAGAATCAAGGCTTCCCAAAATGCTGGAGATATATTGTCTGCATTGTTTTAACAAAAAAAGGCCTAAAAAAACCCCTAAACCTGCAACACTTCTCAGAAAAAAAACATGAGGGATGGGGGCCTTAAAAGAATTTTCCTGGATAAAATTCTTTGCTAAAATCAGCCCTTTTAGCTGCATATATAACCTTACATCTTCTTAGGGGGAAACAATCTTCACAGTAGTCATTTTACATCGGTATGCTTCAAATGTTTAAATATTGAATATTTTTTTTCAAAAAAGCATAGTGCAATTTTGACTATGTGTTAAGAAGAGAATGGCAATTTTAAAAAGGCTTCTGCTACTAGCTGTGCAATGATGACCTGTTTGGGGGCTGCAACACCTGTGAAGCAGCTCAAGTGTACAGCTGGTCCAGAATGGCAAAGATGCTTTACGACTACTTTAACTGTTTGTTTGCTGTTTAATGTCCATGTTTGCCTGGTGATGTCTCTCTCACACAACAGCTTTCTAATTTTAACATCTCCCAACTCCAAAAATCATACTCTAGAAGAGCATGTTGTGGTAAGGCCCACATGCCCAACAAGAGACCCCGGACATTGTTGTTGTTGTTGTTGTTGTTGTTTCTCTTCGTGATAAAACTGGTGACAGATAACCACACTGAGCATCTTTAAGAGCTACTTCACACATTAACCAAAGAGGCACTTCATGAACAGACACTCCCATGTGCCAGAGCTACTGCAAGTGCCCACAGTTAGAATGGCTTTCAAGCCGGAGAAGGAATGTAGGTCAGTGATACAGTGTCTGCTTTGCATGCAGATGATTCTCAAGTTCAATACCTGGCATCTAAAGGTAGGAATGGGAATGTCCCTTGTCTGAAACCCTGGAGAGTTGCTGCCAGTCAATATAGACAATGCAGAGCTAGATGGACCAATGATTTGACTATGGACTTTTCCACACCTGAGTTTAATGTGCATTAATGTGTTTTGCTTTTCCATTTAAGTAGTGAGTAGCGTCACGTACCCCTCCCCCTAAAATAGCTCCTATCCAACTGGTTTTCTCCTGTAAATTGGTATTTCCCTGAGCCAGGGATAATCCAGTAAGTGTTGAAAAGCACAACTCCAGACTGCTCCATTTGAGACAGTGGATGCATTTCCTCAGTTTTTAGTGGAAGTGGGTCAAGCAGCCATTTTTGCTACTTCCCTTTCCATATACACTACAAGCCCTTACACTCAGTTCTGCTCTGGCAGTGGTGATGCCTATTTTCGGTGAGCTCTATGGACTTTTCTTTTCTTTTTAATGGTTTTGTGCTATACTGGAAAACTGAAAAACAAAGATTTTTCCAGATATCCCTGCTTCATTCCCCAACTACTGATTTCACTATATAGTCCCGTATTGATTTATCCAACAACAATTTTCCTGTATTGGGAAATACCTGTTGTTTTAGGATTATACATAAAGTGTGTACTCAAGTTTGTATTGAATTGGGAATTCCCAGTTTCCTGTTTCCTGTGCACCAGGGAATGGACGTCACCCCCAACACCACAGAAGAGAGACAGACGGAGATAATCAGCAAATGATGGGGGAATTTCATTCTCTGCATTCCTCCTCGGTTGGAAAAGGAACCAGGCTCTTGCCCGCAGTTTGCCTGGTGGTCTGGCACTCGCTTCCCCATGGAATGTGAAGGCAGGCAAAGGCACTGGGTGGGCTGAGCACTCTGGCTGCTGCAACACCCACCCTGCCCCGCCCCCGATCCCATTCCTGGAAGCACAGGTTATCCTGTTAATTGGATTCCAATTGAAGTAAACTGCAGGTGCATGCTAGGGACAATGAGATAAGAAACTGCAAAAACAACCCAGCTACAAGGAATTAAGAAGTTTGGATTGAGAGCAATTTTTTTATTTAGAGAGGGAGGGAGAGAGAGAGAGAGAGAGAGAGAGAGAGAGAGAGAGAGAGAGAGAGAATGGTACCTCAGGTTAAGAACTTAAGATCCGTTCTTAACCTGAAACTGTTCTTAACCTGAGGTACCACTTTAGCTAATGGGGCCTCCCGCTACTGCCGCTCCACCACGCGATTTCTGTTCTCATCCTGAAGCAAAGTTCTTAACCCGAGGTACTATTTCTGGGTTAGCGAGTCTGTAACCTGAAGCATCTGTAACCCAAGGTACCACTGTGTGTGTGTGTGTGTGTGTGTGTGTGTAAATTTTATTGCTTTTTGCACATGTTTTCCAAACGTAACATCCCATCTTATACAATATAACAAACCTTTGGCTATCACAGCCTACAACTTCCGTCAACCTCGACTAATGCTTTTCTAAATGATTTTGCATTTTATTTTAATAGTTATTGCTATAATATCCAAATCCTAAATAAACTCCTTCTTAGTCCTTTTTTGCAATAATTCATATAGTTCTCCTTACAAAACTTCTTGCAACCCTACAAGCGATGTCAATTGATTACAATTGTCTTTCAAATATATCATAAATTTCTTCCAGTCTTTCAGGAAAGTTTGGTCTTGCTGGTTCCGAATTTTCCCAGTTAGTTTTGCCAACTCGGCATAGTCCATCAGTTTCATCTGCCACTCTTTTGTTGGTAGTTCTTCTTGCTTCCATCATTGGGCTAATAGTATTCTTACAGCAAATGTCAAATATAAAAACAATTTTTTATCCAAGAGCAGATTTCATTCAGTAAAAGAGATGATGAGGGGAGGGAAGTCCACAGTTTGCTTATTTAAAGTTTTTCTCTATGTTTATGATATGGCAAACCTCCTTGGAATGCAAGTTAATTTTTGAAAATTGTACAAGTGAGGATGGAAGAAATTGGAATATAAATATGGAATTTAACAAAACTGGAAATGTGTGGGAGAGAGAAAGGAACTGAGAGGGAAGAGGGGGAACACTATGCTATGAAAATATAGAAGAAAGTGCTCCCTAACCGCTGTTATCCACAAAGGAATGTGTTTGAGATAAGGACAATTGGCCATAAATCAGCGGCAAGGAGGAAAGGAGTCTACCAGCTGCAGGAATAGAATTTTTTGGATTAACTCTCTGCAGTCTGGATTTAGACCATTCTTCCTCGGCTGGGAAAAATGGAGAAGACGGCTTGTTTACTGGAAGCTGAATCACGGGACGAAGCAATGAAGTGACTTTTGGAAACTGTGGGATGACCGCTTCTCCCGAGGCATGGCGGGAACCATCAACAATTGCAGGAGGGAAGGATACAACACCATATATGGACAGGAAAATATCATGGGGGGGGGGACTGTCACACGCAGGAAAGAATAAGGATTACAGTTAGAGTTCCTCACTTGAAACTTTATAAATTACCTAATATACCAGCACGAATAGAAATCACAAGACTGTAGCTGTTATATAAGAGATTATTATACCTGAATGGAATGGAAATTATTTAAATTTTAAAACACAGAAAAAATGGAGAAGAATGAAGTCATCAAATCTAGCATGTGAGAGGACAAGTTCAATTAAATTGTATAATTTCACATTTGAATAATTGATAATTGTATTAATGGGATAAAATTGGTATTGTTACAATCAGGCTGCTATTGGAACAATATTGGAAAATCAATAAAAAAAAATTATTTAAAAAAAAAGAATTGGGAATTCCCAGGTTCCTGCTATTGTGCAATTCCTGGATATGCAAAATTTAAAAAAAAAAATGGTGCAGGCACTACTCAGCTGATTCCTGTGCACATGCCCTGTTTGTGCAAAATGCCCTGTTTGTTGCTGTCCTAATCTCTGTGCAGTGCAAGGAAGTTTTGCTTCTCCCATAGTAACAGCCCTAGATGAGAACAGAAAATCAAGCATGGCTGTCACTCTCTGGCTTTTGCCTGCATCCCATCTCTCTCTCTCTCTCTCTCTCTCTCTCTCTCTCTCTCTCTCACACACACACACACACACACACACACACACACACACATTGTCCTTCTCACTACCAGGTGAGGCAGGGAGTCCATCCATTTCCCCTATGGCAAAAAGCTACTTCCTCCCTTATACTAACAACCCATACTTAGGGGCCATTGTGGTCCTTGCCCGACTGATTCCACAACAGGACCCTCTAATAAATTTTAACCCTTGCAGAATCCAGAAATTAAAAAGGACTCAGGCATCATGCCGTCTAACCCCCACCCCAACTCACAATACATGTGAATCTGGGACAAAGACAAAAGGAAATGCCTACAGGGATGGATGGGAACCAGCAGATTTGATATTCACCAGCATATGTTCAAATCTGGTTGGAGGAAAGCTAGATTCCTGGTGAGATTTAGCTCGAATGTGGGCAAGCCCTCAGTATGAGGCAGCTTCCTATCAGCTTCTAATTTGGCCCCTGATTTTGCCCCAAGCTCCTAGGAGAAGACACATATTACTCCGTGCTATGCTTTGCCTGCTATTGCCTAAACTTTCTGTGACTGAGAAAGTGGCCATAGTACAATATTTGAAGGAAAACTTGCCTGTTGTCTCTGGGGCAAGCTGTCCGACATCTGGAGCTTTCACATCTCAATGCAGCACAGATGCATCTCTCTTGTAGCATTACAGCAGAAGCGTGAAATGTAGGTGTACTTGTGCATCTGTTCTCTCCCACTTCGATCCAAAGCCACTGTACTTCTAGTGGCAATAATGCCAGTTTGCGCTTCTGCACTCAGGCTCGCTGTAAAACCAGAAAAGAAAAGGAAAAGAAAAAAAATGTTAATTTTGTCTGTTGGGATGAAATCATAGGTGCCTATTATGGACTGCCTGCAACCTTTTCAAATGCTCATTAGGTCCATTAACCATAGAATGTGAGGCAGGTGCTATATCTGTCCAAGAGACGATTAAATGGAACATGCAAGGCACATGCTTCTATTTGCAGGACATTATTTTAAATTTGTCTAATGAAGAATGAGTGCTTTTACATCAGCACAATTGAAGAGTTGAGCCACTTTAGGACGCAAAAACCCAATCAATTTAACAGACTGTGTTCCCACAGGCAAAGGAAAAGGGGGGGAGGAACAGGCTGTAAAACTGCAATAAAGTTATAGTGTTGGAATTAGCAATGTTAAGGTTATGTCAGCTGTGGCCTTTCACTTATAAAACTTTGGGTTTGGGAGCGGGAAAGAGATTAATGGCCATAAGGCCTTATTGCAATTTCCCCATTCAGTGTCTTCTTAAAGTAATGAGTTTTCATTGACCAACATTGTTTCAAATTGTTTGCTATGTTTTTAAAAATGGCGTTTTCATCCTGTTTGCTCTCAAGGACTTGCACTGGAACAACAGAATTAGCCTTCCCTTTCCTCCCCTCACCCCTGTGTGCTCCTTCTATATCTGTTTTGGGGTTTTCCCAAACCCTACGGAACAGATTTGCAGGGTGGGGGAGATGACACAAGGAGATGAGAGAAAAAGGAAGCCCCAAGATGATGTTAAAGGCACAGGCAATTGTTGGAGCTGAGTGAGGTGATTAAAACATGGTCTCAGTTTGGTTTTCTAGTATAAGTGTGACTTTGAGCGGAGGAGAGAAGGCCAGAAGACCTAGTTTTTGCCAGAAGACCTAGTTTTTTGACATGAAAATCCAGTTTATACCAGAAAGGGCATGACTGAATGTATGTGGTTAACAGTACTTAGAGAGGATTTTGTCTCAGAGACAGCCCTTTGACTAGAATGTACACAAAGGATTTGTGTTGTTTCCTGGTCTGACAGGATACCTGGGATGATGTTCCATGGTTTTGCTAAAGGTGTTAAGAGAACCTGCATCTGTAGGTCAAAGTATCTATATTTCATGATCTTTTTCAGCCAATCATTTCATTGTTATCATTATTACACTCCAGTTATTCTAGAGATTCCTGTCATGTCTGTCCAGCAAAATGAGGCAGTCACCTCAATGCACTTCTTTCGTTATGCCTACACAGTAGTGAACCAAAGTCAAAGTATCACCAAGAGCATCATGCTAACTTAGCCTGGTAAAGGTATGGATGTTTATTTTGTTTTGTTTTTCAAAACACCTTTTACCCCAAAAGGGGGATGGAACTATTCTGCAGTCTTAAAATGTTTTACCTGAAGATTTTAAAGGAATTCATCCTTCTTTTATATTATAGCAATAGTATATGGGAAATCATAAAATATATCAATATTATGGCATGTGGTGAAAAAAGCTTAGTCTAGGTAGTCTGACTATTTTTGTTCCGTTAGGAACATTGAGAAACACAAGTTCAAAACTGATGCTGTAAATTCTGAGGATGTTGCAATAAAATATATTCCAGGTCCATAGTTCACTATTAGAAGATGAAGGAGTCTAGAGGACGCAAAGTCCAAGTTGTTTTGACAGGTACCTCAGGAACAAAAGCAGTTCCATCCTGAAATGTGCCACAACCCCTCCAACACATTGTGGATTTATGATTTTGTTTGTACAGAGAGATTTACTGATCATGAATCGCTGCAGCTCTCAGTTCACCTTAAGGCATTTTGGGAATCCTTGCAATGAGACAGCAGAACTCACACATAGGAAACTGACAGAAATATTGCCAAGGGAGAATTGCAGACCTGATAGACCTCGGGAGGGGGTGCAGGAGAATGAAAAACGCTTGGTGTGGAGCTGCAGAATTGAAAGAGATTGAACTTCATCTGAAATCAATACATTACCTCCACTGACCTCCACTGAACTTCAAGAATTTAGGCACCACCTTTCTGTGTCATAACGATGGCTCATCTGAACCAGAAAACTCAGTCAGTGAACCATTCTTGATGCATAGCAGTAGCTTCCCCCACCCCACCCACCCACCCACACACATGGATCACTTGAAAATTGCTGAGGGTCTTGGTGGAACCATGTAGTGATTTATCTGCTTGTTCTAGCCATTGTAATGTGCTGTGCATTTCCATAGAAAAAGTGTTTCATAACTTTTTTAAAAGAAGCAAATTAAGTATCTTTCTTTTCCCTGTGCCTTGTTTTCTTTTTGTCTGCCACAATTTGTAGGTTTTGGTTTTTTTATGGCTCAGGGTTTCAAAAGCTGGAAGTGACTTGGACCTCTCTGAACCTCTGAGAGGGCCTTTATGCCTACACACACAAGCTCACCAACAGCCAAAACTCACTCCCAATCTAAGGATTTATATTCGTTGTCGCCAAATTCATTTCAATTCTAGTTCAAGAAAAACCAAACTCATTGTAAGTTAGCAGGATATTTGGCCTAAATGTATTCATACAAAGTAGAAGAGGGCTATGCATAGAATATGTCAAGAATAGATAAAATCGAGAGCATTTGTGGGGGGGGATGTCCCTCAGATATGGAATAGCAATGGAACTCCACCCCGCCTCAGTGTGAGCAGATGGATAAAGTGGGCAAGCATAGGCACGATGAATGCCACCTTCTTGATACTGCAAACACACTCCAGCCAATGTGGAGCATCACTAGTGTCAGGCGTGGAGTATCCTTTCCTCCCCTGGTAGCCTCAGAGGCAAGAAGAACAAACAGTTTGTATTTTATGGCTTTTTATTCAGTCATCTGGTTGCAAGACAAAAGATCCATGTCGCCACGCATAGGAGACGTTGGCTACTATGAGCCCCTCCTCTGCCATCTCCCACAACATCCTGGAAACCTACAGGAAGTCACAGGAGTCACACCCCTCCTCATTCTCTGTTCTTGAATGCGGAGGGACCTGTGAGCCTTTGGACTAAGAGAGTCTCCCATACTCTCCAGGGAGGTCACTGCTGTTTGCTCTCTAACTTCCCCTTCCGCATCCTCCACTATCTCATAACTAGGGATTTCTTCATTCAGCTGTACATCATCCCTGTCTCCCTCTCCTCCTGAAACTGCTGGAGACGGGGGGGGGGGCAAAACTTCCTACACTTCCTCCTCTTCTGAGAGGAGCCAATCAGACCGAGGGCTCATTTCCCGTTCCTCCTGTTCAGTCCAGTCCCTGACACTAGCCTGGAGAGAACTGCCTTACTCACATACAGTGGTACCTCAGGTTAAGAACTTAATTTGTTCCGGAGGTCCGTTCTTAACCTGAAACTGTTCTTAGCCTGAGGTACCACTTTAGCTAATGGGGCCTCCCACTGCCTCTGCACAATTTCTGTTCTCACCCTGAAGCAATGTTCTTAACCCGAGGTACTATTTCTGGGTTAGCGGAGTCTGTAACCTGAAGCGTCTGTAACCAGAGGTACCACTGTATAGGGTTTCCAACACAGGCAGCAAAGAAGAATCCCTTTGAGAATTCTATCATAGTCTATAGGAGAAGCTCAGGAAAACATAGTTCAGGCCGAGGTGAATACTTTGAAACCCCATTGAGTTCAGTGGAGGAAAAATGCCAATTAAAAAACAGGTTTCCTATTCCCATGTTGAAAACTTTAGACACAAGTAAGTTACCCTGCAGAGCAATGAGGAGCATCCATCAGTTGAGGAGTGTCCTCATTGCACACATGATCAGTGTGGATACAGATCTCACCCGGTACATTCCCATTTTCCCTCCTGTGTGCTCATACTAAAGCCCTGAAGAAGTCTTCTCAGTTCCCCCTCCCACCATGTCTATTATTATTCAGAACATTATTTATGCCTTCCTTACTAAAGGTAACTCTTGCAAGATATATAGGAGCATTGATGAGGAGAGGGACTGCGGGGGGGACGGGACACTACACTGTGTAAAAATTAAATAATTGAAGACCTGATCAAAAGAGTTCCTACAGGCAACTTGAGGTCATGTTAGCAACATTTTAGGGTCATTTAATTTCATTAGCGTGGGTGCAATAGCTTCAAGTAATTTTTAAGACACAATTTGTCCATAAAATGTATGTTTTCATTAAACGCATCATTAGGTTTATGGTCTCTTCAGTCAATCTCCATTTCCCCCTGCTTTAAAGGAGAAAGAAATCAGAAACGGGCCCAAGCATTTCTGTTAATGAGTTCCTTAATAAGTGTGAGTGTTAGCTTGAGGGGAAGAGACAGAGATATTTGTTTGTGATATATGATGAATGCAAGAACGCTAGATAAGAGCTGACATACAAAGCATATATAATTTCACAGGCATAAGTGATACCGGCCCACAGTTTTATTATACAAAAGCAGTTCCTTCTGTGTGTCCTGGGAGCCAAAGTAAGCCATCAAAGCTCTCTTTTTTTCTAAAACTAAGCTAGAAACATCTGACTAAAAAGTGTATGTGCAAGAGCAACTTGGATCTAGCTAGAGAAAAAGAAAGCCTGCATTTTTGAAAAATAGATACTGGGGAGTATCTATTGCTTTTAGGGATTCTTCTGGAGTGGTCAATAGCAGCCCATGGGGGTGCTCTCCTGACTTCCCAAAGGTGTATATCACTGCTATTCACCAAGAGAAGCAGAATGCCAAGGCAGCAAGAGCTCAGCTCAGCACAGTGCAGTGAGACAGATCTGATACTCCTGATAACACACCTCGACCATGCCTTGTTCATCCCACTCTTAGCAACTAGTAGTGATTTGTAGCATTGGAAAGTCAGGAGAGCAATGCAGCCCCAGTTGTGCTATGAGGACTATCTAGCCCATGCCTGATTTAAAGATAAAGAACCATATAAAGGGAACCCTGAAGTTCCCCATCAACAGTTAGCAGCACCAGGTCAGCAGAGAAGAGTCCAGCCCTAGTTAAGAAGTGCTTGAATAACTGCACTACTCAAGTTACAGGAGGATCAAAGTGGGCCAGCACCTATTAACACTTTTAAAAGGCTTTGGGGACATTGTTTGCTTAAAACTGGGGGTGGGAGCAGAAGGTGAGGATTAAAGCATCCATATATACACCAATTCTATTCCAATTATGTCTTGACTATGCTGGTTACCAATTAATATCTGGGATCAATTCAGGTGCTGGGTGTTAGGATATTTCCGTTCCACCTTAAAAGGGAGCAGGCTGTGAGTCACAGAGTCTGCGTATTTCCTGTTCACAGGATGTTTATGTTTTCTGTTGCTTTCGTTTCTCTCTCTGTGTCGTAGACACTGAACCAGGCAGTCATGTTTTTCTGTGTTCTGATCAACGCTGAATAAACTTGTAAATAATGCTCTCCTGAGTGCAACTTTTGGCTGTGCATTATCTGCTGATAAAGAGTGTGCATCGGCTCTAGAATGTTCTGGAGCTCATGTCGCTAATTGCTGATACTGCGTGTCTACGGGAGATCGATGGATCGTCCGGCAGCCGGCTTGGGGGGCATGATGGACTTTATCTCCCTGGCAGTATCCCAACACTGGGTTCATGGGCATGGGGCAGAAGGGGAGTCTCCATTAACACCAATACATTTTATCACTGAGAGTGACGATTGAGGCACATATTAAATCTACAGTGAGGAAAGCAGTGGTGATGCAGCAGGACACACAAGGATCAAAATATAAAATCCTACACCTACAGATTGAAAGTGTGAGGAAAGTTTAAGCGCCAAAGAGCTGTCAGATGGGGAGGAAAAGGCCAACACGACATAGGGACATTGTCTCTGACATGAAACCCCACTGAGTGACACTGATCCTTAAGTAATCCAGAGACTTTGGTGGCAGGCTGGACTGACATTGAAACCATTAGGGACAAAAATAGAGGATTCAGCTATACAGCCGCAAATAAAACATTTTAAGTGCAATATATAATGTGACACTAGATGGTGATGGTGAGCCTTATGGAAAATTCAATGTATTTTTTAAAACACTTTTAAAAAAAAAAAAAAAAGCATTTTCAGAATGGTTTTTTATGCAAGTGGATTACACCAGAGTCTGCCTCAGCCCAAATTGTTGATATAACAAAAACAGCCAACCGGGCATGGAAATCACAAACCAAATAGAGGCAGAGCAGTTAAAAATGGTGCCGGAAGATTTGGAGCTCTGAGTTTAGGAGCAGTGGAGGAATGAAGCACAAGTTGGGAAGTATTGTCTCTTCATTGCATTACATTTATTTAGATAGCTCTGCAAGAACACAACTCGCATCACCTCTTAATTTCTTCAGTGGCAGCAAAGCCCGCAATGTCTGTTTACCAGTCTTCAGCTGTCAGCCGTACTCTGGAGTTTCACCTCAGCAATGCTTGTCTCTTAGCAACCACCAAGACTCTAATGAACAGAACTATTTTGCATTTATACAGATTGAACATGGTAGCTGTCAAATCTATAGTTATATAGCTAGGTTGCAGTTACCCAGTCTTTATGCTGCAAGCAACTCGTTTCTCAATGCTCCCTCTTTACCACTTTGAAAGAGATTAGCCTAGCTAGAATGACTAATGCGTACCAAAAATGTTGTTGAACAAGACCATTCACTAGTTATCTGAAGTAGCTTATAGACAAAAATAATATGAGTCAATATGAATAGGTCTCCCTTTTAACACAAACAAATGAATATTCCTGTTCCCTGCATATGCCAGTTTTGATACTCAAATTAAAATTGGGAATCGCCTGTATTTATCACTCAAGAGAATTTGAGAGCAGAAGTATCTTTTAACAAACAAACAAAAATCAGAGTCCCACTAAGTTTGCAACTTTACTCTTAAAAATTCAGGGCCTGATGTTTCCCTGCTTTTCTATCTTGCTGGCGGCAAATTGGTCGCAATGAGGAAATTGCTGATTTCCTGAGCAGATTTGTTCATTCACGCAGCACCTTGTAATTAAAAAACAAATTATTTGTATATCATAGAAAGTTTCTAAAAGTACCAACAGAATGTCTCATGAACCATGCCAAGTTTATCATCATTTTGAATAAAAATCTGGCCATGTGGCATTCAGGGGCAGAGCTCTGGTGGAGTGGGCATTGTGCTGGTGGAATCTAACAAACAGAATACTGAGTTATTTGGAGAGGCTGTGTAGTTTGCTAGTAAAGGAATTGCTTTTTCATCTGGAAGGTCCCAGTTTCAATCCATGTCATATTAAGTTTTTTAAAGAAAAAGATCAAGGAGCAGATGATAGGAAGGACCTCCATGTAAGACCCTAGAGAACTGCTCACAGTTGTAGTACACAATACTCAGATAAATGGACAAATAGACGGATCTGGAATGAGGTAGCTTGATATGATCAGAGACAGAGCTTTTCAGAAGATGGAGCTACTGGCTTTTCAGATTCCAGTACTTGTTAGCTAACAGAACATGGCTTTATGGGTCAAGCCAGTAAAATATGACTAGATAACAACCCTGTCTAGTAAACAGAGTCTACCTCAGCATCTTGGGTTAACAACGCTGAAAAAGCAACCTCTGAATTGTGATTGCATCTTTTTTTACAAATGAGTTACATAGAACATGGCCTGAATTTAAACCAGTTTAATCATCTTACTTTTAACATCACATCATTAAAACCAAGTATTTGCAAAATAATTTCAGAAGAAGGAAGTTCCATCTTGACCTTTGAAGTGCGTCTGAGCTCTAGAAGTGGTTTGTCCATACTAACCTTCCTCCGCTCTTTCCCTTTAAAGCTCCATGTCTGAACACCCTTTCTTTTGCTCCAGAGCTTTCCCCACGAAAACCCACTCTTTGCTTGAGCTCCAAAGAGTAGGTTTTTACAGGGAAAGCAAAAAAACTGCTCAGACACAGAGCTTTTAAGTGTGGACCTGTGTCTGGAAAGAACAGGGCAAAAGGTACATGTGAATAAACCTTTAGGCCAGGGTAGATTGAAGGAAGTTTGCTTGTAAACTTCAGCGGACTAGCCATTTGCTGGGTATCTTGCAAGCAAAACTAGACTAGGTCTGATTCTGTAAGGCACTTTATGTTAAAAATATAATGCAAACACAGGACCAATTAGTACAGGCATAGGCAAACTTGGCCCTCCAGATGTTCTGGGACTACAGCTCCCATGATCCCTAGCTAGCAGGACCAGTGGTTAGGGATGATGGAAACTGTAGTCCCAAAACATCTGGAGGGCCGAGTTTGGGGATGCCTGAATTAGTACATATTGGTTGTGCTTTAACCATCAAAGAGCTCCTCAATGTGCATTTGCCGTATCATCTTTTGAAAACAGGCCAACAGGGATTATCAAGGTGGGGCTTCAAACTAAGCCGGTTAGACCACACAAGAAAGACCAAAGATAGCCCACCCCTCAGTTCGGCTATCAATAAGCTAGTCAAGCCTATGAATAGACACAGGCAGATCCCCAGTTAGAGCACCACTTGCCTTTCAGCAGCAAAGGAATGACACACTGGGTATAATTTGTAGTCTACTCACTGACTGTTTAATAGATTCTGAAGTTCTGAGCTGGAACCGATTAACATGAATAAATGTAAATGATGGTTACCTAAATTACAAATAAATGCTGGATTAACAAATCACCCTATATATGCTATAAAACCAGTCACTACTTAAATCTTTTGGATACTTTGATATATAGGCATGCCAAGGCCAGTTTAAAGAGAATTGTTTGTGCCTGAACAAAGCTTTTGCTAACATAAATATCCTCAGACAGTAATTAAAGTGTTTCTCTGCAATGGCAAATACAATGCCAGCATATAACACAGTAGGAGGAAGGTAGGTACAAAAAAAGCTTTCTATGGTCAATATATGAAGGAGAAAAAACATGATTTTGGCTCACATTTAATCCTTTTCATTCAATAGATTTATTGATTCTTACTATGTTTGCATTTGAGATTTGTATAGATGATGATAAACGAGCACAAATTTGTCAGCTGCTGCATATAATTTATTTGAGGCCTTGTATTCAGGTCATAGAAGTGTATATTTGTGAGCTGTAAATTTTAAACAATGTCACCTAACAGAAGACATAAAAATGGACAATATTCTAGAACTTATTGGTGATCATTGCTTTTGTTTTTGAAATGTATAGGTATTATGCTTGGTATGTTAACCAACAGTTCAAGTTGATCAAGGAACATAGAATGAATTTTTCAGGACAGAACTGAAAGAAAGATGAAAACAAATGTTTTGGATACTGAATGGCTTATAGCTTTATTTTGAGCTTAGCACAAAGGTAAAGGTGGGCAAATGAGAGCAATACAGGTAGAAAACCAACACATTTGGTCACAGTTACCCAGGACAGGTTTTTAAGTATCTGAGAAACAGAGCCCATGATCACCTACCCCACATAAAAATGTTCTGGGTGTAGAGAATCTAATTTGGAATATGGCATAACCTCTGAATAAACCTGTGTGTTTTTCTCTGTTCAGAAAACTGTTGCTGTTGGCATCTGTCTCTCTCAAGAGACAATGAAGTGTGAAATCAAACCTCTGGAAAATCACAGCACCTGCTGTGGCTGCAATGTTCAGATAATCAAGCATAAAACATATCCAAGAGGTAAAACAGATCCATGCCTCTGGCCCTCAAAGATAGATAATCTGTGGCCTTTTAGATTTTTGGGGAAATCAACTGCCATCAACCCATTGAGTATGGCCAGCCATCAGGAATGATGGGAGTTGTTGTCCAACAATGTCTAGAGCTCCACAAGTTAGTCATCCTGGGTTTAAGTCCTTCAGGAGAAGAGACCAAGTTACTCTAGTCCCAAATCACAATGTAATTAGTTTTATGGCTGAATTCAAACTCAAGCAAATTGGGAAGAAGGTCCATGTGTCATATAACCCATCCTGCAGATAAATCAGAATGAATGCTCAGTGAAGACTGAGCATGGTCTCACATCCATGCCAGCTTTGTGGAAGCAAATTGGGATGAATGCTCAATGAATTGGTCATAGGAGGAGCCAAAGTGAGTGAGTGAGTAGCTACTAATTTTAAGCAGGGCACAGGCCAAGGCTGCTGCTTTATGGAATCTGTTTGCATAGCTAGTTGCTAATCCTATAACTAGGTGACTGCCTATTGTGCCTCAACCAGCTTTTAATGCAGTTTGACAGTCTGGATAATCCTGTACAAATGCAGAGCTTGACACAACAAAATGAACCACCTTACAACTTTGTATTTTCTGTGACCAAGATGGCAATGGGCTCTTGGAGGACAGTTTTCTTTGCCAAATCTTGCATTTGCGTATGTAGACATTTTAAGAAGCAAAACTCAAGATTCTGTTAGGGGAGATGATAAGGATCAGGACCTTTTGGAGCTCACCCATCTTCATTTAGAATGACAGGAATAAAAACTATTCTTTTCTCCTTAATTAATGTTGGCTAGCGGATGAAGCTGCAAGAGATAAAAGCCAGAGTTTAAGAGTCCGCGCAGAAGACTGAGTCGTTATTGTGGAATGAATGCTTCAGTGAATAACAATCAAAAGCATATAATGAAATCTTTTTCCTTCCCTAATATGCTATAATGTGAGTGTATGCTGCACTAGAAGCCTTTTTCATATATAATTATACTCTTGAAAGCCAATTTGTTTTTAGTAAACTCTGAAGGCCATAGAAGGACAGATAAATGAATGGCAAATTCCACTGAGTGTTTTATCAGCATCCTGCCACTCTCCAAACAGCGTCAGACAAAAAAACAGGTGAACAAACCACCCCGTTACTAAAGGTCCTGTGAAAGGCCACATATCAACTTGAAAACAAGTTATTCATTCCATACAGTGTTGTATTATTTCCCCTCTGCTAGCAGTTGCATGAGTCAGACAGCTATTAGAAAGCTGAAGGAGCCAATCAGAATTTGGTGTTGTGGGTATCTACTGCTAATGAGGTTGAGTCAGGAATGAACTTTGTTTCTCATCACTTCTCATATCTCCTTGTCGTCAGGGAGAACAAAAAGCCTCATATCATTTATGTTATTCACTGAAAGTATAGCAGCCGTTCCATGTTATATAGTGCCAAATTCCATATTAGAACAATACATTCTTTAGACCAAAATGTCAGAAGATAGTATGCAAGAGTATAACTTCTCCAGAACTCTTCATCAGGTGAGATTATGCCGGAGGGGGAGACCTGTGACCTTCCATATTTTGTTGGACTCCAATTGCTATTAGACCCAGCCAAAGCTGCATGCACAGAGTTCCACTCAGTTAAGAGGACTTTCCCTTCCTCTCCTCTACCTGTGCACTCTCTCAATCTTCTCTAGAGGGTCCACCAACCCTCTGAAGCAGATTTTGAGGGTGCACAGGGGACTGCGGGGAGAAGAGGGAGCAGCTGCATTGTACAGGTAGAAGTGCATATCCTCTAACATCTGGGTGATCCAAATTGGGGTGCTCCATGTTTTTTGCTGTTGCCATTGTTGCTGTCCCAAAATCTTGTGGGAGTCAGCTGACTCAAGCCAGAGCATGACACCCAAAAAAATGAGACATCCAATCAGAAACTAGTTTCTGTTAATCTGGGATGTACCACTTAAAATGGGGCACTTGAATGGTATGGAAATGTGTTGTGCAAATGGAATGATGGCACTGGATATAACACCAGGGTTGTATCTGCAGAACACAGGATCCAAA
This sequence comes from Podarcis pityusensis, assembly GCF_964106645.2. NCBI lineage: Eukaryota > Metazoa > Chordata > Lepidosauria > Squamata > Lacertidae > Podarcis > Podarcis pityusensis. The sequence goes on from NC_138026.1 coordinate 48,842,495, forward strand.
GCTTTACCCAACCCATCCCCAGAGTGACCCCTTTTTTGCCTGTACTTGCCCCAGGACACTGAGCAACAGCAATACAGTTCGTTGCAACTGATCTGGGAAGGACTCTGACCACAGAGGTCCACTCCAGCTGTGGACTTTCCTCTCTGCTGCAGCATTCAACAGCCTCCCAGCCAGGGCTGGATTAAGACCTTTAGAGGCCCTAAGCATTTAAAAGATTTTGTGCCCTCATATATATCTAAATCAGACGATATGACCAAGTTAAGAACAATCACGTGAGCCTCAGTGGACCGATTGGCAGTTTACCAGTTACCAGATTCTAATTTTCTTGTATTCCCAAGATTAATGTACATCATTAATTTTAATATTATTATTTTATTATTATTGTGCATCTATGTATGTCATTTTTTCAGTTATTGTGGGAGCCTTTTCTGTGGAACCTGGTGCAGCTGCACCATATGGTCCATGGTAAATCCGGCAATGGGAAAGTTCTCCTTCCTTTGATGATGCCCTAAGCATGTACTTATTTTCCTTAATGGTTATTCCATCCCTGCTCCCAGCCATTCTTCCTGGAAATATAGGGTGGTTCCTTTGAGGCCTAGGTTATGGGATTTTTATTGATTTTCTCAAGGCATTTACAAAGTAATAATAGACTATTTCAAATCAGTTCAACCCTCAGACCCATAATTATTGTACAGAAACTCTAAATAAGGTTTTATTTAGAGGAGGTATGTTGGAATAACAGGAGATTTAAAGTAGATTTAAAATGTATGTACCTTTCCTTACACACAATGTTCATGGTATCAGCACTGTGAGCTGCAAGTCACATGAATACTCAACTGATTTATAAGAACCATGTATAAAGAGAACAGCTGTTAAAACTCATGTAAAGAGCTTGCTGAATCAAGGAATTATATAGTACTCCTGATCTAAGCAGGTGGTGCACCTAGATCTTGCTGAGCTAACTTTCTTAGCTGTTTTTACAATAATTAATTTGCTTATAGCTTAACACCCATGTCTCTTTTTTGCGCACTTAACAGTTTGTTCACAGCTTTTGCTGTCTTGGAAATTTGATTTTCACCTCAGAAAAAAAACTTCCACAATGTTCTTGATCCCTTCTTCCATATTTTAGAAACCATCTAAAAAATGGAATAACATGCAGTATTTTCAGTCCAGACAGGGTCAGGCAGCAGAGCCGGCCCAGCCATTAAGCAGGATTAGGCCACTGCCTTAGGTGACAGAAGCCCCTTAGGCATCACCTCTATGGCTGCCCCACCTGCCTCGCTGCCTCCATCAGCAGCAGAGAAGCAGAACCGCAATGGGTGCCAGCAGTGGATGTGGCAGAGCGGGAAGTGGTGGTGGCAGAAGCAGGTATGGTGGTGGTAGGAGCAGCATCAACGGTGCCAGAAGCAGGGCAGAGTGGCACTTCCCATTTCCTCTCCAGCAGCAAAACAGGATATGCCACCCCTGGCAGGCAAGCACATTTCTGAACCAATATGAGAACCGAAACACTTCGAAATTCACACTTCTCCGAAATTTGCAGTGCAGCTCTCCTGTCAAGTAATGTGTACAGAAATGCATATGCTGAGACAATGTGTGCACAGAAATGCATAATTTAGCAGAAATAATATATACAAAATGCATTATATTAAATATGTTGCTTTGCGAAAATTAGGCAATGTATTGCATACAGACTTATGTATCTTTGCAACCATTTGTGCTAATATGCCTGTACGTATCCATGAAGACTTTTTAAAAAAGGAAAATGCAAACTGATATGGAAATGTGATATGGGAAAGTGAGAAACTGAGAGAAACCAAACTTGACAGGTTTATACATTCCTGCCTGGAACCCCTCCTTTTCACTACAATCTTCAACACAAGAGTCACTTTCATTATTATTTTAAATCTGTTTTCTTGGGAGGGTTGCTGGGTCAAAGGCTAGGCAACACCATTGTACCTTTAATTACAGAGATGGGGAACTGGTGGCCCTCCAGATATTGTTGAACTCTGGCTTCTTGCAGACCCTGCCAGCGTAGCCCAAAGTCAGGAATGGTAGCTGCAGAGACACAGCTTCACCTTTAATAAATGCAGAAAATAGTGGCATCGAAGCTTACCATTGTGCAGAGAAGGTGTGATACCGATATGCTTTCAAACAAATAACCCCTCAAACACATAATGAGATAACCATTGCCTTTGAGAATGTACCACCTGGTCCTTCTAAATGTTTGGATTCCACTTTGTATATGCATAAGCCTAGTTAAAATCAGACCAACAGAGGCTGCTGGATATTTCTCAGGCTTTCAATTAAGGGTGTACCCTGACCTTAAGATTTGGTTCAGACCCCAATTTGGTACTTCAGGAAACAGCCAGTGTCACTCCATTTGTCAGGCTGTCTAATTCAGCTTAGGGTTTAAGTTTAATTGCACTTTGTGGGGAAATGAGGTTTCCCCATTCTTTACTGGGAAATTAAAATATGGCAATAACGTTTTTCCCCCTGGGTGAAACTTGCAGGCATAGTAGCCCTGCTCAGTAGCTTCCTATAATGCAGGTCAATGGCCCAGCTGGCATCTGCTGTCAAACCAAAATGATCTCAGACTATGCTCTGCCCCTTATTCCCAACCATTCTCTAAACTTGTCTTCTCTTTCCTTTATGCAGAGGTGAACGTTCCTTTTAAAATGCTGCAAATGTATAATCAATTTAAGGCAGAGTGGAAAGTGACTTCCTAGGTCATCATTCATGCAATTTATCAGATTTGGAAGAATGATAATCAAGGCATGAAGTAGGCTTGAAAAATACCTAAATCAAAATTATGTTCTGCTTCGTTTATTAAACTAGGCTGTGATTTGTGACCAAGTCTAAGACGTATCTCTTTTCGACTAGGACAGAAATCTTATCTGTTGGCAGAATACCTAACATAAACAAAAATGTTGAGAAGGTACTAGTAAAATAGATGTGAAAATAAACAATAAGAGATTAAACAGCCAAAGCCAATGTAATCTTTATTGTCATCTTCAGCATTGTGGAATTTGGATACATTGCTTGATGAGATATTTTAAAATATATCTGCTGTTTCCTTTTATCTGAATTAAAATCATTGTTCAAAGTTAGGTTTCTTGAGAATATTTTATTGAGACACTCCGTAATAACGTTTGGGAGCATTTGTGTGTTTATATGTGATTTGGGTTTTTGTTTCCCAGACAGGTACCCCTCTTCAAAGTAGACTTTCTGGGAACAAATTTGAAATCATGCAGATAGCATATGACTATCTTGGTGATATGTCCATCACCTGGTTTGGTCAACCAAAGCTCAATGAGGTGAAATGTTGTTTGTTTTACCTGTTGACCACACTTTTTTCTGCTGCTGTTTCTGGCTTTCCCCTTTCCCAATCCTTAAAGCTCCCCAGATGGGCATCTGCAAGGTGCTGAACTATTGCACATCTAAGAAAGAATTTTGCTCAGTTCCTGAATTTATGTCCTTTATATGTGTGCCAGGGGAGTGCTTCCTTTGCTTTCTGGACATTGTCCTTTGGAAAGGTTGTTTATGGGATGGCACCTTTGTTTCCAGCATCATTGTAATCTGAACGTCACAACTTTGGGCCTTCCATGTTCTGAGGGCACTGAGAAAAAAGAGGAGTCGGGTTTGACTGGTTTTTTAAAAAATTGGCGTAATCTGATTTTCATACCTTAAGGGTGGATCAAATTCCTTGATGGGATTAGAATGGCTCAAAAGAGGGGAGAAGAAGAAGAAGAAGAGTTTGGATTTGATATCCCACCTTTCACTCCCTTTAAGGAGTCTCAAAGCGGCTAACATTCTCCTTTCCCTTCCTTCCCCACAACAAACACTCTGTGAGGTGAGTGGGGCTGAGAGACTTCAGAGAAGTGTGACTGGCCCAAGGTCACCCAGCAGCTGCATGTGGAGGAGCGGAGACGCGAACCCGGTTCCCCAGATTGTGAGACTACCACTCTTAACCACTACACCACACAGGCTGATCTTTCCTCACTCAAATTCAAGTTTATTTATTATTCTGACTCAAATTGGATAGTTGGCATGCAAATGGCAATTACAAATTCCATACAATCTTGCTTAAGCCACCCGCTTATCAGTATGCGGTGAACAGTTTATGCTCCTAATCTGTCAAGCTCAGCCTTGGGGGGCTTGTGCCTGCCTGGCAATGCTTCTATTTAACAAGGCATAATGATTGAGCTCTCTGGCACATTAACAACCTATACAGAGAGCAACCTGACCCACTTCGTTCTTACAGCTCCTTTGAAATACAGTTTCGGGCCTGTTTAAACCGAGTTCTTGGTTTCCTAGTATTCATTTCCACTTCCTCCTGATAGCAGATAAGAACAAGACTTTTTACACAATACCCATTAGAGACAGAAAATATTAGGTATGCAGAAATATCAACAACGCTCACTGAAATGCTAAAGAAAATGAGTAAATCAGAGGTGGAGAACCTGTATTCAACCTGAGGACCACATTTCTTTCCGGGGGCCATATGCCATTGGTGGCTGGAGCAAGAGGCAAAACTGGGCAGAACAGTGAATGAAAATTTTTACCTTTATGGCATAGGTTAGTTTCTACACATACAGTGGTACCTCGGGTTACATACGCTTCAGGTTACATACGCTTCAGGTTACAGACTCCACTAACCCAGAAATAGTGCTTCAGGTTAAGAACTTTGCTTCAGGATGAGAACAGAAATCGGGCTCCGGCAGCGCAGCAGCAGCAGGAGGCCCCATTAGCTAAAGTGGTGCTTCAGGTTAAGAACAGTTTCAGGTTAAGTACAGACCTCCAGAACGAATTAAGTACTTAACCTGAGGTACCACTGTACTGACACAGCCTTCCTTATCCTTTACCCAGAAAAGCAAGAGGCATCAATAGAGCTCAAGGACACATTGCAGTTAGGCAACGCTTGGAGAGTGAAGCAGGACCAGTGAGGGGTGTGGCCTGGAGATAATTCTGAGGGCCAAGCAGGGCGGCCTGGAGGGCCACATTCTGTTCCTGGGCCTCAGGTTCCCTATCACAGCATTGGCTGAATCATGTGTTGGATCCAGACAGCCCCTTCTGCAAAATGAAAGGCTTCTTCTATCCTTGGAACAAACCCTGCTCCAACAGAGAAAAGGAATGGGGAGAGGCCCTGATTCTCCTTTCCTTCTGCAGCCACCTGCCTGTGCTCCCACACTGTTCTATAGGGTTTTCCCTCTACAAAGAATCCCAAGCAGCTTTTAAAGGACACAGTGGGCTGCAGAGTGCAAGAGCTGTGGGGGTATCTTGGGATTTGGGGGAATCCATCCCACACCAGCTAAATGTCTTCAGCTAGATGTATGAGGAAACAGTAGAAATTGTTTTTGTAACTGAGAAACAGAAAGAGAGAAAAATGGAGGCTGAAAGTGGTCCAGGGCTGCCTCTCTGGGGGTCCAATGTGGATTTCTCCCTGTAGGATTGTGGTGCTATTTGCTTCGGCATATGCCTTCTACTTGCATAATTGAAAATAAACCAAATATTCCAAAATGCCCAAAGTTTCCACATATCTCTCCTTTCAAAGGAAATCAAACCCTGGTAAGCAGTAGCCCTAGAACATGGGTAGGCAAACTAAGGCCCAGGGGCCGGATCCTGCCCAATCACCTTCTAAATCCGGCCCACGGATGGTCCAGGAATCAGCGTGTTTTTACATGAGTAGAATGTGTCCTTTTATTTAAAATGCATCTCTGGGTTATTTGTGGGGCTTGCCTAGTGTTTCTACATGAATAGAATGTGTGCTTTTATTTAAAATGCATCTCTGGGTTATTTGTGGGGCATAGAAATTCATTCTTTTTTTCCCCAATATATAGTCCGCCCCCCCCCACAAGGTCTGAGGGACAGTGGACTGGCCCCCTGCTGAACAAGTTTGTTGACCCCTGCCCTAGACATAGCTGTCTCGCCCTTTCTGAAGTAGGGAGTGTGTGATAAATAAAAAGTATCCTGTTTTAATACTGTTCTCATCAACATCAATTAAACAAGCTACAAAAGCAATTGCAATATTGTGGCAGCAGATTATAGCTCAGACATTAATGGCAAACTCTCTTATTTAGGAACTAATTTACTAATATTGACTTATGAATTGGATGTTGAAAGCCAGCAGCACTGATTTTGCCTAAACACTATTCAACAACTGTAGGATACAACTTAAGTAAGCCGGGGTCTTTTGCCTCATGCTAAATTTTCACAACCCGCCCCCCCCCCCCAAAAAAAAGATGTATAACTATCAGCAGATAATGTTGAGAGACCTTCAATTGATCTGCTCTGTGTTCTCAATATGTGATGGGTGGGTATGCATTGTGCCCATGGGCTGAAACCAGTTGGGAACCTGACTCTAATCTTCTGACTGTCACTTTGGAATGCCACTCCAGGTATGCCATCATTAAAACAAGAAATACAGCCTACAACATCCTTATGTCCATACACACAAAAATACTGCCAAATTATGTTCTCTCTCCTTCAATGCCAGCAATTAAGTGACCCAACAGTTAAAAGCAGTCATTTAATTACTTCAAACTCCTCTTGTGTTGCATCACTGGAAAATATTTAAATGACAACGCACAGTGCTAAGGTTAAAATGCTTTAAAACAGTAATAGAAGCAGTCAAAAATCTTTTGTTTTTTATAAGCTGCTCCCATTTGCCATTTCAAAGGGAAATATATAGGTTTCCTCTTTTTAAATTTTATTTTTATTTTAATTTTTTACCACAGCAAGATATTAGTGACATTGGGGGGGCAGTGGAAAAATGACTGCTGCTGAACAAGGCAATTATGTTACCATACAGTTTACAACGTTAAGATTTATTTTGGCTTGAGGCAAAGTTTAGATTAAGAGATGGGTGCCACAATGACTACAAATGCTCATAAAACACTAAGCCATTACCCACAACTTTAATGTAGAACTTAGGATTCAGGGTTCAAGGCATCTATAGTCAATCTTTCATTTTAAAATTCAGGTCCAGTTTGTCAGAGCTCCGTTTCCAGTTTTCAGCTAAATGACCTTGAGCCCATAGTATTTTTATTTTATTTTTATTATTAATTATATGAAACTTATCAAAATTCACACAAGCTGAGAGTATGACCCCCACTCCCCTGAATCCCACAACAAAATCGCAAAGCAGCCCCAGTAATCTTCTGCCCCACAGACACAGAAAGCAACACCATTAATCAAATGCACACCAGTTACTTTGCCATCTACTCAGAAAGCGATTCAGATATTCAGAATTGTATACTTTAACCTTAGTCTGTCTTTATTTTTATTTCAGCATTTACACTGCGAATGGCATATCCACAATGTTTGAAAGGACATGGACACAGCACTCATCTGGCGACACTTAAGATTTACAAGGGAATTATACAGATGGATACCTTGGACTAGCTGTTACCTCTTTTCGTCACAATTAAGGTTTCAAAGAGCTTATTCGCTATACTCAGCCACTTTATAAGATGCCAAAGAGGAATTATTTCTCCACAGTTACTAGTGTCTAAGACCCACGCAACAGGCCAATTAAAGATAATGATGATACTGAAAGAGTCAATGTGTCGTTCATTTGACAACAGGCATTTGAAGAAGTCTTATAACTATGGACTACACATCAGTAATTATAGCCTGGATCTTGCTCATGACTATCCAGAGACTTGCCCAGAAATACACTGCTGAAAAATATGTAAGGCTTATAATTCTTGAATCTGAGTAGATACACATGTGCATTGGAAGGTCATGTTCTCTGATGGCTTACCCTTCTCACCTTGAGTTGAGACATGTTGCAGAGAGCATAAGAACTATATATAATAGCAGCAACTTTTAATATATCTAAATTTATATTGAGTACATCTTAAGTTGCTATTAGAAAGCAGGAGCAGCAGCACACAGAACATCATACCTGTGGGATTCTGTAGGATTCTGAAATGTTAATGAGTAGCAGCAATCTTGCTATTTCAGTTACCCTTTCCATGAGATGTTTAAGACACTAACTGCTTCATGTTATGGGAACACTTACCCACATTTCCTCATTAACATTTAGACAAGTGATGTGATGTGATGTGATGTCATCATGTTCAGCCTCCCCTTGCTTTATCAAGTCTGGTTTCAAGGGTGCAGGGAATAATGCACAGCACATCACACATCCTGTTTAACTAAATGTGATTTATGTGTTCTCTTTATAATCATTTATTTACACTTTTTAGACCTCAGAAGAACCTCCCCTCAAATCGAATAAATACAATTTTTTTCAGTTTTTAAGTATTTTACAGTATATCATTTACAGTGGCGTAGCGTGGGGGGTGCCAGGGGTGCCAGCCGCACCGGGCGCAACATCTGCGGGGGGCGTGAGTCCAGAGGGAAGGGACAAGTTCCTTCCTCCGCCAGGCTCCCCGCCGCCACCGCCAGCCTTGCGCCCTAGTGCGCGCGCGCCCCCCGCCGCCGCTGCGGCTGCGCTCCACTCACTGCTCGCAGGAGGAGCAGCCGCTGCAGCAGCGCTGACGCCGCCACCGACGCCTGGCCGGGCACGGGCAGCCTCCGCACCCCGACGCCGACGCCATCCCCTTCCCCCTTTTTTTCCAGAGCTGGGGGAGGGGGAGGTTTTAAAAGGGGGTCTTGCATTGGCGATCCTGCAGCACTTTGGGCCGTACGACGCGAGCGCGCAGCACGGATCAGCCACGACCCCATCCCGTGCATTTCCCGGGGAAAAGTGCTCCGCGTGGGAGGCGCGTTTCCCCTTCATTCCCTCTCGTGCAAATCCTCCTTGGGTTCCCTCCCCCGTCTTTCCTCTCCCTACCTCACAAAATCCTCACCTCGTCGCCGGAAGAAGGAGCAGGGCGCTTCTGCAACTTTGGATTGCAACTTCCTGCTTCCCTGGGAAACAGAGCCCGGCCGGGTCAGTTGTCCAGCGGAGGGCCAGTTCCCCCCTCCCTCCCTCCCTCCCTCCCTCTCTCTCTCTGCAACCCTTGCGCCCCCCCCCCGCGTACTACTTGCAATGCAACTTCCGCGCTCCATGCGCTTTCATAGAATCTGTCGAGCTGGAAGGGAGCCGAGGGTCATCTAGTCCCACCCGCTGCAATGCAGTAATACGCCGCTGCCCCCCTACAAGGGATCGAACCTGCAACCTTGGCCTTATCAGCGCCGTGCTCTTAAACTGAGCCATCCGGGCTCCCCTTTCCCCCACCTTCTTGCGTGCCTGAACCTGTCTGCGTTTTGCATTCTAACACTTGCAAGCTCCATCCTCCAGCAGTTCCCTGACGCCAGCTGCGCTTCCTTTCAGGCCAATACTTGGCAGCCATAAACTCGCACCGTGTCCAATATCCTATAAAAAGCATTAATCGGAATACCTTGCAACATTTCATCAAAGAAAATTGAGACGCCCTATTCCATAATAATAATAATAGTAATAATTTTATTATTTATACCCTTCCCATCTGACTGGGCTGCCCCAGTCACCTTGGATAAAAATATAATAAAACATGAAACATTTAAAAAAACTTCCCTTCAGATGACTTCTGAAGTTGTAGAGTTACTTATCTCCTTGGCTTGGGGGGGTGTCTAATAAAAATAAAAATAAATTATTTATACCCTGCCCATCTGGCTGGGCTTCCCCAGCCACTCTGGGCAGCTTCCAAAAAAATATTAATACGTCAAGCATTAAAAGCTTCCCTAAACAGGGCTGCCTTCGGATGTCTTCTAAAAGTCTGGTAGTTGTTCTTCTCTTTGACATCTGGTGGGAGGGCGTTCCACAGGGCAGGTGCCACTACTGAGAAGGCCCTCTGCCTGCTTCCCTGTAACCTCACTTCTTGCAGGGAGGGAACCGCCAGAAGGCCCTCGGCGCTGGACCTCAGTGTCCGGGCAGAATGATGGGGGTGGAGACGCTCCTTCAGGTCTACTGGGCCTTTGAGGCCGTTTAGGGCTTTAAAGGTCAACACCAACACTTTGAATTGTGCTCAGAAACGTACAGGGAACCAATGTAGGTCTTTCAATGTAACTTCATACATTATTATTGTTGTTGTTGTTGTTGTTGTTGTTTAGTCATTTAGTCGTGTCTGACTCTTCGTGACCCCCTGGACCAGAGCACGCCAGGCACTCCTGTCTTCCACTGCTTCCCGCAGTTTGGTCAGACTCATGTTTGTGGCTTCCCCTCCCCATCCAGCTTGGTTTCCCTAGCCACTCGGAAACCCGAACCCTATGGAAATAGGGATGTCAAGGTTGCAGGTTCGATCCCCGCACGGGACAGCTGCGTGGTCCTGCATCTTTCCTCAGGGCCTGCAAGACAGAGCTGTTCCACCTGGCCTTTGGTTTGGACTCAGTGGGACCCTTATGTCTTCCCTCCCCTTACAGTTTTGATTTGTGGGCTACTTTTAAAATGAGGCTGCTTTTCAAATTGCATTTTAACCTGTATTTTAAATTGGTCCCTCCCCCCATTATGTTTCTATTGTAATTTTACCGGTGTTAGCCGCCCTGAGCCCGGCTCTGGCTGGGGAGGGCGGGGTATAAATAAAATGTATCATCATCATCATCACCACCACAGGGGGTTGGACTAGATGACCATCGGGTCCCTTCCGACTCTACGATTCTATGATTCTATAAAGTCAAGTGTTACCGGAAAAATCCGAGGGCGCGCTCGCACTCGAGTGCTAAAATCCACGGGTTAGGGGGCGCAAATTACTTGCCTTGCCCCGGGTGCTGACAACCCACGCTACGCCACTGATCATTTAGTGTAAACCACTTGATACAAAAATAAATTGATAATAATAATAAATTGATCAAAAGTTTAACATTCAAAGGCCTGCTGAAAGGGACAGGCCTTTAGAAGACCCCTACAATTACAGAGTGTTGATGCCTGACCATTAGAAGGAGTTCATTCCACAACTGGGGTGCTTTACTGAGAATACCCTCCAGGAGGTCCCAGACCCCCAAGTTCAGGATAGGTACCCAATGCTTTTGCTGAAATCTTACATCTGTAATCAATAAAGTTGTGGCCATTTCAGTCTCAAGCTGGTGTCATGTCTTTCGTAACTGCATACATACTTTCAAGCCCCTCCCTGAGGAACAACTGGTCCTCTGTCCTGAGGGTCACAAATATTTTACATGCATGAGAGTGTAGAGATCTTACTGAAATCACACTTTAAAGATGGCATTCAAAAGAAAAACATCTGACTGCCCAAAGGAGACATATGGCCCACTCACAGTGGTTTTCTTTTGTGGAACCCAGAACGTTTAACTGGGCAACCGAAAGCTAAATTCAGATACGCTTGCCTGCTTATCTTTTATGACTTCTCCCGGCAGTCAGTTAATTGCTGCTGGATATTTTTTAGATGCAAATCAGAATTCTCTTTACTAACTGTACAAGCTTTGCCAGTAGATGGCATGACAATGAAACAGAGAAAGACAAAGATATAGCACATCAGAGTTATTCTACCTTGACTATAATTAGTATGATTGCTGCCCAGAAAATCAGGATGCCTCCTCTTCCTTCCATTCAGCACCAAGTGTGGTCTCCCTCTCCCACACACCGAGAGCAGGAGCCATCCACAAACCTAAAATTTGCAATACATTGATACACTGTAATTGAGAGGAGGTTGTCTATATACTTTCTTCACAATCTTATTAGTATGCAATTAATCTTGGAACTGTTGAAAAGCCAGATTTGGAAATATTGTTTAAACAGCTAGCAACTTAAGGTGCTGCACTTGCATTTTGGGAGGGTCTCAAAAATTATGATTATGATTTTGTCCAACAAATTATGATTTTGTCCAACAGCTCTCCATCTATAATTGAGATGGAGAACTGGATCTAGCTGGCAGGCTGAGTCCAGAAGTACTCAACCCTCCATGGGCCACTCTGACAGGTGGGAGGAGCTGCCCACCAGCCAATCACCTGACGTTATATGACAGTAGGTGGATAAATACACAGTGCAAAGGAAGATAGTTCCTTTGCAGCTTAAGCTTGAATTCAGCTTTTTAAGAAATTTGTTTTCCTTAGTATGTTCCCCATCGCTGTTCTAGAGATTAACAGCAACATTGAAAGAGGTAGAGACAGATATCTGTACTCTGTCATTATAAAACAAATAGAGCAGAATTCACCTTACCACTCAAAAAGATGAATACCAGGTTCCTCTGGTACATCCATAAAAGTAAACAGGATGACTTTTCCAACCCTCTATATATAAGCACATGTCAATCTCACTCTCATTGAAGTTCACAATTCGTCCTGGAAGCACAACTGACCATATGCAGGAGCTATTCCTTTCAAATGTATCTTAAAAACTTTATGTAACCCTGAAACCAAATTATTTTATTTAGATTTATATCCCTTCACCTTCCAAATGCTTGAAGTGTTCACAGCAAGTCAAAACAAACATAAGAGGGAAAACCTTTAGTATTACAAAAATAATTCTACTCCTCTTTGTACATGGGATTCAAGATGTCTGGGGTATAAAACTCCACTTGATGTTATTTTAGGTTATGTTGTAAAACATTCTGAATTTTCAACTTTATTATTGAACTGCTTATGCTTCTCTTGTTAGCAGCAAATAGATCTATAGTGTTCCATAAAGTCTGGGATGCAGTTACGACATGTGCATTGATGATAGTATGATAATCAAAAAATGTTTTACAAAATGGTGGTCATTAGTTGAAATGCTTTGAAACAAAAAATTAAGAACGACATCTGGCCCTTTTAAAATACATGTATATTATATCTTTTTATAGTTGTTGGCAGTTCTCCTGATTTTTAAAACCCTGAAAATGTAAAGTAAGCCACAATGGCTAACAAGTGTGTCAAGCAAACATAAATATCTGCCTGGAGTTAAAGCTAAAATGTTAATGAATTGGAAATGTGCCTAGCCCTATTTAGAGATAGAACCAATTATTTTACTGATTGGATCAAATCTTTTCTTAGGCTTGAGTAAGTTCAGCAATAAAATTGACTCACACTTTTGTCAAATGCTTTTCCAGAGGCATTGGAGGTTCTAAACATTCTTAGATGGAAGGCAATTTAATAAGTTGATCTAATTTGCCTTACTTGTTGTTTCTATAAAATAGCTAAGTCAATATAAATTTGAATGAAAGGGCTGAGACCTAATTGATGTTTTAGCAATAACAATAATTTTGATCAGAGTAATATCTGTCCTTTTCCTGCTCTGATTAATATCAATAATTAACTTTGTCTTCCCTCTTCAGTAGCAGTGGGATTCAACATTTATATTTTCTATCTCTTTTCTGTGAACTCAGTTCTATTACTGCGAACAGCTCCATCTGAAGATGTTCCCTTGAGTCCTTCAGAGACTCTGTACCTCTCATCTTAACACTAAGAGCACCTCAGTCTTATCAGGATTAGGCTTCAGTTAATTGACTCTTATCCAGTCTATTACTGAGACTAGACATTTCTGCCACACTTACAGATGTAAAAGAGAAATAGAACCTCATATCATCAGTCTAGCACTGACAATGCAGTGAGAAACTCTGGATGACTGTACTCATGAAGATGTTAAGAAGAATGGGAGATTGAACCCTGCAGAACTAAAGGCTCCACAAGACCAAATAAGAGTCACCAAGCAACACCCTCTGAAGATGGTTGCCCAACTAGGATTGGAACCACCACAGCAGTGCCACCCACTCCCAACTCAGAGAGCTACTCCAGAAAAATACCATAGTTGATGGTATCAACAGTCACAGAGTGATCAGTAATCCTCCTCCTCCTCCTCTTTTCCAGCAAAGCTCACCATACATTGTGACCAAAGCAGTTTCCATGCCAAAATGAGTCCTAAACCCTAATTGAAATGGATTAAAAATCTTGGTTTCACCTGCAACCACATGTGCTGTTGCAAAAAGAGTTCTGGCAACTCACAATTACCTTTTCCGTAGTCCGCAATAGAAAAGACTCACTTGCCTGTGTAAGTTGCTTTGCCGGATCATAGTCAAATTCACAACTTCAGTTAAATACTGTCTCCAACTATCACTTGAAGTGCTATATCAACAAATTTACCATTTGCCTTCAAGGCCAATCCATTTCAAGTTCTGAAAGGCAACATGAGTCATGACTATTCTTTGCAGGATCACGTCTCTTCAAGCCATAAGCACACTTTGTTTTCCAAGTCCATTTCTTAAAAATACACTTTTGCGGTTAATCATGGTGTTCTAACCTCAATAAGCAAAGTAGCCCTTTGAGTGCTTAATTATGCTACCAATCAATCCTTTTCATTAAAATCTGGTAAAGCAGACAACTAAGACAATCACTGCAGAATCATCTTAATTTAAATTAACCTCTAATTAAAAGTCATTGTTTACTTCTTTCGAAAGCCATTGAGATTCAGGACAGGGCTTACCTGTTTATTTAGGTAATAAGAATAGTAACAGTAATACCTGTAAAAAAGGAATAAAAGATGCAAGACACACATAAGCATCATCTGTCGAGAAACATGATACCATGCTTATACCCCGAAGAACTGATCAAGAGTTTTGTAAATAAATTACGGGTGCTTTGTGCTGCTCATGGGTCTCTTCTTATTTATGGGGAAATAATTTCCTTATGGATTTCCATACATAAGATATGTTTAAAATAACATGGAAGGGATAAAAATAGCTTCATTACTCACCTGCTTCATTTAGAAATTCCAATAGCTGCTTATGCTATTTCATAAACATATTTTTTAAATCCAGGTAGGTAGCCGTGTTGGTCTGACGCAGTCAATAAATAAATAAAAATTTAAAAATTATGCAATAGCACCTTAGAGACTAACTAAGTTTGTTCTGGGTATAAGCTTTCGTGTGCATGCACACTCCTTCAGATACCATTTTTTTAAATGATTGAAATATTCTTATATCTGTCTGAAATGACTATAATATTTTGTTTGATTGTTGGATGGAAATCCCTAGTTTGAAATAGATGCAGGTAACTGGCACATTTTCCCATTCCTTCTTATAACATAGGATGAATGCCGATGAGACCACACCAAGGCACAATTCCACAATGTCAAAGTCACTGGTGTGAATAAAAATGCCTTATAATTTTTGAGCTATTGGCAGGGAAGGGGATGAAAATTAGGGAAATGTTATATACATGCATGACTAAAGTCACTTCTGGGGCCCCTCCAAAATTAGGGGGCCTGAAGCTTAATCTTCATTAGTTTCATAATAGATCTGCCCTTGCCCATAATGTTACATGTCCTTTCTTTATTTATATTGATGTTTACAGCATCTTTCCCACATTGAGTAATAATCAGGTTTAAGGGCACATATAGGGACAATACTTTGGCCACCTCATGAGAAGAGAAGACTCCCTGGGAAAGACCCTGATGTTGGGAAGGATTGAGGGCACAAGGAGAAGGGGACGACAGAGGACGAGATGGTTGGACAGTGTTTTTGAAGCTACAAACATGAGTTTGACCAATCTGCGGGAGGCAATGGAAGACAGGAGTGTCTGGCACTTCATGGGGTCATGAAGAGTCAGACACGACTAAACAACTAAACAGCAACATAGGGACAATTGTTATAATAAAATATTCCACATTCTTCATTGTATAGTGGACCTTTGGCGTTATTTGAATGGATAACTAATGGAACCCAAATTCGTGTATATTAAAATACACAACTCCTTTTAAGATGATTTCTTTTTTTAAAAAAAAAATCAGCAATTGCATCTGGAGCACTGAGGCACAGGAAAGAAAAAGTGATGCATGAATTTGGGATATACGCCGAACACGAGAAACTGACATAAACGGTTCTGGGAATGTAGATTAGCACCAACTCTAAGCATACATAAAACGCCATATCTTGCAATATTAACATTTAATTATGGAGGCAGAAACACTTTGTTTTCCTAGGCATGCCCCCAGGCTAACTCTAAAGTATCTGTGATGGTGGTGAAGCATGTACCTGTGTAAACAGTAATGGCAGCAGCATGGCCCTCAGCAGAAGGGGGGAAATAGACCATTGCTTCACACTGTGCAAGGGGAAGTGTAAGTAATTGGAAGGGTCAATGGCTATATCAGTCAAAGAAATAGTTTCCCTTGAGAAGGAGACTGATTGTCCTGCATTTATTCAACAGCTAACCAACACTTAGCAGGCTTCCCTTTGCATATTATTGGTGCCAGCCCAATGAGGCAGAAAATTGCATCGTGTCATTTAATTTCCCAATCTTTGTTTTCATTGTATTAATCTTTTGGCTTTGCTTCACTTCATAATTTGAAGGCTCAGCTAGAAGCAAACCAAATGGAAATTCAGCTTACTTTCATGTCTAGCTGAATGTGTTTGATGCAGTTTGGGAAAGTTTAATTCTGTGTAATCCCACCCATGAATAATAATCATTTGGTTTTGTATGCAGACATATTAGTGTTTATTAAGCCTGCCTTAACATTCTTGGGAAATATGCCTAAAAGTCAGTCACCAAAACATGATTAACAAATCAGTTTCAGGAAGGGAGCCGATAGGGTTTAAAAAAATAAACCAAGAAGAGATGCATGACAGTTACTGAGGAAGGGGCAGGTTTTAAAAGCAAGCTGTGGAAACAGATTTCAAGTTGGCATTTTTCAACTTTTGGGGGATGTGTAATTAAAGTGATGTTGACCTAGTATTTACCTTTGTAGAACTGCAGCCCCATGCCTACCTACCTGAAAATAAGCCCCATTGAACACAGTAGAGCTTACTTCTTAAAATGTATGCTCCCTTACTTGCGGCTGCCCGGTTGGCAGGACTTTCTCAGTGGTGGTTTCCTATTTGTGGATTGCCCTCCCTAGTGAAGTGCATCCATCTTCTTCATTATTGTCTGGGTCATTGTTGTCATTCCTGTTTACTGAGGCATTTGCTGACCGAAAGATCCTGTTCCTGGAAGCCCTGAAATCATTGGCTGAGAGAACATGATAGTTTGAAAACTGTTTTTAGTATGTTTTTAATGATGTTGGGAGGAGCTCAACTTCGCGTTTTTTCAATTGTTTCATCAACACAAACATTTCAGCTTGCCCAACAAAACCATCTCCCCTCTCCTCCACCCACACTGTTCTGGGATTCTACACACACACACACACACACAAGTGAAAGTCGTGTTGTACTATCTCCTCCTAGCACAGTTTTTTGAATCCAGCAAAAACAAATAACAATGTGTTTACCACCCTGTGCTCTTTTGGGAGGAAGGGTGATATATATACAAACACAGATACAAAACTTACTTCCAAGTAAACATAATAGTTTACTAGGGAAGCATAAAATTGTGCTGGAATAGTCATGTTCTTCCAAATGCTTGCAGGATGTGATATTGAGCTGCAGTCTAGCGATGCCAGTAGTTTTGACTGGTGCCCATTGGACCAGTAGAGCAAAAGGCACGGATATCAAGAAGCCAGCACCAACGGCAGGCAAAACCAAATAATTCTAGTTTTGTCCCCCATCCTCCTCTCTGATGAGTTATACAAGGACAACACTCTGAGCCATTTTGAACCACAACTTATGACCACGACATGAGAAGTTTTACTTTGGAGAGGGTAATACATATTCAAACAGTCACAGTCGGGTTCAACAAAGCCACAGCCTCATAAAATAACAGCTGCATAAATAAGCCTGTTCCAAGTAAATTAATTCTGATTCATCAGAAAGCACCCTATATCGCTCTAACACCACCCCCACCCCCAAGAACTGTGAATAGGCCTGCTGAGTTTGCCTATAAAAATAACTGAAATTGTAAGCATTCGAGATGCAAGCTCCAAACCCTTGTCAGGAAAATGAAACTTGTTTCTTCAAGCCTTGTTGTAAATGCATACAACGGATGGGCTCTAGGCAGGCGCTGTGGCATGGCATAAATTTTAAACGCCTGTTTCCCCCACCACCACAAGGGTAGAGGTGCCTCTGGAAGTTAATTACTTGTGCTTTCTGCAAACTGACAGGTAGATTTCAAAGCCAGGAACTGACGTGAATACTCCTCTGACATTTAATCACAGCCCTTAATAGAGATAAGTGGGAATATGCATCATCAAGACAGCCAAATTACAAACAACAATTATGATCACCAAAGTTAGGATTTAAGTTTGTCTTCCTATGAAGCTTGGCAATGGATTCCCCCACCCCTCTCATTTAAATACCTAGGGTGTTATTTGCGAAAATGGCTTTCCAGGTGCACTTCATTTTTACTGAATGCCCCCTTCTTTTAAAGCTAACGATTTAACTAGTCATTAGGATGTGTGGCAAATTCATGGAGTTTAATTAAATACAAAAAAAAAAAAAGTCTCTTCTCGCCGGCAAGAACAAAATATATGTTGTCAAGAATGCAAAAGCAAAGGAAATAAATTGCTTGTGGTAGTTCACAAACAGAGGCAATATGCACAATATGAGACTGTGTGCAGAGATAGGACAGTGACAGCAGACTTGACAACAGATATGAGGTGTAGAAGACTCATGTGGACTCAGCTTCCAAGTGCCCCGAATATGGGAGCTGAAGTGACTCCACTGAACTGCACCTGAAGACAGTGAAGTAAAGTTCTAGCCTAGAGCATGCAAATTTGTCCTAAAACACATTTTTGTAAAACAATTTCCCCCACGTATAATGCATTTTTTAATGTTATTTTCACTAAATACGTGCATTTTTATGCCTGCTTTATCCTAGTACATGCATTTTTGTGCACATTACTTGGCTGGAGAATTGCACTGCAATTCAGAGAAGTGCACAGTTCAAAGGATGGCTGTGTTCCAGTTCTGGGAAAGTGAATTAGGCAGTTTTGTCTGTGAATGTGAACTGAATCAATTTTCTCCCCCATGCATAGCCCACGTATGTTACCGTTTAGTTTAACCTACTTCATATAAGATTCAGGTAGGTAGCCGTGTTGGTCTGACACAGTCGAAATAAATTAAAAAATTGTCCAGTAGCACCTTAGAGACCAACTAAGTTTGTTCTGGGTATAAGCTTTCGTGTGCATGCACACTTCTTCAGATACACTGAAACAGAAGTCACCAGACCCTTATATATAGTGGGAGGGTGGGGTGGGGGTTTTCTCAGAAGGGTAGTATAAGTTAGGGTTAGGTTGTCTCTTAAAGACATAAAAATTACACAATCCGCCCTGGAGCTGAAAAAAAATAGTCCTCCAATTTTGCCTGGTCAGGTAATGAGATTTAGAGCAGTTCTGTTGATAGCAGACACTTCAGTGCAAGCAAGGGAAGTGGATTATGGGTTAGAGCTGCTGGTTATTGCACACCCCTTTCATAAAATCACCACATAGCTCACCCACCCTGTTCTTTCCCTGGCATCTCCAGGTAGGAATGAAAATGTCCCAGTCTTTGGCCCTGGAGAGCTGCTGCCAATCAGTGTAGACAATACTGAACTAGATGAACCAATGTTCTGGCTTGGTGTAAGGCAGTTTCCTATGTACATGGAATCAATGTAGTTAGGTCCTGTGAATGGCTCTTAACAGACAGTACATTTCATGGCACCTGTGCTCTGATTATCAGTATCTCAGGATTTCTGCAAACATGAGGAAAGTGGAGCCTATATATTCAGCCTTTTCCTCAAATCCAATATGGGGTCATATCCCTGCTTATCTTTGCCTCATAATTACAGAAATAAAAAGACACATGTGAAATACAATGTGTCTTTTCCACACCTACGCTGAACTTTTGGAACTCTAAGTTCATCATCCTATATATATAATAGGGGCCTAATGTTTGGAGTCTCCTAAAGACCCTAAGATTAGACCAGTGAGGCACAATACGGTTTCAGAATACATATAAAAATCGCAGCTTGAAAGCATGGATACTTATATCCTCATCTCAGGCAGGAAATATACCAAATGAAGTTGTTAGCCATTGCAGTTACAAGAAGTCAATGTAATTATATAAATTCTTGTTGTTGACTGATTTCATGTAGGCGTCGCATTGGATGTGGGTCTGAAGGGGTGGGGGCGAATACGCAGCAGGCAGTAGACTGCCAAAAAACCCCTCACAGAATACTTATTGCTTTTCTCTCCTATAATCATGGTCTATTTTAAAAATAAGTAGCAGTAAATCACTGCACCTGTCCTCTTAGATAAAGGTAGTGGTCACCATGAAAACCTACCACTACTTGCTGACAAAATGAAGTTGTCAATGATATTTCTGAAATTCCACACTGAAAGTATAAGAATACACATTCTCATATTTTGAAAGGTCACACATCGCCAGAATCTACTTCATACACAACCCAGAGAGGGTGCTATTAAACTAAGTGCTTTTCTGCACAGGTCTTGATCCTGAACAATAAAGAACATGATAAAAACTGCCCACTAGAAGTCATAGTAATGGTCATCTTTCTAAAGCAAACACTTGCTGTTTGTTTACTGCATCATTAGCTTCCAATTCGTATCACTCTATGCAAGATAGTAGAATATAAGCACAGGGTTGTTCACACTCTATAAACTCAGAAGTAAAATAAGATATATCCAGATCTCAGGGGTGTGAAGGGATTTTAGGGAATATGGCCAATGTTTGTTTCCATTTCCCTGCAACGAAAAGAACTAACTGGGAAGGAACAGGCATTCAGGATGAACTGCTTAGAATCATAGAATTGTAGAGTGGGAAGGGACCCCAAGGGTCATCTAGTCCAACCCCCTGAAATGCAGGAATACTAGCTGAGACACAAATTTCATACCCTCCAATGTCTGGGTGATCCAAATTGGGACTCTAATTTTTATTTTGTTCCTGAGCTCTCATGGGAACCAGCTGACTCACACCAGAGTGCAAGACCAAAAAAACAAGTGCCTTGGCATGAGCTAGCAAGAACTCAGGACCCAAAAATGAGACATTCCAGGATCCTATCAGTTACAGTGAAGATTTAGAAATTCAGACAAGTACTTTGGAAACCTCAGAAACAGGTGTGCTGCTTAGGAGGCCCACTCACTGTCCAAGCCCCGTTCAATGAGACTTACTTCCAGTTAAGTGGGACTAGGATGGCAGCCTCAAGCTGCTACCCAAAACACATGGAGAAGGCTTACCTGAAACAGAAGGATCCCTTGTGAATGGATTATGGCTCACTTTCAAACAGATAAATTATAAATACAATTTATACCAACATTAAGCACAGAGGAAGCATACATGGAATACTGATAGTCCATGATTAGCAACAGAGCAGCTCAGTTAATGAATGGCAGCCTGGAAACAGATTCCAGAATCAATCCCCATCTTTAACTATATATGCAGACACCTTCTGACCTCTTTACCTCTCCCCCTCAGGAAAAAAAAAAAATCTATCCACAAGAAACAAACATTATTCAGTGTTAAGAGATGCCTCTTTATTTTTCATTGGCAGCACATTCTATGGCAGAAAGGGCAGAGAACTGAAATCGCAGAAGGCTTCACTCTATATGCAAATAGCAACCCATCAGGAAGATCATTATACATGACAGAGATGAGCAGTTTAATTTTCTATAAAGGAGGTAAACAAGGCGCAGGCGTTCATGGATGTGCCATGCTTGCATAGATGAGAGAGAACATTCCCTTTGCTGTGCAACACAAATAGAGGCCTGTGGATATGGAAGGGGTGTCAGGGAACACATTTCCCCCAAATAGAAAGGCAAGCTAATATAGGGGCAGGGGAGGCAGGATGCAATTGTAGTAAGAAGCAGAAAAGCAAGGAGCTTTCCTCCTTTTTCTCAGTTGCCACTCTTCAGTCTACATTTCACAACAGAGAAAAAAAGAATCACAGAATTGCAGCATTAGAATTTGTAATCAAAGAATTAGCACTAAAGAAATGAGGAAATGATGGGCTGGATCAATAAATTTCTTTCCATGAATGGAGGAGGCTCTGACTCAGAGCTTTCCAAACTTTTCATGTTGGAGACATACTTTTGAGACATGCATCATTTTGCGACACAGTATTTCAGTTTTACTAGCAAACTGGAGGTTAAACTAACCCCTTAAAAGAGTGTCGCAACACAGAGTTTGGAAAGCTCTGCTCTAACTGGATGAAAGGGAGAAACCAGGTTTGATCATTCCCTCATAACCCTACGTCACCTCCCATTCTGCCCTGAAGGCTCCCCCAGCCTTTCTGGGCAGCTTTTCAGTGCACATGGGGCAGCAGGCTGGAACTTGCCTCCCACCTTCCTCCAACAAAATGCTCAGAAATAACGCCCCTGGAAAGTCTGTATGCAAGCCCATAAACTTATTATTAACCCTGAAGAGGAGTGTGCACTGGCGGAGGAAGGGGGTGTGGTGGGTGCGGTCCGTCCCAGGTGTCATCCCTGAGGGGGGGTGACATCGCTCCCCCCCGGGATGCTAGCCACTCGCCCCGCCCCTGCAGGCAGCTCACCCCGCCTCCGGGTGCCCAGCATGTGCGCCGCTCCGGGTGCCGGAGCAGCTAGCTCCTCCTCTGGGAGTGTGGTTCAGTTTTTCGTGTGCTGGGCTAGAATGTGGGAGACCAAAGCTCAGATCTGTCCTCAGCCATGAAGCTCACTGCATGACCTTGGGCCACTTTCCCTAATCTACCTCAGGGAGCAGGAGAAATGTGAGCTCCTTGGAGGAAAGGGTGTGTAATAACAAACAAACTTAAATATCAGAATTTTTTTAAAAGAAAAAAATTGGAAGGGACCACAAGGGTCAGCTAGTCCAATCCTGTGTAATGCAGGCATATTTTGCCCAACATGGGATTCGAACCCACAACCCTGAAATTAAGAGTCTCATGCTCTGTCAGCTGAGCTATCCCTTCCCTTTGTCAATAGTGTTTTGGATTATCTTTAGCAATCCAATGAACAGCAGAACATGCTTCATCAATTCCTTTTGGATCTGCCATACTGGGTTGTAAACGGGTGACGAAAGCATTCACAAACTTGAGCCTATTCCTAAAACATTTCAAAAATGTTTGATGTTTTCAGAGTAACACTCCTGACTGATTTACTCTCTTGTGCACACATACATATTTTATTTTATATATGAGTATTTGAGGAAAAAGCTAGCTGTGAGATATGAAAGAAAGTAAATAAATTACATCTTATATGCAAATTGTTATCTCCACAGCTCTCCCAACTCTGCAGTATTCCCTGCATTAATAACAAATGATATTCTACTCAGCTCCTAGAAAATAAATATACCTTCCACTTTTTTTGTCCTCACTTTTCACCCTGACAGCAGTCCCTTGTTTGATTATGTTATTAGCCTCCCCACCACCATGGAAAACAATTTCTTTTTATTACAGTAACCAAGCATTCTGTATTTCAGACAGTACTTACTAAGACAGTAAATATATTATAGTATTTTACTTCTTGTACAAGGCGAAAACAGCCACAAAATTGTTTGTGCCTGAGGCTCTTCAGGCAATCTTCAGATTTCCCAGCAAGGACTTTCCAATACTATGCGCTCAACATATGCAACAAAATCATTTCACATATGGGCCTGGATCCATAGAAATACCTTAAGGAACACACTACTTAAAAAAAAAAAAAAAGGAAAAAGTTGCCCTGAAAAATGTATCAGCCATCCCAAAAGGAACTCTAGAAAAAACGGGGAGAAGTGTTGTGGGGGTGATTCAGGGATGTGAATATGATAAGGTGACCAGATTCTAAATCAATTCATCACAGGCTTTTTAAAAATTGTGTGAACGTTTCTTTTCCCCCAGTTTTATAACAATATTCACTACAGGCATGACAACCTTTTCGACTTTTTGGAACTGTAATGGCTTACCATACTGCTATAGAAGGTTCCGGTTCTATGCTGATAATCCTGACCAACATGATGGCTATTCTTTTGAAAGGCATTTATTCTTAGGTAGGCCTCTTTAAGTTGCTTGAAAGAAGCCCCAAAAGCACTGACGGCCTTATGAATCAGTTCCCCTGTATTTATGGAGAGCCTCTGGTCCTCTCGTGTTGGGTTACAAATAAATTTTATGTAATGCTATTGTTGTGGTCTTCCTATTTTATTTTTTCATTGTATTGTGAATTAAAATGGTTGTAAGCCACTCTGAGTGGACACTAGACGTGAGGGAAGTAAAATTTAATTTTAAGAGAGAGAGATCCATCTCCCACCATCTCTGACCATTGGCCATGCTGATGGAGGTCACAGTCCAACCAAATCTAGAAAGCCTCATGCTACCTATCTTTCCTATAAGTAGTCATCACAAGCTGTTTAGCTTCCACCCCAAAGCATATGCATCCTATAATAAACCTTCAGAAGCCTGCCCATTGAAAAAACCCTATGTTATAGTAAGCACTAACTGTAAGGATTTTAACAGATGCCCGCCTACTGCAGCTGTCAGTTGTATGTGCTGAAATGCCACTTTTGGCAGGTGTCTTTTAAAAGGCTCAGACACAGATCCCGATGCCGAACTTCACACTAACAGGTGTGATAAAACTAGAGCTGCTAAAGGGCACAGAAATTGCATGGAAAATGATAGTAATGAAGCAGCATGAAAGCGGTTCCTTCTGCAATTATGCTGCGCTATGCAGAAAGGCTGTCAACAAGGCTGACCTCTCTAGGTTGTCATGCGAAAAGCCTGATTATTGCTGTTTTCCCCTCTCTGGCACTGAAGAGAGACAAAGCTGTCAGGCATCGTTTCTTTATTATTGTCATTTGCTATGGATTCAGTTGCTTTGCAGAGTGAGTAAAGATTAACAAACAGAAACAGCTGGCCTGTTCCATCGCTCTGCTGAAGGTTAAGAGAACTGCAACCTTGGTGAAACTTTGCTTCACAACTCAAGATGAAAGGAAGTCGGGCTAACCAAGATCTTAACTGAGGGAAATGGGCCTACACTTCCATTTGAAAGCCTGTTTGTTACTCGTGTCTATTGCAGCAATGAGGAGCTTGTGGCCCTCCATAAATTGTTGGACTACAACTCCCATCATCCCTGATGATGGTTGGGGCTGATAGGAGCCCAACAAGATCTAGACTCCCACAGGTTCCCCATCCCAAATTTACTGATACAAACTAGAAATGAGTGGGCAACGAGGCCACAAGTCAGAGCTAGATAAATCGCTTAGAGATCACAAGTATCTGAACTGGGGGGAAACTACACCAGTCACATGAATACTTTGAGTTCCAGCATAATAGGGAGGATGGGTTATGTTTATTAAATTTACAAATGACTTTTTTTAAAAAAAAACTACACAAAGTAATGCACAATGAGAAAGCAACCACTACAAAGTACTGCAATATAATTTTGTACAATAGCTGGGCAGGTTCACTAGTATCTCCATGGTGCTTAGTTTTAGATTTCTGTGAATAGGGCTACTACTGTGGATTACTAAGGCAATACAGTGGTACCTCGGGTTACAGACACTTCAGGTTACAGACTTCACTAACCCAGAAATAGTACTTCAGGTTAAGAACTTTACCTCAGGATGAGAACAGAAATCACACCGCCGCCGTGGGAGGCCCCATTAGCTAAAGTGGTGCTTCATGTTAAGAACAGTTTCAGGTTAAGAACGGACCTCCATAACAAATTAAGTTCTTAACCCAAGGTACCATTGTACCTGGGATGCAGGTGGCACTGTGGGTTAAACCACAGAGCCTAGGACTTGCCGATCAGAAGGTTGGTGGTTCGAATCCCCGCGACGGGGTGAGCTTCCGTTGCTCGGTCCCAGCTCCTGCCAACCTAGCAGTTTGACAACACGTCAAAGTGCAAGTAGATTAATAGGTACCGCTCCAGAGAGAAGGTAAATGGCATTTCCGTGCGCTGCTCTGGTTTGCCAGAAGCAGCTTAGTCCTGCTGGCCACATGACCCGGAAGCTGTACGCCAGCTCCCTCGGCCAAAAAAGTGAGATGAGCGCCGCAACCCCAGAGTCAGTCACGACTGGACCTAATGGTCAGGGGTCCCTTTACCTTTACGTTTACCACTGTACCTGGTCAGAGTCTTGGGCATGTCAAAGGAAGATACTCGGGTGATGTGTCTCCATGAAAATCAACATTAAGCTGCTCAGAATCTAAAATCCAACAAAAACCTTGGCAAGAAAGAAACAGTGCAGTCACCACATTCGGACCTTCTCTAGAAGATGAACGAGAACTCTTCTCGCTTTCCAAACCAGAGTCGTACACCTAGATGTCATTGATATTCCTAGCTGACATTTCCAAACATGGCTTTGTTACCACTTCATCAAAGCTTCCTCACTTGGCAAATTTAGCTGATGTGCCCTTCAGACCCAGATGTGAACATTTGCTGCAAGTATCTGGAATACCTAGGGGTGAATTCATTTTCTCCTGAAGCTAACAGAGGCAGATGTTTGGCATATATTTCCACCTGGCCAACCTACTGAATGATTTTGCAAGGTCCCAACTGCAGGCGCGGGAGTTCTTTTCTCAAGTGATTTGCTGCTGCCTATAATGTACGTTTTCCCATGAATGAGCAAAAGTCTTCCTGACCTTGTCAGTCTTTTGATGGCTCTGAAGAAAAAAGGAGCATTTTACATTTTCCAGCTACCTAGCTAAGTGTGCAATGTCTCCTCCACACCTCAAAGTCAGAGAGACTCCCTAAGCCAAAAACTGTTCAGCATATCAGTTGAATGACTGTTATTCGATACATACTCCTGAGTATTGGCGACACTAGCAAACCTGTGGAAAATAGATTCTGCCAGAAAGGTATTTTACATGTTAAATGCTAAATTTAACAAGAGAGTCTGACACATCTAAAGGATTCCATTTCTGTGGGAAGGGGAGACTACTTAAAAACTTATTTCAATGGCTAATACTTCTTTCAAACACCTTAAAACCAACTATATCTGGGCATAATGTATCAGCATTTGAATTGTACTGAAAGGCATGAGCATATCTGACAAGTTTCAAAATAATTGTGTTGTTTAGTTGAGAGGGAATAATTAAAAAACAGTGTGTGCATAGTTGCATGTGTGTTTGTTTTGTGAAGTTCCATTCCTGTGTTTTGCTCACAGGGTGGTATCCAATGGAAAGAATCTTGTCAGTGGAATGAGCCGGGTGGAGAGCACTTTTTGGTAATTCCTTCTCCTCCAAGCAGCTCCACACATATCCCTAAATATGTTTTTGGATTGTTGAGGGCCCTCAAGAGAAGATTTGGTATCTGTGTGGAGAGGGTGAGGATGAATCACTGAAAAATTCCCCTCTCATTCTAGCGATAAATTCCTTCTGCCATCAGAGAGACTGCGTGATACCACCCAGAATGAATGTAACAGATGCTATGATTCTGTATTTTGGATCAGGGTAGGAATTAAAGTTTTGGTGTTGTTTATATTGTTGTACTTCAAAGGTAGAACGTTTAAAAAGGATTAAACACATTTTAAAAGCTGCTTTTTCTTCTGAAAAAGGGTTGTGCAAATGAATGTAAATGTTCTCCCTGTCATTCATTACAGAGACACAAGTCTACTAATAATGAGTTTATTCTCAATACTTTTTTACTTACTATTAATTTAAATTATTCTATATTGTGTTTTAGCATTGCCTTTCTTGTAAGCCACTCAGAGAATATTTTTAATAATCATTATTAACAGTAATAGTGGTAATAGTAAGAGATTTCAGAAATCTATTACTCTTTTGTAGCTTATTGCCTTTTGTTGTCTAGTGACAGAAGGATCCCTGGCTAATAAATCTGAACTAAATCTAGTCTCTCTTTTATACTATTTATGACCATGCAGAGTTGAAGAGCTATAATTAATGTAATGTTATACCAATTCAAATCACAGTATTGGGACAAAATATGACAACTGATTATAAAGTCATATATTTCCACATTATAAGGCAGTTGCAGTTAATACACCAATATTATTTCCAGCTGCTTTTGATAATGATAACCTGTGACTTTTGG
This sequence comes from Podarcis pityusensis, assembly GCF_964106645.2. Taxonomy (NCBI): domain Eukaryota; kingdom Metazoa; phylum Chordata; class Lepidosauria; order Squamata; family Lacertidae; genus Podarcis; species Podarcis pityusensis. The sequence goes on from NC_138026.1 coordinate 48,870,213, forward strand.
TTATCAGTGCAAATTGTTTTTATTGTACCACATGAACCTGTGCAAGGAGATTTTAATAATAAAACTACGCCCATTATCCATTTAAACTTACTATATTAAAACAAGCAACATTTGTTGACTGCCAAGTTTTTGAGCTTAGGGCTTTGAATTTGAAGTACACTAAAGAAGTCAAAATAGATCCTTCCTTCAAATCATGGCCATCCCTGTTAAGTCTTAGGAACCGTCAACTTCAGCAAGTCACCATGATGGACCAATGTTGATGACAAGGATAGAAAAATACAGCTCTGTGCTGTTTTGTGCAGGGAGCATGGAACTTTTTGCTGACTCTCGGTGGCAGTCATAATGGCATCTTGAAAAACATAATATCAGCATGATAAGATGCTAAAGTGCAGAAAAAGAATACAAGATTGTTTTGCAAATATGGAACCATAACACTGTCAAAATAGGAATGTTTCAAAGTTGAATAAATGCCAGGTAAGCAAGGATCCCAGTTACACTCTTCTCTAGTTAGATTATGGGCCCCCACGGTCTACAACTTACATGGGTTTGCCTAGTTAAGTAATGAGCCTGCAGTAAAAGGTGTTTCGTGGTGGACTGCAGAGCGATAGGGGGCCAAATCTTCAATTAGAGAAGAAAATAGTAAGCTGAAGATTGTCATTCCAACCATCTTGATTGCTTTGCCAATGCAATTATAATGCTAGCCTTATGCCATTCTTAATCCGCATCATTTTCTAGGTACTATATGCTATCTTAAATTGCTTTCTGTTGCTGTTTTGCTTCAAAGGTCAGAATATCTTTATCTTCAGTAAGAAGATAGTCTTCTTATAGATATGTTTTGAATGAAGCATTGTACAGCAATTAGGCAACAGATTTATTTCAATTACCATCTTGAGTCTGTGATCTCTATTCCTGTTTATCCTCCAGGGTGGAGAACCTGCAACTCATCCCAGACCATGTGTCATTTTGAAGGAGGCTGCTGGGCATTCAGCAACAACGGGAGTGCCATGGGTTCTCACGCCTACTTTGCTCCCTGAGTTTCTAATGTGTAAATTCGAACCTCAATTAGATCACCCAATTAACAGCCCCCTCCCCACACTGTTCTACTACAAAGGCTCACTGTAAATATTTATACATATGGTAGAATGAAGATACATCTCGAGTGAAGCTAGATATGGTGGACAACACAGGCTGCTGCGGAAATGGGAAACTGCATATTAAGTTCTTTTTCCTCTTCAGAGGAATGCGTGATAATGGAAAAGTGGGATGTGATGTCATCCTGCTTGACACATACACAAAGCCCACTTCAAGCAGAAAATTATGTTCATCATGGAATAGGGAAACACACATAACAACATACACTTCCATTGATACAAACTATAGAAATGGTAGGAAAGGATGTGGCGAGAATAGTGTTGCTCTGTATGATAGAGAGGACATAGAGTCAATAGGGGCTGCCTATTCTACATTGATGGATAGTCCTGAGAGTAATTGCTGAGATTGTCTTGTTGGCTATGGACACTTTCATGCTGCAGTTTCATACAGCCCTTGCTTTCTTTAAGCCCCAGGCTTCCTGAAGCTTAGACTACAACTCCCATCATCCCTGACCACTGGCCATGCTGGCTGAGGATGGTGAGGGTTGTGGTCTGTGAGGACTCAGGGCTGGGAAAGAGTGTTTTAACCTGCACCCCAGTCTTAAGAAGCTTCGTACTTCTGGACCAACCATTCATACCTGCGTCATTCTGCCTTGAATTCCTAAGTGTTTTGTTTTACACAAAAAGTGGCATACATGGTTCTCCCCTTCCTCATTTAATGCCTGGCAGGTAGGGTTAGGCTGTGGGGAAGTGACTGGCCCAAGGTCACCCAAGGAGCTTCATAGCTGAGTGGGGATTTGAACCCTGGTTTCCCAGGCACTCCCTGGCTCTTAACACTGCATCTATTAATGAGACACATTAAACATGAGTTAGAGGAGTAAGAAACCTTACACTGGGTCTGAACTGCGTCTCAGGGGCTAGAAATGCATCGGCAGAAAGCAGGAGTAAGGAGTGGTAGACAAAAACATTTGAAGGACCATACTCCATATTTCTCCCAAGGCCTTTTTTAGGGGGGCAAGGCTGGCTCAAAACAAAAACAGGGCTACTTTTAGTTTGTTTCAATATGAAGTAGCTGATCTAATGCATAACATCTTTTATCCAAGGCTTATTTAAGACATTTCTGTCCACATCAAACTATTGGGGTGATAAGAGATTAGATATCAAAATCAATAAAGCTGCCGCAGAATATGGAACAGATTATTGAAATACATTCTTACAAATAAACAGCGCTGAAATATTTGCACAACTCTGAACACCCACAAATTTACACCGAGTGGTTATCAGGTATTACTGTTCAATCGGTTTTCTTTCCACCTCCCGATACATTTGGAAGGGTGTGTTATATGCCCAAACAGTTCTAGAGTTCTTTTCTCTCTCTCTGAAGTGTTTAAAATTCAACCAGACAGTAGCAATTTTCTTTTAATCTAAGCAAACTGATGTGTCAAAGACAATCAGTATACTGAAGCTATCCCCAGAGAATCCTAATAATCCTGATGAATAGCTGTGCTCTCTAGAAAACTCAGCCATTGAACTCTCGCCACCGGATGTCACAAGTACTTAAAGCTGAGGTGGGCAAAGCAGCCCAGGTCTCGTTCCCACAGAGCCCACGAGGTATCCATTAAAATATTATAGAAATGCCACAGCAGGCCAGCCCAGCTAGATTTCAAACAAGAATTTGGGGGGTTCCAGCTGGAGTGATATATTTTGCAGGCTGGGGGTGTAAAGATGTAGATTTTTGCATTTGACACCACAGATGTGAGCTGCCGTATGTAGAACAGCTTTTTCCTACACTGCGCAAGAAGCTGTGGGCCACATTGGAGTAGCACACCCAAGCCAGCATCATTTATCCTGGAGCTCTTCCCCATGTCAGCATCACTTAACCTGAAGACAGAGTGTGTTCGTATGGGGAGGAAACCCAGTGTGAGATCTTTTTCATGCTGGCCAGGCTATCAGATTTAACCTTCACAGCAAAGGAAGAAACCATGCTGCAGGGGTGGCTTCTGTGCTCAGAAGATAATGTGCAATGGAGACCTTACTGGAATCTGAATGTATTGCCTAAAAATGGGTGTGATCTGTGTGTGGGAATTGCCTCCTTTGGGAATATGCACTGCATGATATCCAAGTCACACTGACTTGAGCCAGAATCTGGAATGACTCCCAGTTTCAGAACTCTTTCCAGAGGGCTTTACTGGGTATTTCTCTCTCACACTTGCTCTTTTTTTTTTTTTTTTACTAGATTTTTCCTAACTAACGTGTCAACCAGTAGTAACAATGCAACTGATATGTTGTAAAAGAAACACCTGCCAAAGTTTATTGTCGCTCTATCCAAGCATTGATTCTCGATATGGCATGTAGAACATGAGTCATTCTTTAGCGCTTTTGCAAATTAGATGCAAAGCTTTCAGATCTAAAAGAGTCTTGATAACATTTCAATGGTAGTTCATGAATAAATACAATCTATGGTCTGACAAGACTCTTTTTTTAGGTAAGACACATAGCAAAGAATATGATATGTGGGAGGGATAGCAACCTATCAAACATTCTAAACTATAAGCTTATATAGTTAAGTTATAGATTCTCAACAAGCTTGTCCTCAGTTGTTAATAGGACACAGATGTTCTAAAATACCCTTTTCAATACAATTAAATCCTATATTAATCATGTGTCAATATACTAGATACAGTCCACTTTATGCATGGGTATTACATAACCAAAAGTCACTTTGAAAATGCATATTGGTTTGAAATTCTAAAGTCATTAGAAATCTTGTTTGCCTAATTGTATCTCTATTCCCCAGTGAGTACTCAGATAAGCTTTTTGTGATACATATAAAATACCAATGACATCTTATGACTTTTAAGAAAAACCACTCACCTGAAATAACTTAGAGAAGTTCATTCACTGTGCAGGCAAAGAGCTGGAAATAGGGTCTCTTAGTGGATGTCATCCATCCCTCAGGCTTCCCACAGAACAAGATTCTGCATTCTTCTTGAAAAGGAACAAGTTAAAGGCTTCCCTAACCGCAGCAGTTTCACCACCACCAGTTTGTAACTGCACAGCACTAGTGAGCCCATTAGAAACCAGTGGTCAACATGCAATAAAAAGTCCAGAAGTCTAGGTACCCAAGTCCAGCAACTGGCGTGCTAACCTTTCTTCCATAGCAGCTCATTTCAGTGGAACCTCAGTAGGCTGCAGAACACGCAGGTTAGGGAAAGCTGGTTTAGAGAAAGATGCAGCAATTCTCTATGAAAATGATACAAATTGTTGCTGGCATCTGTCTGTCTCAAGAGTCAATGGAGTGGACTTCGGGAGGGGGGGTGAAGTCAAACTGCTGTGTAAGCAGCTCTGAAGTGACCTTCCCAGGGTGCGAGCCTAGGCAGTGTGTATGGAGGCCTCACAGATGTGGTCCAAGGGAATGCAGAGCACGACATTTGGCACCAGCTTGGTGGCAGGAGGAAGAAGGCATACAAGATGCCATCCAACCATCTTAAAGTCCTCTTACAGTAGTATCTCCGGTTGCAGATGGGATCCGTTCCGGAGGTCCGCTCGGATCCTGAGGTTTCTGCAACCTGAGGACCGCTTCTGCGCATGCGCAGACTGCTTCTGCACATGTGTGCAGGGCGAAACCTGGTAAAATACTTCTGGGTTTGCCACGCGCGCATCCCGAAGTTTACGTAAACGGAGGTACGACTGTACTTGGGAACCATCCTACTCATTCTTCCAAGTGCAGTCTTGGTCACCTGCCCCAAAGTCCTGACTTAACAGCACCATTTATACCCCAAGTCATTTATTGGAAAGTAAATTCCACTGACACAAAGGGAATGTGCTTCCTGGTAAATATGTTTTAGATATCAGGAAAAAGGTGTCAAATACTTGTTAGGTCCTAGGCCTTTACTTATTTTGTGCTCTGCCATAGAACCTACTCAAAACCTGTCTGTTTAGTTAAATAAGCAGATATGAAACTTTGAAGAGCATCTAAATGAACACGGACAGACTCACAAACATGACCAAACAGTAGTAAATTACAATAAAATATTTAACTTTAATGCATACTTTTCACACAGCTCAGGCCTGAGAAATGTATCGTCCAAATAAAAGGATTCATTCCTTTAAAATATATACAAACTCTGGAGGGGCATGAAGTCACTGACATTTCAGTGGTGCTTGAATAGTGTTGTACATCTGAAGTGTAGAATATAAATTATCTTTTTTTTTTTACCCCAGAAGTTAAACTTCTTTGCTGACAACAGAACAGACTTTTAAAAATGTTTAAATCGGTATTAAAATACTATAAAGCTAAAAAACTTTTTTGTGACAGTTTCATTAAGGTAAGCAGAACAAAAAATACATCAGATTTGGTATTTTGCATCATAGTTGTTTGAACTTTCTGTACAATGGCCCCTAGAGAAAAATAAATAAATGGCATTTTTTTCCATGCAAGATAATGCATGGTCAAAGGCAGCGGCTGAGATTTCGCACCAGTTCCCCCCGTGCTTAGTATTTTTATTTCAATGAAATAGATTGGGCTTAATGCATTGGCTCTCAAACTGCCCTTTAGCTGTGACCCATAGACAAGGCCACAGGAAATGCATATCCAATACAAATCTATGGCGCAAACTAGTGACTGAGTGGCAGCATTGAAAGTTCCTGGTGGCCACGTCTGAGAAATCCTGACCCACCAAGTGTATACCAGATTGCAGCCCTCATGAGGAATTGGCCTTTGAGTAGGAGGGAAAGCACCAAGTTGAAAGATCTGATAAAGAGCAGGCAGAATCATAATGGGGGAAACCTCATATTTGAGAGATGAAAGGAAAAAGTATGACATGCTTAATACAGAACTACCATTTAAAAACTGAAGCGAGAATGTACTCAGTATACCATGAAACAGCAATCTCAAGATCAGGATGAGATACAGGAAGAGGAAAAACTGGATGAATTCCAATGGAAGTCAATCCCGCTCACGGACTGCGAAATCAAGTTGTTTTCCAACCAACATCATCTTCTTATTGACAGGTTGTTAAATTAACTTCTGCCACTCTGAATTCCACATCGGTAATCAGAGGGGTTGTCTGACTTCATTATGCCATTGTATAACCGTAGCTTCCGCAGTGTAATGCCACAAGAAGCCTGTCCTTAAGGATCTCTTTTTGGGGATACTCGGGCAACTTGAGCATGTTGATACTAAAACGAAAGAGGAAAGCATCCCATTAAGAATATGCAATCTGGAGGGAAACATTTGTCTTGCACAAGATAATCAACGCTAAACACCGCACTCTCAAATCTGCATTCAGATCCCAAAGCCTTGAAAATGAAGTTTACAGGGAGAAAACGCGCTGCTGCATTGCAGTCCCCCTTAGTATTCAGATGTTCTCCAGGTGGGGGGAAAGACATTTCTCTTAGCTTAAAAGAAAAAGAAAAGCAATATAGCAATTTAACATGAAGTATCCTTTAGTGAGATTGTACTGCTGCCCATTAAAACTATACAACAAGTTTGATTTCTTTCTTCAACAGTGTGGAAGAAATAATTGAAACACCTATGGCTTATGACTAGAACAACCAGATCTGCTTTGGCTAATGATACTGACCAGAGGCATTTCTCTGATGAGCTTATACGAAGATATAATTCTGATCTTGAAGAATTCTTGCCCCTCTCAACCAAAGGAAAACAAATGAAAAACAAAGGGATGTTCTCAATGCATTTAAATGAGGCTATTTAACCTACCATGTGCTTGATGTTGGTAGAAGATTTGGGGTATATGGCACAGCAGCAATTGTGAAATTTTGCAATCCACTACCACCCATTATGTGGGCAAAGCCACCATGGGGCACCCTGGAACTAGAAACACAAATAAGGCATTAAAATTGATGTTAAAATTTTATTTACTGCAGTTACGAGTATGCATGTTAGATATACTATCAGTATGTATTAAAATTCTGCCAATTGCAGCCTGTTTCTGCAAGACAAGTTACAGTGTGTGGGTCGGCCTTCCCAAACTGCTGCTCCCCCCAAAATGGCTGGAGACAGAGAGTTGTAGCATCTGCAGGGCACCAAACTGGGGAAGGCTAGCCTGGATCAAGGCCGCTAAGAGGAGAACTAGACAGAAAGGTGCACAGAAGGGTGCTCAAAGTTAGGATGGAGGCAAGGTCATATGCAGAAGCCCTGCCCCATATGTCCTACATTCACTGGGCTCCTACTCCCTCAACTCAGATCCTAACTTTCCCCTTTTTTAAAAAAAGGAGATGTGCAAAGCGCTTGAACATGAGTAGAGTCCTCTGTGAAATTAGGATCCCCAATAAATTAGAGCAAATGCCTGAGTACATCTTTAGTTGAGGCAAAAATAGCAACCTGATGTCAAACTAATGCATAGCTATATTTCTCAGTAGCCTTCAGGAATGTGGGGGTGGGGAACATAATGTCCCAGGAGAGGGAACCTTACAGAGATTGCTATTTTTTGCTGGCAACCTTGTGTTCCTTATCATATGCAGGTCAACCTATTATCATTCCCTCATTATACTAAAACCAGTCAACAGATTCCTAATAATTTCCTATGCAAAGGCCTCGGTTTTGTACAGAGCTAAAATTCACATTTTAGCTTCCAGCGGAACTACGAAAGTTAGCTAAGCATCCTGTTATATCACTGCAAGCAAACAAATAAGAACTTCAAATACCCCCGAAGTGAAGTACTAACTAGTATCCAATGCAAAGGTTTCACATGAAATAGAAACTGGAATGCAAGATTTCCAGGTTTCAAAACTAAATGTTAACATGAGCTTGCTTTTAAAAAACGCAGCAAAGCAATAGACTTTGCAAGAGAGTTCACAAGGCAGGACTTAAAATGGATTTCATTTTCACCTCATAGATGCATTTAGGAACATACAGAATTAAACATAAAAACTGGGTATTTGTTTTCCTCACAAGAAATATTTAGAAATATTTCACCCCTAATCATCAACAAAGTCTTCTTTTAAGAAAAATGTTGCATTAGGCATCCTGCAGTTTTCTCCTCCTATGACTTATTTTAGTTAAGTTCAGCAACGGTTTCATATCTGAACGCTTGAAGAGTTGGAATTTCAGCAGCTGGTATTGCTTTTGTATATTTAGTTTTACAGATGCATCTCATAGATGCTTTTAATTACAGTATTTTTACATTATTCACTCTAGGAGCCCAGGGCTCCTAGAGATGTTACCTTAATTGACACATCACAAAGGGTTTTGTATTTATTTAAATACATGTCTGTGCCACTTTTTCAAATGTTGGCTCACAGATAAAACATAGGATTATTTTTCATCACTGTCCCATATGCACAGAATGACAGGATGAGAACCCACAGCACAACCAACATTTATTTGTTATGTTTGTGGTCCTTCCATCCTCCCAAAGGGAGCCCAGGGCAACACACATACAATCCAACACAGCAGCAAAATGAAATGTTTGAAAACACTCACATAAAACCTGAAATAAAACAATACAGCAAGGTTTAGTTTAGTTCCAAACTGAACATGATTTAGCCCCAGAACTTCCTGTTTTGCCTGTTTGATTACCCTTTTAGTTATACTACCAGAAAGCAACAATTCAGTTGTGGATACACTACAAGTATCTTTTTTTAGTAAAGAATGAAGCCAAGCATCATCTGTGCTTTCCTACAATCTCCTCATTTTCCTTCGGTACTCCCTTTTATACCTGTTGTCATAAAAAGCTTTTATTTCCTATCTGTCTGGTTTCTTGCTTCCAACCATGAGGTTTTTTAAAAAGATGATCCACATGAATTTGCTTTTTCAATTCCTTCCTGGCTTACGTTGCATCTGAGAAAAAGTTGGTTGCCATATGTGCCGTGTTTAATCCCCATTTGGAAGATGTTCACTTTGAAAAAGGTTTTACAGCTTCATCATCATTCTGGCATCCCTTTACGGATATGGATGTGTGTATGCATTCCTAATTGGGATAAAAGTCTCTCTTATCTGAACCTTTATTTCAGGCACTTTAAATAACCTCCACAGCCTTCCCAATAAACAGCTCCAATTCACCACATAATATATTCATTCTAAAACAGTAACATATTCAAGCATTCCTTCTCTTGAGAAGTGCCAGCAAAAATATATTCCGCAAGTTTATCTGTTCTGAATGATGCTGAAATATGATAAGGAGCTGAAGAGGTGTGTGTGTGTGTGTGTGTGAGAGAGAGAGAGAGAGAGAGAGAGAGAGAGAGAGAGATTTGCTTCTTTTCTAAAACACCTCCTTACACTTTCTAAGACAGGCCCAGGGAACCTGTGGTCCTCACTAAATTTCAAGCAAATAGGGGGAACCTCAAGTGAAAGAAAGGGATGGAGCAATAAAAGAAAGAGGTAGAAGACATCCCACTGCCAATTTCAGCCCTTGACAGAATATGCTCAAGAGAATATGGGCCCTGACATGGAAGGGGGAAAGTTTTCCAATTCCTGTTCTACAGCATAACCCAATAAAATCTTTCTACTATGACAAAGATTCTTCAACCCCAGTTCTGCAAGCCTTGCTTGTTTCAAACTTTTAATGCTATTTTTGTCTAGAAGCAGTTACCTTCCAAAAGCTATTCTTCTTCTTTTTTCTCTGCTGGCTATACAGATGCTGAAAGAGTCCCAACACTTGGGTGGGGGGGGCATTATTAGGCAATGGTCTATTATAATAATCCTTAAGCATTTCACTTTTAATGCAAACAAGCATTTGGGTGCCCTTTTCTTAATTTTTTTACCACATATTTGCACGGTGGTGGTGGTGCAGCAGCAGCATCCCACACCGGATTGCATCGTGACCTAGTAGTAGAAGTTCAATAGTCTATCAGCTTCTTATTTCATACATTAGAAGCCATATACAAACAGCAGGGCATTGTTAGAGGATGGTCTATGGAAACTAAGCCATGGGTCTTTTGTTCCATGCCCCACATCTCCAACCCTAACCCTTCCCCACTGTAAAACTATTTCTTTAAAAAAACCAACCAGGGTAATAATTAGGCATGCTACAAACCACAGTGCTGGTAAGACAACCATCTGCAATTCTAATTCATCCAGAGACACTTGTTTTAGTTTTAAATTGTACATAAGCTGTCATTCTTTTCAACACATCACTGGTTGGTTTGAGGGGCCAATCCACACACAGTTTACTGAGCCCAGACAATCCCGATGACTCAGCATAGCTCAGAGTAAACCCAAGAGAAGGTTTTTCCCCTTCTGAAAGACAGTCTAAATTTGCAACTATATATATAGATTAGCTTATGTTTTGATTTTTCTGTTGTTTAATAGATGGGTTGCAACAGGCAGAGGGCCTGAGAGAATGAAACCATAAGCCAAATCACCTGGCCAGGTACACAGACAACAGTTTCTTTCACCTGTCACTGATCAAGTGTTGTTTTTTTTGTAAAATTCCACTTCATAACTAAATGCACCAACTGTTAACACGTAGCTATGCAAAAGGAAACTTGAGTTTGTAGCACCATATTGAAGAAAAAAACCACAATACCATTGCAACTAGGCAATTAGTTGGTACTAATAAAATCCCAAAGAGCATTAAATAACCAAAGGCTACTGGATATCTTCTGCTGACATTTATAGGGAGGAAGCAAACTTATGCCAGAATGCATACGAAACAGAGCAGCTTTCTAAACACTAAAGTCAAATGCATCCCCCGATACGATTATATCCACAGTAGAATTAAACTCTTATTACGCATGATGTAACAAAAATTAAAAGAAAGAAGCACAAGATATGCTTAGGACACTTCTGCAAAATAATTCGTATCATTGCTTTATCATAGATCAATAAAATTAATTTGATGATTTCTGGCTGCAAAAGGAAATTTGATTGCTCTGTCAAGTGGCACTAAACGTTTACTCAGGTTTTAGGATAAACTTACGATCCAGATGCTGAACAGAGAGAGCCAAGCAGCTAATAGCAGATCTGGACACAATTCATAGTTAAACACGCACATACACAGCTTTTAGAAGGCAATTTAAATGGGTTACAGGAAGACAGGCTTGACAAACATCAAGAAAGATTTGTCACACACGAAACACAGGATTTACAAATGTGATTTTGCTTATACTGAAAATAAACCAAACCTCTTCACAGACAAATTCACCGTAGTGGAAGCTACTTCAGTCCTCATCAATAATGAAGTCATAACTCACTGTTCATAAGTAGATTTATAAATATGCTTTATAAACAGTCAATTTATTAATGACCTCACAGAAAGCTTGCTCAACATTAATCAGATCTACATTTCATGTTTGAAACATGAAATATGACAATCCCCTTTTTGATCTCTTGGTCCTGTTGTCTTAAATGAAAACAGATGCCTAACACATTTCAGATACCAAATGCATAACAAAAGAACATGTTTTAAAAATAGCTTTTTATAAGCAATTATATTAGACCAAGGACCCAAGAAGACAGTATGTGAAATACATGATTTCACCAATAGACTCTACATGGGGTGGGTGTAAGTATATAAGAACCAGGGCTATCGCAAGAAAGGGAGGTTAACCCTTTTCCCTCACTCAACAAAACTGCAAACAACAACAACCTACAAAATTACAGCCCCCTGCTGCTATATTCCACAGAAAGGAAGTTGCATTAAGTGATCTTAAATGGGCCCTCTCATAGTTGCTCCTTAATAAAGCAACAGGAGAGGAGGAGACCAGAAATGAGAAATGTAATAATGCATTCCAATATCACCTAGCAACCCTAATAGTTATTTCACATTCAGCAGCTCCAAGGTCCAGTGATTTCTCACTCTGCTAAAACCTGGTTGGCCTCTTTAGTCAGTTGTAGTCTTTTCCATCAAATGTGAATAAACTTGTGTAATAATATATATATTTTTTTAAATGATATTTATTGGGGAAATTTTTTTTTTTTAATTACACAAAAAAAAGACAAGACAGAAAAAGAAAAAGAAAAAATAAAACCATCATTCTCAAATTCTCCCCTTTCAATACCTTCTTTCTTTGACCTCCTCCTCCTCCTCCCTTTTCTTGTATCCTGATTAATAATAATCGCAGCAAATCCTTTCCATAATTCAAAGTATTCTGTCATTACATTACCTTAATCTATTTTCATCTTATCTTATAGAAAACCTTAAAGTTTAAAACTTAAATCTTATTTTTACCAACTTCTCCTAACCATAACATTCTTACCAAATTCTTTAGACATTTTTACAAGAGCCAAGTAATTTCATTTCAACATTTTTCTAGCATTCATCAATTTTATAGAACAATCCTAATGATAATAAAAAAAAAGAAATAAACAATCCAATCTTCATCCAGCATCCCTTCCTCCTGGTCCCGGGTTTTGTCAGTCCTTTTTATCCTATTAATCTAGCACATTAACCTGGTAATCTTATATCCGAGGCCCTCAAGTCTCTCCCATGTCCCTTCCGCAGCTCTTCTTCATATTTTCCTTTCATTCGTGGGAACTCCAGCTTGGTAATATTTTTGACCCTTTTCAGCAAATCAGCCTCTTTTCCATAGTCCAGACTAGACTCCATGTGGTATTTAAAAACATGTTTCAGATTCCCTCCAAAATTGAGAGCCCCCACAGCTCCAAACATCTGACGGCCCATTGCCAGACTCGAAAAGTCCAAATCTCCCTGTATAGGGGGCGTCTGTCCAACCCCCCATTTCCAAACCAAACCAAACTTTATCTTTCCAAGTCTGGTTTTTTCCAAGTTCATTTGTCAAATCCAAAAATTTATGTTCCTGCTGGGCCGCCGCTCCCTCCGTCTCTGGCGCCCAAGATTCAGCAGCATCCTCTTCTCTCAGCTGTTCCGTCATGGCACACTCCTGTTTTAGCTCCTGGGTGGGCTCCATATAATTTCCCACTACCTGTTCAAAGGTTCTGGCCGCATTAGTCATCAAATCCGTCTTCTGGCTTAACTGATCCAATAGGGCATTTATTTTGCAGAGAGCACCCAACAGTGCTTCTGAAGACATTGTCCTGCAAGGTCACAAATCCTTTCCCACAGTTGTAATCTGTGGCAGCTGCAAGCTCCCAGGAATTAGTTACAATTTCACAGTCCCCCTCTAGGGGGAAATCTTCTGATTGTTCTTTCTTTTAAAAACAATAGCAACAAAGTTTCTTTTTTAAGGTATTTTGTCCATATTTGTTCTTTTTAAAATGCGAAAGGAAACAATGGAATCACTATGTTTCTCTTCTTTTAACTATCTGTCAAAGACATTTGTTTCTGGTCAATGAGCTTCAAACGTCAATTCTGACACCCCGCTCCAGGATCAGGACGGTGGAAAATTACTTTGCTTTAAACTCACTTCTGCAGGTTTAAACAGCCCAAAAAAGATCCCCCTTCTTCTCCTGCTGCCGAAGGGGGGTTCAGCGATTTTAAATGATGAAAACCAATCCTTTGAAAGTGATTTTTAAAGCTCTAGTTTATGTTGTCTTTGCTTTATTCTGGCTACAAGGAAACGGAAGGCTGACTTCCTGTTTAGACCTTACCATTTCAGTACCAAATTAAGGTAAATTTTAAAGTCCAAATTCCTTTCTATTTCGCCAGTTCTTATTTAAAGTCCAAATGTTCAATGTTCCAGTACTCACGGGTGGTTATTTTAGATGCCAAATTGTCCCAGGAAAAAGGCAGCGCTCTCCGGCAACGGCTATGCGGCTTCACTCCGCAGAAAAAGCAATTGACTCACAGCACCGCGCCACTTCCCCCTCTTCACTTCGGAGCCCGTTAGTGGGTTCCTTTGCGGGTTGGGGGGGCGCTAAGGGTGCCCGCCGAGTCCCATGGTCACAGGCTTCATCCGCCTGTGATTTCGCGAAGGGTCCCCGCTTCGCCGTAGCGGAAAAGACCCGTTTCATGCGGAGCTGGTCCCTCCAGTTCAGAGGGAGTCCGCCATTACCGATGGCGCCACCCCGGAAGTCTAAACTTGTGTAATAATAACAACAACAATGTAAAGCTTGATTTCATGCTAGCAAATGGACCACTGAACCAAAGGAAGAGGAGTTATATGGATTAGTAAAAATGGAGCTTTATGGGTTGGAGAGAAACCAAGAAGAGGAAAGACTGAAAGAACAGTTTTCCCCATTAACAGCAGTGAAACAACTTCAGCCACAAAATCTAGAAAAAATTTCACAAGTTTCTTAAGGCCTTTCTTACTGCTACAAGAGCAGGTAACACAGGCTGCAACGCTAATATTACTTACCTGGGCATAAGCCTCATTAAAGTAAATAGGAGTTATGTCTGAGCAGACATGGTGAGGATTTCAGTGCTATGTGAAAAGCATGTTATCAACCAAATATTTGGTTGTTCCTCAGGGAAGAGGCCCCAAAGCACATTTATTCAGTTGCCAGAATACTAAAACTAAAACCTGGTTTTGTTGAAACAGGATTGGTAATAACTCCAAAAAAGAGAGAAGCATATGATGCAGAATTAATCCATGGGGATTACAAAAGTTGATGGCAGAAAATTTTCAACCACTTGACCAAGGATTAATCAGCCATGATGTTGGCATATAAGTAAGATGGTGGACATTTCAGACCTGACAATCAATATGCCATTGAGTAGATATGACTAAATGAATTATATGACACAACTCTGTGTATTATAAAGTACCTTCAATGAATGATTATCTGAAATGTTACCAGTAAATGTTATAAAAGGGTACTCACCTCCCAGTGACGAACTGCAACAACAATACTCGCTCCTCCTGACTCAGTTCTTCTACAACTTCCCAAAACCACTAGATGAAGAAAACATATTAAAAAAATCTAAGCTGGTTTCTTTTTCAACTGTACACTAGCCAAAAGATGGACATGCTAATACATTTGATGTTTTAAGTTATGGAAATTAATAACTGCTTGATTCAAATAACTCAGTTAGGCATCATTCTCACAATACTATTTTAACCCAGAAGTTAGTCTCTGAAATGCACAATTGTTCTCTAATTGCCCCTATCCAGTTCATGGAGATCTTACCTGAATAACAGTGTCATCTCTTTCATAACCACTTGTATATTCTGTATTTTTGATCCAGTCACTGACATCAATTTCCGGCATGCCTGAAAGCAGCAGTTCCTTCAAAAAAAAGAAGATAACCAAACCAAAATGGTGAATTTGCCAGGCAATTTTAATCTGAAAACAGCTGGTGTTAATCTGATACAATTTTAAGCTGTTTTCTTAAAAAAGAGCTCCAATACTATTTCAAATATTGTTACTATGATCCAAAATAGGGGGCACTGCAAACAAATAAATGTTTCCGTTAATGGATACAGAAGTTCAGAGTCACGTGAACTAAACCAGATCTTGAGGGTTTAAAGAAAAACCGAGTTGCATAAAACACTGTACCCATCTCCAACAAAATTAAGTGAAAAGCTGAGCCATGTTTTTCTTCAATGGTCAGTCAGCTGATGCCAGCCCCCTGCATTAACAGGTGAGGGGGTTGGGGACTTTGCAGTGCACGAGCAGAGGGAAATAGATTAAAACTGCTCTCTTCCCCATTCTGCTAACAGAAGCCTTGCTGAGCGACGCGGCTGGATGCAATCCTGAAACCAGATAGCTTCAATACCATCCAATTACAGACATTATGGCTGCTCTATCACACTGAATTCTATCTGACACGACTTAGATGGACCATTTTACTTACCAGTTCATATTCATCAAATAACTGTATCAGAGAAGGTGGAATGAACATATGGAAGCCTTGGAGAAATGCATTTATTTGAGGCTGAATGGCTCTTGTCATTCGAAGTTCAGTAACAAGTTGAACGTATTCTGCCTGAAAAAGGTATATAGTTATGTGACACATACAAATCAAATCCAATTTGACCAGAATTTCAGTGCTTTATTCGCTCATCTGAAACCAGTTCTGGTCAATCTGTAATCTAGAAAGGCATAAAAGTTAGAGGGGAAAATTAAGAATGTGCTTGGTACAAGGTTTCCAAGGAGGGCCGTTAAATACTGGGGGACAAAGTCTTGTGAAGCCCATTTATTTGACATGTATTTACAGACTTCTTTGGAATTATAACTTTTTTGGAATTAAAACATTAACTTATTTAACAACATGGTTCGCAACTATTTAGACAGTAATATTTATTATACTGTTTTAGATGACTGCTAAAACCTTTTTTATTTGAAGACTTTCAAGATGCAATTTAGTTTTTTTGCTTTTATATTTTGCGGATTTCATCTGTGTACATAATTGATAACTTTATATAGTTATATATATATATTGCTTAGAATTTTATTTAGAAACAATTAGAATGAACTACAGTGGTACCTTGGTTTACAAACTTAATCCGTTCCGGAAGTCCATTCTAAAACCAAAGCGTTCTTAAACCAAGGCGTGCTTTCCCATAGCAGCGGGGGACTCAATTTACACTCAACAGGAAGTGGAACATATTCTGCTTCCAAGGCAAAGTTCACAAACCCCAAAACACCTACTTCCAGGTTTGCAGCATTCTTAATCCAAGTTGTTCATAAACTAAGCTGTTCTTAAACCAAGGTACCACTGTACATAGCAGTTATGATACAATTATCAGAATACTGAAGGGAAAAACGTTGGTGAGTGTATTGCATACCTATGATTGTTAGCATACTTATGGTTCTATTATACTTCTCTCTCTGCACATGTGTAGAGCTTCACTTGCACAGACGCCAGTAAATAGTTTTTCGCACTGTTTTCTACCAAGTTCTGTTTGTACACTTCCCAATTCTCTCTTCCCCTCTGCTCAAACCTCTCACCAGTGCTTGATGGGTCTTAGAGCAGAAAGTTTCTCAGTGGCCAGTCAGAAATCCAGCACTCAAGCCTAGCTTGATGTGGGCAGATTGGCCCCCAGTGCCTAACGAACCGGTGGTTCTTCCCTTTCTTCTATAAGGGTCTTTGTTGTTAATAAACCTGGAAAGCACTTGATTTGAAGCAAGCAGAACTATATCAATTTGAGGAGGTTTACTGTGCCCTCATGAACATTTACGCTTGTCACAAACAAAGCACAGTAACTCTGACGGCACTGTAATAATAAGAGCAATGTATGGGAAACTTACAAAGCAGCGTAAGCTTTAAAAGGCAGCTGCATTAAAAGAGCTTACTGCCCAAGCTCCAACAGAGGAGATGGAAGGAATAGGCAACCAAAGCATAACGGAGAGAGCTGTGTAAGCTGGCCTTTTCAGAAATAATTCCATTGTACAGATAGTACAGAATTATTATTATTATTATTATTATTATTATTATTATTATTATTATTAATTTTATTATCTATACTCGGCCCATCTGGCTGGGTTTCCCAAGCCACTGAGCAGCTTACAGCACATATGAAACGTAATAAAACGTCAAACATCAAAAACTTCCCAATACAGGGCTGCCTTCAGATGTCTTCTAAAAGTTGTGTAGTTCTTTATCTCCTTGACATCTGATGGGAGGGTGTTCTACAGGGTGGGCACTACTGCCGAGAAGGTCCTCTGCCTGGATCCCTGTAACCAGTGCTTTTTTTCTGGGGGTACGCAGTGGTACGCATGCCCCTAAACATTTTGTGAATCTCTGTACTTTTGTCCATTTACTTTATTTACTTTTCCCGATTTGAACTACAGTATAAAATGGTGATTTTCTTGAGTCAAAATGAGAGTACCTCTAAACATTTTTTTAAGAGAAAAAGCAATGCCTGTAACTACACTTCTCGCAGTGAGAGAACTGCCAGAAGACCCTCAGAGGTGGACCTCAGTGTCCGGGCTGAGCGATGGGCGTGGAGACATTCTTCAGGCATTCTGGGGCAAGGCTATTTAGGGCTTTAAAGATCAGCACCAACACTTTGAATTGTTCTCGGAAACATACTGGGAACCAGTGAATATCCTTAAGGAACAGTGTTATATGGCCCTGGAGGCCCAGTCACCAGTCTCAGGGTTCTGTGCCCATCTTCTGAATGTGAATTTAGGCAAGTTGCACTCATATAATTGGTTCACCCTTTCCCCTATCAACTCATGAAAGGATTTATCCGCACAAACACCTGCATGGAACCCCAAATATTACTCTCTCCTTTTTTTGAGCAGCATATTTTCTACCCTATTCTTCAGATGAGCCAAATTATCTTCCAACCCCGCCTACCCCCAAACAAACCAATTAATCACATACAGCAGGAAAGGCATACAAAATTCTAGTAAGATGTAACATTTATCCATAGACCCAGATAAATGCATTGGCAGCTCAAAGGTGCATGTACTGTACATGCAAGCTCACATATACCTATTTGCATTTTTGTAAGACTCAACCACTATCTGTTTTGTCATAAAAGTATACCATGTTCTGAACATTTGTGGAGATCCCCAGAGGCCCAGTTCTATAATCAACAGGATGTTCACATTTTAAGAACATCTGTATTTCAAACCTGTTAAAAATGCGAACACTTTTGAAAAAATATTTGAACAGCTTAACAGGTGCTGAGGCAAGCTATTTGAAGGTATGTAGGACCTAATTTGAAAAGATATGAAAATCCCTAAAGTCATACAATTCTGGCTTATACTTTTAAAATATTTTACTCCTTTTTACCATGCCCAAAATAAGTTCCAAAGGAAAAGAATCACGAGGCAGGATAAAGACAGAGCCAAAAGTGCTGAACTAAAGCTATGGGGGTCCATGCCAAACTTAATGCTGTGTTTTTGCTGCATCTGACCTATATATGAGGCAGGTTCTTCAGGGGAAAGCAAATACTGAAACAGAGACAAGTATTCCTCATCTATTCTGCTACTGCTGCATAATGCACGTAACACCTCTCTTCCTCGTGTTGCAGTTTTACAAGTCATTGCAATTTAAGCTTTCTCAAGTATTGTGAATGTAACTACCGATGTCTTTATCAGGCAGTGACATAGCAACAACCCCCAGTAGCTTGGTCCAATAGCTAATTACAAAAGAGCATGAGACAAAAAATTGTACAGAGGTTCCTACTGCTAAAATGCAAATGGCGTGCTTAGGATTTTACTGTGTTCAGACTGAACATTATACAAATCTGGTGTGCCTACAACCACCATAGTCAGCGACCACAGATCCAAACAGCACTAAAGTTATTACTGGAGGCCACCACCCATGTGGAACAGCAAGATATGAATCTTCAAATCTGCAGTGAGATTAATAATAATAATAATAATAATCTATTATTTATACCTCACACATCCGGCTGGGTTTCCCCAGCCACTCTGGGCGGCTCCCAACAGATTAAAAACAGAATAAAACATCAAACATTAAAAACTTCCCTCAACAGGAAGGGATGTTTGTAGGGATATATAAAGGCCATTTCCAGAAGTCTTTCAGTGCTGAGAGTCACATTACTAACAGGTCCCAACAACTATACAGACCCTAAGGTTGGTATCCAACAGACGCATTCTGTCCCAGCAAGAATTTCCACTTGCACAAAGGAATTTACATCCTTTCCCCTACCCACACATTCCCTAAATCTGTTCAAGAGGCTCCCCCAACGCTCCAGAGCAGATCTGAGGAGGGCACAGGGCACCGACTGCATGTGGGGAGACACTGTCCCACTGCCCAAGTGGAAATCCTTGCAGTAAGAGAAGAAGTTCACTGGATTCTGTGCAGTGGCGGAGGAAGCCACTCAGGCGCCAGGGACCCATAGGGGTAGGGCACACTGCAGGGCCTCCAGTATCTGCCTGCCTCCTCCCACTCAGCCGCCCTATAGCTGGGGGGGAGGCAGCGGGCAAACAGTTTTGGCAGCGCAGAGCCTGAGCACGCCCAAGCCACCACGTCTCTCCCAGGAGAGACACAAGGCTCAGGCTCGCTGCAGGCGCCGCAGTGAGTGCCGCCTGGCATTTTGTCACCCCCCTCAGTGGTGACACCTGGGGCGAACCGCACCCACCGCACCCCCTTCCTCCGCCCCTGATTCCACCCTTAGAATTTAAGGGCAACACTGAAGTCCAGTTGTTAAGAACAGAAGCCAAGTCCATAGCCCCACTCGTCCAGCATCCTGTTCTCACAGAGGCCAACCAGATGCCTTTGGGAAGTGAGCAAGCAAGACCTGAGCGCGACAGCACTCTACACACCTATGATGCTCAGCAACCAATATTCAGAAGCAGACTACTTCTGACAGTGGAGGTAGAGCATAGACATCACGGGCAGCGGCTCGTAGTGGTAGTTTGATGCATCACATTCACCCTTCCTCACAAACATGCAGTCTTATAAATACTGGAAGCAAGGACAATATTTGCCTTTTTCCCCAGGTACTCTACAACGTTAACTCTTCAACGACTGGAATATTCATCTTCATGCACAATGTGGGGAATAGTAGTCTACTTGGCTACCATAAAATGTTAAAAAGATCAAGGCACAGGATAGCACAAACAGGTATTACCTGCACAAAACTCTCTTTTGTTTCAACAGAAATTAGCGTCCTGCATTATGAAAGCATCCAAAGCGCCAAAAACACAACCAAGTGACACCAAGTGGCCGTTGGCTAACATGGCAGGTGGGTATTCTAAAAAGATTCAGCATGGAAATGTAAAACCAAAATGGATATCCACGCACAGAAATCTTCCTGAGAAGGATATTTAGGCAGAAAACATGGTGCCCTTTTGCCTGGGAGTAAGTCCCATGAACTCAATAGGACTTGCTTCTGAGCGATTGAGTGCATTGGGTATGGTTACTCAGTAGTGAAGTAGAGATACTCTGTGCATGCTCAGAGGTTCTTAATTCACATTAAGGACATGAAGAGTCCCTAACTAAACCACAGGGTTCTTCTGATATTTGTTAAAAACATCTCTCTTTACTCAGACTTCCCCCAATGATTCCCTTCAGTTGTCCTATATTTTCTGATTGTATCTGTGGCATGTGAGTTTCAGATGATGATTTTAATGAATGTGGCAAGTGGTATAGAAATGTTTCTGAACAAGCTGCTACAGGCTCATCCAGTGGGCTTGCTTCAAGAAATTCAGATCATACTGTGTACCTGTGCCTCCAATGTCGCTTTGCTTCAGTCTTCTGGAGAGGTCAAAATAGGACAGGAGGACAATCTCAGTAATAGGTACTGTTTTACTCAGGGCACATTACTTCATGGAAAACCAGCCTGCTGCCACAGGTCTCAGCTAGAAAGGGTCAAGAGGCATCAAATGCAAATATCTTACTCACTTTGTTTTCCTGTGTGACAATTATACTTGCACCCCCTGGTTTCAAAGGCACTTCCTCCATTGCTCCAAACACATCCGTCTCAACAGAAAAGGTCAGCTCCAGCCCCAAGTCACTGATGTCATTATCTAGAATCCACTGCAAGTTCTTGCCATACTCTGGATCAATAGATGCCACGTCTTGGTAGTTTACAGGAATGCCTTGGAAAAACGCAAAGAAAAATCCCTTCATGCCTGCTAGTTCAGGAATGGTTTTTGCTGTGTTCTGTTTTATTTGTGGTAAAGCACTGCCATCTACAGACACACTGAAACAGTGCAGGACAGCAGGGATAGCAGATATATAACAGCCATATAATCCATAAACAAATGTTTTCTAGTAAACTGTTAATTTAGCAGCTGCTCTGATTTTCCCATTCATTCCAACAGGTGTGAATTTGACCCAATAGTTTAGCAAGTTAAATTAAAAAGCCAAAACAAATCTAAAAGGAGGACGGGGGCAGACATGAAGCATGTTTTCATTTAAAAAAAAAAAAAAAAAGTTCCGTTGCAAATTGCTGCTCAGGTCCACAGCATCCCTATTAGTACAGGAGGGTCTTTATAACAACCTAACTCTTGCTGAGCTCAGGAATGGGGTAAGAATGAAATTTAAATACAGTGCAAGACATCTCTTTAGCCAGACTGCATGATACACTGCGCATCACGAGAAGATTCAAGACTGCTGGAACCATACCAAGAATATGCTTGTAGAATGACCTTGTGAAGTAAATGTTGACCAGCTGTCTGTGATTCAGTGCTAAGCCCAAGATCTGTCCAGCAAATCTGAAGTAGTTCAAGTGATCAGGATTTACAGAAGAGTTGCTATTTGGCTGGAAAGTGGTTCCTATTGTCAAAAAAATGTAAGTATTAGGTTTCACTTACAGGCTTTCAGACTGTCTAAAACACTAACATTTGATTTGTTTTCTGTAATTCAGCATCAGTACAAAAGAAAATGTGGCCTGCAAAATTCCACTTTTTTAAAAAAATGCAATTAAAAATTAAATAAAATAAATTTGAGAAATATAAACTTAATTTCTATTATACAGTCATACCTTGGTTTTCAAACAGCCTAGTTCTCAAATATTTTGGCTCGCAAACAATCAAAACCCAGAAGTAAGTTTTCCAGTTTCCAGACATTCTTTTGGAAGCCGAATGTCCGCTGGGGCTTCCGTGGCTTCCGATTGGCCGCAGGAGCTTCCTGCAGCCAATCAGAAGCCACGCTTTGGTTTTCGAACACTTCCAGAACGGATTCCGTTCGACTTCCAAGGTACTACTGTAAATTTAATTTCACTCTGAAGATACCTTTTATTAAAAACAATCGGCAGTATCCAATGTTAGTACAATGATTTTCATTTGTGCAACAGAACTTTTCCTCCCTATCTGCTCCCAACATGTGCTCTGCAAATTAGCACTGGAGGATTTTGGGAACCCCAGAACAGACTGTGGGGAAATATAGGAAGAGGACATTTCATTGCTTAGCCAGAAGCCCTCACATTAATGGAACAACTTTGTTGGACATCACCCAATGTTTGCTTGTTGCCAACGTATTATTCCTTCTCCTACATCTCCATTTTCACAAAAACGATCCTAGTGTCACAATTATTTTATTAGGTATTACACAAAACTATCTGTTCCACCTTCAGACCGAGAACACATAGTCCAGGAAATTGATCAATAAGCCAAATGGAGCTTTTGGCTGAAGGTTGGCAATTTGACCTTAAAACTGTAGGGTGTTGAAGCAGCAATTTTTGGGAAACCGTGGTGGGCTGCGGTTTAAAGAAAAAAAGTAAGGAATATAATTGAATACATGTAAAAATTAAAAAATATAAATCTAGCACGGATGAATGTTTAATCTCAAAACCCTCTCCTTTATACATTAGGAAGTGAACTCTTTTAAAAGGCTCATACTTACACTTTTTGAGAGCCAAATGTAAAATTCTGAGAGTTTTAGATTATTTCTGGCACAGTCTTGGTTTGCTGTTCATGATTAGCTTCGAGCTATTGTAAGAGAAAGGAGATTCCAACCTACCATCAGCTGATTGAGTAAAAAGGCCATAATCTGGGTTAACTATCTCATTGGATAAGATATCAAACCACTCACGTACCACGCCTTGACCCTGGGTGCAAAACACAAGGTGAAATACTTCAGATAGAGTTTTGTATATTCGTTTTTCTGTCCTATTTTTTCTGTCCTATATTCTTTTTTCTGTCCTATTTTTTCTGGCCTATACTTTTCTGTTAAAAATATCAATTCATATAATGTATTTTTTTAAGAGAAAAAAAGCCCATCAGGTCTTGTGATCCTTCTTAAGAAACATGGCTCAAATTTTTACACTGTGTTATCCTGCCCAGCACATTTCTGTATGTCTTGGTATAGGACAGGCACCCCCAAACTCGGCCCTCCAGCTGTTTTGGGACTACAATTCCCATCATCCATAGCTAACAGGACCAGTGGTCAGGGATGATGGGAATTGTAGTCCCAAGACATCTGGAGGGCCGAGTTTGGGGGTGCCTGGTATAGAAAATGGTGAATCAATACTCGCAAGGGTCTGCAAACTACTATCACGAACAATTGTGCTGTTCACAACCAACAGCAAAGGCCCTAAAAGTGATACACTATTCTTCTGATAAGCATTTACTCTGCAAGGTCTTTGCTTTCAGACATTTTCCTGTCTTGATCTATCTACATCAGAGCCTGGCATATCCATCAGTGAGCAAACAGGCCCAGGTAGGTTTCCCCCCCTACTTAGCTTAGACTTGCTATGAGAGTTTCAGAACTGCTATCCTATTTTAAAATGCATCTCATAAAAACGATGCTTTTACACATTATATACAATTACACTCACCATGCCTTCTTCGCCATGGAAACGGACAGCAATTCCCTGTTTCAGCTTTGCACAATTTGCTTTAGATACAACTTCGCAGCTGCTCCTAAAAATAGAATCTAAATATGAAAACCAATTAATTCCTTTACTTTTGTCTGCACAGAAGGGTTTTGAATAGAGAGGATGGCTCGAGTGAAATTCCTTACCTCTGTGGACCAGCAGAATATCATTTTCATTCACTGGCCTATGAACCATGTCCGAGTCTGGCTGCCCTGAATGCAAGTGCTCATAAAACCATTCACAGCGATCTTTAAAGGGCTAAGTGGAGGAAAAGCACACACACAAGATCAAGTGTGTCAGATGTATCATGAAATAGGAAGGAATTAAAGGGTTAAACCGAGTAATAGGCCAGGATCCAGAAGAGCCTTTCTTTGTGTTAGTCCAGTGGAATTTTTGACTGATTCTCTTAACAACTAGGGATAGCAATAGGCCAAAGATACTTTTGAAAACTTCCTCAGTTTACAAAGGTATTTTCCTAGTGGTATAGCAGGCTGATGCTCAAAGCTCCCATAGGCATGCAGTACACTGAATCTAATTCAATTAAAATCTCAGGTCAGGGTAACTCACTGAATAACAAGTCTTCCTCTCTCAACCAAGGTTCCTCATCTGGGAAAAACATGTAACTTATAATGCTTTCTTTCACACAACATTATAATGAAAGACAGGACCGTAAAGAATTTTGTTCATTTGAATTGAAGTATATATGGTTTAAAAATTAAATTTACTTCAGAATATAGATATGGCTAGCTTTTCAGCAAGTCAATATGGCTCAGTCTCCCAGAGGTGTGAAATGGGAATAGTCTCTCTCTCTCTCTCAACAAGATGTAAATAATAAAATTAAACTATTGTATCAGTCATCAATTTTGCAATCAGTGGATTAGATGTACCAATAAACCTAAATGAAGGTGAATAGCATATTTATAAATTTAGCTTCATTTCTGGCTTCTAACCCACATGGTTTTTTGCAAACTGAAATATGTACCTTTAATATATATGTTTTAGAAATTAAGCCACAGATTGTATTACACATTAAATATGTTTTCAACACTCACTTGTGCTTTTATGATGTGCATGAATCTGGACATGAGTTCAGGACACTCAAGAAGAAAGTGGAAGTGATCAAAAATAATTTTGGGATTTCTGGAAAAAAATATTAAGATTAAGAAACATGCCCAGTTTTGAAGAAATTTTTATTCCTCTTAAACATGCACACATTACGGAGGGTGTGCAAATATCACTCCTGTGATTCCAAAAGAGTAAGTCCTCACAAATGAAATAATAGCAGAGAAATAGACGGAAGTGGTTGACTTCCGTTTCGTCCTGAATATATAACAAATGTGATAAGAGATCTAATGGTAGTGAACATATTACGAAAATGATAACTCTCACATTCAGTGCTACCCTATGGTGAACTATAGCATTCAGAACAGCAGACGAATGTATGGAGTAGTACTGGAATATGAAGCATGGTGTTTTATACAACACACCAAGTTCCACAAACTCAGTCCATTAGACTGAAGTTTTTAATCTCATAGGAAATATTCATGAAAATGTTAATTTCTGGTGACATACCGGTTTACAAAGCATTTAAGAACATTGTCGTGTTTGCAGACAAACTCTATGAAGCGAGGAGATGTCATTCTGCAATTTAAAAAATCAGATTAACAAAGTATCCAAATCTAAAGACAACAACCCATCACAGCATTATCTTTTCCAGGAGGCAATCCAAACAATTTAGTCTGGAGCAGCTTTCTTAAAATCACTCATTTCAGATTAGAGAAGCTGTTTTTATAGTGGGGGGGCCTCAACCCCCTGCAGCAATCTAACAAAAGATATAATTTTAACAAGCATCAGACCCTGAACAAGACAGAGTCTCAAACTTTAATACAGTAACACAGGATTATAGTGAGCATGCAATGGGAACCAACACCACATAAATCACACTGAGTTCTTTGGAGACAAAACAATGTGCAAATGTCTCCTGTAGCCTCCAGTTACTATGGCTTCAGACATTTGGACCAGAAATTGTAGTGGTTTAGTGACTCTCCTTCACTAAACCACTAAAATTTAAAAATGCTTCCCATCCACCCCAGCCAATTGTTTGAACCCTGAAAGGTGTTTAAAAAAAATGAAACAAAAAAGCATTGAGCGCTAGTTTTTATTTCCAACAATATTCTAGAATTCTGCTGGCATCACATTCGACTGAACATACATGGACGGTTCTAATTTGGGCCCTGGAAGTACAGGAATCCTAACATCTACAAAGCAGATATGCAGAACATGTTTTCCCTGACCTTGTATTCCAGTGATATAGATAACAGAAAGGATACCTGCTCAGCTTTCCACAATACATGAAAAGATGGGAAGATACATACTTTTCCCTGAGGCACTGAAAGTGAAAAATCACTAACACATTCCTATGCAGTCAGGCCTGCATTTCCTTAGCCTCATAATTGGTCTAGATCGGTCCTACATGAGAAAGGCTAATTTATGTAACTATCATTTTCTTTGTTGTAACAGTAACAGTTTACACAAGCCAATTTATAATTTAAGTTATCCAATGACCCCTTTTGTCAAAGATACCTGCTGTCCATAAAAGAGGGTTGTTACTTGCTAGACTGCCAGCTTTTTATTGAGGGTGCCTTCTTCTCTTCTCAAATAAAAAGCCGGAACAAATGTTTCAGCTTAAACAACACCTTCTGTAAAGGTCCTGTCTCGTGCCTGTGCTGGAAAAACTGTAGTCCAGTGTAATGAAAAACTTTAATGAAGTTCAGCCAATTTGGGGAGAATTAGAATCTGGAAAGCTGTGGTGGATGGTAGGAATTGTTAGGAATTGTTAGGAATTGTTAGGAATTGTAGGAAGCCGCAGGAAGCTACTAGAACCTGCACAAAATGACTTATTGCTACACCATGATTGCTGAAAGCTTCATGAAGGCCTATTGTACCCCAAGAAAGAGAAAGCTATGACCTTCCAGATGTTGTTAGACTATAAATACAATAATCCCTGAACACCAGCCTTGCTAGCCAGGACTGGAGTCCAACAAAATCTAGAACATGGCTTCCCATCCCTTTTCTAACCTCAGGTTTACAGCTGACATTTCAGCCTTTTTTAAAGAAAGAAAGAAAGCACTATGGATCTGGAATGTGTCAAAGAAAAGGTGTGCATGTCTGAGGCTTCTTACCCTTGAGGCATCTGACAGGAGCAACACATATAAAATGCTTGAATGACAGCACTCAGCCGGTTTGCTGTCACGGAAATAACATCCTGGCAATCTGCATAAGCTTCTTGCGTACTGCCGACTTCATACATTTTAGGGTCCCCCATGTCCATAGGTAATGCTGTGCTCTTCTCTGATGCGGCAACATCAAATATATGTGTAGGAGCACCATCTTGTTGATCTGGTCCCTTTTGCTTCAGTAAAATAGAAGTGATATTGGCAGAGTCTCTTTTGTTTTTCATCAGCTCTGCAGATATTAGAGCTAACCATTCATCTAATGAGTGCCAGAGTAATTCCAGAGGCTGCAAAGCACAAGAGAAACTGAATTTAAAGCAGACCAATAGACGTATTTGCAGATTACTATAGGGAAGCTATTAGGATTCTAGTAAAGCTATATTTTTTAAAAAATGAAACAAGTTTTCTCCCATATCCTCAATCTCTATGGAGCATCTGCAAAGGAAAATAGTCAATTTGATTAAAAGCCATGCTGACATTATGGTTTTGCCAAAAAAAATCATTTCATATTGTTGCTAATAGTTAGTACGCAGACTATTGCTAAGCAGATAGAAGGGCTACAGAGATCCCCAAAGGTATAAATCAAGCCTTCATTATGGGTTATGCTGGTTTTATGAACACCACACCGTGCACCAAATGACAACCAGAATCCAGTCATAGCTTTGAATAGACCACAGACCAGAACTTAAAGGTAGCACAAGGTAAGAAGCGATCAAGACAAACTCCTACCACTTTAAATATTTCCCTTTTTCTGTGAATAGGGTTTTGCAGAAAGAATGCCAGAGCAAAAATCAGAAACGTTACTTTAAAGATTTAGAGGGAAATGTAAGCTTCCAATAAGCATGCCTTATTTTATACTTCAGATTTCTTAGGTATTCACTCCTAAACAAAATTCTAATTTTTTATGTAAAAAGAAGATTTTTTATCAAATTCCTATCCATTTGTGTTTCTAGGAGAAAGTTATTTTTGCCTTTTACATTTACTTTCTCCCTCCCTTGCTGGTTTTTTCTCTTTCCCCCCTAAGATTTTAAACTCGCAGACAAGATAATCTGCTACCCGTGAGTCTTGCTGACCCAATGATAAGCTTATTCCTATGAAGTACTAACTAACATAGCAGTTCATATGTTTTGAGTGTGCTCAAAAACTGTGTAGTCCCGAAAGACAAATTTGGCAACAGGTTTTGGAGGCCTATAATTATATCCATATTAATGGTTGTATGAAGAAATATTGCAGTTGCCATACTTGTATCTTATGTGTCACTAAATGTAACAGGGAAAAGGGCAAAAAGAGGATTGATTTCCACCATAGCAAATATGGGGACAGTATTTGAAGCCTTTTGAGTAAGAAAACTCTTGTGATAAAGATTGTCCATGTGGTTGTGGTACCCACACATTTCTCAGAGGCAGCTCTCCTTCCACTCATACATGTGCAAGAAAATGACCTTAGATTTTATGAAAAGAGGAAAAAGAGATCCATAACTAAAAAGGTCTACAGTTTAGCAACAAGGTCTCGACCTCAGTAGACCCACTTGTTCAGTCTCTCTATAAACACAACATGAGGGGTTTTCAGAAAAATCAAGCACACAAAATTCCAAGTGTTTCCTAAAGTAAGGCTATCATCATAGCTGTCAACTGTCCCTTATTTGGCGGGAAACTCCCTTATCCCAGCGCCGTGTCCCGCTGCTGTCCCTTATTCATGATGTCCCTTAATTTTCCCGGGTTTCAAGCTCGCCCGGCTCGGGAGGGAAGCAGCGGCTTGGGGTCCTCCGCCGCGCGCGAGAGAGTGCACACGAGCTGCCGCGTGTCCGTCTCTCCCTTTTCCCCCTCAGGGGTGCACCGTGAGGAGCCAGGTAAGCAAAATCCCTTATTTTGGCTGCTGATCCCTTATTTTCAAGGTCGCTGGTCCCTTATTTTCAAATCTGTAAGTTGACAGCTATGGCTATCATATCGATCACACTTCAGCAGAAGCAATGATGTTTATACAATTAGGACTGGGATATGCAATTTTTAGGACACTCTGTTTCATGCTACACAGGATGATCTCGAGGGAAATAAAATGAGAAACATTTTGAAATATATGGCAATCAGTTAAGTTAAGCATTGATTATAAAGAAAAAGCAAGTGGTCCCAACTTAAAATGGGTATCAATAAACTTACGTCCTCCTCATGAGATGCCTGATTAATGAATGCATGCTTTGTGAAATTCATCTCTTTAAGGTCTATCTTCCTAATAACGTCAACTACTTTTCTGACCTTGAACACTTGGCTTCTTGGAGTTTTATTTCCATTGTACCCCATGTCATTTCCATTATTAGGAGTGGATGGCCCAAGTCGAAAGACATGACAAAATATCCTCACGATTCTCAGCAGGCTCTTCATTTGAGCTTCGTAATTACTTGACAAGCTGGAAAGCACAAGCCACGAAATGCTTCAATATAACGGAGAGACTTCCTTATGACCCAAATCAAAATCTTCAAAGTAGCTACAGCCACAGACCCATCAATTCTCCACTGGCAAAGCACCACAGTTCTGCTCTTCAGCCTATCAATTGTTTAGACGTCTTGTTTTGTTCCCTCAACTCCGCATTTTATAAACAGGGAATTTAGGTCATGGGAGCAGGCCACCCAATCAATTGCCATACTATTTTCCCTTTCCAAATGACCATGGGGCAGGGGGAGTGACACAGGCAGAAACGGTACGTCTTACGTATCCACGTACACAAATACCACCAATGTAGTTGCACATTTGGCAGGCCTGCTTTGTTTCTTCTGGCTGACAGCAGGAAAGACTTAAGAAGGTTAAGCAAGTTAGTCAGCACCTTTCAACCTATGTTTAAGTAAATGTGCTTTGGTGGGAGTTAAAATATTCCATCGCAGGAGAATAACCACACACACACACACACACAGAGGAAACCTAAGAGAATAAATTATTTGTGGTGAGGGCCCAACTTACCTGAGTAGTTTGTGACCATTTGTTGTAGCCACCTCAGCAAGACTAGTCAAAATTTTAAGGTACTGGTTTTCATTCTGCTGAGACAAGTGTTCTAGGACTTGCCGTAACTAGATACAGGAGGGAGGGGGAACAGTCACAAAATTTTTGATCACACCAGACAGTAATTTAAAATGTTAAACCTACCAACCAATGTCAACCAATAATTTCTAACACAAGTAGGGCTAACACCAAACCGCTATAGTTTTTAAAGTATTATATGGGATGCAGCAATGTTTGAGCATCTCACCAGACACACGAGGGCAATTAAACGCATAACAAAAAGAGACACCTTCCAAGAAATGTGGACCTCTTTCTTTAACTATGTTAATGACCAAAATCAAGACCTTGTTATACCAACTGCTCAATCTTCCTGGTGGATAGGTTAAGATAAGTAATATGTTTGAACACTGAATCTGTAAGCTTATGTCTAAAGTCAATGGATACAGCAAACACCATTAGATGGAATGCTGGATAAGTAGTTAATGGTTCTTGTTTTTGTATTTGTTTAAAAACCAATAAAACTTTTTTTTAATAAAAAAAAACTGCTGTAATTTGCAAAACCTAGCTGATTAACACATTGGGTTGGAGACTAAACATCAGAAGATAACTGAATTCACCATGTTTTCTCTAAGTTCTTCATTCTGTGTCATTTGAATAATTGTTTGGAAAAGTCTAGGATGGTGCTGTATCAGGATTTCACAAGTCTCTCCATAGCCACCCTGAAAAAGAGAGGATTTTTATTTAAGCAATAATTGAAATCATATCCTTCAGGAAATGGCGTAACTGAAATACATTGAGTATTAAATGAAACACAAACATCGATACAATTTTAAAGGGGTATGCTACTAGGAAGCAAGATCAGTTAAAAAAACCAATAGCAGTGAAAAATAAGGGCAAGTGTTCTAACTCATATCTCAATATTGAAGCTTCCCTTTTCAACTCTTAAGTTAGGGAAGTCCATTTGTGTGAGAGAATATAGAGGCTCAGATCAAATAATGTATTTTAGGGTGAGAAGAGGAGGCAAGGACCCATTAGCACAATTTGTGCTTGTTTCCTACCA
The DNA here is from genome assembly GCF_964106645.2 of Podarcis pityusensis. Taxonomy (NCBI): domain Eukaryota; kingdom Metazoa; phylum Chordata; class Lepidosauria; order Squamata; family Lacertidae; genus Podarcis; species Podarcis pityusensis. The sequence goes on from NC_138026.1 coordinate 48,901,600, forward strand.
CATAAAGAACTTCTACTCCAAATTACTGTGTAAACTGGCTTTGAATCTGGACCTTATAGAACTTTCTATTGTGAAAACTAAACAACTTGGCTCCCCAAAGAAAACACACCTTACTTATAGACCTGCTTGTGCACTGAGATAAGCAGGTGTGGCCCTCTTGGTGATACCACAACCCTTAGAAATTCATCTCCAGAACACCAAGAAAATGTGGAGCAGCCTTCCTAAGGAGATACGGCAGGTGATGTCTATGTTTTCTACACATGCTAAAAACATGCTTGTTGATCCAGGCATTTGCCAACTAGAGGATACTGAAGATTTTGTTTTATTGTGATTACTATTGCGATTGTCCTAAGATTTTACATGATTTTATTGATTATGCTACTTCTTAATTGTGCTATAAAGTCGTACCTTGGTTTTCAAACAGCTTAGTTCTAGAACGTTTTGGCTCCCGAATGCCACAAACCCAGAAGTGACTGTTCCGGTTTGTGAACTAATTTTGCAGGCCATGCTTTGATTTCCAAATGTTTTGGAAGTCGAACGGACTTCTGGAACGGATTCTGTTCCGACTTCCAAGGTACGACTGTACACCACTTTGGATACTGTGTATATGTAAAGCAGTATAAATGCCTTAAAATAATAAAAAGCTTAATTAATATAAAATGTTGGACTTAAAACTCCAGTGTGGCATTTTTTAATGAATACATTAATGGCTGAATTCAGCATTGGTGGGGGGGACCTAATTTCCATGTAATCATTTATTTCATTGACTAGGATTAGATGAAATATCATTCAAGGCAGAACTCTGCACACAATTACTCCCGGCGTTCAGATTTGAGTTCTAAGAGTTACTTCATAAGAATTTAACATCTGCTTAGATTCAGTAATATCACAGGCACTGCACAGAACACAGAAGCCTCTAACTGGAGGCATATAATCTAATTAGGGCTTTGTATATTAGGATGTGGAACTGACACACGATGCACAAGTGACTCATGAATCCTCTTTCCATGTTTCCAGACCCAAACTAATACATGGAGGGCAAGTCATGCATCTCCCTGTGGTACACTGAATACGCTCCTCTTGCATCAGAAACCTACACATTCTGCTTGGGCAAAGGGGAAAGCAGAGAAGAGACATAATTTTTACCGTTGCACAGAAACAGGAAACAACAGCCACTTACAACACTACCCTCCAACACCACCCTCCAACTAACAGGAAAAGGTTACAATGGCACTTAACAGTAGTTTTAAGCAAGATATGTAAACCTGAAGCAAATTTGTACCTGTACACAGAGATCAAGTGGTGTGACCCCATTTTTGTCTGGCAAATATTTGGCTCCTCTCAGCAAAAGGATCTGTGCAGTGTCTCTTTGGCCGTGGCTAAATAAATCATAAAGAAGTTATAAGATTCATTCAGTCCATGTTCTATTAGGCTTCCTTCCTGAATCCAAGCAATATTTCAAAAATGAAAGAAGTATTAAGGGCACTTGACTGAAGGGTGTTCAAGATTTTCTAAATATAAATCAGAAGCAGCAAGGGAATTGTTTGGATCAGCAAACAGAAGCAAGGTGTTTATAAATTCTGTCTAGCTTTCAAATATAAATGGTACTTACAACCAAAAGGAGGGGGAAATAAACATTTTAAAAAGAAGAAAACATAAGACTTCAAGAAGTCCTAGATATGATTTTCTTGGGATGTTTAAACCTTGGACTTAGGGAAAGAAGATCCCATATCCCACCCTGCACCCCCTAAGAAGTTTAATGCATTTGATGAGAATACACTGAAAAACACTGAGTGAGTGCTGATTCAATGTTTATAATATTTATAAATTCTCAGTTCAGTGTAATGGTCTACATCAGGAGTAAGCAAACTTTTTCAACAGGGGGCTGGTCCACTGTCCCTCAAACCTTGTGAGGGGCCAGACTATATTTTCGGGGGGGGATGATGCAAGAGCACCATGAGCCCCAGTGGCTGCGTACCTGTGTCTTGCAGGGGCTGGCAGCGGGGGCAGGAAGATGAGCGGCTTGCGAAAGGGCTCCGGAGAGGAGCTGCTTAAAATGGCAGCCGCTTGAGCGCTGCTGCTGCTGGCACCAACAAAGCCCAGCCCCCTTCCTCCTCTAGGCAGGACAGAGAGAAGCCGGGAGGAGGGAGGGAGGAGGCGCCGGCATGTGAGGGAGAAGGAGGGAGAGGGAAAGAATGTGTGCGCTGGTGATCCCTGGACCGTCCATGGGCCGGATCCAGAAGGCATTTGGGCCTGATCCGGCCTGCAGACCTTAGTTTGCCTACCCATGGTCTACATCACACTTTGATTATGGCATTAAATAAAAAATTAAGCTCCAGCCAAGAAGAACCATAGTTCAGTTAACTCAGTGGCAGAGCACCTGGTTGGCATGCACAAGGTCCCAGCAGCAAACCCTGGCATCTCCATTTGAAAGAACCTCTGTTAGCAAGGCCAGGAATGACCTCTGCATCAGTCAGAGCATCCACTACCAAGCTGTGTGTGCCACAAGCCTGATTCAGTACCATGCAAGATTAACAGGTTCAAGAAAGCCAAGAGAGTGATTAATACAAGGTTATTCAGTGATCCTCGTGGTGCAAAACAGATTTTGCAAACCTAAAGCAACATTCCCCTGATTTCCTCAAATATTATGAACTTCCAACATTTAATAAAGTAATTTTAAAACAAACAAACCATACCTGCAAGCAAAGTAGAGTGGAGTTGCTCCCGAAACGTTGGGCCTGTTGATATCTGCACCACTATCCAGAAGACATTGAACTGTCTTTTGGGAAGGAAAAAAAACCTGAATGAAGTTAATCTACAAATATGCACAACTGAACTGCATTCCTATCCCATTTATTTAGGATTAGGGGAATTCACTACAACTTACTTCCAAGTATACACATCTAGGATTGTACTGTTACTTCTTTAAGTTACCCCCCCCCCAAAAAAGCAGAAAATATATCATTTACAGCGGCATATTTTTAAAAAAACTAGTTAAGCTTACAGATTTACCGTATTTTTCGCCCCATAGGGGAAATGTGTGAAGGGGAAATGTGTGTGCGTCTTATGGGGCGAATGCAGGCTTTCACTGAAGCCTGGAGGGCGAGAGGCATAGGTGCGCACCGACCCATCTCGCTCTCCAGGCTTCAGGAAGCTATCCGCAAGCCTCGCGCACCCGGCGGGAGGTCCCACCGGGCGCGCAAGGCTTGCGGGTGGCAGCCTGCAGCCCGAAGCACGGGGCGCGCTGCGGAGCACGCCCCGTGCTTCCGGCAGATGTCCGCAAGCCTGGCGCGCCCGGCGGAAGGTCCCGCCGGGCTCTCAAGGCTTGCAGGCAGCAGCCTGTTCTGGGGGCTGGGGTCGGGGGAAGCTCGGGCTTCCCCTGCCCCAGCCCCGCGCCTGGGGGGGAAATAATATTTTTTTCTTTATTTCCCCCCCAAAAAATCTAGGTGCGTCCTATGGGGCGAAAAATACGGTAATTTCTCTACCACCTACATTTTCAAGTTTAACAGCAGAGATTTATTATTCACTAATTTCAAGGGGACCAATTCTGAATTAACAACTGAATTTCACCCAACTGAATTTGGGCCCTTGTAGAATACGTCATTAAGTATGTGTATAAATCTAGTTTCCAACCGAAGCCTATTAAAATCAACTATGTATTCCTAATTATTAGACTGGTCCCAATTAATTAACTTTTGTAAAAAGCATTCATGAAACAACAATGCAGAAAAATATGTCATCTCCTAAGTAACTCATTAGCCTACTACGGAACCAGCTGCACTATAAAGCCGTTTCTAAGCAGAAGCGAAAGAACTACAAGAACAAGCAATTCCTTAGGAGTACCATCAGCTGAGAGTCCAAAAACTTGATGTTTCCTGTTAATGGGCCTCTTTGCCACAAAATACTTACATTGCAAGCCCTTAAAATTGTAAGTTTTGCTCATCAGCCTACCGTCTTGTGGCCATTTTGGCAAGCCACGTGAAGCGCTGTCTGCCCCATCGCATCTTCAACATCTACATTGGTAACATGTTGTACAAGATCGTGAAGCAATTCTGTCCGCCCATTCACAGCAAGCCAATGGATCTGGATACGAAAAACAAAACAAAACACCAACCAGGGAGAGAAATACATTCAGCAAGTAAATTCAAGAAATCTAAATAATGAAATTTGAGGGAAAGGGAAATATTAGTATTAATGTTATTTGTAATCCTATAAAAGGGATTTAGGTGCCAATCAATGGCTTAATATTCATGAGTATTGAATAAACAAGCACTCTTAATAACTTGAAATTTCCAACAGTGCATGAAAGAGGGACTCACAGAAACCTGCAGCAGGCAAGGAACGCATTTTCCTCTTCCTTTAGGAAAACGAATATACTAGAAACACAGGACATCCAGATTCCAACATGAGTGCAGAGGGTTGCAATCTAAGACATACCCTATGAAAAAGGGGATGCTCCAGGAACACTACAGGGTTTCCCCCTCCCAATTACCTTAAACTTATATCCCACCTTTCTCCAAACCTGCTGTACATGGTATTCTCTACACAAGCACAATATTTCATGAACACAACAGTAACATGAGTTAAGTTAGACTGGCACAGTGACTAGCCTAAGATCACTGGCCTAGTGAGCTTCAAGTGAGCTTCTCCCAAGTCCAACACTCTAACCAGTATGCCACACTGGCTCTTTGAACTCCCATACTCACATTGCAAACTCTTTTCATCTAGAACGAACAGCAAGAGTTTAATGACATCCAACTTCTGCATTTGCCCTTGTCTGTCTTTATACAGAGTCCTTGCCAGGTAAAGCTGTACATCTACCTAGCCCAGCTGTTCCAACAATGCTTGCCACCCCACCCAAGGAAACTAACATTCAACAGCATGCCTATTCTATTCCTTTGTTGTTGTTGTTTAGTCGTTTAGTCGTGTCCGACTCTTCGTGACCCCATGGACCAGAGCACGCCAGGCCCTCCTGTCTTCCACTGCCTCCCAGTTTGGTCAAACTCATGCTGGTAGCTTTGAGAACACTGTCCATCCATCTCGTCCTCTGTCGTCCCCTTCTCCTTGTGCCCTCAATCTTTCCCAACATCAGGGTCTTTTCCGGGGAGTCTTCTCATGAGGTGGCCAAAGTACTGGAGCTTCAGGATGTGTCCTTCCAGTGAGCACTCAGGGCTGATTTCCTGCAGAATGGATAGGATTGATCTTCTTGCAGTCCATGGGACTCTCAGGAGTCTCCTCCAGCACCATATTTCAAAAGCATCAATTCTTCGGCGATCAGCCTTCTTTTTAAGCTGCATTTTTTAATAGTACAACCCGGCGCACATGAACATATTTTACAGATTAAACAGCAATTCAGCATCACCAGCCAGAAATACAATTTTCAGAACACAAGATGTATTATTTCCATTAACTACCAAGGACTGTAAGTACAGCTCATTACATTTCTTGATTATCGGAAGAAGGTCAAGCAGCGAAATAAGCAAGTTTAGGGATGATCATAGAATGGCAATATTTAAGTGAAGGGTAACAGGAACAAAATTGCACAACTTACTGCTGTCAGGCCCTCATTATTACAAATGTTGACATCAGCGCTGTACTCTAGCAGCTTGCTCATACATTTCTTCTGGCTGTGCAGAAAACAAATTACATATTGGCCACAAGCCCAATAAAACAAGACTTCCTCAGCTTCCTCCCTAGTTTCTTACGGCTGGAAATTTATTGCACATGGCATGATTAGCAAGTGTCCCCGTAAAATGCAAATTACATATTCTGCAAGCTAGAAATTCCACAGGGTGGTCTGTGTACCTGGAGACCTGACTTTCATTATTCTTTTCATTTTTAAAAAAATACACAAACTGAACTTATGTTGTTAATTAAATGTATATCAGGGCAGAAGATAACTAGAGCATAAACAACTAAGACCAGGCTCTCCTGGTCCAAACAGCCAACCATAGCTGGGGATAAGCACTCGTAGCCACAAAAGCCACTTGTGACTCCACTTGGTACCCAGGGATACATCCTGACTACAAACCTGTTCCTAGGGGGAGTGCAACCCCTTTCACGACAGGACGTGTACCTAATTTGCAGACATGGAAACAACCACCCATAGCACCGCCATCACCCACAGTTTAAAAGGCCCCTATCCAGCCCATCACTGTTTCCAGATACTGGTCCTACACCTTCACAGCCTCTCATGATTCCAATGCAAAGAGCATCAGCATGCTCATGGCACCATGCTCCAAATCATTGGATGAGTTCCCAGTAGTTTCATCTAGATGTTGAATAGCACAGAGACAAAATGGACCCTTGCAGGACCCCACAGCTCAAAAGCCCTGGAGCCAAGCAACAATCTTGCACCACTACTCTCTGGCAGCAAACATTCAGGTAGGAGAGGAACCATAATGTTGTGTCTCCAGCTCCCACCCACCTGAGCTGTTCCAGAAGGACACCATTGTCAATTGAACCAAAAGTTGCTGAAAGGTCAAGGAGAACCAATAGCAGCACACTCCCCCAACAAGGTCACCAGTCAGGCAACCAAGGCTATTTCAGTGCCAAAACAGGGCCTGAAACCAGACTGGAATGGATGGATCTGTGTGTGGGATGGGAGAGAGAGATGTAGAATTACAGATCCACCATGCAAATGAACTCAGTGCAATCATATGCATCTGTACTCAGAAGAAAGCCTCAGCGAAGTTAGCAGGTTTTACACCCAGGTAAGTGTACATAAATTTACAGCCTTAGTGTATGAATCAGATTTCAACCACTACTTAATTTTCAAGCTTCATTCAAAAGCCAATACACCCAAGTTTCTAGTTTTGAAGAAAAATGAGAGGGATGGGGTTGTATCCAATGCTTTGCTTCCATTTGCACAACAGACTTTTGTGTGTGCAATAGAACTTACATCAGTAACACTGAGCTTTTTTTAAAAAAATGCTACCCCCCCCCCCAATTCAGTCTGAGAAGCAATGAAACAAATGTGGCTTCTGCTTGGCTACAGAGCTTCTGTAGGACAGAAGAACTACTATTATTGAAAGACTATTCAATTTAGGAATAAAAAGCTAAATGTAGAAAGCTGCACCTCTTACCCATTTCTAGCAGCCAAATGAAGTGACGTGCACCCTGAAATGTCTTGATAGTTAGGGTTTGCACCTTTCTTTAACAGCAGAACTAGGCATTCAACTGATCCACAGCTGTGGAAAGAGGTTAGAAAGGTTTTAACAAAAGGTTAAAGCAGCTTGGCTAGAAAAAGACAACTTCCATTACAAACAGCATAATGACAATGGATCAAATCAAAGTTTGAATACTTTGAATTAACAGGCAGCTAAGAGTGCATCAGCCAATGGGCCTTTTATTTTACTGTACTACAACCAATCCCTATTTCCCAGTGGCATTTAGTGAAAAGATCTGAATTTGTTAAAGAAGTTAGTGTTTCTTTAAAGTATTATGTAAAGCAGAATCAATGTTAACCTGTGGCCCTGCCAAGGTTAAACTACAATTCCCATCTACCCCAGTCAGTATGGCCAATTGTGAGGGATGATGGGAATTATAGCTCAACTCCCATAATCTCTAATCAATGACCATAGTCCGAAACTGTCTGGAGAGCACCAAGTTGGGGAAAACTAATCTATATAGTGGAAAAAATGAACCACACACTGTAGCCTCCAACTTAAAGGTAAAGGGACCCTGGCTGTTAGGTCCAGTCAAGGACAACTCTGGTGTTGTGGCGCTCATCTTGCTTTACTGGCCGAGGGAGCCGGCATACAGTTTCCGGGTCATGTGGCCAGCATGACTAAGCCGCTTTTGGCAAACCAGAGCAGCGCACGGAAACGTCGTTTACCTTCCCGCCGGAGCAGTACCTATTTATCTACTTGCACACTGACGTGCTTTCGAACTGCTAGGTTGGCAGGAGCAGGGACCAGGCAATGGGAGCTCACCCCATCGCGGGAATTCGAACTGCTGACCTTCTGACTGGCAAGCCCTAGGCTCTGTGGTTTTAGGGATTAGACAAATCCATGGACAGTAACACCATCTATAGCTACTAGGAATGATAGCTGGATTAGTCCTGAATACCAGCTGCTGGGATCACAAAGTGCTGTACTAGATAAGCATTTGTTATGGCAACAACAGGGTTCTTTCTTATGTTTTATATGCACCATTACTGCCAAGCACATTCAACATGACAGGCAAAAATAGTAATAAACTGAAAGCAAGAAACAGCAACCTAGAAAACTAATGTAAATCTGCCTTTTACACTGTAACATTCACCGGGCTTTGGAAAGTTGGCTTACTTAGCTGCAATATGAAGCAAGCTCCTCTTCACACGTCCAAATGCATAATTGACATCAAACTTCGAATTTGACAGCAACTCTGAAACAGATCTAAAGCAAAAAGTTCATTTTATTTAGCAAAAAATCTGTGTTTTCAACTACTCGTAATAGCGGGCAGATGTCTGCTGTGTGTGCCACTTCACTGAAGAAGAAAACAGAAACTCCAACCTACTACACAATATAAACACAGGTACCCAGCCAAATTCAAATAGCTTCAGTGGAAATACTTCAAGAGAATTTATGCTCCCATAGTTGCACATAGAAATTAGGTAAATTAACTTCCTAAAAAGAAAATAATCTATTTTCATGTCACTATTGAATGCATTACCTGTTAAGCCTCTGAAGTTTAAACATCAATCCTAAAAAAGGTGAGTCAATTTGTACAACATAAGTATTCACTAGAAAATTATTATTTCTAATTTAATTTCCTCTTTCTTCTTCAATTTCTTTCTTATCCCTCAAATTGAATAGGTACTTATTATTTGGAAATGAGTTCGAATCATCCTTGTGTAAACTGTATCCTGTACTAGGGAATTGGGCAAGGGCTATACACTGACCCCATGTGTATAGTTACTAAGAAAGAATTGCTCTGCTTTGGGAGAAATATCACTAGAGAAACACAGTTGATTTAACATGTGTGTTTCTTCCAAACTCAGTTGGCCAAAAAGCCTTTCATCCAGCTTGTTTAAGCTTGCTCATGAAAAACAATAAGTTTCAGGCCTGGTACTATTAGGGCAAAAAAAACCTGACCTGATTTCAAAATGAAACAAATGTGTGTGTATATATATACCACACTATTAAAAAACGTTGCTACTGTAGATCCACTGTTTAGATATGAAGACTCACCTATGTTGGTCAGCCATTACCATTGGCATTAAAGTGTAAACAGCAGTTTCGTTATCTGTGTAGAAATTAAATTATAATTATGTCACATATGGAGGAACAAACTTAGCAAAATATTCTACTCTTAATTCCACCTTTCACTTGCCTTCTAACATCCCATACCATTACTCAAGCTTGTAACTCATAGAACACATCAGCAAGATTTTTGTCAACAGTCATACTATTTAATATTGATTACTAGAAGAAACCCAGACTGCATCCTTACATACACCTATTCCCTGCATGCCCTGGAAAACAGTTGCTCACAGTTGCTAGGATGACGCTTATACTTTGTAGGCAGATTAGGAAGCCCTTTAACAACACTGTTTCCCAGTAGCATTAATAAAACACATTTTCATTAGGCTACTGAAATGAAGAAAACAAACTAGGGTTGGAATTTATGTGAAAGGACTAAACTCAGTCACATTCTGATACGGAAAGAAAATTCCTAGGTTCAGAATATGCTCAGAGGCACTCTGTTCTTTATGTAGAACTGCTTGTCTTCTGCGCCTAACTCTGTTTTGTAGGTCCTGGGTTTTTAGTACAAAAACAAACCAAGCAGATCTGGCATGCCTGAAGTCTATCCACTCTCGTCTGAAAAAACAGCAACGACTGGACCCAAAAACCTTATTGTATATACCACACATGTGCCACTAGCCCTACTTCACACATCCCAGCGCTGAAACCTGGCACCAGAAACACATCCCCTGTTGAAACCCTGATTCTTGGAGCGACACTCCGGCGGCTCTCGAAGAGGAAACCATCTGGGAACAGATCCATCTCACGCGCGCGCACACACACACGCTTCCAGCTTTGCTCTGGGCTCGCTCTCAAGAGATCGCCACCGGCTGGAACCCGGGAACAGTCGCCAGAGCGCCTCTGAGCACGCACAGAGTGCATCCCCCTCCTAAAGAAGCAACGCCGGCGAGAGTAGGCTCCCTACACACCCGGGATTAGGAGGAAAGGGCTCCGAGGCTGGAGGCCACAACTTTTGCCCCGTAAAGCCGCGAGGCTCCTGGACTGTGGAAGTGTCCCCTCGTCCTTTCTCTTCTCTCCAGGGGATGCTTCCTCCTATCCAAGCTGCCAGTCCTCATCGAGGTCACTGCTCGCTGCCTTCCACCCAGCGCCCGCCCTCGGCTTGTTCCCCGCTCCCCGGCCTCCGCCAAGCCCCCCTTCCCTGCCGTCCCCCTCCGCTCACCTTCGGGTAGCTCGACGGTGCGGGCGCGGCGCAGGGACCTGGTGAGGCGGTTGAGCTGCTCCATGGCTCTCTCCATCCTCGGACAGGAGGGCGAGGAGGAGACGCCGACGCCGCCTGGCCGCCCGCTGCCCGCTGCCCGCCGGCAACTGCGGACTTTCCCAGCTCAGACTCAGCCCATCGCCCCAGCGGCGGGGCCGCACCCGGTCCGGGTCCCGCTCCTGGAACCGTGGGGATGAATCGCTTCCTCTTCAGCACGCATGCGCCAATCTCCCGAAGCAGGCCACAGAGCGAAGGGGGAAACGGACATGAAGCGCCGCGGGAAGCGCGCATGCTCAGACGGGAGACGACGCTCGGCGGAAGCTTCTGCCCTTCGCTTGCCAATACTTTCTGAGTTTGATTTTTATTGCGCTGTCGTATTGACTGCCTCAACACACTGCCCCTCACCACCGCTGCCCGGCCCCGCAATTGCACCATTCTGAAGGCACTTCTTCCTTATTTTAACCTCTATATACTGGTTTTCAGGTCATAGCTGTCAACGTTTCCCTTTTTTTTTAAGGGAAATCCCCTTATTTCGAATAGGATTCCTCGCAAGAAAAGGGAAAAAGTTGACAACTATGTTTCAGGTATATGATGGAGGAGTTTACAAAATGCCCAGACTCTACAGTATCCTTAAAGAACAATGAAATGCAACAGAAAACTATTTTTGGGTTGAAAAGTATTTTATCAGCACAATCCTATTACAGTACACGTCTACTCAGAGAGTAAGGGGCTTTATATTGCAAACGGGTCCGAATGTGTGTGCGGGGGCGATTGGAATATTAACTTGCATACATGGACGTACCCAGGACTTTTGTGGGGGGAGGGGCAGAACCGACGTGATTGGTCTCAGTTAGTTGAGTATTTCTATTGTTTTACTTGATGGGGGGCGCAGTTCCCCATTGGCCAAGCCCATGCTTCCATACATTGGGGGGGGCGGCGGGTTGTTTCAGTCTTGTTATTCTTCCACTGTTTTGCGACTCACAACAGTGGTCGGGACTTGACAAGATAGATAGATAGATAGATAGATAGATAGATAGATAGATAGATAGATAGTCCTTCCCCTGGATTACTCCTCCACCCTTCTGTTTCACATTCTTGGTACTGTACTGTATTTCAACAGTTATTTCTAAAAATATATACCATCATCATTGATATTCATTAGGGTGTGCACTCAGGGATTTTTTCTTTTAAAATGGTTGAATGCATGATCAAAGAGGGCATTTTTTTATATTAATCAAACAAAGCTTAATTTTTTTAATTAACTACTTGATACGGAAGGGGGGCATGTCTTCTTCACCTTCTTCTTCGCTACAATATATCCATTTATTTTCAATTGTCGATGTCAAAAGGGACTAAAATCTATAAAATTCATAGAAAATCAACGTGCCAATTTGCTCAATTTCTCTAGGACTGCATGACACCTCCCCTGTCCTCCATAATCCCTCAAGCAAGGTGTCAAGACCCTAATCCTGTCAAATCGCTCTGCCAAGCCTTTCCTCTGGGCAATGCCAGGTGGCAGACTATGCATACATGGACCATTGTCTTCCCATCACCGGTACTCAGGATGTGCTTATCTGCACATATCTCCAGCTCTGCATATTCCCCCCTCCCTCCTCCATATGTTAATCCGGTGTAACCCAACCTCTTCTTAATGTATTCATGATGTAACTGGGATGTATTTTGCACTGTATTCTGGGACATGGAGGGAAGTTTCAAAAGTTCATGTCACCCCTTTCTCGCTGTTCAATCTCGCCTTGAACCTGTTGCGCAATAAACTCGGATCTTCTGCAGCTTGCTCCTGTCTCCGGCTGAGCTCATTTTCCTCCGCAGGGACCCGCGGACTTAGTCCGACAAGCTGGATGGCAGAGCAGCCTCGCACCCAGATTTTACCGTAACACTACTAAACTTTACATTAAAAATTTTTTTAAAAAAATTCCTCCACTCTTATTATTTCAGCTTGTGGCCCATGCCCCATTCAGCACCATAGACAAATGCAGGCAGAGACTGCAGATCTATTCCTTCCATTCTGCCTGTGTTTCTCTCCTATCTTCTTCCATTCTCCTCCCTTCTACATACGGTTGTGGCAGCTAAGGGAGCTGGGCTGCCACTCCATACAACATTAGGGTGTACAGTACTTGGGTTCACCTGGCACACCCTGTGCGCACACCTATAAGAATGTTTCTAAAGCAGTGGGGCTGCTCTGGAAAGATCTTTGGCATTCTCTACCCAAACATTCAGTTCTCTTCACTAGAGGGATTGGGTGGCAGGGAGTAGAAAGGGTTCTTCTAGCTTCAAGCAGAAAGCAGCTGTACATGGTACAGATAGGCTTGATCCTCCTATGGCACCCAGAAAACCTGTGCCCACTCCTTATTCTTGGAACAGGTTTGTCCATTTAAAAAAACTTTTCCTTTTCTTTATGCATTAGCAGACAATGATAAATGGACAACCATACAGGCAGTCATGCAGTTATTTTAAAACTACAAAAGCCATTGGAGAAATGCATGATTGGTTGCCAATTTTCAATTTGTTGGTATGCATGTCTTCTATTTCACTTGCAAAACCAGGAGAAAGCCAGGGTCCACCATATCGCTGAGGGATCACACTGTGAGCATCCTTTTTATATTATAGCTGCTTCATCCCAAAGTAACTGCACTGGTCACAAAAGAACAATGTAGTTCCCTGCTTTCACATAGGATAATCAAACATAGAGATGATGCTGTGGTAGATTTCCCACACCCTTTCATCCATTTCATGCTGCTATTTCTATTATCCAACCCACATGACATTTAACATTTGGGTTGAGGTTTCCTTTTTAGGACTATTTTGATTATTTCAAACATCATCATGCTTATACACTGTAATCTACTTGCCTTCATCCACATTTGTTTATTGAATTTTGAAATATATAAAAGATTGCACTGCATGTTCATGCAAGTAATTCACTGACCTTTCAATAAAGCATCCAGTACTATTGAGAATTAAATAGCAAATCCTAACCTGTACAGTCTGCTCAAAAAGAATGAACAATGTAATGTCAATACATTATATTGCCTTGCAGATAAGTTTCATAATTCAGTTCTGCTAATGGACCTAAAACTCTTTGAATAACACAAGTAGATAAGCCATTGCCATTCTAATGCAAATTCACAGTCACATCCTGATCCAAAATCTAATTATTAAGATTTTGAAGGTGCTTGCCATCTGCTAATATGTTTAAAATTTAAAAAAAAACTTTATGCCATCATAAATATTTATGATTTATTTTGACATAAGAAAATGAAGTTTGCTTAGTCCATGATATCTCATGCCACAATAAACTTGTTAGTCTTTAAGATGGTACAAGACTTGTGTCTTTACTACAACAGACCATCATGAATACCCCTCTGGAATTTGCTCGTGGTATGTCCCTTATTCGGACTTAACAGCTGCAGAAATGCACTGTAATGGATCACCCTTGCTTTATAAAAAGAAATTTTTGTTGGGGAATACTGTATTAAAAACATACACATAGCTGTGAAATTTTGAATATTTGCAAAGAAAAGAAAAAAGAAACAGAGTTCTTCTTCACTCTCTTTGAGCATCTGAATTAAGATCAGGGAGGGAAAATTTGTGGTATCTAATTTGTTACTAGAATCCAAGATCCACCAACTATAGCCCTGTTCAACAGACAAAGTAAGAATACTAAATATCAAAAATGAACTGAGGTCACAGTCCTGCCATACAGAAACTGTCTCCTAGTTACCGTGCTCCAGCTTTCTTCACTTCAGCAGTATAACACAAAACAACTGGAAATACTTGCTGACGTACTTCAGATCACACAGAAATCTACCAGAAGATCCCAATCTATCAATTTAATACCAAAGACAAAACTAACAGCTCAATCTTATATATGTCTTCTCAAAAGTAAGAATTAATTCAATGAGACTTAATCCTAGGTAAGTGGATGTAGCCTGACTTGGCAGGCTTTTGAATGTATATGAGACTGAGAGTCACTGGAAGTGAATTATTCATTATTGTTGTGGGATGGGTGAACCAAGACAAAGTGAATCTGTTTCTGCAATATTTGCATCAAAACTTACAGCAGAAACACACATTTTTTCCATGATGACTTCGCATCTATAAAAAGTCACTGTTTCAGTTTTTAAAAAAAATAAAATCCTATATTAAGCCAGTTGAAGGAGACGTATTTCATTTTATTTTAGTTTGACTTTCCAGTAGAAAAGGAACAATGAAATTACCAGAAATTGGTTCTTTTAAATGAATGAGTTTCCTCCCCTAAATTCTTTCAATGGCTGATTAAACCATGGAATTCATTGACACGACAATGTGTCAGTGCAACAATGGCCACAAACTTAGATGATCATGACTTATTTTACACACATCCACTAAGAATAAAGTTATCAGTGGCTATGAGTCATGATGGCTCTATACTACCTTACTATGCCTCTGAATAATAGTTGCTGGGAGAAAAACAACAGGGGAGAGTCATTGAACTTATGTGCAGTTGTGTGTTTGCCATAGGCAACTGGTTGACCAGTGTGGGAAACAAGATCCTGAACCATCTGGGCCTTTGATCTGATCTGGCAGGACTCTCTTGTCCATATGATCCAAATATAGAATAGCCCCTTGGTTGATACCACACCAGGTCCCAATAGCGGAAACCCAGTTCTCACTGAATACTGCCTGAACCCCATGAGGAACTGCCATTCTAATAACAAGGAGCAGAACTCCAGGCTACAGAGCTACCCCTTTAATATAGCAATTCTTCAGAGAGAAGACCACGTCTGGCCTAGGCAATAGGACTGGTATGGAGTTAGAAAGGCTATATATAGCCTGATTTTTGTTTACTGCCTGTGGGTATCACCAATCTACACAACCCACACAATCTTGTCAGACTGAAAAGTCTACAGTCTCTCTCAAATTACAGATTCATATCAGTGACTCAAATTCAAGCACTGGAAAATAATAAGACAGTGGAAGCTTTTAAAAAATATAAAATTATCCAAGTCACTGAGAGGATATCTTGCTAAGTATCTGTAAACTGATTTTATGGTGAGCTATTCTTCCATAAGCAATGTTTTGGAAGAATATTCCACCCCTTCAATTCATGGATTATCTATCGCCCTGTGGGGTGTGGGTGTGTGTGTGTGTGTGTGTGTGTGTGTGTGTATGTGGTCCAGCATTTTATGAAAACCCTTTTCAAAGGGAGGGGCATGTAAAATCTGGTGATCACTTGATATTAGCAAGAATTCTATCAATATACGTACAGTACTATGTTTGGGTACTTCTGTTGCTATCTTCTAAAGCTTCTTCATAGACATATATAAGTTAGTGGTCTTTTTATATAAACTAGATAAAAAGAATTGTTATGCAATTCTTTGTTCTTCCAGATGGGTTTCCTTCGAAATCTGCCTTTAATCTTGCTGTCAATAGTATTGACAATCTGAAAAATGCAAGTTCAGCTCTTTTTTCTTTTTGTTTAGCCCACCTAGAAATCGATTGGCCTGAAATACAATCAATGCAATTTCACTCCGAAGTCAATGGGACCTTTCTACACAATTAACAATTCATATGGACTATGTTTGTGTCAATGGATACTGCTAATTGCAGTTTGATCTGATGCATTGCAAGGCCTCAATCATCGAACCTTAAATTTGTGAAAAGCCACCCTTAAACCATGGGGGCTGTTCTAAAAATCTCTGGGTTGAGTAGTCCACCTCCGGCCTTTAGAATAACAGTACTGTGCCATGTTCTTTTCATAGTGTCAGCGGTCATAGTAAACTACTAGCCAAGGTGGCTGTTATTTTATTTTATTTACAGAATACACAGTATATGTACTCAACATACCTTAGAGATCAAGCAGCTTCTCTCGTGTCCCATTCAAATATACAAGATCTACTGAGGACTTTCTCTTCAGAACTCTGTATGTGGTACAATCAGTAAAGACTTGAAGAGCTCTCAGTGGTCACTCCCTTAAATCACAGGAGACCTTCCCACTGTAGATTCACTGTGGAAACATTGTAAGATCCACATGTTTAGACCCTTAACATTTGAGGCTTGTTACTCAGTTTGTGCTACAGATGGGAACCCTCATGCTCTCGTGCAGATTATGTGAGTAACTGTAAGTAAATTGGAACTGCTCTGCAGCGTGGCATGCAATTCAAAGCCACAAGAGCAAGTTTTTGTGCCCTCTAATCGTCAGTAACCACAGAGGCTGCTATGCCCGCTGGTGCCACAGTGTCCATAGTCTGGCTGTGAGATTTAGCCATGTGTGTTTGATTGGGAAGGATAATCTAATGGCTTGTATCCTGATCACCATGGTTCATCCAGGCCTGCCTGCTGGCTGCTAGCTGGCAAGGGTTTGGCACACTTCTCCATGACTGATGCTTTCAGCACTGTTGCCATGGTCACAAGGGGCGTGGCTGTCAGTGTTGCGATGCTCTTTGTTGGTTGATGCTTTCATTTCCCTCTCACCTTTTCCACTGAGCATAACAAAGCTACGTGGAGATTACATGGACATAAACTGTCTGCCATAAACTGATTGCCTAGAATGTCATTGACCCTGATAGATACATTAATGATTTTTGTACATTGCACCCATGTGAATTTTTGTCTATAAATAGTAATAAAACAAATAATCTAAAGTCCACTAACACAAATATTTCTCCACATATCCCATTACTAAAGTAAACACTTGCTACTTATGCCAGAAATTAAGTTCCGTCTTTGATTCATAAGGAAAAGAGGAATAATTATGGAAGCTTTATTCAGAAATCTGCCACTAGATGTCAGTGTTAATGAAGTATGTACTAGGCTGCAAATTGTTGAGTCAAACATACACAGAGGAAAAAACAGATATATATATATATATATATATATATATATATATTGCTAAATATTATATTCTACAGATACTTGGTGAGAAGAACACAAATATTTATTCCTTGCAATTAATAAGCAGGTAAGGCAGCCAGCTTCGAAGTCAGGTGCTATGCATTGGATGCATTCAGAAGGAGCTATGCTTGTGCTCGCTTCAGCAGCACATATACTAAAATTAGAAGGCGCTATGCTTCACATTTCTGCATAATTTTCTGAATCATCACATTATGCCATAGATTTGTGCAAGGTGTACATATCTCCATCATTTGCTGACCATTCTGCTTCTCATGCTCAATGGGATTTCTCAGGATGCAGAACCTTATTAATATGGGTTTTGTTCCTACAGCAATTTTACTAACAACAGTACCAACATATAATACAGGGTGTGTTTTCCCCTTATGAACAAGGGAATGATAACATCTTGCTGGGATCATCTAGGGGTGAGGAACGTTTTTAGCCTGAGGGCCACATTCATTCATAGGTGACATTCCAGAGGCAACATGTCCATTGATGGGCCAGAGGCAACAGTGACTGGAGCCATGGATTGGATTCTTACATGCCTCACTGAACTCAGTAAACTGGACATAGGATCTTGTTTATTACGTTCTGTCTTATGAAACATCTGAAATCATATATGAGAAAACAGGAAAACTATAGACCTCTTACGTTTATAAAACTCTAGCCTAGTTCTCACATGAGCAGTAAACCTGAGTCTGAGCTTCTGCATCACTTCCAACTGCAGGAAAGTAGCTCAGTTGGTAGAGCATGAGATTCTTAATCTTGGGGTCTTGGGTTCGAGCCCCACATTGGGCAAAAAGATTCTGGCATTACAGGGGGTTGGACTAGGTGACCCTCATGATCCATTCCAGCCTAACAATTCTGATCCTGTGAAAGGACTTGCATAACTAAATGCTTCTCTTAGATAAACAACCCCACTAAGGCTTGTAGGCAACACAAGAACAATTTATAACCAAGTTTTCTACCTCGAGTACATTTTTTGCATGAAGAAATAAACATATGAACCACATTAATTCTGAAATTGCACAGCCTAGGGACAGGTTTATCACCTCAATAAAAAACTAGGTCTTTGTGACTGCTTATAGCATGCTGTTGCAAGTTACTTTCTACTTATGCGTGAATCATGTCTTCCTGTTCTGCTCCTTGTTTGTGGTTTGCACAGCTACAGTATAGATAACTAGCTCATACTCCAATGCAGAAACCTCTGTGAACAGCTTCAGTGCTCATTACTAAGGAGATATAAAAGAGCTACAGTTGCTGAGGGGTGGATTAGCACTGAATATCCAATAATAGCTTGCGCGGCTGTTTAAGGTGAGAGTTTTGCCTTGGAGAAACGGGATTATGTTTACAACAGAAGTGAAATAAATAACAACTAGGTCTTTGTACCTTTTATGTGAAGCAATAATAGTAATCCCAGGCTAGTTCATTTATTATAGGTGTACCCAATGTGTAGACAATGGATAACTTTAAAGGATGCAATATTTTACACGATTAGGTGCCAGTTTATATATTTATTGCTAATATGGGCTAAGCTTTTGCTGGTGGTGTGTGCGTGTTGCCTATTTGTGACTTTTCCCCTTTAAAAAGAACCATCTGTACATGAAAACAGACATATTTGAATAAAGAGGTCATCTGATCTAGAGCTATTCAGGCAACTGTTATATATACGAAACACAGGGTGGTTGTTGTTATATATATGAAACAGTGTGGTTACTGCAAATGTTTAAAGGTGAGCTAATCTTTTTCTTATTGCTCATCTTGTAATCTTTCTGCATACCATGGGCATAAAGGTAAAAGATAAAGGGACCCCTGACCATTAGGTCCAGTCGTGACCGACTCTGGGGTTGCGGCGCTCATCTTGCTTTATTAGCCAAGGGAGCCAGCATTCAGCTTCCGGGTCATGTGGCCAGCATGACTAAGCCACTTCTGGCGAACCAGAGCAGCGCACGGAAACGCCGTTTACCTTCCTGCCGGAGCGATAGCTATTTATCTACTTGCACTTTGATGTGCTTTCGAATTGCTAGGTTGGCAGGAGCAGGGAGCGAGCAACGGGAGCTCACCCCATTGCGGGGATTCGAACCGCTGACCTTCTGATTGGCAAGTCCTAGGCTCTGTGGTTTAACCCACCATGGGCATAGCCAGGATTTATGTTAGGGGGGCAGGTTTTGTGTTGGAGGAGCAGCATCTCAGTTAGTTAAACATTTTTATTAATTTGCTTAATTTAGGGGGGAAGCTCCCGCAATCTTGGCTACACCCATGCTACTTTTGCTTCAAGCATTTTTCTGTCCACACCAGCTCATTTCTGATCTCAGGAGTCTTCTGACAATGGTGAACTCTGTTTACTGATTCACACTTCACACTAAGTCAAACCTCGACCTAGGGAATATTTTTCATCAATTTGATATGCAGGAATAAGCTGGTGAAGCTTTTAACAGCATGGAGTTAAATGTTTTGACATGTTACTTACTGCAGGTCATGCTACAGTTAATGGCCCAGTTCTGGACACTGATGGAAAAATTAGTAATGCTGAGCAGATCAAGGGGAAGGTTTGTTTGCACCTATGCTAGCAGCCAGCTAAGAGACTAGGCTAGTCCCCTAAATGATACCCTGGCGCTTCCTTCCCAAAGCCCAGGAAGCTTCTGCCCAGCATAGGGAGCAAGGCACAATGTTCAAGCGCACAATGTCAGGACACCACAACATCACACGTGCAGCGTTGCCCCCATATTGCCTTCACAAGCTGGCACATCTGGACCTAACTGTTCCCCTACAAAAAAATAATAATATTACTGCATGCCACTGGGAGCCAAGCTGCGACTGTTTTTGTATTTATACATATTAACCCATTCCCCTTAATAATATGTTCAGGGAGGTCATGTGTTAGCCTCTCTGTAGGAGTCTTTTCCCTGTAAGAGGATTCTACAAGAGTTTTACTGAAGAAGGGAAATAGATGCCTAATCAACAATTCTCATTATTTTAATCCTAGCCTTCTAGATAAGCAAGACTAGGCTATGAGCATATTTACTTGAAAGACACATCACTGCAGCCCTTTTACAATCAAGCCTCAAATGGGATTCACATCTCTTCAGAAAAGATTCCTTTTGATCCCACAGATAATTAAAGTGATAGTTAATCCTTTATCTGCTTATGTTCACCATTTTCTACCTCATGCTTTAATGACTACTTACACAATGGGGGGGGAGGGGCCTCTTCTCTATAGACTGACAGCTGTGTCTGTATAACTGCCACTTGGGATGTCCTTTAGTATTGCTTATTACAGCAATGGGATGAGAGCATCATCATTATTTGAGAAGCCTGTCCTTATATAGGTTTCAGTTCATGGTTGAATAACAAGAGGGATTCTAAATAAAAAGTTTTTCAGATTGCACTCAGTGTTCTGATTTAGCATGTTTACCTATCTCTCAGAATTTAGCTTTGTGTTCTTACGCTTGTATTTTTTTCTTCCAAACCACTTGGATATTTTTTTTAAAAAATGGTAAGCATGATATGAATAGCATGTATGGATAAATGGTGTTAGAAATGTAAAGCACTGAAAGATTTTCAGGAGGGTAATGCTATTTATTCAAGACTGAGGTGGGGGACTATATAAGCATCTGTCCCCCATTTCATTGCTCTGAGACGTTGTGTACTGCTTGTATCACATGCTGTCAGATTGATGCAGATCAGTCCTTCTTGTTTGTGCTGGATTTAAAAGGCATTTAATAAACCTCCAAGCAATCCATATTAAGGCAATCCTAAACCCCCTGCCACTATCATGGAGCCATACTTTGCATAGACAAGGTGAAATCCTATGCATCTATTTTTTTCTGAAGTAAGCCTATTTTCAGTGGTGTTTACTTCCAGGTGCCGGAGGAATTTAATATATGAATCCCTGTGGACCCACGTGTGTGGGTGAACAGCTAAATAATTGGCTGGGTGCCTGGATTAAAAATGCAGGGCTTACACACTCAGAGCTTCAGTACCAAAGTATTAAACTCATAAAAGTTGAGCAGTAACATTAGGAATATAGGTTGTTAAACCTTTCTTTTCCCATTTACAATGTTCCCCTCTTCCTACCTGCTTTGCAAGGACCACATCACGCACTGCTAAGTAAGTTTTAAATGCTTTACTTACAGATTCATACATCTGATACATGTGTTGTTCCATGCAGCTGCAAGGAGAAACACAGGCAAGAATTCTCTTGGGTAGGAAGTACAGAATATAATTCCAAACCTGTGCTATGCAAGTTCATACACATCTTTCTTCTCTGTTTACATGATGCAGAGAGAGACAGAGGAAGTTCCTCCCTCTCTGAAGGGAGAGGAGTTTTCTCTTATTCTCTCTCTGGGGGAAGAGGAGGCATGACCTTACTGAGTCTATCTAGGAATACAACACTGTGGTCCTTTACCCCCTCATGCATTAACTAGCCCTATGCTGTATTTGACTGCAATCTCCCACATCAGGTAACTATGACTAGGATTATAAAGTGTGGAAAACATTCTGTCTGATGCAAAATGTATTGGTATACCTAATTTAATAAATAATCGTAATCAGGGCTTTTTCAGACAAAACTTGCCGGAACTCAGTTTCGTCACCTCTCAGATGGGTGCCAATGCCATTATAAAAGAATAAGGGAGGCATTCATTTTAAGTTCCAGCACCTCTTTTTCTAGAAAAATAGCACTGATAGTAATAGTAATATTCTGTCACTTCTATAGTTACTTCCAAGTCAAATCTGGAAAATATTTCCCAGCAAGTGCTGACAAGAGTTTCAGTAGCTTCATAAAACTCAATTTTTCAAGGGCTGTCAAATTTTATTAGCAAAACATTAACATCAAGATGAAGTATTTCCTTGTAGCATTAGGCTAAGGAGAAGGACTGTAGGTCAGCATGTGCTTTGCAAGCAAATATTCTCAGATTCAGTCCTAGGCATCTCCCTGTAGGGCTGGGAAAGACTCTGGTCTGAATTCATAGAGAACCTTTGCAGTTTAGACAGTACTGAGATGGTCTGTCTAACTATAAGGCAGCTTCCTAATGTTCCCAGTTAATGTAGCTGGATCCCCATTATCAGCTGGGTGGATGTTCTCTGATGTGAAAGCAAGCCAGCTTACAAACTAAAGCAATATAATCAAGCATCTTGACAAATTGTATGGTGCTTTATTGAATTCACTCACTTGTGCTGCAACATTTACATTGGTTTATCTATCTGCAACACCAGATTAGTAGAATAGTTTGTGACATTGCACTGTTGTGACCCTTAACTACATACATTCCATCCTCAATATTTAACTTTTGGGGCAGAAGACAGACAGATAATGCTGATAACTGTGTATCTGACTTAATGATAAGCAGTTTCTTACCCTCACTGTTGATTACTCTTTCGTTAATCTTCACGGGTGTACATCAGTCGGTAGCTCTAAAATATTTTTAATTTCACACAAATTCAGTCCCTTTTGTTAATGTTTTTGTTTAGTTTACACCATTCCCAAGGCTGCAAGTTCACTTCTACACCAATCCGACGATGAGTCGGAGGTTTCTTATACTATGAATAATCAAACTATTCTCCTTTAAACTTACTACAATTAATTATAATTAACCATGGAAGCAAACTCTTTAGGAGTTAGAGGTCATGATAATTGAGTCTGATTCCATTAGACAGCCAAGGGATGTTATTGTTAGCATTGAATAAATCCATGTTCAAATGAGGATAATGCATTCATAAAAGTGGGCCACAGGAAATGATCACTCTTCCATTAATACAGGGTGACCTGCTAGTATTAGCTTAAATGAGGGTCATAACTGACACTGCCAATATCGAATATGAAAATGACTGAAATGAACCAGGAGTGTAGTTTTATTAAAACAATTAAAACTAGATTATTGTGCCCTTCATTTTAGGGTTATGCTTTGCTCAAGGCCAGAGAACTTTGGCTTATTAGTAACATTCCCCCCTTCCTATGTCTCTCTTGCTTTTTTAAAAAAGTAATAAGTTAGTAATTATAGATATAGATATATAGTGTAAAATGATGTGTAAAAACAAGGAGCACTGAAATTCATCTCATTATCACTATCTTTAACTTGCCCCCAACAACTTAAATTTATTTATGCTCTACAATTTCTCAAAATCTCTTTTCTTGAACCTCTAATCATTATCCAATGTTTAATAAATGATGTGATCCTTTTGATGCAGTTATGTATACAAAATTCTTTTTAAAAAGTTCAAGCTAGGATAAGACCAATAATAATAATACATGATTTAAAAAAAATGCAAAGTATACTTACTTACCCAGGCTTTTAAACAATAGCCATCCATAATCCAATGTCTAAATATATTTATGATTTAAGAACACTTCACATCTATGTTGCATTGTGGCATAGACAGACAGACACATACAAATCATTTTGCTGCTTGTATAGAATAGCATACTAGTGGCTTGTGTCCAATGATCATTAAAGGCCAGGCACAGTAGAAAATATGCATGTATATTGGTTGATTAAAGTCAACATTGATTCAGATATACACATAAGTGCTTCAGTACAGATACATGCAGAATCCCATCTGTGTAAATAATCTGGCATTTTGGATAGCAAATAAGATAAGATTACTTCATGCATGCTATTTCTTTATTTCAGGTGGAAAAATAGTACTCACACATGAAGCATCACTCATGTTACTCCTAAAAAGATGTGATTAATGCAGGTTTATGAAAAGCTACTGTATGTGAAAGTGTCCCCTTCAGTTTTCACATAGGTATAATTTAAATATAAAGGTACTCACTCATTCTATATAAAGTACTCTGTGATATATATATCGCACAAAGCCCAATAATATTATATATATTTAGCACACTGTAGTGTTAATTATAGTTATATGGCTCGGTTCATTATAAATATGGTTAGAAAACAAACCAGGACCAAATCATGGTTTGAGTTCCTGGTTTGGTAACTACACTAACCTCATGCTGAACAAACCATGGTTCCCTGACACTGCCTAATTCAGAAGTGAAAACTTTCAAATAAGGCAGAAGACAATCAGAATGAGCCTGAGGTTTTAATAGGATTGTTCTCACAATGACAAACTATAACTTGTCGTTAACATCTGAAATAGTATTTTACTTTGTAATTCAGGAAGTGGTTGGAAAGTTCTTTTTTTAAAGGAACTAGGTTTTTTTAAAATCCTGTATCAAAAGGAACCATTCTGAACTAGTTCAGTTCAAGTTCATCCAAATTAACATTATAGTTCATAAAACAATCATTTTTAACAAAAAGAAATCAGCACTCAGAATATTACAAGTTGCTGTGCAGATCTATGGGGTCTAAAAATAAATCAGGGGACACACAGAAGTAATAAGATATCTGACTAGATGTCAGCAGCTTCCCCCATAATGATATTCCACACTAGAAAACGATTTACCCTGTTTATCTGTGCCATCCGCACAGCTGTCAAAGGTGCAAAGTAGCATGCACATGATCAAGCAGCACTCAACATTTTTATGGAAATTGTGCAGCAGTTGCGCTACAATTTCTTCGATATACCCCCCCCCCCAAAAAAATACAGCCTTTACATTATTGTGAGCCCTGGCTATTAGTCCTCAAAACTGACCAAAAGAAGTTTTATTCTACCATGTATTGTTTATCAATGCCTTGAATTTATGAGCACCTAACTAAACTTATTTGTTCTCTTTAATTGGCACCATCCGTTTCGTGTGCAGGCTGTTGTTACAGAATTGTGATATTTCAGCTAAGTTAGACATAAGAAAGGTTGTTACATCTCATCCATCTTCCTTGGAAACTCCTCTAGATAGAAGAGAACTGCTGACTTAAATGGCTGCAATAATTTTGGAGTGAAGAAAATGACTGTTGCAGATGACTCAGACAAAAAGCAAAGCCAATTCTATTGACCAGCAATGGTGTACCACCCACAGACACTTAAGAAGGCACCTTCTGTCTCTCCCCAACCCCCCAATAATCACTTCCCATCTTAATTACTGAGTGCTCTGAAATGCATTTTCCTTGCCAACTAACAATGTAGCCATTTTTGAGCAGGAAGTTCCCCAAGGCAAGTCACTTGTACTGCTTGAATCAGGCTGTAAAGCTGTCTGCATGAAACAGTTTTATTATTCTTATATAATAAAATGATTTAAAAATATAAATTATAGAACATTAAATTAATTAGTTTTAGTAAGCCAACATTTGCACATGGCTACTAAGTATAACCAAAGCTTGCCCACTCTGTATATCAGCGAGTTTTAAGGAACTATACACAGAATTTTAGATATCTTAATTGGGTTAGAATCTAGGGGTCAGCAAACCTGTTCAGCAGGGATCCGGTCCACTGTCCCTCAGACCTTGTGGGAGGCTGGACTATATTTTGAAAAAAGAAAAGAAAAAGAAAAACAGAGTTGCATTTTAAATAAAAGGACACATTCTACGCATGTAAAAACATGCTGATTCCTGGACCATCCACGGACCGGATTTAGAAGGCAATTGGGCTGGATCTTGCCCCCGGGCCTTGGTTTGCCTAGCCATAGGTTAGATCCATACCTACCTGCAGAGGAAGTCCACTCTGGACTCAGCTATTCAGCTCCAAATAAAATGTTTTGAATATGTTGCAAAGTGCAATATACAATTGTGACACTAGATAGCAGCTGTGAGCTATAGCAAATTCAATGCATTTTTCAAAATGGTTTTTTAAAAAAGCATTTTCACAACGTTTTTAATGTGTGCAGATTCCACCTTTAACAGGGAGAATGAGAAGAAATAAATTTTCCATTATTCGTTTTCCCATCTGCAACCCCTTGAGAATATGATCTCAGGGATACTGTACCTTCCAGAACAGTGGGGTACATGACACTTGAGACTGCAAGGGAAATCAGTAAAAATGTTTTGCTCCAGTGAGTGCCTCTAAAGTCATGGCTTCCCCCAAAGAATCCCAGAGAATGTAGTGTGTTGGTCACAGAGCTGCAATCTCCAGCACCCATGGTGTGGATATGACCTTCCATCCATCACATTCTGGATCAATGAAAGGCAAATCCTTCATGGCACATTTCTGTGCAAGTTGTCTTCTCCATTGCCATGCCTCCCCACCCCCAAGGCATCACTAGTTACAAGTGATTGCTATTATGGCTGAAACTATGAGTCTATATGTAACCAGCTTTTTACCAGCACAAAGCATGAGAAGTTAAGTTCAGAAACTAGCAGTGGAAGTTATTCTGATCTCTTTCAGACTCTCATACCAAGAATCCCTTGACTGAAGTGGCATGGGGCATCATCAAGCCTGTGTTTTATGCCTTGAATTTATGACTTTATTAATTGTGAAGAGTTGCTGGGGGAGGGGGGGGCGATCAGCTCAGATATGTAGGATTTCAGATCACCATAGAGAGTTGGCACAGTAATTTCAATAGGGCAGAGGGCAAGATTCTCAAGCTAGTTCAAGGCCCTGCTCCTGATTTAAATACAAACTCAAGTGTACATCAAGAACATTTGATGTGGTTACTTAATAAGAGACCATGAGTTGGATGCAGAGTTCTTGCAAACAGAAGCCACCTGAAAAAAGTACAGAGGTGATTTTTGTTGATCCCTCTTTTCATCTGCAGTTTTTCCAGAGGGTTAGTAGTTTGCCCAGAGCAGTGTGGGAAGTGGTGCTTGCTGCAAGGGGAATCCATGGAAAGGGACTCCTCTCCCTTTTGCCTTTGATGAACTTTAGTTCTGTGGACACAAAAAGCCATTCTGTGCATAGAAGAGACAATCTAGTTCCAACCCTATGAAATAATAAAATCCTGATAAATAATCAGAGGTAATCCTTTATTGCCTTCTCTAAATGTTGTCCCTGGAGAGAGGGGTGGATCTACTATGAAACTAATGAAGCTTAATATTCAAGGTCCCTAATCTCAGAGGAGCCCAGAAGCAACTTTTGTCCACATTGCTTAACATTTTGGGTTTAGTAGACCCAATGTGAGTCACACAACTCAAATTGATTTTTTGTTGTATGTCCCAAAGTTTGAGAGTCAGTAACACAGATGTTGCAAACAACCCCATTGAAGAAGGTAACAGTGGTTACCCAGACCTCATTACTGGTTGTGAAGGGACCCCCTTGACATTTTAAGCCTCAGGGCCACAAAAAGGTAGGTCTGCCACTGCATGGAGATAGTAAATATAGCCTTAAATTGCATAGTCAAGCTCAGTTCTGATGAGGCATCCCAGCACCCCTCATTTCTCTGTGGTCAACAGGATCTAATCATCCAAACAAACATAAACAGAGGAAAGAATGAGAACTGAGGAAAGCACATTACATGCTTTGAGAAATCAGGGGAAAGCATACTAGATGCATGCTTGGTGTTGCATTTCTATTCCAGCCATGCTTGGAAATTAGCAGGTCCAGGAATGCCATTCCAGGGACTGGAGATAAAGACCAATTATCAGAAATTGCAAGGGAGTCATGCATTTCAACTGGGGGGAGTTGTAACTTGGTGATATTAAACATGCAAAGGTAAAGGGACCCCTGACCATTAGGTCCAGATGCGGACGACTTTGGGGTTGCGGCGCTCATCTTGCTTTATTGGCCGAGGGAGCCGGCGTACAGCTTCCGCGTTATGTGGCCAGCATGACTAAGCCACTTCTGGCGAACCAGAGCAGCGCACAGAAACGCCGTTTACCTTCCCGCCGGAGCGGTACCTGTTTATCTACTTGCACTGTGTGCTTTCAAACTGCTAGGTTGGGAGGAGCAGGGACTGAGCAATGGGAGCTCACCCCATTGCAGGGATTCAAACCGCCGACCTTCTGATGGTTTACACTACAGCGCCACCCACATATCTCATCTCTGAATCACCTTTTACCAACCTGGTGCTCTCCAGGTGTTTTGTACTACATCTTCCATCAAGGCAAATCCTTCATGGCACATTTCTGTGCAAGTTGTCTTCTCCATTGCCATGCCTCCCCACCCCCAAGGCATCACTAGTTACAAGTGATTGCTATTATGGCTGAAACTATGAGTCTATATGTAACCAGCTTTTTACCAGCACAAAGCATGAGAAGTTAAGTTCAGAAACTAGCAGTGGAAGTTATTCTGATCTCTTTCAGACTCTCATACCAAGAATCCCTTGACTGAAGTGGCATGGGGCATCATCAAGCCTGTGTTTTATGCCTTGAATTTATGACTTTATTAATTGTGAAGAGTTGCTGGGGGGGGGGCGATCAGCTCAGATATGTAGGATTTCAGATCACCATAGAGAGTTGGCACAGTAATTTCAATAGGGCAGAGGGCAAGATTCTCAAGCTAGTTCAAGGCCCTGCTCCTGATTTAAATACAAACTCAAGTGTACATCAAGAACATTTGATGTGGTTACTTAATAAGAGACCATGAGTTGGATGCAGAGTTCTTGCAAACAGAAGCCACCTGAAAAAAGTACAGAGGTGATTTTTGTTGATCCCTCTTTTCATCTGCAGTTTTTCCAGAGGGTTAGTAGTTTGCCCAGAGCAGTGTGGGAAGTGGTGCTTGCTGCAAGGGGAATCCATGGAAAGGGACTCCTCTCCCTTTTGCCTTTGATGAACTTTAGTTCTGTGGACACAAAAAGCCATTCTGTGCATAGAAGAGACAATCTAGTTCCAACCCTATGAAATAATAAAATCCTGATAAATAATCAGAGGTAATCCTTTATTGCCTTCTCTAAATGTTGTCCCTGGAGAGAGGGGTGGATCTACTATGAAACTAATGAAGCTTAATATTCAAGGTCCCTAATCTCAGAGGAGCCCAGAAGCAACTTTTGTCCACATTGCTTAACATTTTGGGTTTAGTAGACCCAATGTGAGTCACACAACTCAAATTGATTTTTTGTTGTATGTCCCAAAGTTTGAGAGTCAGTAACACAGATGTTGCAAACAACCCCATTGAAGAAGGTAACAGTGGTTACCCAGACCTCATTACTGGTTGTGAAGGGACCCCCTTGACATTTTAAGCCTCAGGGCCACAAAAAGGTAGGTCTGCCACTGCATGGAGATAGTAAATATAGCCTTAAATTGCATAGTCAAGCTCAGTTCTGATGAGGCATCCCAGCACCCCTCATTTCTCTGTGGTCAACAGGATCTAATCATCCAAACAAACATAAACAGGAAAGAATGAGAACTGAGGAAAGCACATTACATGCTTTGAGAAATCAGGGGAAAGCATACTAGATGCATGCTTGGTGTTGCATTTCTATTCCAGCCATGCTTGGAAATTAGCAGGTCCAGGAATGCCATTCCAGGGACTGGAGATAAAGACCAATTATCAGAAATTGCAAGGGAGTCATGCATTTCAACTGGGGGGAGTTGTAACTTGGTGATATTAAACATGCAAAGGTAAAGGGACCCCTGACCATTAGGTCCAGATGCGGACGACTTTGGGGTTGCGGCGCTCATCTTGCTTTATTGGCCGAGGGAGCCGGCGTACAGCTTCCGCGTTATGTGGCCAGCATGACTAAGCCACTTCTGGCGAACCAGAGCAGCGCACAGAAACGCCGTTTACCTTCCCGCCGGAGCGGTACCTGTTTATCTACTTGCACTGTGTGCTTTCAAACTGCTAGGTTGGGAGGAGCAGGGACTGAGCAATGGGAGCTCACCCCATTGCAGGGATTCAAACCGCCGACCTTCTGATGGTTTACACTACAGCGCCACCCACATATCTCATCTCTGAATCACCTTTTACCAACCTGGTGCTCTCCAGGTGTTTTGTACTACATCTTCCATCAACCCCAGCCAGCACTAGAGGCAGCTGATCAGAGAAGTACTACTAAACATCTGGAGGGCACCAGGTTGGGAAAGGCTGCTCCAAATAAAAACATCTATCTATATTAAGCGGCATATACATCTTTCTAAAGTATAGCACTGTCCCCAAAGCTAATTTCTACTTAAGTGGGAAGCGGTGCTCAAGTAGCTACCATGGGTGTAGCCAAGCTGCTCCCCCCCCCCAAAAAAAAATCAAGTAAAGCAATACAAGATACTTAACTGAGGTTGTGTATTGTTTTTAATATTTGGTTGGGAGCCACCCAGAGTGGCCAGATGGGCTGGGTATAAATAATAAATTATTATTGTTATTGTTACACTCCTCCCCCCAACATAAAGCCTGCTCCCCCAGCATAAATCCTGGTTATGAATCCAGGTACAAGTCCAGAACCTCCTCAGAGGGGTTGCCTCACCCCATTCCGAAGTAATTCACGAGGACCACCTTAAGATGG
The DNA here is from genome assembly GCF_964106645.2 of Podarcis pityusensis. NCBI lineage: Eukaryota > Metazoa > Chordata > Lepidosauria > Squamata > Lacertidae > Podarcis > Podarcis pityusensis. The sequence continues at coordinate 48,932,150 of NC_138026.1, forward strand.
AGGAGGAGTGTAACAATAACAATAACAATTTATTATTTATACGCGGCCCACCTGGCTGGGTTTCCCCAGCCACTCTGGGCGGCTCCCAACCAAATATTAAAAACGCAATACAGCATTAAACATTTCCCTAAACTTGGGGTCTAAAATAACCCCCTTGCCCCCGAGCCGGGCCACGGGCGAACGAGAGGGAAAGCTGCCTGGGGGTGGGGGAGGCGTGGTGCGCAGAGGCAGAGCAGGGAAGATGCGCGGCCGGGCGAAAGGCGCCTCCGCTCTCGTCGGCGAGGCCGGGGGGGGGGGGCGCGCGCGCGCGCGTGGGAGGGCTTCAGCAGGTGTGCGCCCGCGGCGGCGGCAAAACAGCGGCTGCTGCAGCTGCGCCGCCTCAGCGTCGTTGCTCCCGCTCGGCTGCAGCCAGCGAGCGCCGCTCTTTCCTCTCAGCCTCCTCCTCCTCCTCCTCCCCTCCCCTCGCTGCTCCTCCTCCTCTCTTCCATCTTTCACGGCCAAGCAGCAGAAGCCCAACCCTACTCGGCCGAGCAACCATGGCGCGCGGGAGGTAAGCAAGCCCTTCGCCTCCCGGGCGCCCCTCACACGGCAAGGGGGCGGGGACAAGGACGCCGGAGCGCGGAGGGAGGGAGGGAGGGAAGGAGGGTGCGCGCGAGGCGGTGTGTCCCACCCCACCCCCCTCCTTGGAAAGAAAAGTTGTTGGCAGGAGCGAGCCTTGTGTTCCTGGGTGGCCACTGGGATGCTGGAGAGGTGGGTGCACTTCCGGGTTCACACCTATATTAGATGATTTATCATAGGACTTCTCCTGTCAGCCCTCAAACGCCCTGAAGGCAGTCGTGGAGTCCCGCTTGGTCTTTAAAGACTCGTGTGTGTGTGTGTGTGTGTGTGTGTGTGTGTAAAGACCAAGCAGAGAGAATATATATGAACCATATATAAATAATAATTACACCCATCCACACCAGGGCCGGATTTAGGTTTGATGAGGCCCTAAGCTACTGAAAGTAATGGGGCCCTTTATATGTCCAGCTGTCCATTGTCAACAACAAATTGTCGCTGTTTTTTGTGTATTGAATATATGGTAATTTATGGACCTAATAGGTATCTAAAACCATTTGCACATAACAAATAGGAACCTACACAACACAAAACGCTGTTGCTGTATGTAGTTTTCATTTTATTTCTTTTTTATCTTATATTTTAGAAATGTACATCCAGGTTTTTTTGCCCCTTAAATTTTTTTTTTGGGGGGGGGGCCAAGAGAATGAGGCCCTAAGCTATATCATGTTTAGCTTAGCACTGATTACACGCACAGCCACACGCACACACACGCATTATATATATACACGTATGTGTGGTCTGCAGCCACGAAGCCAAAGCCTGTATCGCCAACGTGCATTTGAATGCATTAACTCGCTTGCGCCAAGGTTCTCTTCTTTCTCTTTGGAAGCCAGGTAATGGTGCCGCAAGTGAACGCCAGGGGGCGCCGCGTCTTCTCCTCTTCTCTCTCTTCTCCCCCCCCCCCAACCCTGCCGTCCCTTTGCCTCGCCACTCCCCTCTCCCCCTTGTTGCAAGTAGATCTTCTTTGTATCTCCAAAAAGCCACCAAGGAAATAATCTGAGCGGGGTGGGAGGAGATGCAGGGGGAGGGGGGGTGGGATGTTAAGGGAAGAACCGCCGCCCAGCCCTTCGGAGGAGAGAGCCTTACGCTGCGAAGGTGGTGGGGATGCAAGCGGAGGAAGAGAAGCGAGATGGGCAGCAGCTTATATTGTTTTGCTAAGCACCGCAGGGCGTGAGCCTTTTAAAAACTGACTGCAAGAGCAGAGAGGATGGGACTGGCCTTTGCATCGACTTTGTGCCCTAAGCGTCTTGTTGGTTTTGGTTCTTTTTTTAAAAAAAAAAGCAAAACAAATGCACCTTCGTAACTACGCTTTGTGGCTTTTATAGGGGAAGTGAGGGTGAAAGGCAGGTCGATGCTTGATCATTTGTGTAAATCGGGGTCCTCACTAGGATTGTAAAATGTAAGTAATAGGCCGCCATTTTGAACTGTTTCATGCAGTAGAAAATGAAATCCTTGGTCTTACGTTGTTTCTTTGTTGCTTCCCCCCCCTTAATTCTTTCCTTCCTCCCCCCCCCCCCGCGCCTGCCCCCATCGCTCCCAGTGTTGCTATTTTTTCTTCTTCTTCTTCTGTTAAGTTGTTGCAATACTATGTAGCAATGATTCTAAACTCCTTGTGAAACTGGATGTATTGATGGCATGTAATGAAAGGGAAAATAAAGAACCTAAAATTATATAAGCTCTGTTGCCTGCTTTTCTCATACTGAAAAAAGAAATCTAGTTAAATTGGTCTGGTGGGCATAAACGGGAGTGCTTTGTACTAGGGGTAGGGCGCGCTGGATTTCTGTATTCCTCTAGTCAGGAAAAGGTTTGCTTTTCCATTTGGAAACAAAAGGTAACTTAATATATCCCACAATACATTTAAAGTATTTAAGTAGGCTGTCTTCCATCTCAGTGGTTTAGGCTCCTGAGAGACTCTAATTAAAAGTTCCCTGGCCATTAAAGTCGTGTAAAGGTAAGTTCTAGTAAACCTGAAGAACAACAAAATCAAGTCAAAACTGAATTTGAACTACCTTCTTAAGGTGTTTTAGCTAATATGTTTCAAGACACTTGCAGCAGCAATAATATATATTTATCTAGATTATTAAAAAATATAAGCTGAATGATTGATGGTGTATAGTAGAGTTTTACATATGCTTTACTCTTTTCTTTTGAAAACTAGATACAGCCTAATATACCGTACATATCCTTTTATCAAAACATCTTCCCCTTTCAGAAGAGCTATATTGCCCATTAAAAATAAGCCTAAAAGGGCTATTATCAAAATTAGGAGCACCTTAAATTTGCATTGTCTAAATAGTCTTCAGGAACAGTTCTGCTTAATTTCAGAAATGTCAATCAAACAAATTAATTTTAATCAAGCAAAGCCATTGGTCACTGAGAATAAGCTACTGATAAAATGTCAAGTAGTTAGCACTACAGTAAATAGAAATCAGGTGGTTGGGCCATTCTATTATTATTTAATGAAGCAGGGACACCTGACACTATTTGGGAAATGACTCATTTTTAGTTATATTGAATCTGGAGCCAATGTTAGTTAAATACATTGTCTCTACAAGAGTAGCCATATTGACCAAAAATGTACATTAAAAACACTGTTGTGATCTTATATTTTTGGCTCTCGTAATTTACTGTGAAAGAACTGTCTTAATAGAAAGGCTTTTTATATTTTGCTGCTTAAGATTACCCCCTTGCAGCCATACTACAAGGTGTGAAAACCAAATCTGCAGAAATGAGCATCTTAACATGCTTGCGAAGTGCATATTAAAAAAGGATTTTTTTTTAATGAACTAAAAGGCTGGAATAAAAATGTGATGTATTAAAATAAAAAAGGCTTGTGTCAGGATTAAAATCCGTCACTATTGCTACTGACAGAATGAAGTGCTCCCATGTAAACAGTATCCTCAGAGCACATCTCTTGAGTGGAAAAATGAGGTATAAAGAGCTAAGCATTGCGCATAATTATTTGGTTTAGTTTTAAATTGTATGGTTTAGGAAAATGTGGCAAAGTCATCATTTTGCCTGATCGCTTTGATACATACCAGATCTCACTGTATACAGTATTTGTTACTAGATGGCAGTTTCTGGAGCCATTTTAAAGATTTTAAAGCTGTCCTAGTATGCAATTGCTCCCAATGAATTAAGCAGAAACATCATTACAGTTTCCCCAATATATTTATTGTTGGACTTCAATGTTAGTTCACCAAATTTATAAAGCTAGTTATGGTTTGCAAAAATTTTGGAGGATATGCATTTACACAATAGCCCCTCCTGTGACATGACGCTGTATGATGTCGCTGACCGGAGTGCTGAAGCAAGACAGCCATCTTGATCATTATGAAATCCAATTGCAAACATCCTCAAGTTCTGAAATGATAGCATTATTAGAGTAAGTCACTGTATCTTTCATTTTATTCCCTTATTATATATTTAACAAATTGTATAAGGGTGGTTTTGCAAAAAGCAGGTATGTCTGCCTCGTGTATTGTGCTTTATACTTGGGTGTTGAATACTGTGACCCTTCTATATTGATAATAACTTATCATAAGAACGGCCACCTTAGAATTGTTTTAATCTAGCAAACTAAAGCCCTATGGTGGCAATAGATTTTAGGGAGGGTAGATAGCCTTTCAAACTCTCAAAACTTAGTCTATTATGAAAGCTTACATTGCAGGTCTGATCCTTAACAAACCCGTTGGGTGAGGTCTACGTAAAAGTTTCAGCAGAATTACGTGTATTATTATTATTAGCTTAAATATTGTGAAGCAGAGCATAATGTATTTTGGTGGAGAAGCTCTTAGAGAAACAAGCAGAATAAATGAATAAATGGGGTATTTCATTTTTTTCCATGAAAAACACTCCATGCAGTTCACTACAGTTTGTGTTCTCTTTCCATTTTAAAATATTAATATTTAACACATGACTGCTTGAAATCATGTTTCTAAAAATAGAATGAATTGATATTCAGGGTCCTCAAATTAAAGGCCAAAGGTGACAAACCAAGACAAAGGTCACACAGCTCATTTTCAAGCAATCAGATTTAACTTTGCCTCATGCTAGAACAAAAACTTAACTATACAGAAAAGAAATGTATCATGTCAGCCTTAAATGAGAAATGCAGGTTGTTTTACAGGTTTTGAAGTAATAGGTATTTACAACTCAAGGCTAAGTGTAATGAACTTGTTCATATCTTACATAGCAGTGTGTGAGCTTTAGTATTGCTATTTTAATGGTAAATTACCTCTAAATAGATACAATCTCTAAATGTTAATGTAACCATGTATTTACTGATTTCATCATTACAGCACATGTCTTGTCACAGTTTAAACAAGCTGAACTAAGATCTTAAACTTTTAGCACACTAGTACTAAAAAAAAAAAATGTTTTGTTGAGTGAATTGTTATGTTTTACCCCTAATTGGTAGCTTCAGGATTAAAATAGGTCCTTGTCCACAAAAGCTTGGGCCTCAATCAATCTGTTAGTCTTTGAGTGCCACAGACTTTGTGAGCCTGCTAAAACACTGGTACAGCTCTCAAATTGCTGTTTTCCTTCAGTCAAATAAAAGATTCCCATTATTACTGCATATTACAATAAGCCATCCACTATGACTTGAATTACTTTCTAAACTTAGTCTCTCATTGCTCACCTTTAATTGTCAGATTCTAAATACAGTATCATTAAACAAATTAAAAATCTGCACAGAATAATGCGAGTATGTGTTTTGTAAAACACACCAACCACCTATCACTAAACTGGGGGGGGGGGAGGATGTGTTTTTATTTATAATAGTTTGCATTAAAAAGAGTTTTTAAATATGAACTTCAGTTGTTTGCAAGATCTGCATTAAACTTAAGCTATGCGAATGTAAGTTACTAATTTTTCTTTTCAGTGGCTTCATTTTTGTTCATGACAACTGAAAATGTGTAAATTTAATGGAGACATCTTAATCCTGCATTTATACAATATTACCTAACCTTGTTAAAATGTTGCCACTTGGTTAATGAATATACATAAAAATCAGTATGTTTTTGTTGAGTTTGTTTCCTTGTTTCCATTAATACCTAGAACAGTCATCAAGTGCTAGGATAACTTTTTAAAAAAATTAGCTTGATGTTTAACTTCTCAAATAAATGAGTTAACAATATTTGTGGCAGACCACATAGACAAAGGTTCACAAGAGTACAAAAATATACAGTTATCAAGATAATAATAGGCTCATTTTCTAATCATGGGTAATAATATTTGAATATACTGTAATTACAAGATAAGCCAGGTCTTATAATTATCATGCCTAGCTGATTAGACAAGAAATCAATATTATTCTTCATATGTTGGGGTTTACTGCACATGCATACCAAGTCAATATAAATACGACCATTTACTAATAATAAAATACCAGAAGCAACTCTTTTTAAATGTGTCTTCTCTTGAGACTATGCCATGGGCTTAAATAAAATTGGTTCAGTTCTTGTAAAATCAGATGGAAACTTAATGCAGTTATGTATTTGATTGACTAGTTGCGTATTTGATTGACTAATTGTTAAATGTTAATTTAAAGGCTGTTTAGAAAATCATTAAAAAGTGGAAGGCCCTTGATTTCTTTTCATTAAGGTATCCAATAAATTTAGGTGTATGTTTTGAATAGACATTGGAAAAGAGATAAAGAGAGGGGTAAGTTGTTGCTCATTGAGTTCTACTTTAAAATAGCAATCGGTGTTTGTGACTATGCAGCTACACTAATATAACTGAATCCAGTTTTAGCCTCTCATTAAGTAAATTGGAATGGAGTGCTATAAATGGACTAAACTATGTAATGCTAACAAATGTTGATTTGATAAATAAATTAAGTCACCCTTTTGGCTCTGGTGGTATAAATAGTCTCATTGATGCTAGTGCATATATTCCTGAGATATGGATCTCTCAATATCAATAAAACAGATTGTATTTGACTGCATATATATTGAAATTAATGAACTTTATAAATGGATTGGTTCTCTTAACTATGCTAATTTCAAACTGTAGTTTCACTTGGCTTAATCTATCTGAATAATTTTAATACCTTAACAAGAAAGAGAGGTGACAAAAAATCAAACTCAAGATTTAACACAAAAAAGATAAAACCTAAAATCTTACCCTGATTAATTTTGGTAAAGGAAATCCCATGGATTCTGATCTGAACAAAGGTTACAGTCCAGTCCAGTTTAAATGAAGTATGTTTAAATTCTATTATAATTGAGAAAGGAATATTTAAGCATTAGCATAACTATCTCTGTTGTTTAAACCACATGTTTGCCTTAATCATAAACTGGCCTACAATGATTTCTCAATGTTTAGAGAAAAAATAAGCAAAAAATTTATATATTTTTCACCTATTTTGTCAGTTTTGAATAGGCTTTAATTTCTTTTCATAGGACCGTAATATAATTAAAGGGTAAAATAATCCCATAACTTCTTTTTTAGTTATCTGATTTGTGGAAAGCTGCTTTAAAATGCAGTTGGTAAAATGCATATTTGCTTAGTTACGTGGATCATTAAGGCTTCAGTTCTATAAAGTACATACTTCCCTATGAGTAACTTTCATTTAATTTAGTGGGGCATATGTTTGAGTCAACATATATAGGATTGTACTGCATATAATAAAACCAGGTCCTTGAACCTGTAATGTTGCTTCTATTACTATCGTTCATTAGAAGACAGTTTTCTTTTTCTTTTCTTTAAAAAAAATGTTTTAGAAAACAAATGTAACAAATAGTTTCCGGTTTGGGGTGGCTTTACTGCATGTTATTCTAAACATTTTACAACTGGAGTTTATTTTCCATTTTAATCTAAAGACCTAAACAAATATTTTCATGTATTTCAAATTCCTCTTAGCAGAATTTATTCAAGCACTAAAATTCATTTTCAATGAAATGTATTTTTAAAAGGAAACCTTCCAGCTTTCATTTTAGCCTTTAAAAGAAGAATTACATTCATACAAATAATAGAAATAATAAGTGTTTATGTACATTTTAGATAGCTTAACTGAAGAATTTCCATCTAGGAGTAGAAGTGGGGGGAAATGAGCTGCAAGACAAATACAATATAACATGACCATAACGAACTAAAACAAGGTCTGAAACATGGACCGGGGTGTTTGTATTATGATGTATTTAAATAAATTCACATTCTTTCCTCACTTTTCATTACTGTTTTATTTGTCTCATTTGATTCTTACCAATCTCCATTTTTAAAATGTGAAAAATTAAACTTTTTCTTTAGCACATATTTTTAGGAAAATTAAAGAATAATAGCTTTTCAGAACTTATATATAATATTACATTGTTCATGTTGTCTCATGTTGAATTAAATTTTAGGGCAGAGCATCTGTTAAAAACCATAACTTTCTATTTTTCAATTGCCTTTGGTGGCAGAGGAAGAGTGCCTAATACAGGTGCTTAATATACAAGTTTCAAAAATATCAGATTAAAATGACATAAAAATGAAGTTTCAAATATGTATAATTGAAATGGCAAAGCATCTAAACATATGACACGATTTGATGTAACACTTTACCATCTCTTGTCCAAGTGTCAGGGAAACATTTTGCTGACAAAGCTCTGGGTTCTCTTGAGCAAAATTTATAATATCATCAATATCTTGAATTTGACTGTGTCCCCAAACATACTTATTACTATACTAATGGACAGAATATAGCTTGGATTTTTCAGGAAAGCTGTGGATGTGCTTGTCTGAATAGGTTGCCTAGTTCTCCATTGCCCAATAACACAATGAAGATCTTTGTTCATTATCCTTTCTAAGTTATTAGTTTCTGTGAGAAACTAATTCTCACTAAAGGGTTGGAGAAACAATATGAAATTGCAGTAGATCCATCCCATTGTGGTGCAGCACTTGCTGAGACCAAGGAATCTGCATTTGCCAACACACATCTCTTTTGTACCACCCCCCACCTTATTGACTTGCTTTCTGAAACTCCTGTGCTAGTGCTGGGGATTATGCTAGCCTATTGATCTACATAATATCACGCAATACCAAAGCATACTGCTGCCTGCAAAGGATAGTGCAGGGGCAGGAGGGCAGATGGAATTTGCCTGGACTAGAAGCTTTGGGTGAAACTTGGTAAAATCATTACCTCAGGAATTGTATTTTCCCTCAGGTAACTTACACTGGGAGGGTTAGCTCACAATTAAAAGAAACCCAGCAGCCCCAAAATTCTGTAAGTATCCATTATTATTTAGCAAACTTTCTGTTTCTTGATGTTTTGATTCCCTTTTAATTATGGAAAAATGGACTTCCTACCTGCTACATGAAACTGAGGTATTTTTCATGAGAAATGGGAGCTTGCATTGAATTCGTCAAGGTAAAAGCCAAGTACTGTATGTTTGCCTTGTAAATGTTATATAGTGAAGTCCTTTTGGTTCTAAGAGTAATAAAAATGGTGGCTTAAAGAAAATCACAAGGCACTGAAGAAATGTGCTGTACAGTGTCAATCTTGTAACAGTAAGAGGGAGCAGGGAAATGTTCTCCACTCATGGGTACCTATTATATCACTGAAATATGCTCCAGTCCAAGACAGCTGTTGTCTGTTAAAGAAACAAAAGGTATCTTATTTGTATCATGTGAATTTTAAAGCTGTTCCAGTGTTGTAGTTTAAATTGTACAATTGTTTATATGGTGCGGTACTTTATCTCAATATAGTATTACAGTGTAATTTAATTATGAATGTATATATTTCAATAACTATATATGTTGCTATTCACAAAAACATCAGAGCGGTTTATAACAATTATGCATTAGAACATACAGTGAAAACAATATAAAATAATTAAAAATCAGAAAGCAGATAGCTATAATGGAAAAAGTGTATTCTTAATTGACTTCATAAGCCTGATGGAATAGAAAAATTTCAACCTTAATAATTCAACAAGCTTATACAAAATTAAATCTTAATTACTACATGAATTCTTGTAGCTTGCAGTATTTTGCATGACTTATCTTTCAAATAAGGAGTGACTCTGGAATTTTGCCGGGAGTGGGGTGGGGAGGTACTGATAAGAAAGCTGTAATAAAACAAAAGGAAGTGGTGAAGTACTTTTGGCATGTGTTAAACTATCAATTGGAAGGGAGACACAGTTATTGGAGTAGTCATTACATAGCTGGCTTCTGGACAGTCCAGAAAACTCAGAAATGGATTGTTGGAATGTAACCTAATCTACATGCATAACCCAGGTAATAAGTTCGCTCTTTTTAGACACCCAACATGCAAGCACTAAACAGTTTAAAAACAAAATGTGACACCTTCAGTTTATCGAAGCAAAGTTTTTGCTTAACGTCTGTAGGAACAAGCTCTGAAGGAAAATGGCTGGTAGGATTTTCATTTGTAACAGAGAAATGTGACATGCCTTTAAGTTTGTTACAACTACGGTTTATTTGCATTTGTCTGGGTTATTTTATATATGTTCATCATGACTGTGGCTAAACAATGACATTAATTTTATATTGCATATAACATGTGCTGCCTGAATGCTACATCCGGCAACCCATAGACTTTGAGCTGCTTCTGCCATTATTAATTGAACAACGCATTGTGTTATCCAGTTACCATTAGGTATCTTGCTTGTGGAAGCGATCAGTTAAAGAACACTTTTCATAAAAATGTGGGTGTCTTTCTCCCCTCAGTGCATTAGACTGATTAGAACACCACCTGGTTATCCCATTGTGGTTGTGATGAGCTAGGTAAATCGCAACCTGTTAAAAGTTTACAGGTCACTTCATAGAGTCAAGAACAGACATTTTATGGCCTTCTAATGAGCCATTAAACTGGAGAACAGATAATTAAATACAGTGCTCTGGTAGAATTAGCATAGTAGTGACTGCAGCTCTCTGATTTCCAGGTGCCTCAGAAGACTATGAAATCATTCTGGGAAGCCTCTTCAAGTCCAGGTTAGTCCTCTTTATTCCTCTTGCCACCCCATTTTGTGACTGTGCTAGTTTGCCCATGGGTGACTGGAACTGAGAACATCTTTCCTAAACTGATTGAGCCTAGTTTCCCTGAGGAAAAGCATCATTAAAATGTACCCCGATTTTTCCAAGGCTTGGCAGCCAGTTACCTAAATTAGGTGCCAGCTGAATACAAATAAAAGTTAGTCATAATAGCCAGTAATTTCTGTAGCCTAGTTTAACATACGCTTCTTTATTTTACCAATAATTACTTCCCAGGAAGTATTTAAAGATGCACAGTACCACTCCCCCTCGGAAGAAGAGGCAGAGCCAAACTTGAGAAGCCATCACAATCCCCTTCTCAGCATCCTTAAGAGGGTTAATCTCTTGTAGGTGTACTGAGGTTTGCAACCTTACAGTTAACTTTACCCATAAGTCTAAAGTAGTGTATGCTTATTGAAAAACTGGGATAGCTCGATCAGTAGAGCATGAGAGTCTCAAGGTGGTGAGTTCAAGCCCCACATTGGGCAAAAAGATTTCTGCGTTGCAGGGGGTTGGACTAGATGACCTTTGTTGTCCCTTCCAGCTCCACAGTTCTGTGATTCTGTGTTCTTCACAAGAATAATTTACTGCCTGCCCAACATTAGTACTAATAAAATGCAACATAAAAAGTGTTAATAGTGGCTTGTTGATGGTGTCCTATTTCAGAAAACCTTTTATCTTATACAGTGGGACCTCGGGTTACATACACTTCAGGTTACATATGCTTCAGGTTACAGACCCTGCTAACCCAGAAATAGTACCTCAGGTTAAGAACTTTGCTTCAGGATAAGAACAGAAATCGGGCTCTGGTGGCGTGGCGGCAGCAGAAGGCCCCATTAGCTAAAGTGGTGCTTCAGGTTACGAACAGTTTCAGGTTAAGAACGGACCTCCGGAATTAATTAAGTACTTAACCTGAGGTACCACTGTATAGAAGAATTACATGCAGATGATATACCCCTGTACTCCTATTTCTGGCACAGCCTTTCAGATCCTGCGGTTGGGTTCAAAAATGCCATCCAAACATCACAGACTTGTACATGCTTACATGGGCATAGCCAGGATTTTTGTTGGGGGGAGGGCAGGCCTTTTGTTAGGTAGGCAGAACCTCAGTTAGCTATGTATTTTTATTGATTTGTATTGGTTAGGGGGGGCAGCTGCCCCTTCCTGCCCCCCTTGGTCCATGCATGCTTATGCGGAAGTAAGTTGATGCCCAGTGTATGTTTGTAGGACTGCAGGCTAACAGGCTTCCCACCCCAATTTTATTCTGTATTCCCACCCCACCCCCCAGTGTTCTGCATACTCTCCCTTTAGGAATTCTGATGCAACATAGCCTGTTGAGATTGATATCAACCATAGACACGAACTCGACTCGCATTTCCTTCAACTATTGAAGGAAAAGGAAGCTGGGTGGGGATGTAGATTACCGTAGTTCCAAGAGTTTGCTTTTTCATTTGCCGGCCTAGGGGCTGCTGGAGTTAATTCTGCTGCTGTATTGCGGGTTGTATTAGGCGCTTGCAAAATCAAGTATATTGTTAAAACAAAACCTTAGAGGTTTGAACTGTATAGAGCCCACACCATCTTCTTTCCAGAGAATCTCTGATCTACGCTTAGTACCCCCGCTTTGGGCGGATTAATCACAGACCAGGACGGGTTGGGGGACCACCCCTCCCAGCCAGTGCTAGCCTACCTTTCCCCTTATCCGCCTCTTGATTCTGCCTCTTTCCATCTCCAACCCCTGTTCCTAGTGCTGGCCAGCCGGAAGGCATCAACACGACTCCCCCCGCCCTTTTTTAAGCTAGCTATCTTCCATGTCGCCGCAGGCCAAGTGGTGGTTCCTTTATTGCGTTCTTCCCGAAACTAGTTTACAGGGTCAAACTCATTCTCGCTCATCTGTTTTCTGAATTTATTGGCCAATAAATCACGGAAGAATCTCCCGGCCGGCAGGCCAGCTAACTTTCTGGTCGACGGGTGGGTGGAATTCTGCGCGCGCTTACCTGGGAGCAAGCCTCCCTCCGCCAGAGTGGCGTTTACTTCCGAGTAGACAGTGCCCTGGCTTGCCCTGTGAAGCCTGAACTTTTTGCAGCCGCCTTTTAGCGCCGATCACTCTTCCCAGTTACGCTTAGCGAAATTCGCCTTCGATGCCTCGACGGTGAGCCTCCGAAAAGGAACTCCTGCAAGATGCTCCCCTGCGTTGAAAAGGCAAAAGTAAAAGCTGCCGACGGACGCGGAGCCACCCCGGTGGAGCTCCGAGTAGTCAAAGCGCCCTAGCGCCGTCGTTTCCACTGCCCCGGACTTACCTATTGAAACAGGGTGACCGCATCGATCGCTTCGGCTTAGGTGGTGAAAGCTACGAATGCACGTGAATGCAGCCTGAACGTGTGAACAGGCTCCGCCGCACAACGCAGTGGGACAGGCGATGAATGCATTGTGGTGTTGCGGGTTGTTGTTTTCCCTCACCTGCTTGTCATCGCTGGATGAACACGAATGCTCCCTTCTCGCACGGCATTTTTCCATCATCGCATTTCCCCGCTCTCTCTACCATGTGAACAGTGCAATCTGGCGCATCTTCCATCCGAAGCAAATTCCATTGAGTTAAACGGGGCTTGCCAACATACTGCCTTCCTTCCAGTGGCTCTTGAACGCCAACTCTCGTCAGCCCTAGCCGGTGTGACCAGTGGTTAATGTCAAGTCTGGTGGTAGTTCTAGAGAGGGTGACATCGTTGGTTCCTCCGTCCTCACACGTATGTGTAGTGTTGCAACTAAGATTATACATAAATTACTCAGGAGTAAGCGTCCTTCAGTTGTATGCCCATGCATAGGATTGAAGCCGTGATGTAGCAATGCTGCTTTTTCCTTTTTTGTTCCTTAGCCATAGCTATATTCATTTCCTGATCTCTGAATGCATATCCCCCATGTGCTCCGTTGTCGTCTTTAGCTGGAGCCACGCGGCTCCCTGAACGCCGATGTATTTGAAATATGACACTTCGCGGGGTTGGCGGGCAATAGGAGCCCCGAAACTGTCTCTCTTCCCCTCACTTTGGGCTTGGGGATTAAATTATCTTTCGAAAGGTGCCACGCCTACCGGAGTAACCACAGCTCGCGAGGTTAAATTAGAAACGGCGGTGGTCGTGGTGCTTATTAGTATGGCATCGATTTCTCGAGAATATCAGCCTGCAAACTCAGGCATGTTTACTTGGGATCCCATTATCTTACTCCTAAGTCAACGTGATTATGGTTTTCAGCGCAGCTTTGCTAAATAGACCAAAGGTTTTGCTAGATTTAAAGGCGCTGCAGAAGGACTCTTGGGTCTCGCTGTGAGACAACGTGCCTACATCTCCGATAGCTTCTGAATCGAATGGTTCCTCGTTGCTTAACGGATTTACCCTAATATATACGCACCTGTTTTGTGTGTGTTTGGTGGGAGTCCAGGGAAAGTAGAAATTGTGCGGAAAGGGGGAATTGGTTCCCCCCCTTTGCTTTTCTTACGCTCCAGATAAGGAAGCTTGTCTTCTTGCTAAGCTAAAATATAAGGAAAAGGGGAATTCTCTCAACATTCTTCAGGGTACGCGTTGCTTTGAAGTTTTTGCTTTGTCCGACGTGGGGTGGCTGTGTCGCCATACTTCTCTCGTAGGGAATCGAAGCCGCGTACGAAAGCACGTGTCTTTCGCGCCTCTTGTGCATTTCCGCGGACTTTGCGCAGATGAAAGATCCGTTCCTAGTTTTCCGAACGTCTTTGGCAATATGAAGAGGCAGCCCCCTTAAAGCAATCTTGCAGTGCGGGACACAGTAAAGAAGCAACTCTCACAATGGGTGGTTCCAGGAATCGGATCATTTCAGAAACGTCGAGACTTTGTTGTTGTTGTTGTTTGGGGGGTGACTGTAAAATATAAGCCAGGAAAGGAGGAGAAAATAGGACGCGCGCTCCCCCCCCCCCAAAATGAGCCGATGATGGCCATAATTCAGCAAAAGCTAATGAAGACTGGGGGTGGTTCCTATGCCTTCCTTCGCACGGCACATTAAGACTTACATTTTGAGAGAGGGTCTGGTAACTTCAAGAAACAACTGTGCGTAGGTCGAGGGCGCTTTTGCTTGCGCGTTTGGTGTGAGCGGGGTGGGGCGGAAGCCAATTTCGTGTGGCCTCTTTTCTTCTTCTTTTTGAAACTTGCCTTGGGCGTCAGCGTAACGTACAGGCACAAATTAGTCTTCCCTGTGGTATTTAAACTGCCCTCCTCTGTCAACTGTCATTGGAGGGAGAAGCCGTTTCCTCGTACAGCTTTAGCCTCCCCCCGCCCCCTTGGAAAGTCCAAACTATGGACAAGGACAAATTTATCTGTAATTATAGGCGCATACAAAAGCGGACGAACAAGCGGGCGACGGAACTTGGTATCCCAAGGCTACTTTAGGAGAGATTCTACTAGGTGTTAAATATGGTGATAGCTGGACAGTGTAATTATTATTAATAATAATTTATTCAAAGGAAAAGGCTACAGAGGTTCTATGCGTTGTGAAAATTCATCGACGTAGACCTGGATAATATATAGTGGGGTCTGGGGTGCAGAGAAAGAGAGCGGCTCATGCTTTCAGGTCACTAAAGGAGAGCGGTGAATGCGGAACAGCCAGCAGCAAAGGGAATTGAAGAGGGGAAACTGAAAATCGGTGTGTGCAAAACAAGAGTGCCTCTGAACATGTGCCGATTGCTTTCCATTAACCTAGCTTGGATGGACACTTTCCTTGCAGAAATGTTTTCTGGAGGAGCGCAGAGGAGGGCTGGGAGAGGGAAGCCTTTTCCAGGGAAGGGTGGCTTTGCTGGGCGCCGGCAAGTCTCAGAGGTCAGCTATGGAACAGTTCCGGTTTGTAGGAAGCCTGCGGGCAAGAGAGAAGCGCCCTCTCCCTGAGATTCTGCCGCTCCGGGTCTGCTTTTATAGAAACCAGGGGCAAAATAATAATAAATAATAATAAAAACCCGGGATGCTCGGTTTCCTCTCTCAGGACCGCTGCGACGGCATCGGGGGTGGCGGGGAGCGCTTTAGTTACAGGCGGGCAGCAGAGCTTATCCCCGCTTTGCTTCGATCCCCCCTCCAAACCGGTTCATGCTGCGCCGCCACCAGAGGATGCAGCGAGATGCTGGCCCGAAAGACGGGCGTCGAAGTTTTCTCTCTTTGATCTGAGCACGTGCATTCCCAGGGAAGCCTCGCTTAGGAAGGACGGGGGGTGGAGACTGGAAACGAAAGAAGGAACCCAGTGGACACCGCTGGGCAACCCAACCCGATCCCTTGCAGACAGAGGCGCCCCTGCGCTTTGTAAAGCTCTTGTGCAGGCCAGGCGGGTCAGTCTGGTGGAAGTAACGTAAAAACTTCCTGGGTTTCTACACACAGACTCTTCCGAATTTTTGCTGGTTCTGCGCGCTCTCTCTCCACTTGATTTCTCTGTTCTCTCCCTTCCCCACCGCGTTTCGAGTTAGGAAGTTTGCGAGAGTTCCCAGTTGGCTCCGGCTCTCTACCTTCCACGGAACTTAAAAGGCCGAGGTCCGTGGCAGGAAATGAATGAGCCGATAACATCTGACACCAGTGACCAGTCCGCTGACCCCCAGCCTTAATTCCGCTAAGACTGGAGGCCTTCAAATTTGGGCAAGCGCGCCTTTCGTCGAATAGCGCCGCCTCTGCTTTTCAGATACTGCTGCTTATGGTTTCCTACGTCTTACTGTTGCACACTTTGTAATTATTTCCTGAGTTAAAAGGGAAAGCTACTCTTCAGAAATTAGTCATCGTTGCTGAATCAGACGCTAAATGTCCACAGTTCAAACTTCTCTCCCTCTTTTTTACATGTCTTGGAGTTGCCTTTTGAGAGAATTCCTAGAGTTCCTGCATGTTTACTCTTAAGTAAGTTGCACTGTATTCAGTGGGGCTTACTGTCCTGAAAGTGTGGTTAGGATTGCAGTTAAAGGCGCCACTCCTTGCACAGGTTGTCATTTCACACACACACACACACAGAGAGAGAGAGAGAGAGAGAGAGGATGCTGAGGAATATTTTGAACTGAGTTTGCAAAACATTACCCGACAATTACGTTTTTTCCTTACCATCCCTAGCCAAAGGAAGCACACATTGCATTGCCTTCTGAGACAATGGAAGCCGGGCTGTTGCCGTTGTAGGCAAGAGAACTGCATAAAGTGAGAAAGCAAGAGTGTTGCTACATAACTTTATGGAAATCGTTTGACCTGTCAAAAGGTACTCTGAAACATATTCATCACTTTCCTAAAGGCAAAAACCAGTCTTGTTTATAATGAGACATTCGTTCGTGGGCTTGATGTCTCTAGGAAACCTCATGCTATAAATGTGCAAGTCTTTGGTGACGAAGGTTCAGTGACACCAGACTTTGAGAGACGTGAAAGCCTGTCGTTCGAATTTCGCAAAACAGCACCCGGAAGAGAAGGCACACAGATCCATTTGTCTTATCCCGCTGTTGCTAGAAGCGTGTAGAAAATAACTACAGTATTTGCTCCCCTCTGCCCCCCAAACAAACCATCCTCCAGCAACGCGCATCTCCGCTCCGCCCATATCAAGCATATAGCACTTTAAATAAAACAAAGCTCTGACTGTCCCCCTTCCTGAAAATGGAGAATGCACCTATCTGTCCAATTACACGCGCAATGCCGGGCTGCAGAGGCCATGGATTTCAATGAAGCGCGCAGACCGATTCTGTACCTGGAAAGGGCAAGCTCCGTGGATTCAGCGCAGGGCACCACTCCGGCGACGCAGGGCGAGGAGGAGGGGCCGGGGGAGGGGCGGCAGGCGCAGCCGACGCCGCTGGGCGGAGGGAGGCCGGTCGAGCGCCACTCTTGAAATAACCAAGAGGAAATTTACAGCTGAAGACGGGGAAGGAATGTCCTGATCTCGGGCGCCTGCTCCACTGAAGCCCGCGACGCGTGCATTTCTTTCATTCAAGCAGAAAACCGCCCTCGTGGCACGAATGTTAAGCGGGGATCACCTCGGTGCCAAAAAATAAAATCGCGGAAAGAATGCCCCTGCCCCGCAAAACAACCAAAAACGGGAGAGGGAAGAGTAAATAGGCTCTTTTAGCCAGTCCAGAGGCCTTCTGTGTTTGTTCAGACTGCCTGTCGCCAGTTCTAAAACAACGGCGGGCAACCTTGCAAACGCATAAAAGCATATTCAGGGCAGATCAGCAAACTGGGCGGAGGGAGGGAGAGTGGGCAGAAGAGGAAGGAGAAAATCTATCTTGCAACCTGTCAAGCCGCAACCGTCCAAACTTTAGGCTGGTAGAGCACGAGAAAATTTTTGTTTTCTTACTTGGCTTGAGTGGTGAGACCGGGGGCCTGAGAGCACTTTATTCGGGTAGAAACGCCGAGGAAATAAATTGCGGGTGGGGGGAAGGCTCTAGATCCATGTGCTTAAAAATTGGGGGGGGGGGACTCGCAATGGAGCGGGAGGGGGAAAACTCTGGAACAACACTTCCATTATTTTTTCTGAAATATATCGATCAAGATATCAATTTTTACCACGTACTTGTTCCAAGTGTCAGTTACAGATAGGTAGCCGTGTTGGTCTGCCTTAGTCAAAATAAAAAAAATCCTTCCAGTAGCACCTTTAAGACCAACTAAGTTAGTTCTTGGTATGAGCTTTCGTGTGCAAGCACTGAAGAAGTGTGCTTGCACACGAAAGCTCATACCAAGAACTAACTTAGTTGGTCTTAAAGGTGCTACTGGAAGGATTTTTTTTATTTTGTTCCAAGTGGTGAAATGAATATTATAATGGAGACTGAGCGCGCGTGTAATTCCTGTTAATGGTGGTTCGGTCTTTTATTTTGGAAAAGGAATAAATTTGGGACCGCACAGGGAAAGTGTTACGAGTAGTGTCATATGGCTGGCGGACTCCTAAACGCCAAGAAACGGGATGTGCGTCCAAGCGCCGCTCGCAGGCCCAGCTTATTCCTCTTCCCTTTGTTTTCTCACTCCTCGCTCGCTCGTTTCCTCGGGATTCCCCCACCCACCTCCGCGCTTTGCTTCCGTATTTCTGGCAAATTCTCTCTCTCTCCCCCCCCCGTCTGCGCTTTTCTAGGGTCTCTCCCCCCGCCCCCAACCTCCTGGAGAACAATCGTTGCTGATGGAGGCTCCGCTCCCTGCACCGCTCGGCTTGCAAGCTGGCCTCTTATTTAGGAAGTCATTAATCACATCCCCTTCCCCCGGAACGCGATGGCCGAGGAACCTGCGCATCGCAGCGCAACCCCCGGGCGCCTCCCCGCCCCCTGATGGCCGCCCTTAAAGGCTTCGGAACGCGAAAGGCGAACGGAGGTGCTATCGCGTTTCCGGTGGGCGTTTCAGAATTGAATAGGTAATGAGCTGGGGGGGGGGAGGAAGCGGCTTTCACCGTGGATCATGCCTATACACTATGCCTGCGTGCCATAGGAATATGCTTCACATACCACTTATGTTTAGCGCCTATAATTTGTATGTCAGTTCAAAGCTGCTTAAAAGCGGGCGCTCCCCCCCTTTTAGTTCACGTGGTATGTGTCTTTTCAGCAGTATGTGTGATCTTAATGGGGCGGATATGGACCGTAGAATTGGAAGGGGACCCGAGGGTCATCTAGTCCAACCCCCATTGCAATGTAGGTATCTCGACTAAAGCAGATATCAAACCTCTGCTTAGAAACCTCCAAGGAAAGAGAGCCTACCGCCTACTCTATCCGATGCTGTTTCAGTTTGACGTGGTTTTTTCTTCTATGTATGATATATGCCCTCAACCCATTAGCGGATTTTGTGTACCTATATCGACAGTGGTGGGGGGTGGAATATCTTTGCTTTCCCACCAACAGGCACCTTTTAATTTGTAATGCTCCCGCGCCCCATATGGGGCGGGACGCTCCATTAAACTCGGTGGGGCTTACTTTTGAGGAAACATAAAGGATTACGCTGTCAACCTATTAAGATACCGACCCTATGCTTGGAAATAAATAAAGAAAATTATTACGCATGGCCCTGCTAAAGTAAGTCCCACTGTGTTCAGTGAGGTTTCTATTTTATTAGCATTCGTCAGGTAAATGTGCATAGGATTAAATCGCGGCCTCATACATCCCATAATCCCCCGAGTTCCTTTCAACGGGATATAGCTTGCATCCTTACGCCTAAGGCTGCAGTCCTCAACCCACTTACCTGGGAGTAAGCCCCAGTGAATTGAGTAGGACTTACTTCCGAGCAGAGATAATGGCTAGGATTGCGCTGTAAATGGATGAAACAAATAGCGCGTTTAGGATTGCCCCTTTCCCCGGTTTCAGGCTAGGTAATTCTATCGACTACTTTGTGGATCAGCCTTCAAATATGAGATCTTCAGGCGCGCTTGTCGGCCAACGATGCGCGCGCCCGCCGCGCAAGTGCCCCAAGCCGAGGGCCATTATTGGCATTTGCACGTGGGCAGCGAAAGATCCGCCGCTATATTGGCAGCGCCGCAGCTGTAGTGCCCGCGAATCTCTCTCTCGAAGAGACACGCCCCGCTCCTCCAACCGGCGCCCGGATCTACGTAGCGAAACGTGCCCAGCCGCGGCCAGGCGAGGGTGTTTTGAAATTCCGCCGTTCATTCATAAATTATTGCGGTGTGTCAAGCCCGCTCGAAGTGCCGATTGGCTGCTCCTCCTCCTCCTCGCCGAACCCCCTCCGAGCAGCCGAGGTGAAATTAGTAGCAAGCAGGCATGTAATTGACGGAGTCACGTGCGCGCAGGGGCCCAGAAACTGAGCGAGAGCGCGGCCGGGGGCGGGGGATCACGAGAGGGCAAAGCGCAGGAGAGCGGAGCGGGCGAGCGCTCGAAATCAAGATGTTAAGCTGAGTCAAAAGACTCCCGCGAGCCGGCCAGGGGGAGCAGAGGGCCGGTGGGGCAACATGGCCGAAGGTTATTCCCCCCCCCCATCCCCGGCCAGCCCAGCTCTTGTTTTGCCTAGGCTTTTTGTTGTGCTAGGTTATACTTTCCACCGTTTTCTTAAACATACATACAAGAAAAGGAATGTACTACTGAATAAAAATTAAAATAAATGATCGCTGATTTTTTTTAAAAAAATAAAATCAAGGACGTGGGGGGGGGCACTTCTGTGGTTGTGGGTGGGAGAACCTATTGTGGGCGAGCTTTCCCCAGTGCTCTGCCCCGCCCCCTTCGATTCACCCAACTTGAAAAGCTTTCCTAGGGGGCTTTTCTGTTCGAATTGTTCCTGTGCGATTGAGCAAGCAGTGGCCAGGAGGGGGAAAAGAAAGGGGGGGGGAACGAGGAAACTTTTGTACACCTGCCCCCCTCCTTTCTCTCCTCGAGTCCAGATTAAAGTGATTCCGGAGTGGGAGGGGGGATTCGGCGCAGGAAGGCTAGGGAAAGGCGCGGAGCGCGCTCGGAGAAGAAGGAGAAACACGCCGCTCGCTGCTGGATGGGCCGCTCCAAGTGCTTGCGCAATCGCCTCCTCTCTCTCTCTCTCTCGGCTCGGCTCGGCCCCCTCCCCTCCCTTCCCCTCCTCCTCCTCCTCCCACCTCGCCTGGCCAGGCAGGGCTCATTCGCCTGCGAATTCCTCTGGGGAGGGATGGGATCGGTGCTCAACCAGCAGTACCCAAGTAAAGTATCGCTTTCTGGGGTGGTTTATGTGGCTGAAAGATGGAGTTAAAGGGCAGGATCGCACGTATGTACAGAGCAAACGTGGGCTGGGCTGCTGCGTGTGGGGGGAGTGTGAGAAATAGAAGCGGAGTGAGTCACAGCAGATGCTGCCTTTCCTTCGACAGTGCCCTGAAGCTTTGGAGGTTATTGATGTGTGTGTGTGTGTTTAAATTTTTTTTTTTTACTACTTCCTCTGTGACTTTGGTATACTTAATGTTTTTGTGGGTAGGGGAAAAACAAAGGTTGGTTTCGTAATGTTTCTTCGTGCGTGCATGTGTTTTTGTGTGTCATCTGTAGCAATCGTTCTTGTACAAGCGCCAAGGAGATGTTACTAGAATTTAATTCTTTCCCTTTTTGTGTGTGTGTACGTACGTCCTTGTTCTCCCGCAATCTCCTCTTCAAATCAGCGGGGGCGCGTAAAGGTGGAGATGAGCCCGGGAAATTGCCGGAACAAGAAGAAGAAGAGGAGGAGGAGGAGGAAGAAGAAGAATCCCAGGTTTTGCACGGAACAGGCCATTGCAAGTGGTTTAATGTGCGAATGGGGTTCGGATTTATTTCCATGCTCAACCGCGAGGGAAGCCCCTTGGAGACTCCGGTTGATGTCTTTGTACACCAAGTAAGCCCGTTTTGTTGTTTTAGTCGAATCTCAGCCCCCCACCCTACCCCACCCATTTCGCTCTAACCCATGCCTTCGTTTTATGTGGTCTAAAAACCCCTTCTTTAAATGCTTCCGTAGATGTTTGTGAGCTCTGTTTAAAGCCAGCTTCAGATAGCAGTTTCTGTTTGCCATCCAACCGCCCTCCCCCCACAAATGAGATCGGTATCCATGACTTGTTGGTCCTGTAGAAAGAAAAGTGTACCATCTCAACAGGTTTGTTTTTTTTTTAGTACAAAGTCTTGCTTTTGTTTAGCGTTCTCTTGCTTTGTTTGTGGGTGGATTGAGTTTTAGTTGTTTTTCGTGATGGAAGAGATTCTTCTCTGCTAAAATGATAGTAGAAAAAAAAGCAAGTCACCTAAATGACTCCCAGGCTGCAGCTCTGTGCATACTTATCAGAGTTAACAGTGGGACTTAATGTTTCAGTAAACATGCGCAGGATGTGCTGATAACTTTCCCCACGGTGAAAATTAAGATCCTTTTAAGTGTTGTGGGCTCTTTCTTTCTCTTAAAAAAGCTAGATAGTGTTGCAGTTTGTTTTTATGATGCTTATGTTCAGATCAAACAGTAGTGCACAACTTGTATTTGTTTTGCTGCAGTGTAGTGTGGATATTGAAAGAGTTCGTATAGTGGACTATGATACATTAAAGGATCACTGGTGTTTTGTGTTTTTGGGGTGTGTGGAGGTCTTCTGACTGGAAAACATTTTCCTGACATGTATAAGACCCTTGTCTCCTTAAGGGCAGAAAGCTCAAAAGCCAAAGTACAAGAGGTGGCTATTGTCTTCATATATGTGTATATAAAAGCAAGACCAAGCTAATGTTGATATTTACTATAAAATCATTACAGTAATAGTGGGAATGTAACAAAACAAAACAAAAAACCTGTGGCATGTGTGTGTTCTTAGAACTGTCTTCTTTACCCCTTGATTTTCTGAGCCCT
Source organism: Podarcis pityusensis (assembly GCF_964106645.2). NCBI lineage: Eukaryota > Metazoa > Chordata > Lepidosauria > Squamata > Lacertidae > Podarcis > Podarcis pityusensis. The sequence continues at coordinate 48,954,976 of NC_138026.1, forward strand.
GAAAAGCAGTAGTAGTTCAAATCTGAATTGGAGTGTTCTTTTTATTGCAGTAATCTCAAAAGGGTAAATTATTGGGTTACTCATAGAATGAAATACCCTTAAGCCTAAATATATTTTGCTAAACTTCAAACTGATTTAAATAGAAGTCCTTAGCCCCATATGTGCTTACTATTGCTTATAGTTTGTTTTCAGAACATGGATAATGTTTGACTTGTGACCACATGAGAACTGCTAAAAACAGCCTTAAGTTTTGTAATGGTGGTAGTCCTTTTCTAGCAAACTGACACATTCTTGTGCTTGCCTTTAATCTGTGTGTACATATATCATTCCTGAAACCCTAGTTTGGTCCAAGCACTGCACAGTTTGGGAGTCCCCCTCGTCTATTTTGTGGGTCCTATTTATAATAATAGAGCAGACTTTAAGGTAACTGAAAAATAAGGACACGTGACCTCAGTTTTAAAACCACTTACAGTTGCAATATTCAGTGAAATTGCTCTGGAATTAGTGACTTTATAATTTCTATTTCTAACAATAAAATTGGATAATGATCTCCTGAGATTGGGTATCTGTTTTCTAATCTAGAAGTGTTACTTCCGTATAATTTTAAACTTTCAGTTTGACATTAGCACATGAAAGCTGCTCCTTTTCTTATGTGTCTTTCTGAAATATAAGTACTGAAGCTGTTGTCAGTGTTGATTGCTAGCAGCTTCTGGGCTTTGCTCCTGTTCTCCCCCCCCCCCCCCCGCCACCTTGACCTTTCTTTAGGTCACTGTATTGAGGTTTACAATCCTACATGCTTATCATGGTATATATGAAGGAATGTTTTTCTGATCATATGCAGTATTATTTTCTTTGCTCTTCAGTATGAGAATCAGAAATCTTTACAGCATAAATGCGTTTGATAAGATCACTCATTGAGCTGATCATGCAGCTGGATCAGTGCTTTCTGACTTCAGTGCTACTATTCTACTGCTGGAATAATATCTGCTTGTGGTGGACCATTCATTTGGCTTTGAGAACTGCAGTGGCAAGACTGGTGTCACACACAGCCCTCTTCCAGGGTTTTTTTTGGATTCTGAACAATGTGTTATGTTTGGAGGTAGAATATACTACTGGCTGTTGGTATACATTTTAAAACAGACTTTGGTAGAAAGGAATATTTTTTTAGAAGAGTGCATTTGATATCCCACCTTATCACTAAGACTGAAGGCAAATATTTTTTTATCTCATATATTCTCTTGCAGATACAGTGATGCAAGTCATAGTTAAACCCACTATATAAAAATGGAACTGAGATAAATACCCTGTGTTTACTCTCTCTGTGTCTCACTCACTCACTTAGTCATCACATGATAGCTGCAACAATCACAATTGTATGTGAAAGAGCAATCATGGAATCAAATGCCACAGTTTGAGGATTTTCTATCATTTTAACTACAATCTCCACTGAAACACACACACTACTGCTTGTCAGGTGATACATTTTCAAGTGGTGTAGGTGCATATGTGACCTGGCACCCAATAATTTTTTTGTAAGTGGAGTATATGAATCCATATATGGAGCCAGTGTGGTATAGTGGTTAAGAGCGGTGGACTCGTAATCTGGTGAACCTGGTTCGCATCCCCGCTCCTCCACATGCAGCTGCTGGATGATCTTTGGCTAGTCACACTTCTCTGAAGTCTCTCAGCCTCACTCACCTCACAGAGTGTTTGTTGTGGGGGAAGATGGGAAAGGAGCTTGTTAGCCTCTTTGAGACTCCTTAAGGGGATATCAAGTCCAAACTCCCTCTTCTTCTTCAATGATCCCTTCTCCATGTACTGAACCATGGTGGCTATAAGGAAGAAGGTAATTAAATAAACCTGCTCGAAAAGATATTTATTTATCTATTTGTTGCAAACATTTATAGTATGCAGTAAGCAAAGCAAAGCCAAAACCAAGAGATAAATATAAATGTGAAGGAATATGTTAACTCTCTATAATATGTGTTACTAGTATTGTCATCTAAGTCAACAATAGCATCTCTTGAATACTGTACAGTGGTACCTCGGGCTACAGACGCTTCAGGTTACAGACTCCGCTAACCCAGAAATAGTACCTTAGGTTAAGAACTTTGCTTCAGGATAAGAACAGAAGTTGTGAGGCGGCGGCAGCAGGAGGCCCTATTAGCTAAAGTGGTGCTTCAGGTTAAGAACAGTTTCAGGTTAAGAACGAACCTCCAGAGCGAATTAAGTTCTTAACCCAAGGTACCACTGTATGTGTATTGTGAATGTTCATAATGGACTGTCTTCATGATACATGCAGCATTTTGATGTAGCAGTTCTGTGCTACCAAGGGGTTGTTTTGAGAAAATATTGAATAGATAGAAAAGTTGTTTTCAGTTGTGTTTAGCAGCATGTCTGGAAGTATTTAAGAAATTAACTGCTTATAATTGTGTAGGCATTTGGAGATATTTTTGCTTGTGGAAAAATGTTCAGAAATAATGGCAATAGTTGGAAATAATGTTCCTGCATTGCCATGGTTTAATAGAAAGTATGTTTTGCCAGCATAACTGGGACAAAAACAGTACTGAGGTATTGAAGTGAACATGCTGAATTGGTCAAAAGGAGGATAATTTTGGAGGAGGGAATGAGACAATTTGTACACATAAACTCTATTCATAAGTTTTGGAGCAAACACAAGTGAGTTTAAAGTGGTGGGGGAGTGAGGCATGCATGCAGCCCATACCCCCATTTATCCATGCCTACATCATCTCCACTTCAGACCTTCCTACATTCAATGTCATGGTCTGAAAGAGGATTCTAAGTATGTCTGGGTGAACATGCTAATTCAGATATTCATGATGAATGCCTGCAACATCGTTTGCATGTGTGGACATTGTGGAACCTCCACACCTTAATCCCACATTTCTTTGACCTGAATTCATAAAGAGGGCTATATTATTTAAGATATAATCTTAATTTCAGCAAAATTGGAACGAATTATATGATGATTCTTTCTAAATGGAATGCTAAGAATGATATAATTTATCCACTATAGTTCCAAATAACCCATACTTGAACTAAACATTGTGCATGTGTTCATTTATTGTAGCATCAAGTGGTTAATCTCGAAAGATGGGAGCAACGAGATTGTTGGGGTTTTTTCCCTGCTTATCCTACTTATTCCAGATTTATTACTTGGTGGTAAATCCTATTGATGCCAGCTGAATTTAATTCTGTGCAGTGGATTAAAAAAATTAATGGATAGACATTGTGATTTCTTTTTTAAAAATTGAAATGGCTTCTATGCTTGCTTTTCACATGCACCTGAAGTTATTCTACAGATTGACACAATCATATTTCCTATATATACTTGCACTAATGTAGGTCCCATTCAATACAATATGATTTGAGTTTTGAGTAGACCTGCATAAGATGATACTGTTAAAACTGCACTTCCTTCTAGCAGTATTTTTACTATCTTCAGTATTCCTAAATTTTAGGAATGTGGCATGTTTCATTTTTTAAAAAATCATTCGAGGCCCAAAAATATTATGACCAATCCAGATTTTTTAAAGTATTGATTCTTGAGGAAGACATCCATCTTTACAATACAATCCTAAGTGTGCTTATTGAGAATCAAGTTGGATCCCAAGAGCCTGTGCCATTGACGAAATGAGTCCTTCTACTGGGCTTTTAAGGTTGGTAGAAGTTCCAATCAATGGATGAGTGGAAGTGACCCTCTCATTCCCTCTCCCCCTGCAATCTATTCCACCACCTTCCCACACTCTTCCCTCCAATTATTCAGAGCAAATTGTTTAGGGCTGCTGTGGGGGTGGGAGAGTACAAAATCTGTTAGCAGAAGCAGGAATGGAATTCTTTGAATGCAAGCTTAGCTGCATCAAGGTGTGTTGGTTACATCTAGTATGTATACTTGTGACTGCAGATTGCAGCTTAGCTTATTTGTAGCTCCTATTGTGAGAAGCACAATATGAGAACAATATGCTCTCTTTGATAAATGGATGGAAGAGCAATGTATCTTTTGCCATTGATGAATCCTGAGACAGAGAAGAGGAAGTCTTAAATGTCCTAGAGCTGCTTCTTCTTTGCTTGTTAATAGTTATGTTGAATTGGGCTTTATCTACAATTAAAGATTTATGGTTGCAGCCTATTGTGTCATTCTGTTCACTGAAAGCTCTTTGATCCAGCAGTGGCTTCCATGAATGGAAAGGAAAGGGAGATGATTTTAATGTTTAATGTTTAACAGACTATTGTATTTTAATATTTTGTTGGAAGCCGCCCAGAGTGGCTGAGGAAACCCAGCCAGATGGGTGGGGTATAAATAATAAATTATTATTATTATTATTATTATTATTATTATTATTATCATTTTCATTTATTCTTCCTTCACTTTGCACCTCTCCCAATTTGCTCTAGAAGGTTGGGTGATCCATTGGAACAGCATGGAAGGTGCTTTAAGGAAGAGAGAGAGACAGAGAGAGAGAGAGAGAGAGAGGTGAATTTGTACAAATCATCTTTCTCCTATCTCTGGAAGCCATTCCTGCATCAAACAGCTTTCCATGTAAAAGTAAAACAGATTTAATTCTTGTCTGTGCACTGCAATTAACATTAACATCTGAGCCAACTGACAATGCAAAATAAAACTATTGAAACTATTAAAAATAAAATAAAAACAGACAGTGGAGCTCAAGGACAAACAACCTTACTCGTTGCCACCTTCATCCAGAAGCTTTTGATGAACAAAACAATGCTATTGAACGCAACCCTTAATAATTGCACCAATTTAGACTGCAGTTCTAAATTCCATTTACCTGGAATTGCACCTCATTGAACTCAATTACACTGCGTCTTAATGGACGTGTATAGTTTTGCACAATAGGTTGATTAAACCTTGTAGGTTTGGCTTTTTTCATATTATAAGCTGCACAAATGTTGGTCTGAAGTATTCTGACATATTGGAATATTTGCTAACATTGCAGTTGAGACATGGCTGTAAATTTTTTTTGCCTACATAATTTATACCCAGATTTGGAACATGTTTTGTCTGTAATTTAGAATGACCAGATAGTCTAAAGAGGTGACAAGAAACATTAGACTAATTTCTTAACATATTTTTTGAGGTAACTATTGAAGAGAAGTTTTCACGGGGGGAAATGTGCAAACCGTTTCAACACTCACAACTCGTGAGCTTTGCCACAAAGTTCCTTTTTAAATATGCTAGAAGTGAGAGGCGTCAACTTCTTTTATCTTTCTCTCTCCTTTATAATGGGACTAAATCACACCCATGGCCAGATAAATGTACTCAGAAGCACTTCACTTGGAAGATACACATTGGGATAAGGGCTTTAAAAATATATATATCACTTATTGCCCATTAAAAGGAAAAGTTTCACTTATTTCACATTGATTGGCCAGCTTCACTTTGCCAGTGTTGGTTTGCTCAAGTCAAGAGAATAACTATTCAAGTCTCCTACATGTCAAGCAGATAATTCCATGTACTAAATTAATTTCATCCAAACATAACCACAAATTATAATTTGGGTTTATTATGTGCTGCCTTTCCCTCTCTCCCTCTTTTTGCAGAAGAGGAGACTCAGCCACAGTTTTCACTTCATTTGAAAATATTTTATAGTTCAGCCACAATATTGGATCTGGTCCACTAGAACCCAGGCCCTCCTGCTCTACAGATTAACATCCTAAGCAGCCTTGGTATTCTTCCAGGACCACCTTCATACCTGATAATCTCACCCAGACCCCAAGCATATAGCTCTGTATTGAAGATTCCTTCTGGGGAGCTGTTGTAGTGCATGACAGCTGGTTCCAGGATTGACCTTGGCTTGGATAACTGGGAGAATAAGGGCTGAAAAGAGCCCCCACCCCTAAATTATTGACTAAAATAGTCAATAATGATAAATTAGTGCATGTAACAATGGTGTTTCTCTGATAATTGTGCACTTTCTTCCCATCCAGCTATGCCGCCTCCATTTTCATGTTGGTAGATTACAAGTATCTGCTGGTTATTTACTTAAGCAAATACCATATTATCTCTCCTCCTCCTCCTCCTCCTCCTCTGCCACCACCATTAAACCATGACTTCTCAATACATATTAACCTGTGTTTACATTCAGGAATTGGGAATCTGAGCTTGGTTTTCAATAAGAATCTTGGAAAATGCCTAGGACATCCAAAGAAGGAAGCACTTGTGCATATTGCCCATTCTCACCCCTATCTTCCTTCCCAAGGTGGGAAATAATACAGGATTTTTTCAAGGCCCTATTAGTGGAAAGAGCAAACATTACACTGTTTAGCAAGGATTCATTGGAGATTTGCTATCAACTCTGGTGCTAGTAGCCATGGTGATTCCAGCTTCAGTAGCATATTATAACAGCTGAAGTTTGAAAACTCATAGCCAGCTCTTTGAATAGAGTTGTTGGTCCACCATGAATCCAGTTGGTAATAAGTGAGCATCCCTGGGACCTGAAATATTTATTTGAAAAAATAAAGCAAGCTTTGGGTGGAATGCTCCTGACTATTAAGGATAAACAGCTACCGCTGATTTTGTTAGAATTTTCTTAATTAGCATGTGTGACATTATGGGGCTCACCATACCATCAGAATGTATGGTTGAAGTCAGAGAAGAATTATGGTAGCTGTTGGGACCTCCTATATGCAATCTTTTTGTCTGTCTCTTTCTTCCTGGAGGTGCAGAAGCAATGCTGGGTACAAAACTACTTTCTGAAAACCCTGCATCTGAAAACAAGTGATCTTAAAACAGAGGATTATTTGAACTATGTATTTTAAGAACTATGCAAGTTGACATAATTGAATATGGAAATTTAAGTTAAGTATGGATATCTTCCATGTTGTGGGCCCTCTGTTGAGCTTCTGGTGACTTTTATATATATTATAGAAGTTTGGCATCATTGCTTCTGTACCACTAAGAGATCCACTTTATGTGCATTGATATATGAACAAGTAATGAGACTTCCGGGTCAGCGCCATCGGTGAATGGCGGAGTTCCTCTGTCTGGAGGAACGGGCTCCGTGGAAACTGGGTCTTCCCGCCGCGGCGAAGGTGGGGACCCGCTAGAAATCCCAGGTGGAGGAAGCCTGGGAATGTGGGGTTTGGCAGGGCACCAGGAGCGCCCCCCTACTCGCAGGGAATCCCATTTAGGGGCTCCGGAGCGAAGTGGGGTGAGAAGCGCGGTGCTGCGAACTGACCGCTACTTTCACGGAGTGAAGCCGCACAGCCATTGCCGGAGAGCGCTGACTTTTTCCTGTGGACAATTGGATTTAAAACAAGTACCCGTGAGTAGAAACGGAAAATTGGATCAAGAAATTTCTTAATTTGGTAACGAAGCGGGAAGGTTCAAAACAGGAAGTCTGCCTTCCGCTTTTTGTATATAGACTAAAGCAAAAACTTTGTAAGCTAAAGCCTGGAAAGCTGTCAAAAAAGTCTAAATTTCCTTCATTCAGAATTACTGAAACCCCCTTGGAAGCAGGAGAAAAGGGGGGGAACTTTGTTCAACCTTAGCAGGAGAGGGAGTGAAGAAGGATAAGTTTCCACCGTCTCTAACCTGGGAACGGGATGCCAGAGACAGAAATTGGTGGAGAGGTTCATTGACTGTGAATGGAATATTTTGACAGATAGCTAAAGAAGAGAAACAAGCTGATTCCAATGTTGCCTTTTGCATTCTAAAGAAACAAAATATCTGAAAAATATCTGTAAAATGAAAGTAATTTTCCTTTGTTGGACTTGCCTTAAAAAAATGGATACAAATAGAAATTGCCTCCTCTAGAGGGAGCTTGTCAAATTGTTGCTGCAGTACATTTGAGGGCTCAACAGATGTGAGATTAAGACCGTGGGAACAGGCTTTTCTGACCTTGACTAAAGATGAGCTGGAAAGAAGACTGGGTGCTTGCCTTATGCAAGACAAGTGCCTTGCTGGAACAGATGCATGAGAAGATGGACTTGATGAATGAGAAAATGGATTCGACTGTTGCAGTTAATAACTGTGGGCAAACAGGGAATATTGATACAGAAATTATCCAGGGACCAACTCATGAATCTGTACTGACTAGGCAAGTGCAGAAGATAATGGAGGAGGATGCGGTTGCACCCCAAATAATACAAATGGAGAGTCCCGAGGCCCTACAGGAGTATGAGCCACTGTTATTGAAGATTGAAGTTGGAGTGGGCCAGGGGGAGTCTGGAGTTGAGGAGGTTCCCAACGTTGGAGAGACCTTGGAATATGCTTTTAAATACTTTTTGGACTATATTGAGGATTGTGGGTAGTGGGGCTGTGGGGAATGGGCGGGTTTGATGAAGGGAGATGGAGACAATCCCCCAGAGGCCTACCCCTCAATGAGAAAGGAAAGAAACTAAGAAAGAGACCAACAAAAGACAAGGAAAAGGGCAAGTATAAACAAGAAGAAGAAGAATTGCAGAAGGGACATGGAAGAGACTTAAGGGCCTCGGACATAAGGCTTCTAGGTTGATGGACTAGATGGAATGGACAGTAAGGACTGACACGATCCGGGACCAGGAAGAAGGGACGTTGGATGAAGATTGGAAGAAAATTTATAAAGAAAATTTTCTATTTAGGGAATTGGCTAAAAATTAATGAATATTAGGGGAAATGTTGGAATGAAACTATATGACTTTAGCAGAAATGATATCAGGAGTAATGTATATTTGATAAGCTCTAAGGTATTTTAGGGTAAGATAAGGTTAAATAAATTAAGGTAATGTGAATAATAGAATATGGGGAAAGATGGAAAGGATTTGTTGAGTTAATGATTAGGTTAAATTAGGTTAGGATAAATTTTTCAATAAAAATTGAGAAAGATGGAAAGAATTTCCTGAAATAACTAATTAAACTAGAATACAAAAAGGGAGGTGTGAGGAAGTCAATGAAACAAGCAAATGGAAGTTTTAGATATGTAATTTGGGATTTGTGTTGTTTTCTTTTTTTTAATCTTTTTGTTGTATTGTTGTATTGGTTTTTGTGTTTTTTCTTTTTTTTATGTATTATAGTGTTGTTTTTTAAGTTTTTTTTTCCCTTCTTATAATTCTGAAACTACTAATAAATATTATTTTTTTTAAAAAAAGATATATGAACAAGTAATTTCCAAATCAGGCGTGCATGACCATCTCTTTTTACTTAATTTAGCACTGGTCTGTGTTCTTGATCTGCTTAAAAGTTGCTAAACTGCAAATAGAAAATACAGTTTGCAAATGTATTTAAATGATTTGAACATAAAAAGTAAAAAGAAAATCTATTGAAAAGGACAGCAAAGTGGAAATGTACATATGTAAATTGGTGGTCCAAAAGCATGAAGCAAAGATCAGTGAAACAAAACAATTTTATGTCTCATCTACTTTTCAAAAATTCTGGCACTGGATGACCCAGTCCACAGCTCACTTAGGTGGAGATCTCTGATTTGAGCAAGAGAAGCTCATTAACTCACAATGCAGTAAAGGCTACTTGTACATCTGATTGTTAACTGTCTCCTTGAAACATGAGAGCAGATTCCTCAACCAAATTTGCTAGTGCCTTTAGACACACGGCTGCATAATAACAGCAGATATTTAGTATCATCTTTATGTAACTTAATACCTCAAGTTATATAGTTAGAAACTTGCAGCTTGTTCTACTAAGTCACAATATAAATTGAAATTTAGCTTTTGATATTGACTTTGTTTTTTCATATTTCAGTTTGCTGTTGGCTGTGCATTAACCATGCGTGCACTGCAGTAATCTGCTCCGGGTTATCAAAGCTTGGGTTGAAGCTGGTAATAGACACTTATTTCTATGGAAGTTGTTTGGGATTTTCGTAACAAAACTGAATTCAGGAGTCCCCTCACACTATAGACCTGTTCTTTCAAGAGCACTGCATCATCATCCAGAACAGGCCATCTGCCTGATTCCCAGATCTGAGAACTGTCAGCCCACACCATCTCTTGTCCTGGGTTCAGTTTAAACAATGATCTCAATGGCATTCAGCCTGATTAGAAGTAGTTGTCCCTGTGGCACCTTTTCTTTATTAAGACATTTGCATTGTGAAATTACGGTTTTCTATCTTCCATGTTGCTAGCTAGTATGTGCTAGTATCTTTTTAGGTACTTTATACTAGTTGTTAGATTATGCTCAGTAGGGGTAATAAAGCTTAGGCCACGTCTGGCCCAATCGCCTTCTAAATCTGGCCTGTGGACGCTCCGGGTATCAGAGTGTTTTTACATGGGTAGAATGTGTCCTTTTATTTTAAATGCATCTCTGGGTTATTTGTGGGGCATAGGAATTTGTTCATTATTTTTTTTCGAAATATAGTACGCCCCCCCCCCCACAAGGTCTGGGGGACAGTGGGCCGGCCCCATGCTGAAAAAGTTTGCTGACCCCTGGCTTAGGCAATCAAGAGATGAAATATAGTGGGCTGAAATTTTCTTTTGTAAGTGCCTTGCACTGAAAGTAGTAGGATTGCCAATGGATTAATCTGTTTCTGCATTATCAATCCACCTGCAGAAAGATATTACACATGGTGTTATTTTTATTTTGGGAAGTAGGGTTATTTACAAGCTGTTGCGTATGGTGGGGAGGACTGTATCCTGTGCTAGGGCAATGGATCTGCAATGCTTTATCTTCTGCAGTAAAAGGTAAAGGGACCCCTGACCGTTGGGTCCAGTCGTGGACGACTCTGGGGTTGCAGCGCTCATCTCACTTTACTGGCCGAGGGAGCCGGTGTACAGCTTCCGGGTCATGTGGCCAGCATGACTAAGCTGCTTCTGGTGAACCAGAGCAGCGCATGGAAACGCCATTTACCTTCCCGCCAGAGTGGTACCTATTTATGTACTTGCACTTTGACGTGCTTTCGAACTGCTAGGTTGGCAGGAGCAGGGACCGAGCAACGGGAGCTCACCCCATCGTGGGGATTTGAACCACTGACCTTCTGATTGGCAAGGCCTAGGCTCTGTGGTTTAGACCACAGCGCCATCCGCGTCCCATTGCAGTAGGCGTAGTCATTAAAATCTATTTAATCATGCTTGCGGTGAAGCAATATGATCAGATATTAGAGTTTTGAAAATTTTATCTTGGATCCATCCATTGCTGTTTGCAACCAACTATATTTAGATTTATCCCAAAACTTCCTATATTTTAATTCACGTATCATTTAAAAGAGAGGGAGCAGAATCCGATGGGACACAAGCCAACTTTCAGTTATGCACCTTCATCTCTCTCCACCCCCACCCACCACTGCAGCCCTCCATGTGTGCTCAAAAGCTGCTCTAGAAGGTTTCCCTCTGGAGTATATTTTGGGTAGACATGTTGGAGTGCAAAAATTGCCTTGCATGTATTGAAGTCTGTTCCACTTGCACACAGACAGCATTGCACAGAACCCACGTTTTCTATTTCACTAACAATCAGATGCATTTTCCTTTAAAAAATACATTTGCTTATTAAGTGGCTTTTTAAAAAAAAAATGTTTCTGTTTACCCTGCACTATTTGTTTTAATAGAGTTTCCTAATTTTAATGCAGTTTAAAATTGTATGCATTGCCGTTTATGCTGCCTGGAGTACATTAGATGCTTACACATCAGTTGCTATAATGGTTGATGGGTTGCTGAAGATGCAGAGAAAAATGAGTTAACTAAGGAATGAAACAGGAACCCTGTCAACTTCCAGGAATTTGTAAAGCTTTAATTTGACAGCACTTGGTACTGCAGCAGGAATGTTGCTGATCAATGTGTACTTTATCATTAATGTTTCAGATAGGAAGGGCAAAGGGTTTCTCTTAAAGCCTCTTATTTCATCCCAATAAGAGAACTGTGGATTTCTTAATTATTCCCAGATATCCAGCTAGACAGTTCTTTGGTGTTGTACTGTACTCTGATTTTCTATGAACTAAACTAACTTGGTTGAGTATAGTAGAGGAGTCCTTCTTGAAAACCAACAAAATCAAACTACCCTGAATTGCATTGGCTTTGCACACCCAAGCAGCAACTGTTATTTCATTTTTACGACATCATTTGGCAAGTTCTTAACTCAAAGGTCTCTTGAGATTTTATTGGCTAATTTCATCAATATTAACCTATTGGCTGATATGCTGCCCTTGTAAAGTATTTACTGCACAGCAATTTATCAAGAATGCTTACTTGTACACTTAAAAGTGTGACTACACAAATGCTTAAAGATTTACAGTGGAGGAGTCTGTTTATTGATTTTTAATAGGCTACTTATCAAGACCATAATGAAGTCCTAACATTTTTCATTCCTGTGCTGTCTGCTTTGCAATGTAATACTATGTGTATAAACTGGTACAAAATTATTTTTTTAGTTCCCCACTCCACCCCCAAAATAGATAGGGGGAAAGTTTACATAGGTTTAAGAGTGAGTGCTACTTTGGTGGCTTAGAGCAACCACTAAGCTTAGGACCAAGACGGGAGAGAGATTCCAGAACTTGACCCTTGCTTTGCCCTTTCATACCTGCATTAAACACAAAGATGGATGGGAAAGAGAGCATGCAGGACACTCTCCCTCCTATCAGTCATTAGACCATTGACCTCTATGGCTCTTTTTGAGGGGCAGGCTCTAGATCAGAGATGGGAAATCTTGGGTCAGCCCTCCAGTCTTCTCTGTCTGGTCCTCAGAATTCTCCCCACATCACATCCCTTACTTGCACCCTCCTTGGATGAAATGTGTCCTTGAACTTTGATAATGTAGGATAGAGAGGTGCATTTGTTGCCTTGTGCGCTTTTGCCTCTGGCTCTGCTCACACAGTGCTCCTGGAAGGGAAGGTCTTTTGGCTGAAAAAGCCTCACTACCCCTGTCACACTTGTGACACACTTGTGGTTGCTTTGAGCAAAGCCTTCCAGGAACAAAAATGAAGGTTAAGCAGAATAGCTGGGGAGGTGGTGGTAGACAGGAAGAAGTCAGAGCTGAAATTGAAGCTGGAGGTAGCTACATCCTATTTTGGTAACCAGAGGAATACTACATCTCTTAATATAAATAAATATTCTGTTTTAAGCCATCATGACTAATGAGCAGCATGTTCTGTACTGAGAGAAAAATTTAAACCAAGAAAAATAGGTTTTTGTATCCTGCATGAATTCTGTACTCTATTTGTAACTTTCCATGGTTTATTTTGGTTTTGACAAGCATGAGGAGAGAGCATTGTTATGTTCAGTCACGTTTCCCTTCTTTGATTTAAAATGACATTGGCTGCACTTCCAAGGTGCACCACTATTTTCTCTAGAACTGTGTTTCTCAGAAAGCTAAATTCTGCACTAAATTCTGCACTCAATATCAGATTCTGCACTCAGGGATTTTGTATTCTGTGAAATTACTTTCAGTTACAAACCTTACAGCCAATCAATATTGATGACTTCTGGTGAATAAAATTACTTCCCGTGGATCACAGTTCCTTGCCTACCCCTTCCTAATTGCCTAGCAACCTTCTAGCCTTTTTAAAGTTCAAAAAGTGGTGGGAATCAGCCCTGGCAGCACAGATCTGTACATTATGGAGGCTGCATAGGCACAGGGTCCTTTTTCTGTAACCTGGGATCAGAAAGGGGAAACCAGCCCTGTGCTCAGTTTTCACATAGCACAGAAGGCCAATCTAAGGGCTGGCTTTATCTCTCCTGCATAGGGTAAATGGCATGAGCCACAAAACAGATAAGCACAAAGTGTGAGATCTTTTCTCTCTGAATAATTATTTGCAATACATACTGGCAGTTAAGTAGCTTCCTAGTTGGGTGAGGGAGAGGAACCAGTCAGCTGAAATCCGCAAGATGCATTGAGTAAGAGTGGTTGCTAACTGGGCTCTTCCAGTACTGGTTAGTATGCTTTTAGCACTTCCTTAGCACTACACATGTGTGAACAGTTCAGAACTTGCTGCCCTTTCAACACTAAACACTGCATCAGGCTAAAAGCTCAGTGCAAAACACATCCTCAGTTTCCTCTCTCTCTCTCTCTCTCTCTCTCTCTCCCTCTCCCTCTCTCTCTCTCTCTCTCTCTCTAATGCAACACAGATTTCGCATTAGAGAGGCCTCTCCAAGATGGTGTGGGGGGAAGGGAATATGGCTTTCTTTCAGAGCTGGAAAAATATTCACATTTTCGTAGTGTTTCTATACAAAGTACCCGATTAAAGTATTTTTCAAATATTCAAAGCATGAAAAGAGAAGGATTGCAAAAACTACAATATTGGCATAGCTCTTCAATACATTTCCAAAACAAAATCCTAAATAGATTCATTCACTAATGAATATTTTACTTAGTTTTACAAGAGTAACAAATAAGGTGGATGTATGTTTAAATACTCCTGTTGGTGAGAAAAGTAGCTATGCAGACAAATTAAAGTGTGTGAGCTTGAATTCAGTGTTGAGCTTGGATTTGGTTTTCAGTGGGTGAGATTCAGCTAATGAGGTCCACTAATGGAAACCTGTGCAAGAACTTCCACTAATGCAATGGGGCTTTCACCCCTTTCTTCATTCACCAAATTGGCTTGGGGGTGGGCAGAGAACTACTAGAGCAAGCATGTGGGGTGAGAGCAAGGAAACCTTCCAGCTGGCGAGCTGAAATGATTCTGCTGATGGAATGATTGCCTCTCAGTTTCCCCAAATGACAGTCAAATGGTTGTGGGCTGGATCCACAGTAGCATTCAGTGAAGTGTTCCACTCACAATGGAGGCAGGAGGCAGGGGTGCAGTCTTTGCCAATACCTCCTGCAGCTCCTTGCCCCTCCTAAAATTTTGTTTCAAAACACTGCAGGGTCTTCCAGAGCATCACGAGAGGAGGCACAGGGGAGGAAGGATTGGCAAATATGACTTCTCGCCCTACTCAAGCGAAAAGCTTTTGCTGTATCTTGTGCCTTGGTCACTGGATGGCCAATCTGGATTTGGTCTGTTGCATTTTTGGTTGACCAACAAGAGTGATATTTGAAAATAGATTTTTCACAGGTGCAAATAAGCATAAGCCTACATTATACCGGTTGAATAGCATAGCATTCCAAGGTTTTGCCATTTGTAATGTAATAAGGTTGTATATGATGACTATTGTCTGATTCAGAATATGTATGTGCTAACATTTGTAAAGGAGCCCATTAAATTTTTTTTTAATTAAGAAAAAATACCGGCTTGGGGGGGTGAGTAAGAAAAGTGATGGTGTCGTTAAGCTATTTTTGTTCATTTTTCCATGTTTATAAGCTGTTTTCCCCCCCTTTTAAGTATAGGGACAGCATCACACAACTGTATGCATAATATCATTAAATTTCTTAAGTGTGATCATTCTCAAGCATTATCAGAAAATCATAAGTATTTTTTGCTTTTAGGGGTTAAATAACAACTGCTTGCTTAAAAGATGTAATTTAATTTTTATTTGTTTTACAAATGAGAATTAACAAAGCTCTTAAGGTGCTTTCTATTGACTGGACCCTCTTGTATGCTGGGCCCTCCAAACTCTGATCTGTTCATTGTTAAAAGAAATAAAAATTGTCCAGTAGCACCTTAGAGACCAACTAAGTTTATTCTGGGTGTAAGCTTTCGTGTGCATGCACACTTCTTCAGATACGAAAAAAGAAGATGCATGCACGCAAAAGCTTATACCCAGAACAAACTTAGTTGGTCTTTAAGGTGCTACTGGACAATTTTTAAATTTTTAAATTTATTTCGCCTGTGTCAAACCAACGCAGCTGCCTACCTGAATCTTTATTCATTGTTAATTTGTGTTGCACACAGCAATGGCAACGCAGACATTTTGAGACTAGGCAATGGTCAAGGATGATGGTAGATCAACAGTGTCTGGGGGGCACCAGAGCTTTGTGCACCAACATGCAGCATGCACACCTTAAGGGTGACTAAACTGTATGACTTAGTGTTACATGCAAGCACAGCCATTCTGTATGTAAATTTTAAATTATTTGTGAATGCTTAATGAAATCCGCATTCAGCCTTTATGCAAAGGTCTGTGGGGATTTAATCTTGTGAAGTAGGACTTTTAATGTAATTGCCCCATTCTCTTTTTGAATCTTGGTCTGCCTTCCTGTTGGATGTAAATGTACGTGCTGTTAAGTTTAAAACTCAACAATGCAATGTGTATATTGTATGTGATTCTGATTTAGAAGGTAGAAGTTCAGAAACGGAGACTGCTTTGACTTTTGATCTAACATGATGTGCTTTAATATTCTGATTGTTCTACAACGCATAGAGAGTTTACTTGATTTCATTCATTCATATTTCTAAATTTCTAAATTCATTGGCTCATAATTTCTCATTGGCGGAGCCCCAGTTACATGATGTATTATTCCATTAAGTCATTATATGTTGGGATAAAATATGATGCAGGTTGAGAAAAGACGTAGATAAGCCTTAAGAAATGTATCCTACTAAGTCATGTCTAGAAATGCGAACTTATCTGTGTTGGGAGCTACTGAGTTACCTGCTCTAGAAAGGGATGTGCACGCCTGTAATATGCATCAAACAGGTTTTCCATGTGTGTGGGTCTGATTTAGAAATATGAGCTGTGCATAGGTTGCCTATGCTGGGTCAAGTGAAAAGGTGCAAAAACATGTTGATATAGGAATTTCATACATGTCAACACTAATATGCTTCCCCGCCCACTGAAGGGACCAGTGGGAGGGGGTGGGGAATGTGGATGAAACAGAAGGGGCGGAGACGGAGACAGAAAGATGCAGCCACTCCCAGCTTATACCTTCTTGGCATGATGTGGTAAGACTTTTTGGATTTCTTGTTCCTTCACCTCAACTCCATTTTAAAAATAGCATGAATTAAAAAATGCATCCTTTTCTTGTTTTGTGGATATGAAACAAAATATTTGTAGCATTTAAACTTAAGACTAAAAAGTATAAAGTTGTCATTTGTCTACTGTTCAGAAGCATAGGATATATTCCAGCCCAACACTAAAGCTCTTCATTTCATCAATTTCAGAGGGAGGGATGAACATTTGCTTAAAGCTATCCCATGAAGTCAATATAGCACGCATCAAGATCATGTGGGGGGCAGACATGGGTATAGAAATAAGTAATGGGAAAAGGGAAGGAAAATGGAGAAAGCAACCCATTTAAATCAATTTCACCTTCTATCAAGGAGTCTCTGAACACCTGTGAAACTGCAGTTCATACATAGGAATTTATTGTCCAATTGTTGCAGGGGAATGTTGCCAGGACAGCATTGATGCACCTCTTTGGGTAATGCCTTTGTGTTGTCATTTGCTTCCAAAATGCACATTTTCAGTTTTGTTTTCAATATTGGGTAACCACTTTCACATAGAAAGTTGGTGGCACTCTTCTTACCTGCAATGAGGATGCAGATCTCTTGAGGGTTGGAAGACATCTGATGGGTATTCACCATGGGGGGCTCATTCCGGTTGCCATTTTGTTTCAGCATCTACATGCAACCACCCAGTGGGGTTGTGTGGAATTTTGGACTGCTTTGTCATCAGTATGCTGATGATACACCACCCTGTTTCTCTTTTACATCTTCTGCAGGTGAGGCAGTGGATGAGCTGAATTGATGCTTGATGGCAATAATAGACATCATGAGGGCAACTAATCTGACTCTCAATCCAAACAAGACTGAGATGCTGTTAGTGAGTGGTTCTTCTGTCTGACTTGAGTGGTGTGAAGCTCTAGATGGGATCATGTTGCTTCTAAACAGGTTCATAATTTGGGAATTTTCCTGGATTCCTTGCTTTCATTTGAGGCACAGGTGACTGATGGTGGTGCAGAGTGCCTTCCACAAGCTTAGGCTGATGGCTGTGTTACAATCCTATCAGGACAGATAATATAATACAAACTCTGTCACTTGTATACTTCTGAACCCAATTCAGAGAGCTGGTTTTGACCTATAAAGCTATTTATGGCTCAGGACCAAAATATCCTTCAATCTAAGGGTCTGTCCTCTGAGAGAGGTTTGTTGGATTATAAGGGAGAGGCTATTCTCAGTTTTTGGAACGTTCTCCCCAGTGAGATTTGCCTGGTGCCTTCACTGAGATGTTTTTGGGCTGCAGGTAAAATTTTACATCCTTTCCCAGGCTTTTGGTGGAAAACAATGATATTGTTTGCTATTAGCTGTGCTGCTAAAGCATTCTGTTGCTGTTCCTGGGCATTGCTTGGGGATTTTTATGAATTGTGTGTGTTTATATTTGTGTGTGCTCTTTAAAATGTTGTATGTCAATTGGATGGATATCTTTTGTTCGTCGGGAGGGGGGAAGTGTAACAAGCGACTATCAAGTTCCAATAATAATTATCACAGATTTCATTTTAAACCAGGTTGATTTTAGAGACATTTAATAAGATCAACAATTCTCAACAATGAAAAACAATTATTAAACAATTGTCTATTCTTACCTACCTGACTGTAACAGAAGCCTGAAAAAAACCCATTACTGCTTTTTCTCTGTTTGCTTCCATCTTGGATTATAGATCGATAAAACTTTAGTTGAGATCATCTTTATTCATATTGGCATCAAGTAGAGGCATCATTACTTTAATACTGCAGCCCTCAAAGCATTCAGGGAGGAATCCTCAAACTTTTCACTGCAAATATAGGCCTGCCTCAAAAGTAAGTTGTTAGAGGTTGATATAGTCGCCTTTTAGGAGTATAGCATATATTTCTGTACGCCTTGCTATTGTCTAGATTCCTGTCCTTAATCCCCCCACATTCTTCCCGAAGTAGGACTTAGATTCTAAGTAGTATGTGCCTACAGCTTTAGGTGATAGGTACTTTATCTTCCTTAAAAGCAAATATGCTTAGGGTTGCAACCTTACTAGGCAGTTAGTTACATTAAAGTTGGTCAACTTTGTCTGGAAGCAAATTGTGTGCTGCATCAGGGGTGTGCTGTGCATTAAAGACTCTTCCATGTATGCTCAATCTTTTATTTCTTCAGGCTCCCTGGACTTCTCTAATAGAAATTATCTGACCTATATAAAGAACTGAATACTCTCAAACAGCACGAACAGCTAGGATATTATTTTCAGCCCTGCAGTATTTCTGATTACCAGAACAAATAGCTGGTGGTTCTGTAATCCTAATATTTTACTTGAGAGTTGGGCCCAATAATTTTAGTAGAGCTTTTTGCGCTCCCATATTGCTTGGACAATCCTTGTAGAGCATTACAATTGCTGGGATCTACTTCCAGGTGAAAGCATTTAGGATCAAAATGCTGAGTTGCTCTCTTATCCACAGTGAATTCCAGCATTCTTTTTGAGTTGTACTCACAATACAAGCCACATTGGTGATACTTGAACTTGCTTGTAGATGGTGCCTAGAATTGTGCTCTAATCAAATTCACTTGGAGGCATGTTTAAATGAAACTCTATTCCATGTATGCATGCTTAGGGTGACAGTCTCTGACAACTTCTTAAAAAAACCTCTGAAACATCAGCACACAAGCAGCTCTGATATAGCTTCATTGAATCACTAACTAAATTGTTGAAAATAAATCTGTATTGACTGTTTTATAGCAATTGTACCTACATATACCTATACCAGACAACATGCTAAACCACACTTCAGCACTATGTGAATGAGCTTTTTATTCCTGATGGTCTCTACCCTGCTCAAATTGTGCTGGGATTCCCTCTCTTCTATCCTCTTTGGGTTTTGTGCACCATAGTTTGCTGTTGAATGTGATTTCTGCTTATCATGCAAAACAGGGTTAGAAATTGGGAGCGCACTGTGGTGTCTACTCCTGATTTTCAGGGCAAGTAGAAACAGTTTCCCTGATCAGACAAAAGGACAAACCATTGTTTTTCCTGGAAAAATGAGGGAGGGCATAAGAGGCCTCTGAAGTTCATTTATAAAATGCCAACCCCTATAATTGCAAACCAGCCCTCACTGTTCCGTAATGCAGTACTAAAGCCTAATGATCCACAGATGTTCTAAGAGGAATGATTTTATTCAGAAAAATAATTGACTTCATATTCATATAATGATGATATTGTTGCTGTTTACTGTTTTGGGTGCCCCTCCCCTTTTGTTGTATACAGCTTTCTTAACACATGCTAGCAAGGTAAGCAAGTCTACCCAACTCTCCTTGCTATCCTGCTTTAATTTAAAAGTTTCTTTGCTGACCAAGTGCTTCACCATTTGTGCAAAGTCAGCACTGGTCTTTCTCATCCAGTCAGGCTTTTCTTTCTTTCTTTCTCTCTCTCTCTCCCCTCTCCCACCCCCTCCCCTCCTTGTTGCAATGAGTGGCATGGCCATCCCCTATTCAGCAAGGCTTTCCCCTCCTCCATTTTGTGGAGATAGGATATCTCTGTTTAGGGACTATTGTAGTACTAAGCATAATGTCAGGGTTTGGTGTGGTTTTTTTAAAAGTTATAAAAAAAATCTGGAAAGGCCATATAAAACCATTTCCTATTTAACAACTTGAAATACTTGCATTTGAAAACAAAACAAACAACCTTGTGGCTAAATTGCGGTGGATGTAAATTTGTAAGTGCTGAGTTGAAAGCTGCAGTCTGCCTTACGGGTTCCCTCCCCCACTCTACTCAAGATTTAGAAATGGTGAGGAATTTGCACCCTCTTGACTCAGGTTGCAGATCATCTTGGTAAAACCAGGGAAGCCAAGAGGTCACAGCTATTCATTGCCTATTATTTCCACAGGCATTCCATTGCTCTGCGAGTTGTCAGAACTTTTCTTTGCTATTGGTCTACAACAGATTTTAGAATTCCATTTTTGTTAGCCAATTGTGATGTGCATTGTGTGTGTTAAAAAAAAAAAGTGCAGCAATTCTTAAAAGCAATCCTGCTTTTCATGTCACTGCAAATGCATCTAAAATACATGACTTTTTTTAAAAAATAAAAAAGTCAGTTGCATTAAAGCTGTGTACATAAATATAAGCATGGTGTATCTTTTGGATCAAAGTAAATTATTATTGCACACTATTTCCAATAGGATATAATAGACAGGAAGTTGGAACAGGAACTGGGACAGAGATGGCTAATCCATGTGTTGTTGGATTCTCAGCTCCCACCAACCCCCACCAGCACAGCCAGTGGTCAGAGGTGACAGGGACTGTAGTCCAGTAATATATGGAGGGCTACTGAGTAGCCACCCTGATCTAGGAAATCTGGGTTCAAAACCTGTCTTTGCTGTGGCTATATGGCATTTTGCCTTGGATATGACTCAGTAGTGTATGGATGAACATGATCTTTGATGTTTCATTTTGGCTGAGCCATTTTGAGCACAGCTTTGGAAAAGAGGTGTGTCTATATTAAATCAAATCAAACTTTGACCGCAATCCTGTACTCACTTACTTATACCTCATAGCAATCAGTGAGACTTCTGAGTACGAATGTAGATAAGATTGTGCCGTACCTTCCCTATGTTTAAGATGGGAGCATTGAACCACCAAGAAACTGAATTTTATAGAGTTGTTAGAAGCCTATCACAAGGATAGTAAAGCTCAATGCGTATCAATATTCTTCTCCACAGGGCTATTGTGAGGAAAATTAAAATCTCTCTGTAGTGTAAATAATAGCATAAGACAACCATAGGCTTTTAAAAGTTGGTAATATTACTAGGTTGATAACACTAGACACAATGTTGCAAAAGTTAAAAATGTGAAAATTTATTTGGTTTCAATTTAATGAATAAATAAAATTATTAGGAGGCATTTTAAGCATGTGCCATTGAAATCAGTGCTGCTCAGCATGCTTAACACTTGCTAAATTGTGCCCTCTGCTTTAAGAAAATTGCCATCTTAAGGAAAAGGCTGTTCAGCTGATTAATATACCTGCCCCCTCTCTACTTAATAATTGTCCTGGCACTTCCCAATAAAGGGTTGTTTACATGATTTAGTATTAAAGTCGCAGATACTGTAAACCGAACCCAGATTGAAACAAATGTCCAATGTTTTGTTCTTATCTCTGCTTCCCAAACACAGCTTTGGTGCAAAACTTTTTGGACCACAGGTCTGCCTAGTTATCTGATACTCTTATTTATTCAAGAAGCCTTTGAAGCACACACATGGGGTTGGAACGGGGAAAAGCTTTTTTTAAAAAAAAATGCATTTTTTTTTTAAATGGCAGAACAAGTTGAGGTGACTCTCAAGAAGTAAAGAGGTTGTTTTGTTTGGAAATGATGAATTGATGTCCCAACCAAAGTCTTTTGATTGTAGCTCTGGCTTTAGATAAAATGCCTGAATAATTGCTCTTGCAGTGGGCCTGGGGAAGATGCCGTTTCACTTTTTTGTTTTGTTTTTTTAAAAAATTGGGTGCATTCAAAAGGTTAAAGTGGGGCCTCCCGATAAGATTAACTCTGCTCCATTATAGCTCCTTGGCATGCAGGCCCCACCCCTGAATAGCCCTGTGCTGCTAATACCATGCCTTTGTTTCTTTTGCTGGAAGGGTGTTTTATAAATATCCCCTCCCCCAGAAAGGAAAGAAAACAGCTCTTTCCCTTTCAGTGCCTTTGGTCATGTGACTTCCCTTCTCTCTTCTCTCCCCCCCCCCCACCACCCTGTGAGTCATGGCTAGGGGTTGAAGGTGAATCAGAGAATGATTCAGAGATCAGAAATCCTATTTTGACATTTATAACAAATTTGCGCCGAAAAGGCTTGTAATTGAATTCATAACAACAGACTAATAGACACACACACACACACACACACTTACCTTAATTGATGCCTATCCTGAAATGCCAACATATTATTTTTAAGGGAGAGAGAAATATAAATGTACTACTTTTTTATTTTAATAAGGCTTAAGCTGTAGAACTCAATAAGAGTTCAAAGGGAGGTGGGGAGGGAGAAACTGAATTCTTTCAAGTATACACATGTATGTGGGGGTGGCACATTGGAGGGAGAAGGAGAAATGTTTCCTGTTTCTGGATAACTTGAGGTTACTGAATGATACCATATTTTCTTCGAATGTGCATGGATGCTGAGGTGGGGGAGGGGCACCAACCCACCCACCCACCTAGCTGGTGGTGGATTTTATGTCAGACTGAAATCTGAAGACAAAAATGTTTGACCGACAGCATTGCAGCCTCTAGATCTTGTTGTTTTACTCATTATTGATAATTTGGTTTGGTTAGCTGTTTTTTTTTCCTTTTAAAGGAAATGTTATTTCCTAGTCTAATTGAGTACTTATGTCATCTAAAATCATGGCGCTGTTGTAGGTTAGAATCCTAGTTAAAGGCTCATTTGGAGGGTGGCTAGTTTGTGATTGGGTGTTTTCTGTCTTGCTTTTTTTTTTTAAAAAAAAGAGCAGTTGGTCATATTTCAACATCAAAACATTGAAAGATCTCTGCCGGAACCCTCCATTCATTTTTTTCTTGGTTTGTGTGTTTAGTTTTGTTTGTCTTGGTTTTGAAGCTCTTATCTTGTATGATAAAGCTAATAGGATTGATTGATGATGAGACAGGCTGATTGTTTAAATGTTTGTGCCTAGCTAAGTTTAAGTCAAGTCAATAAGCGACTGTGTTATGGTACAGAATTATTTTAGATCTAAATCACCTTTGAACATTTCCCCATAAATATTTTTGCTGAAGTTCAGCAAAGATTTAATTATGTACCTGATTGGGGGAGGGGGGTCATGTATTTCTATGCTCAAATTACCCTTCTAGACTTCTGTATATACTCCAAAGCAGTTGGTAGGCACTGTCAACTCTGATAATCTTGGAGCAGGGTGGAAGTGAATATAGTTTTGCGGCATCCCATTTTGCAGCAGGTGATTAAGCCCTGTCATAACTGTCAACACCAATGACGTCGTGGAGGGGGAGGGGAGTAGACGATAAATATTTGCTAACTTGTTTTCAGATTGGAAGCATGCATTTGTGGAAACTGGCAGTTGAAACAAACTGAGTCTGTGGGGTGTGCCTGTGTTTAAGGAAAGCTCTTTTTAGAAAAGAGTTCAAATAATTTGTTCCTCGTTAAGAGTTCATGAATGAATTAGAAAACAAAGGAAAAACTGTGCCATGAAGATCATTTTGGTTTTAAAAATGTGATATTTTTACCCATATTTTCTTTCCTGGGATGTTTTTAAGTGGAACAACACTACTGGTATGGTTTTTGTTCTTTCTCTGTTTTATATTGATTGTTTAATGCAGCTTCTTAGGATTTTAATTCTGTGTTTTGTTGTTCTTTATAAAGATATCTTTCACCCAGAAAGCATTAGTTATTAGGCAGCTAAGAAATATAAAAAGTAAATAAGACTTGTACCAGTTTTAATGACAGTAATGTTTGTGACTAAGTTAAAAATAACTGTATATTTTAGTATGGTGGGGAGTGGTAATTACTTCTTTTGGATGTAGGTCTCCAAAAATTCTTCATGTGGTAATGCATAATGTTTATACTAAATTTACTGTGTGAGTCAGTCTAATCACACAAACATGTCTTGAATGGAGGGTGCATTCCGGAATTAATGGTTATACTTTGCTAAACCTGGGCAGCCACAATGCTTAATTCAAGTGCAACATTGTAAGCAGATCTTAACAAGTAAACAAGCTGTATAGCTTGCAGAAAAGTTCAGCTGTGTGTGTTTTAACTTTGGCCTCCTTCATTTTAGCACTATCTGATTAGCCCTCAGAACACTTTACTTTTATATTGCTTAGCAACCCAGAATGAGGGGGAAGCTGATTAGAACAAAGGCAAAGTCAGGAAATTTTCAGAGTAGTAGAGAGGGGGGAGAGAGAGATAAAGAGAGAGAAAGAGTTTGCTGTCTATCTCTCCATTTCAGTGTATTCCATTCTCCCTCTTGCATTCTAAGAGCAGCATGTTCATCCTTGCAACAACTTTGAATGTCAGGCAAGACCCTGACTTGCCAAAGTCTCAAAGGGAACTTTACTGAGTAAGGATTTTCAACCTAGGCCTCCATGGTCTAAGTCTTCAGTGCCCAGTTCCACAGCATCTGATTGATGCCTGTTTTAAAATTGAGTGTTAGATAGGGAAACTTATCAAGCCTGCATTTGGGATGTAGTTTACGTCTTGTAATACTACTTTGAACCACATTATAGTTTGTGGTGGTTCCCCCCACCCCCCAAACTGGCAAAACTATCCCATTTCTCTTTTGATCTTAGAAGTTAGCCCTGCTGAGATAGTGGTGTTGTCAGATCTAAAGCTTTGCAGGCATTATAGCCAAATCCATAATGGGTACACATCAGCACCACCATGATACCGCACAAGGCAACATTTACCCTATATTGAAGTCAAAGGTGAAATCATGGCGTCTCCTGACTAATCTTTTCTCACATGAATCCAGGGAAGTCAATATGACAACTCCTTTAATTAAGGCTTCATGAGATCGACAGAGTTAGGAACATCAAGCTTTTGTTTATTAGAGAAACAACAGAGGTATATTTAATAAGATCCTGAAAACTCATCCTTAATTTTGTGTTTTTGACCACAGGATGATATTGACTCTTTTGTTGATTGTTAGGAGTAAACATTTCTATGGTAACTTTGAAACTGTGATGCTACCGGTGTCCATCTTTAGTAAGAAGATGGATAGTGAAGTTCATGTTTTGCTATATAGTGTGTTGGTAGATCTGGTCTGTGAATTTTCCCATGTCTTCTCCAGTATCCTGCTTCACTGAGAATGAAATTGCCAATTAATTTCATGGCATGTATAACCCTGTCTTTTCTCTCAAAATGAATCCCGAGATGGCAAACACCAAAGGTGAAAGGAAGTGGAATAGTCTAATGTCATCAAATAATGCTGTGTTAGGGACATAACTGGTATCTGGTGTCCATATTGCAAAGACAGAGAACGGAAGCAATAGATTTGAGCTGTGAGAAGGTAGTTTTAGGTTAAACACTCAGAGCAGGTGCACAATGGAAAATCTTTACCTCATTTGCTAGAGGCTTTTAAGGAGAAGCTGGATAAAGCTTTTAGTGACAATAGTTTTAGCAAATCATTCCTAATTTAAAGTACAATGTATAGTATATAAAAATTCTAAAATGTATGATGAAGATGGGCATGATCTTATGTATGTATTTATTCTAAAGTGTGAATTAAGTCTTAAAGTATTTTTCTCTATTCATCTGTGGCAACACTGAACTTTCTAACTTATTTAGGAATAATAACATTTGAAATGTATTTTATAATCAGGGTTCTGTGAGGATTCTTTTTCACTCATATTTTTCAAACACAGTTGGATGGTTCAAGTGTAACACTAAAGTTTAGCGTCATAGCAAAGCCTAGGCTCATTTTTGTATTTTCAGTTAACTACAGCTTGCTGTGTCATCTAAACCCAGACAAAGCAGATAATTTTAACAAGAGTTGATGGAGACAAGCCAACTTCAGGCCAGTATTTGTGAAGCTCACCTGTTTTTACTAACCATAGTTAAGGTTAACCATGGTTTAGAGTTCAGAAACAAGGCTAAACTGTCGTTGCTTATAGCAGTTCTGAAGGAGGAATGTATGTACCTGAGGCTCATTCTCTTAATGCTTAACAATGACTTATAATTACAGTGGTACCTCGCAAGACGAATGCCTCACAAGACGGAAAACTCGCAAAACGAAAGGGTTTTTGGTTTTTTGAGTTGCTTCGCAAGACGATTTTCCCTATGGGCTTGCTTCGCAAGACGGAAACGTCTTGCAAGTTTGTTTCCTTTTTCTTAAAACCGTTAATACAGTTGCGACTTGGCTTCGAGGAGCAACTCATAGCACGCGGTGTGGTAGCCTTTTTTGAGTTTTTGAAGACTTTGGTGATTTTTGAAGCTTTTCCAAAACTTTTCCGACACCGTGCTTCGCAAGACGAAAAAAAACCGCAAGACGAAAAAACTCGCGGAACGAATTAATTTCGTCTTGCGAGGCACCACTGTATATATGAACAGGGTCACAAGTTCCAGTGTCAGTTTGGGAATTTTTCCATGTTGAACTGGAACCAGTGTAGCTTTGAGGAATAATAGTGTTGCAAACATGACAAGGCTAACTGTGGTAAAGAAAGCCATTGTGATAATGTATCAGTGGGAAGACTGAAGGAGATGGCAGCAAAGATAAAACTGCAGAAATCTGAAGCAGTGTGTGTGTGGGGGGGGGTGTTTTGAAAAGCAGGATGAAGTTTAAGGGCTTGACTACACCTGTGTATTACTCTGTTCAGTTTTTCTGAAAACTGTAGAGATTCAAGTGAGCCCTGGAGTTACTAGATGATCAGTATTCTGTTTAACTCTTTATCTTCCCATATGTACTTTATTTTAAAACATAGAATAATAAACATAAGACATTGTACTTTTTTTTTTTTTACTTGCTAACCTGATGTCTTTGGGAACTCCAAGGACAGGCTATGAAGGCAACAGCACTTCCCCAGCAAATGGTATTCAGGGACATGCTTCCTCTAAATCTGAAGGTTCTGTGTATCTATAATGACTGATAGCCATTGATAAGAATATTCTCCATGTATTTGTCTATATAGTCTTTAAACAAATCCATCTAAGTCACATGGTTCAATCATGTTTAAAATGAGGCAGAAAAAAATGAACATGCTGTCCAGTTTGCTTGTTTTAAATAGCAATAACAGCAAATTAATAATAAAAGGCAGGATTTTATGTTTCAGCAATCAAAACTGATTGTTTATTAATTTATTCAATAATCTGTTCCAGTATTTTAACATTTGTATGTTTTTAAGTATGGTTGTAATTTTTTATCTATTTTGTTGTTTTATCTTTTTTTGTAAACCACTTTGAGGGTATTTTGTCACTCATGTATAATTCCTACTATATAAGTAAGTAAAGTTAGGTGTGTGCATGGGCCTCAAGATTCACCTTGCATCTGTTTATTTTTAAAATGCTGATTTATTTCTAAGATGCTCTGTACATTCTCCATTTCCATGTCAATTTTGGCTTTCAATACATTTTGTATTCTCCCAATCATTGTAATGGGGAATCAAAAGAACAGCTCCAACTTTTTACCCTTTTGGCAGAAATGGATGACATTTACAACCACAGGAAGCCCTTCCAAAGTGTCAGGGATTTGGGGAAAGTGTTCTTTCCATAATTCATATCAGGGCAATATCTTTATTAGACTGACAAAAATTCCTAAATTTATATTAGTTTCATATTTTCAATGGAGTTGCAACAGTTTGCTTTTCTCTTTCTTAAGATAAGATGTGGTTGAGTGGTGTATATTCTTGCATGTATATTTTTTTAAAACTTTCTGATGCTTCTTGGTTCCTTCAAGATAGCCTCATGTTGTAAGCCTGGAGTTCTATCTGGAATGCTCCCTTTGAAATTCTGAAGAGCTCTGGGACAGGGGCAGCAGCAGCAGTTGAGGGATTATTTATTAAAGCAGAGCAATGTAGGGTTTTGGGTTTTGTTTTTAAATGAAGCTTTTACCTTTCAAAAAATCCTTAGTGGCTGTTCAGTAATAAAAATAAATACAGAACTCTTCAGTATTTGCAGGCCACATTCAAGACAGCCTTGAAAAAGCCCATGGACCTAGGGAAACAGAGATATAAGGAAACATAGAACGAAACAACAAAAAAGCAACATGAGACATTCTGCAGGCCCTGACTTGGGGAGGTATTGACACCATGATTTAACCTTGGGGAGAGACCCCCAAATCATCCCAATTCATCTTGCTATTCTGTCCCCATTCAAAACGAATACACACCCCAGTTGACAGAGCTGATACCAGCTGGATACCAGCACTGAACATCACTGAGTTTTATTTTAGTTTTTAAAGTTTACTCTTTTTCTTTTTGAAAAGGAAACGGGGGGGGGGGGAGCGAACTCTGTGACTCTAAGTACACCTGAAGAAATGTTCCACAGGATTTCAACATATTAAGATTTCCTCCCCCAGCCCAAAGTTACAGTTGTGTTGTTTTTTTTAAAAAAAGCAATGAAATTTACTGTTGGGGTGTGAGGCAATATAAATCGGTTCTCAAATGAGCTTCATAAAGACAAGAATATCTGTATTAGCACATACATCCTTTAGCCAAGGGTGAAAGAAACTGCTTGGCTTTGAGCACCAAAATATAGATCTAGGAGGTTTGTTGATTTTACTCTTAAAGGTTTTTCTGTGTGGTTTGGATTTTCTTTATGAAATAGGAATCTTAAAAAAAAACACCCAACTAATCAGTGAGAGACATTTTGTACCAACTAAGTATTTAGATTTTAGAAAATAATATATTTCCCTCGTTATTTACACAGTCTGGTGATGGCAACATCTGAGTTACACCTAAGTCAAAGTAAGAGATTGTTGTTAGCTTTGAGAAATAATACAAGGAGCGAAATTTGAATCTTTAAATCTCCCTCTCCCCCCCGCCCCCGTCTGTCATTCACACATGATAACCTTGTAAATATAAGTAGATCTGAATAGTTTCCTGTTTCCAGAATTGTTACACTATTACAACGAAAAGACAAGATCATAATAAAATAGAATGCAGAGTTTTAAAATGGCAGCCCCAGATCCTAGTTGTTGCCAAGTTGTTCCCTCTGGTGCAGCAAACTAACAAATAGCTGCTTAATTGACTCTGCAATCTGTGAAGTCCTTTGCCAGTGACTTGCTTAGAATTCAACCAACTGTTGCTCCTGTTAGGCCTTTGCAAAGGAGATTTGAAGGTCAATGGTTCAAATCTGGTTTATGTCAGGAGATGTTAAGTGTACATGTGTTTTTCATTCTTTCAACTTTTCCTGTGGAATAAAACCCTGGATTTTAAAAATTTCAGCGACAACCATTAAAAAAAAAAAAAGGGCATAGATTGTGTATTTATATGTGCAACTTCAGATTTGAAATCCTTGGTTTTTGTTACATCTGAAAATTCTACAACTTTGTCAAACTGATGGAATACTGGGTACATTAAATGTTAACTCTGCATCTTCACTTTTCTGAATCTTACAGAAAATCAGATTCAGCTCCTGTAGCCCTCAGTCCCCCACCCCTCTCTAACACACATACCTCACATGGGAATAGCATTTTTATAAACTGAGTTGCGTAGAAAGCTCTGTTTTTATTGAATATGCACCAACTGATTATTATTTTTTTAGGTTAACTTATTTAACCATCTCAATGGTGTTAGTGTGGCTGACTATTTTGTTCCATATGGTTAAATTAGTGTATATCCATACGGAATGCTGCACATAACATTTGTTTACAGTAAGGCAAAGCTGGAATTGTTTGCACATGAAGGCATGGGTGTGTCCCCCGCCCAGTAGCTTAGAAAAGAACATAAAATGAACCTGCTGGATCAGGCCAATGGCCCATCTAGTCCAGCATCCTGTTCTCACAGTGACCACACAGATGCCTGTGAGAAACCTCGCAAGCTGAATTCTATTACAAGAGCACTCCCCACCCTGTTGTGGTTTCCAGCAACTGGCATTCAGAAGCAATTCTGTCTCTAACTGTAGAGGCAGAGCATTGTCATCATGGCCAATAGCCATTGACAGTCTTCTCCAGGAACATGTCCAGTGTTTTAAAGCCATCTATGTTGGGGGCCATCACTGCCTCCTATGGAAGTGAGTGCCATAGTTTTAACTTTGCACTGCATGAGGAAGTACCGTATTTTTCGCTCCATAAGACACACTTTTTCCCTCCTAAAAAGCAAGGGAAAATGTGTGTGTGTGTCTTAGGGAGTGAATGCAGGGGGGAGGCAGGCGGGAAAAGCCCCCAAGAGCTGCACACACACTCCACGCGGCTTGTAAAAGGGAGTGTTGAGCAGAGCCTGCGATGCATACAGACTTTGCTCAGCGCTCCCTTTAAATAATTTTTTTTTTAAATTCCCCCTCTAGAAATTAGGTGTGCCTTATGATCAGGTGCGCCTTATGGAGCGAAAAATACGGTACTTTCTTCTCTCTCTTTTGAACCTTACAGCATTCAGCTTCATTGGATGTCCCTGAGTTTAGTGTCATGAGAGAGGCAGAAAAGCTTTTGTCTATCCACTTTCTCCATACCTTTTCCTGCTTTCCTGCACATGGTACCTGTGGCCCTCCAGATGTAGCTGGACTCCAGACAACTTCCACCAGCCCTGACCCTGGGCATGCACTCTGGGGCTGATGGGGCATGGAGCCCCAGCATCTAGAGGGTGAAAGGTTCTCCACCCCAGCATATAGTTTTACCTGGCTAATGTTTCATCAGGGAATTTGGGTTGTTGAGCTATAAATATTTCTCTTTTACTGGAGACAGTGTATAGCAATGTCCCCTCATTAGATGAATAATAATGTGTATTATTTTTGTAGCACTTAGCATCCCGGTGTTGTGCAAAAATAAAGCAGATATGAAAAGAGACATTTCAGGGGTTGATGATAAAAAGGTGGGAAAGGGAGATGCATGAGTGGGAGTTTCAGAAAGGAAGATTGAGATAAAAGTTGTAGGCAGGTGAAAAAGAAAGAGATCCTTGGCTGAGAAAATAGAAACTTGGCACTAAAAGGAAAGAACTGAGGAGAGTCACAGAGAATCAAGGAAAGAATGGTAAGTGTAAAAGGAATGTGAACACTTTTAAATAAAAAGAAGTTTAAATTGAAGGCACCAGGTCAGTCAACATATAATTCTAAGCCAAGCCATAGCTTTTCCTTTGTTTACAGCTCATTGCCTGTCTGGAAGGGACAACGCATTAAGCCTAAGCATGGCTTAGTGGGCAGCAGGAGGAGCAAAACAGCCACAGTCTGATCTCTAGGAAGCTGCACATTCATGCTAAGCCATAGTGTGGCTTAGCATGACATGCAAACTGGGAAAAGGGAAGACGAAAGGTTATACAATAAAGGAAATGCATGGTCAGTGTAAAAAAAAAAAAAAAGAATAACGTAAGTAGCAGGATGGAAATATAACTGGATGGAAGTGAGAAAACTGAAAGATGAAAAAAGTGAATTGCAGTAGTCAATTTGAGAGAGAATCATACGGTAATGTCTTGGCAAAGGATGAAGTCTAGAAATGTTTTAGAGTGCAATAATACTGTATTGCAGTAGGCTAAAGGTTTCAGGGGTGAGGATCAAGACTGTACACCTGAGTAAAAGGATAGATGATAGCAGAACCAATAAATCAAATAAGAGAAGGAACTGCTGCCAGAAAATCAGGAAGACAGTTGAGAAGTTCATTTTTAGATGTGCTTAATCTAAGAAAAATGTGAGGAAGACAAGATTAAACAGCAACAAGACATAACACAAGATTAAACAACAAATCAGAAGGATATGGGCCAAAAAACGACTTGCAATTCATCTGTGGAAAAATTAATAATCCCACATGAATGTATAGTAGTAGCCAAAAGGATAAAAAAAAAACCACACAAATAAGCAAAAGTCCTAGGACTGACCCTTGGAAGGACAGCAGCAGAAGGGAGGAAATAAAGAATATGAGCCAGAAATAAAAGGGGGAGAAATGAGTAAAGAGCAACCAGATTGCATACAAAAGCAACCCATATAAATGTTACTTGAAAAACTAATGGAAGATAAAATAGACAATAAAATGGTAAGATCATTTGTGTAAAAATCAGATAATTCTAAAAGACTCTGAAATTATCACCGGTAATATATTACTAGTGATAAGAGTCAAAGCAGATTTAGTGGAGTGGCAGGCATAGAAAACTGACTGGAACAGGCCAGCTAGTAACTAATCATCAAGAAAAGACAGACAAGATGTTGTAGAATTTCAGAAATACAAGGAATAGTACAGAGAGTGAAAAGTCCAGCAAAGAACAGAGAACTGTTCTTGATCTAAAATATACAGAAGATTGAGACTTGAAATATGCAGAACAATGACTAAAGTCAAAGAATTAGGAGGAGAAAAAATAATAGCTGGTCAGCAACTTGTCTTGCTAGAGTTCCACTTGAGAGAATCTTGGGGATGGCTGGTGATTGTGAATGGGTTTCTGGGCAATCTCCATATTGAATAGGTGTGCCACAATAGTTGCCCTGTTGTTGTTTAGACAACTCAAACTCCTCTAATGTTTTAAAATATTAGATCTTGCTTACTGTTATAATGTGACAAATCAGATTTGGCAAAGACTGGGA
The DNA here is from genome assembly GCF_964106645.2 of Podarcis pityusensis. Taxonomy (NCBI): domain Eukaryota; kingdom Metazoa; phylum Chordata; class Lepidosauria; order Squamata; family Lacertidae; genus Podarcis; species Podarcis pityusensis. The sequence continues at coordinate 48,987,875 of NC_138026.1, forward strand.
TGAGGTGTGTGGTTTAATTGGTTGTTTAATTTGTGGCAGGGGCACATAAATAGTGAAAGTGGAGGAACAGAGAATTGGACAAGGAATGATTCAAGATTTCAGGGCTACCATATGACTATCATTCACTGGGCTGATCCATCATCTCAAAGCAATTTACAGCATTTGAATCCTACCTTTCTAACAAACTGCTCAATAATTAAAGCAATAAATATTGATAAAAATCAGGATCGCAGTGCCTCAATGACCACCTATCCCTATATAAACTGTCACAGACTCTGTGATTATCATATGAGGCCCTTCATATGCCTCCTCCATGAGAGGAGGTGGAAACACAAAAGTGGGCCTTTTCTGTGGTGGCTCCCTGTTTCTGGAATGCTTTTGCTAGAAAGGCTTGTCTGGTGCCTTAGTTACATATCTTTAGGTGCCAGGCAAACATGTTCCTCTTTGGCAATCTCTCTCTCTCTCTCTGTGTTTTTTGTTTTTTGTTTATTTGTTTCTGTAGTATGTATTTTTTATATTTTTATATTGTAAACCACCCTGTGATCCTTGGATGAAGGGCAGTATAGAAATTTAATAAAAATTAAAAATTAACATTGACTTACTATACATAGCAAGACATACACTGGACTAAATGCTCTTCACAAGGCAGTTTGGTGATCTATACTTGGAAGGATTCTCAATAATCGAGTTGCCATAAATAGATCACTTCCTGGTGATTTTTAGACTCAGTGGCCTTGACATTTTGCAAAGAGCAAATGGGGCAAGTTGGGTTGGTCTGTCTTGGCGATCCATGGATTCAGGCAGAGGGAGTTTGCAGTTGGTATGGCTGATGTTCCTGTTAGCTGTGGAATGCAGAGATGACACTGGTGGTATATATCAGGGATGTCCAACCAGTAGATCACAATCCACTGGTAGATCCCTGGCTGATCCTGGTAGATCACGGGATCCTTATCATGTACAAATGTTACAGGAAAAAAGATTTAAAACTTTGTGCAATCCTCCCCAAAAAAGCTCAACAACTCTGAGCAATCCACCCACACTCCTCCTCCCTCCAATGACAATGGGTAGATCGCTGCCAGGTTTTTTTATACTGGGAGTAGATCACAGTCTCTTGGGAGTTGGACATGCCGGGTATATATTATTGCTCCTAAGTGCCCTCTCCTGGGGAATTGAAGCCAGTCAGCTCCTTGGTTATATGAGGCAGCTTGGAGCACAGAAGTAGCTGGGAAGATGGCTAGAAGAGAAGCAGATTAATGACCAAGTCAAACCCAAGTACAGTCTTCACAGTCTGTTGTGGCATTGATGGCAGCAAGAAGGGAATGCTTTTTCAGTCATCATTGCCTTGACACAGCATCTTTAACTGTTTTAAGTGGAAACAGTTTCACAAGTGGTATGCCTGTATTCAGTTGACAAAAGCCATTCAGTTAAGCATATGCCAATGGCTCTCCCATGTATGCCCAAGCTCCAAAATGCTGGTAAAGTGCAGCTGGTTACGCTTGTAGTGGATGTGTTATTTATGCAATGTGCATATGGTATCCTATGTTGTGGTCAAGTCAAGCCTTGCCTTGGAGCTGTATGGTTGTCAGTGGCAGAAAGGAGAGAGCTTTGCTTTTAAATACTTTTCGAGTTTATGGAACCCTTGAAGCTTTAGGTTACTGAACTGAATTGTAACTATATGCAAACATAGTAAAATGTAAGCCAGACTTGCAACTGAAAATGAGAAACTCAATGGAAAAAGAAGAGAAGCATCAGGATTAATAAGAAATCATTTAAACCACGTGGCTACTCAAATACTGTAGAGTCATTCTCGATAAGAAGAAATTAGCATATTTATAACACTGTTTGCACACATGCATAATTTGGAGACTATGCTGCTAAACTAGTATGAAGGGCCTAGAATTCATGGGGAAATTAGGTTTGTTGATGCCTCAATTATATTTATGGTTTTATCTGATTTTTTAAAAAATGGTAATCCTATATGATAACAGAATTTAAATCCACAACCCTCACACCACAGTAAAGTTACCAGTGTCCCATATAATTTTAAATCATAGCTACTCAAAATAATGTGCTATCCTTTTACCCTGTTACTTCCTTCAGAGCTTCATGGAGGAAACAAAGCAGAGACGTGACTTCAGGTTCTATGGGAACCAGAAATCTTGGTTTCTTTTCCCCAACCAAACCACAAGAAGTATAAGCCAAGTTTGCTTCTTCACTGCAGCTAGCTCATGGTTTGTTTGGTGGTGGTGGGGAGAACCGTGACTGCAGATTAGCATGCTCCATGAAGCCAGTCTCTGGTTTGTTTACCCCTGGTTGAGAACACATAGGAGTGGTGGATGAGCTTAAATGCTCATTTTTTTTAACAACATGTCATAGTTTATTTTAAACTATAGTTTAAGCGATGTGTGAACTGGTTTGTGTGAAGAGAATGTATTGGGGCTTCTTGGTAGGGGTGTACGCTGACAGCAAGTCTTGGTTTGGATCCTGATTTGTTGCTTTGGAAAGCAGCCTGCCTCAGTCTGAGGCACTTTGCAGTTCACATACAGTGGTACCTTGGTTTATGCACTTAATCCATTCTGGAAGTCCATTCTTAAACCAAAGCCATTCTTAAACCAAGGCTCACTTTCCCTAATGAGGCCTCCCGCCACCAGTGCACTTCCACCATCGTAGACCAAGGTAAAGTTCGCTAACTGGAACACTACTTCCGGTTTTGTGGAGTTCTTATACCGAATAGTTCGTAAACTGGACTGTTCTAAAACTGAGGTACCACTGTATTTGGGTTGGGACCCATTCAGATCTGCTTAGTTGTTTCCCCCCACTGTTCAGAAATTTTATATAAAACCTTTTTTCCCGTTTGACAGAAATGAATGAAATTTGCAAGCATCCTAACCTCTCCAAAATGGATAAAGCCTGTGACATAGGTCCAGGAACTTTTATTCTAGACAGCATTTAACATCTTATTTTAGAAAGAAATAAAAAAGAAATGTTACCCCTTCTGAGAACACAATTCTTCCCTAATTCTAGGATAGGCACAATGATTTTCCTGCAATGGCAGCTGTTAGCTTTCGGTTGGTTAAAAAAAATCACTTAATCTCCCTTAGTTTTATGTGGATGGTTGGCCTGAAAATTACAGATGTGAGATAAATGCTCCTGCAGAAGAAAAATGGCAGATTGCAGACATATTGATCCAGGTGCTTTTTTGCTAGGCATATTTAATTTTGAGATGGAAAGAACTGCAAGGGATTTGCTTCCCAGATAAAAGTAAGCACACTGATTACAAGTGTGCCCTGTTGGGCTCAATGGAGTTCTTCCTCTGCTCTGTCCCCACTTTGGTGTTGCTCTCCCTCTGTTATGATACATACCTTGGTGTTATGACAAGCTTAGAGAGATTACTTTCTCTTTCAGCGGTTGCTTGCCTGCAGCATCTTTTCTTAGCGTCTGGGTTACCAAGGCGCCACAAAGTGCTTCAGGGGACCTGGCTTCACCTTAGGCCACATTGTCCACATCCCCACATTGCCTTTTGCAAACCAAAAATCCCTCTGTGGCATCTTGGCTTACCTTCAGGATTGGTCCAAATCTGATGCATCATTGCATATGTGATCATTAGGTGGGAAGTCTGTATCTTTGCTGTTGGAATAACCTCAGGGTCTTTCTTTGTATCCATCTGTTGGATACATTTATTATTATTATTATTATTATTATTATTATTATTATCATCTATAGCAACTGTCATTTTTTAAGCCTAGTAGTAAATGACAACACTGGCAAACTCTGCTCTAAAGGTCCCTTATGATCATTTTCATTCACAGACTGAGCTGTAAGCAATTATCTTCTATTCATGCAATGTGTTTATTTCATTCCAGGCAATACAATATTCTCAGTTAGGATGGAAGAATAGTGCAGGCAACTTCCTCAGAATTGGCTTTATAAAAAACACTCTGGTTGCAAACTATTATCATAAATGAAAATATTATGCAAATTATCAGTTTGGCTTGGCATTAACCAGCAAGCCTAATACACTATGTTCTTATTCGGCAACAGCTTCAAATGAGGAAAAAGTTAATCATTACTTATATACATGGGCATAGGCAGAAATGCCATGCCCAGTGATGGAGTGAAAGTTGTACAACTGTGCAGAACATTACAGCCTTAGTAATAGGTAGGTAGATAGGATTTCTTTTTACTTGTCTACAGTTCTTATGCAAAATTTGGCATTACATCTTAGACTTCTGTTTATGAGTTTGAATTACTTGTAAATTAATTCCTGTACTGCAACACATTTCCAGAGATGGTTAGTCACTATTATAAGCTCCCTGTGTTCAGATACCTGTTAAATATTTTAAGTGATATGCCATTTCTATCAGACAGTTGGCTCAGGCTAAAGTATATATTACATTGTTTCTAAAAATGTAATATATTTCTACTAGTAGTTTAGTTAAACTTCTGAAAGAACCAATTATTTGCAGTTTCTGTAAAACCATTATCTCTGAACTAAATACATAATTAGTAAAAATTGCTTTGGCCAGAAACATCACTAATAATACTATAGAAAGCAGGGGATCTATCTACCTACCTACCTATTTATCTATCTCCTGTGCTTCATATGCACTTTCAGTCACAAATGTTTCTACATTTGATAATGTTGATAAACTGTAAGCTGGGATATAAAATTAATGGGTATTCGGCTTGTGTTTTTTAAAAACAATTATTACTGTAACATAAACAACATGCATCTGTTTCATGTTTAGAATTTTACTGCCGTATTTAGTATTTCAGGAAAATAAATTTGGTCTCAAAATATTGCTAGCTGCAGTACACAAAATTCTTAGTTAGAGACTATTTATCCAAGATGTTTTTAAAAAAATTCTTCCATGATAATTGAGAATTATTTCCACTGAGAATATACTATTTTAAAACATGGAATTTCTTTCTTTTAAAAATAATAAATATACTAACCTAATATAATTTGCTAACTCTTTCATTTCTCACGTAATTTATTGGTTTTATGCAGACCTGGGCTTTAATAGACTAGAATCTCTATCAAGTGGGCTTTAAAGAGGAGCAGAATCCCAGCTGTTTCATGTGCACTGACAGATGTGGCCATAATGTACAAGTAATTTCTCTCGTGAAGCCTCTGAAAAGGCTTGTGCTGTAGAAGAAGCAAAAGCCCAGTTCACGGCACAAGGAGTGTTTGGCTTCTTCTTTGTTGCATAATATTTGCAAGTTCGTTCTTTTTCCACAAGCACAATTTAGGTCTGATGTCTGGGTAGACTAGTTTGGAAACTGAATCATTACCATCATCATTAGCAGTAGTAAAACACAAACAACAGCAGAATGTGTCTTTGTATGTGTGCTGTAATAAAGATGTTTTTCCAGGAGCCTGAGCCATAAATGTACTTCTTTTGATGCAAATAGTTTGCTGATTCATTACCTTTGCATTCAGAAGATCCTTCAGTATTGGCCAGAAAAAAAACATGTTAATAGTTAAGCTATGTCGATTCATAAGTCTTAGTATGCTGCCAGCTGTAGTTTGCTTGTTTGTTTGGGAATGCTACTGTCTTTTTCACAAGGTGTGTATAGTAAGCAGGGAGGCAGGCAGGCATTGCGATCCACTTCCACACAAAAGCAGCGTAGCATGTGATTAGGAAACTCAGATATCTTGGCAGTAGCAAGCTCTGTAGCCTCCCAGTGCCAATGAAATATGTTTTTGAGATCTGCAGAAAAATGCCACGCCATGAATCCCTCCTCCGCATATGTGATATCGCCTGTGTGGATGTAGACATATAGGGAGAGAAATCTCCCATGCACAGAAAAAATGGCCAGTATAAACTATGAAGAAATATTTAGGCACTATTGGCTTATTTTTAATAATTAAAATTTATGTTTAAGGCTGGCTGTGATGCTAATTTAATGGTATAAGGTTGTGCTTCTCAAACCAATGAAATAAAATGCAAGCAAAATATTAAGTGCAAGGTGAATTTCTATAAGCGAAATGTGTGTGTGTGTGTGTTTTCTCCAGAGCTGTGCATGGTGCATCAGCAGGTGTTCGGACCCTGACTGGAAGCCCACAAAAGAGAGGAAATTCTGAATTAAGGCTCATTATGGGAGCCCTTTCTCCCTCCCATGCTTGTATGCTAATAGGAGTAACACAGGCATATAAAGAGGAGAATAGATAGCCATAAAGAGCCCCAACTTGGAGTTTCCTTCCTTTTGTGAATTTAAGTCAGATTCTGAAGAACCCACTGACACTGGGCACAATGCATCAGAAACGTCTTCTGTACAAGACCACTGAAATTAATGGGACTCTCAGAAGGATGGAATTTGTGCAGAGGATGCTCCTGGTAGAATATGTAAGGCAACACTTTTTAAAAACAAAACACTAAGGGATAATTTTATCAGGCATTGTTTCTTGCTCAGTTAGCAATTATTGCTACAGTAGCTAACTGGTGAGTTAAGCTTAAGCAGCCAATCGACCAGAGGGTAAGTAACACTCATTTATCTAATTATTTAGTTAATTAAAGCATCAGCTTAAACTAATAAGGGCACAGGAGCTAAATCCTGTAATAACTTATAGCTCTGAAGCTAAATCTGTTGAACGGCAGATCTGTAGAAACCTAGTTTTCAGTTCTACCCTAGCAAGCAAGTTTTGGGAGGTCACAGATACCCTTTATTATTGTCCTTTTGTTGTTTTCCATTGGCTTAAATGTAATGTAAGTTGTTTTAGTTGCTGTGGTGTATGGCTGGGGGCTTCAGCTCTTGTATTTGCTAGTTGTTTTTAGCCTATGTGATTTTTATTGTTTATTTTATTGTGCCTTTTGTTTTGAGGTTCTGTGCTGGGTTGTGTATTTATTTCTTTATTGTGAAATTTTATTGGGAAGTTATGTTTTTGATTGATTTTATATGAGCTCCGTCTCCCATTTGCCCCTGGCAGCATGGTCAATTGCCAAGAATAACGGGGGGTTGTAGTTCATCAGAATCTGGAGAGCCATAGCTCCCACACCCCTGCTAGATGGTATGCAGTAGCAGACAGTATTGTATGATATTGACATGTGAATGTGGCCCAGGTGAATGACTAATAATAATAATAATAATTTTATTATTTATACTCAGCACATCTGGCTGGGTTGCCCCCGTAGTCACTCTGGGCAGCTTCAGTTTTCCTGCCATTTTCCTAGCTGTAAAATTTTTAGTTTCATTTCCATGTTATATGATTATAGATCAGTAAAACTAATCAGTTAAACTAATGCAATAAACTCATATTTGATTGTGGTCCTGATGTCTACTGATCTTACTGCTGCTTACAAGGAGGTAGAGGAGGAGGTGGTGCCAGTGCACTGGTTGGATTTCCTCTACCAGCATGTTTGCGCTGCGCTGACCTTACTGCCACCTGGCCTCTCTTCCCTCTCCATCCCAGGAAGCACCAACAGTGCAACTGACCAGAGTGGCTGCACTATATCATCCACTACCAATGCTATCTCAGTTCAGACATTGCATTGAGCTACAGCACACAAAGCATGGCTTAGAGATCCTCTGCAAACCATGGTTTGTCAGTTGGGATATTAGAGCTAACAATGGCTCAGTGTAATGTCCTGAGTCAGAGCTTGGGTAACACTTAAGCAAAAATAGTCACAGCAGCCAAAAATCCCTCAGGCCACTGTAAATCAGTCCAAATTCATACCTGGCTTGAGGTGCATTGCTAAAAGGCCAGCAATGAAGTTGTGACAAAACTGTATTTTTATGAGGTAAATTCAAATGCAAGAATGTTGTTAGGATATGAAAGCTTTTTGACATTTAAAAAATGGCTGACTGTGTGGTTGTTTACCCCTGACTATAAAGCCAGAACAGATGCAATATATGTGGTTCAGCTGGCAGTCTGCCAAGAAACAGATAGGTTGTTGCAATTTCAAAAGATGTGTTTTGCTCACATATTTGTATTTCAGTTACGGCAGTTAATCTAATATACTAGCTTTTATATGAGTATTATAGTGGTACATCTAGTTATGAACTTAATTCGTTCTGTTTTAACCTGAAACTGTTCTTAACCTGAGGCGTGCTTTCGCTAATGGGGCCTCTTGCTGCCGCTGTGCTGCTGGCACACAATTTCCATTCTCATCCTGGGGCAAAGTTCTCAACTTGAGGTAGCTCTTCCAGGTTAGCGGAGTTTGTAACCTGAAGCATTTGTAACCCGAGGCATTTGTAACTCGAGGTACCACTGTATATGGCAATTGAAAAGGAGTTGAATTCTGTTAGGTCCTTTAGCAGATGTTCCATTTGAAATCATTGGTTTGGTTATAGGCCAAAAAGGATTTGGAATTCCAGAGCCAGATGATTGGCTAGACGGTTCTGAGTAGAGTGGATATAAAAGCAGGCACAGGGTGAGTAGTGGGGAGTTGGTAGTCAGTCATTTATTCAGAGGCTGAAGAGAATGAAGAGTATAGGAAGAGGCAGATGGGACCAGAGAATCGCTGAGGGAAGCCAGGCAGGAGATTCCAAAGCAGTTGCCCAGGAGAGCTCCTGGTCAGAATGACAGCAGCTGTCAGTTGATCACAGGAAGCAGGAAAGACTTCAGAGACACAACTGTGACATCTGTGTGGCTGATTTCCCAGCATCTGACCTGAAGAGGGACTTCAGAGGAAAGCAGAAGCAAGCCTGTCAGGGAGAAAGCAGCAGCCTCAAGTGGCAGAGTCCAGTGAGTGACAGCTAAGGGACTCTCCTACCTTGTAATCTTTCAGTGAGACCTGATCAGAGAGAGGCCTTCACTCACCTAGGTATCTGTGAGTTAACTGAGGGAAGAGAAACTGAGAATTGGGTTTCTAGTTTTGCATAAGGTGTGAGAACTAGGGCAAGTATGTAGCCACCTCTCTGGAAGCAAGAATTATTAGTTTTAAGGCAACGGTAACATCTTTTAAAGTGAATGCAACAGATTAAAAGTAACTGTTACCTATTGAAGCAGTTCTCAAAGTGCTGTTAAATAAGGTAACTGCAAATAAATATTGTAAATATTTTTTAAAAATACTACGTTATATTTATCCCCATGTAAACTGTGCTCCTCAGTCACCAAACACCTCTCTTTTTTTGTGGTGCATGGAGAGACAGTACCCTGGCAGGAAAAGACTTTGAAAGCAAAGATTGTGCGATCGCGAGCATTATTCCTGCTTGCAAAGGGTACACATGTGTCAAGGCCACAGCACTGGCAGACATCCCCCCCAAGTGCCCACCCACCACTTCATATGGCCATTAAACCCTGGTTTATAGCGCTACTTGCACAAACAGGAAAGAGCTGCCTTGAAGCCTTGTGCTCATATGCTGCCCACTTCCCTCTGCTTCTCTCACATATACAGGAGAAACACTTTCCTTGAATTATCCAGGGATTATGGGTTAAAAACAAAACTCTGATCAGAACAAAAAAACAAAAACAAACATGAACTTCAAACATTGGTTTCTGATGCTATCTTGTTAAACTTAACCAGTTTGTTTTTAAGCCATGATCCCCTGCCTAGGTGAGGGGAGAAGTTGACTAACATCCAGGGAAAGTGAAACTAAATTCTGGCAAAGTCCCTTTCCTGGCCATGCAGGAGGGAGGAGAAGGGGAAGTATTTGAGTCTTCCTGCAATGCTAAGGTATGGCTTAGTGTTGTGTGAGAACTGGGGCACAGTGCTTAAAGGTTTCATTCTTTTTAGTTTGTAAATGGCATTCCAGCTATTTATCCTCTTCATTTAGAAGTTGCCGTAAGTTTTGTATTCTCAGGAAACTGACAGGGTTCCTAATAAAAGTAAATCCTAGAAAGCCATTGGAATGGCTGTTCCGCTTCATAACCTTAACAGTAATAAGTTTAAAATGTATGCTTTTATGGATCAAGCAAAAAGAAAAAAATCTATACTGAACTCATGGTAGCATAATAGATTTACTGGTGATTAATTGTAATGTCATTTTATTTGCCATTTTCATGAGAGGTTTTCCCACTTCTGTTATGGATGTGTATGGAAGTTGTGTTGGTTTGAAAAATTGATATTTCCACCCCTTTGCCTTTGTTCTGAAAGTGCTGTTCAGTGACTAGATAAGAAAGATTCAAAAGTGAACCTTTTCCACTGTTCACATTCCATTTTAGGAAGTCTTTTCACTTCTGTTTGTTTATCAAAATAAATAATATGAGAATATGAAACAGGGACGCGGGTGGTGCTGTGGGTAAAACCTCAGCACCTAGGACTTGCCGATCGTATGGTCGGCGGTTCGAATCCCCGCGGCGGAGTGAGCTCCCATCGTTCGGTCCCAGCTCCTGCCCACCTAGCAGTTCGAAAGCACTCTTAAGTGCAAGTAGATAAATAGGTACCGCTTTATAGCGGGAAGGTAAACGGCGTTTCTGTGTGCTGCGCTGGTGCAGGCTCGCCAGAGCAGCTTCGTCACGCTGGCCACGTGACCCGGAAGTGTCTCTGGACAGCGCTGGCCCCCAGCCTCTTAAGTGAGATGGGCGCACAACCCTAGAGTCGGACACGACTGGCCCGTACAGGCAGGGGTACCTTTACCTTTATAAAACAGAACTTTTTTTGGCAACACTTTAAAATACACTTTAGCTAGCCAGTGTTTTCCAAGAGTTTCTCTGTGTATATATTTAGAGCTTATGAACCGGTTTTTCACCAGCAGGTACATAGTTGTTCATAAAAAAAATAAATCCATAATAATTCTTAGTTACATCCACCATGAAACCCTGCTGAAGTCCACGTCTAATCTGTAAACACAATGAAATGGTACTAATTGTAGTGTAGTGTCCTAGGTACCCTTTGTTCTGCTAGAAGTTCATTTAAATGAAATAAGCAAAAAAGATAATTAAATGTGCCTAGGTATGTTCATAAAAGGAGTCAGTTTTTATATTTCAGAAATACAATTATGTTGTCAAGGGTTTTTTTGGGGTTTTTTTTTACATACTTCAGTATTGTTCTATTTTCCCTAAGCCTATGGTAACTAAGAATATGTTTCCTGTTCACAGAGCAAGCTTTACATGGAAGGATTTAGAAGCCTAAAAGAAGGAGAACCAGTGGAATTTACTTTTAAGAAATCTTCCAAAGGACTTGAATCAATACGGGTAACAGGTCCAGGTGGGATTCCCTGTTTAGGAAGTGAGAGACGACCCAAAGGAAAAACAGTACAGAAAAGAAAACCAAAGGGAGATAGGTAAATATTTTCCCCCCTATTTTTACATCTTTTGGAAAACTTTTATTTGCGGTGCTTCTCTGCAGACTCGGATGCAGTCATGCAAAGATAAGGATGTGAATGGTTTAACTTGTGATTCTGGAAATGGCATATTCTGATTCCTTCCATGAGGAACAGCTGTAGCTTGGTGGTTTGCATGCAGAAGGTTTTGAGCTCAATCCTTGGCCTCTCTGGGTAGGACTGGGTGAGGCCTGATCTGAAACTTGGGAGAGCCAGTTCCAGGCAGTGTGGATAATTATCAAGATGGACCAATCTGTCCCAGATATACAGCATGTGTTTGCTCTGTGGGACTTTACATATGTGTAAGAGCACTCTTGCCATGATGATTTGTTGCATTTCACACTAGGTTCTGGTACTGGAAATGGGTTCTAGTTTTCCTCACATACATGTACTGCGCTGTATATATGTCCTGCCACATGTCTTTGGCTCATAAAGTAATTTTAGTGTTACATGCCGAGGTCAGCATGTTCTGCTATCTCATATTGGTTAAAAAGATTCTTTCGTATTATGCAACAGAATAATGACAGGTCCTAAGTATTTCAGGACTTCAGGAGGGCTAAGAATATAGATAGAAGGGGACAGGGCAGAGAGAGAAAGAGCTCCTACCAGAGGCAGGTGTGGTGAAAGAATGCTCAACTGAGAATGGAACCTATTGAGAAGCCTATACTGTGTAGTTTTCTGTAATAATTATTCAGATAATGTCAGCTGTTGCGGTGTTACGGGCAGAGCGTTTGTGTGTGTTGAAATCTGAAAATGTCTTCTGGTGCTATTATTAAGATCAAGGAACAGCCAAAACAGAAAATATAGAGATCTAGGATGGTTTATGGTTGGTTTCATTAAACTTTAATGTAGTGTGTTTTATCCATTTTAAGTTAAAATTATAATAATATATATATTATAATTTTTTATTTATACCCCGCCCATCTGTCTGGGTTGCCCCAGCCACTCTGGGTGGCTTCCAACATAAATAAAAATAACAATAAAACATCAAACATTAATAGTAACAATCTGATATCCAATATAAAAAGTCACAAGAACTTTAAATTAAACAATTTATATCAAATAAAGCAATATTCAATAACCTGTTAGAAAATAATAGTAAACAGTAAAATTAAACATCAGCAAATAATAATTAAACAGTTTACAATTACAATAAAGAATTACTAATCCATAATCAATAAAAATAATAGAAAATCACAATGCGTAAAATACCACAAAACAAAGTCACCCTATGAAATTATGTGAAAGAAAATGAAAGGACCCATCACTAGCACAAGAAAACCTGGCCTCGCCTGATAGGGGCTTTGACGGGTGCAGAGATGCACTTAGTCTTTCTAGAGGTCTCTTGTTTCCCATCATAAGAAGCTATAGCTCTGACCTATAATACGTAACTAAACCTGTTTTCCAGAACAGAGTGTCTACACTGTGGGCTTCCCATTGTTTGTAGACTTCAGCTGACTATGAATCCCTGACAACTAGCCAACAGTATCTGGAAGACCACATGTTCCCTATTTCTGGTTTAAACAGAGTCATACTATTGCAAAGGATAATTTTATGTATGTTTGCTCATAAATGTAGGAATTTCCTCCTTTCCTATGTGCATGTTGATGCAGACACTACCCACAGTGCCCATTTACTCCCAGTCTTTTGTCTTTGTCTGTCTGCATCATCCATTCGTCCACCTAGTTATCTTCTTCCACCCCAAATAGTCCATTAGGCCTAACCGGCTTAGTGGCGGGTTCTGCAATGGCTGGGCGGGCCAGATTTAGGATCCTGGTGGGCCAGATCTGGCCTGCAGACTGTAGTTTGAGGACCCCTGAGTTAAGCAAATTCTTCTCTTTGAGTCACATTTATTTATAGTATTTAGTATTTGTTCTCATAGCGTGGAGCCTTTGTCAAGAAGTGCATTCAGAGAAAGGTATGAGAAGTCATTAAAATTACATCCAGTTTTTCAAAGAATAGTCTTCGGTGGCTTTAGAGGTGGGTAGAATTGCTTTCCACCCTTTAGGTTTCGGACAGTTTAAATGCTGATCAATGTAATGGAGTTCAGACAGGTTGGCAAACAATAGCAAACCACAGACTGCTCTCGTTTCATTGCCTGCCATTCATGCTGCAGTACCCTTTACATCAAAGTTAACTGGGCTACTTTGATTTCGTCTGTCGTATTGATATGTCTGATACATGTGCTTTAAATGGCTTGCATGTTGAAAGATGATTTTTTTAATAAAAAAAAATCCTATTTAGAATTATCACAAAATTATAGAGCTGCATCTGCCAACATTTATGTTGGATAGAGTAGCCACAATCCACATCCCTGTGCCTGTGGCAAAAGTCCTGCTCAGTTAATACTCCTTGTGGGGTGAAAGCAGATATTTATTTATTCTATACTAACAAAACTAAACTACCATTCCCATTGGCTCTACTAAACCTTCCTGCCACCATTCAGCCATTTACATTTATTTATCACAAGATTATTAGGTACGCAAGTTGATCTGGTTAACAGTACAGTGTTTTTTTACACTTCAATGGCTTCACACTGTCGCTTCACACAATGTATATTCAGCTATTAATGTTTACTAAAATGGCTTGGCTTTAAAGGAGAAGTTACCTACTACAGCCGTACCTTGGATCCCAAATGTTTTGGCTCCCGAATGCCGCAAACTGTTCGGGTTTGCGAATTGTTTTTGGAAGCTGAACATCCGATGGGGCTTCTGCAGCTTCCGATTGGCTGCAGGAGCTTTCTGCAGCCAACCAGAAGCCATGCTTTGGTTTCTGAACATTTTGGAAGTCAAACGGACTTGCGGAATGGATTCCCTTCGACTTCCAAGGTACGACTGTATATTAAAAACCCTTTAGCAAAATTGCCTGTTTTTTGTCTCCATGCCCCTTAAGCTTCAGCAACTTCACTGCTGTCAGGTCCCACATTGACAGTTAAACTGGACCCTAAAACGCACTAGACAGAAAACTTCTCCCTTCAGATGCATGCCAGTGTACATTGCAATACAAAGGTCAAAACACATTACACAGTGCCCATTAAGACTTAGAGAAACAGTCCTAGTTTAAAGTTGAGAGCCTCTTCTCTCCACATGTGCCATGAATAAAAGGGAAGAAACAATTCTTGAGACAGGATGAATACCTTGTGGTCCTCTGGATGTTGTTGGACTCCCCATCAGACCCAAATAGCATGGCCTGTGATTAAGGATAATGGGAGTTACTGGGCGAGTCCCAATGTCGGAGGGAATATGATCAAATTCGGGCACCTTTTACCATATGTGGTGGTCATGTGACATATCAATTACTGTGGTTTTGGGTCATGGTATCCTGGAAGATTAGTGTAATAATCACAGGACAGACAGTCCCACGTGTCTCTCAGTTAGCACTGTTAACTCTGCTTGAGGGAAGCTTAAAAGAGCTGAAGTATAAATAACGCTATAACTCTGATCCTGGTTATAGTAAGACTTGTTATAGCTCGTAAATGGAAAGCTTTAGACTATGTCTGCATAGAAGCTTGGCTGCAACAAAATGAACTAATAGGAAAAAAATAACCGAACACCCGAGATCATTGTGAGAAAATGAGGCTTTCTGGGGAACTTGTTGCAGGCTTGTTGCATATAAATTTAGAATCATCCATGTTCACAAACACTTTCTGTTTTGGCTTTAGAATTCAATGCCATGTTGATACTTAGGGGTGGGGGACTTTAAAAAGGGATGATAGGAGTTGTAGCCCATTAACATCTGGTGGGCCACCAGTTCCTTATACCTCAGTTAAAAGAAACAGATGGGAATTGGCTCCTTAAGAAGGCTATGAAAAGAGGTTGCTTTGCTAGAATTGGGAGTAGCTCTCAGGAATTCAACTACTTGTGTGGATTTGGTTGTCTTTGCCTCATAATTTTAGCACATGGTAGTAGTAAGGACCCAACTCTGGAAAGAATTAAATGTCTCACTCTTCCAATCATTCCCTGTTCCAGCATTTTAGCTTGCTAGATGGAACAATCCCCCTCTCTTTTGCCCCACTGTTCTGGCGGTTCCCCTGACCCTCTGAGAGCTGATATTGGGGAACAAGAGAGGTTGGAAAGTCCCATCACACAAACGGGCTTCTGTTGATGGGGCTGGTTATGTGAACCCTGTTCTCTAACACGCTAGTCTGTTATATCTGTGAACTGAGTAAGCGTAGTGTTGAGGACTTGCAAAATTGCTGTGGAAGGGTTAAAGTGTGAGTGGAGTTGCTTTTTGCTTTCTTATTTTTAATTAGAAAAATAGAATGCTGGGTTTTGATGTGGAAAGCCTGTATTCCAGTCCCTATTCACTAGGTGGCCTGGCTAGCTTGCTCCTATCGATCAGCCTGACCTACGTCAAAAAATGCCAAAACACTAATTTGAGCTCCACAGTAGACAGGCAAGATGCAGAATTAACTCTTCATAATTTGGAAACCAGAAAGTTGATTGCTGGGTTAGCTTGAGCCAAGCAGGATTGATTTCTAGTCTTACATTTTTAAACATAAGCATTAGAATGATTTATTAAGCCTCTTTTGAAGGAGTGCTTAATTTGTGCAAGTAAAGTATGGTGAAGTGTTTTGAAGAGAGAGACACTTTGTTTTCTGCAAGCAATCCAAAGAGAAGCTGCATAATTGTTAAAATGCAGCTAAAATGAAACTGGTTGCATTGTCACTGATAAGCAGACTGACCCAATGCCCCAACATTTTAAAGGAATCCATTGTTTAGAAATAAATAGCTCTAAAGACACATCATCGACAACTGAAAACCTCAGTAAACAGGCTAGAAGAAAATAAAACATGTAAACCCATTAAGTGACCTTAATTAGATTTCAGAATTATTAAAGCACAATTGCAGTTCCCCCTCTCCCACCCCTGGTATAAAGGCAGATTTTGGTAATATTTTATAATGAATATGTTGAAATACTGCTTTAAAGTGCTAGCCATTTTAGGCATTTTAAAAAAGCAGAATTTCAGCAAGTTTCAATAAATGTTGTAGTGGGCTTGTGCTTTCTAAGACTTGTTTTGTCAGATTTTGGAATTTGCTTTTTAGTGGTTTCTTTTGTAGGAGAGAAATCTTTCAGGCATGAATTGATAGTCCAGATCTTTTGCGGTCTGTCTCTTCTAACCTATGACCCTTGTTCCTACAAGGTCAACATCTGAGGGCAGGAGATTAAGATAGTTTAAAGACTGGAATGGGAACTGGAATGGAAAAATTAGCCAGCCTATTTTGGTTGCAAAACATCAAAGTCTCCAAACCATTTACTTATTTTTCAATGTAGTTTAAGAGTAACAAGTTAATTAATTATACTGTGCTTGGCAAATATATGTCTGGAATTAAGAGGACCATCATGGAAGAATTTTTGTTTTGTATTAAATATAGCAAGCATATTGTGTTACACGTACCGTAAAGAGTCTTTAGCAGTTTGCAATATAACTTGGAATCTGGTCTTGCAACTTCTTTGCCCAATTACTTCTCATTCTCATTAACTGCAACACTGACACCAGTAACACAAATTTCCTGTGTAAGGATCTAACCACGATTGTGTACCCAGTGACTCCTGAGATCGTGTGCTGAAATTGCTAGTATGTTTCCTAATTAAAGTTTAATTATTAAACCAGTGCCTCTTGTGCCATTTCTTTACAAATGCAAATGTTCTCTGTGTAGTGGCATTGTCCATTACATAAAGAAATCAACCCCAACCAATACATTGGTAACAATGTATGTGCCATTACATGAAATATTGGTCCTCCATCTGCATAAGTGTGTTTAAGGCACATGCATTATGTGCATGAGTTTGTATATGCACATGTACATAGACTCCAATATAAGTTGTAGAAGCAGTGATTTTTTTATGAACAAAATGCAGGCTGCTAGTAGTTTCCTTGCCGTTGCTGTTTTTAAAATATAAATCTCACATGGGCAGAAAATACGCTTTGTTCTTTCATGGAAAAAGGAGGAGATTGTGCCTTCAATGTATAAGCAATTTTTATGGAAAAGTGCTGCTTCTTCTATCATTCAGAATCTGATTGATATCTTTATAGACTTAGGCGGTTTTCTGATTGTTACTCTGCCACCAGAAAGGATTTCAAATTTAAATAGCTTAAACTACTGTTGGGAAATGTATATATAAAGAGGGTTTGCCACTGTCTCTGTAATCACATGGCTTCCCCTGCCTCAAACAATGCATGGGCAGCTGCAGGAGAAAACGTTTCTGTATAAATAACTCATGTTCAGTAGAATCCTCCTTTCTCCTGAGACAGCTATACATGGTGCGGATGTTGGGAGCTTGTGTGTCTCCCAGGCAGGGCCAGCAGCACCCAAAGCCCCCCCCCTCCCCGTGCCTCTTCACATGCAAAGGGTAGTTTATAAGGAGCTGTGAATAAGGAAATTATAGGCTCTCATTTATAAATTCTGTTGGCCCATAAAATGTTTGAGAGTAAGTTTGTGCATAGTTTTTCACAAGAGCTTGTGTAAATTGAAGAACTTGCTTGTATTTGCAGCCCTTTTGTAGATCCATCTAAGGTGCTATATTGTGTTTTGTTTCAACAGACTAACATGGCGAACCTTTTGGAATTGTGCCCTTACCTACCAGTGACTGAATAACCTTAGGGTTTGGATGTGCACATAAAAAAGGAGAATATGTGTGACTTGTTTCCTAAATGGGGGGTGTTCTAATAATGAATTATTCTATTATAGAAGTCTTAAAAAAAACACAAAACCCTAACTTCTTAATTCAGCCTTTGCAAACTGGTTGGCTGTTTCCTCTAGCCTGCGCATCTGGAGAAAGGGCACCAGTGGTTCTTGCTTTTGTATATGCTTAGCTATTTAAATGCACATAAATTAATTGTCTCTGACAGCAGTTGCAAACTAAGAAAACACACTGGGAGGTGGTCCCTAAAGCACTGTTTCTGAACCTGTGGCCCATGGGCTTCATATGTAAACCTGAAATAATTATTGCTTACAGTCTTTAACTGGTATGACGAATACCTCTTACAACTTTTTTGTTATGTTGGCATGTTTTGGCACTTGCAACCGAACACTGGAAAAGTCTTACATTTTGACACTTGAGAACCACTCTCTGGCAGCTAGTGATGGTTCCAATCACTGTTGCACCACAAGGTGCTTGCACAGGGACCTCCCCCGGAGTGTCCCCCACAGCTTGCCTCTGATGCACGACCTTCAGCACCTGAGCATCAGAGACAAGCTGCAACAGTCACTAAAACCAACTCCTTGTACAAACACCCACAGTGAACCACCACTGGATCTGCTGCTAGTGTTAATTAGCAGTGTGACCAGGAGTGATTAGAATTTGGGGGGGGGGAGTATCTAATGCTCCTTGAGTAACTGGATGCTTTGTAGAATAATTTTTTTATACCTTATGAAGCAATATCCTGCAATCAGATGATTGGTGTTCTTAACATTCCTGTAACAAAACTGTGAATAACTCTTAAATATTTAGAAGTACTCTAAATGTTTCAACAAATTACACATTGATAGGAGTGATAGGTCCTTTTTTTGCTGGGATGCTTCAAGTATAGGTTATAAAACAGTCAATGTTGCAATTAAAAGGCATGAAGCCAATGGCTGTTGAGGGAAGTCAGCAGTTTGGAAGGTCCAGAACTCACATGACAATAAATGGATGGCACATTAAACCTAGTGAACCTGGACTTGTAGATTACTATACCTAAAAGACTGGGAACCACTGTCCTAAGCAGTAATTCTAGAATAGTTTTTAGTTGCAAGCCCTGAGTTCTTACAGGACTAGAGGGAAAAGGAAAAGAACATCATTTGAACAATGTGGTTTCTTTTTTTATACAAAGGTGATGGTACAAAGTATTTGACTTACTATGTGATTGACAAGGTGCTGTAAAAGGTTGTTCTCATCAGATGCAGGTGAGGAAAAATATTGCTGCTTACAACCATTAAAGAAAGATAAAAGGCCAGTTTGTCAGAGAACAGAGCTTGATCCTTTTCAGACAAACAATATATTCAAGGGATGAGAATTCATGATGCCCTATGGACCTATATCCCAACATTATGGAAAAAGGCAAAGCTTGAACAATGAGTGACTCTTGGTGGTTCAATCTGACTCACCACTAGTACCCTGAGAGAGATTATTCATATGTTTTCTTTGGATGTAATTGTAACGGTACGTACTGAAAACAAGTTAGTAAATATAGGGAAACCAAGATTTGCTGAATGCTTGGTAGAATATATGAAAAAGGAAATTTTCTTAAAATAAGACTGATGTTCCCACCCACATCAATTTCAGAAACATTTTAGGTGTTTTATTTTATCACTTACATGTTTGCTGTCCTGGGCTCCTTTGGGAGAAAGGTAGCATATAAATAAAATAATAAATATGCAGTTTTTAGCAACTGCTATGTGAAACCAAAACATTGCTTTCAACAACATATATTTTATTTGATGTATAAGGATGATTGAGATGATGAAGAAATCGAATTCTTGAGAGAAGTAGAGAGCATTTTACTTAAATTTGATCAGTTTCCTAAGTTTAGCTATCCATCTATTGCTTGCTCTTTAAAAGAACCATACTATTTTGCTGATGTTAATAATATAATTTCATGTTATTTCATTAAATCATTGTCCCATTAAAACTGTTGTGCACTATCCTATAATAATAGCTCCTTCAAGAACCATAGCATTGTGTATGTGTTTGGTACATATATAGGTGTCTTGTGGTTGCAAAAGAGAAACTCTGGCTAGTTGTAGCATGTATAGATGGCTGGTTGGCACTAGCATCTCTCTGTCCTACTACAAAGTGTCATTGGTATCCAGAAACTTAATGTTCTTATTTTTGAACTTCTAAAAACAGCTTTGCACCAGCATGTTTATGGAAACTAGTTTGAAAAGCATGACACTGAATGACAGGTAACCTATAAATAAACAATCCCCAAACCAAGCAGGTGGATAGAACGTATCCCTTCCTGACATTATTCCTATGCCTACATCAAGATTTGTTAAGATCAGAAGTTCTTTTATATTACAGAAACAAATATTATTTTAAAGTATATATACTTAATTATATAGAAAGCTGTCAGTGATGCATTTTGACTTGCAAAAGCCAGCAAGCCTTACTTGGGGTGAGCACCCCACATTTGGGGAATCATCACAGAAAAGGCCTGTTCTCATTTTGTCACCCTCGGGACCTCTCACGGAGAAAGTTCATGAAGAAGGACCTCAGATGATGATTGTGCAGGCTCCAGGTTGGTTCATATGGTGAGAGGCGGTCTTTGAAGGTTATAGAACTTGGCATGCCTAATTGCTTTGCAGCCAGTTGTATCATCTTCAGTGTTATTGCCACCCTTGTATTGTCAAGTTGGCAGAATAGAATTAAAATACACTATTCTTGGACAACCCATTGGTCACTTTCCAGATAGTACATAAATGTTTCTGGAAGAAGTGAGATAATGGAGAAAGCAGTCAAATGGTTTTTAAATTTACTCTTGTGTCTGTCTTTAAATATGAGAGATGGAATTCTTCTTGGGTCCCTGAAATCTTGTACTCTGTTTCCTGATGGGATCTCACCAAGCCTTCTGTTGGTTGTGTTGCCTATAGGATAGCTGCACTCCTCTGTTCACCATTGTTTCAGGATTCCTTGCCCTGCCATTTATAGATGCTGGCTATTCATTATGTGTTCAGGAAACCTGTGGCAAACAGCATTTCCACCCTGCCCCCCACTTTTTCGCGCTGCTTATTCTCTCCAATTTATTGGCATTGGCCTCTCTGTCTCGCCAACATTCAAGATCGACTTGTCATTCTGCAAACTGCATTTTCCGTTCAAGGGAGTCTCCTGCAGAGGATCCCAGCTGCTTCCACTTAAAACACCCAGAAACTAATCCTCCAGAATCAGCTTGAGCAGACCAGCATCTGTCTTTCACATTTTGGTCCCCTCGAGGTGCCTCAGATAATGCTCTGCGCCACAGTCAGGGCTGCTGTTCCTACCTTTTGGCCAGCCTTTGGATTCCAAGTCTGTTCCCAAACCCTTTTCTCTCTTTCTTCCAAGTTTTACTACAGTCAAAGTAATAAAGCCATTTTCTCTTAGGAATATTCTGGTTTATAGACAGGTTTTAAAACCCACTAGCTTAAAGTCAGCCTGCCTTCATTATGTGGTTACCACAAGATCGGTTCATTTATGAACATCCACTAGTTTGTGGGTAGAAAAATTTTTTTGGAGAAAAACATTCATGAGAAAAGGGATTGCCCAACCTTTTAGCAAGGGCAGCATTTCTACAACCTGTTTAGATAGCAGAGGCTTGCATGCTCCATGTGTGTGTGTGTGTGTGTGTGTGTGAGAGAGAGAGAGAGGGGGGGGGCATCAGTTTGGTGCATGCTTAGCTGTTTTGGGGGATATGGCACCTAGAGTGGTTTAGAACTTTTCTGGTGCTGACTGGCTATGCCAAAATCCTTACTATTAAGTTTTTATTTCATTTAGCTAATCTGTTTTCACAAGATTACACACACACACACACACACACACAGACACACACACATTGTTGCCTACTCTTATATTTAGATCAAGGCCAGACGCTCCCAAATTCAATATATTCTTACTAGTTTGATTATCGAAGTGACATCCGTTTAGCTCAGTTGGTTAGAGTATGGTGCTGATAACGCCAAGGTTGCAGGTTCAATCCCTGTAAAGGGACAGCTACATATTCCTGCATTGCAGGAGGTTGGACTAGATGAGATCTTTAGGGTCCCTTCCAATTCTGTGATAGGGAAGAACAAGCCAGTTAACACACTTGCATTTCAAGAATTTCGCTCCTCTCATTCTCCTGCAAGGCTGGAAGGAGTACTGTTTCAGAGTTTAGTTTCACTTTTGTGTTCCTAGGGACCCTGGTTTATATAGCAAACTCTCTTAAGTTTCTTAACAAGTAGATAACATGTGTTATTATGAAACTAGCTTATTAAATTAACCCACTGTGTTGAGTTTTTTTAAAACCAGGACCCCTGGGTTGAATGTAATGCTGATTCAGAGTTCAGTAACGCTAAACTCTGGCAGAGTTCTCTAACCAGCCCTGTGCAAAGAGGGAGGGCACCATGGAGCCAATGGCTACAGTCCAGTATTCCTAATACCAAATCACCTCCAATCTAGGAGCTGTAAGAAGAGGGGTGCTGGCAGAGATTATAGCTAAGACACAACTGACCTATCCTGTGAACCAGTTGTGCAGCCTTAATTTTTTGTTGCAACTGGTTCCAAGCCCATTTTAATCTCTCATACGTAAAAAATGTAGCAAAAGTTTAATCGAAACCAGTTGCATTGATTCTTGAAATTAGAAACAAAGGAATAATTTCCAGAATTTCTAAAGCTCATCTTCTCCTTATGCTATTATTCAATAAATGTTTCGGTAAAACTGATTGAGATTCTGTTTCAGTTTAAAAGCAGCTACCTGGTTGTCACTTTGTTTTTTTAAAAAAACTGTTTAAAAGTTTTGCACATATTTATGGCTTAAATGCAACAGTAGCTGAATCTACCACAGTTCTGGGCACATAGGCTAGAAAGATGTGTTCATTTCTATGGTCATTGAATAAAGCAGCCTGCAGATAAGGATTGAGATGGGGTTACCTGCCTGCTACTTTCTCTGGCTGCTATCTCTTATTGCTGTGGCTGTTCCACCTGTGTGAATGCACTTACGCAATGGTGGCAAGGATGCATGAAAAGATCAGGAGGCGTCATTGATTTACACGAATACTTTATTTCACTTTTGCCTGAATATACATGCATGTATGGTGTGGCAGCTGCGGCTGCCCTATCCTTACTTGTATTGGTCTAATCCCAGGATAAATTGAGGTAACTGAGAAGCAGCAGGTGCAAGACAGAGCAGGTGACCAGGCAGGCAACTGCCTTATTGCAAGGCTGGAATAAAGTTTTGGCATCACATTAACATTCAGTTTCTTGCTTCAGTGGTGACATTTGATAGTCATTGATAAAAATGAGGAGAACAGTAGACCTTTGAACTTGGCAAGATAGCTACCCAAGCGTAGCCTACTTAAACTTATGTTGTTGTTTCATGTATTTAACATTATCTCCCCGAACCCATTATGTGAGGCAACCAGGAGAAGCAGAACTCTGTGTGCGAAAGGCACATGGGTGTGTATCTCGAATGCATGTTCACCTGCACTGCAGTGTTCACTTGAGTCCAGGTGTGCTGCTTTGATGCATATGAAGCTGCCATTATATATAACTAGTTGCACATGCCTAGGGTTGGATCAGGTAATTGTGAATCAAATTTGCATCATTTTCATGCTGGACTAGATTATATTAATATCCAAGAACAGTAGATCTGTTGTTGGATGCTTGCTTGCTTGCTTATTTATTTATTTATGGTAGTGTTGTTGTATTTTGGACTAATGTTGATGTCCTGTGGCTTTAATTTTAATATTGGAAAGTCCTTCAAACTCTTCTTGGTGTCCTGTGAAGTACTGACAGTTATTCGTGTGGCCTGCTGTCATGATGACATTTTATATAGATACATAAACTTCAGAATGTTCCTTCTGTGAATGGAAGGGCTTCTTTCATTTGCAGAAGGAACTGTGATCCTGAGAGGCAATTTTCATTCACTTCTCCTCTCCATGCCACCTCTCACAGTGTTCCGCCCCCCCCCCCAACCTTCCTGCTATTGCACAAGTGGGATTCTGCACATAGGAACTCTGGATCCAAGCCCAAATATATAGAAATTAAGTCAACACCCGCCCTTATTCATGTATCGTTTTTCTTGATGCAGTTGTTTCAGTACAGCTGAACTGAAAATTAGATCCTAATGGAAGAATAATGCCATACCTTAAATACTGGTAATTGTAATTTTGCCAGTTCAGACAGTCCAAAATGTTGCAAACGCTTTACAACTGTTCAAAACAATCATCATTTCTTTTCCAGTGGTCAGTAATCATTATTAGTATTAAACTGACTAATGTGTAGTCATTCCTACAAATTTTAAACTGAATATTAGCTGAATGCTAGGTTGAATTGAAAGATACCTTCTGTTCATGGAAGTCTAGCAGTTGTTCATCAGCCCTCGCCTACACACTAGAAGCCTTCAACTGCTCTTAAGATTTGTAGGATTCTCTGTAATTCTGGGAGGTCGTGCAGGGAGTTCAATAGATAGAGAGTGAAATTGGGAGACCTGCCTTAGAGGAATGCTTTCCTCTTGTATGAAAGCACCTTTTCATACAGTCATTGATTTAAAGCAGGCATGGTCAAACTCGGCCCTCCAGATGTTTGGGACTACAATTCCCATCATCCCTGACCACTGGTCCTGTTAGCTAGGGATGATGGGAGTTGTAGTCCCAAAAACAGCTGGAGGGCCAAGTTTGGCCATGCCTGATTTAAATTAATTGCCTTTTTCTTCTTATACTTTACATAAAATCCAAGCTTACATTCCAAATTGTAACTTCATTTTCTGTGGTTACTTCACAGACTTCATCTCATTTCCATTTAAGAGCCATTTAAGATCTAAGGACTATAGGAAAATACTACGTTTTGTTGTTAGAATTTGAAGAGATATAAACACACGTGCTTTTGTTATCTGCATTTATTATGGTTTCTTAACCATCCCTTTCAAAAACGATGTGATTTAATTTTCACGCTTTGAAAAATTGTGTATAGTCCCAAGATTTGTACAAAGATGTATATGAAATGACCCCTTCAACCTTTTTGTTTTATGAGAGCCTGTGTAACACAGTGGCTTAGAGGCCAGGTTACAAATTGCAGGTTTGTTGCAGGTTTAAATCTCACCTCTGCCATGAACTGGCTAGGTAGCCCTGGCTCACAGTAGCTGGACTGATGGAGGAGTAACAGTTTTCTGTCCAGGAACCTACACATTCATTCATGCCAAGTCCTGGCTTGGCTTAGTGTTGTTACAGGAACAGGATCACTGGATGGCAAGCCACCCTCTCTGACTTTCCCATCTGCAATGTGGGGAAAAGTACCGTATTTTTCGCTCTATAAGACGCACCAGACCACAAGACGCACCTAGTTTTTGGAGGAGGAAAACAAGAAAAAAAATATTCTGAATCTCAGAAGCCAGAACAGCAAGAGGGATCGCTGCGCAGTGAAAGCAGCAATCCCTCTTGCTGTTCTGGCTTCTGGGATAGCTGCGCAGCCTGAATTCGCTCCATAAGACGCACACACATTTCCCCTTACTTTTTAGGAGGGAAAAAGTGAGTCTTATAGAGCAAAAAATACGGTAATAACTGATTATACAAATTTGCATGGTTGTATACAAGCATTAAAACTAAAGAATGCATGTGCAGTTCTTTGAGCCCCTGGAAGTGTTGGCAAATGGGAAGTGCTGGTAAAGCTCAGTTGCTAGAGCATGAGACTCTTCATGGATTCAAGCCCCACGTTCGGTAAAAGATTCCTGCATTGTAGGGGGTTGGACTAGATGATCCTTGTGGTCCCTTCCAGTGCTACAATTCTGTGGTGCCAAGTGCTGTTTTCTGAATACCAGAAAACAAGAGAGCCGTACCAATTCACACGAAAAGGGAGGGAGTTCCCAAAGGTTCAAAATAAATCTGGGTGATCAGATGCGCTAAGTCAGGCTTGTTGCTCTTTCTCACATTACTCCAACACAAAAATACATAATAATAATTTATATGAATTAACATATCTATATTAGGAAACAAATCTTTATAAAATGTGTTGCCCTAAAAGCTATCCCCCTTTTACTATAAAATACTAGAGTTATTATTTTCCATCACCTATTTCATAGGGTTATCACATCTTTACATGTATAATGCTTATTTTTCAAATTCTCACCGGGAAAACAAACTTTTTTCACGTGTGTGCCTCCTTTCTCATAAAAGATTACAGAAGATGACAAAATATCATTGAGTGTTATTCACAAACTGTTTATCAGCAAATAAAATAGGTTCTTTATTCTGTCTTTGTAAGGGCCTATCTCTCATTATTTAATATAGAGAGAACTGTCTTCATTTCTTTATTGAAATGATTATAATATATTTTTCTCTGTAAACTGCTTTGGAATTTAGTGGTAATAGAAAGCGTGTAAGAATACTGCTTACTATTTTTTTAAAAACCTTAATGTAAAAAACTTTTAAAACTAGAAAACAGACATTTCATGCTGCTATTGTAACAATTTCTTCTAACATAGTAGTTGTTTCTGCATAGTGACAGAAAAGTAATACTAAAACATGCAGATTTTTATTTTTTGCCCCAACTCTTTTAATAGTAGAGAAGCCATCTTCTTTCACTTGCTTTTTCTTCCTGCAATTGTATTTCTTCCCAACTGCCATACAGATGCTTCAAAAATTCAATCATTGACTCAGGTGCTGAATCTCTCTTCTTCTTTGCATATGTTTAAAACTTTATTTACCAGCATGTTTCCATGTAGACACCATGAGTATATCACCAAGAAGCCATTTCCCAGAAGAACATAAAGATGGCTATATCTTCAGCCAATGCATGTGTTCCACTGAATGGCTATTATCAAAAAAACACTTAGCACATGCATAATTTTAATTAAAATGGAATTTGGCACTATTATGATATGATTTAATGTCATCCAATATTATTAAAATGCAAAGAAGGATTATAAGATGTGTGCATGGTGGAAATGTCTGAGGAAATATGTATGAAATGAAGTCCCTTATATTTACTTTGAAGGGGGGGGGGTCATTGAAAGCCTCTAGTTTGCAATTCCACATACAGAAACTTCCATGTACCTTGTGAATGAAAGGCAAAAGGCTTGTAGACAATGCAAGATTTTATTTGAACTTGTCATGTGCAGTTGACAACCAAAGCAATATAGAAATTTATGACAAACTTTAGCAGAGGTAATCTGCATGTTAACAACAAATTAAGATGCTAAGATATCTGAACATTCTTCACTCAAGTGTTTTTGCCTAGAGGTAAATCAATAAAACAGAGATGATTAGTGTTCACTTCAGTTCTTTTATTTGTTGCATCAATTATATATTCAACTATTATAATGGTTAAAACAATTCAGTTTTCTGTTTAAGAAAACATGGGAATAATCCTGATTAACTGTGAACAAGCTTCATGTCTCTTGAATTTCTATTTTTCAAAATCCCTGTGTTCTTTTTAAATACAGGTGAAGGCAGTATTTTATACAATTGCTTCTTGTGAAATGCATTACACTTTCTTAAAGGGCTTTTTTAAACAACAGCAACAACAACAACACTTTCCTTTATCGTATTCTAAATGTCTTTATGGAAAAGGAGGAAGATAAAGAAGCCAAACAGAATGTCATACAGAATCTGGAGCCAACATGAATTCCTCTCTTTTCTTCCCCCTTCCCCCATCTCATTGTAAGGTTCCATCATGCGTGTCTCTTCTGAGGCTTCTCAATTGTTCACATAAAACTTGTTTTGTTTACTTGGGGGTGGGGGGAACCGACAAAAAGTATTTGTGCTTAAGTAGCAGCATTTGTCTGTTTTCTGCTTGTTGTAAAACTGGCTTTCAGACAATTTTCCTTGTCAGTTTTTGTAGTGTTTGAACTAATAATATTAATCCCCATTGCACTTGCTCTAAATGCAAATGGGATTTACAATTAAAACATGCAGAACAATTTTTTAAGGCTCTGTTACGTGTACTTTGTGTCTTTTAGATTAAGAGGCATGGGCCATAATACTAAAAGTTATTTCCTAATATAAGCAATTAAAACGATCAATTTCTTTAAAGGAAAAACTTGCCTTCTCATTATAACAAGAGTTTTGTTTTTGTATAATGTGTTAAGGTGCAGGTCCAGGAAATTGCATGTCAGATTTCCTGATTTAAAAGATCATAGTGTGTGGGTGTTATTTTCCAGGGTTTTTTTATTATTATTGAGAACCCCATTAACTAAGCTGTAATCATCTTAATATTATCAAATGTCATATTAGCGATACTTGCACAGTAGCATCTCCTTTAAAAAAATGAAGAACAAAGCTGTTTTGGTGCTAACTGAATTCATTCGACAGAGATATACTGTTATTTATGAAATTGGCTTAACTAAATTTTTACTTCTAAGCAACACTGAACACACTAATGGCTGTTGTTGTTGTTGTTGTTGTTGTTTTTAATATTATAATCTATTTTGTCATTCCATCTTTAGTAACGTATGTCTGGAACCAGAAGAGGATAATTATATAAATGTTCCTGTGTTTTGCTTTCTCAAACACTAAATTTTCTTCAGATGACATTGTGGAGTTGGTGGCTTCACACATATCTTTATTTTTATAAGATGTGCTGCCGGATATGCATTGATTTCCATTAGTTACTCCTGAATAAGTATCCATAGGATAGTAACTTTCTTTTTAGTTTTTAATTTATTCAACTTCTTAATTTCCCCCAGCT
Source organism: Podarcis pityusensis (assembly GCF_964106645.2). Lineage (NCBI taxonomy): Eukaryota > Metazoa > Chordata > Lepidosauria > Squamata > Lacertidae > Podarcis > Podarcis pityusensis. The sequence goes on from NC_138026.1 coordinate 49,016,420, forward strand.
TTTTAGAACACATGACACATTTTCTGAACATCTAATTTGTACTCCTTATACACATTTTGACAAAGCTTTTAAAACTCTTAACAGCAGAAACTTTTTACAGATCAGTTCCCCCAGATTCCATTTTGTGATCTGCTAGCATTTAAAGAGGAGAAAAGAGTTTATGTTGGAGAACACTATTAAGTGAGTAATTCAAAGCTGTATGCAGACTGTCACTAGTGGATAATTCTGGCAAAAATAAATAAATCTGGCAACAAATAGTATTGTAAAACCACACAAATGATAAGACTGTTTGCCATGTATATTGGATTAATGGTCCAAATCGTATTATAGATCAGCTTGAAAAAGACTATAGTGCTTGCTTTCCTTGTTGCTTAAATCAGCTGAGCAGTAATTAAAGCCAACTATTTACAAGTCCCTTTGCACTGGAAAATATAGGCCAGAGGTGATGTAAAAGACAAAATAAATGTCATCTTTATGCTGGAAACAAATGTTAGCTATGTGCAATCCACTTTCAGCTTCAAGTTCAGCTTTTTTGTAATAATTTATATTGACTTTGCTTTCTCTTAAATTGTCCACTGCCGAATTGCCAGCACCTCAGGGTAGGAAATAGAAGTATCTTCCCAGCTCAACAGCATAAAACTTAATCACATTTCATGAATGAATTCGTTTTTCTTACCTGACTTAAGTTGATAGACAAGCAACTTCTTTGGTCCAGTGGTTGACAAGTTTCGAAATGGTTTTAAAATAGTTTCAAAATGTGTATCAATTCTATTATCTCTAGGAACTGGAGATATGATGAGTTCTGTGATATGAAAATTATTGAGAACTTTTTTATTGTTGTGTGTAAGAATTCCTTAAATGTTTGGATTCAGTAGCTCACTGTCATGTACTGAGGACAGAAAATTCAACCTGTTCTTATGCAGTGAAAGATGAAAACAATTTTAAGGAACCTCAGAAAGAGGGGGAGGGAAGTCGTGGTTCAAAATGTTAGAATTACTGTTGAATGACTTGTGAAATGTTTTCTTTTTTTGTTATAATCGAAAATAATAACTAAATAATAAAATAATAATAAAAGAAAGAAAGAAAGAAAGAAAATACAACCTGTTCCTCTCCACTTTGAAATATGGATATCTTTTACATTTACTTGCAATTATTTATACAAATAATGAAGATGCCTCATTGTAGCGTTCAGAATCAGCCAACATGTTAATTTTTGTATCAAAGAAAACAAACTAGTTTTCACTTGTTTGTATACACTAATAGGTACATTTTGAAGGGATATATTTAGAGATCTGGGGCAAATCAGCAACAGTGTAAATATATGAGTGGTTCTGTTCATTTTCTGCAATATTTTCTTTGGATATGAAAGGCAACCTTGAATTAGGGTCATGGCTTTAGGTCTGATGAACCAGTTTTTAAATGCTTTTTAAGATATCTGCCATCTCTTTGTATACTTTATCTTCTGAATGTTTTTGGGGGAAAGGGCTGCATCTTTTAGCTGGAGTTTTTCCCCCCAGTGAAACAATAAGAGAAATAATTTCCCCCTTTTTTATTTTAGAAACATTTAGTGTGAAATACAAGTCAAATGACTTTGAGTTTCTCTGCTACATAAACCATTAAATTGCTATTTTTAAGAGCAGGGTTTACTCTGATGTTTCTACACATTGTCAGTCCCATTATGGTGCATAAAATACTCAGTATAATCTTGTATATACCACAAGAAAAGTTAAACTGAGTATTTTTTGTGTAATAACAGAGTAAGTTTCTGAAGCTGCAGTGTATATAGTTAAGGAACACTGTCTAAAAAGAGTTCAGTTGTTTTGAACCTTTATGCCCAATTTTATTAATTCACAGGTGATGCTATGATGTGTCATTTCTGCATTCAAAGTGGTTACCCATTTTCATTTTGGTTAAATTCCTAGAGAATAGAGATATTTCAGGAAATGGCTGTGAACTGATAGGAAAATAAATCCTAACGTGTTTAAATCAGTGAATGTGCGACACAATGCAGTCTTTCAACCACAAAGTCTGTTTGCTAAGTGACAAACAAGAAGTACTGAATCTTAATTACACAGTGTTTTATTTAGAAGGGAAGTGGAAAGGCTAAAATTCAAGCTGCATTTATTTGCAAATGATAAATAAACCCCTACACCTCAAACTTTCTTTATTTTTATTTATCTGTCAAGGGTAAACCCATGTGATCTGCAAAGGTTGATGAGGCCCCCTTGAGTAGAATCAAGAGCTCTGACAGCTGGCCAATTGGGAAGGTGAAATGGTTCAGTGAATTGGATAACGGCAGTACATACCATAGTGACTGATTAAATTGATTTGTCCATGGCTGCTGCCTACCTCTTTTCTGCTGCTGAAACACTTTAGCCTACTTTAGAACTCTCAAAGAAAAGAGTGGGGGCTGTACTGTGCTTCTGGGTGTATATGAACCTAACAAAAGCAGCTGACCTAAATATGTGTTCCCATAAAAATGTTAACTTTATTTTGTCATTTAACTGGAGTTTATAGATTTTTCAGAATGAATTTCCTTCCCTAGTAAAGGTAATACTTTGAGTCCGATCTTCTCTAGCACAGGAAGAAAAATGAGGGTAGTGATATTGACTGAACTAATTCTTTCCTCGTACATTTCAACCTAGACATTTATATTTCCTTCTTTAACAACCCTTAAGAAATGGGTCTGTTTGCTGTGGTGAAGGGGATGGTTTTAAGCTGTCTCGCTGTAACCAAATAGACACAGAAGCCAAAGTAATAGCAGAATGTTTAGTTGAGAAAGCAGGGAGGGCAGGCATGAATCCTTATTTAGACAAACAAATGAAATTACTGAGGAAAATCTAGCAAATATATTTACTTGGATATTAATGCTGCATGGAATAAAGATATAACATATGAGCAAATTAAAAATGGTATAGTCTAGAAATGAATTTTGCCTATTTTGGGTTCCACTCCAAACTCAAAGAGCAGTTATTTATTTGGTTTCTAGTATTTGGAAAACAAAGATCTTGAGCAAATGTTAGTTGGGAAGCAGTAACACAGAATATGGATTACTCTGAATATGCACAGGTGAATGTGGTTTTATTTTACTTTATTTTATTAAGCAAAAGGACCATGGTCTGCCAAATCCAGTTCCTGTATCACATCAAATATTTTCTGCTATGTCATATAAAGTAGATTTATTGCCTTAGCTCATGAGCTTCTAGGCAGACAAATATGCAATTTGATTCACACTAGTCTATAAGATGTTGTTCCACAGCATCACTTCAAGTTTGTTGTGCATTGTGAAATCTTGGTGGTTTGGAGAGCAGGATTGAGGACAGTTTTATCGACAAGGCTTTCAGAAAGTATTATAGCCACCAGGGAGCCTACTACAATATGGCAACTGACTAAATTCCCTCCTGTTTGGAGATGCAACTCTGATCCTAAAATTCCTTACTACACTGAGTCGTGGGGCTGCATAGAAGGTACATGGTCTCCTACTACACAGTGAGCCAAGCATCCATATGTTCCCAAAAACCTTTGGAAGTCTGAAAAGGGGAGGGAGGGTAGTGGGTGGCTCACCACATCACCAAAGTCCTTGTTCTGTTACATAACAAAGACCAACAGACAGCATAACGGATAGTTAATGCCCCACTTGTCATGTAGAGAGTGCTACTTGCCATGTGGAAAGTGTCAGTATTTTGATTCTCCATCTCTCATCTGCCCCAGGCTCAATCTCTCCCCCCACCCACACATGTGTACAAGCATATATTTGTGTTGCATGATTCCTAAAAAAAAAAAAAAAAGGTTATTCAGAGTAGTCCTTCCAAAATATCTGGTATAAATCCCCATTTAAAATAAGGACTACTGTTACTGATAACAGTGGCATTGGTTTAATTTGAGCAGCTGAAATAGATCAGGCTTTAATTAAGTATTTAACCCGAGGTACCACTGTAGTTGTCCACATCTTACCTGAGAATCTTCTGCTACTCTATTCTATTTACTGCAACAAATAATTTTGGTAGCCGTGGTTTTATTGTATGTGGTTTTATTGTATGTGTGGTGCCCAATGATTTTTATGGTTATTGTTGTTGTTTGTTGTTGTTCTCCTTCTGAATGATTCCATGGCCTATGGCTAGTGCAATAAAAAGTTTAATTGGATTGGACTAGTTGTCCATTCCTCCCTTTACAAATTCAGTTTCCCTCAAGATTGTATAAAACTGTATGAAGTTAGCAATGGTCCCTCCTGACAAAGTGGACCATGGAACTCTGCATCATATGAAGATTGCAACAGTTGTCTAAGTGTTATGGTAAGGTTTGTTCCTTCTGTGGAAAGGAAATGCCCCCCGCCAGCTGCTAAGGTCCCCAGTGGGGCATTGTGGTCAGTACAAAAAGCAAGCCTTGAGAAACAACTCCAAAACTTCTTCTAATTGCAGGGAGATCTTGGGTTCCTTCGCTGGACTCTGAGCAGAAATGTAATCTCTCTGCATATGTTCATTAAAAGATGAAGGAAGCTTAACAAATATACTGAAATTGAAGGGAAACATCTATCAGAGAAGGTAGACAAGCTAATCTTCAGTTCTGGTTTTCTTAATGCATCAGTAGGACTCGGCATGTTCAGTAGGGGACAGCTACTAAATCCAATTTAAAGAGGGCTCCTAACCATGTTATAGCCCAGGGGAGGGGAACTTTTTTGGCTTGGCCCCATCCCATGGGCCAACTTTGGCAGGTGGGTGGATCAACCCACTTGTCAATCACATGATGCTACTAGAACACCACTATGCTAATCAAAATGGGTGGGACGGTTGCACTTCTTGTCCTTTTATCTTTTCAGTTTATTTTATAAACCTATTAAGTGTTTCACAGTTCAGGGAAAGACTATAAACAAATATTTTCAGTATCTGTCTAAACATCAGGATGTTAATTGTCTGTCTAATTTCAGCTGGTAACTGATTCCAGGGGGCTGGAGCTGTAACACTAAAAGCCTGGCTTGTAGTCCGAACCCTGTCAGAGGAGTAGTGTTGTTAAGCAGGTGGCACAGCAGTAAAACTGATAGCACATTTCCAAAGCTAAGCAGAGTCATCCAGCCCATCCCCCTCAACATACAATCCCCCATCCAGTTTGAAACCATGCCAGAGCATGCTTACCTTTGCAAATATCCTAGCAGTTTTATTGCTGCGGAACTAGGATGAATTTATCATTACACAGTGGGGTGGTGCTTACAGAGAAAGAGAGTGGCATATCATCCACATACAAGTGACACTTGATCAGCGGCTTCATATAGAAATTAAATAGCATCGGAGACAAAATAGTGTCCTGACGCAACCCCATAACACAGATGCCAGGGAGCCAAAGATCCTTTCCTCAGTGCTGTTCTCTGGAACAGATTCACCATGTAAGACTGGAATCAATATAAAAACAGTGCCCTGGACGCCCATCCTGTAGAGCTAGTTCAAGAGGATACCACGGTCAATGGTATCAGAACATGGAGAGATTAAATAGAAGCAAGGTCTCACTCCCCTTGTCCCTCTCCCAATGAAGGAAAGACAAAGGCAACAAACATGGGCATAGCCAGGGGTTATGTTAGGGGGGCAGACTTTGTGTTGGGGAGGCAGAACCTCTGTTAAGTATTTTTTATTGATTTACTTGATTTGGGGGGGGGGAGCTGCCCCCCTGGCCACCTTGGCTGCACCCATGGCAACAAAGGCAATTCAAGCCACTGAAATGAGTCTAGATAATCAGTTTCAACTAGGAAGGATTGCAGCTGCTCCAGTGCTCTCAGTTACCTTCACAAGAAAATACATATTAATAACCAGTGAAAACCCAACTATCACATACTAGTGGACTCAAAGCAGAAGGCACCACCCCATCGAATAATGATAAATTAACACTTTGGACTCATCTAGTCATGCTCTGCTTGATAGTTTATATTAACCATAAGGAACAGGGATCATGCAGGCATGTGGTCACATGCATAGGCACAAGCAGCTTGTCATAGAATCATAGAATTGTAGAGTTGGAAGGGACCACAAGGGTCATCTAGTCCAACCCCGTGCAATGCAGGAACCTTTTGTCCAACATGGGGCCCTGCGATTAAGAGTCTCATGCTCTGCCGACCGAGCTACCAAGAGATTGTTCCCATAAAATTTGGTTAAAGGTGGGTTGACATCTCATGTGGTTTTGCACTAGCTATGGTATCACAGCGCCCAGAAATTTTACCCTAGAATGCTTCCAAAAACTTTACTCCCTCAGGGGCCAGTAACCTCCAAACCACTCTGAAGAACTCCGCTGGACTGCTAGCAGCAGATGCAACACAGGCAGCAAACGATGCCTTCACTGTAAGGTGCTGGGAACAATTACTGTATATGTGCTCCAACCGATGTTTGGAAAGCTTTGGTGTGATATTTCCACCACTTGCTCTTTAGCAGAGTGGCCTAGGCATATTTTAAATCACTGAACAAGCATATGAATAGATAAAATTAATCCGAACCCTCTGACTTGTGCCAATACTATAATGATTTTAAAACTGCAAGAGAGAGGCAATTGTTTAGATTCTTGCTGCCCTCTAGTGGAATATGTTTAAACATTCAAAAAGATTAAACACATAAAGTATCTTTATCTCAGTAACTCATTGCCAAAATTTTCCGTTGTTTCTTTTATTTCTGACCCCCTGGTGCACTTTCTCTTGTTCAGTGGAGGCCTATTCACACTCAAAGTTATTTGAATGTATAATGCAATACAATGTATAACATTGTTTAATACGTTTGTGTGAGAGTTTATACTGGCATTATTGTTATCCTATAACTTAGTGCTGTCTGTGCAAATTTCCTTTGGTATAGTTTGTTTCAAAATTCTTGCAGTATTTTGGATGCTTTGTTAAAGACATGGGCTTGCTTGGATCATAAGATAAAATAGCCTAAGGAAAGTTACAGAAATTTCCTGTGCCCACTGACACTTTGAGAACAGGATCAGGTACATAGTTTGGAAATGCTCATTGGTACTAATAGATGCTAATTGATCCTGCATTGCCATTAGAGGCACAAATCATCTTAGTGACTCAAAGCACCTTTTAATAACTGATTGTCCAATTGCCAACTATGGCGATTCCTCAGTGGCAGTAACTTCTGTTAACCTGTTTGTTCCTGTTTGGAACTGCTGTATACATTGGGTTGCCCATAAATTTCAAGTGGTCCAGAACAGTAATATTATAGCAATTTTATCATTGGGGACCAGATGATCTAAACATATGCTAGTGGTTTATCATCTGTACTAGTCCTTTGCCCATTTCCAAGCTCAATTCATAGTTCCAATTTTGACCTTAAAAGTCCTAATGGATTGTGACCAGGGAACTGGAAGGATAGTCTTCTCCCACATGTACCTATCCCTTTATATTAGGAAGCTCTCCTCTGGGTGCCCCAGCCAAGTGAAGTGTAACAACCGATCACAGGAAAAAGAGGCTTTTCTGTGGTGTCACCTACCTGGCTTATCACCCTCCCTAGGCAGGCTCTCTAGAAACTTTATTTCCCCCCCACACCAAGCGAAGACCTTTTTATATCCTCATGCTTTTTGGATACATCTATTATTAATTAATTAAATTTATACGCCTCCCTTATACCCACAGGTCTCAGGGCAGTCCACAAGATACTTTTAACCCATTGAATTTTATATCATCTGTGTGCTTTAGGTGATACTGTTTTAATTTGCTGCTGCTGAAATCTTTGCTGCTTTTGACAATTGCTGACTTTTGTGCTGTTTAAATGTTTCACTGTTGGAAGCTATCAAGAGTATGAGGTTGTTGGGTGGCATACAGATGGCAGCACAGGGAGGCAGCAGTGCTCATCTGACCTCCAGGCACTTGGGTTGCTGCTGAATACCAGAATGGAGAGGGGGAGGGGGAGAGGTGAAACAGCGGGCAGGTCAGTGCAGTGCAAACACACCAGTGGAACCATTCCAGCATTCCTGCTGGTACATTAAGCTTCTCCTTCCTGATGATGCATACAGATAGTGTAAAGAAATAAACAATTAAAAGACTCAATACTTGTAGTATCATTTGCTCCCATGAACCCTTGTTATCTTTCCCTCTCCTTTCCCTCCCCCTCTGCTGCATCTTATCTTTGCTGTTCCCTCCCTTTTTCCTCTGTTGTCTTTCCCTGCGTAGCTCAGTTAAAATTTTGCTTGAATCTTCTACACTTCTTCCCCTACCCATATTGGTCTGTAAAATAACATGTAGGAAAGATAAACTTCATTGATCAGTTCATTTTTCTAATATGCCTACAGTTCTTTGCTGAGCACCATCCATTCCATGATTCATTGTATATTCTGAATTTTATATTATTTGTAGACCGTGAGGTGGTTTTCTTGACAGTGTGTTTGAATTGGGACTTCGTACAGAGTTAGTTACTGCCAGTTCTTCATTTAATTCATTGTGTCATTGCCTTGTTTCTGGTGGACTAAGGCAAACACTAAGAGAATTGGCAAATCTCAATGACAGACATTGCTCTGGAGATGGAATGTCTTTGAATACCAGTTGCTGGAGAACACAACTGGAGGTGGTCCTTTTGTGTTTATGTCCTGCTTTCAGTCTTCGCATAGGCCACTGTGAGGAAAGGATGCTGGAATAGATGGGACTTTGGTTTGATCCAGTACGGCTATTCATACATTCTTGTGTAGATATACAGTGGTGCCTCGCAAGACGAATGCCTCGCAAGACCGAAAACCCGCTAAACGAAAGGGTTTTCCGTTTTCTGAGCTGCTTCGCAGGACAAATTTCCCTATGGGCTTGCTTCGCAAGATGAAAATGTCTTGCGAGTCTTGAGATTTTTTTCCGCTCCCCCCCCTTTTTCTAAGCCGCTAAGCCGCTAATAGCCTTTTAGCAGCTAAGCCGCTAAGCCTTTAATAGCCGCTAAACCGCTAATAGCGCTAATCCGCTAAGCCGCTAATAGGGTTGCTTCGCAAGACGAAAAAACCGCTAGACGAAGAGACTCGCGGAACGGATTAATTTTGTCTTGCGAGGCACCACTGTACAAGCAAACATGCACCAAATGTATGCTCACACATGTCAGCCTCAAACACACTCAACAGTCTCTGGATACGTAAGTGTCTGGCTGTTCACCTGCAACTGTAATGGATATCTGCCTAGCTGTGCAGGTCACTTTTGTTTGTATTGAAAAGGAGCAGGAAAGTGGCACACTTCTTACCAGATTATGAGTAATTAGAACAAGCCACAGATGTATGAGCGTTGTCGAAATCTCTTTGGTGGCATGAAGCGCAGGTCCTGCGCTGGTCGTTCTCATTCTACTCCCAAATTGCACAAGCATGTACAATGACCCATAAATCCTTTTTTTCATTTGAGGACACCTTTGAATAATGAAGAAATCATTTCCTTTTTAAAATAACTCTTAAACATCTTGGGTCACCTAAACAATTGCAGATAAAGCATCCCCCTCCCCCATTTTTTGATGCATAGAGCAAAAAAAATGCACCTGTTAAGCCTCTTATAGTTTAAGAAAATATTTATCTTTTGCAGATGCTACAATTGTGGTGGCCTCGATCATCACGCTAAGGAATGTATACTACCTCCACAGCCAAAGAAGTGCCATTACTGTCAGAGTATCATGCACATGGTGGCGAACTGCCCACATAAAACTGTTCTGCAGCAGCCCACTAGTTATCAGGGAAGATACGAAGCAGATCCCCAGCCCTCAGGGGCTTATGGCTACACATCTCCATCCTATTCTCAGGAGGGAAGAGCAGATGTCTTAGAACGCTCAGGCAGGTCACCGCAAGAAGCTGGAGCATCGAGTAAATTATCTCCATCGCCCGAAGAACAGAGCCGGAAGGGGCCTTCTGTTCAAAAAAGGAAAAAGACTTAGAGCTTTTGTCTTTCATCTCCTTTACCCTCTTGGGACGTCTACCTCATTCAAGCACAAGGAGAATAATTCCACATATCATGCAACCAACTTCAACTTTTCACTACTGCTGAGAAAACTGTGGCCATTCTGAAAACAACTAGACCAGTCACTCCAAGCAAACTTCATTTGAACTGAGTTTCCTCTATATTATTCAGCTGCTTCAGATGCCACAAGAAACCATGACTTACTGTGATGAGGATAAGCTGCAGCAAGCCTTAGGATCACACACTTCACACAATTCCCTGCTACCTCTCTCCCTGTCCAGCACAGCTGCAAGGAGCTGGGAAGCTTCTGGTTTTCTTCTTGATTATTTGCAGCTTGATGTTTTGTCCACACTGACAAACTGGGGTTAATCTTAACTGGCTTGTTTGAAATGAAACAAATTCAGATTGAGGGTTATGAGCTGCTAATTTCAGTAAACCATAGTTAAGATTAACCGCCATTTGTTTATTTTTATTTGTAATTTAAAATGTTTTTCGACTGCATTTATGGGCGAATGCCCATTCAAAGCCGCTTACAGGCAGAACAAAAGATTATAAATAGTACAAGTTTAAACCACAGGACATACAGCTGAACCTGCAGTTAATCAAACATTAGAATTGCAGCCTTGCCAGAGGGGGAGGTGGGGGTGGCAGAAGCAGGCAACCTGCAGTTCATTTCTGTCCTCATAAACCATCTCTGACTCTGTGCATGTCTTGAATGTATACATGCAACACTCTGTTTCCTTGGATACCCATTGGAAAGCAATAGTCTGAGTAATTTTTGAATAGGCATTCCTGGATTTTTTCTTTAATGTATCATTGCTATTATGGAAGAAAAGGAAAGGGTGGGGAAGAGATCACAACTGTTATTTCATGGAAGTCCAAAGAATTTTTGCTACTTAAAATTGCCATTGCCATGGTACTGAAGATATTAAGACATCCCTGTAGGGTTCAGGGTAAGGCTTTTGAAAAATAATAATTTCTTGCTCCCATTATCCAGGATAGCATTGCTTTTTATAAACTTCTCACCTTGGAAGGGTAATGTCTTGGTTTAAATAACCCTCAGAATTGCTACAAATGTTTAAAGAATAAAGGTATTCCCCTCTCTTTCCCCTCCCCCAAAGACTATGAATGTGTAGTTTTCTGTGCTGGTATCTCAAATATTGTATTAAATTAATATGGTTTAAATGCAGGTGAGGTGACTTTGAGGCAGAATGTATACATTGATATGATTGTTTAGAGTTGTATTGAGATACCACCTTGAATCTTTATTTTGTGCAAATCTTGAGGCGTTATGAAGGCAGCAGTAGCAATTAGCATTTTCTTCTGACTCCGTTTTTACTGATTACATGCTATATAAGTGAATAGATTTTTACATCTTTTGAAAAGTGAACACAGGTAAGATTTCCTTTTTGCGTCTTGATTCTATTTTGAGAGACTGGACTCAGACCACTTTTCAAATGTCAAGCTTTAATATTTACAGTGCAATGGGAATTTTGAAGCAGGTTTATTTAGAAGTAAGTTGCATTGAGTTCAGTGGGGCCTACTCCCATGGAAATTGGGCGTAGCAATGCAGCCTTTTTAAAAATTCAAAATTTAATAATAATAAAATTGTAATCTTCCTGCACACTAGATTATAAACAGTTTTTTAAGGAGCTGCCAAACCAATTTGATGTTGAAAACTCCAATTTATAGTGAGATTAGAAAGCCAATCAATGGATTGCCCATTGATAATTAACCCCAAAATAATTCTGTGTCCACCATAGATTGGTTTCTTCTACTCAACTGTTGATCATTAGAATATTTCTTTATCCTATTGAACTTTATCCTAGTGTTCTTTTTAAATACTTTGCAACCAATCCCCTGTGTTAATATTAATAGACATATAGGCTCTGGAATATTCATTAAGGCTACTCACAGTTAATGACCTTGGACCTGTAGCCAATGCTTGTAGCTAGCTGGAGTTTGGTTTCTAGAAAGCCACATTACTACATTGTCACACATCATTATGCATAAAGCTCCCATGTGCATTACCAGCATTTTCTTTGAGGTCTTTGCTGCATTTTTTGCCATTCTGAAAGATGCAAGCATGTTGGTTTTCTTTTTAAATTATTTGCCTCCTAGACAGTGGCAGCTGCTGTAGGAACAATCCAATGAAACCTTGGTTGTGTGTAAAATAATTCCCGTGAAAATCTTGCCGGGTCATTTCCCCTCAACCCATTGCTCACCTACCTGAGAGTAAGCCCATGCAAACTCAGTGGGACTTCCTTGTGATTAGACCTGTGTAGGATTGCACTGTGAAATGCTTTGACTACAATCTTCCAAGCACCATTTTATCTGTTGTTTCACTGACAGCAATATGACTTGTTTTGATAGGCCTCCAGTCAAGTCTGATGTAACTCCATTCGCTGCATCGGAGTTACACAGAGAAGACATTTGTTGCTTGCTGGAGGATCCAAACCCTGAATTATTCCTCCTGCTGCTGCTGCCGCCACCTCTCTCCCCACCCCCCACCTCACCGCAGAAAATGTATATGTTTCAGCGACCTCAGTAACAGGCACAAAACCTATGTCCCTTTGCTTGAATTCCATGACAGTGTTTGGGGGGGGGGGCGGAAATCTCAATGGTTTATACTGAAGTTATTGGTGTGCTACGATGAAAAGTTTTTTGTTTGTTTTTTTGACGATACTGAATGTGATTATATGTATAGAGGAGTACTTCCTTGCCTTATGTAAGGATTGTAAACTTATTTAAGTTATGTAGACAAATCAAAGTGGCATTGCATAACCTTTTAGCAGGTATGATAACTGGGTTAAACAGCAACAATGCTAAACTTAGGTCACTTTGAAAATGTAAACCAAAGTTCCTTGACCATTACATATAGTAAGATGGAAATGGTGGATTTGAAAACTGGCCATTCCTCTGGTTACATACTTTAAAATTCCAGACCAGAAATTATTATGAAATGAATAAATCCTAGCAGCCACAGACTGAATTGCTGAGAGCCTATCAAACCTATCTTATTGTTAAAAAGTTTACATTTTATTTTTATATATCGGAGGATGGTCATTATTACAAAATAGCCTTCTCAGGACAAAGGACCTTGCTCAGGGAAAATGCCATGTTAATCTTCTTTTATTTTTGTTTTACAGATCACTTGCTTTTACTTGCTTGCTCAAAACAAACCAAAAAGAGACCTTTTATAATATATACATGTTATGTGCTGATGATAGTAGCTACCTCTGTTTACATTTAAGGAGTTTCTGATAACTCAAAATATCAACCTTTTGCATTATGCTTTCCCGTTAAAACAGAAGTACAGTGGTATTCCTGTTTTTAAGTGAACATTTGTGACTTGACATTCACAAGTGCAGCTGACTTTCAGAATTGTGAGCAGAGCACCTCCTCACCATTTCTGAAATTCCAAGCCACATTGTTTGCATAGGGGATAGTAAATTTATTCTGTTTACAAGCAAACAACTACCTCATACTTGCCACAGAAGCAACACCTTTATGCTGTTTAGGACTTAAAAGTGGCTGTTGATGGTACATACCAGTTGTTGTTTCTGAAATTATTCTGCAATTAATACAGCTTTCACTGCAAAATGTTAGGGCAAATATATATGTAATTTAAACATGATGTGTCCATTGGAAATGATGTGCGAGTCTCTTTAAAGTTTAGATTTGCTTTTCTGCCTCAAAGGCAGTGTTGTTTCACACACAAATGCCACACGTGAAGGTAACTAATTTTCTGGGGAAGAAACAGCATGTGGCAATTAATTGAATATCCCTGGATTACAATTAAATTACAAACATGTTGTTGTTGGTTTGGGCCAACAATTACTCAAATTATATGCTTTAAATAAATATAAGCAGCACACACACACACACACACACACACACACACACACACCACTTGGGCGTACTCCTAAATGTAAGGAATATTACATTTCCACTCATACCCCACTTCAGTTGGTGAAGTAATTTGCCACCCAGCTGTGCCACACCAAAAATTCTAGTTGCTTTGAAGCAACTCTTGAAAATATGCACTCCTGGCTTTTAGTATTTTGACTATGGGCAAGCCCAAGTAAGCACCTGGTCCAGATCTGAATAACCAGCTTTAAACATAACAATTTCAGATAAATAGGCCATGTTTTGTCAGACTTGAGAATGAGCCTTGTCCCTGTACTCTCCCTTCCCTCTTCCACTTTTATGCTCAGCTTTGAAGAAGATACCATGATTTGTTGAACCAGGAAACTGGTTTAAAGATCAAACCAGGATCAGATCTTTGTTTATAAGCAGTGCTTTAACTAAGAGACTGGTTTAAGAAACCATATTAGCCCAATTCAAACATTCTGTTTCATGCAGTTATGGTTGCATAGAGTGGAAGAGCAAGACTGTAGCCACAGCTCCTGTTGTAGCCAGTGTTGGAAACTCAGATATATAATCTAATCACCAATTGGCACCTTAAACCTATGTTACAGTCACCACAATGGAATGTCTAGGTGCCTTTCCCCCTGTTTTTGTAATGGAGTTTATTATCATTATTGTTATTATTATTAATTTAATATCTAGACCAATATCTCAAAGTGGTTTACAAAACATTAAAACATCAAATAAAACAATCCAGAATAAAACAAAATCAAGCTTCAAGGAAAAAAATCTAGATCCTTCTCTAAGTGATAGTTTGCTTTCCCCAGCTGCCAGCCTGGCATCCAGAGATCTCCACGTGGTCACAATTGGACCCACACCAGTCGCAAAACATGCCTGGCCCCTGGCTAATTTCTAACATTGGTTGTAGCCACTGCCAACCCTGTGTAGGTTCTATGCAGTCCTTATTTTCTGGGGTACGCATACCCCTAAGCATTTTGTGACCTCATTAAGGGACAGTATTTCAATATGAGTAGGAAAATGAGAGCATCCCTAAAATTTATGAGGAATATAAGCACTGGTTCTGTGTACATATGTAGCTTCCATATGTAGGTTCTACATCTGTTGGTTCCCCTTTTGACTGAGAACCCTGTGCAATCTGGATTTTAAATCCTGAAGGGAAGCTTGCATATATAGAGTGCACTTCCTTCTTCAAACCTCACCTCTCTGGATGGCAGCAGAGGAGCATGGCCAGCAGATAATGACCTGCTCTCCCTCTCATGTGCTTGAGCATTCTTCCCAAATGCACTGACAAACAGGGCTAATACCTTCTTTGAAGCTGGTCTCCTGGTGGGAAGGGGCAAGGCTTGTTCTTGGACCATGACTGTTGCATCTGAATCAAGCCAAAATAAGGATCTTAAGATTGGTGTCAACATCCTGAAATATTTGTGTGTACACACTAGCAGCAAAATTCAAATGGTCAGTTTTCCATTTGAGTATCATGTTAAGGAATCTATTGTACTCTCATTCTGGATGCTATCCTGAGCTTCTGTTGAAATTCCACTTCGTTAAACAGCATGAAGTTTGAACAGCACCCCTGGGCCAATGTTTCAAGCAACAAGCTTGTCAAATTAGACGAAGTGGGGCTCCCAACCAGCACACGTCTCCCCTGACCCCAGGAATGGAGCCCCTCCTCCCCTCCACAAACATATCATAATTGATCTTCGATAAAGGGATAGATAGACCCGGAGAGCCTCTCTAGACACAATATTGAAGTCTGCAGGGGTTGTGCCACTGAATTGACCCCAAATACTATGTGCACACTTGCATAGCATCTCTTGGGAAGACCATTCTGGAAGGGAAAAGACAACAGGATGATTACTTAGGTGCTCTTTGGGCACTAAAATTGGCTCTAAAAATGTGATATTTTGCCAAATAAAGGCTACTCAATTTTTTAAAACTTTCTTTCATTTGTGCTAGTGCTATCCCAAAGTTACTTCTAGTATGTAGTTTTGTGGATGGAGACCTATGAAAGTGTTTATAGACCTTGTGACCTTCTTTGTAAGAAAAATGATAAAGAACATGGGAAGATCTCATTAAGTTTTAAAGCTAATTTAAATTAATTTATCTCTAAGAAATGTTTATCATAAAAATATATGTGTGTGTGTTTTTCTTCCCCATGCGTTATGGTTATAAAAGTAATTTGGGAAAAGGTGTAAGTGTGTGCGGATGCACTGAATTTAATTTTACTAGATGTCTTTAATGAGATTTCATTATTTTGTCTTTGCTCGCTTTTGAAGACTTGTTAAATGTGTCTTTTTTCTGTTTTATATGAACAGCCTGGTTGTGTTACTTCTGTCATCATGACTGGTTAGTAACAAGATGTTGGCACTGGAAACTCTTTATTGTGATCATGGAGCTGTGTGTAGTTCAGTGGCTCTG
Source organism: Podarcis pityusensis (assembly GCF_964106645.2). Taxonomy (NCBI): domain Eukaryota; kingdom Metazoa; phylum Chordata; class Lepidosauria; order Squamata; family Lacertidae; genus Podarcis; species Podarcis pityusensis. Next base: position 49,032,606 of record NC_138026.1, read on the forward strand.
TTAAGCAGTATTTGTTGGGGGAAACAAGTTGCAATCCCTTGGCCAAATTCAGTTACCTGGAGGTAGTAGGATCTGTCTCTGCCGCCCCCCAACTGCCAAGCCCAGACACAAACCTGGGGTGCGGAGGAGCAGATTCAGTAGCATCAGGGCCTAACAACATTTTGAGGGTGCCCTAATCCACTTGGTGCCCCTCCAATAAAACTAGTTGCCAACTAGGCTTTTCTGACGTTCATTTTGAGGATGCAGCCACTACAATAAACTGCATATTAGAAAGTATTTGGACACTTGTTACAATTGTTGCTAACCTAAAATGGGCAGACTAACTAAGGAAGAACATGATGATGGTTTTGACTACCTCTTGCATTTTACTACTTTTTAACTAACAAACTGGTTTCACAAGTATTACCAGAGTAGCTTGAATCTGTATGTTGCTAATGGTAAACCCAGAGCCAGAGACCAAAGTGAACACAGATATCTATGCGTCTTGAATATTGTCTTTTTATCTAGTGTTTTTAAAACTATCCTCTGTAGTATATAGATTACCTTATGGTCCATTTTGATTCATATTTTGTTTACAAGGTATAATTTTTTTAAAAAAAATCACTTGAATCGTTTGAGTCTTTTAAAAGAAAAGACAGGGAGTTGTTGATTTTTTAAAGGCCATTTTTCACATGTTTACTGTCTCTGTCTCATTGGACTGAAGCACTGATTGCCTTTCTACATATCCTGTATTTTATATATTTTTGTTTAACGCCTATTGCCTACTGTTATTATTTCTATCAATCATCGATTTGTGACTGAGGTTTAAAAAGATTACATGATGAAAAATAAAACATATAACGTTGGCATTTACCAATGGTTTCTGAAATTTTGTTATGACGTGCATGAAGGATGGGAAAGAGAGAGCGTGTTTATCTTTTTTTTATTAAAAAAAACCATTTGCATTAGCTTAAATTTCCTGTGTTTTCTGAAGATTTTCTTGATGTGAATTCATCCTCCTTAATGCTCAGTTAACTAGAGGAAAGACAAACCAAGTTTGAGATTGTTAACACTTTAGAAATACTACTTGAATGCTTTGGTTTTGAGAATGGTAAGGAAATAGTAACCAAGGGATGTTAAGAGAAAAGGAAAAATGAGTGCTTGGATGAACCACTGTGGCTTCTTATTTTCTTTATTATTACATTTATGTCCCATCTTTTCCTTTGTGGAACTCCAGGTGGTGTACATGGTTCTGCCTCTCCACCCTGTGAGATAGGTTAGGCTGAAGGGCAGTGACTGACCTAAAGTCCCCCAGTTCATGGCTCAGTGGGGATTTGAATGCTGTCTTGCCTCCCAGGTCCCATTCCAAAACAGATCACTTGTTAATGGACAAAGGCTTATGCATGCAGAGGGAAAGGGACATGAAAGGGTTAAGTTAGATGGGCACTGCTGGTTCATTTTGGGTGTGTTTTTCCTGCACCTGCACCTAGTTAAGCATGTGAGAGTGAGTCAGCACAATCTCAAGTATAACTACACCTGTGTTTGAAGCAAGCTTGCACTTGACCCCTTCCCGTAGCCGAGTCTGTGTTGGAACAATGCAAGGAGACTGTATGCTGCTGTGGAAGGACACAATATTACAGCTGTAGGTAACCTACAGTCTGTGGGACTGCTCTAGACTGTCAGTAAAGGGACTGAGCTAACCTAGAACTGTCTGGAGTTTTTCTGTTCCATTGGCACATTCTGCAGGCGTGTTGAATGGGCACTCTGCACATACCCCCAACAAGGGGTGGGGCCCAGCACAGTGCTTTAGGATCCAGACAAGTGCCAGAAGTCTTGTTCCAGTTTTTCCTCTCCTGGATTCCAGAGGTTGCAGTGGGGAGGAAAGGCTAGCGGTGAGGCTGGGAGCTGCTTGGGTGTCTGTGGCTACCAAAGGCTTGGAGAAGACGCAACGGTGAAGAGGTGAGCACAATATTGTATTGCAATATTGTATCGTATTATGTTTTACTCTTTTTGTTGGGAGCTGCCCAGAGTGACTGGGGCAACCCAGTCAGATGGGTGGCATCATTATTATTATTATTAAGCATATGCATACATTATAATTGCTTCATAAATTGAGTATACACTTCAAATAATGTATGAAATGTAGCCTACAACTGCATTAACATTTTTGGGCAGTTGCATGCATTACCCTGCAGATTAGACTTGTGATTATCTGCAGTCTCAATATCATTTCCACATATACTGCTGCCAAGCTGGGTATCCCTTATCTTATACTGTGCATTTGTGTGTGTGTGTGTACATGTACGTGCACATAAGTGCAAGACTTTGCAATTGTCTTTCCTAAAAAATATATATTCTTGTTGTCAGCCCAGTTTTCCTGTCTATCAAGGTCAATTTGAATTACCGTATTTTTCACTCTATAAGATGCACCAGACCACAAGACGCACCTAGTTTTTGGAGGAGGAAAACAAGAATCTCAGAAGCCAGAACAGCAAGAGGGATCGCTGCGCAGTGAAAGCAGCAATCCCTCTTGCTGTTCTGGCTTCTGGGGTAGCTGCGCAGCCTGCATTCGCTCCATAAGACGCACACACATTTCCCCTTACTTTTTAGGAGGGAAAAAGTGAGTCTTATAGAGCAAAAAATAGGGTATATTACTCTCTTCTGAAATGTTAGTTGTCTATTTGTGTTTTGTGTTCTCTGCAAATTTGATAGATTCTCTCCATTGTCTGGTTTTTACATAAAATACTTTTTGTCTTACCGACCAAGTCCTGTGCTGCGATTCTGTGATCCCAAAATGTTTTGCAACACAAGATCTATCCCAAACATTACTTTGTAAAAAAGAAGCGGCCCTTGGCCACTTTTACATTTTGCTCATGCCCACTTTGATACATAGCCCCCAAAGAGTTGACAGTGGGTTAGTGTGAGCCTTGGCCTAAAGAAGGCGAGCCATCCCTATCTTAGTCATTGATTAAAATATTGAAAAGTATCTGTGGCATCCCACTGAAAATCTCCCTCCAGTTGATGAGAACAACCTTGATGAGCACCCTGAGTACTGTGTTCCAGTCAGCTGTGAATCTACCTGATGTTACTATCATTTTCCCTCACTTAACAGATTTGCAAACCAAAATACCATGGGGGACTTTTAGCCAATGCTTTGCTGAAATCGTGATAATTTTTGTCTGTGGCTTTTCCACAATCCAATAAGCTAGTAACCCAAACAAGAGAGATAAAGGTTAGTCTGGCAGGATTTATTTCTGACAGACGTATGCTGAAGTTTTCAAATGCTGGCCTTGTTATCAAGAGACTGTTCTAATCTCTTCTAATATCTTCTCATATATCGAAGTCATATTGGCTCAAAAAAATAAAAGAGGAAAGATCACCAAACCAATTCAGAGACCATTGGATTTTGTCAGTCATTTGAATGTGAATTTCAAGGATAATATGCCACAATATTTTTCTCATCCTTAACAGATCTGCTTTCCTTTGGGCCACATCAGTGAGGCTGAGTCTTATTGTCTAGCCGGCCCAGGACCTCCATACACACTGCCCAGGCTTGTGATCTGGGGATGTCACTTCACTGCTGCAAACACAGCTGTTTGACTTCACCTCCAGAGGTGCACTCCATTGTCTCTGAAGACCGACAGATGCCAGCAACAACAAAACAAAACATATTTATTAAAAATAGGGTGAGTTTCCTAAATTGCAATTCCAGTAGTTGCAAAAGAAGATAAGAATGATAAGTCTTTTAAATACTAAGAAATAAAGATGATCTGTTTCAGCAGAAAAAAAATAAAGAGTTCTTCCAGTGAGGTGAATTTCATAAGCAGGTTTCCTCTTGCCTTATCAATTCTCATTGGTTAAGCAATAATGCTTGTTCTCTGCTTAAAAGCCATAAAGAGGTCTACAGTGCCGCTGCTTGTGTGCACAGAGGAACCACATAAAGCAGTCCCTGGGATGAATATTGCCACCTGGAGAGTCATTCATGTGCAGGGCTAATCAAATTGATAAATGGCTTCTTCACATCACTGCAAATGGCTTTAAAAAGGAGATCTGAAATAATGGGGGTGAGGCAGAGAAATAATCAGTTTATCCACATGCCCAGTCACACTACAAATAAGGGGTAGTTCATGTATCTTCAGCTATAATGGCTACTCTGATCCAGGGCATGTGTGACTCTCTGGAATCCTCACCCAATTCTAAGGCACAGTTATTGATCTGTTCTGGATGGGAGCTGCTTTCCTATGCGCTTATCTCTACACGACAAATTTATGCTTGTGTTTATGCCAATCTAATTGTTCTGGCATCCATAAAAGAAATTTATTGTTATCTTAACAGAGTAGTTGTGACTTCAATGCAGGGGTGTAGCATAAACCATTCATAACACAAAGTAACTTCGTAAGAGCAAAAATGTAGCATGACAATTCAGCAACAACAATAGCTTTATTAAATGAGAGCAAAAATATAGTATGACCATTCAGTCAGCTGTCCAAATCTGTTGACTGTCATACACCCCACCAGTCACATGGCTCACTCTGATTCTAATCTTTTAAAAGTACTAATAATTTTGTGTTGTGGTTATAAGCATAGCAGCTGTCTTCTGTTTCTTCTCCCTGTAGCAGCCCTGCCACCACCACCATACAGCACCCCCAATATGTCCCAATGGTTGAGGGACCCTCCAGGGCAGATTTTCAGGCTGTGCAAAGGTGGAAGAGAGAAGGGAATCTGAAAGTCCCATTCCACAAGTAAACCTTCCATTGAGCAAGCAAGCTGCCACAACTGAATCTCGCCCAATATATTTCATTTGCGAAGTGCCTAAGAAACTAAGCCCAGTTCACAATACCTACAAGGACAGCCCTGCCCAATAGGTTTGCAGTTTAGTGTAGGCGGACAGTGGCAATAACTTCAGTGCAAAAGCACTGCTTAGTTGAAGGTGCTGTGGGAATTCATTTAGTCTCTCCAACCAGAAATGGTGCCCTGGGATGGTGGGATGATTCTTAAGTTAGTCTGGGTGTATAGCAATTATGAGATGGACAATTTTCCACCTGCCTGCTGTATAATACACTGAGCTTCAGAGTTTTACACTGCATTTGATTGTGGTTTTATATCTTGATTTTATTCTGTGAACCGCCCTGAGACCCCTGGGTATAGGGTGGTATTTCAATAATAATAATTAATAATAATTAATAATTTAAAAAGAATATATGATTCATGTTGATTCTGTGTTGCTGTTCTACCCAGCTGCTTATTGCCTAGGCTAAAGGTGCTTCTAGATGACCACGCCAGATATGGTTTTAGGGTACCATGTTCAGCCACAGGGGAGCACCACAACAATGCTGTAGAATGGAGTATGAGAGGCCGCTGAAATTTGTTGAGTTCCCCCTTGTGGTGAGTCATGGAGTGTAGGTGGCAGCTTCTCAGAAAAGGATCTTCAGACCCTAGCCTAGACCAACTCTGCCCACACAACGTGGCCGTTGTATCTTCCTGAACAGAAAAGAGTTGTAAGAGGGTTTCCTGTTGAGCCTTGCTTGTGCAACAAGGGGGTTATGCGTATGATTCAGTTGGTGGGAACCTGCTCATCAATCTTGGCTTATTTCTTAGCCCCGACCCCCTGCATCCCTCTGCTTTTACTCTTAGGTCTTGACTACTAGCCTGTCCCATGACCGTTGGCTCATGCAACACTGTTGCCCATGGCCCAGCCCTGACAATTTGTTGTTGTTTAGTTGTTTAGTCATGTCCGACTCTTCGTGACCCCATGGACCAGAGCACGCCAGGCACTCCTGTCTTCCACTGCCTCCCGCAGTTTGGCCCTGACAATACAAATATGCAAATACTACAAATTGTGGATAGCTTCTGGGCAAGTAACAGATGCATCTTAGATGGGGAAATTGAAGTCCTCCCTATATTTTGGATTGCAGCCCGCAACATCCCTATTCATCCCTGGTCACTGGCAATGCTGGCTAGAACTGATGGGATTTGGAGCCCAGTAACACCTGGAGAGCCAATTATTCCCCATGCCTTTCTAAAACATCCTATGCTGACATGAAAACTTTAACCAGGAGTGTATACATTTTCAGCTACACTTCAGTATAATACTACCATACAGTGATTTTCTTCGGGGGGCGGTACTGCGTACCCTTGAGTACCCCCCAGAAAAACCCACTGCTACTATACATGATTAGACTAATATCAATTTGAAATTGTTGTTACATATTGTTGTTTTTATTGTTGATGCTTTTCTCTTTTTTATTGCTTCAGGGGAAATGATTCATAAATGAAATGAAACAATCTCTCCAATTATGGAACCTCTGCCTTTAACATCCGTGACAGGCAGAGGTTCCATAGAGCAGGCTTCCTCAACCTTGGGCCTCCAGATGTTTTTGGCCTACAACTCCCATGATCCCTAGCTAGCAGGACCAGTGGTCAGGGATGATGGGAATTGTAGTCTCAAAACATCTGGAGGCCCAAGGTTGAGGAAGCCTGCCATAGAGGAAGCTTTCCCACCAATGCAACTGTTAAAATCACATAGCTACTGAGGAGTCCTTCCATATTTTTTAAAAAGGTAACCTCTCTACCCTGAAATAAAAGATCCAGTTAATGGAACAAACTGAGGTTTGATGTTATATGCTTTCAGGTTCCCACTAGAATCTACTGTCAATGGCCTTTTTAGTCACTAAGGTGTTAACTGCTCATGCACTGGTACTCCCGAAACTGGCGTGCAATACCTGTGACTATTTTATAGTGGTCCTTGATACTCTATTACTGTTTGATCCCCAATAGATGCAGGCAAGCACAGCAGTTAACAGCGTGCTAGCTTGGTCTTTGATTCAGTGGTTTATTCTGTTTTGAGTACTGATGCAAAACACCACATGTACAAAGAATACATTGAATGATTTTTACTGTTTGAACTCAAAAAGTATCCCCACTCCTTCTGCCTTGGTTTTTTAACACAAACACACAGCTCCTTTGTCAAAAGGCAGGATAAAGAGAATGAACACCATTGAACTCAATGGGATTTACCGTCTAATCCTATGCACTCAGAAGTAACGCCCCAATCTTATGCATAGGAACAAATCCCATAAAACTCATTGAAACTGTAATCAAACCCCCCCCCCCCCAAATCCCACAATTCGCTGTGCATGGAATATGTGGAATTAACTTCCTGTGATTTTTCTGCTCTCAGATCTTCAGCATTCCGAATGATGTTTTAGACCAGGAATGTGGATCAAGAACTGTTCTCTCCCCCCCCCCCCAATCAAGGGCTGCATTCTTTCAGGGGAAATCTGTTGGCAGTTGCATGCTTGCTGTGGATGGAGGAGCATCCAAAAGTGGGTGAGCCACCCCCTTTTTTTAATGGTTTCATCGTGTAGCAACCATGTCTTCTCTCTCCTTCACTCTGTCACACACAATATGGAAGAGGAAGTTTTCTCCACATGGTTGCCTGGAGAGCAAGAGGCCAGAGATCTTCAGGTCACCTGCCCCTGAATTAGACACTAAAAAAAAAATGCATGTGGTGTCATTTGGAACTAGCGCTGCCACATCCAAACTCTGTAATTTTGAAGAATTGCATAGAAATCAAAGACAACCCCATGCTGCAGTGATCAGAGAAGCCTCTGACCAAATATTGCCTTTTACTCAATTTTTCAGATGGGTACTTAATGGTCCAGTTCTCCACTCTCTCTTAAAGCACCTTTTAGTGGCTTGTCTGTTCAGTGTTTGGGGTGCATAGTATCCAAATCTGCTTTGCAAACGGAAGGCACAGTTGAGCGGCAATAGCAAGCAGATACTGGATTAGTGATCAGCTTCTATGCCTTTAGTTTTGAGTAAGTGGGATGCAGCAGACCAATGGCCTTTTTCTAGTTTAATTACAGGGAGTAATGAAATCCCATCTCTCAGATATTAATGCATGTACTCAATGGGATTACTGCATTTGTTTTACACATACAGATGCATTAACACTTTGATTTAATGTTGGTGGCTCTGTATAATATTGTTCAGGCATAATGTACAGGCTCCTTGCTCAGTTGCCAGGTCTGGACTGGTGACTAGAGTGTTTTCAAGAAGAATATTGTCTATATATTTTATCTACCTTTTTTTTAAGTGTAGCAATGTCTGTGAACAGAGCAACCTCTGCTTTGCATGCTTTTTGTGTCATAGGTGGCTGGGCTGAATGTTTTAGCTTAAGTCAATCAGTAGCTGAAATTTCGTTTCTGCATCACCTTTTACTATAGAGGATGAAGGGGAATTCATGTCCCAAGAGTAGTTTGTACAGGAAAGCAGGATGTGGTCTTAATATTTTATTAATCTCCAAGGAGGAAATTAAGGAGAAGCATAAGTGCTCAGTTACTAGAACCGGATGGTATTTAGCAGAATACTCTGCTTATAAGCTTGTTTGTGGGGGAGGTTCTAGTACATACAAGATTTTCCCAAGTGCACTTTTACTGCCCAATTCTTACAACGGAAGAAATCCTTATGCTTCCGTCTCTGTATCCTTAGTAGCCTTGAAGCTTTTGAAGGAGGCTTACCTACTGCTTAGGAAAATTCATTGTTGTTGTAGGATTAATATTTCCATTTCCAGTGCATGTTCTGACAGCTTTCTATTCCAGTGTAAAAAAGAATGCCAAATGCAGATAGGCGGGTAAGAATTTTGGATGCCAGATGACATAAAAGTAATCTGATAATTTGCAAAGTTAGGCATTTCAGGCATATTTTAACCATAATAAATACAGCTAAATTTATTACCTTTTATATAAAATAGTATATTTACTGAATACTTGAACTAGTATGACTCTTTGTAACTTTTCCTATTCTGAAAGAAAGCTATTAAAATGTTTAAATGTAGGGTAGTATCTGCCCCCCCCAATTATTTCCAATCTGACATTTGTAATACAGTGGTGCCTCGCAAGACGAAATTAATTCGTTCCGCGAGTTTTTTCGTCTAGCGAATTTTTCGTCTTGCGAAGCACGGTTTCCCATAGGAATGCATTGAAATTCAATTAATGCGTTCCTATGGTCAAAAAAAGTCCAAACAAAGCCAAATTTGGTACAACAATAGTTTATTAACTGCTCTTTAAAGTCACACATACTTTAAAGAGCATTTCAAAAATTGAAGGAACAATAAATTAAGTTTCTAAACATGACAGAAAAACATTTAAAAATCAACAAAGTGTACTGTACATACATTTTCTAAGACTCTGGGGGACCACTCGAAGAAGGTTCCTCTTCCACTCTTTGCTTCTTGCTGAGGAACCTGTCCATGGTCTGCTGCTTCATCCGCCTTTTCAGCAGCTCCCTGAGAGGCAACATGACCGTTGTATCAAAAGTGTTCGCTTGGTCATGTGCCACGTGCTTGTTTGGGTGGTGCCGCTCTGCAAAAGCCTGCACCTCCTTCCACTTCTGGCAAATGTCCCTCAGTTCTTTGGAGGACAGCCGTTCCTCAGTTGCTTCCTCCTCTTCCAGCGAGGCCTGCTCCTGTGCAACCTCTGCCTGCAGTTCAACCAGCTCCTGGGTGGTCAGCTCGTGCTCGTGCTCCTCCACCAGCTCGCTGACGTCCTCCTCTGTGACCTCCAGGCCCATGGTCCTCCCCAAGGCAACAATGTCCTGCACCACTGTTGACTCTGGTGCACTTGGTGCCACACAATCCAGCCACAGGCTGCGCCAAGCGCAATTCAAATTTCTCTGGCTGATCCCGTTCCAGGCCGTGGTGATCATCTTCAAGCAGGTGACGATGTCGAAGTGGTCCTTCCAGAATTCCCGCAGGGTGATGGTGGTGCAATCAGTCACCTCGAAGCATCGCCTGAAAAGCTCCTTGGTGTAGAGTTTTTTGAAATTGGCGATGACCTGCTGATCCATCGGCTGGAGCAGTGGCGTGGTGTTAGGCGGCAGGAACATGATGTTGATGAAGCTGAACTCCTCCAACAAGTCCACCTTAAGGCCTTTAGGATGAGCAGGAGCATTGTCCATCAGAAGCAAAGCCTTCAGCGGCAGGTCGTTGTCCAGCAGGTACTGTTTGACAGCAGGGCCAAAAGCAAGATTGACCCAGTCCACAAACAGCACACGTGTGACCCAAGCCTTGCTGTTGGATCGCCACATGACACTCAGCCGCTCCTTGTCAACCTTGTGTTTCTTGAAGGCCCGTGGGTTCTCCGAGTGGTACACCAGCAGGGGCTTGATCTTCAGGTCGCCGCTTGCGTTGGCACAGAAGAGCAGGGTCAGACGGTCCTTCATGGGCTTGTGGCCAGGCAACTTGGCCTCCTCCTGTGTGATGAAAGTCCTTTTGGGCATCCTCTTCCAAAACAGCCCGGTCTCGTCGCAGTTGAAGACCTGCTGTGGAACGTAGCCCTCCGTCTTCACAACCTCCAGGAACTCCAAGGCAAAGTCTTCAGCCGCAGGAACATCAGAACTGGCAGCCTCTCCATGCCTGACCACGCTGTGGATTCCAGATCTTGCCTTGAACCGGTCAAACCAGCCTCTGCTTGCCTTGAAGACTTCTGGCTCGCCTGAGGTTCCTGGCTGTTCCCGGATGAGGTCTGCGTGCAAGGCCTTGGCCTTCTCACAAATCACGGCCTCAGTCACTGTGTCCCCTGCACGCTGCTTCTCTTCTAACCAGATGAGCAGCAACTTCTCGACCTCCTCCAGAACAGCTGGGCGGTTCTTCACGATCCTGGTGACTCCCTTGGCTGCATCAGTCGCAAGGATCTTCTCCCTCATCTTCAGGATGGTCCCGATGGTCGATGGGTTCCTGCCGTACTCCCTGGCGAGGTCCGTCACACGCATTCCACCGTCGTGCTTCCAGATGATCTCCTTCATTTCCAGCGTCACCTTCTCCTTCTTCCTCTCGCCGGCCTCCGGAGCAGCAGCAGTCTTCTTGGGTCCCATGGCAGCACAGCTCTTACCTTCGTAAACTCAGAAAAAGAAAGGAAAAAAAATCAGCAATTCAAACCCAGAACCAAGTCCTTGAATTCCAAACACCCAACCCAAAATCCAAAAACCCCCAAAAAAGTTTTAAAAGTTTAACTTACGAAATGGCTGCAAATCACCAAAGTCTTCAAAATCCTCAAATGGCTGCAAAAGTAGTTTTGGGAAAGCTTTAAAAATCACCAAAGTCTTCAAAAACCTCAACTGTTCCCCCAGCCCCTCCCCAACTGTTGCAAACCCCTCCCCAACTGTTCCCCCAGCCACCCAGCACACAGAAATTCAAAACCCAGAAATTTTTTTCAAAAAAAACAACATGGCCCAATGGTCACAGAAAACCATAAAAATTCAAAAAAAAACCACACAAGCTCCCAGATTCTTGCAAACCCCTCCTCAACTGTTCCCCCATCCACCCAGCACACAGAAATTCAAAACCCAGAATTTTTTTCCAAAAAAAACCAACATGGCCCAATGGTCACAGAAAACCATAAAAATGCAGAAAAAACCACACAAGCTCCCAGATTCTTGCAAACCCCTCCTCAACTGTTCCCCCATCCACCCACCACACAGAAATTCAAACCCAGAAATTTTTTTCAAAAAAAAAACCAAAACATGGCCCAATGGTCACAGAAAATATAAAAATGCAGAAAAAAACCACACAAGCTCCCAGATTCTTGCAAACCTCTCCCCAACACCAAGTCCTTGAATTCTAAACACCCCAACCCAAAATCCAAAAACCCCCAAAAAAGTTTTAAAAGTTTAACTTACCAAACAGCTGCAAAAGAAGTTTTGGCAAAGCTTCAAAAATTCAGCAAACTCTTTAAAAAGCTCAAAAAGGCCACCACACCGCGTGCAATGTGTTGCTCCTCGAAGTCAAGTCACAACTGCACCTCTTCAAGCAATGCACCCTGGGTATTAACGGTTTTACGAAAAAGAAAACAAACTTGCAAGACGTTTTTGTCTTGCGAAGCAAGCCCAAAGGGAAATTCGTCTTGCGAAGCAACTCCAAAACGAAAAAATCTTTCGTCTTGCGAGGCGTTCGTCTTGCGGGGCACCACTGTAATTCTTCTGTCAGAAAGCTGAAATTGTTTTATTTTCCCTATTAACTTTTTCAGGAGCACAAGTCCATTCCTTTTCACAGCTGTGACTAGCATGATATGAAAGTCAGAAAAAGCATTTGATTCAATCCAACTCATGCTTCTTATGACTAATATTTTGAAACCAACTTGCATGATACTTATTGGGGGGGGCCTTTAAAATATGAAATGTGCATGATCCACACAAATATATAAAATTTGATAAGCATATTGGGAAAACTTCTCAACTAGATTTCATACCATAGCCTGGTGACCACAATTTGGTAATAAAGGACCACTAGAAGCCCCTTTTCATTGTTTGGGACTACTTTGCAGGTCTAGCAATGAAGTGGGGCAGTTCCATGGTTGCCACAAAACCCCTTAGGCATGGGGGTGGAATATGTTGCTGTTCAGGCAGGTAACAACTCCCAGAGAAATTGGCTATGCTGGTTGGGGCTGCAGAGTTAGAACCCAAAAAGATCCCCTCAGAGCACCTCCTCATGGATGGTACAAGTCCTACAGAAGATTAAGTCTTCAAATCTCAGCATCAGGTCATCAATAAGTCAAGGATACTGTTGAGGATGCTTAAGAATGTGGTTGTGCATTACAACAGGACAGAACAAATTCCCTATGCTGCTAGTGTTTCATATTAGCTGGTGGATAAAGAAGAGGTCTAAAGAAATGCAGGTATGTAATATGTATTTATTGTATTATTGTACAGAAAAATTAAATCTCTCATATATACGCTTTTCAAAAAGCTTTATTCCAGTTAGTAACATTGTGCCATATGTGCAGCGTCAATAAATAGCAGTGAATTATAGCTGCATCACACTATAAACTTGTATAGTCTAGTCCAGTCATATTCATTTTTTAAAACAATAACAACTATACTGGAAAGCAGTATTTCTCTGAAGGATCAATCCAGCAAAGGTGCAATTCTAGCTACTTTACATAAAGGGAAACACCTACAAGTGTGAATAAGCCAGATCCTTAAGCCAGCTCCTGATGACCATGGGGTTATTTGAAAAACTGGAGAAGAGATCTCAATGCTGCACTTCCTAGCCCTCAAAATCTTCAGTTACGTAAGGTATATATAGTCTAGTAAATATCTGTATGGTGCAGTCCTATAGTCCCTGGGTGGGTGGTCCCTGGGACCAAGGAATTTTATTCAATCATTGCCTGTGTTCCAATAGCTAAAGGGAAAAAAAAATGTTATGAGGGAGGATTGGAGGTAGTTTGGGATCTGCTGGATGCAAAACGCTGCTGTTTTCTGGATCCATTTCTGAAATAGAGCTGAAAGTTTGACAGCCCTGCCTAGGGCTAGTATGGTTATTTTCTTCCTACTGGGACTAATGGGTATGGATTTTTAAAAAACAACAACATGCCAGCAGAGAGGTTTTTTTGGGGGGGAGAGAGGACTCCCTCTTTTCCTGCTGGCAGAAGTCCAGCAGGACTGTGGTTTGCCCACCATGACAACTACTTCTCTCCTCCCATGTAAGAGTTCTTTGCTATTTAAATGAGGTTCTCTTTCCAGAGACTTCTGCTAATGACATCCCACTCTTGTAGCCTTTTCATTATGATGTTTGCAATTAACAAATGTTTGCAACAGCCAACTTAGAAAAACCACAGAGATGACATTCAACAAATGAGGTAAAATTATATACTTCCATTATTTCATTGGTAGTTAAGCACATCCTTAAATTTTCCAGTTTTAATCTATGGAAATGTTTAATTTGGGATGAAGAAATCTCTGTATTACCATAAATATATATCCGATGCAGCTGGAATCGAAATAAAAAAGGCACTGTGTTATTCTCTCCATCAGCGTTTATGCCACAGATTACAATTTACCATTACTGCCAATAATTCTATGTTTGTGCAAAGCCCAATGAAAAAGCAGCACTGGATGTATTCCATTCTTAGAAAAGCAGTGTAATGTAAGCACATACTGAACATGCACATAATGAAGTACAACCTACAGCAGTGATAGAAAACTTTGTGGGCCTCCAGATATTGGAGAACGAATTTGCCTTAGTGTGGTGAATATAATGGGGAATTGTTGTTCAACAACAATCTGCAGAGGAACAGATTCCCCACCACTGGCCAACATCCCCTTGAGGTCAATGGCAAACGCCCGCTCATTTTAATGATTTGAGACTAATTAAAGCACTGACTCTGCCCTACCACATGAAATGCTGGTGCATTTACCCAAAAGTACAGCACAAATCAATTTTGTTGCAATAGTATTTTGAATTTCTAATACTTCAGGTCTTGTGTCCAGTTATAATAGACATCACATTATAGAACCATTCATAAACATTACACATGGCTGAAAGGGGAAAAAAAGTGGTTACAATTATCTTTATGATTGCAATATTATTTGTACCAGTTCACAAAGAGTGTGCCATGATACTATGGAAGTCAAATGGAATCTGTTCCAGAAGTCCATTTGACTTCCAAAGCGTGGCTTCTGATTGGCTGCAGGAAGCTCCTGCAGCCAATCGGAAGCTGCGGAAGCCCCGTCTGACATTTGGATTTCAAAGAACGTTCGCAAACCAGAACACTCACTTCCGGGTTTGCAGCGTTCGGGAGCCCAAATGTCCGAGTGCCAAACCTGCACATCAGCACAAAATGGGAGCTAGGAGAATGTGGAGCAACTCCTGTATCCCTCCTACAAATAGACATACAGTGTGATTGTGACACACAACATAATAGATTGATTACATATTTCAGCTTTGACTGTGCTCAGTCTTAATATTATTAGGCAGGTCTGGTGAAGATGGGAGTGGCCTCAGCCCAGATGACTGCTTTCCCCCTACTGACCCCAACAGGTGGCCTAGGTGGGTGTAGGACCCTGTACCTTTGCAAGTGCAGCAGCAACAGCCGATTCTTGCGCTTCCAAGTCCCACAAATGTGAGGTCAAAAGAAGGCTCAAGTGTCAAGCTTATCTGTGTATCAGTACTGCATTTATTGGCTTAAAAGCAAAAATTAAAAAACTCAGTTTTTAATGGCACAGCTGAATCAATTTGATTTGTTGGAACATAAACCGAAAACCAAAGTTTGACACCTTGTTTAAAACCCCATTTCCAGACACATTTGCTCCAGTACAACAATCCACTGAAGCTGTGAGGACTTTCCCATTCACTTCAAAAGAGAAGCCATTCCTGTGCAGACGGTTCCATTACAAGCACAGACCTTTCTACACTATTGCTTCAAACGGGGCATTCTACTCCTCCAATCACACAAAGCTCCAGAATGGGGCTTCAAGTCCCACTAAAACCAGCATTATTTATTTTTCAGGTAATATGGTTAAGGTGTGTGTGGCCAAGTATACATATGTATTTTAAAAAATCAAAAATTAACCTTATGTGTTTTGCCAAGTTTTCTGTGTCTGCCACACTTGTAGTAGTTCACTGAAATTCTGCTCAGCAAGATCACTACTAAACTTTAGTTGATTTGACTGATGGGGGATGAAAGACATCATCTTCCACACTTTCTTCAATTGGTTTCATTTTTGCTGATGTTCTTAGACAAGGAGATGGCTGACCTGTCAACCGTGAAAAAAGGAAATAACTTTAAAATAAATTATTACACTTCAAAAAGGAAACAAAAACCAGCACCTCCTCCCACCACTACCACCCATATTCTAAGAAAGAAGGTATGTGTCCTTTCAAGGAAATGGAGTGTTTCAGTTTAAATCTGAACAGGCTGGTTTAGAGGGAATACTGGTGCCAGCCAGGCAAACAATAAAAAACAGAATTACTTAGTGCCACCTATGGTTCATTTTCAGTATTGCTCCCCATCTTGAGCAGTACTATTAAGGATGTGAGCGCTTTCTCAGTCTTTTGGAATCTAAAATGCATGTAATAGGAACATTTCTTGGGGAGGGGGGGATATCTTAAAAGGCTGCAAGCATCCAAAAGCAAAGCATTATATCAGTTCAGTTTGAAAGTAAAGCTGAATGAAAAAAAGCAGAATTATGAAATCCATAGCAGCTAGTGTTACTTCATTCAATTATAAAAAAAATCTGTACTCTAACCAACAGTAGTTCTTGCTCAGATCAGCACATAACACAATGGGGCACTGCATCAAAGCTTGCAATAAATATTACAATTCATGGCCCTTTAAACTACATGGGGGGGTACTGTTTTCATTAGTTAGTATGTTATGTATATTTGTGTTTCTGTATTGTAATCCACCATGTGATCCTCAGATAAAGGGTGGTATAGAAGTTATAAATAAAGTAAAACCTGCATAGCATTTGATCATTTGCGATCGAATGTAGAAACTGTGGCACACTGAGAAAGATGAGATACAAGATATGAATGATGAGCCTGTGAAGTCTGAACTGCAATGTCCCATTCACACATGAAAATCATTGCTTGATTGCAGTCACTGCGCAATGAGCATGAATGTGAGGACAAAATTTTTTCTTAAAAATCATGGCCTGAACCCACAACTAATGTCTGAGTGTAATGGTATTGCCCCTTGTGCTAAAGTATTTTCCCCACAACACTTGCGATTGACTAGCTGGAAATGGTTAATGACTCACGAAGGGTTGAGGCAGTGGAAGTCCCACGGAGAAAATGTTGCAAGCCATCTTCACCATCACTTGAACTAGCCATGCTGTTTCTCATTTGCATCACAGAAAGTTGTGAGCACAAACTGGGCTGTCGATCTATTTTCTGGGATGTCTGTAGAGAAACAAGTTATACCAAATAGTTCATCATTAATAAACCTGAACATATATTTATTTGCATTTCAGTACCAATCTTGCTTCCTCCAAGGAGCTCAGAATGGCAGACATTTCTTCCATTCCCCCCCCCCCCACAAAAGCGATTATTGTTTGTATGCCACCCTATAACCATAGATCTCAGGGTGGTTCACAATATAAAAAACAGAAAATACACAATAAAGAAAATCCAGTAATCTCCCCTTCCACAACACATTTAAAAAGGGCATCAGATGTCAATCAGCCAAAGGCCTGGTTAAAGAGGAATATTTTCACCTGGTGCCATTAGCTGGGCTAGGCTAAGAACTGGAGAATGGTCCCAGGATCACCTGATGAGCTCCATGGCTCTGTGAGGATTTGAAACTGCTTCCTCCTGATCCAAGTCTGACACTCTACTACATCACTGGAGCTTGCCATGTATGTGATAGGCCACACATCCCTTTTCCAAGTAACTAGGATCAGCCTAGCAGGGCTCATTTAAGTAGATCCACCCCCTCAAGGCTGGCTTCATTGTGTGTGTGTGTGTGTGTGTGTGTGTGTGTGCGCGCGCACACACACACACACACACACACACACAGAGAGAGAGAGAAAGCAGGAATTGGAAGATTTGGATAGATGATTTTTTGAGATGCTCTGCTAGTAAGAGGCCTTTAGAGATAATTATTTGTGGAATTCTTACTTTCCACATGTGTATGCTAAATGCCGTTTCCCCAGACATTTGAAAATGGTACGACAGTCATCACTGTGCTCTTAGTAAACTGCACGCTTAACAAGAGTCAACAGTGTGATGCAACAGCAAAAAAAAGAGCTAATACTACTCTAGGCTGCACCAACAGAATTATAGAGTCTAGATCAAGGGAAGTAATAGTTTCGCTTTATTCTGCCTTGGTCAGACCACACCTTGAATGATGTCCAGCTTTGGGCACCACAATTTAAGGAGGATATTAACGGGCTGGAATGTGTGCAGAGGACAATGATCAAGGTGATCAAAGCTCTGGAAACCAAGTCTTAAGTTGAGGGAGTTGGGCACATTTAGCCTGGATAAGAGAAGACAGAGCAGATGATAGCCATCTTCAAATATTTAAAGGGCTGTCACAGGGAAGATTCACTCCCTTGAAAGGTGGTGGGCTCTCCTTCATTGGAGGTTTTTAAGTAGCGGTTGGATGAGCATCATTGTTCTGAATCATAAACCCAAACTGGCAGGCTGCTTTGCCATAAGTCTATACTTTTCTTAATAAAGCACTAGAACTGGCCATTCTGATGTTTTTGGCATCCTCCTTCAGCAAAACTCCACCCAACCATTCCCACAAGCCCTCCTTTGGGCCTAGAGTTCAGGACAATCGTGAACGATCTAGCTGAGATTACTGCATTGAAGGGATTGGGGGCCTTTCTAGAATTCTTTGATACTATTATTCAGAATATAACAAATATATAAAAAAAGAGGTAGCATAGAAAGGGAAGATGCATTTTTAAGAATTGACGACAACAGCTACACAATTTCCAACAGCAGAGATGAAATCCTTACCTTATCATTTAGTGTTGGATCATTTAATGAGTACAACTTGTTAGTAATATCTTTTCCAATAAGGTACTTAAATATTTCAAAGAGGAATGGTTCAGATTCCAGAAAAAAGGTAAGTCTCTCTCTGGACCAGCATAAAAATTTGCAGTTATCATCAGCAGTAATGGAGACCTGCAAATTAAGTATATTCATAGAATTAGGACTGCTTTAATGGGAGCCACTGACCACAATGCATTTTAGTTTGGATGTTCAGCAGAAAGAGACTTAACACAAAATGTATCAATAGTGGTTTATCCTTCAAACACCACATCCACAGTCTGACACAGAATGTGCTTAATAGATAGATCATGGCCAATGGGTTCCCAAAAGTTCACAGAAATTTACAAGGAAAATTCTTCTGATGTTTTGGAAACTTGCCTTCTAAATCCATTTAATTAAAAGCAGCATGTGAACAAATCCATTGCATAAAAGCAATGAAAAAGATGGACACCAATGTCTGCATTTAAACAGGCCAAATTTGAATAAAGGAACATAGATTAACACGCTATATGCAGGCCCAAAATTTTGCTGTTGTATGTGGTCTTGCTGCTTCTACCGTCGTGGTCATATCAACAACAACAAAAATATATGTACTAATGCAATATTTAAAAATAGCAACAATTATTATTTTTACTCTCAATATATACCAACAATAATGATAATATACAAAATATTAAAAAAGAGAAAACATTAAAAAAATTAAATGAATACATTAATATCACCCTTTTTTGACCCTTTTTTTAAACTAGTGCTGTTGTTTGAATTCACCAATAAAATATTAAAACATTACAATGTTTAATTGTCTTGATCTGTTGCACACCATCTTTACGGCTTAGAGAAAGACAGCACCGACAAATTTAAAAATGAACGAGCAACATCAGTTTATCAATAGTGCAACGAATTATGATACAACTGGACCAGTATGAATGCAGAAGTCTGATGGAACCCTACTGAGATTGAGATGCACGTGTATAGGATTGCAGCTCAGTTCTAAGGGTTGATTCACACATACACCAACCAGTAAAAGCAAAAGGTAGCTACGGTAGTTTGCTAAGGTTGACATGCATCCAGCAGATGGCACCAGTGTACTAAGAAAGAAAGAAAGAAAGAAAGACCCCAAGCTAAAGCCCACCCCAGACTCATAGGGAATAAATGATCAGTGATCCTGACAGGGAAGTGAATTATGAATGTGCTGTCTCCCAAAATATGTTAAAGCAAAATGATCTATGCCCAATATAAAAGCATGCCAGGAAATGCAATGAACCAGTTTTTAATTTGGTGTACCTATTTAGTTAAGCTATTCATATACCACCTGCCAAGTAAGCATCTTCCGGTGGGCTACAACAATACAATTTCCATCCCTGCATATATTTAGAAACAGAAATTTGGAAATGTGTACCCATCAGTCATAAAATGAACATTTTTCATTTCGTGAAAAATAAATAAATATCCAAACCCTGATCTAAATAAAAGAGATGCAAAGATCTACTCCTTTAAAATTAGGTGGTTTCCTCTCAGCTCAGAACAAATCAATGACCAAAAATAATCTATTAGGAATAGTGTTAAGTATCCCATAACTTCCTTCCAGTGCAGAGATGAATATATCTTGACAGCTACCTCGTTTTGGCTTTATGCCTAGTTCTTGACTGGAACATATTACATCAATTACCAGTTTTAGACACTGTATCAACCCTCTGTCCTGGCTTTACAATCAAGTAGATACTGCATAGTCATAGTTAAAAACAAGAACTCACTAAAGATCTGCCGCCCCCAAACTGGGTGCTTGGTACAATTTTGTGTGTGAAATTCAGCTTGCCCACTTCACAGCAGCCACCTTTGGGGAAACTGAGGTATCTTCACAACTTAAATTCCAGACGTACAGTGACTTTGCCTCCAAATATCACATTCTGAGATACTGCCTTCTTACCAACAGTATACGACACCCACAGATGGGAAGGTTTTGTCTCAACTCCCCTCCCTCGTTTCCTATCTTTACCACATCTACTTACCATCGAATTAAGTCCCTACTTCTCAAGCCAATACCTACTCTGCTTCCTTTCCCCTTGAGCAGCCACTATTCCTCTGGCCTCCCCTTTTACTTAGGAGATGGAGAATTGTCAGCTTTTACACACACACACACACACACACACACACACACACACACACAGTGGTACCTTGGGTTACATACGCTTCAGGTTACAGACTCCGCTAACCCAGAAATAGTGCTTCAGGTTAAGAACTTTGCTTCAGGATGAGAACAGAGATTGTGCTCCGGCGGCGCAGCAGCAGCAGGAGGCCACATTAGCTAAAGTGGTGCTTCAGGTTAAGAACAGTTTCAGGTTAAGTATGGACCTCCAGAACAAATTAAGTACTTAACCCGAGGTACCACTCTCTCTCTCTCTCTCTCTCTCTCTCTCTCTGTGTGTGTGTGTGTGTGTGTGTGTGTATTTACGAAATATTTTCTTGGTTTACAAAAGTACATGCCTCAGCTCTTTTTTCAGGTTATACAGTCTTTTCTACAGATCAGTAGTTACATTTGTTATGAGACATTAGTGTTGAGTACAGTTTAAGGTCAGGAAGAAAAGGAAGGAGGATGGGTGGTGGTGAAATTTATATTTATAATTGTCTGCTTTTTATTTAAAAATGGGGGCCTTGGGGTTCAAAATCATTTTAGAATATGGAAGAGAGGGTACTATTGCTGCCCTTATTTATCTTCAATGCTTTTAAAGTAGATTAGTGTTCAGATTAACATAAGGCATAAGCCTGTATAGCTCACTTGGTGAGAGTGTGGTACTCATAACACCAAGGTTGCAGGTTCAATACCCCTATGGGACAGCTGTGTATTCCTGCAGGGTCCCTTCCAACGCTACAGTTCTATGTTTCCTTAGTCCCACAACAGATTCAAATTATTATTTTATCCAATATTTATTATGGTAGCTGCGTTAAACCTTTAAAATCCAAAGAAAGAAACTATATTATTTTACAGCTCTCAACAAGCAACACAACACTGCCACTTTTGCATCTAGAATGATAACAATTATATTCTCCAACATTAACATCTGAAAAGGCTATATGAAAAAGTTAACTCTATAGCACCACATATTTTTTTCATCAAGAATTACATTCACACCCAACAGAACAGTTCCATACCTGGAACTTCTCACCTCGATGCATCTGAGTTGATCGAAATTCAGGAGAATCTATAAAGGCACAGGGGTAAATATTATGCAGAAAATGCCCTCGATAGGAGACCTTCATTCTGATGATAAAAATATGAAAAACATATGAAAATACCAGAGGCACAACAATTCAATTCAATTCATACAATAATTTACTGTGTTTAGAACCCTGGAAAGTTGGGATTCAAAAACAGATATGCTTTTGAATATAGCAGGCTTCCCACTTCAGAAGCTAGACTTGCATATCATGAAGTGTGGGAGTGGGGGAGAAACGAACTAGACATGGAAAATTATGGGAACTCTATTTCATTAACGGTCACAGAGCAACACCCTTAACAAACAACATTCCCCAGGATTCTCCATGATTGTTAAAGTGGTATAATATTGCTTTAAATGTGTGGTGTGGGTAGAACTCTGATGTAACACTAAGGTTAAACAAAGTGAATCAACAACTTAGGAATCATGGTGGCATGAGAGAGTGCTACAGCTCACTGACACCAAAAAAGTATGTGAGACGCCAAGAAGCAATTGGCTCAAGCATTGCAGAGATCAGTAAAGGTTACTGCTACCTCAAAGCAGTATCTTAAAGCAGTGGAGGAAAGCAGCATTGAATTGCTACTGTATACATTCCTATTATTCAAAACCAATGTTATGTATAAAAGAGGACACAAGTTATTGTATATTGCAGTCCCTTTCAATTTTCATTTCCACTTTTCCACACTTCAATTATGCCATGAAAAGGACTACTGCTGTTCAAACTTTTTCAAGCACGTACTTTCCTTTTAACAGGATGCTTAATCGATCGTCCACTGATGTTTTGTCCTCTGCAGCATACGCTTGACCTGTTTTTAGTGTCTGAATGTTGCAGAATTGTCCTGTCAGTCTTTGGAACAACTCTGGAGGCACATGGAGTGGTTCAAACATTCTCTTATACAGACTGTTGAGCTCCTTGTCTATCTTTATCTATAACACAAAAGTAAGTATTTCTCAGCATTGACTCTAAAATATACTTTTTACCCAAAACACATAAACATACAAACCAGTGACAACTTTATTCCAATGTAGCATCAAAGAAACTGACAAATGGGATACATCTAACACTATAGTTATATATTAGCAGATGTGCTTTTACCATAGAAATTTAAATAATAATATCAGAGTTAGAAGTTGCATTGTATTTTTCTATGTGTGGAAATACCAGTTTCTTCCAGCCTACATTTAAGCTGGGAAGTGCCTGTACAGTTTAAAATGATTCAAAGGGCACGGTGGCGCTTTAGTCTAGACCACTGAGGCTCTTGGGCTTGCTGATTGGAAGGTCAGCAGTTTGAATCCATGTGATGGCGTGAGCTCCCATTGCTCTGTCCCAGCTTCTGCCAACAGAGTAGTTTAAAAGCACACCAGTGCAAGTAGATAAAAAGTACCACTGCGGCAGGAAGGTAAATGGCATTTCTGTGTACTCTGGCTTCCATCACAGTGCTCTGTTGCACCAGATGCGATTTAGTCCTGCTGGCCACATGACCCAGAAAGTGATATCACACTCATGGCTACAAGCAGATGTAACCAATGCAGTAATACAGATATAAATGGCAATAGAATTATATTCTAATAAAATAGGTAATCAGATCTTTCCTTATTTTCCCAGTTATTTCTCTACCTGTTGTAGCATAGAGCTGGTGAGGCAAAGTGACTAAGAGTACAGTCCTCTAAACGTTTACTCAATGGGACCTGCATCTGAGTTCAGTTAAACTTGCTTCCATCTAGATGTTTATAGCCGAAGAGACTGACCTACAAATCAGGATACATTCAGGTCAAATCTCAATTTGGCTGTGAAATAGCTAGGTGACCTTCAACATGTCTCATTATATCTCCACACACTCCCAACTGCAATAAGGGGGTAAAAAAATGTCACAGGGCTAGAGTGAGAAAAGCAAGTTATGTGAAGCACTTTGAGCACTCTACAGGTAATGCTCAAAAGCAAAGTACTAATATAATTCTTTTGGTTCTTTGCTAAGAAGCGGAAGTTGGCCAGAGAGCCATGAAAACAACTCTAAAGGCTTGCAAAAGCCAGTCCATTATAAGATGCTGTAGGGAAGAGAAAACAGTGTCTAACATTCTACACTCATTTATGCACCAAAACAGGAAACAGGGTGGCTCATATCTAGCTGTGCTTCTGAATCAATAGAGTTACTACCCAGGACACAGTGTCCTACCGTATCTAAAAACACTACCAGATTGAGCAGAGACCAAATTGGTTTGCAAAGAGAGGAGAAAGTGGGTGTCATGAAGAGCAAAAACAGGAAAGGCTTCAGCACTAGACAAATAAGTATCGAAGGCATAACAGAGGCATAATTCAAGGGAAGAGAGAGTTTGTCTGTAGTTTAGATTATTTCTTGCTAATAAATAAGAAAGGAAAAAGAGGTGTATGCTCTGTGGGGAAAAGAGCTTTACCCTTGGGTTTAAAGAGAAATGTGAGTATTCATTTGTCATAAAGATGCTAGGAATCTTGCAATCTGTCCTCCTTTCTCAATTTTTTGCCAAGTAATTAGACTAAGACACATACTGGATTTTCTCCCTTATCTTTTCAGTTCATTTAGGTCAAAGTGTTATTTCATGCTTCATTTTCATACTGTTCACTCATGCCACAGTGAACAGATGCTACAGAACAGCTGTAGAAAGTGCAGTGTGAGAGGACTACTCTAGATGAAAATTATTCAGTAGTAAAGCAGCAAATATCATGTACATCTCCATATAAACTGCCCATATGCAATGTATCACAGAACTAGAATGACTTTATTAGCATGAAATAAAACCTATGTAACTTGCACTTTTCAAACAATATCTGAATTGAAACACAACCATGCTTTGAAATTTGAATTTCTCTTAATTTTGCCATGCAATTCTTCACCCAAATAAAAATGCATAAATTAAAGCTAAGTATGCATATATATGGAGAGATAGGACTGCAAAAATTGTGCAAAATAGCATATAAATGTGTGTATTAGGAGAAATTAACACTAAAATGCTGGTGAATTTTCATGAGGACTTAAAAAAAAATGCATACTGGCAAGGAAATGTTGAGAACTGAGTATTAGAAAAATGAGAAACAAAAGTGACAGAGTTGACCATCCCTACTCAACATTAAAGGCCGCCTTTTAAAGGCTTCTAATAAACTGCACACCAAATTCCTGTTTTCCCATGCCAAAGCTTTCAGTTGCATTGGTGTTCTTCTGATGACATATTCAGCTTAGGAGGGAAGAGAAAAGCCTGAAACACTTTCAGTTTTTGTGCAATGACTGTAAGAATGAGTCATCTAGCTTGCTGTGCTGTTTTCATTTTTTATTTATATATTAAATCAAATCTAACTGGATTAAATGAAACACTCTTAATATTTCAATTTTGATGTGGGTTTTATATTCATCACGAATAACCAAACTGTGAAGGATGCTGGAAAGCAGATGAGCTATTGAGTTATACACACACACACACACACACACACAGCAAGACAGACAGGAAGAATATTGACAGCCAGAAAGCAAATCCACTGTCTAAAACAGGGAAGCAATCACAGTCACATGAGTCTTCAGTCTTTTGAGAGGTGGCTTCAATATTTCATGCCAACATTTCAAGGAGGGAGCTGCAACCCAAGATAGGAAAAGAGGTGGTAAAGGAACACCTAGCTACTTTAAATGAATTCAAATCTCCAGGGCCTGGTGAGCTGTACCCAAGGGGACTAAAGAAGCTTGCAGATGTAGTGTCAGAGCCTCTGTCTATCATCTTTGAGAATTCTTGGAGAACAGGTGAGGTCCCTGCAGACTGCAGGCAGGCAAATGTTGTTCCCTTTCTTCAAAACAAAAATGGGGGGAAGAAGACCCAGGTAACTACCAACCAGTCAACTTGACACTAATACCAGGAAAGATCCTAGAACAGATAATTGAATGGTCTGTCTGTAAGCCCTTGGGAAAGGATGCTGTGAATTACTAAGACTCAGCATGGGTTTCTCAAAAACAAGTCATGCCAGATGAATCTCTCTCTCTCGTTACAAGCTTGGTGGATCAGGGGAAAGATGTGGACAGAGTGTATCTTGATTTCAGTAAGATATTCTTGTAGATAAAGGAACTGTTAGATGGATTTGTAACTGGCTGGCTGGCTGAACCCAAAGAGTGCCCAAAGGAACTAATAGTACTTCATCATTCTGGAAAAAAGTCACAAGTGGGGTGCTGCCAGATTCTATCCTGGGCTCATTGTTGTTCTACGCCTTTATAAACCACTTGGATAATAGACTTGAGGAGGTGCTCATCAAATTTGCAGATGACACCAAACTGGGAGGGGTAGCTGATGCTACAGAAGACAAAACTGGGATTCAACATGACCTTAACAGTTTGGAGAACTGGGCCCAAACTAACAAAATGAATTTCATTAGGGATATATAGGCAGGAATAGCCAGATAGGGGGACACCTGAATTAGGCAGTAGTACATGTGAAAAGGCTCTAGGGTCTTAGTAGACCACAAACCTAACATGAGTCAACAGTGTGATGCAGCAGCAAAAAAATAATGCTATTCTAGGCTGCATCAACCGAAGTACAGTACAGTGGTACCTCGGGTTAAGTACTTAATTCGTTCCAGAAGTCCGTTCTTAACCTGAAACTGTTCTTAACCGGAAGCACCACTTTAGTTAATGGGGCCTCCCGCTGCCCCTGCGCCGCCAGAGCACGATTTCTGTTCTCATCCTGAAGCAAAGTTCTTAACCTGAGGTACTATTTCTGGTTTGGGGAGTCTGTAACCTGAAGTGTTGTAATCCGAGGTACCACTAACCAAGAGAAGTAATAGTCTCACTATATTGTGCCTTTGTCAGACCACATCTGGAGTACTGAGTCCAGTTCTGAGTGCCAGTGTTTAAGAAGGATATTGATATGCTGGAATGTGTGCACAGGAGGGTGACCAAGATGACCAGGAACAGTTGAGGAAATTGGCTATGTTTAGCCTGGATAAGAGAACACTGATAGGAGATATGATAGCTACCTTCAAATAGCTAAAGGGCTGTCACATGGAGGATGGAGCAAGCTTGCTTTCTCCTGCTCCAGAGGGTAGGACCCAAACAAATGGACTCTAGTTATAAGGAAGGAGATTCCGACTAAACACTAGGAAGAACTTTGTGAGGGTAAGAGTTGTTTGACAGTGGAAAGGATTCCCTAAAAAGGTGGTGGACTCTCCTTCCTTGAAGGTTTCTGTATTGCAGTGGGTTGGACCCTCAGGATCCCTTCCAACTCTACAATTCCATGATTCTATGCTCCAAATATGCCAATTCAGACAATCACAGTAAATGCAACATGGAACAAAACTCTATAAAATTTCATTACATGAAAACATGAGATAACCTTTCTCCCTCTCTCTGCCCTCCCCAAAAGCAAACTCCTTTTTCTTCTTTTTTTAAAAAAAACCAAGTTCACCAATGCGCAACATGACGGAGAAAGGAAGGGCTTAAACTTTCCCAGTCCAAATCATTCAAGATGGTTCCTTCATCCACCTCATGATCCAGATGTGGGTGCTCAATCAAACATGTGTTTAGGATCCAACAAGTGGAGCACAAGCAGGTTTACAAGAACGATTTGGAATGGGGCAATAATCTGCAGCGTGCACGCCCCTCCCCACCCAGCAATCTGCTTTTGTTCAGACAACCCCAGAAAAGAAAACCACACACAGAGCTTGCAGGGCAGCAGCTGAAGAAGGAGCAAAAAGGGTTTTCTTGTGTGTGTGTGTTTCTTTGTGGCTGATTAGCTGCTCTTCCTGTGCAAAGGTCAGAGGGGGCAGGGTTTCTGTTGAGGCAGGTGATTAGCTGTGGGAGGAGCTTATCAGAGCTTGCAGGGCAGCGGTTTGATCCATCTTTTAGATTTAGGGGAGCTAGTCTCAAACGTTTGTTGGGGGAGACCTAGATTTTTTTGGGGGGGGGGGGAGTTATTTGTCCTGTCTTCACGCTTTTTATGATGGAGGACCGCTGTAGCCACCCCCAACAACACGTTCTCAAGATGGAGGGGGAGGGAACAGCTGCAGTCGCTTGTGGTTCCTGCGCAATGTTTGCCATCTTGCCAAAGGTTGCAGGCAGCTTTACCTGCAGCAATTGCATGTTGATTGCCCTCTTAGAAGACAAAGTCCAGCAACTGGAGGAACGTGTAGCTACGCTCCAAAGAATTAGAGAGCTGGAGCTCTTCTTGGAAGCAACAGAGCACACCGTCTCCACCAGGGAGGAGACAGGGGACTCCCCTGAGAAGGAGGCTAGTTCACCAACACAGGAGCCAGATATATGGAGAAACATGACTCAAAGAAGTAGGAGGCCCAGGGTTCGCTCTGATTGTTTAGAAATACACAATCGCTTTGAGGTCCTCTCCCCTAGCATGGAAGACAAAGAGCAGACTCCATTTGAGGATCTCTCCCTCATTACAGTCGATAGGTATATGAAGACGAGCAGCAAAGTCAGTCCTCAGGGAATGTGCAGGCGACCTTGGAACGGACAGCTCACGGAAGAACCCCGACCAAACCTAAGAGGCGGCGTGTAGTGGTGATAGGGGATTCCCTACTGAGGGGAACAGAAGCAGTGATCTGTGGGCCTGACAAGAT
Organism: Podarcis pityusensis; assembly: GCF_964106645.2. NCBI lineage: Eukaryota > Metazoa > Chordata > Lepidosauria > Squamata > Lacertidae > Podarcis > Podarcis pityusensis. The sequence continues at coordinate 49,060,657 of NC_138026.1, forward strand.
GTCTCGGGATGTGTGCTGTCTCCCCGGGGCTAAGATCCAAGATGTAACTGAACGACTGCAAGGAATCATAAAACCCACTGACAAATACCCCTTCCTCTTGGTTCATGTGGGAACCAATGACACTGCAAGCAATAGCCTCCAGAAGATCAAAAGAGACTACGAGGCTCTGGGCAGGAAATTGAAGCAATTAAAAGCACAAAATGTCATCTCATCTGTCCTCCCAGTTGAACGGCGTGGCCCAGGGAGAGAGGGAAAAATAGTGGAAGTGAACAGCTGGCTTCGCAAATGGTGTAAACAGGAACAGTTTGGATTCTTAGATCACGGACTGCAGTTTCTTGCAGATGGGCTTCTGGCAAGTGATGGGCTGCACCTCACAACGGTTGGGAGAAATGTTTTTGCCAAAAATCTCAGAAACCTCATCAGGGGGGCTTTAAACTGACTAATGTGGGGGAGGGAGACAGTGCTCCTGAAGGTAGGAGTCTATCAATTGATGAAGATGATCATCCAAATGTCGTAGACCAAATGGAGCAAACAGCACGCAGACCTAGTGATGGGAGGAAAAAATCCTTAAATAAGAGACACGGGGGAATGATTAATGGACTTCAATGTCTGTACACTAATGCACAAAGCATGGGAAATAAACAAGATGAGCTTGAGCTCTTGGTACAGCAAACTAAATATGACATAATAGGCATCACTGAAACCTGGTGGGATAAGTCCCACGATTGGAATGTAATAATGGAGGGATACAATCTATTTCAGAGAAACAGACCAGACAAGAAAGGAGGAGGAGTGGCTTTATATGTCAGGGATGTGTATACCTGTGAAGAGATCCAAGATTTAGAACCTCAAAGCCAAAGTGAGAGCATTTGGGTCAAAATTAAGGGAGAGAAGAATAACAGTGACCTCATTGTGGGAGTTTACTATAGATCCCCAAGCCAAACGGAGGACATAGATGATGCCTTCCTGGAACAGATGGCCAAGCATGCAAAAGGAAGGGAGATAGTAGTAATGGGGGACTTCAATTACCCGGATATTTGTTGGATGTCAAACTCAGCCAAGAGCATAAGGTCAAACAGATTCCTCACTGGCCTTGCAGACAACTTCATTGTCCAGAAAGTGGGAGAAGCAACAAGAGGAACAGCCATTTTAGATCTGGTCCTAACCAATGTTGATGACCTGGTTAGTGGGATAGAAGTGGAAGGATCCTTAGGCGCGAGTGATCATGCTCTTCTGAAGTTTACTATACAGCAGAAAGGAGCAGCCAAGCATACTAGGACTCAATTTCTTGACTTTAAGAAAGCTTAGGGAAGTGCTGGATGAGATCCCATGGACAGTAATACTAAAAGGAAAGGGAGTTCATGATGGCTGGGAGTTTGTTAAGAGGGAGATAGTAAAAGCACAACTTCAGGCAATACCAATGAGACAGAAACATGGAAGGTGCCTAAAGAAGCCAGGGTGGCTATCTAAAGAACTTTTAACTGAGTTAAGATTAAAAAAGGAGGTGTACAAAAAATGGAAAAGGGAAACCACCAAAGAGGAATTCAAACAAATAGCCAGCACGTGTAGACACAAAGTCAGAAAAGCTAAAGCACAGAATGAAAGGCTTGCTAGAGAGGTGAAAAGCAACAAAAAAGGCTTTTATGGGTATGTTCGTAGCAAAAGGAAGAACAAAGAAACAGTGGGTCTCAGAGGAGAAGATGGTGAAATGCAAACAGGGGCTGAACTCCTCAATGCCTTCTTTGCCTCAGTCTTCTCCGATAAAGAAAACAATGCCCGACCTGAAGAATTTGGAGCAAATGATTCAGCAAAGGAAACACAGCCCAGAATAACTAAGGAGATAGTACAAGAATACTTGGCTAGTTTAGATGTATTCAAGTCTCCAGGGCCAGATGAACTTCATCCAAGAGTATTAAAAGAACTGGCAGATGCGATCTCAGAATCACTGGCAGTCATCTTTGAGAATTCCTGGAGAACAGGCGAAGTCCCGGCAGACTGGAGGAGGGCAAATGTTGTCCCTATTTTCAAAAAGGGGGAAAGAGAGGACCCAAATAATTACCGCCCAGTCAGTCTGACATCAATACCAGGGAAGATTCTGGAGCAGATCATTAAGCAAACAGTCTGCGAGCACCTAGAAAGGAATGCTGTGATCACCAATAGTCAGCATGGATTTCTGAAAAATAAGTCATGTCAGACTAACCTGATCTCATTTTTTGACAGAATTACAAGCCTGGTAGATGAAGGGAACGCAGTGGATGTAGCCTACCTTGATTTCAGCAAGGCATTTGACAAGGTGCCCCATGATATTCTTGTAAAGAAGCTGGTAAAATGCGGTCTTGACTATGCTACCACTCAGTGGATTTGTAACTGGCTGATTCACTTAATCCAAAGGGTGCTCATCAATGGTTCCTCTTCATCCTGGAGAAGAGTGACTAGTGGGGTGCCACAGGGTTCTGTCTTGGGCCTGGTCTTATTCAACATCTTTATCAACGACTTGGATGATGGACTCAAGGGCATCCTGATCAAATTTGCAGATGACACCAAACTGGGAGGGGTGGCTAACACCCCAGAGGACAGGATCACACTTCAAAACGACCTTGACAGATTAGAGAACTGGGCCAAAACAAACAAGATGAATTTTAACAGGGAGAAATGTAAAGTATTGCACTTGGGCAAAAAAAATGAGAGGCACAAATACAAGATGGGCGACACCTGGCTTGAGAGCAGTACATGTGAAAAGGATCTAGGAGTCTTGGTTGACCACAAACTTGACATGAGCCAACAGTGTGACGCGGCAGCTAAAAAAGCCAATGCAATTCTGGGCTGCATCAATAGGAGTATAGCATCTAGATCAAGGGAAGTAATAGTGCCACTGTATTCTGCTCTGGTCAGACCTCACCTGGAGTACTGTGTCCAGTTCTGGGCACCACAGTTCAAGAAGGACACTGACAAACTGGAACGTGTCCAGAGGAGGGCAACCAAAATGGTCAAAGGCCTGGAAACGATGCCTTATGAGGAACGGCTAAGGGAGCTGGGCATGTTTAGCCTGGAGAAGAGGAGGTTAAGGGGTGATATGATAGCTATGTTCAAATATATAAAAGGATGTCACATAGAGGAGGGAGAAAGGTTGCTTTCTGCTGCTCCAGAGAAGCGGACACGGAGCAATGGATCCAAACTACAAGAAAGAAGATTCCACCTAAACATTAGGAAGAACTTCCTGACAGTAAGAGCTGTTCGACAGTGGAATTTGCTGCCAAGGAGTGTGGTGGAGTCTCCTTCTTTGGAGGTCTTTAAGCAGAGGCTTGACAACCATATGTCAGGAGTGCTCTGATGGTGTTTCCTGCTTGGCAGGGGGTTGGACTCAATGGCCCTTGTGGTCTCTTCCAACTCTATGATTCTATGATTCTATGATTCTATTCTATGATTCTACATGTATTACTGTAACATATGGTGCCAAAGAGGGCAGAGGGCTGGAGCCCTTTCCCTATGACAAAAGGCTAAAATGTCTAAGGCTTTTAGTCCGGGGGTGGGAGTGGGAGGAGCTCTGAACCAGCATGTTCTTAAGAAAGAAATCAGGCTACAGTTAAAAGGAGTTGTATGAAAAATGTAAAGCCTGCATTAGACATTCATTTTTACATGTGGCATAGATAGCAAGAGAGGGCCAAACCAGCTTTTTAGTTTCATACATGACAAAGCAGCAAAACATCAGCGCAGGTGCAACACTTAAAGGGAAAGTCAATACTGAGCAACACAGAATCAATTTAAAAAATCTTAAGAGGCTGGAGAACAGCTTCAGTAGGGGCTGCTAGGTTATATTGCTAGGCACTGAAAGATGCACAGTTGCCCTCGAAAACAAAATAGCTGAGGAAACAAGGCACACCCATCCCCTTTTATAGAATTAACTGTTTGTCTATAGTAACTGAAATTTGGCACTCTACTATAAAGGAAGAAGTTATTTGTTGATGGCTCAAGATAACTTTGAATGACTTGCAGCATTGTATCTTCCAACAGGGCTTACTCTCAGAGAAAAGTTCATAGCCTTAATCATGTACAAGGAATCTTCCTGCTTATTGCTTAATTGATGCCTTTCAATCGTATCTTGTAAAACTGGTTACAGTATTACACAGAAAACAATTTCATATTTGATACAACAAAAAGGTCATACAATTCAGTGATTACTGGTCACCAGCACAAACTTTGATTTAAACCAATCTATTTTTCCTGCCGGGGTAACTGGTTTAACAGATGAGTGGAGGAAATACCCAAAGACTTGCTACCCTAGTCATAATGAGCCAGATGCCCTACATCATAAAGAATCAAGTGTCCTGAAAACTGAAAAACAACCACCACCACCATAATGGACACATTGGATTCAAGCTGAACCAAGATGGCAGGTTACACAAATGAAAATTTGGTGGCTGTATACCAAAAAATAAATTTAAAAAATAGGAATTCATAAAGAATTAAAGGCCTCTGTATGAAGGATTTTTATGTTTAAAAAAACCTGAAAACAAATAACTGAGAGCAAAGCTCTTGAGAGTTGTAGAAATGATAATTCATGTATTCAAGTTAGTCAACAAGTCCATTATAGAATCAAGATGGAAGAGTACGGTCCTTTTAAAGTAGTACCGTAGACATTTTATCAATAATTTAGTGTTGATGTACATACCGGTCTTCTCTTATATAGCAAGTATATAAAATGCAAAAGGTTGATAACAAGGAATGTTGTATTCCAGATCATTATATCCACAGCACAACGGAATAGCGTTGCCCAGATGATGAATAGTGTACATCCTGCCAAAAACAAAGTGTGTCAAATGACTATGTACACACACACACACACACACACACACACGTCCAAAGAACTATGATTCCAACAGAATACTGTGACTGGTTTTTCCCAGCCTCCTCAGTTAGGTATTCCAAGAATAAAAATATTCTGTTTAGTTTACTTCCAAATAATATTATTATTAATAATAATGCTCCTCCTTAGGCCAATTAAGCTGCAAGTCATACACTGGCCCTTTGTAGGCAATGAATGCAAATGCATTCCACTGCAACTACAATATAATGTGTGCCACAGTCATAAGCATGTATGGACAATAAGCAAAGCTCTTCACACTAAAAAAAAATCCCAGAAAACAATGGCTGGCAGAAGGTCACTGTGCATGCCATTTACATGTATGTGTGTCACTAAGTACACTGGAGGTGTACTGGGACCATACAGCTGTTTGTATGTACAGGCCACCTTTCTATTAAAATAATATCTAAAGTAGTTTACAAAAAATACTACAATATCAGAGACAACTAAAAACATTAATTTAAGACAGAGAATTAAAAAAAGATGCATTAATACAATCAGTATAGCAGTATTAGGAATTCAGTTAAGTCACATACACAAAAACACGTAAATACTAAAAGCTATGTAAAATGACAATAGTGTTAGTGGTTCCTGAACCTGTCAGAGAGCATTCTACAAGCTGGGTGCCACCACTGATGAGGCCCAGTGTAACCTTACTAGTGGGGACACCCAACAGATCAGATACACTCTAAATCAATGCTCCCTCACTATGACAACAGAGCAGTCGTGTATGAGCCAGAGTTACCTCTTCTGGCTTTAACCCTTCCATGCCATACTAAACTGTAGAATCCTGTTCTGCACCGCAAATTACTTTTGTATTTCAAAAGCAGTTTGTGTTGTGGTATGGAAGAAGGGGGGCGGGTACTAGTATGCAATAAGAAGAAAATCTATTTGGCATATAATAACTTTTGCGTATTCCTAAATATTCGTTTGTCCTACCTATTATTACCATGGCTCGTAGGACAATCATATGAAGATGAAAAGTCGTTGGAATAACCAATCCAACAGCAAAACAAATATTGGCCAAATGAAACACGAGATGGTGAATCTCTCTCCAGTTTTCACAAAGAGTTTCATTCAAAGGCATAGAGATGGGATTGTTGACATCTGGGTTGAAACTCAAAGGGGTCACCATGATTGAATTTGCTTCTGTAGGATTCATCTTGAAGTTGCCTGTTAAAATGTTTTTTTAAAACAACAACAACAACAACAAAACATTAAAATAAGAATTGGAAAATACAACACATAGTTTCACACTTGCAGCTTGAATCAGTCTTTTTCAACAGATACAAAAGTACTGGAGACCATATTCACAGATGTTAAAAACTCTTATATTTAACATTCCGAAAAGTTTGTGTGTGTGTGTGTGTCACTATAACTCTATTTTTAAATAAGAACAAAAGACAACATATGTATCCAAGCTGCTCCAAACTGTTTTGCTATCCACGGCAAAGTATCAGCTTTCTGCATGCATGAAGTGTATGCCAAAGGTGGCTTCTATGCTTTAGATCAGTATTGGCATGGGATGCTTAAAAATAAAGTGAGTCTCCCTTATCTATCCCACACCTATCAAACTGTCATGTGGCAGCGACATTAAATAGTTCTACTAAATATAGCACTTTACAACGCTTGAGAGGCAAAAGGCTGCACAATTTTTCTGACAGCCAATTTTAAGTGCAGCAGAAACAGGTTTACTTTATCTCCAAACACGACAGAAGGGCAGATAATGCATCTGACCACGGAGCAGAACTGTCCATGCATGGGCATCAGCAAGGGGCACTTCTTAATTAGATACACAACCAGCCCCTAGTATTGAAGTTGAAAACTTCTTAACAGGGGCATAGCTGTTTGCTTCTCTGCACTGTTTAGTTTTAACAGTGGCTTTCTTGGCAGTTCCTATTCAGTTTTAATTATTTTTTCTGGTTTGTATTCATGCTTTTCAACTTGAGCCAAGTACTTTTTATTGCCTGGTAATAATAATGTCAAAATACAACCAACACATACAAGACAGTGAAGGAAAAGAACACAAATGTAACAACTTACAGGGTGGAATATTTTTTACCTTAAGTCATATTTCCTTTTTTAAATAAATTGAATTGAGTTTTCATTTTCCTACATTTCAAATTAAACATTCTACAAACTTTAAAATATCCAATGACTTCCCTTCTTCTCCTTCCATGGTTCATATTACATATCATACTTTCTTGCATATTTTACAATAACCATTCAAATCAATTTTCCACTTTCGCATCAATCAAATATTGTTTACTCTGTTGAATTTATCTTAATGCTGCCAGTGTTTTCAGCTGTGTACAATTATTTTCCATATATTCAATAAATATTCTTCACTCTTCTTTAAATATACATTCTTCTTGCACTCTTATTCTGGGGGTTAAACCTGAAAGTTCTGCATATTCTAACATTTTAAGTTGCAAGAACTATATGTAAAATTACCATGCAAGCACAAAGGTGGTGTGGCAGTTAACTATGCAAGAAAGCACATCAAAATTAATTTGTTGAAAGTCAGGCCCACATTAGATTTTGAATTTTAAAAGTACAGGCGTTCAACAAGACATTGAAAAAGCTTTCAACATTATAAGCATATCAGAATCCAAACTTCTTTTCTTTCAATGTTACTGTAAAACCTGGCATGGGCTAGAATGTAAAATCTTATTATCACCTGCATTTTATCCTGCACTAATATTTTATTCTTATTTATTTATTGCTATTAATTTATTAGGATTATTTATTTATGCCTATAAACATTTACACATGACACAAATTGCTCAGTACAGGATGAAATACACCTTTAAGGTTGCAGTGCTGACTAGAGAATAAATCCCACTGAATTTCATGCCTAGGCTTGGGCTGCAAGTAGTAGGGTATGTTTGCACACTAGCACAAGTCACTGAGAAGAGGCAAGCTATATATAACACAACACACACACACAAAAATCCTAAGCTCTATCCGGGCACACTGCAAGCGTGAAAAGCCTACATACAAGCTCCACCCTCTGCACTGCCCTCCAACTCATGGAGAGCAACTGTGTGAAGTGGGGAGGAGTGGGAAAGAGAGATAAACTCTGAACTTTTGGTATCGTGCAATACTGATCCCTGAACAGCATCACAGATAAACAAACGGTTGGGAAAATTCCCCATGGGATACCACTGTGTTTTCTGAATCACCTGGCTTTGTGCTGCTTCAGAACAAGTGTCCTTATAAATAGCTGATGACCTGTAATCAGACAAAGCAATGCATTAATTCCACTCATTCTTAAAGAAAAAAGACAGTAGCCAAACTCTTGACTCAAAATGAAAACACCTTTTATTGTTAATGCTGTTTTGCAGGCTTTCAGTATGCTCTTGTAAATCATAATAAACATTTGGCAGGGTTATTTCAAGTATATCGAGACTGCATCTATTTATATAAATTAATTCAGTTTGCATTTACTTTGCATCCTATATTTGCTGGACTTCAAATATAAAGTACACTGCCTTTCATATACCTGTGAGCAGATACTTATTAAAGAATATATTTGAAATGAAAAGGATCAAAGCAAGGAGCAACAGCAGGAGTCATCTCCTCAGTAAGCGACTGAAGGCATCCAAGGAAACAGGGGTGGCAGATAAGCCCATATAGCCCGACTGCCAAATTACAGCAGGCTCTCCTCACAAAGGACCATTGTAAAGAGATAAGCACCACTTGGGGGTGTCTCTGCTGAAATGTTCCTTGACATTCCAGGCTGTGACAGAGCTTTGCACACAAGTGCACCAGAAAGCAGGAAGGCCCTGGCTGGGGACAACAACAGGTGCTCAGCTTAAATGGAGCCAGGCCTCAGAAAAGCTTAGGGCTTCCCCTGAATTTCAAGCATCAGGACTCATTCAAGCAGTCAAGTGCGGCAGGAGTAATAAGCAGGAACAATTCAGCATGTGAAGACTGCCTCTCTCAAGGAAAGGAAGCAAGGGGTTCTATACTCCAACTCTTAAACTGCAGCCGAGTGTGTGTGTGTGTGTGTGTGTGTGTGTGTCACACACACAGACACAGAGAGGGGGGGGTGATTGAGTACTGAGGGAACCAATATACAGTGGTGCCTCGCGTTAAGTACTTAATTGGTTCCGGAGGTCCATTCTTAACCTGAAACTGTACTTAACCTGAAGCACCACTTTAGCTAATGGGGCCTCCCGCTGCCGGAGCCAGATTTCTGTTCTCATCCTGAAGCAAAGTTCTTAACCCGAGGTACTATTTCTGGGTTAGTGGAGTCTGTAACCTGAAGCGTATGTAACCTGAAGCATATGTAACCCGAGGTACCACTGTATTCTTTTGCACTTGTCACACTTTGAGCTCACCTCTGGCAGCATATGAAACTGTCCCCTGAGATAGCTCAGTCGGTAGAGCATGAGACATTTAAAATCTCGGGGTTGTAGGTTCCAGCCCCACATTGGGCAAAAGATTCCTGCATTGCAGGGAGTTGGACTAGATGCCTCTTGGGGTCCCTTCCAACACTCCAGTTACTATGTCTCTAGGGCACAGACTAGGCAGGTAGGTGACCTTGCTAAGCTTATCCAGGTCTGGGAAAGAAGGGACTGCTATGCGCAGCTGCCTTGCGGTCTACTGAGGAAGCGCGGGAAACGGACTCAGTCTTAGAGCTGCGTCTCTGAGCACGCGCAAAGTGAATTTCTGCCGCCCCTCCAGAAAGACGGCCTGGATTTCCTGCCGTTCTTCGAACGAGAGGGGCGAGAGGGGCGCCCGGCTCCCGGGGAAACTTTCTCCTGAGCAAGGGGAGGCGAGCCCGAAGGGCCACCAGGCTGCCGAGAAAACCCCTCGCGGGAGCCTCTCGCAGCTGGTTAGTCGGCGGACTCGCGAGTAACAGTAACTCCGCCGCCAGAGCGGCCCCTGCAGCGTCCCGCCTCCCGTTTCGCGCGCTTGCCGCCGCGTCGCCCAACTTTTCCCGTCGGGGCTGCAGCCTTACCTGCCGCTCGCTTCTGAGGCGCCTCCGTCCCGCCGTGGGTCTCCTCCGGCGGCAGTTCTTCCGAGGGCGCCCTCTCTCGCCGAAGGAGTCGAGGCGAAGCACGCGCGAGCCCCCGGGGCGGAGGTTTTGACTAAAATAGGCAGCGGGCAGCAGCCGCCACCAAGTTGCGGGCGGCGCCAGCTCTCCCTTCGCACGCCGCCTGCTGCGACCTCTCGAGAGCGGCGGCGGCAGCGGCGGCAGACGCAGCGCGCAAGCGCCGGGAAGGCGAAGGCACAGCCCCGGGCAGGCGGGCCCTTCCCTCCCTTCGCCGGCTGTTGGACGGCGGGGACTTAGGCAGATGAAAACTGCTCTGTGGCTCCCGCCGTCGGGAAGCGTTTGAAACGAGATTCGGAGTGCCTCTGAACATGGGCCGAGTGTTTCTTTTCAGCACTGAGTATCAGAGAATCTATTAGGTCCCAGCTCCTCCTCCCCCTTCCCAAAAGACCAATCAAACGCATAAAACAATGTTTAATTAATGCTTCTATTGCAGAGGGTACTAGGCTGCTGTGCTTTGGTTCAGGAACCGATGGCCACCTGAGTAGCGCGACAGGTGTGAAATAGCCTGCTAATTTCTCAGATGAGGGAGGAGCTACGAATTAAAGAACGAGGTGAGTCCCACATTTACTAGGAATCCGTATTCTCTGACTAGATGCCCTACTCCCAGTTCCCAGATAAGGGAGCAGGATTTGGATGCGATGAGGAAAGTGGAAAGGCTGTAGCTCCAAAAGGTCCCAGATTCCATCCCTGGCACCTGCAGGTAAGGCTAGGAGCCACACCTGTCCTGAAACCAAGGAGAGCCACTGCCAGTCAGTGCAGGCCACACTGAGGTAGATGGGCCCCTGGGAGTAGCCAGGATTTATTAGGGGAGGGCAGAACCAAGTTATCTGCCACACAATTGCTCAGTTAAGTATTTCTATTTAATTACTTGACTGGGGGAGCAGCTGCCCCCACCGCACACACACACACCCGGCTATGCCCATGGATGAGCCATTGGTCTGACATGGTTTACTATGTCCCTGTGAAATATGATGAAGTGGTTAGGCAGCAGAGCTGGCCTGCAGGTGAGACGGGGTAAAGCAGCCACTTCAGGCGGCAGAAATGCAAGAGGCAGCTTCCTGTCTTCCCCGCCACTTCAGGCATCACCAGAGCAGCTGTGCTTTGGTGCTAGTGTCCCCCCACCTTGCAGTGGAGGGCAGCCAACACTGAAGCTCTCCAGAACTCCCTCTTGCCCAGTTTGAGCAAGAAGAGGGGATGTTCCAGACAACCTTGCAGAGTTTTGCCCTCTCCCCAGTGATGAGGTTTGCAAGGGCCTTTCCTTGATGGTCCACATGTGTCTAGCCTTCTGTCTTTCTTTCCCCCCCCTCCCTCTCTCTCATTTCCCCTATAATTGTATCTAGATTTTCTCTTACTCTTCTTCCCATTTCTTACAATGTACATACTCAATTGCCTCTTCTCACTTTCAATCGATTCTCATCTATCTAAATACATGCTAATAAAATAATAATCTGATTTAAATGCTTTGGAAGAAGGAAAATGGGTATACATGTTTTAGAATGTAATTCCCATAAATGTGGGAGGTGTTTTCATTTTCCCCTACTCTCTAAATAATCGGGAGTGTCTGTAAAGGCAATGGCAGGCATGAAACTATTAAAATTGTAAATCAACACCAAGGAAAGCAGTGTACAATAAATTGTTATTCATGCTATGCATCAAAAATACATCTAGAGAAAGGATCAATGTATCTCATTAATTCAAAGCCAAGGAACAACCATTTGAAAGTATTATATCTTCATAGCTATTAAAATATTTATAGCAATTGCTCATTTTTCTTCTAACGTTTCTGAGCATCTTGCTGTTCATCTCGTCTTCTACCAAAAGATGAAAATACATTATTTCACATCATATATAATAGTGAATGTATAGGAGAGAATCCTCTTCTACTTTCTCATGGAAGTGGTTGCAGATAAATTTACTGATGTCTCTTGACAAACCCAATACTGACAAACCCAGCTGCTGCAGCATGTTGGAAAGGGCCACAGGCAGGTGGCAAAACATTTGCAGAAGTTCCCAGCTTCAATCCCTGAAAGTTCTAGGTAGTAGGGTTGGAAATGTCACGTACCTGAAACCCTGGAGAGCTGCTGCCAGTCAGTGTAGACAATATTGAGCTAGATGGACCAATGATCTGACTTGGAATAAGGCAGGTTCCTATGTTCCTTTGCATTAGGAACTACAGAAGAATCATCTGTCCCCACAGTTCATATAGGGAAGATGCTTCTGCATACGTGGGCCAGACGTTTATTTTGTTGACCACCCAACTGCCCAGTCAACAAAGTCCTCGCACTAAGTTCAAATGAAAACACCAAGTTTAATCAATAGCTAGTCTTCAGATTTAAATGCTCTACCACAACCATGATGGCTATTATCTTAAAATTTCAAAGTGATGTTCTAAATAATCTGACTTATTTTGTGCGGGCAATAGCATAGGTGCAGAACAGACCTGCCTTATATAAAGGTCTGAAATATAAAGTTACTGTGAAACTACTTCTGAAACTTTCCACATATTATATCAAGTACATGATGTAAAACTATTCTGGACTGTTAAGAAAATAAGGTATTCTTACTGAACATTATATCCCAACATCTGTAAAATATGTATTTTTACAACCTTGGTCAAACAAGTTCAGTACAGAAAAGTCAAACACTGGAACATTTTATTTAATGCTGATAACATATATAAAATGACCTTTGCCTATTTCTGACTTCCCCTGAGTATGAACAAAAAAATGCAACAAAATCCGTAATACTACAAACCAAAGATTGTCCCATCTGTCAAGGAATCTGAAGACAGTCACAGAAGACCCTGAGCTCTGGCAGATGTTTCCCATCAGAGGTAGTGGTAGATATTTACCAAACCCCACCATCCCCAACACTTCCTTCACCAACTCTCCCATAAAATAACTCCTCTATCTCCTTCCTCTGGCACAAGTGGGACTGTGCTGAGTGCAAATCTGGATCTCACCATGTATACTATACCACTGGAAGTGATTCCATTTGGATTACTCCTAGTCCAGTATATTGGGTTTTATTTGAATTAATAAGTCTAGAAAATTCAATTCCTAACAAGAAGCAAGAGTGTGGACAATATAAGACAATTCAGATCTGGCACAGCAGTGCTTTCAAAAATATGGCTTGAAGGTACAGGCTGGAATGTAAAAAGAGTGTTGTGTTCTACTAAGATATAGTCATAGTAGATGCATTGAAATTAATGAACCTAAGTCAGCCATGTACACTAATTTCAATGGGTAGACTCTTAGTGGGAATAACACTGGATACAACCAATCTCTCAGTGGGATTAACACTGGATACAACCAATAATCATGAATGAACTAAACAATTTAAATTGCATATAACAGCCAGGTGCCAGGCAGATCCAGGATGGTGCACTTTTTTCATTTCCAAAGAGCCTTGGCTCAAAATGTTTACAGGGGCAGACCTTCACCAAACAGTCTCCAGCTTTCTGACAGAGTTAAAGAAATTATGGTATTTCTGATTATAGACTCTTCAATATTGCTCCACAAAAACTAGTCATTCTTTTTGGTGTATCAGACATGTAAATAGAAAAGCCTTTACACCTTTTCCTCCTTAAAAGAAAAGTAACTACAGGATGAACTGAGCAGTAACATACGCAATAGATCATCCAGCCCCATAACATTAATAAGATCAAGTCATTTCACACATACTTAATGTTTATGTGATTGTTTCTGTTTTCATTACTATAAAGTTTATAGTATAAAATACTGTGGAGTTGTCTTCCTCCTTGATCTTTTATATAAAATGGTAAAAATAAAATCTGGCATCTTTATAAAAAAATAAATGTAAACCAGGTTTTAATGAACAAGCAGCAAACTAGTTTGGCATGACAAAGAGGGCTTGGGACTTCAGTTTCTCAAGCATGTCCCATGACAACCACCAAGTTTTGGAACAGAGGACCATTTCATAAACAATTAAATTGCATGGGGAGAAGGCATGCTGTTCAAAGTAAAACATTCCACTAGACTCCCAAATCTTCTAGGTGCACTCAAAAGAGCTCATAATATCCCTTTCCATTTGGGCTTAGTTAGTTAAGTGCATCTTCTGTCCCTTGAAAAGTATGCCCATCTCCACCAATTTTTTCCATCAGTAGGCACTAAAACCACCACCATCAGCTGCATCAGAAATCTCACTTGCTGCGTTGGTATAACTATCCATATTAGGTCACTGATTTCCTGCATAAAGATAGGTGAGCAGGACTCTCTTCTGGAATACAGGCAGAAGTGTTTTGCTGTTTCATTGAACACTCTGATGTATAAAGCGTTACTTATGGACAACAGGCATTCAAGCCATCTTACTATCACCATTTAACCAAAGTGGCCACACCTGATGACATAACCATGGAACTGGGGTAGTTAACCTTGATATGGTAACATTCAGTATTTATAATGTACCATATGATAATGACATTAGCGGTGCTTGGATCTGGATTCAAACCTTGGGGAAAATCACAATCTGATATTTCTGTCAAATGGAAATAACAAACAAAGCTGTTGCAGGGATGAGGAGTTATAATTTAAACCACGTCTCCCTGCATCACATGTTTTATATGAACATTCACAAATCTACTGGATGATCTGATGGCTTGCTTTTGTATCTTCTTTATAGACATGGAAGCTGATGGTATTTTTCTCTCTCTAAGAGCTTGTGGTAGCATGGTAGTAATTGCCCACAGAGCAATGTTGCTATTTCAGTTCACAGGTTCAGCAGGTTTTTGCAGGTCTTAAAAACCTGCAAAACCTATTTGACTAGAGGCAATAGTGGGTTAACAGAAATGAATGTATATACCATGGGGAATGTTGCATTTATCATACTACTACCGTTCTTAGAAAACTGCTCTCTCTCCACAGCTAGGATACCTGCTGCTCTACTTTCAATTAAAATACCTGAATATTCTTTCCCTGCTACATATGTTGCAGCAATTAAAGTGACTGGCACATGCTTTGTACTCAAAGTGCCTTTTGTTTTCATGTATAGCCTCTCTGCAATACCCTTAGAGAAATCTCAAGTCATCACTTCATGAATGTATCCAAGAAAGAAATTATTGTTAGCCTTCTTTCAGGTTTTACAGGCTGTGCAGTTTCCTGTTTCATGTGTCATCTTCTGAAAGGCACTGCAAAATGAGACCAAATTTATGCATTGTAATTACCAAGTAACAAGTGAGTCAAGATTACTTTTTAGAGATGGTCTGCATGTTGCTGTTCTCTAAGATAAAACTGCTTGCATAATTCATGATGACAAGGAGGCCTCAATAAACATGAAGAGCTCTGTGCAAATGTCATTTTTGAGACCACAATATCCAAGGCACCACAATTACAACAAAGCTTTATCCCATAATAATTTATATCTGCGCCCCCATCCCCCGCAACATAGTAAGATGAGCAGAAGGAGTAAACAGAAACTAATCATAACGCACGATCAGTCAAGATGGGCATCCTGGTAGCTTAGACACGGTGAAAGGAGCTGAGCTAGTTTTTTCTCTTCCTTTCCGCTGGAAAAAAATCGCTTTTATTTTAAAGTTGCCTTAATGAGAATCTTCCATTCGTTTTTTTTATGAAACTGCCACGGTTCATTCCAGGTGCAATGAACGCAAAATGCATCATGCTGAAACACAGTCACATTTTACAATATTAGTTAATGTTGTCTTGAACTGTGCTGAATCTGGTTTACAGGTTGCATTTTGGGTGCCTCTGGAATGGACACATGATAGAAGTTTGGTAAGCGGATGTCACATCGGAATCCTTTCCCCAGGTTCACTCTGTCATTCAGAGCATAGAGCTTATCGGCAATGTCATTCCCAATTAGAATCGAAAATATCCGTGAGATGAATCGGTGTTTAGCAAAGAGTAAATACATTTTTTTTCTCCTCCAGGCCACATATCGACAGTCTGTTTCTGCTGTGAGGGTTACCTGAAAGAAACATTGAGAGAGAGAGAGAGGGAAGGGGAAGGAGAGAGAACACAGAAAGTTAAAATTATATCCGTGCACTGATGTCTTTATAACTGAGATCCTCCTTCCTTTGGTGAAGGAAAGTGGACCATTATGTGTTTCCTCATTCTGATGCAACGAAGAGATGTGTTCCCAGATCAGTTATTGGATCAGGAACTGAATGCACATCCAAATATGTATCTGAGCGTGGATACCGACTATATATGGGGGCAGCAAGTGGGGACATCTTTTGAGAGACCAGTTGAGGGCATACACTCTCCACCCTACTCTGTAACCTTTTATACTCCGGGGAGGGTCCATTATTACAGTTTAAAACAGAGGTTTTCAACCTTTTTGAGTCCACAGCTCCCTTGACCAACTAAAGTCTTTCTGTAGCACCCCTGTGGGGCTCAGGAATCCAGTTAAGTCACCCCTTGCTTGCAGAGCTAGCCGCCTCTCACCCTTTTACGAACCCCCTCCCTTGTGGAGTGTTCCCTCAGCCTCCTCTCCCTCTCCTTGGGAGTCCTCTAGGCAGCTGCCACCGCTGGTCTCTGACCTGTCCCCCTTGCCCCAAAGAGAGGTGCCTCCTCCCACTGCCCCACAGGGGCCTGGAAAGTACATCCTGACCAGCCCCAGAGGCACCATTCACCTGGGGAGCTTGTAGCCAGGACTGCGGCAACAAACAGCTGTGCAAGTCTCTTGGGAGGCAGAGATGCAAGAGAGCATCAGAGGAGGGAGGGAAAGAAAGAGGGACAGTGTTGCCCGCAGCACCCCTGACCATCATCCAAGGCACCGCAGGGTGCCACGGCATACTGGTTGAAAACCATTGGTTTAAAGAATGCTGTGCATGTGCAGACAGGAGGAGGCGCATGTGTTCTGTACAAATGGCAAATCAATAGATCTGTTTCCATTTATATCAGCTTAAGAAATGGGCTTATAAGGTGGAATGAGGAGCAAGAGAAAAGCTTTCAAAATGTTCTCTCTGGATCTGGAAATCTTTTTACTTCCATCATCATTTTTTTTAAAGGCCTCACTATGAAATATAATCAATCACTTATTCCACAACCCTATTTTCTGCATTACGTGTGTGTAGATGTTAGTAACAGAATGCTTGGCTCTTTGAATTTGTAGCACCTGTGCAGGGAGAGCCTCAATATCAGGGAAACCTCACTGGCTGGCATTGCAAGCTATCCCAGATACGAGTATTTACACAAATTCTCATGTTGAGTGTTTCTGCCTGTAAGCACCTGTGATTTCACTGCTGCTGGATGGAAGAAGGAAATAAAAAAGATCTAAATCCATAGCATCCTCAAATGTTTACTCCAGTTTGAATGCTCTACATCATTAGAAAGGACCCTTGTCCTCAAGCAAGCTTTCATTTTGGCTGAGCAGTTGCTGGAGTCTTTGCATCTTGGATTCTGCGAAAGAGAGGATGTTAGATTATCCATCATATCTGCAAAATCCCCCTACCTGAAAAATGCCTTCTTCTGTGGGTCTTAGTGAATCCCATTCAGGAGAATCCAGAAACTGGAGGGGGAAAATATAATGCAGAAATTCCCCATCCACTGTCACTCTGATCCTAACAAAACAGAGCAGTGTGTTAATATTGTTAGCACAGAGAAAAGGAATTAGATTAGTTCTTTTAAAAAAGCAACGGCTGGGTATGGATAAAATTTAGTTTCCACAGATTTCATAACAATCAAAAGAGCTTCATTTTCATTTTGGGTGAATACTAGACATACTGCAGGATATCAAAGAGAGCAGATATTAAACGTTATCTCACACAGTTCAAAGTTTTCCATTTTTATGCCAAATTATGTTGGGAAGTTGGATAATAAATTTCATACATAAAATGTTCATCTTTCAAATGTTATAAGCAGCAAGTGACAATACATTAATAATACCATTTGCACATGCAAGGAACAAAAAATAATTCCAATTCATGTCTTCCTGAAGAGTTCCTGAATCTCCTTTGCACTGAGTTTTTCAGAACACAAAAATGTATAAAACAGAGTCCACGTACAAGAAACAAACAGGAGTTTGCACTTCTCAAAGTCATCCATCCCACAAGATAAGCCTGACTCATAAACTACAGCGCCAGAGGAATAAGGGAGCTGCATTGAGGAATAATGTGTCTTCAGGACTAACCCAGCCTTTTTATCATTTTGCTAAAATTATATCTGTGCACTGATATTTTTATAACTGAGATCCTCCTTCCTTTGGTGAAGTTTTCCAAAACTGCACAAAAGTGGACCATTATGTGTTTCCGCGCTCTGATCCAAGTAAGCGATGTGTTCACAGATCAGTTACTGGATCAGGAACCGAATGCACATCCAAATATGTATCTGAGCATGGATACCCGACTATAGATGGAGGCAGCAAGGAGGGGGTCCGATTTTGAGACATATATTTCATGCATTGGGTGTTAACTGATGGATGTTGTTACCATCAAGATGTGGTGGCACCATGCTTGCTTAGAAAACCTTTTTAAAAAGGATTATTCAACATTATGGAAGGTAGGTCAATCCATTGCTATTGGCCAACATGTAAATGAAACCAGTATTCAGAGTCAGAATGCCTATGAGCAAACAGGAGAGGACTTGCCTTCAAGCACTGCTTATGAATTTCCAAAAGTACTTGGCTGACCACTGCTGGAAACAAAATGGTGGCCTTGATTGGCATTTGCCAGTTTCAGAAGGGCTACCACGTACAGGCAGCAGATCTCTGCTGACACACAGGGACCAGAAAATGTGCCATATCTTCTATCGACAATGTGACAGATGGAGCTTCCCCTAGATTGGTGGCACATTAGGCACAACTCACACACCAATTTAAGATTTTTATTTTTTTTTAAGATCTCTCAATTCCCAGATCTTCAAAGAGATGAAACTGGTCACATAGAAAGCACTGCTCTCCTCCATTACCTTGTCTCTTTTGTGACAAAACACACTCATAAAGCAGAATGGTTTTAGAGAATACACAGTGAACAAGGTTACTGAATTTAGTGTTCAGAAATATCCAAGTTAATTTTTAGACTTTACATTACATAGCAGAAAGCATGGCTGAGGGCAAGGAGGGAGGCAGAGCAATGTAAAAAGGGAATCTGCTATGAAGAGGGGAAAGAGAAACACACACTGCCTGGTAATCCTATTTTCTAAAACTCAGTTCACACTTCCAAGCAGTCATTTCTCTTTACATTTTTTATTTATATAGGTGCTTTTTATAGAAAAAAGAAAGAAAAATTATGAAAGCTATTCTTCCAGGGAAGCGAAGTCTTATCAGAAGCTGCAGAGTTAATGTTTTTTGGCACTTGCATGGATTTGTAGACTACAAGTGATAATTAAAACACACCCTTCTTCCCCTCCTTAAGCTGTGGCATCTTTGGTAGTAGAAATGTTTTTGCACTCAAGTTTAAAGTGTCAGAAATGCTGAGCCTACTGCATTCAGTTTAAACAGGAACAAAAGAAAAACAAAAAGATAACATTCTTGATTATTGTTCTGTTTCTAAATTTACAAGCAGGGTGTAAGAATGATACAAACCTTCCTGACAGAAGCAAGGAGAGCTTATCAATTGGTGTTTTGCCCTGCATGGCATAACAGTGCTCCTTCTCCAGTGTAACTACTTCTTCATCACAGCACAGGATGATCTTTCTAAAAATTGTCATTGAAATCCCCAGGGGCCGGAACATAGCAAGGTAAAGCTCCTGGAATTCTTTGTCAAAGGCAACGCTCCGGACTTGGTAGGCCACATAAATGAACTGTACAAAGCATATCACAAACAGTATAAAATTCCAAGAGAAAATGTCAGCTGCACAGACATCCAGCCATGACCAGACAGACGAGCAGAGAAAACCTAGTCCAAGCAAAAAGAAGACGTAGAGCAGGCCGAAAATGCCACTTCCACCCATGTAGCCAACAACGAATAAGATGCTGGCCAAATGATAGATTGATCCTTCTGCTTCCGACTTCCAGTTGACACAGATTGGGTGTGCATATATCAAACTGTCCCAAAAACTTGAGTTGTCTTCCATGGCTGGAACATCCAATTGATCGGTATTGATTGTCATCGTCTTTCTCTGCGATTTCAAAAACTCTGTTAAAAAAATAAGGTTCTGACAGAATAACCGCCCATCATTTCTCCAACTTTGCCTTCGTTAGCTGGTCACCATAATGTCCATGCATTTTATAGCTTAAAGAGATGCAAAGTTACTCAGCTAGGGAAACAGTCTTCTTAGACATCCATACTGTTCCAAGTGGTGTCCTGAGACTTCCACGTGTGCTTGGTTCATGATGTTACTGATCTGTCCAAGAGAAAGAATAAAGAGAAAGGGAAAGTATAAACATAGAAAGGAGCATTTATACAACTGTTTTGATATTAAGCCACAAAAAAAGTTTGCTTAGCTCAAACTATGTATTTCCAAAGCTAAGTACAGGCCTTTATTCAATACAATATTATTATTCATTTGTATAGTATTTTCACTGTTGAATCCTGTGCATGATTACTCAGAGATGTGATAGGAATTTTATGGTTTTAGATATATGGCAACGTTCATAGCCACACGTACATAGATCAGCACAGGAGGGCCGACCTGGAACCGTTTTGATTCCTAAACTGAGCAAATGTTTCTCTGCATGGTAAAAATGGAAAAGCCTCCCCATTGTCTCTTCCTTCACAAATCCTGTCTTAATCTGTGTTTGAATAAGGGTGTGAGCCTTATCATTACGAAAGACTGCCAAGGCTCCCCAAGAAATCCAATCAAGTAACCTGCCAGACAGGAAATAAACAAAGCGACAGGAGAAAACAACATGCAAATGTTCTGTTTTAGGCCGCCTTATCTGAGGGGTGGTCTTAGGTTACACCCCTTCTGTGATGAATGCATAATGTTTCTGGGGGTGGTCTTGATCTAGAGGATGGGAATTTCAAAAGTCTTTATAAGCCCTTGCACAGCATTTTTGGGGGTCCTCCTCCTCTCCTGCGTGTGAGGGGAGCACCCTGTTGCAACAGATCAATAAAGATCAAGCTTACTAGCTGCTTTGCTTCTCAATATTCTCTGGTTGGCCTCTGTTATTTTCTCCTACCAATAGGGAACCTATGTAAGGACTCTATATGGGCTCTTGGATACCCCATAAGGGAAAAGGGCATATTTTTATTTACAACAGAGAAGCAAGGTTCAGCAAGTTCAATGAGGCTTGTTCCCAAGTAACAGAAGAATCCAAAGTATAGGAAGCTGACTGAAGGTGGAAAATATGGTTCTCCCTCTTCTTATTTAATCCCTACAATCACCCTGTGGGGTAGGTTAAGCTGGGAAGCAGTGACTGGCCCAGGGTCACCCAGTGAGCTTCATGGATGGGTGGGGATCTGAACCCTGGTCTTCCATGTCCTGGTATGACATTCTAACACAACTCCACACTGGTTCTCTCTTATCTGACAACATAAGTAACTGTATGTATGTATGTATGTATGTATGTATTTAAGCAAGCTAAAATCTGCCAAAGTGGGCAACATTTACAGGTCATCCTTAAGTTAATGGTAACAACAATAACTTGGTCCCAGTGTTGTACACAACCTTCAATACTATTGTTTAATTGTTCTTATCTGTCCCAGCGTGAGGTGGTTAAGTAAATATTAAAAAGAAGCACAATGGCTTCAATCCAGACTTTATCTTCCTTGGACCAAGGGGCTCTTTCTGCCCATGGAAGTGAATAAGTGAATAAGCAAATAAGAGTAGATGTGACTTTTGCAGATATCCACCTTCCGCCTGCAGCCCCCAGTGACCTTTTTTGTTTTTTAAGGAGGGGGAGAATTGCAAAAGTTGCCTTCCCTCTGCTCCACCCTGCTCTATTAGCAGAAGCAAAGACTGGATCCAACCCAATAAATAATGGCAGTTCTAATCTACAGGGCATGTGAAAAAAGTGAGTGGAATTTTCCAAAGGGAGCCCCTCCCCCATAGTCTGAAGGCATGTAAAGCACATTGGGTGAAACCCAGGGGGGTTGGACTTGATGGCCCTTGTGGTCACTTCCAACTCTACAATTCTATGGTTCTATGAAAACAAGTCAGCTGCTGAAGTCCAGCAGGTTTCTGGCCCTATTTTCTGCCAGGATGGTAGTTGAAAACAATATCTAAGACACTCTGCCTGCTTTGGAAGAGCATCAGGATAGTATAGTAAATGAATTAAATTTTAAGAGCTCACTTTTATATAAACAGTGTTGTAAATTTACATGAACCTCAACAGTCTTCTTATACTTTTAAAATATAGTTTTCAGGAGCAGCTGCTGAATGTCTGAGGGGTTTTTTCTTGTTCTGTTGAAAGTGTAAAACCCCACTGGCTTTGACTTTGTGTCTCAGTTCTAAGAGTAAAATTCACCTGTGCAAAATGACATCAAGCTGCAGGCACAGCAGGAAAGCAAAAATTACAATTTGCCTTTGAAATAATTACCATCAAAACCCCTGAAAATAGAGCAGTTTTAAATGTCAGTGCTTTTCTGTGTTAAAGAAACCAATCATCCAATCATTATCTTCCATGGGGAATCAATGGAGCTTATTTTTCCTCAGCCACTCAATCACTTTGCTCTCTGAATGCTGAGAGTATTCAGCACTTCAGAAGTGCCTTTGCTGTGGTGAATGCAAACAGAAGCTCAAGCATGGAAAATTATCAACATCACATTTCTCAGGTGATATGTTTTAATTCTTTTATGGGCTTCTCAAGAGACCATTCATAGCACGATCTGAACAAGCTGTTGCTAGGCTTATGTTCACACAAGCAGAGTCTCTGTGTAACAGTGAGCTCAACTTCAGTTCTGCTTCAGCTTGTGTTGCAAATAGTTTGGATGTAGAGCAGAAGCATAAAGGCACGGAGGCGTCTTGATAATGTGGAGTAAAATATAAACTGCTTGAAAAGACAATGCACAAAATAATTATGGAAAGGGAAACACCACAGGAAGTATACAACAATTCAAGAGATCAAGAATTGTTCGGACCAGTCAATATATGTTACAAAGGATACCTGAAGTGTATACCTAGCCATCTTTTAGAAGAGGGGTGGATAACCTGAGATACTCCAGATGTTGACCATGCTGGCTGTGGCTGATGGGAGTCCCAGCCTCTAAATCACAGAGCCTCAGTTTAATGAAAATAGAATCCTATGAGATCAGATTCCCCCCACCACCATTATTTCGTGCATTTCAAGAGGGATGACCTAAACCTGTCCTTACTGCATCAGCAAATAGCCCTTTTGACCACCAAGGTATTTTAAGCAACTGGACCAAACCTTAGAGGAGCTTTTAAGAGCATTATAAATGGTTAATGCCTCCAGAACAGTCTGTTTTAATTGCATCCTTCATCATACTTTACAGGCTCCTTATTACAGTTTTTGCAGATTCAGTGTATTCATCTCAGAGGTCCAATCACAAAAGAGCCAAATACTAATCAAAGAATGATAGTTAAGGTGGGAACCTAAACCACTAGCAGAATTCAAAGTGGAAAAATACTGCACAAGTGTTGCCTGATGCTCTTAATCCAATGTACGTTACACAAAAAGTTTAGAATGGTTAAAACTTAGCCGCATTTTGAAGGCCAAACTAGACCAGGAGCAGAGAACATTTTTTTAGGAATGAAAGAGCCTGCAGCATCTTGTTCTCACTATGGTAGCCCTCAAACAGGACTTGAGCACAATAACACTCTCCCCTCCTGTGGTTTCCAGCAACAGGTATTATGAAGCAAAATTTTCAGCCTGAGTATCACATTCACTTCTGGGCCACATTCCAAGGGCCACATGCTAATAGTGAGGGGCCAGAAGCAAAAGTAGGTAGAGTCTAGCTTCGATTTATTACACCTGCTTAGATGCTTCCTTCTATGTGATTTATCCATTATTCTGTTTATTACGTTTATATCCTCCCTTTCTTCCGAGGAGCTGAAGGCGGTGCAAATTATTCTCACACTGTGCCTTCATTTAATGTCACAATGATCCTGCCATGTTGGTTAGACTGAGAGACAGCGAGTGGCTGAGTCATAGTCGCAGACCAGGACCCTTCAGAGGTGGAGACCTCTGGAAACTGCAGCTCTGAGAAGAAGACGGATCCACACCACGGGTTTTCCCATATGCATCCACAGGCACAACCTCATGCCCTTGGATCCTGATGAGCCACATCAGACTCTGATAGCTAGTCCACAGACTCCTCAGGGGATCAAGAGAGCCCTGAGGAGAGATCCCCCACAGCCAGGTACCTCAGGACCTCAAAGGAACCTATGTCTGAAGAATACACCAGCCATTTAACTCACCAGGGTGCACCACTCAGAGTTGGGGCCTCTAGTTAATGACTACCTAGTATTACTATAAAACTCAACTAGCTGCTCCAGAACAAGTTCAATGTTTTGCCACCCTCAGCTACAGGAGCACTATTTGTGGTCCTGAACCGCACCTTCTTTCTTCCTCCAAGGGACAGACTTTGCCAAGCTTTGCCATCCTGCCTGCCCGGGCAACCAGGAACTACTGACCTTCCCTTTGGGGGGGGGCATCACTCCTCCCTAGTGGTGGGCATCACTGCAGATCATAACACTGATGAGCTTCATAGCTCGTATAAATTACCTTACCATAGTTTCTCTCTGTACTGTATTTTATATATATATATATTTATATTCATTTTTCTGAGAAGCAGCTGTATGAAACATGTTTTCATCCCCAGGAATGCATATTCTGATTAGCAAGACCTTGAATGCTCTTGCATTATTTTGAGGAAATACCCAAGATTCTCAAGTTACTCATGAAATCCATGAACAGACACATTAAAACAGGACACATTAAGCAGTTTCCCAGAGTACAAAATAATCTAGCAGTTAATCAACAGAAGCCCATAATATATAGAGAGAATGCCAAATTATTCTGAGCTTGTGAGAAATATTGATTTAGTGGTCTTGTCTGTGTTGACTATTTGTTATTTTGAGGCATGTGCTAACTGCATAATTGACATAATGCAAACAAAGGGGAGCCCAGTTCCTGGGAGTTGAATTCGCAAGCTAATAATTTATTATTGCTTTATTCAGAACAAAAAATCTAAACAGAACTCCTGTCAGCATAAGTAGAGTATGCTCTGGGAAATCAAATGTGGCACAGTACAGAAATCAACATACTGCTGATGGTAAATAGCATTGACCTCGTCCAGAGAAACTGAGTTGCACTCAGACCAGGTTGAAATTCACAAGACATGCTAGTTCCAACTGACTTTAGTTCCAATGGTTTTAAAAGGATTGAAGAAAGATTTACTTCTCTGGATGGGGCTTGTATGCTTTGAAGAGTTTTTTAATCGATAGACAGCATGGGGGGGGGGGAGACAGAGAAGTGTTCTGCTGAATTGCTTGCACTATCACTTGTACAAGCAAATCCCAATTCAGTAATTTGCTGCAATCTAATTTAAATGGTTTACATCTAACAGTAGAGTTTAACAATTTACAGCTGTACAGCTGTCTCCTCCAGTACTGAGTTAGAATCACTTTTGTCCAACAAGAGATAACATAAATGTTTCAGCCATTTCTTCCTAGAATCTTTATCCAATTGTTACAATTTTCTGGCGCAACAACACATTAATTGTACCAGGAATATTTTTATAAACACAGAAAAATGTTTCTGCCTGCACAGCTCACAAAATAAAGCATGGCAACTTTTAACACAAGTTCCTTTTCATATATAGAGATCTGTATACCTCAATGGAACATTTCAGCTATGATGTTTTCCTAGTGTTAATTGCCCACCTGACACAGGTTTTTGGGGTTTTTTTAATAAAAAGACTTCTGAAATGTAATAAAAATATGGTTATATAATTCTTGTGCCATTTTCCTTTACTTAAATCAAACAGTGAAGTCAGAGGAAGAACAGATCTCAAGGTACTTGCTGCAGAAACCTCCCCCCCCCAATTGATTTTCATGAGATTTATTGAAAGTACTGCTCAAACTCAACATGGATATTCTGATATTTGATAAATTGTGATGCTGCTACCAAGCACAAATTACTTATTTATTAATTAAATTTATGTACTGCCCTTCATCCAAAGATCACAGGGCAATTCACAAGATTAAATAGATGTTGAATACCAGTGCAAGTTACATGCATATACGGTATACTCTACATCAAGCACAAATTAACATTACTAGAACAAAACCCCATTTCTGTACATCTGTAGTAAGGTCACAATAATATACTTTCATATTAAACAGTAAGGTGAAAAATGCTCTGTGTATATTGGATCAGCATTTCTTAAACTTACAGGATGAATTAATTAATAGCAATATGCTAGCAATCTTTTTCATGGGCCAGGTTTATACAAGTTTAGGACTAAACCCTTAAACATTTGCAATTTATTTTAGCATTGCAATCCATTCTAAATTATTTTAATAGCGTAATTCTAGAATTGTAGCAGACACATCCAGTTTGTCCATGAATTGTTTGCCTGCTACAGAGATAGATAGGGAATTGCATAAAATTGCCTCCCTGTTACCATTTCCGTTGCTGGACTCCTTCCATCAGTGGGCAGACACCATTGGATACCACCATTAGGTTCATATAGTCATATTATGGCAGTGAATTATGAGAAAGTGCACTTACACATTACCTTTTTCCATTATGTGTTTTCTAATTCAATTGTACACACATTATTTCATTTATCATAGAATAAATAGCATTAACAGAATACAGACCTGCTTCCTATTCACAACCTCTGTTTCCTATTCCCAATCTTATATTTTTTTCTACCACTTCTTGTTTCTGTACTTTGTCCTATTACATGATTTGAACTTTCCTTGGAAACTTGGATAACTAGGTTTATTTTTAAAAACAAACAAAAAAAAAACCATTTCTATTATGGCAAGGTATTTTCTACACCTTTATCTAGCCCATTATAAAATCTAATCCCTTTTGAAATAAGTAATCATGTTTATTTAACTGGCTCAAATGGCATAGGTGCAAAGATATATTTAATTACATTTTAAAGAAAACCAACCCCCAACTTGCCAGGAACTACTATATGTCTCAAATGTAATGTTTAGGTTTTTTTAACATGCAGGCACACATTAAAAGATTAAAAGCTGCTTGTCAGCTAATGAACTGTGATTGAACCCTGTAAATTCAATACAGTATAACTTTGCTGGTATGTTGCATAACCACATGATGTTTCTCCAGGCAATTTGCTTACCAACAAATTACCGTATTTTTCGCTCCATAACACACTCCAGACCATAACATGCACGTAGTTTTTAGAGGAGGAAAACAAGAAAAAAAATATTCTAAACGAAATAGTGGATATATGATTTTTGTCGTTCATGCTGTGGCCACAGACATGTGATCTGACAGTGAGTTTGGAGTAGCCCAATGCAAAAATCCTGAGGATCCATGTGGATCCATGCTTTATAACCACGGAGGAGGGAAGGAAGGGGAACCATGGATCCAGTGTGGTGTAGTGGTTAAGAGCGGTAATCTCCTAATCTGGGGAACCGGGTTCGCGTCTCTGCTCTTCCACATGCAGCTGCTGGGTGACCTTGGGCCAGTCACACTTCTTTGAAGTCTCTCAGCCCCACTCACCTCACAGAGTGTTTGTTGTGGGGGAGGAAGGGAAAGGAGAATGTTAGCCGCTTTGAGACTCCTGAAGGGGAGTGAAAGGCGGGATATCAAATCCAAACTCTTCTTCTTCTTCTTCCTCTGCTCACGACTGCAGCAGATCCCGCCCGCCTCCCGCAGGCATTCACTCCATAACACGCACAGACATTTCCCCTTACTTTCTAGGAGGAAAAAAGTGAGTTTTATGGTGCAAAAAATACGGTAAGTTCAGGAAGCTTTTCTGTTTCTAAACTAGAGACGGGGAGCTTTCCTTATTCTAATCTGTGGGTGATGGGTTTACTTTGTAGAGTATGAGTTTGTTGGCTATTACCCAATATTTTACAGTTCAATCCTACACATGCCTTTTCAGATATAAGATACATTGAGTTCAATGACAGTTGCTCTTTGGTAAGTTTGTATAGTACTGCAGCCTTAATCAAAACAGGGGAAAGTAGAAGTTAAATAACAGAAAAGTGTTCTGTGTTCTGTCAAATACATGCTAGTTATAACTAATAGGTTTAATATTCATGAGAAATGCACAGAAAAAGCTGGTAGTTTTTAAAGAGATTTAAAAATACTGTGAAACAGGAGGTAGGAACCCCAGAAATAGTCCACTTTTGAAAACTGATCAGGACGTCTTCAGAATCATTTGGTAGAATGTGTCAGATACTCTTACGATCATCCTCTAGATATGCAAAATGATGTTTCCTCAAGTACAGCTGTTAGTTTAAAGGGCTTACTTAATGACATTTGTGTTTGGTGGCTATCAGTGACTGCTCAAGGTTGAATGCAGCTAAGTCCTACTCAGAGTAAACCCACTGAAGTGAAGAAATGAACAAAAGTTAGTCATGTCTATTACCTTCATTGGGTTCCTCATTGGGAGAGAATGTTGAATACCTTCCAGTAAGTTTTGTTGCTGACTAGAAAGAGTAGGTTGTTGGTTGTGTGAACTGATGGTGCTTTGGCATGCAGAGAAGGGGACCAAGATGATTAAGGGTCTGTAAACCAAGCCTTGAGAGAACTGGTATGTTTAGCGTGGTAAAGAGCAAACTCAGAGGAGATATAATAGCCATCTTCAAATATCTGAAGGGCTGTCACAAGGAGGATGGAGCAAGCTTGGTTTTCTTCCTGCTTCAGAGGCTAGGACCTGAACCAATGGATTCAAGTTACAAGAAAGGAGATTCCAACTAAATATAATGAAGAAAATTCTGACAGTAAGAACTGTTTAGAAGTGGAATGGACTCCCACAAGAGGATTCTCCTTTCTTGGAGGTTTTTAATGTTTTTAGCAGAGGTTGAATGGCCTTCTGTCATGGATGCTTTTGTTGAGATTCCTGCATTGCAGGGGGTTGCGCTAGATGACCCTTGGGTTCCCTTCCAATTCTACGATTCTATGGTTTGCACATGAGCACCACCTGACTGGCTGCCTGTCTGCTTTCTCTACTCCCACACGTAACTTGTAGGTTTGCCAAAAAGCAAGTATTTCCAAAAAGTGTTCATTAGTCTCCCAGAGCCTTGTTCTTAAAGCCTTCATGCTTCCAAACAAAGTACAGTAACTTAAGCAACTGCCACACAGCCTTGGATCTAACAAAGTGAAATGTCTCAGAAGCTTACAGTTGTGACCTCGGAAGATCCATAAAGGTGGTGGTGATGAATCACCCAGTTTGCGTTGAAAATATTGCATTCATTCTAAAGCAAGTACTTTTGAGTTATTGAAGAAAAGTGGGGGTTTGTTTTGTTTTTAAGAAAAGTATGTGGTGCAAAGTCACTTGAGATTTTCCTTTTATCAGTTTTGTAAAGGCATTCTTATATTATTTTTAAATAAATAGCATCAATGGATGTGATGGGACTTGCCTTCTCCCTCTTCCTTTGCAGCCCTCAGGCCTCGATCTGTTTCAGGGGGTCCCCCTGCCTCATGAACAGGTTTCAGAGGTGCATGGGGGCCGCAGGGTGGAGGAGAGGAAGGGCAGGTCCTGTTTGCAAGCAGAACACCATAACTAGATTTCACCATGCGAGATAAAGGCTTTTTAAAGAAGCAAACGAACACTGTAATAATATGAGACAGTCATAATACAGCCTGAATGTTTTTTGTTTGCAGTTTTCCTATGCTGCATTAAACCTGACCAAAAAGAAAAAAACCTAATCAGAAAAAATTGAAACACAAACATCCGATTTAATCTGTGAACATGTGATAGCAAGAGGAACTGCATGATTTTTCTTCTGAGGTTTTAACAATTATCTGAGAGTAAGTCCCACGTAGTGGGGTTTACTTCTGGATAAACATGCATAGGATTGCACTGCCAGTGTGTCTGGATAAGAGAGAATGTGTTGGAGTGTAGGATTAGTGAAATTTGGTGCAGAAATTCAACATGGTTCTAAGAAGTATTATAACTTAGATCACGGGTCAGCAAACTTTTCCAGCAGGGGGCCATTCCACAGTCCCTCAAACCTTGTGTGGGGCCAGACTATATTTTGAAGAAGAAAAAATGAATGAATTCCTATGCCCCACAAATAACCCAGAGATGCATTTTAAATAAAAGGACACATTCTACTCATGTAAAAACATGCTGATTCCCAGACCGTCCATGGGCCGGATTTAGAAGGCGATTGGGCCGGATCCGGCCCCTGGCCCTTAGTTTGCCTACCCATGACTTAGATCTTGGCTTAAGGGACGGCTTGCAATGCACATATATGTACCACAGGAAATGTAGCTATTTGCATATCCTATTTCCTACAACTGAAAGGATACAATGTAGGATGGATATTAATGTGGAGTGATGAGTTCAAATCTTTGCGCTGCTCCAGCTTCCCAAGAAGGAGCAAGTGAAATGCAGAGCCAAATGGCAAATAGTTGCCCTGCCCTGTGCTCTCTCAGTTCGATGTGATAGTGACACCCATTCATACAGCTTTTTTTCCTGAAAAGAATCCAGCTGGACTGGAGATGTTATATGCACCACTGTCACATCATAAAGCAATAATCCAAACTTTATGATTTTGTTTTGGCCATTGCAAATAACCTCTGCAAGGAGCTGGCTTCCCCTCTGCTATTAAACCAAATAAATCATACACCTCTCCCGGAATCCATATGCAAGTCAACTGCCATCCCATCAACATTATCGCAAGAATGCTGGCACCCCAGGTTTCTCTAGTGACAGACATCTTTACAGCATTACCAAGTGGATCTGAATTCAGTATTATAAAGGCTCCCTTGCTGAATGTGTGCTTTGTTTTGTTTTCTAACCTACGAGCAAGCAAACTGTGGCAAGTGAAAAAATAAACAAGTAAAAAGCACTGGTGCATCAAATGTATCATTTTGCTGCCAAGTTTTACAATGTTACATATCTTCAGAGCTGTTCATACATTTTGGAGAAAAACAAATACTTGTTTTATCCCTCTATGCAGGTTGGTACACAAAGTAAATTTATTATTATTATGTGCTAGGATCCTACCTTAAAGGCTTTCCATGTTCACTGACACTTAATAACCTTTTGCACTGCCAACACCCATTCATGATGCAAAGAATGCCTCTGGTCTTATGTAAGAGTACATTTCTCTCATTAGACCACAACCAGACTCTGCATACCCTGGAAAATGGGCAAGTGTTTCCAGTGTCCCTGCAACATTTAATGCTATTCTGTCTCTTGTTACCCACTTGTACCCACTTGCTGAAGGAAGTGGTGAATCTGTAGTTAACTCCCATCAGCCCCAACCAGCATGGCCAATGATGGGATTCGCAGGTAACAAAATTCTGAATGGTCACAGATTCCCTGTCCCCACTGTAAATAAACCGTGTACAAAACTGAACCGGATCTACATAGAGTTGAATTGAAAATCCCAAGTCCTTATATCAATGGGGCAAATAATTATAGCCACTGTTGTGTAGTGGTGAAGACCAGGAGACTAGGGTTCAGATCTCTACTCAGCCATGAAGCTCACTGGGTGATCTTGGGTCAGTCACTAACTTACCTCGCAGGGTTGCTGTGGGGATTAAGGAGGGGGTGAACCATGTATTCTATCTTGTGCTCCTCTGAGAAAAGGATGGGATATGAATGCAGTAACTAAGTAAGTATTTCTACCTCATGGTTGGCTTCCAACCTACAAAACATGGCTATGCTTCTTATTATTTATTTGCTACATTTATATTCTGACTTTCTTCCATCATAGAGCTCAAGCAAGTGTGTGCATGAGTTTCCCAGGTGATCTCACACTGAGAAACTCCGCTGCAGGCAGCTGATTGCATGTCATATGCCTTCAGACCATGCCCTTCCTTCTAAGTCCCTATTGGACTCTGTGGGACTTACGGTACTTCAGAGTGGCATAAGATTGGGCTGCAAGCATGGGTGAAGCCAAGGAGAGGGACAGGGGACAGCTGCCATCCAAATCAAGTAAATAAATAAAAGTACTTAACTAATTGACCAATCATGTTGCAGATGGTTCTGACCCGCCTAACATAAATCCTGGCTAGGCCCATGGCTGCAAGTGAGTCTTATCTAGGCCATGGCTCAACAAAAACACAATGCAATCTATTTGTTTTAATGTGAACCTCCTTGGCTTTGTCAAAGAAGGGCAAGAAAAGAATAAAATCCACAAAAAGTCTTGTAGCACTTTAAAAAACTAACAAATGTATTACTGCACTAGACCTTTGTTGAATCTAGTCCACTGAAGCTTATGTTAGTTTTGAAAAGTGCTGCAAGGCTGTTGTTCCTGCTGCAACAAATTAACACAGCAAGCCCTCTCTAAACTGTGGCAGGAAAACGTCTTAGTGAATAAAAGTGTGTGCAAAAAGGCTGAAGTTTGGATCTTGGGCTAGGTACACAGAAATTTTAGTGTTATGATTTGGGAATGCCCAAAGACTATTTTTGGTGTGCACTAATTTGTAATCGTCAGATTAGTGTGACAGAACCATAGTTCTAGACTTGGAAGGGATCTCCGAGATCATCTAGTCCAGGGGTTCCCAAACTTGGGTCTCCGGCAGTTTTTGGATCACGGTTCCCACCATCCCTGACCTGCTAGCTAGGGAGCATGGGAGTTGTAGTCCAAAAACTGCTGGAGACCCAAGTTTGGGAAACCCTGATAGTCCAACTCCCCATTTCAGCCTTGTTGAGCACGCACAAATTATCATTTCAAGGAAGGCCTGTGGTCCAGTACTTCTCATTTTAGAAATTAAACCCTGCAATACGGATTGGGACCATTTAAGATGCCGCGTCAACTCAGAAGTGGCACCCATGAATCTTAATTGTTTCCCCTTCAAAATATTCTTAAATAGAATGACATGCAAAGTAACGCCTGCTCCGTGCTATCCCCTGCCGTCCCCCCGTGCTTACACTTCCTTTCCCTTCGCTCCAGGACTGCCTCGCTCTGTTATCTCCCCGCGGCAGACGGAAGGGGCCGATCAGTGCCTCTTCCCGCTCCGGGGCAAAAGGCCGAGCGGGCAGCTGTGCCGGCGTCCTCCAAGTGCGCCCGCCCGCCCGCTCGCAGGTCGGACGCAGGAGCTCGACGCCTCCCGGAGTTCAAGGGGAGCCGGCGCCTGAGGCGCTCAAGGCGGCGACCGCAAACCCTCCCAGGGGACTCGGTCCCAGAGCAGCGCGCGAACTCGGGCGAGCCAAGTTCAGAGGGTGGGGCTTCCCGGGAGCCTCGCGCCTCAGCAGCCTTCCCCACATTACAGCTCTGGGCTGGCAAGCGAGACCCATCCGCCGAGGGGACCGAAGAAGCAGCGCGCGAGGCTCCTCGTCTCTCGGGAGAAGCGCCCTCGGCAGCCGCGCCAATGAACCCCGAAGACACGCACACACAGAGAGCCGCCTCGCCTTTCCTTCCCTCGTCTGGAAAATCCCTCCGCGCGTCCTTCCCCCCCTCTCTCGTCCCCTTACCTTGCCACCAAGTTTGCCCGCCAACGCCGGCGACGCGCCCCCGTCCCTTCCTCAGCCCCGTCCCGCCGCGCGCCTGGCTGCGCTGCCGCCGCCGCCGCTGAGAGAGGCAAGCCGAGGCTTTGACTAAAATAGGCAGCGAGGGAACCGCCACGAGAAGGGCTGCGGGCGGCGCCTGAGGAGAAGAGCGACCCCCAGCGCGCAGGCTTCCTGACACAACTTCAAGCTGCTGCTGCTGCTGCTGCTGCTGGACGACTTCTTGGGCGACCCCTGCCCGGGCATGTGGCGCCTCCTTCTGCCGACACTGGGACGGCGCCGTCGGTGCACGCGGAACGGGGATTGGCCAGAAGGCCCAGCAGCTGCCTATGGAGGACTGCCTATGGGTGGACTCACGGGGCGGGGGGATGGGGAGAAGGGCGGGAGGGACGGAGGGGCTGCCTGACGCGGGAAGCCTGTTGTGGGGTTGATGACAAGTGGGAAAGGACACGAGTGCCCAGGACCATATGCAGAATGCATTTCCCCTTCTGTAATACCTTTCTTTCCCGCCACACACATATGCAGCTGGAATACAGTAATTCCACAATATTTTATTTATTAAGGGTTAATAATAATAATAATAATAATAATAATTTATTTATACAGAATGGTTTCCCCAGCCACTCTGGGTGGCTTCTGACAAAAGATTAAAAATACATTAAAACATAAGTGATTAAAAACTTCCCTAAACAGGGCTGCCTTCTAAAAGTTTGGCAGTTATTTTTCTCTTTGACATCTGGTGGGAGGGCGTTCCACAGGGTGGGTGCCACTACCGAGAAGGCCCTCTGCCTGATTCCCTGTAACTTGGCTTCTCGCAGTGAAGGAACCGCCAGAAGGCCCTTGGCACTGGACCTCAGTGTCTGGGCAGAACAATGGGGGTGGAGAAGCTCCTTCAGGAATACCTGACCAATGCCGTTTAGGCCTAGAGGTCAGCACCAGCACTTTGAATTGTGCTCGGAAATGTACTGGGAGCCAATTTAGGTCTTTCAAGACCGGTGTTATGTGGTGTCTGTGGCCGCTCCCAGTCACCAGTCTAGCTGCCACATTCTGGATTAGTTGTAGTTTCCAGGTCACCTTCAAAGGTAGCCTCACGTAAAGCACATTGCAGTAGTCCAAGCACTATTCTGAAGCAATTAACAATTATACACACACACATACATATATGTATCTCAAATCCCATTATAGATGGAGACTGGAATAAGGTGTTCATTAAAGGATTTACTAGGCTGCTTGCTGAAAGTATCCTGACAAAGGATAAAATCCAAACAAATATTTAAAGCAACAAATCAACAGCTGATGAAACTATATTGTTATAGCACAGCTAAAAAGTTGACATCCCTACTCTATTATTTAGATGTTCATTTTTTTCATTTTCATTTCCTTCTTAATGCTATATTTGAAACATATGATTATTTTCATTTTTTTCCATTATTTTCTTTTATGTCTCTTCAAAGTCTCCCAAGTTCCCACTTGTTATTGACTCACATCTTTTAGATTACGAACCTAGCACACCTAATCTGCTTTACGACAGCAGCTGTCACACTTGCTCAAACTGATGGCATTTTCTTTTCTTTTGAAATTAAACATTTCCTTGGAAGACTTGTGGAGAGGTAGATAGCTTCTACACCCCACCCCCCTTTTTGTAATGATATTTGATCCTACAATGTATGAAACAGGCACCTGTCCTTGACTTGCAGGCTTCTTCAGATCCTTTCAACCTTTTCAGACAGGAATTAAAATGAAGCTCCAGTTTGTAAGGAAGTATTATCAGCTCTTTCTAAAGGGAGGATTTCCACAATAATTCATTTTTAAATCATGCTGAAGCCTCAACAAAAGTTGACTATTCAGAGGATTCTTGTAAATGTTCTGAACATAAGAAGAGCCCTGCTGGAACAGAACAGAAGTATCCTATTTCCCACAATGCACTTGGCAATGCAAAACAGGTGGAAATTCCCCTTCCTTACTGTTATTCCCAAATAATGGGTATTCAGAGGCATACTGAGCCTGAAACCTGGAGTTTCCATATAGCCACTGCGACTACTAGCTGCTGATAGGTATATACTTCATGAGTTTGTCGAATACCCTCTTAAATTCAACTAAGCTTCACAACATCACAGAATCCTAGAGTTGGAAGGGACCGCAAGAGTAATCTAGTCCAACGCCCTGCAATGCAGGAGTGTTTTGCCCAATGTGGAGCTCAAGCCCATGACTGAGTCTCATGCTTTACCAACTGAGCTATCTCATGGCAGTGAATTCTATTAATCAAACAAGAAACACCCCAAATGTTTTTGCCTTTATCCATCAGAAAGGTGCTCCAGCCCATTGATCACTTGGTTGCCATATTCTGTTCCTTCTACAATAGCCTTTTTGAAGTGCAGCAACCCAAACTGTACACAATATTCCAAGTGTGATTGTAAAGGAGTTGAACTTTACTGTCCAGGACTGTTTGTATGGACCTTGTTTGTATGGACTGCTGTGTATTACATGTGAGTTAATCTTCTTTCTTACTGTAGCATGTGCCATTTTCTGTATTCACGCAGTTTTTCTCCTGCAATATCTCCATGGGATGGAATTAAAACCTCTCCATCTGCACAACAATGCACAAAGAGTAACCAGTGCTTGACCCAGAGACCCACTGTTGGAAGCTATGAGTGCAGGATCCATGTGTGTGCTTGGTTCTCAATTTTTTCCACATGGTGCATTACTCTCACTGGTTTGGAACATATGACTGCTGTTTGCAGTAAGTGCATACACTACCATTGCTTTGGCATTCACAAATGTCAGCTAACACCCAAGATTAGTTTGGAAACAAATCAACAGGTAGCAATGGCATTGTTGTGTTTAATTTAATGGTCTGAAAACAGGAACACAGCCCATTTAAGAGCCCACCAGGTTTATTATGCTGCTAATGAACAATAAAATTTATTAACTTTGAGACAATGAACAGCTTTGAGACTGCTTTATAATGAATCACTCTTAGACAATGTGCTTGCTATGTTGCTGATTAATTTTCTGCTTTGCTTCTGTTCTGAGACGCAAAATAAAAACACTTTTGTTAGAGGAACATTCAAGCATCAGATCCATTTTATAGTCTTTTTTTCTTTAAGCTATTGTCTGATGGAGTAGTTTGTGTTACAATTTCGGAAAACACTGACAGTGCCGAAGATTTAAACATCTTAATCCTGTGAGATGCATTTGGAGGATGGTATACCATATTACTGCGCCGGCAAAGTGACATCGTATCGTGTTGCACGGCAGATTGACTGAGGTTTTCCTTGCCAGTACAATAGTGCTCTGTTGTTTGGGGCTACGGTTGATTGGGGCTACTCCTCTGGAAACAGCCGTGTGCCCCATATCAGTCTCATACAAAACTATTGCATGTCTCAAAAACTGGGGGAAGGGAGGTTATAACTGCACCTGCTGGTGTGCATTAGGCTTGTTGGTGCAACTCCAAAAGTTAAACTGTGGTGGAGCTCAGTCCTGGTGTTTGATTTCAGCCTCAGAACTCAGCCATAGAACACATGAAGAAGAGGTGATAGTGTCCCAGAGTAAGAATGACTGATTCCACAGCACATTGGGGATTATGAAGAAGGGAGAGGGACTATACTTCAGATGAAGAGCACATCTTTTGAATGCAGAAGGTCTGACATTTGATCCTTAGGTAAAAATGATCAGGTAGGAGGTGATGGAAAATACTCTTTGTAGAGAACAGTTAGCCCATGCAGTGATGTCCAGATGCTGTGGGCTATGCATTCCCATCATCCCTGATTAAAAGTGGTGGTGTAATGGTTAAGAGTGGTAGACTCATAATCTGGTGAACCGGGTTCGCGTCTCTGCTCCTCCACATGCAGCTGCTGGGTGACCTTGGGCTAGTCACACCTCTTTGAAGTCTCTTAGCCTCACTCACCTCACAGAGTGTTTGTTGTGGGGGAGGAAGGGAAAGGAGAATGTTAGCCGCTTTGAGACTCCTTCGGGTAGTGATAAAGCGGGATATCAAATCCAAACTCTTCTTCTAACGAGGGTCATTGATAGAAATCACAATCTGTACACTGTGAATCCTTTTCACTGCATGTGCTACATATGCAGCTGTATACATATTTGATCTATAGATGTGAGTGCAAACCCCTAGCAATCTAGCTCATGCTGTTGAAGTCAATCCTCTCCAAATGTATGCACTTATTTACAACCCCTAGGAAGAGTAAGGTCCTTCATATTCCCCAGTCAGAGTTGCACAATACTGTTTCTTGAAGAGATGCTATGACTCATGTTTCTCTGGAAACACTGAAGGAACATGAACAGCCTTCTACCCTATACTCTGTTAGTGGCTCTGCAGGACGAGTTAGATTCTTTTTAACTGGAGATGCCAGATATTGAACCTGGAAATTTCTGTTAATGGGATTGTTTGTTGTATATTTTATTATATTTATTATAGCTTGTATTTTATTATATTTTAATTGTGCATTTTTTATTTTAAATCTTATTTTAATAGCATTAAGTGGTGCATTAATCAATTCGTAACTATATAACCCTAACCCCTTCATTAGAACAGTATCATGGCCAATATCTTATTGATTTTGATATGATTCGTTTGTGAGCGCAGTCCAAAGCTGTATTTGACCTTATAAAAAGCAGTTGTATTCCACATCCTTTCTCAGAGTCTCCATCCTTGTTTATAATTCTGAGGTTGTGACAGCAAATATATGCTATCATATCATCCCCCTGCCCTGCCCAAATCCTATACAGTGGTACCTCGGGTTACATACGCTTCAGGTTACATACGCTTCAGGTTACAGACTCCGCTAACCCAGAAATAGTGCTTCAGGTTAAGAACTTTGCTTCAGGATGAGAACAGAAATGCTCTGGCGGTGCGGCGGCAGCAGGAGACCCTATTAGCTAAAGTGGTGCTTCAGGTTATGAACAGTTTCAGGTTAAGAACGGACCTCAGGAACGAATTAAGTACTTAACCCGAGGTACCACTGTGCAGGCATTTATTCAAAAGTTTAATTCCACAGATGACAGCTCAACTTATTTTGAAATGAGCTACATGGAAATTAGTTGGGCATGAAGCATTGAATTGAGGTGATAGTATACAGTAGGATTCCATGTTAGAAGTCATCCCTGACCCTCCTGACTTCTAAGTTTTACCCTTTCTTGCCTTGAAAAAGATTTCACAGGAAGCATCAGTGTCTATTGCTGTATCTGATCTGGTGGAGCCCTGTGCTGGAGGGGAGGGGAGTTTTCTTCCTCTGCTAGTGCTGGATCCTGCGCACTTGAGCCTCTGAGCTGCTGCCTCAGTACCACATCTTATAGGATCAGACATATGTTCTGGAATGTGGTTGATTTTCTCTCTCTTCATGTTCTGCCAGCCTTAGACTGATGTGAGATCCTGCACAATGGTGGGATAATTATTATAACTTTTCGTAGACAGTTTTGTCACCTGTGACTAGAATTGAGTTTACAGATTGTCATCGTACTATACGTGTTGATTTTCTTAGCAATGCCAGGATCACCAACATTTCCTTTTTAATTGGCCACTGTAGTAATATTGCTTTTATGTAATTATCACTGTCTGTCCATTTTGTGTTTCACCTCACTCTACATGCACACAAACACATGCCAATCATGTTTACACACACTTGTCAATTAATTTATGGTTACACTTCTTGCATATGAAGTTCCTGCATATGGACTGCGGTCCACAAAGCTGATGATAAATTTTAAGGTGCAAAACTCATTCCTATTTTGGTTGCAACAAATTGCAACAGATTAATATGGCTGCCCCTCTAGAAATCCAGACATAATTATTTTCTATATTCTATATTTCTCCTGCACAATCTAGTGGGCTCTTCTTTTCTTAGTCATTCATTGTAATCATCTGGACAAAAAAGCACCACCTGAGTAAAAAACCTCAAACCTCAGCTCCATAATATGGTAATGCACTGGTGTAGATGGTTAGATATAGAAATTAGATAGAAGCAACCAAATACGCAACATCCTTGGTAAGCTAAAATCATGGATAGGCAGACTGTTGTCATCCTGAAATCAGCGAGAAATTCCAGGGGCTATAGTCCAAAGTTTAGGGTTTAGATTCCTTCCAATGCGAAAGCACTGGACACACATTGTCACACTGTAATAAATGCTGTGTTTTCAGATATAAAAGCAGAGACAAGTGAAGGGAAATACACTGCTATAAGCAGCTTAGCCTGCACCATATTTCCAAATAATGATTTGTACAGCCCCCACCTCAGGGCAAGGCTGTCTGCACATGGCATCTTTCTATCTCTAGCTAGAAACCTTATTCCAGAGTGGGGGACATTTAGACCTCCAGATGTTGCTGAACTACAACTGGCCATGCTTGCTGGGGCTGATGTGAGCTGCCCTTCAGCAACACCTGGAGGGACAAAGGTTTCCCACCTCTGCCAGAGGTGGATTTAGGGAAGCTGGGTGCAGAGCCTCAGGGAGTCACAACTATTCTTTAGGATGGAGCGCAAGAGGCAGGGGGCGCTGAATTTGGGTATCCTACAGGGTGCTGCTGAAATTTGAGACCCCAAGGTCTGCCACTGCCTCTGCTCTAATCTCAAGGTTAAACTAGATGTTATATCGGAGACACTGTGTGTGTTAAGTTATTTTTACATTGTCGGCAGCCAGGAGAACAATTCTGAATCAGGGTTGCAGCGCAGTGGGAGGGGAGATTTCACCTTTTGTCCCTGTACTGATTGCTCATTGAAAAATCACTGTGCTGCTGTAGCAGCTGTTAGCTGCAGAGTGAGGGAGGGCATGATGGGGAGAGGACTGGACCAGGGCCACAGGGTAGGGCAGGGGTTGGTGCAACCTGTGGCCCTCCAGATAATATTGGACTACAACTCCCATCATCCCTGCCATGCTGATAGGACTAGGGAAGTTGGAGTCTAATACATGGAGCACCATGCTTTTGCTTCCTCTCACTTTCCCCCACTGAATTTTCCCCTTTCTGTTTCTTTTAAGGGGGAGTTGACTGGAGATATATCTATACATTGTCATGATTCTTAGCCCATCTGTCTCTATTTCAAAACTTCAGAACCCCCTTCTCTTTCACACACACATCCTGCCCATACTCTCTAGAGCAGGCTTCCTCAGCCTCAGCCCTCCAGATGTTTTGAGACTACAATCCCCATCATCCCTGACCACTGGTCCTGCTAGCTAGGGGTCATGGGAGTTGTAGGCCAAAAACATCTGGAGGGCCGAGGTTGAGGAAGCCTGCTCTAGAGCACTAGTCTGAGATCCCGCTTCTGTATGTGAATTGCAAGTTCAAGGAACTAGCTATATGCCTTGAGAACATTAACATTCTTTTGTTGAATCCCTGAGCGCAATCAGGCATCACTTTAGGGAAAACCACAGTTAGAAACACACTCGCAGCAATCAAGCAGCAAACATCACAATTATTTTTTACAAGGTATTTAGTGTTCTCTACAATCTGTGCTATATAGGTAAGTTACATTCTAAATATATAAATTCTCTTTGCAACTATTTGCAACCCCCAACTATTCTTGATACATCCTTGCAGGTATTTGTTTATGCAGGAAAGTGGAAGCTGATGTAATTACATTTTGCCGTAAACTGTATCAAGCTGCATAATCATTATCTATGTGTGAGCATCTGGAAGCATAAGGAAGAAGGTGAAGAGCAGCAAGCATGAGAGCATTTTAATTTATATTCATGATGACAATATTGGTGCTGCAAAATGTATGGAGAATAAATATCTCGGCATGTTGATACTTGTGGGACAGATGGTTGCAGAAAAAAACAGTTGTGGATATAAGGAAATATCCAGAGTGCCAAGTATATATAGCTGATAGAGCCGATAAGGCATCTTGCTTGAAGTTTACAAATCTTTTTTAGTTTATCTTTTAAAAGCATCAGTAGAAAGCAAAAGGGACGCCTTCTTAAAACAAGCAGAATTTTTCATGTCTATGAATTTATCTGCTGAGAAACTTTCCCTTTGAATTTCAATAACGCTTTTTTTAAAAGCTAAATAATGATAAAGATGATTTGTGATTTTTTGAGAACTCCCAAACAAGGTGCCTCATGAGCTGTATGTAGCTGGCACAGTGATGTATTTTCTTCCATTCACAGCTGTTTCTAGACACACATTGTGGTAGTTGAAAACAATAGTAAACATCTTAGTTCCAGCAAGCAGGTTAGCTACAAAACTAAGATACCAGGCATAGCAGAGTTAAGGCTTAGGAGAATGGGAAGTCTAGTCAACATATTTTCTCTAACATTCATGAAACCATATAGTTCAAAATAGTCTCCATGCGTTCAGTCCTTGATATTGTTGTAATATATAGTTAATATGCTGATGAAAGGGTTAACCAAAGCTCAGGTTGCCATTGGGATGGAGCTTAAGCGCACCAGTCATACTCTCAGAGGAAGGCGTGTCTATAAAAGGAGTGTCACCACCTAGAAGGCCCTGTTCCATGTCACCACCTGATGAAAGTCCCCTAGTGATGGTACAGTGAGAAGACCTCGCTCTAAATCTAAGGACCCAGGTAGGCAGACGCAGAAAGAGGCATTACTTTGTATTTCTGGACCCCAGATGCTTTGCTTTTAATACCAGATTAACTTTATTTTTTAATAAATTATTGAATCCAAAAAGGCCTTCCTTGCAATACTTACATAGTGCAAAAACATGGCAATAATGCTACACACATCTGTCACTTGCATAGCTATATCACCGATGCGAGCTGTTCGCTTCATAAAGGATCTATTTTCCTGTTTAATTGTTTGGAAGGGAACCAAAATCTAAAGCCCCCAGTTCACTCCAATGCAGACTGAGCAGGCAAATAGCCCATCAGCACAGCTGTGAGGAAAACCTCAGAGTAAAAGTACAATATGCAGATCAGGACAGGAACTGGTTGCTGCTAATATAATATTGGCTGAGGTTCTGTAATTGTATTCTGAATCTGAGAAACTGTGTGGCAGCTGTTAAGTCTTCTGTTCTTCTTCACAGATGAATTTTATTTAGGTATACATCTAACAATACACTTGGTGTAAAATCAGGATTTGCTGCTGTCTGTTGTGTGAAATAGCCCTGTACTTTCACTATGTAGTCCTACAGCTAAGAAGTGCAGTATCTAGGGATATGAAAAGATGTGTA
The DNA here is from genome assembly GCF_964106645.2 of Podarcis pityusensis. Lineage (NCBI taxonomy): Eukaryota > Metazoa > Chordata > Lepidosauria > Squamata > Lacertidae > Podarcis > Podarcis pityusensis. The sequence continues at coordinate 49,103,162 of NC_138026.1, forward strand.
TCTATTAGATAAGATGATTTAACAGTATGGTAGGTATCCTGGGAACACCACTCTTGACAGCCAGAGCCTGTGTTGAACTACCTGAAGTTAACTCAGGTGTGAATTGGGTTGCCACCTTTTACCCCCGCATTGTCATTTACATTTCTAACTGGAGATACCGTAATTTTTGTTCTTCCCACCCTTCCCCTCTATGGTCCTGCCATCCATTTCTTTCCTCACCTGTGGATTCCAGGTGGGCCACACTGCAACTGATGCAGGTGACAGATTATAGGACGGTGAAGGTAAAGAATGGAATAAACTGCAACGGCCTTTTCTCCTGCATCTGCTAGAGTTACCTGATCTCTGGGATAAGAGGTGGCAGCCCCAGGTTCAGACAGCAACTATGCATGTACTTCAATCCAAAATATCTGGTCAGATTGCATCCTGGTCCACAAGATGATTAGGAAGCACTCTCATCAGCTGACAGAAAGTCCCAGCAAATTGAGACAGTGCACATCCTCACTGTCACCATCACTCTGTGACTGTGTGAGGCAAGAAAAGGCAATCTTCTGCAAGGAATTAAATGTTGCCATCAATAAAAATCCCACAAAAAGTACAACTACCAATTCATGCATATTTTAACATTATAATAATGCCACTTAAATCCTATCAATTATTTTAAATTATAGACCTTGTTTTTTATTAAGTTTGCAATATTAACGCCATGGAAAATTCACAGAAGACAAACTGCATCCTGTACCCAAAATCTGTGGGTCCCTGCCTACTGCTGATGAAACTTTCAGAGCACTTCCGACGCATCGTTTTTCAATAGAATCTGTGGTACTTTCAGCTTTGAGTTATTGAATGGTAGTTCACACTTGGGTGCACTTCACTCGCTGACACAGGATGACTGGTAATTTGAGAACTGTTTCAGTTTCTGTTCTTGGAATGGGGAGAGGGATGCCATCTGATCCTCAGGGCTTGCCTGGGACGTTGGCCAGTGGATTTGACAGCGGGAGCATTTGAGCATTCTGCCTCCACCTGTGCACAGCCTTTGTATTTGTAAACAAACTCAAATATTCCAACACACCATAATGGAGCAAACCTTAGCTCTCAGGGTACTGTGGAATTCCTTCTCTGGATTCTTCCCCCATTGGATGCTTCAATGGGAGAGATTTAAAATTTAAAAAATGGCAAGGAAGAAAGCATAAAAGCTCAGTTTTTGCCACAGCACTGCAGATCTCTCCCACTTAGGGGGTAGGATTATTTTGTAAGGACAGATCCACACTATACATTTAAAGCATATCCAATGCACATGGCCCCAAAGATTCCTGGGAACTGTAGTTTGTTAAGGGTATTGGGAATTATAGCTCTTTTAGGGGAAAATTACAGTTCCAAGGATTCTTTGGGGGAAGTCATGGGCTTTCAATGTATGTATGATGTTCCTTAATATCCAAGTTGTGAATCTGTCCTTGGTCTCCAGTGGGGCAGAGGTCTCCATCTCGGCACTTACCAAAAACCAGATAAGTGCTGCGTCCCTGGACCTTCTGCCCCATCAGATAACTGGATCACCTATAACAATATATTTAGATGAGATATCATATAAAGAATAAACCCACTGAGCTCACAAACTGATTGCATAATAATTTCTGGTCAAATGATGATGGTTGGGTTGATAAATTAAGCATGCAATCCATTATTTGGTGAAATGTCATGTGCGTTTAAATCCCAGGTAAACCCAGTCTCATTCTAATGCTTAAAAATATAAATGTGAGAAGAAATTGTGACTTTTTTTAAACCAATACAATGATCCATTAAAGCTCATAACTCTTTGCAGGCATGCACATTTGAAAGCATAAAGAAATACAATGTATATATGCTGACTTGTAAGTGGATTTGAAATATCCAGTTGGGAATAATTTATGATTTTCAGGAAGACAGCTGTCCTCTCATCTGATGGAGCTACTGCAAGCTTTTAAGGTGGAAAATTCATTTGTAAGCATAACAGGCAATGACCTTCTCCTAGCAGTATATTGAAAACTTGACTAGAATTATGTAGGGCAGTTTTTCTTCCAACTGTGGCATATTATGAAGTACATAACCATTTTCAGAACTAGGGTTGGGAGGCAAGCAAAGCTCAATAGAAAGTATAATATGTATGGAACAATCTGAAATGGAATTTCTCCACTCTATTAAATATTTATTGCTTACAAACAGGGCAGTGCTTGATGGTCAGTTTTATGATAGCAATACACCTGCAAAAAGAGAGCCAGATTTTTATAAGCATAAGATTCATGTTATAAATTTAAAAAAACAGAATTTTGAAGGTTTGGAAATTGGTAAATTGATTTTGCAGGTTTTTGAAACAGAGGCACTAGTCAGTGGAACAAAATAAAAACCCTGCATACCTTTTGTAAAGTAATTATTCTCTCACACTATGTTCAGTACTCTTTAAAAACTATTTTTGGCCTTCAGCTTACATACAAATATAAAAAAACAAGAATCACCAGAGAATTTGCAGTTCCAAGGAAGAAGCCAAGGGAAATCCAGACTTAATCAGCTGAACTTAGGTCTCACTCAAATGAATTTGACAAGTAAGTCAGGGTTTAAGTTAAGACTCATTAATTTCAATGGGAACAAAATTCAATTAACTTTTTGCTTCTACCCATAGATTCTGAATCAACAGCTTTTGCATGCAAGGATCAACTCGACCACACACATCAAAGAGGGTGTTAAAACTATGCAACTTTGACCACAGTCTCACACATCCCATGACAACTATCCATGCATCTGTGAGTGCTGGATGCAGGGATCCAGCAAGAAGGCATACCGGGAATTATTCTTTTGAACATGGAGATCAAGGAGGGAATGGGAGCGTGTGTGTACATGGATCACCCTTGCTGAATCAATACAAGAGGTAATAGAACAGTTCCTCAAGATCCTTTGCAAATTTACGATTCCATAAACTTGGGGCTCGAAAGTATTCCTGTTCTGGCACTTAGATATGCTCATAATATAGGATGACAGCTGAATTCAAGCTAAGCAAAGCTTTGGAGAAATCTCTGGCCCCTCTAAAACTGTCACCCCACCTTCCCTTGTCAATGCACTTCCATTTATTATGTATGAAGTTTAGGAGAGCATCTTCAATCTTGAGTGCAAAGGTTCTGGTAAGAGTCTTCTAAGTGACATTGATTAAGCATGCGGTAATTCAGGCATAAGCTTATATAACTCTGGCAATATTATGATTCTAGCAGTATTATGATGGGAATAAATCATAGGCTGAGAATACAGGAACAATTTCCATAACAAAACCTATTCAGGGCTATCAAAATACTTCACATCCGAAATCTAGGGCAGAGGTGGGAACCTATAGCCCTCCAGATGTTCTTAGGTTTCAAGTCCAATCTCAGCCAGCATGGCCAATGGGTAGGGCAGGCAGATTAAAGAATATTGTCATGAACTGGCAGGAACAATGGGGAGGAAGAAGAGAATCCCAGTGAGGGGTGTAGCTGGAACTAAGTCACACCGGAGCAAGCTGGGGGGGGGGAGGAGAGTTTGGTGTAGGCAGTACTCATGTGGTGATGGAGGATGATGAAGGGATGGAGTTCAGTGCACAGGAACCAGAGCAGTAGCACCCATCACCAGAGCCAGAAAGGCCCTTGTCTCCATGAACACAGCAGACTATGAGGCATAGAGAGCAGCGAGTGGGGTACTCCAGAAGGCTGGCCCACAGTCCAGCTCTCTAGCTCTGGGAGAAGGTGTGATTCCTCAGCTGGAGTATGTTCCGAACAGGTGTGGGTCATATGCCTCATCAAGCCCCGATGCTGCAATCAGCATGCAAAGTATAAAAGGGAAACAGAGCTGAGGGGCTAGGGGCCCATGTTGTAAGACCTCAGCTTGACATCTCCAGGATGTTTGTGGGACTGTGCTTTGGTTTGGACTTTGGACATGTGGATTGACCCTCAAGTGGGGACTTGACATACTGACTTGCCGCCAGGTAGGCCAGGGTTCGGGACAAATATAAACATAAGGGCAGTTCTGTTTGATTAGAACAAAGGTGCATTTCAATCCAGCATCTTGTTTCTCACAGAAGCAAAGTACAAGCTGGGCATGAGGGCAACAGCTCTCATCCACGATTGTTTCCCAACAACTAGAATTCAGAGGCATGCAACTTCTGACCCCGGAGATACCATATAGTCATCCTAACTAGTAGCCATTCATAGTCTCAACTTCCATTAATTTGTCTGCTTGTTAGGTAAGATAGGGGTGAGATTTCCATTTTTCTACCTGCCTCATATCTTGTAGATTGGGTGTACTTGCTTGCATCATTTGTAGATATTTGTTCTGTAGTGAGCGTGCTCCTGGTCTGATGTGTGTTGTGATCTGCCCTGTGTATTACTTGCGTGCACATGCTTGTGCAGGTATATGAATGGTCCAGGTTGGCAGAAGGATGTTGCATTAGTAAATCGTTTGATTCCCTAGTTGTTTATGATAATCATGCCCAAGCCAAAAACAGAAGCTTATTCAAAGAAGATGTATATGGGATGTATGGGGATGGGTAGTACCTCTGATAGAGGATCCATAATGCTCCTTCTGAGATAGCTTGTCCACCTTTGGTCCCCACCATGCACTCAGCTCTCACCTGAGGCTCCTAGAAACTGTCAGCATGTGACAGTGGTGACACCCTGGTAATGGCTTTGGCTGGCCGGCTAAACCAGTTGAGGTTAGCCAATGGGTCTCAAACCCTTGGTGAGTTAGGGACTTCCCCTGTAAAGATAGGCTCCAGGGGATTGAGCAGATGAGACCAATAGTGGGTCCAACAGTCAAGAAGGCAGTTTCTGCATGTGCTGTAGAGGGAAGTGAGGGACAGATGGATCTCATCAACCTGGGAAGGTAGCCCATCTGGGAGAAGGAAAACTTTTATCCTAAAACTCTACTGCCTTGTGGGATGTTTTTTGGGAGAAGGAAAGTCTAAGGAGTAAACCCCACATAAATCTGGAGTGGATGGATGGTGCCTTGTATGCCTCCTTCCAGCAACTCCTGCAGCCAAGCTAGTGCCAAACATATTTCTCTTCCATCCTTTGGACCATATCAAATGGAGCAGTGTTGTTGTCTGGACAGCTCAGCACCTCCATACACACTGTCCAGGTTTGTGCCCTGGGGAGGTCACTTTGGTGCTGGTAACACAGCAGTTTGACTTCACCCCTGAAGGCGCATTACATGGTCGCTTGAGATAGGCAGATGCCAACAACGAAAATCAAAGAACATTATTAAATAGTAACAGAAGAAGAGAAATACTTTTCTTTTGTTTCGTTACAGTTGAATTCTGTATTGAATACGTTTCCTCAATTTCAGGATAAGATGTCCAGTGGTTTTTATGCCAGAGGGCAGTCGCATCCAGAAAGAACTCTCCAATACATTTACCATCTGCTCCTGATCATGCAGGTGTTGCGCAAAGAGCGTTTTTAGTGTGTTGCTCCCCTCCAAAAGAGAAAGGAAACACTTTCCACAGCAGGTGCCAACTAGTCCATGGGTAAGATACTACAGCTGCTATTTTTCTCTCTCAGATGCTGTGTCATCTAGTCTGCTCCCATCCATCTCTTTGGGGTAGTGATGTTCAGCACTGCTCACTGAAGCAGTGACAGTATCAGTTCTGTTGATTCAGCATGCCTGTCACTTGGCAAAGCCTCCATCTGGAAGCCCCTTGATGTCTGACTGTGTCCTTATGTCACCTGTAATTACCCTTTGCTAAACCACAGCTGCTATAGTATTTATTTCTTTTACTGTAAGAGAAACACTGTGATTGTTAGCTCTTAGTGATTAGTTGATAGTATAGTGAGCTTTATTAAATAGGAACCCTGAAATTTGGAATCCCTTCCAAACTGATGCCAAAGTTTTGTACTCGTTTTGTACCACCAAAGCTGGTATAGTGTATATTCAATATTTCTTTGACTAAAAATTCATCCACTGTTGGTGGGGCAGGGGGAGATGCTAAGAAAGAGAAATCAGGCCAATTTATTCTATTTTGCAGCTGGAAAGGAGGTGATAATGAGGACTACAGAGAGTTATGCATAATGCAGAAATCCACAATAGGCTATTTTGGTGGTTTCACACATCTGAAGCAAAAAATGACGATAATTAGAAGTTGTGGAGACCAAATCAATGCTGGATCCAAACTTTGTTCATTTGTCGGGGGGGGGGGGGAGTGAAGTAATAGAAAACAATGCTGTTTGTCCCTGCAGATAATGCAGTAATGAAGGAGTTTACATAGTAGATTAGAGGCCTCCATGGCCAAAGTAATTATAATGACAAAAGACAGCCAAGGAAGCTAAATCACTATTAGTTCCAACTCAAGGAGCCAAGAGGAATTAAACAAGCCAGGAGGTTCCAAGTAGCAGATGCCTGCAAATCTTGTATGATTTTACAATCCTGTAAGTCCAGCCAAACATCTGCAGGGAAGATCACTTAGGTGTTATTAAACATGTTAGCTGATCGTCATTTCTTTTAAATCGAAGGTGGCAAACCTTTTCCAGCCTGAGGGTTGCATTCTGTCCTGAGTGATCTTGCATAGGCCACACGCCAGTGGAGGGCAGAGGCAAAAAAATGGGTGGAGTAATAGCTGTGGCTTTTGGTACAGTTGACTACATTCCAGATGGGGAAAGCACTTGGAGAAGGCATGGAGCAGGGTCAGTGAGGGGGCGTGGGCTATGGGAGAATTTCAAGGGCCAGAGAGAAAGGACTTGAGGGCCCCATGCTTAATCCCTATGCAGGGTACAAAAATAATATAAAACAATAAACAAGTATTTTAACTTCCCTCCCCCAGCAAAACGGCATTATGAAGACTGATAAAACCAAAAACAAGGGTGTTTTTGTTTTTATGAATTTCAGAAATAATAAGGTGTGAATGAAATTTGACATGCTAGGATATTGGTCAAAGTGCCAGCATTCATAACACAACAGGTACTGCAGTTTGAAAGGAACATGGGAGAACATGGGAGAGAATCAGGGTTTTTTTGCAGCACCTCTCAGGTGGGCACCATTGCCATTCTAAGACAACAAGGGAGGCATTCATGGTGAGTTCCGGCACCTCCATTTCTGGAAAAATAGCACTGAAGAGAAGCACTAGCAGTATAAGCAGGAAAACTAACAGAATATTCCCCACATCTCAATGTACCCTAAGACATAGAGATGACTGAAAGTAGGAGAAAAAGAAAGTGTATTAAAAAGCACTGATAAATCCTGATATATATAAAAAAACAGCTTTGTTGACTACTACAGCTGGATAGATACATTGCCTTGGGGTTAATGAAGTTGCCATTGTAATATGTGAATTACTAATATGAGGAAGAAGGAAGAGGAAACTGAGAAATGTATTGTGAAAGAAGGTTAATCTGAATAAGTTACTACTCTAAAATTCAGGGTGCTAATTATCTCAATAATTCAAGGTGTATACAAGGTGAAAACAGCTAGAAGACTAGAATGACAAATTAGAGCAGATAATGTTGTAAAAACAAATAAGAGAGAAAGTGAAGGAGGGCAATTTGTTGAGCTCAAAATAGCTTACCACAGCACACTTACTGCCTGTTTTTCTACAGGTCGATTCAAACAATCAGGTAAGGCTAATGACAGAATGTGAGAAATGAAGTTAAATAACACTGGGGAATATGCATGACTTGGAAAAAAGCAGGATCGTGGTGCTTTTTTTATTTTTGATGAAGTGCTTACAGGAATATCTCCATCCAGAGAGAGAGATGAGATCTCTTGAGATGTTAATTAAGAGATATATTGTGTGATAACCCCAAACCTTTGGTCATTCGTGAGATTTGAAAATGAGAAGAATTCTTTAGAACAATTGATTCTTTGAGCAATGTGGAAAGTGCAGTAATGCCAAGCTCATGCAGCGACTAATTTAAATGTTAACATTAAAAACAACATTGTGGAATCCAGTTGGTAGCCTTGCACTCACAGGAAGGCTTTCTATCTAACGGAGGTGTCCACTACTGGAAGAAGATGGGAGGTGTATTTGCTGATTCCAGCTCCCATCATTCCCAGAAATGTGTTCCAGTGTGTTAGGACTCTCCAGAACAAGGAGGAAAGTGGCATGAGGTGCTGCAGGGGAAGGGGGTGGGAAGAGAAAAATCCATCTCTTCTGGATTTGAACCAAGTGTTATTTTGTCCAGCATTTGGTGTACAATCTTGGCCAACCAGATGACTTCAAACTCTGTCTACAAAAGAACCTGCCCTCAGTACCTGGTATTAAAAGGTATGCTGCAATTTTACATAGAAGTTCTACCTAACCCTCATGGGATAGACAAATTTAGGCAGAATTTAAAACAGGGTAGATTAACTTAGGCACCAAGACATGGGTGGCGCTGTGGTGTAAACCACTGAGCATGGGGTTTGCTGATCAGAAGGTTGGCGGTTCGAATCCCTGCAATGGGGTGAGCTCCTGTTGTTTGGTTCCAGCTCCTGCCAACCTAGCAGTTCGAAAGCACGTCAAAGTGCAAGTAGATAAATAGGTACTGCTCTGGCGGGAAGGGAAACGGCATTTCCGTGCGCTGCTCTGGTTTCGCCAGAAGCAGCTTAGTCATGCTGGCCACATGACCTGGAAAAACTGTCTGCAGAAAAACATCGGCTCCCTCGGCCAGTAAAGCGAGAGCTACAACCCCAGAGTCGTTCGCGACTGGACTTAACTGTCAGGGTCCTTTAACTTTTTTTAACTTAGGCACCATTGCTCTACTAATGGCTTTCCAAGCTAATAGACAACACCACTATATATGCAGTTAATTATGCAATATGTGAAGAATATATTCTTTTGGCTGCTGGCAATCCAATGTTATTTATTATATTTCTATATTGCCTTTCCTCCAGGAAACTCTAGGTAGTGCTCATGACCCCCCGACCTTTTTTATCTTCACAACATCCCTGGGGGACTTATTAGGCTGAGATAGTGGCTGTCCCAAGGTGAGGTTCATGGCTGAATTAAGGATTTGATCTTGGGTCTCTCCAACCCTAGTTTAACACTCTAACCCCTATGCAATCCGGGCTCTCCAGTTCATTACATGACCCTGAATTGTAGCACTGCATGTGTCAGAGAAACATTGCTCTTTCCCCCAACATCATTCAAGGACAAACTAGATACGTGAGAGAGCCATGGCTATCCCAGTTCAAACAATTTAAGGTCCAGGAGTGCTCTGGTCCATTCTGTTAGTATCCTATCTTAAACAAGCTGGCATCCCCCCTTCTAGCTAGCCGGCCTGGTGACTCAGTGCCTTCCAAATCCAAGCTTCATGTTGAACATTCAGTGCATCTTGTGTGTACAACACTGATCCCCAATCAGCAACAAAACCTCTGTGTCATATTGTTTTGGAGAGCTATACTAAAACCATGAAGAGGTAGATAACTTGGAGACAGGGAACATGATGTGAATACATGTTCCATGTTCCAGGTTCCGTTTTTAGCATGCCCAGTAGAAGGAAAGAGCTCTCTGCCTGAGACCCACCACCCATCAAAGAAAACAGTACCAGGCTAGAAGAAGAAAGAGCATCACCTCATTTAAAGCAGCTTCCTATGTTTTTGCTGGCAGCTTGGACTGACTTGTTTTAAAATGTCTGCATCAGAGAAACCGGCTTCCCACTCAGAGTCAATCATGAATACACAAAAGGCTTGTGCGTGAATGGGAATATGATTCAGAGTGAACACAAGAGTTGTCAGCTTTTCCTTGGAGCGTATTTCTTTCTCTGAACCTTATGGTGTATTATTTTTTGTAAGGAGGAAGCGGAGAGAGAACAGCTTATCAGAGCAGCCAACTTGAAAAGACAATCATACCCCCTGGCGTCTCTCAGGCATGTACATTGGCACACTACTACTGTCAGCCATCAAACATTCCCTTAAAAGAAATTGCTCTGAGGACTGGATCGTGGGCAGGCTTTCTGTTGAAGAGAAACAGGGGGAACCCTCTTGGTCTCCATACATTCCATAATCTGAGAAGCATTTTATTGACTATAGAAAAATGGATGAGTGGGCTTAGGAACTAGCCTGTTCCTATTAACTCTTGGATATCCTGTTAACCGGGCAACAGAAGCATTGTGTGAATGGATCTGCCAGCAACAAGCTGCTTCTCTCCATATGAACCTACCTGGACTCTGAGATCATCTTCTGAGGGACTTCTTCATGTGCCTCCTCCTTGAGAGGTCCGGAAGTGGCAATACAAGAACAATCCTTCTCTGCCGTGGCTCCCCATCTGTGGAATGCTCTCCCCAGGGACGTTCGCCTGGCACCTTCATTATACACCTTTAGACGCCAGGCAAAAGCGTTCCTTTTTAATTAGGCCTTTGGTTGATTTGATTGACAACATATGCCCTTTTAAAATGCTGCTATTGGGTTGTTTTTATTTTGATTATGCATTTGTGGTTTTATATTTTGATTTTATTTTGTGAACCGTCCTGAGACCTCTGGGTATAGGGTAGTATATAAATTCAACAAATAAATAAAATAAAAACAAGCAGTTTTCCCACGTGGGCTGCAGTGTCAAAAATTATTCTCATACGGTTTATTCTTTTGGACACTGCTGGTCCAGCAGTGATCAGGACACTGAACTGGCATCTGTCATGTCACAGGTCAGACTGGGTTTCTTGTTCTGAGTCTTGGTGAGAAGAGGACACCAAATATGAAGCCAGCAAGCAGTAACCTATTGAACTAAATTCTGCAGCATTGAGTAATGTAGGACCAGAACAAAGACCAAGAGCACCTTTCCCTGGGCCTAAGGAACTGAGGGCCTCCATACTACCTCATCATTCCAATGGCACGGTGGATGCACCAGGTGGGAGGCCAGGTAACACAACAGAAGTGATGGTCGACATGTCAGACAGCTGATCCTTTAATAAGTTTTTCAAAAGGAGGTGGGGCATAGGAGAGGTGAATGGGAGCAAGAGGCTCAAACTACCTTATTTCACATCAAACCATTTTTGGAGCACATGGCCCACAAGGAGCTCTCCATGGTGCTGCAAGAAGGAAGCTGCCTTGGCACCACAGTGCCTTGGTCCCTGAATATCATGGGAGTACATGTATGTCAGCCCATTTTCCACATGAAAAGGTGGAATGTAAATGTAAAAGCAAAGAAATAAACTGAGTTCTCGCAATTTCCAGGTGTTTTTCATGCACACCAAGCTTCCTCCACATAAGAAAGGTGTTTTTAAAGTTAAATAGCAGTTACACAATTATACTAGGTTGTTTATTACTAATCACCACCTATTTCTCTGACATGTAAGATTGTCACTTGCATTTCTGTTTTTATAATATGCCTTTACTGGTTTTTATGTTGTATTTTTGTATACCACTTAAAAGCATTTCTGAATAATATTTAAAACTCTCTAATTAAAATAAATTATTATTATTATTAACAACAACAACAACAACCATTTCCATCTTCCCAATGCACATTTAGGACTCTTTAGGTTAAGAACCACCGTTTAAGGCTTTATAGATCCCTGTCCAGATAGGGGCACAACTGGGCCACCAACCAAAGCTGATGGAAGGCACTCCGTTCCACTGAGGCCACCTGACAGCAAAGGATCCGGAAGCCGCCCCCTCCAAGCTATGAACCTGCTCCTTCAGAGGGAGTGTAACTCCGTCAATATCAGGCAGTTGCTTTAGAGAGAAAATGCTGGGGTGGAGGGAGAGAAAAGGACACATCTTCACCACCCCATTAAAACAGCATTTGTTATTTGCTACCGATATGACAAGTTGCCTCATGCTAGGAAGTAATGTAAAAAGGGTAATGAAGTAGAAAGCGCTGTTCTTCATTTAAGTGTTGCCAGCTGACATTCTGAAAAGCTCCCTCAGTTTGTGGTAAAGTAGCAAGACAAATGGCTAATGCTCTTCACAGCTGGCTGGCCTGGATGTGCTAGAGATCACCATTTGTCAAATGGTAACTTAAGAGCAGCAGGCACGGAATGACTACTTTGTAAGTCAGGGGTGGGGGAACATCATTCAGCCCAGTGACCACATTCCCTTCTGAGGGAGACGTGCTGGTGTGGGCAGGGCCAGAGGACAAAACTGACACAGCAATTAATGTAGTCATTTTGGCAATTTCCTTTTCTTCTTTTAGCACACTTTTCACTCTTTTGTCATCCAACTGCCTCCCTAGTTGGTTTACTGCTTCTAGTGTTGTTTTTATGATATGACTGTTTGAGGTGTATGAAGGTGCTAGGGGAGGGGCAGTGGCTCTGGTGGGGGGGGGAGACCATGTTCCTTCTGGGGTAGTTTGCCCACCTTTGGTCCCAGAGCAAACTCCTTGACCCCACTGGAGGCTTTTTAAAAATCATGCCAAATGGTTAAAAAAAAAACATTTACCAAATGGTAAAGAGAACCTTACCATGTCACAAGGCAAGATAAGTGATGGTGGACTGGGTGTTAAAGAGTTGTATATGTGCTTTGTGGTAGCGTATCTTGGATCACTAACATATTTCGTGACTTTCTGGTTTTCTTAGAGAGGTTAGTGAGTGGCCTGGATGTTCCAGAGACAAATAAGTATCATACTCCAAAAATTTGAATATTAAGATCTAACAATCCATTTCTTTCTTTTGAGATAAAATATGAAAGGTCTAGATTTTCCATGGAGATAAACATCTGAGATTTTGCAGAAAAAAGGATCGTGTCAGTATATAAAAATGAAGTTGCTTGTAAACCACAGTTGTATTGTTGTCAGCTTTAGATCAAATGGTGCTCTAAGGTTGATTGTTTCGCAGCATTATTGTATCTATTCTGGCAGTCAATGCATAATCATTCCTCACAAAAGGAGGAAGTCTTATTTTTAGCTGGTGGGCAACAGGCCCGCACTCCAATACCCCAATACATCAAGGGGAGAGATATTCTATCAATATGGCTGCCATATCCTACACACATCCAGCCCAGAACAGGTGGGGGAAGTCACAGTGCTCTGAAAAGCTGAGTGGCAACAGCTACAACCTCCCACCCCGTGTCCATGGCAACACTGCCAGTGCCCACCAATCACATCCAGTGTGGTGATGTCATGGAGATGATGTCTCAAATTGTGGAGATAAACGTGGTGCAGTTTTGGAGGAGGAAACCACAGTAACTATCAGCATATTTCTCCCTTTCCCCTTAGGGGTTGCACTGGATCTTTTTTTGGGGGGGCGGCGGCGAAGGGATAGCTTGTTCTGTGTGCAGGCTACAGACCTGCAAGGAAAAGTTGCTCATTGAGTGTTTGACTGGCAGTGGTAATGGTTAGAGTAGACTGCCTGGTCTTCCCAGGGAACTTACCTGCATAGCATGGCAAGTACATACGCTTTGAAGAGAGACACTTCTCCCCAGTGGCGTAGCGTGGGTTGTCAGCACCCGGGGCAAGGCAAGTAATTTGTGCCCCCTAACCCGTGGAGCCAGGTAGGGGCAGAGAGCTGCGAGTGCGAGCGCGCCCCCCCGATGTTGCACCCGGTGCGGCCGGCCCCCCCTGCACCCCCACGCTACGCCACTGCTTCTCCCAGCTGTTGGGAGGCTACAGCCAGAGCCTGGACAAGACACAGCATTCGCATACAGCTACGAGGAGGAGCAGACGGTTGCAGGAGATAAACTTTCAAATTCACTTGGTTACCTGGCAAGTGCTGTGTCCCATCACCCTTGTGTACTCTAAGTGTGCATGATCTGAAGCTGGATAAATATAGGTCAATGCATCTCACTATCTGGAGTTATGGTGTCTCTCTGTGTGGTTTATGTACTGGTGGTATACTGAAATTGGGTGTCGACTGATTCAACAGCATATGACATGGGTGGAACCAGAGGCAGGGGAGAGGGAATGTTTTTTTCTTTTCCTTCCCCTTTTTCCTCGTTTCCATTGAGTTGAATGGCGGACATTTCCTTTACATTAGCTCTGTAGCTGGTGGAAAGTTTTGCCAGTATTGTTCAGGGTGTACAGAATTTTGCTTAACTCTGCTCCTCCCATGCCCCACCATCTCCACTCACTTTGGCTGGTGGAAAGTGACAACACAGCGGACCTGGTATGGCAGTGCACTAGTGTGTCAGTACAGTTACGACATATCTGATGTGACCATGGTGGGGGTTAGTTCTGGCATACCTAAAGTTATGGGGTCATAATGTGTCATTATTGTAAGCATATTCTCTAAAGAACAATAGAAAGCAGAAGAAATGACAGGTGCTAATCAATCCTCCTTTCTTTTTGCCCTTCTCTTCCTCCAAAGATTATTTACATCCTTGGTATTTCAAACAAAAGGAAAGAAAAAACAGTGCCCTGCCTTGGACAGATGACATTTCCAAATCAAGATTTTACTGTAGAGAAAAACATTTACTATTTGTCAATCAAGAGTATATCAGACATTGAAAAATATTTCATTATATTAAAGGGAAAGCCTGATCTTCTCATTTAGCATTTAAGTTTGTATAACTTAGGCATATCTTGAGAAAAGACCATGTCTTAATGGCAGAGTATCTATTTTGCACACAAGTCTCGGGTTCAACCCCTGCCATCTTCGGGAAGGGCTGGAAAAAAACCTCTGGAGGACTGCTGTTGACAATAGTGTGCCAACGACACTGTACTAGATGGATCAATGGTCTGAGGCAACTAGGGCAAATTCTTATCTTCTGAGAAAAGGCCTGAAGTACCAACTCAGCCAAGAGAAGCAGAGGCTCTTCCAGTTGCATTGCTACTCAATTTGCAGCACCTCCTTTTAATTGTAACAGCCCAGAGATTATAGATAACAAGACTGGTTAAAAATAGATGTTAAAAGGAAAGAGGTGTGATTGTATTGCACTGTGCGAAACAATGCAACTGCGTACTGATTCAAAGCAGTGCTGCATAAAAGCCAGACCTTTAAAAAACTGACACACAACCTGAAATTACTCCGCATTTGTAATATAGTTATTTTAATGGAGAGGCATTGGCAATAATCCCAACACTCGTCGTGGCTGTAAAGAAAATACGAGTTGACAGTCTATACTGGAACAGTACTTACATTTAATTACGAGAGCGTTGGATATGCTTACAAGGAGAAAAACCACATTAAAACCTTTTCACCACCAACACCTTTGACTTTTAAGAATTCACGTTAACAGCGTCATCTGCAATCTGCCTAATTATCCAAACATGCTATTTAAAAGGTATGACTGGAACTAAAATGAAGAGCCAAGAGTAAACACTGAACAGAAGCAGAAGAGAGACAGAGTTCATGGGAAGCTGGGCGTGGCAGTTCTTAAATGTAAGTACTACACCAAGTGCTCCTGTATAGTTTTAAAAGGTTGTTCAAGCCCTTGATTTAACTGAGACAGTAACGGCCTATTCTATCCATTCGAGATTTAGGCATCTTGCTATAAAGGCAAACATGTCAGATGCTTCCTCTATAACTTTGGCTGTGGGCTTCCCAGCCCCGTGGCCAGCCTTGGTGTCCACGTGAATTAGTAGTGGGTTGGTTTGCTTGGGGCTTCGGCCTACGACATATTGTAGAGTAGCAATGAACTTCAGGGAGTGAAGAGGCACCACACGGTCATCATGATCAGCTGTTAGAAGTAAGGTGGCAGGATACTGAACTCCTTCTCCTTCCGGAATTTTGATATTGTGGAGTGGAGAATACCTGTTAGAGGGACACACATTTGTTGGAGATTTGATAAAATGCTACCAGTTGGCAGGAAAGTGGGAAAAGAATAAGGAATCCTAGGGGCTGGGAACATGATGGACTTATTCAAGACATTTCTATACCGTCTAATTATTTGCATTTGTAAGTGGTGTAAAACATAAAAACAAACCACAAAAAATGAGACAACAGGACAATTATCACAAAACTGAATGCTATCTTAAAATGAGGAGGGAAGGAAGTATCCTCTGCTCGCCACTGCAGTGGGATCCCGCCATCGTCGTCTGTAGGCATTCACTCCATAAGATGCACAGACATTTCCCCTTACTTTTTAGGAGGCAAAAAATGCGTCTTATGGAGCGAAAAATACGGTAAGTCTTCATCACCTGCATAAAGTTGAGCAAGGAGGATGGTGACTAATCTCAGCTGGGGAGGTTTTCCACTGGCTTGGGCCCATCACACTATATGAACGACTTCTATATTGAGCTGTGCATCTGAGCCATGGAGGACCACCAACAGAGATCTCCCCAAAGATCTCGGTGTTTTGGCCAAGATATAATGGCTAAGGCAGCCCGTAAGATATCCTGGAGCCATGTTGTTAGGCTCCTTGTAAATTAATGCAAGAACCTTGACCTGGCCTTGGTGACGCATGGGCAGCTAGTGCAAACGTTTAAGCACTCAAGTTATGTGCTAGTGCTCTGAGAATTAGTTCTTGGTGAGGAACGGGATATCTGGATCTAGAAAGGGAAGGCATACTGACATATACTCATTCCAATCCAAGAGTTGGCAGGAAAGGTTGAAAGGAAAGGGACTCCTTTAATTTTATGGTAGTTTCCGCCTCCTCCCTTTTGTGTGTGTATATGGCTGAGAACAAGAGGAGGATGTAAGCGTACACAGGGCAGTTAACTTGGGGGTTAAAGTGGCAAATTCTATTCCAGGGATTGCTAGGAAATGACACTGGAAATAAAAACTGCCATTATTGTAGGGCTCTATGGCAAGACCAAGGGACGCGGGTGGCGCTGTGGGTAAATTCTCAGCGCCTAGGACTTGCCGATCGCATGGTCGGCGGTTCGAATCCCCGCGGCGGGGTGCGCTCCCATTGCTCGGTCCCAGCGCCTGCCAACCTAGCAGTTCGAAAGCACCCCCGGGTGCAAGTAGATAAATAGGGACCGCTTACTAGCGGGAAGGTAAATGATGTTTCCGTGTGCGGCTCTGGCTTGCCAGAGCAGCCTTGTCACGCTGGCCACGTGACCCGGAAGTGTCTGCGGACAGTGCTGGCTCCCGGCCTCTAGAGTGAGATGAGCGCACAACCCTAGAGTCTGTCAAGACTGGCCCGTACGGGCAGGGGTACCATGGCAAGACCACATTTCAAAAACTCTGTTCCGTTCTGATCACCACATCTCAAAAGGGGAAACTGCTTATGATCACCAGCTGTTCAGAACACTTTGTTGGCTTTCATAGCTGATTAAAGGTTGTAGCCAAAAAACACCCCCTCCCCATGGTAAAACTAAGTGGAGTTAAAATGTTAGCTGCATTTCTAACATATTGGGAATACCTTTCATATTTATTTTGAAGTAATTTCTGCTGATCATACAGAGTTTATCTCTAGGTCAATGTACTCAGAATTGCAAGCTAAGCTATCTACATGTGAGAAATTTACTGAACTCAAGATGTATAAATGAATGCATCGTGGATTTATGATATCACTTAATGATGTGATTTTCAATTATTGAGAGAAAATAAGGGGTGGGTGGGAAACAAGCAGCTTCTATATTGTTATTCAAGAAGGCGGTGGTGAATATAAACTAGGAAAAACAAAACAAAACTTTACTTACTTGTACAGCCAGGCAAACTGTTCTTTATAATCAGAGCAGCCAAAGTCTGTTGTCCAAGCATGACCAATGGTGAATTTGTGGAATTTTAACATGTCCATCACTCCTACTTGAGCAATAACACAGCCAAATAGATCAGGACGCTGATTGGCACAGGCAGCTGGAGAGTGGAGGAAAACACACCCAACCCAAATTAAATCTAACGTTTAAAGCAGCTAGCAGTGCTAATATCTACAAGTAGCAGTTATAAAGATAGCAATCAGAGGATGTCAACATTTGAAACATGTAAGGGCAAACCTGCATGGGCACAGATCAGTTTGTTGATTTAGCACTAAGGCAGAAGTTTATTAGGGGGGAAAGAGGATGAGATGCAGGAACACCTGCTTCCATTCTGTGGGGAACTGGAATCCATGAAGCTGGCTTTATGACAAAAACAAATCTGCATGTTTTAGAACGGGGCCATTGCTGAACTTAAAGGAAGGAAGGGCAATTTCATGCAGACAAGGAGCAACTGCGGGATGGTGCAAACTCTTCCTCCACCTGTTCCAAGGATGGGGACCATGTGGCTTTCCAGTTGTTGTCAAACTTCATGTGTTTGGCCATCCAGTTGTTACCCTATTGACTTTAATGGCAAAGTTCTGTGGAGTCAGTCCAAAGCAGTGCCGATAATCAGTGCTGCCTTTTGTATGCTGAGCTCAACAAGTGAAGCATCGACACTGAACAGCCATTTGAAGAGGCTATTATTAAACAGAATTTGTCCTTGTGTTTCCCAAGGACTTGAAGAGGAAGAACTTGAAATAGAAACAAAAGATTAAGGAAATGCAGCATTTTTAGAGAAGCAAGTCTACTGAGAAGAGAGGGGTTAAGGGCCTTCCAAGATTTCAGACATTTTCAATGGCTGGTAAATAATTTAACTGGAACTGTATGCTCAGGTTCCGGGGGACTGATACGTCCAAATATTGGAGAGTGTCAGAGCAGATCTAAATGCCCACAAGCCATTTTGCAGACCAAGAATTCATGAGGTAAACACGCCAGTACACAGACTCTGTTTTACTGAAATTAAAACAAAAACCTGAGACAGTCCCAGATTGGTTAATTTTCTCAAAATGGGATGGAATGCAGGGGTGGTCAGGAAGAAAAACACACTTGTGTGAGCAGTGGGTTTCCTACAGGCATCTGGGTAGCCACTGTGAAAACAAGATGCTGGACTAGATGGACCATTGACCCGATCTAGCAGTATCTTCTTATGAATCAGTCCCTAGTTATACACAGCTCCAGGGAAGCATTCATGCCTTATCACAAAGAATATTATACACTTTAAGATTATGAATGTCTCAGGTGGAAGGGGAACAGACTTCTTGGTACCATCAACATGGTTTTGGGAAGGAGACGGACTTGGCAAAAGATGACTGTTTTGAGATAAGGCTCTTGTATTAAGAGATTTGTCACACTAATTTTGGAACTGTTTTCTAAATGAAGCCCTAAAAATTCTGCCGTAGGCTTAAAAATGGTGAGGTTGTGTGGATTTGGGGTATATGCTACAGTCACATTTCAAATGTAATTCCATGACTATGCAGTTAGACCCATAAGAAATAAAGAAAAACTCAAATGGAGTTTGAGTTCCATTCTCAAATGAGAATGGAACTCAAAACTGTAATGCTTAAACCCAATTAGTGCCTGTTGTGTATGTGCTGTTCTAGCAAAGAGCCACTTGTTTTGTCTTGTTTTTAAAAAAGAACACAGTGTTCCACTGTGCATGAAAAGGGGAACAGGTGATAATCTACCATTGCCGTATCAAGACTTTGGTCCTGGATAAACGTAAGGACAAAATACTTCAAAATAGGAGAGTGTGGGCTGAAACAGATTTAGTGATGCAAAAGTCAGCTCTGACTAGCTATTTTTTGATATGAATTTGCTCTTTCCTTCCCTAACTAAAATGAAAAAGTGTTTTGTATGAGGTCAGTTCTACCCTACAGGAAGAAAAAGACAGATGCCTCAGTGCAGTAATTATGTGTGCAGCTCATAAAGGCAGATGTTTTCTTAAATGGCCAATTGGTATTCTGCAGGCCTAGACAATATTTGGGTATTGCACTAATTACTTCAGTTTGTTAACAAATGGTGCAATGTCCAACTTGTGTGGGGAGGGAAACGTCCTTCCAGAGCTTATCCTCTGAGTCCTCCATTTACATGACATTAAATTCACTTAGCTTTGTCATTTTTTAAAAAGGAAAAGGAAGCAGACAGCCTCTTCTTACCCACTAAGAGACCCCCATTTGAACCTCCATTGATAGTCAGTTTCTTTGGAGAAGTATACCCTTCTTTGATAAGATACTCAGCTGCACACTGAAAGTCATCAAAGCAGTTTTGCTTATTGGCCAGGATACCACCTAAATGGAAACGAAGAAAACAAGATAGTTAACCCTTTAAAAACACACAGATACGCACACTTTTGATATTGCCGATTCAGAACATGTACTCTAGGATGTATGTACACACAAGAAGAACTGCTTGGATTGAATTTTTCAGTTCCACAAGTATTTTAATAATGTATGCAGTTGAGGAACACAAAAAAGATAATGAATATCACGTGCAACAGAGACTTCAGAAAATGGTCTTGCCAGTACCTTTAATGCTTTCAGAAGGCTTGAATAATACATACCTATGCTAAAGACTTCGGGGCGGGGGGGGGGGAGGAAGGAAAGAACAGACCAGGTAATGTTCCTAATAACTGATCGTCGTAGATTGCAGACAAAACGGTCACGTGCATTTTTGACTGAGGTTTGTCTTAATGGGAAATCGACAGCATCCAGCTCATTTATGGTATTTTAAGCTTATTTTATACTCGTTCTAGAGCTCCTGTCGTTCGGTCCCAGCTCCTGCCCACCTAGCAGTTCGAAAGCACCCCTAAGTGCAAGTAGATAAATAGGTACCGCTTTATAGCGGGAAGGTAAATGGCGTTTCTGTGTGCAGCGCTGGTGCTGGCTTGCCAGCTGCAGCTTCGTCACGCTGGCCACGTGACCCAGAAGTGTCTTCGGACGGCGCCGGCTCCCGGCCTCTTGAGCGAGATGAGCGCGCAACCCTAGAGTCGGTCACGACTGGCCCGTATGGGCAGGGGTACCTTTACCTTTACCTTTTTAAGCTTATAGGCTTATAAAATTAATAGTTTAAAAAAAAGAGAGGTAAATGAGTGCTTTTCTTAAAACAATAAATCTTTCATTCATATGGTGATCAGGGCTAGAGAAATATATCTTCCTTTTGAGATCTAGCATTTATCTCCCACAGATCAACACAGAACTTGAGGTGCACAGCTAAAGGTATCAAAACAAAGAAAAGCACAACACTATCACAGACACAATTGTATAGGAATGAAGAGATGTTTAAGAACTAGTGTGCTTTTTTGCCGTGCAGCAAGATCTGTTTTCTTGCCTACCCTCCTACCTTTCCTTGTTCCAAATCTAGCAAACATTTTATTCCCTCCTTTCCATTCAGTAGATAGGTTTTTTTCAAGTTAATAAAAATAAATAAATCAGGTGGAACAAAATAATTTTTACTGGGCAAGGCAGGTCCCTTGATTTTCATCAATAGTATACCCCTCTTTGATAAGACAACAGCATACTTCAAAACAAGTGAAATCCATATTCACATCAAGATAACAATACAATAAAGCTTCTTAAATCCATGGGCAGAAAATGACATTATGCATAAAGGCTTGGATCCATAGTGGTCTTGCATGGGCATAAGACACTGAGTCACAAAAGGTGCCCTTCCTTCTCTTCCTGCAGCACCTGCATCCCATCCTGTTCTATTCTGGAAAATTCTCCAATGCTTAGAAGCTGCTTGGGGAGTAACAAGCAGCTGCAATGGGGAGTTCTGCTTATACATCTTTGATCCAAGCCAAGATGTACAGAATTCATATACATACTTCACATAAACACACAAAATAATCAAGATTACAATGTTGGATCTGTTAGGAGTAGCAGTAAACTACGGTTTATTGCTATGAGAACAAACCAATACCTTGGACCCATCTGCTTCCTAGTCTCTACTTCTCTGATAGGACTGCAAGCAAAAGATCAGAAGATTTCACTTCTATTTTCAATTAGCCCAGTTCATCCTTAAGTTTTTTGTGGTTAATCTATGGTTTGTTATTATGGTTAATCTATGGTTTATTGAAATAAGCCAGCTTCATAAATCAGGGTTTTAAGTTGGCTTATTTCAGAAAGCCACAACCACGGTTTGTTCAAATTAATCAAAAACAGAGGTAAAGATTTGCAGTTTCATCCTTAACAGATGTGCTGGAGGAAGAGAGAGTACATAAGGCTGCAGAAAGTTCTCATAATGATAAACCATAATTTATTATTCCATCCTAACGTAGTCAGTAAATTTTCTGGATCATAGCCACGAAAACAATTACTGTGGCTCAATCAAGGCAAATTTCTACAAATTATAGTGGTTAATATAAGTTAGGGTTGCCATATTTCAAAAAGTGAAAATCTGGACACAAAGGTTGAGTTGTTTTTTTAAGGAAATTCGGACAGGGGTTGCCATAAGTCTGGAGTCTCCTGGACATTCCAGGTGAAGCTCAGTCCACAGTGCCAAGCTCCATGAATATCAGTAATAGCTGCCCATGACACTTAAGAAACAACAGACTTCAGCCTAATGCCAACACACAGTCTTGTGTGCAAATGAAACAGAAAAACCAGAGCCCTCCCAAATAAAGGTTAACTTAATTAAGAACTCGTTAAAGGTCTACAGCTAATTTCCTGTTATTGAAGGGCACTTTGTTTTGGGGCAGTAATACTGTGTTTTCTCTTTCTGAAAACCCCAATTACTGGGAAACACTCCAGACTACAGAAGCAATTAAAATAATAATGAGGAACAAAACTGATGCAGCAATGGAGAAAATTTCGTAAATTAATAAATATGGACATTTTCAAATAAATTTGTGATGGTGTTCCGGAGTCAAATTAAGGTAATAAAACAAAAACAAAACCAGACTTCTGCAGTGGTTTAGCATGGAGACATGCAAACATTTGACCTGTGGAAACACAATCACAGTGCAACCCTGTACATGACTACACTCAGAAGTGAGTTCTGCTGAGAGTTGTATGTGTCCAGGATTGCAGACTGTTATTGAATAAAGCACTTTACGTATGTTCTTGCACCAAGGAACTCTTACCTTTGTGCCAGGTCTCTCCATATTCACCACCTCCTCTGATATTAGCCACAGCTAGAATGCCACCCAGGTGTCTTACAAAAATGAGTCTTGATACACTGCAAATATATATATGCAAAGACAATTAATTGGTAAATACTTTCAGCGCTTGGCCTACGATGCTCAAAATGTAGCTGGAGGAGGAATATGTTTCCGTTCATAGACTTGAAGAAATGGAAGGGACCCTGGGAGTCAACTAGATCAACTACCTGCGATGCAGGACTCTCAACAAGATCATGCATGGTAGATGGCCATCCAACCTCTGTTTAAGAACCTCCAGGGAAGGAGAGCCCATCATCTCTCATGGAAGGAAAGAAAAATGAGAGATGTAGGAACATAGGAAGCTGCCTTATTCTACAGGTCCATCTAGCTCAGAATTGTCCACAGTGACTGGCAACAGCTCTCCAGCATTTCACACCAGGTTCTCTCCTAAGTCCTACCTTGGAGATGCTGGGGATTGAACCTGGGACTACCTGCATGCAAGGCAGGTGATCTGCCACTGAGCAGCAATGCCTCCATTTAGACAAGCAGCTGGATTAGAACCAAGCCACTTCCTGGTTTTCCTACAGCATATTCTACGACGTCAGGGGCTCTGATGTATGGCCCAGGGTGCTAGAGATTTCTGCAGTGGTGAGGAAGGAAGACACAATACCTCCCATGGGCCCTTGGACACTATCCAAGGGGTCACAGGAATGCAGTCTTAAATGCTATTCAGTCTTCTTTGGACACCTGAGTCCGGCTAGTTTTCCAAAAAAGACAGGCCAGGTTAATTTAAAAAGCCAAAAGATGAGTGATATTGAGGGAACAGAACCTTTAATGCCATTTTAATTCACAGGATACTGCCTGCCAGTTAATGATCCCTTTTTGGCAGGAGGTATTTAGATGTTCTAGCTCGACTCTAGGAAACTGATCTCAGTTTCTTCTTCTTCACCCAACTAATGTTTGGATAGTTTCCTGCAACTTGGGCACAGTAAGTCCAACAGGAAGCTTGGCTGCACAAGATGTGTTTCTTTTTGGTAGTTATGAACACCATACCCGCCAATTGGGGGAGCAGTAGAGGGTGGGAGGAAGCCCTGTGACACGAGCAGAAGTCCTTGCATAAGCTTCTGCTGATGTAGCTGGTTAGCTGAATCTGGTCCAGAGTCTTTTTTTTTTTTTTAAAGTGTGCATATTACTGTATCTGTATGTATATGTATGGCCCTCAAAACAAAGGCTAGGGTGCCCTTTTGATGTTCTTGTTTTCCATTGGCCAGCAGCTCTATTTCCACACTGGCTTCCAGCCCTTAGACCACTTACGGGGAACATTTGTTTGTCCAGATGTTGGTGATGCTACAACTCACATCAGCCCCAAGTGAGCATGGTCAAAGGCCAAGCTTCCTCTCCCAGACTGCATTGTGGTCAAACACACCACCTCCATTTGCCAGCATTCTACATCTACACTGAGCCAACCTGGTAGCACTAAGACTGAAAGGTACAGGTGAGCTGCTAATTAATGCTTCATGTGCCCAAAGTGACAAAGATCTTTGACTTTATAAATGTGGCAGCAAATAGTCTGCGACACAGCGATGCACACGAGAGACACTTACACACATGCTGCACACACTGCTTGTTATGTGTACTAAGATCACTGTATGCACCGAGATGATTTTTTATTCTAAAGTTGAGCTCAGTGATAAAATGGGAAAGGTTTGAAGCTTATATATTATGCAAGTGTTGTTTTTTAAAGTCCATTTAAGCAGGCATTTTTGGTTCTCTGCTTCTGGACTTATGACTCATTCATTTGGGCTTTATTGTCAGGTCACATCTGCAAGGTACATAGCTGAGTGACTGGCTGCTGAATAAAAGACATGACAGCAAAATATGGAGAAAGCCCTTGGGATGTTGAGAGGATAGTTTTCCCCTGGTCACCTGTTCTTGGAATCTTGCAAAGTGCGTGTTTTCATTTCAAGTGTTCTCTTCCATGGTACTGAGTACCTAAGAGCCATCTGCCAGAAAATAGCCCCTTCTTCAAAGGCTGACCTCTTTTTTTAGCTGCTAAGTGAACACAAGGATCTGGTGGGGGAACACTCGAGGCCTGAAAACTTGAACTTTTGCATTAAAAAACTGTCCAAATTCTTTGCAAAGGGAACTTCATATCTGAACTTAGAATAAAACAAGTTAACTATAATAAGGCTTTAAAAAATAAAGAATCAGAATTGTATACAAACGCTGAAAATAGCAAAGCTTTAGGAGTAAATGGAAGTGAAATAAAGGGAAGAGAAGGGTAAGAATAACAGGCAAGCAGTAGTTGTGCATAGACGTAACAGTAGCTCTTAATTCAAGTCAGCAGAGCAAGAGATTGTCTTTGCTAAACATCATTGACTGAGAGCATGGATCTTAAGGCATGGAAGGATTCAATAATTTCAACTTAATGTCACCCCCATGGGAGATGTATAAGAACCTATTTGTGACATTTACAGCACTGTTCTGCTAGCATCCTGGAAATTTAAGTGAAGCTTTTCTCCATTTATTTTTTTATTTTCAAAATGTATACTTGACCTATGGCTCAAAGCAGTTCTCAGGGCAGTGTAGAGGTACTACTTAGGGCAGAGCAGGGTTGGCACCCTCTGCGTTTGTCAGATTATCTCTCCTAAACACACAAAGATCATCTATGTAAGAAAAGGAGTGTCACCATTAGACTTGTAGTTTGGTCATGACTTTCAAGCTAGTCATGCCAGACGAAAAATAAGAACTATAGGCATGTTAAAGGAGACAACAAAAGGTGGTCAACAAAAATCTGAAAGAAGAAAAGAGCCAGTAAGAGGTGACAAAGCAGGCTGCTTAATTAGCAAATGATCACTCATGTTTTGGGAACTCCCTTGACCTGGGTATTTCCACTGGGTTTAAGTTTCAGTATCAGTATCCATTAGCTGCAAATTCAGGCTATATAATACACTTCACAATTTCTTAACATAAAATTACTGGCACTATTACTATTCTGACAAATCTTCATAAACACCCCCATCTCTGCTTACCTGTAGCTTGGTGTGATTGATATGTTGAAGCCACCATAACCATAAAGGAAAGCAGGATGAGACCCATCTAATTTGATTCCTTTTTTGTGGACAACAAACATTGGAATCTTAGTACCATCTTTGCTGGGGTAGAAAACCTGGGACAGAGAAAAATATATATGTGTATCATTGGTACAGTCAGTCTGCTTAGATGGATCTTAGCCACAGGCAACCATTCTAATTTACAAAGGAAAAGTATGGGAAATAGAAATAAATAACATTTTGATTGTTAGGAAGTTGAAGGATGCAAAAATTATAACACAAGACAAGCACTGCTAAATCAGACCACTGAGTCCAGTATTCTGTCCAACCAGATGCCATCAGCAATTTTTAAGTCACCCATTGGGGAAAAACACTGTTGTAAGCCACTTTGGACACTGTTCAAAAAAGTGGATATAAATCAATTAAATGAATGAATGGAGCAGAGTGGGGGATGATAAGTTTTCAGATTATATTCCAAAAACTTGCTTGAACAAGTGTTTCTCTGAAATCCAAAACAAATGAGAACAAGGGGGGCAGGCTTCACTACAGAACTGAGGCTCCCACTGTAAAGGCCCTGTTCCTAGTTAGTATTAGTTCCTAGATAGTATTAGCTTATAGCAGGGGTGGGGAACAGATATTATTGGACAGCAACTTCCATCATTCTATACCATTGGTTGTGCTGGCTGGGAGTGATAGGAGTTGGAGTCCAATGACATTTGGGGGGCTGGTACAGATTCCACTCCCCTGCTTTACAGGGAACTGATACCTAGACTAGAGGCTCCCCTGCTTATATTAATGAGCAATAGGATCACACATAGGAAGAGGTGCTTCCTAAAGCAGGCAAGATCCAGGCTATTTAGGGCTTTAAACTGAGCACCTTGAATTGCTAACTAAAATTTCCCAGCAATTAAGGAATAGAATGCAATATTCTTTTTTTTTTTTTAATGCTTTATAAAAATATACACAGACAGCTTTGCTGAAATAAGCCATGCAGAAAACTAGGGGAGAGCTATTTTTGTAGCTAGCAGATAACTTCAAGAGGAATACGATCCCTCTCTCCCACAAGATATTTAGTGAGTATATTTATCACTGTGCCCACGGTTGGTAAAATCAAACACCACTACAGTGTCTTAAATTAGCTCCTGCTCAATCACAGCTACACTGGGGGGGGGGGTGCTTTCAAAAGATTGGAGTGGGGGCGGAGAATGCAAAGGGGGGGGGCGGGCAGGAAATGGAACAAGGTTTCCAAAGCATCTATTATTTAGTTACACTGCATGCAACAGGTGACGACAAACTCTTCCAGCCCTGAAAGCTGCCTACTTTAACAAGTCTTTCACAAGAATAAACACTTCCATAAATCAGCATCAAAGGCTTGCACAGCATAATAGCCTCCATGCATGCCTGTGATAGGAGCTATTGAATAAAACTGAACCAGTGCCAGCCGCAGTACCAGAAAGTGGACATGGAGAAAGAGGAGGAATCAACCAACTAGTAGCCTCAAAGCAAAGCATTTTTTCACAATCATTTAATTCTTCACACAGCACATAGTTAAACTATGGAACTCGCTTCCACAGGAGGCAGGGCTGGCCTCCAACTTGGCTGGCTCTGAAACAGGATTAGGCAAAATTATGGAGAAGGCTACTAGCCATGACAACTATTATCTGCCTCCACAGTAAGAGACAGTGATGCTTCAGAGGACCAGTTGCTGGAAACCTCAGGAGGGGAGACTGCTCTGGTGCTTAAATCCTGCTTGTGGGTTTTCTACAGGCACGGCCACTGTGAGAACAGGATGCTGGACTAGATGGGCCATTGACACAATCCAGCAGGCTCTTCTTAGATTCTTAAAACCACCTTCCATGGCAAAAAGTAGCAGATCTGTCCCCTATTAAGGATGCATCTTGTCTACATTCAATATGGGATAATCTCAGTTTCCTTGCACTGATCTGAATAATCTAGAAGCACAAGGGAAAAATGGGGTGTGAATTCAGCTCAAGTCAATGCTTTATACCTATCCTGTAGGACTCAGGTATATTGGATACCCATTTGACCACGATGGACCCCCAAGGACTGTTTTACTGCTTTATCCCAATGAAAGAACAGGTGACCTAATGTTGCCAGCCTTGGTGCCAAACCTGCAGGTAAATACAGTGGTACCTCGGGTTAAGTCATTAATTCGTTCCGGAGGTCTGTTCTTAACCTGAAACTGTTCTTAACCTGAAGCATCACTTTAGCCTATGGGGCCTCCTGCTGCCGCCGCGCCGCCAGAGCACGATTTCTGTTCTCATCCTGAAGCAAAGTTCTTAACCTGAAGCACTATTTCTGGGTTAGCGGAGTCTGTAACCTGAAGCGTATGTAACCTGAAGCGTATGTAACCTGAAATGTATGTAACCCGAGGTACCACTGTAAAGGCTTCCGTCAAGGGAGGCACATACCTAGATATGGTCAGAAAAGCTGTTACAGAAAATAGAAGAAGAATTATAAATAATCAAGGAAGACTTCAGGTAAGTTTTTTTTCCACTAGCCACCCATAGGGACATGAAGCAGCAGTGTCATGCTGGTAAAAGAAAAGTGCCAGGAGTCTTTTTAAAAATTTCTAGCCCTTGTTAGTGAGCCTTGCAGTCGAGTAGCAAATGGTTGCTGGACAGAAACTCCCCAGGTGGCAGGAGAGAGGGAAAAAAGGTGCGGAAGAAACGGAAGAAAATATAATTTTCAAAAAAAACCTGACAGAAATCCTGCAGTGAAGGCATAAAGTTTTTTTCCCCATTGTTGCTTAACCAAGTAAGGAAAATAGTTTAATTCCCTCCACACAAATATCAAATGTCAAAAAGGTTTGATGCAAAGTGGGTTAATCAAAAGCTTTTGAAGGCAGCCCTTTTATTGCACTTCTATTCTTTTTGAGTTTTTGCAGAGCACACTGAAGATCAGTGAGCATTCCTTATACTTTCTGAAAAGGTGTCTCATTGAATGCATTACTAGGAAACCTGAGAAATTAAAGTCAGATCCCTTTCATTAAAGTAGCCCTTAATGCCAGAACACGCCATGATGCAGGCAATTATTGAAACAACAGTCGATAGCAAAGGGGAAAGTGTCAAAGGAGAACTATATAACTGACACACACAGAAGTCTTTGCAATATAAATAATGGATGTCGTTTAAACTGTGGCTTGGAATCTTGATCCCCTTCTTCCTCCCCACCCCAGTATCTTCTCACCTCTGACACTGAGTGCTCTTAACAGTTTCCCAGTTGGAAGCTACAACAATTGAATGAATGTGCTAATACCTTTTAGCATCTTCTCCATATCACAAGAGACCAGCTAGCCCAGTAGTGTCAACCTTGGCTGCCAGTGACACTCCAAAGCCTCTTATGCAGAGATAATTCCTACCCCTCCTACCCGAAACATTTTACCTTATACTGTGTAGTTTCCATTCCTAGCTGAGAATCAGATATAAGCAAGTCAACTTGCCAAAAAGGATACAGTGAAGGTGCAAGCCAGATGTCAATAGGCAGGGGGTTCCCAAGGATGCTGTCACACTAAAAGATCTACAGTGGTACCTTGGGTTGAGAACTTAATATGTTCTGGAGGGCCATTCTTAACCTGAAACTGTTCTTAACCTGAAGACCACTTTAGCTAATGGGGCCTCCTGCTGCCGCCACGCCGCCACTGCGCAATTTCTGTTCTCATCCTGAAGCAAAGTTCTTAACCCGAGGTACTATTTCTGGGTTAGCGGAGTCTGTAACCTGAAGCGTCTGTAACCCGAGGTGCCCCTGTATTTCATACAAGCACGGAGCAAGTTAATATGGGGCATCTGTAGCAGTGCCAGTTCCTCAGGTCAAAGTGGTCGAGTGGGCATGCATGCGGTAAAGATGTGATCACAAGCAAACTGGTCCCAAGGTGTTAAGGGCTTTATATACCAGTAGTAACACCTTGAACTTGGCCCAGTAGCAGACTGGCAACCAATGCAGGTATCTGAGCAGGGGTGTTAAATGCTGACAGGGTTTCACTCCTGTTAACAAACATGCTACAGCATTCTGCACTAACAGAAGCTTCCAGTTCAAGCACATCCAGTTGTGGTTTCTGCTCTCCAGGAGCTTCTCCTTTAATTAGTTATGCTTAAAAAAAAAAGTCTCTTTAAATCACTCTTTGTTTCAAGAACCATCACAATCTTTTTCTTGAAAAAGTGATTTTGTTGTCAGCCTATTTATTAGATTGTATAGTAGCTGCTGCCAAGAAGAACATCAGTCTATGACAATGGAGGCCACCTATGGCTTATGATCATTAATCTTAGGAGTGGGAAAGGGAAATAGGAGTTGTGTTGAGATTAATAACGACGTTTTTCTGCAGTCACCCTACTTTGTAAGTTTCATGAGAGATGCTTCAAGGACAAAGCAGTAACAATTAGCCTGAGAAAGGTGACTGACTCTGAATAACTCATAGGCACATTTCTCACAGCTCAAGTTAGTAAATTCCCCAGGTGAAACTGAAAGCAAACGTCCCTGTAATAAAATTGCCCAGTGCTTTATACTAAAAAAACTGCTCTGTACAAAAAAAAAGGGGGGGGGGAATGGCTACAAGCAAACAACGTCAGGCTGTAAGAAATGACAGGACAACAATAAAAATAATAACTTCCACCCTTGATCAAAGCTAATTCTACCGCAAAGTTGCAAAACTCATCCCATATTTCATTTAATTTTTCATGCTGAAAGTAGAAACACTGGATGGGTATCCAAAAAAGCTGTCCCATTTGCAAAAGTACATCTGGTTATGCCACAGAACCCCCCCCCCCCTTCTCTCCATTTATCCCCAAATATGCTCTGGATGGTTGTGGGGGAAGCCCAGAACAACTGTGGGGGGAGGAAGTTCCATTGTGTAAACGGAAATCCTTGTAGGAACAGGACAACTTCACAGGATACAAACCACTGGCAACACCATGAAATCTCTACACGTTTTAAACGTCTAGCTACAACTGAATGGGAGATAATCACAGTTACATGTAAGAGGTGTTTTTGCAAAGAAATAACCTTTGAGTCCTGTAAGTTTTTATTTTATACGCTATGCATTCTACCATCTATATGAAGTCACTGGGTTATGTCATTCTGGGATTTGAAGCGAGGCCATCAGTATGCAGATGACATCCAGCTCTTATTTCTCCTTGTCATCAGAGTTAGGCAAAGCTGTGGTTTTTGCTGAACCAATGCCTGGATTTGGTTAGAGGCTGGATGAGCCAATAAACTTAAGCTGAATCCTGACAAGATGGAGGAAGTGCCCTGCCTAGTTCTGGAAAGCCCTAAATACAGCCTTCCCCAACCTGAGGTTTTGGACTACAATTCCCATCAGCCTAAGAGAGAAGGCAGGTGGTACTCAAGATTCCTTAATTACAACATGGCGTCATTATTGTTTTACATTTTTTTGTGAACCATGTAGAGAACATAGTTGTCTATAGATGCCTACTCATAAATTGAAGGCATTCTTAAGACATTCAATAAACTGTTTATGAACAGTACGATATAAGCATAAATAGAACTCTTTCAAGTGCAGGATTATATTAACTATGCAGGGAACTGACATCTATAAAGACTTTGTAAGCAGCTGGGACAAATGATTGGAACTTGAGTTGCTCTGCTAAACAAAGACTGTTACTTTCCAATTAAGATCTAATTTCAAAACCCAAAAAGCTTTTAATTTACTTTAACAGGCATAAATAACCCTTCTGAGCATATCACCTTTCTTTATTAAGGAAGCACTGTTATGCTAGATTCTAACGCTAATTTAATACTGTTTGTTGGATTGGCATAACACTACTGAACTCAGTTCAAAGAAGCCCATCTATAATTTATCTTCTCTTAAAGAAAGATCTCTAATGGGATTTGCAACGTAATACATTACTTCTCCCATCCAGAATGGAACCACACACCTTAACCCCAACCAAGACAAAGACCTTTTCGTTGACCAAATTATAATTGAGGACCCCATTTCTGCACTGCTCAGAGGTGTAGCTGTCCCAAGATGGCTCTTTCTGTCCCTCAAACTAGGGAAGAAGGTTATCTTTCCCTGGCTCCACATTTCCTAAAACTACTTTTAGATGGATTTTGATAATGTCTGTTAGTTTAAATGTGGCATCCAAGTTGTGAAAACCAATTCAAAAGAAACCCCTAACAACATACTACATTATGTCACTCAGACAAACCATACTGTTGAGGTGAAACTTTTTCCTCTAAAATTGAGAACCAAGGTGATATTCTAGCTACATTTACCGATATGTTTTTGGTGCTGGTTTCAGAACAGTCTGGATTCACCCTCCTTCAATTCGCATGGAACAAAGTGAACTCACAGTGATGCGCTCAAGTTTTCAACTACTGAATTCTAATTCTAATTCCAAGTACAAACTACTAATCATGTTCATAATAGTCAATGACATCATAACTCTAGCATCATTTTTTCAAGAGTTCTTTTCTGGCTCAGATTTTAATCCATGCTGGTGAGCATCTCACTCTACCCATCTCATTCCTGAATGTTGTCATGTCAGAATCCCAGGTACCTGGGAGCCTCACATACAATTCCCAGGGTTCCTTTGAAGGCTTCTTCTGCTTAGGATGCAGTTAATCCTTTGGATTTGGCTTGCAGGGGAAGTGGAAGAGGAAGGGAGTCTAATTCTGAACTGAGGTGTATACACCCTCAGAGCGGATCCTCAGAGTAAGCAACAAGGCTTTCATTCCAGCTTATATAAAAAGACATCATAGGGCAGGAATTGACAATATATGCCAAAACATCTGGAGGGTATCACAACTCCCATTAGCCTCAGTGAGCATAGTCAATTGTCGGGGATTATGGGAGTTGTAGCCCAAAATATATGGAGGGCACCACATGGGTTATCCTATGCCTAGAGCGATATTCCTAATTACCCAGATGCCCATCAGCAAGTGTTTTGTTCCGCCACTTTTATGAAACATTTTGAACTGTCAAACAAAATAAATTGAGATCCACTTGCTAATGTAAGAGGAAATAATTCTTCTCTATCTTGGGAATATGTGAAATAATGTGTTGATTGTTAACTCACAAAGGCAAGATCAATCTGTATTCCTAGATCAATGTTTGTGTTAGCTGCAAAACTACAATTAAAAAGGATAAAAGTTTTACCCATGTTGCATTTCAGAAATGATACCGGAGGGGGAAGAAAGGACAAATAGACTTTATCCTTCCCATGAGTAAAGATGAACTCAATTACTTACAGTAAAACTCAAAATACATCTTTATTCAGAGTACTTTAAAGACTGGAAACGCTTTCATTTAAATTGCCATTAAAAAGCTTTTCCTGCGTAGTAAGCAATTTGTAGAGCAATAGGATCAATGGGTATGGATTTAAGCAGATCTCCTTCCATTCAGGACGGTCTTTTAACAAGCGGCATCTGAAGGTTTGGAATGAAGCCTCAGATTGCAACGTCCTCATCCATCAGTCAAGATTTCCACTACTCATTGGAAACAAGTTGGAAATTGGAAATACTACCCAAACTATCACGGCATATTGCATGCAGGTATGCAGCCCAACATTACCTGTTCACAAAAGTGCTCTGACATCTCATCTGCAATGCAGGATAAGCAGATTCATACTTTTAAAGCAGCACAGAAGAGTGAAGTTTGGTGGGTACAATTCCTTATGCAACAATAAGAGAAGCTGCACATGCTGATATTATCTGTATCCTCCATTTTATCTGGGCACCCCAGGCCTCAAGATGTTTGAAAAGAAAACCATGTTCAACAACAATTCATGAAGTGACCAGTCCTTCCTTACTTTCAATTTGGGCTGCAAGCCTCCAGGGGTTTTTACTGGTATTTGTTTTAAAACAATGGTCTTATTCGTACATAAGGGCAAGGAATGGTCCAAAACAAACCCGTGGCTCAACTGCATCCCTCTCTCCTTCCTGCGCTGCACTGGGAAGAAGCAAACCAGTCATCTTCTTTTGCATTATGTGCAGATGAGTGTTTATGCTTTGCTAGTCTCTAAACAAACCATCAATGGAAGCCAAAGTGTCTTGTTTGCTTTATTGCTTGTGGTTTGAAGGAAACAAATCGCAAATGCCATTTGCCAAACCAGCACTCTGGTTCCTTTCCTACTGGCCTGGCAGTTGGCGCAGGGAGGAGAGGGGCGGGCACCAAGGAACAGCATGCATCAGTAAACTGCATGCTTAGAGTAAACCATCCATTTATGACTTACCATGGTTTATGCCTTATTGTTATGTGTGAACCAGTTCACTGGCACAGACATGGAAGTCGTAGCACTGCTTGAAGAAATATGAATAGGAAAACTACATTTACAGGTCTTGTCTATGAACACAGGTCTTCCCCAGAAAAAGGAACAGGCAACAGCAAGAAAAGAGTAGGCTAAGAAGCACTTAGATGCCGGAATTGGGGAAGAAGAGAAAGAAAAAAAAACCACCAACCAATAAATTTTCTTCTAGAGAAAACTTATTTCTTGTTCCTGGCCTAGCAAAACACTCAGCACACACTAAGAGGCAAAGCCTTCTGTATTTTTCACCAAGGCCAACAAGAGAAGATAACATCCCAACTGTTCCCAAATGGATGGAAGTAGCACTACGCTGAAAGTACTCACAATCTTTTTTCTTTTTTTGCACACATTGTCAGCATTGCTGAAAAGCATGCCTTCCTCTAGTGACTTGCATTATTTTAGATTGCCCTCAGTTTCACTTGCCCCCCTCAGTGATGGCTAAATCTAATTGGCCGCACAGCATTATTAGAGTGCATAATCTCCAATGGATAGGATCATCCATAGGACTAATTAAGGCTGATTGGAGCAGCAGTAACAGCTTGGGAAAAAATTCTCTGAAGAAGTAGCTGAACTGGAGATATGATAGGCCAAGCAGGATTGAGAGGGGGGAAAGAGGTGAATTTTGGCAGAGAAAAACGTTTCTCACTATAACAATTAATTTCTACTTGAAAACTACCATATTTGGCAGAACTCCAGAGAGCAAGCCTGAGCATACAGGGCAGCATCCTAAACCTGCATTCATAATAACTATTACTAGAATTTGAGCCATATCTCAAAGGTAGAGCAACTGCTTTGCATGCAGAAGGTGAAGGTTCAAACACTAGCATTCTTCAGGTAGGACAGGGGAAGAACCACGTCTGAAATCTTTGTGAGCCACTTGCAGTCAATGTAGACAACGTAGGAGACATACACCAGTATAAGGCAGCTTCCTATGTAAAACCAGACCACTTGTTTGAGGGGGGCAACCAATAATTATAAGTTAGCTAAAAATAAATTAGCAGATGCCTATTACTTAAGGCTATAGGTAACCATTTCACTCTAAAAGGTACAGTTGAAACACCAACAGAAAACAATTTAATAATAATAATAATAATAATAATAATAATAATACTTTTATTATTTGTATTTATGCCCCAGCCACTCTGGGCAGCTCCCAACAGAATATTAACTTCCTAAAGAACAGAGCAAGGCACAGCTCTTCTGAAATACGAATATTTTCAGTCATCTTAAGGGTGATGCTCATTAGCAAGATTGCAGAACCACTGAACATGCCAATTTTGAATCCCAGTAGACCATTTATTTGGAAAGATACTAGGAAAAAGAACCCTCAATATATTCTCCCTTAAAAATTGTGATCTGAATCTCTTATTTTCCCCCATAAGGGCAATCAGGAACTTGGTTAGTACATTTTTTTTAATGGAAAAAAGATTTTCATTTAAAAAAAGTTTGCACATTTAATACTCACAAAGTGTCACACCAGTAAGGATAGCATGATCCAAGAATGGTGTGGGAAGATAATTGTGAAGAAATTTCTCTTACAAACTGCCAATTAAATTCAGTTCTGACTCATCCTCAACCTTGTCAAGATTACCACATCTGTACCTGATAAAATTCTGTGTAAGGGGCAAAGATTATTTTAATCTCATTTCTACTCCTGCATAAACAAATATTCCAGTCTACATTGTTAAATGTAGTAAGAAAGGAGCTATACTAAGTTCACTATACAACCCAGACCTTTCAGAGGGTTTCCCATACGCATCTGGTTTACCACTGTGAGAACAGAATGCTAGATCAGATGGGCCTTTGGTTTGATCTAGCAGGTCTCTGATATTCTTATATTTTCACAATATGGCCCTTAATCTATGCTATTCCTTAGAATACACTGTCATGCAACTTTCCTTTAAATAGAAGTTCACAACTGCCCAGACAATTCCTGGAACCTATCATTTTGTATCTGTTTAACTGGCATTAAGAGCAATTGAACTGGTCTCAACCACACAGTTTCAGCACCTGTAATCTTGGCCTGCCAAAATAAATGTACTGAATTCTGAACTGGAACAGCTGGAGGTGTAATCTATGATGAAATATCACTCTAGGGTATAAATATGATGAGCACAGGGCTCATCACAAGGGCTGAAAATGCATAGCTTTTACCTAAAGAAACATATGAATGATTTACAATACCAAACAGGAAAGCTCAATTAAACAGAACCGTGCGAACTTGTCTCTGTCCCTACATAAACTTAAGGAGGAAAACAGTGTTAATAATGGGGAGTAGGGGACTAGTATTCAAAGGCCTGGCTGGCTTGTCTCTTTAAGCCACATTTAAGCTTAACAGTAGTTAAAAGGAGAACATGGTTTGGCTTAGCATTACAGCTGAACTCAGGTTCATGGTTTGTTGCTCAAAAAACAACACAAACCGCCCCCGTCCCCCCCACAATTGGCAATGCATGCAAAATCTTCTGCAAAACACTTTGCAGGACCCAATGATCAGAATAGCCCCTTGCAAAGCGAGGCCAAACCGTCAGCTAACTTGGATCTTGCAAAGTGATTTTGGGCATTTCAAGACCCAAATATCAGTTCATTGTCGGTGCTTTGAATGTTGGTTGGATTTGTGACATAAAGTGATTTGACAGGTGGACGGACACACCCAACAGTCGAATCTGGTTTACTGGGGATGCTCCACTGTTTATATCTAGCTCCCCATCCCTGCCACAGCAGGTAAAGCCAAACAGTTGTCTCAGTTGCTTTCTTCTACCCAGATGAAAGAACAAAAACATCAACAACAAACCAACCACCACCCAGCCACAAAATCCAATCGTATTTGAGAATAATTTGTTCAAATTATACATTTGTGTTTAATCTACTCTCAGTGCTTTATGGAAGAGTGATGCCAATTCTGTACACGCATACACATATTCAAAGATTTTCTGAGCGTTCAAATAACAGACATCAACATAAAACAGAATCACAGTACATCTTTTAATCTTTACTAATATATGCCATGCTAGCAATGATGGGCTTAATTGTGCTAATCAGAAATACTATGTCTCAATAATACTGTGTGTTCTAGCAACATGAGTATATTGTTAGTCCTATTAGAGATACCTAGTTTAATGTACTGAAAACAGCCTAGCCATAAAAATGTTGACATTGCACATCAGTGATGACTTTAAAGCTTCAGTCAAAAAGACAGAACTATTGGTTCCTTTTTAAAAACAAATCTCAAAGAACTGATGTTGAATTCTTCAAACGTTTGCATAGTTTTAACACTGGAACTTGAGGCAAGTACAGAAATGATTTTAGATTCTACAAACATTTTCCACCTAAAATTCCCATTAGCTTTTCCTCCCACTGAAACACTTTAATTACACGGGTATTTGAATTCAATTACTGTCATCTCACTGAATGTAGGAACACTGTATACTTATTAAAGTTACACACCCATGTCCTTTTTACAAAAACACAAGATGGGTCACAAAAGTGCATGTACACAGTATGCTTGTATTAAGGAACAATGGTGGCACCTTTGATAATCTCTCTTGCCCATCTGTCTGCAGTGGAATCATAAGATGGGTGGCTGCAGTCTCTCCATCCCTGACCTAGTCCAGCACCCCATTCTCACAGTACCCAACCAGGTGTTTCCAGACAAGCTCACAAATAGACATGGAGGCAAGGCCCTCTCCCCACTGTCTCCTTTCTCCCCTCCAGCAAGGAGCAGTCAATGGCGTGTGGCATCATGAAGGTTCTTTTCAGCCATCATGGCTGAGAGCCACTGACAAGTGGAACTTGCATGAAAATGTTGCTATGGATTCTCATTCTAACGTAATTTCACCTATGCAAGGATTCAGCCAGTAAGCCTTCTCCTAAGAGCTGAAGAAGGAACTGTGGGGCGCAGAGAAAGATGGGCAGCCTAATTTCCCTGGGTGGGCAATTGACTCTAATTGGGGAGGGGGATAGTGAGAATTTCAGGTGGAGGGCAACAGAAGGACGTTAATAACCGAAAAAAGAGGGGATGGTACCCATACTGTTACGTTAGCGCAATGACTTTTCAGCTACACCATGTAACTTCCTGACCTCCTTCTCTCCCTGCAGGCCTTATGTCTCTGCCCCATCTACTCCAGAGAGTTGGGAAAGCTCCTAGAGCAGATTTAGGGGTGTCACAGGAAGAGTGAGGAAGTTACACTGCACAGCTTAAAAGCTGCTGCAGCAGCCTAACTGTTCAGTTGGATACTGCCCTGTGTCAGGAAGGGAACAGAAGGAAGGAGCAGTCCAAGCAGCTGGGGAAGGTGGAAACGGAAAGTAGACTCAGGGTCCCTCTGGCACTGGCACTGTTGAAATTCCAAGTAAATGCTTCAAATTCAGTACCTGTTCTCAAGGAGTCTCACCAGATTCCCTTTTAAGTCACTATAATTAGCTAGGGACACTTGAGATTAAACTCTTAGGATAGTACAGCATGACTCATAGCAAACACCAGCTACTGTTATTAACACCACAGAATCACTAAGTATGGACTTTAGGGTGTCTGCCCAGGTGGCACATTCATTTTCACAGGGTACTGTCACCATCAGCATGAGATTAAAATGTCCTGTCAATTAATGGGCTCCATCCTGTAACTATACTTGTAAGGGTGCAAAATCAACCAAAAGGTAAATTCAAATCAATTGTAACCAACAGCAACTCTTGTCAGCCTTTTACAGCAGTTGATTAGAATCTGTAAGAAAGGATCACTTCTCTTTACTCACCTGAACTGTTTGGTAAGCTGAAGGATCAAATCCTTTCACTGTGACCTCTCGGAAAACTCTTGGCTCCAGTTCTTCTTTGGTCAGATCACAGTGGTAGATAATACCTGAAAACGTGATTCAAGTTGGTCACTCACTGATTTAGTGCCTCTTCAATGAACAGAATTCACAAGAGTCTGTAGCTATTATTGGTATACCAACGAACAGGCTGTATAAGCAATCAAGCATCACCCTACAATACTCACGTGTGTGTGTTTGTGTGCATGTGTGTGCACACACGCACACACACACACACACATATGAAGCTTTGAAAATACAATTGAATAATAATTTATCAATGCTTAACTTTTTAGCTGATGCAAAGTCTTTCCCCGTGGACCTAGTTGATGAATTCTGCTAGAAATCTTGCATTTCAAAAAGTAGCTCAAATTTTCCTTTCTTTCTTTATAATTAAATGGTAGTTGAAACACTCGTCTCCCCTCTAGAAAGCCCCAAGGCGTTCTGACTTTTGCATAAGATGCACTTAGGAATCAACACTTTGTATCCTCACCATCAAGTAATATCACCTTTAATCTTCCTTGGCCTCATATAACGAAAGGCTTTGAAATGGGATGCTATGTTCTTAATGACATACCCTGCAAAAAGTGAGTAGAGCACACCTTTGAAATTTCCTGATATGCCATTAAATGTACACTCAGTTGTGACCTTTCATCTTGCTGTAGAATTCTCAGGTGACTGATCTTTCCCTGCTCAGCCCTCCAAACTAAGTCAACATTTTCCTATTTCCTACAACATAGTGAAGCATTAGCTATGGTTTAATGTGGTCTGTGAACACAGCTGGTATCTACTCTTTGTGTTTAATTGCCCGAACAGTGATATGTCACATAGTGAATAAGCTGCCTTTTTATTTTTATTTTGTTCTGAACACAAAACTGGGCAGAGTGTATTGTGCTACAAGTATGACAGAACTGCTCATCAAAATAGTGTCTGACACACAGTCAGCTCCGATTCAGCAGGCTTTTCAATTGCCAAAGTTTAACAGTAAGTTCAAAGCAATGTACGGGGATCCAGCAAAGACACAGATTGTTAGGGATCAAAAATGCCTTGCTACATTTTTGCATACTTTGGGGGGGAGGGATTATGCACTGCAAATGTAATCCTGGGCTCCTATTCTTCCTTTTTTAGTAATTTCTAAACTTGCTGTACATGGACATTTCTCCTTGAAATAAATTCCATTTGCTCACAAGGCTCTCACAGTCGAATGTACTTAATACTTGTCTGCATAAAGCGAGCTTTACATGAAGAAAGAATGATAAAAAATACTCTTTTAAAGTAAGGCCAATTTTGTAATTGCTTTCCTTATTAATGGCCCTTCCTTAAATCACAAACAAATGAAGAGTAAACTAACCATTTCAACAAGGGCGTTCTACCATTTACAATGGTTAGAGGGTTGGACTGTGGTCTGAGAGACCAGGGTTTGAATCCCCGCTCAGCCATGAAGCCCACTGGGTGGTTTTGGGCCAGTCACTATCTCTTAGTCTAAGCTACCTCACAGGATTGTTGTGAGGATGAAATGGGGAGGAAGAGAACCATGTACACTACCTTGAGATCCTTGGAATATAAAGGGGGTAAATAAAAATAAATAAATGAATTTAGATTCCTAACCCACATTTCCTGAGGGGCCTGAGGAGGGTATCCCTACAAGCAATATGCCATCCACCCCAGACCTACTTCATCTAGCTTCTCCAGTCTGTAGCTTCGCAAACTGCCCTGGAAACATGATGGATGGGTGGCATAAAAAAATACTTCCATTCTCATACAACTGGTTTCCCCTTAGCAGAGCTGAGCTTAATAGGTCAACAGCAGACGTTTTTGGCACAGACACAAGTGATGGGCATTCCTGCTTAGAACATGTTGCGTCACTCTGCATTTGTCCTCTTTTTTATTGTATGCTGGGCTTGTATTTAGTCATCTGCCCAGCTGAGGAGGGAAGGGTCACAGAAAGTGGGAAAGAAGAGAACAACTAACTTAGGACATTACTAGGTGCAGCATACTCAATGGCTGTTTCAGTTTCCATCTTGGAGAGGAAAGAATGGGAGTGCTGATAGTTGGGAGGGATAGACAGCCAATAATGAATTATTATGTGCAATCAGTTGTGTTGTTAAGTCCTAGATCACCTATCCACCTCCCCCTGCACCTTTCCCCCTTTAACATAACAATATAACCTACTTTTTACTTTCTTTATAGGGTGTGCTGCAAGGTATGATCCCAGGGTAGACCCCAACCACTTTCTCCCAAGGGAATGTGGCCCTAGACCTGAAATGGGCACCCACCTTTGTCTAAAAGACCATAATTAAGGAAAACTGGCTTTCAACTAATATCTTGTTGCTAATACAGTTCCTTTCTTGCAGTTACATTTCTCACTGCTGCAGTGATTTTCACACAGCCTCATTTGTGTGTTGATGTATTTTGATTTTACGATGCTTCCTTAACTCTGAGGATTTTGCTAGCATCTGTCTGGCTTTCTTGGGGGGGGAGGGAGGGCTGAGTATCAAGGGGTGATAAGGAACAAGAGCTCTTCACAGTTAACAAGAGCTGCTGGTAGTCAGCATCTTGCAAGACACCAGGCTGGAACCAGAATGTCAGAGCCCCGGCTCTGCAAACGTTCAAAGCAGTTTACTAACAAATGTTCAAAAATACAACGTTGGCAGCACAAGCCATCATTCTATAAAACAACATAAGACACCGTAACACTTCTGCAAGTGTTGAAACACACGGCTACAAGAAGTGCAAAGCAGAAACTGAGTGCAAGAAAGAAGATGATTAAATGTTGCTGGCACAACTGCAGTCAGCTAAGAGCAGCTTCCTGACTTCTTTCCTCTCTTTTCCTTCCCACCCCCTATCTGAAGGAGACCAGAAATGGAACCACAACTTGAGGCTATCAAGAGGAAACAAATTTGTTGTCCAACCAATTCAGGAGAATGAAGAAGAATGCAATTTTCAAGCTTGTCTGCTCAGATGCCCTTGGCACAAGAACTAATCTGTAAATTACAGTGTTAAAAGAACAAAGTCCATGCACTGATCCTACTACTGGGCTTTGAAAACACAAAGTAAGCTTTCTTGCTAAAAAGCCATGGTCCTTTAAAATCTATGCTGATAAAGCCACATGGGAACAGACTGCATGCTGGACTAGATGGGTCACTGGGGCTTTTCTTATGTCGACATCTTCCAGCTTATTAATGTGGCCACTGCCACGATTGTTTACAAAAGCCTAGTCCAAGGTATTATGGCTACCTATGAAGTGAATACTGGAGAAAGAGCCCCTTTATCCATTTATGTAGCATCTTTTGTATAGGCAGTAGTTTCACAATAACTGCCCTCAGAGCTGTTTGGAAACAGCCACTTAATTCTTTACAAATGGACAACCATTTATATAGTGAGCAGTGTAGTGTTATACAACCTTATCTGAAATGTACTCCTTCGAGCTGCTCGTCTGAATGGTGGGAAACTGCTTGTTTAAATTGTTCTATGTGCACACACAAAGGTCTCTCTGCATATAGAAAGTATAACAGCAGGAGGAAATATTGAACCCTTCTCCATGGCATGCTATGTGCAGAGAGGCTTGTATTTTTTAGCCGGGGAGCCATTTGAACTTGGAATATCTCACCCACAGGAAGAAACAGTATTGTCTAAAAATCAAAACTTCATCTTATCATTTGACTGACTTTATAAACAAGCCATACCACTCTGTCCAATGACCACATCACTTCCTTACATCAAAATACCTCCTTCTTCCCAAAATGTAAATAGATGGTATATGACCCCAGTCAAACTTGCAAAAATTTACCAC
This sequence comes from Podarcis pityusensis, assembly GCF_964106645.2. Taxonomy (NCBI): domain Eukaryota; kingdom Metazoa; phylum Chordata; class Lepidosauria; order Squamata; family Lacertidae; genus Podarcis; species Podarcis pityusensis. The sequence continues at coordinate 49,145,699 of NC_138026.1, forward strand.
CTGACTGACAATAAGTGTTGGAAATGTAAAGAGTGTGAAGGAACATTCTTCCACCTCTGGTGGACTTGCCCTAAAGTGAAGGCGTTCTGGGAAATGATTTATAATGAACTGAAAAAGGTATTTAAATATACCTTCACTAAGAAACCAGAGGCCTTTCTTTTGGGTATTGTCGGCCAAGGGGTGGTAAAGAAGGACCAGACATTTTTTATGTACGCAACAACAGCAGCAAGGATACTACTCGCAAAGCATTGGAAAGCTCAAGATCTACCCACACTGGAAGAATGGCAGATGCAACTGATAGAATACATGGAACTGGCTGAGATGACCGGCAGAATTCGTGACCTGGGAGAAGAGAGGACTGAGGAGGATTGGAAGAAATTTAAGAATTATTTACAAAAATATTGCAATTTGAGTGAATGCTAAATAGGATGCTAGATCAAAATAACTGAGCACCACTAATTTAGATGATTTTAAGAAAATAAGTGAGATTGAGAAAATACAACTCTTTTTGAGAACTAGAAGATTATGAAACATAGAAGGGATATAAGAATGTAAATAAGATAATAAATTGCTGACAAAATGTTATAACGATGAAAGTGGGAGCGGGAGATGTGAGGAAGTCCAAAGAAAATGTGAAATTATGTTAAGATATATGTTACATTGTTTATTATGTTTATTTCTATTGTAAAACCCAATAAATTTCTATAAAAAAAAACAAAAAAACACAAAATGTAAATAAGCAGGTTTTAGAATCGGTTAAGTTCCCTCACTACCTTTTGCTTTTCTCTATATTGAAAACTAATATGGTAAACTAATTACAGGATTTAAAAAGAAGCATTAACTAATCACCATGAATAAAGCTTTTCAGCAAGCTATGAAAAATAAAGATTGCACAAGGCACTAATTGGCAAACTGTTTATGAAGATGGTAACTGGTCCCCAATAAACACCGAGCACAAATCATTGGTGGTTTAGACTTTATAGACAGTCATCCTTGATGCAACACTCAAGAGGCACACAAACTGTTTCCATTGTTATCGTTCTATTGTCAAAATTGTTATTTTACAAAAGCCAGATTTCCATATGGTCGAATAAGAATCTTACAGTTGAATATGGGATTGATTTAATCTGCACAATAGGCTGAATGAGAGCACCACTTAAGTACAGGTCCTTTCAACATATCATTCAGTATATATATATCTCAATATATCATTCAGTAAAAAGCAGGGTTATTTGCCACACAGACATGATTCAATTCTGCAAGATCTTTGGGTATTGCAAACACTCCATACTCTGCATGTACACAGTGACAACCTGCTGCCATGCTCCACCAAGCATGTGATACAAGTTGTTCCAAAATAAGAGACTTGTGAAATAGGTTCTTGCAAAAAGAATTTCCCTAGACTTGACTAACATTTGTGTATGGGAAGTGTCATGTGTGAAGCTGCCCAGAACATAACGCAAAGGCAAAACAGACTTACCAGGTGATAAGAAGGAAGTAAACTGATAAAATATTTCACTGTCTTTCTTTTGGCCACTATATCCCACAATGCTGCCAACGTCCAGTGGGAGTGTCTTGAGATGAGCTCCAGTGGTAAGGTCATGAAGCTGCAGGACGTTCTTCACATCATGGAGGTAACACAAGACTAGGAAGTTGGATCTGACACAAGCTGCCCATTCTGTCCACAGGAAGGGAAAGAGTCCATTTCAGAATAAGCAGTAAACATCACCAAAACAGAATACACCTAAAGTCACTTTGTTTAAAAATGCACAACAGTTATATAGATTTCCTTAGCTCTTAAATCCAAGGGCCAAACACTTTAAACCTCATGCACAAGATCATTTGTTTTAATCTGATTACAGATTAAGGACCGAACTGAACAGCATCACAATGCAGGGGGAGGGGTTTAACCCCCCCCCAAGCCATGATTCCCCAGCCCCCCCCAAAAAAACCCCTGCACATTTCTGATGCTTAGGTCACACCCAAACTTTCTGCTGCTTCCATCCAAAGAATCCTGGGGACGGTGGGAATTGTTGTTAAGGGTGCTGGGAACTGTAGCTCTGTTAAAGGTGAACTACAGTTCCCAGAATTCTTCTGGGGCAAGCTATGATAGTTGTAGTAGTATAAATGTGCTTTAATGTAGGGTCTGGCTGTGACTTTAGAGCAAAGGTTCCAGCAGGTGCCAAAGCTTTGTAGCTACACTGGGGAGGGGCTGTAGCTGAGGAAGGAAGGAATAAGCTTCCCTTCCTTGCGCATCATGATCCTGGTAACTGTGGGGGTGGGGGGAGCATGCCTGTATTTAAGAAGAAAAAGAGAAAGCTGTCTACTGTGCATTAAGTGTAGCATGTAGCTTGGCCCTAAGCAAAAACACAAGTTCAATTAGATTCTGAAAGCTTTCCAGACCCGTAAATGTAGTTGTTTTACGTACTGTAAGCAAGAACATGAAATGTTGGCTTGTAAGCAAGCATATGGCAGACTGTCTGTATGTATCCTACATTGTTATTAATGAAACTTTCAGATAACCCATCTGGGTCCGGCAAAGTTAACAACTTGTGGGAATACTCAGCATGTAGAAAGAGCCTACATCTGTTCTCTCATAAAACAACTGAAGCAAAGATGCATTGTGATCTGCATTACTGATATCACAGAGGGATTACGTAACACATACCTAGCACTCTTGGTGCACCCCTTACTCATGGCAGAGAGTAAAGGAGTGCAAGGTAAGTCAAAATATTTTCCCCACAACCCTTAACCACAGCTGGCCTCTTACATCAATAGGGATTTACACTAACCAGGGTTCACTCTTAAAGAGGATTTATTGACATTAAGCAATGTTAACGTCAGTGCACTTCACATGGCTAACCATGGCTATGGATAGTGAGGGCACCACATCTCTCAGACAGGAAGCACACACTGTCACAGCCCAAATCTGACCCCTTCAGGATTTGGTAGCAATAATTCTCCAGTGAACCTTAACAACCTTAATTCTTTTTAAATTTATATACTATCCATTCAACATCAAGACTCTGTAGGCAGCTAAATCAGATTATTAATTTAGGAATGTTAGATTGAAGGGAGACAGACAGAGACCACCGAAAAACATAACCACATCTTATTTACTCAAAGACTGCTACTGCTGAAGCAAGTTATCCCATTTTCTTTTCAACCAATTCCATAAATAACTTATCATACAAAACATTTTGCAGTAATTTCTGGCTTAGTTCAACTAGCGTTCTTTGCCCACCAGACCAACCAAAAGAAAAAGAAAAAAGAATTACAAAACAAAAACACAGGTTGTTTTATAATGACAAAATGGGGGAGAAAGGAAAGGAAATAATTGCTTCTTTTTATAGTACTGTAAGCTCTAAACACAGGACATCACTGCAGCGACTGTGCCCATATCTCTCCTTACTTACAGCAGGAGAACCTGCCTAATGGCAATTTTATTTATCGCAGGGAGACAGACAAATAACTAAGTTGGCTTGGCACAGGATGCAGTACAAGAACAAGGGGTTGTCTGAATTCGGGGACTCTTCATTTTCAGAGAGTTCCAGTTTCATGGGCATGGAAATCCTGAATGGCAAGTGGAAGGATACAGATACACCTGCCAAAAATATGTGCTTTAATCTCTAGCCACAAATTGTATTGATAAAAGCGATTCGCAAATAAAAATTATGCTGCAGAACAAGAAAACACTGCCTATTCAGGCAGAACCTTCTCTAACAGCTTCTGTTAGTATTAAGGTGTTTAGATAAAAAAGCAAGGTTGAAAAATATCTGAAAATAATGCCAATCATCTTTTTTTAAAAAAGCTCTCTAAAAGGAACAAATATTCTGACCTTCATGAATTTTAGATATCCTGGAGCTGCCTTTCAAAATCTATGGTTCCCCCCGCTTCTCAATTCACAGAATTGCATTCTAAATTTATCTCAACTCTGTGTGAAACCTCTCCTTATAACCCAACTCTTGTTTTGTGCTTTGGGGTAGGAAAAAAATAACAATGTGTCAGGTGAAAGAGAAAACTGGGATATCTTTTTGCCATTTCTACACTTTCATCAATGAGAGCAGTTTTTGCCTAAACATTATGCTGTTCAGCAGCAGTAGCTACTGCAAAGCATAACAACAGTGTATTGTTATCTAAGCAATACTATTTGGGGGGGGGGGGAGGATTGGGGAGGTAATACTTCTGTGTTGATGCTGATGGCAGCCCAGCCTACAGAAAACAGGAGATGGTGATGCAAAGCTAGATTTCTCAAGTTGCTGTTAAAGGAATCAAGACCACTACAAGACTGACGGTATACCTGCCCCATTGGAACATGGCAATGGACACTTAATAGAAAACTCTCACCAAGGGTTGGTTCACAGAAGGCGTATCCTTTACATGCAAACACTTCCCCAAATCCTCAGGTATGAGGACAATATCTTGTGTCAGCCAGGCAGTCACTGCTGTAGTCAGCAGAACTCCCCACAATGAAAAGACCTGGAGAAGTGCCCTCCATGATTAGTGCAAAGACTATATGGATCAGTGGCAAAGCATTTGGCTTACATGAAGGACGTTCCAATTCCTCGCACTCCTAGCTTAAATGATCAGGGAGCAGGAGAGGGGAAAGACCTCTCCTGGAGATCATGGAGAGACAGAGTGGACAATACTGGGACAGATGGGAGAAATGGCCTGACCTGGCTTACAGCCACTTTCTATGAACTGATGTTGCTGGCTGTAGCTGCAACTTTCCAGTTCACATGCAGTGTGTGCCCACGTGAGCATACCAAAGACTGATCCAGTAGGGAGCAAAACATCTTAGTGTGAATCAGTCTTAAAACCCATTTTTAGCAAAGACCAAAACTTCATTCCTAAACATACTAAGGAGTAAGTCCCAACAATGGATACGGTGGATTTGTCTGAGCTACACAGCTACAACTACTAATGAAAGACATCAGTTCCACTGTTTTAAATGGGATTTGGCCACTACTAACTTTGGCTTGGTTAGGGGCCTACGTCTGCCATCAGTTGGCTCTGTTTCTGAGTACACATGTTTGGGATTGGATTGCAGATCAGTAGGCCTTCCATTTGTATGTACTTTGCATTTATTTTGCCTGAGATGTGGGAAAGGTTTCACAATATAAAACACCCAAGGCACTTCAAAATAGTGGCATGGGAGTAGTTTTCATGTTTTTCATTTATTTTTATTTTTATTATTTTATTTATATCCTGCCCTTCTGGCTGGGTTTCCCCAGCCACTCTGGGCGGCTTCCAACAGAATATTAAAATACAATAACCTATTAAACATTAAAAGCTTCCCTAAACCTTCAGATGTCTCCTAAAAGTGCTAAACCAGAAAAAGAAGCCTTAGTCTGTGTGCTTAAATAAACATAGAAAAGGGCTAAAGAGGAATGTTTACAACCATTGTGCTATCTAGAATTTGAGAGCAGTGGTGTCAAGTGCTGATTAAGCCACAGCAATGAATCACTTCATGCTACGTAACCATTTAACCTTTGAATTCTTACACATCTTGTTTTTGCAGAAAGCACTTCATTAATATGTCATCTTTATCAGGTAAAATCAAAAATTAACTTGACTGCAAAGCCTTCAGAGTGATAAATTATTAACTGCCTTCTGATACAATTATTTCTTTCCAAGGCAAATCTGGGAAGAGACTAAAGCAATGTGACACAACGGCAGCTTGGCCTGTTAGCATCAGGACAAGTTGCTCTTTAGGAATAAAGCGCTGTCACACAATTTGAGTATTATAATTTCTGCAGTTCTGGTATACAGGAATCTAGCAATTGGGTGGGAGAAGATTTCCCCCCACAGTGCCTAAAAGAGAATTAGCTGGTTGTGCGGTGCTGTAAGGACACCTTCCCAATACCAGCATTGCTGCTGCTTACCTGGATGGGATTATGAAGGCACACAGGACTGGCTCTCTTGGTGCACCCAGATCACTTCAGCCTCGCCACTGCCCCATCTTTGCACCATCCAGATAAGCCATACTCTGAGCACACTGATTTCTATGGGCCTACCCTGAGTATTACTTAGTCAGATACAACTTAAAACAACTATTCAGTTTCACTGTGCGCTACTTGTTTGTGGTTCATATGCCATGGTTGAAGAACTGCTGTTAAAAGACAACCTGCAATTCCATCTCACAACATTTCTTAAACTTAAGAGATTGTTGGTTCAAGGTGAAAGTCCTTCTGGGTTATTACAAAAAATAGTAGTGGCGTCTCTCCTTTGTAACTTAATATTCTTACCCAGAACGTCTCTTCCGTGTTCAGGAACCAGCACTTTCCACTTGGATTCCTCAGGGTCACTAAAATCAATGTTAATTAGTCGATAATTTGGAGCATGACGGTTTGTCTTGAAGGTGAACACAGTTCCCTCATTGGTGACATATTCATATTCTGCATCAAAGTTGTCTATCAGTTTCACCCAGTGCAGAAGACCTACATTAAGAGAAAAAGGAAAGCACTTACAACTGTAAAACCAAGTATACGTGATGAGGGTATTTAATAGCAATGGGCTGCATTCAACTAACTTTAACTCGGAGTAGGGCATTAAGTTAATGACCATGAGTAACTTGGTTGACTATCCCTCAGTGTTCTTCTGACCCCACAAGATTCTTTTTCCTGCAAGCATCATAGCTTGTTGGGTCTAAAGAAAGGAGGACTTGCATTATGGATGTCCTGTTCATTCTAATATTTAACCACACATTCAATCACACATCCAGACCTGATGTCTTGCAAAATCCTCAGTCATCATCATCATCTATCCCCACCTTTCCTCACAAGAGTCCAGGGCAATTGAAAAAGTAACAAAGTAAAATGTTATTTTGACAGCAACAGGACGATACAGAAAACCTTACAAGGATTAGAATTATGTTATAGAAATTAATTATGTTAATGCTCTTTTGCTCCAGAAACAATAATTGTGTTCCTTTTCAGAAGCATATGTGTCCATAATCATGTATGGCACAGAAATGTCAAGTATAACTCAACATCTCCTTGCACTCCTTTGCAACTTAATAAAAAGGAACATACTAATTAGTCCTGACACATGCAAATATGCTGAAGTAATAATTAATCTTATTCTGTCTATCAGCATTTCTGAAATCTTATCATACTGTGCATGACAGCAAAGAGCTTTGTTGCCTAACGCTGCTTGGAATGGAGAGAGAGCCGCATTCAATCTGTCAAACCATGTTGACACGAGTAGCAACTAGCCTTGGGCTTGTGTGCTACCTCCTACTTGTCCCCAAACAGGAGAGATCAGAAGCTTCTGTTTCCACTTAGTGCCAAACCACTATCTGCTGTTGCCTCTGAATACAGCAGACTATAGTTGGTTCAGATCTTAACTCGCCTGCAAGCCAGGTTCCCAAACAAAAATCAAGTATACTGAATCATAGGAGTCAACCACTGCTCACTGAAGGATTGGCAGTGCAGGTTAAGTCCCCTCCAGGGACCAAAGATTTTATTCATCAGAGAACTTGACCGAAGTTGTTGCCCTACTTTTGTAAACCAAGGATTGGCCTGTGAAACAGAGGCGGCACTTTTTGAATAGCTGTACACCCCCCCACCATCACCAGTGGGTGATGCCTCACACAACTGTTAAGATAGTTCTCAATTCTCAGATGAAAAGGTTTTCAAAATCAAAAGCTATATAAGGAATTTTCAGATGCCCCAACGTACCCCACGCAGGACACGCTTTCTCCTTCTGCAGGCCTTCCACACCCATGCCACTGCTAAGCAAAAGGAGCAACAGGAAGCTGGAGGGTGAGGAGAGTGAGTGAGCACACGGGGCTCAGCTTCTCAGAAAAGTTAACCAGACAGATTGCTCTGCCTGATAGCAAAAATTGTTCCCCGGGTAGTTTAACACAGAAAGTTGCCAAGGTACTGTATCTCCCTACAGAAGACAGAAAACAAAGAGGCTGGTGTGTTGAAAAGAATTCCTGCAGCAGAATCTGTCACTGGAAGTAATGTAAGTGTGTGTGTGTGTGTGTGTGTGTGTGTGTGTGTGTGTGATGGGTCACACATCATGCAGAGTGAGAAGGTGTTTGAAAAGATGCTGCAGATTGTCTAGCAGTCTGTACTCTGGCACTGAGCTACTGCCAGAAGCCTGCAATGAAAGGCAGATAACACAGAGGATGAATGAAGAAAGCTGAACAGAACACACTGCAGAGAGGAGAGTGAGGAAGATTTACACCTCTTCTTCTCAGGCCAGTAAGAAAGAGAACATGCTGTTAAAAACAAGTTCAGCAGCATCGGATGCTTCCTTATTCTGAGTCAGACACAGGGTACAGGGCACTTTGCTTGGCATCAGCTCTTCAAGGGCAGATGCTACTTGATTCTTCTTAGCCCATGACCCCAGAGACTGAACCTGGGCTGCTGTGCTTGTGAAACAGCTTTGCTCTACACTGAGCTGCAGCCTTCTGAAGCAGACAAAAAAACAACAACCCAGATGGCAGCAGCCATTACAGAAGTATTGGAGATTCACTTTTGTTTCAGGTCCAGGGCATCCCATGAAAGGCACGGATTTAGACTTCCCATATTTTCAAGATGCGGAGTTAAACTTCACTCTTTTGCGATTCAGAGTTAAGAAATTTGACTGATGGTTGTTCCTCCTTTGGCTAGGTGTTTTAACATCCAGGATACGACGGCTGTTTGGGGGTGGGGGGGTTACAACTAAATTTCACGCTGCTTTAGCAGACAGTGAGTTAAAAGGTAATAGCCCACAGCCTAATCTCAGGAGTCAAATCCATTTTCTACCAGAGACAGAATGAGTCAACTTCGCAGATCCCAGGCACATCAAGGATCAGTGAACAGACAAGACACAGCTGCCTCCTCTATGGCAGAACTAATAAAATGTCACACTTGCCTGGAGCCTTTAATGGTGGACACCCTTCCCTTCCCTTCCCTTCCCTTCCCTTCCCACAATTTAAAAGGCAAAAGAGCCAAGACAGCTTTGCAAAGCAGATGAGGCATGGCAGACACAAAGACTCCCAGACTGAAAGGTGCTGCCAGTCAGTGCAGACAATACTGACTTAGATGGGCCAAAGGCCTGACTTGTTATAAGGCAGCATCCTAACTCATAGCAATAAATTATATATTAAAAAATCTTCATAAGGGAAATGGGCAGAATATAGTATGTTTTCAGCAGAGTATAAAGACTATGAAGACTCACACCCTTGCACTCAACAATGCTGTTAAGTCAAGGGTCTATGGGTATAATTAATTAACTCAGTGGTAACCATCTGATGATATATTTGCATGTTCCAATGGTTAAATATACAAAAACCTAATACCTAATCACAGAGTATATTTTAGATGCTTATTAATCCAGTTTAGACAATGCCCAAACACTTTGCTAATTGATCAAATGAAAGCATCGTAACCAAGACATTAAACTGATTAGATTCCCATCTCTATCTTCCAACTTTTAACATCTGCTTCCTTTTAATTTGAATCTAGTTCACATAAGACTTCAATCAATCAATCAATCAATCAATCAATCAATCATTTATTGTATTTGACTAAAAGCCATTACAAATCCGGTTACAAAACCAGCATTGGAATATAAGACTTAAATACAATCAATATATATAGGGAGTGGCGAGATCCTGTCAGTAATCAGAAACTCTTAATATGGGTTAGGCAAAGGGAAAATCACGTCTATGTTGGTTCTTTGTGTGAAAAAATAATTACTGTGGGCTTTTTAGGATTTGACATCATCAGTATGCAGAAAGATCTACTCACAACAGTGAAATTACTCAAGCTACATATACACTGTGCAGTATTGACTTTTCTATAAATATGGGCAAAATTGGCTAAAGTATTAAAAAAAACCCAAAGAAATTAACAGTAATTACTAACACAAGGAATCTTTTTACTTTTGCCCTTTATTTCAATGTGAGTCAGAAATGCCATTGCCAATACTTGCTACTACTGTAGGGTTGGTTTTTTTTTTGGTACTGCCAATGCTCAGCAATATTACAATGCATGACACTAAGAAAACAACAGGCATTTCTGTTGGGTCAGGATCGTGTTGGGCTAATTCAGCCATCATGCCAATCCATGATTAATTATGCTTTACTTTGGCTTGGCGTGATGTCCGAATTGACAAACCATAGTGTGTGATAAGCTGAAAAAGAAAAGGAGGCAAGGAACTGTAGTGTAATGTGGGTTTGCAAACTATGGCTTGCCTAATCATGGCTTGGTATGTCTGAATTAACAAACAACAGCTATGCCTATTGTTTGGGTAGAGTTAGTAAAGTTTTCACTTTAATGTACAGTGTAAGCACCAGCATTCTCTGGGATGCAGCACCTTCTTCCTTGTGGCTTAGTAGGAAAATGGTAGAATAGATGCTGAACATTCATCTTGACTCTCACCCAAAGTCCAGTGGTGCTGACTTCATCTTTTCTGGCCACATCAAAGGCCAGAAACATTTGACTGGAAGTCAACTTAAAAGCTAACAGTCTGAAGTACTTTAGGGCAGACAGAAGTTATCGGAGGAAGAGAGGGGAATTAGCCCCATTGTATATTGGGGGGTTGTGTGGAGACAGTCTCTTCCTTTAAATTCCTGGGAGTTTACCTTAGTGAAGACCTCACTTGGAAAAACAATATAACTCAGGTGGTTAGGAAGACCCAACAGAGATTCCATTTTCTCAGGGTCTTGTGAAAGAACAATGTTAAACAACAATTGATTTACCTCCTTCTACCGGTCCACAATAGAAAGTGTCCTCTCATATTGTATCACAGTGTGGTACAATGGCTTGACAGCCACGGACAGAAAGTCTTTACAGAGGGTGGTGAACACAACACATGATATCATGGGCTGTCCCCTGAGCCTGCTAGATGACATCGCAAGGGGATTGTTGCCTTAGGAGAGCGAGAAAAATTCTCAGGGACGATTCACACCCCGTCCAGCACCTCTTTAATGTTCTACCCTCAGGCAGGCGATATAGAAGTCTAATCAGTCGTACCAACAGGCTAAAAAACAGTTTCTATCCGTGGGCTGTTAGGCTGCTGAATGGAAAATAATATAGTGCAACTGACTTTTGGGGTTGGTGTGTTGTGCGACACGTACACAGAGTGCAATGAGACTGAGTGTTGGGGGGGTGGGAGACTCGGTTAATTTCATTGTACACAGGTTGTACATTGACAATAAAGGTATTATTACTATTATTATTATTATCCTTACCCCCCCCCCAGCAGGTTGTTGGGCTTCAGCTTCTAATGGCTAATGGTTAAGGATGATGGGAGTCCAACATCATCCAGAAGACCTCAGCTTCCTTTAGAGCTATTCCAAATTTTACAGATAAACAAAGGAAACAGAAGTACAAGTATTCCAAATTTTACAGATAAACAAAGGAAACAGAAGTACAAGTTGCACTCACACCAGTCTTCCACATTTTAAATGCAGAACCAGAGTGTCAGACTAGGACCTGGAAGACCAGGGTTCAAATTCCCACTCCATCATGAAACTCACTGGATGATTTTGGGCGACTCTCAGTATAACCCACTTCACAGGGTTGCTGTGAGGATAAATGGGGGGCAGAAAGAGAACTAGGAAGCTGCCTTGAGCTCCTTGCAGAAAAGGCAGGATCTAAATTTAGTATGAAAATGAATGGATTTGTCAGTCTCACTCTTAAGTTCAGAAGGCAACTGTGGTCCTTGATATCAACCTGAACAGTCATTAAAGAAAAGAAAGCGAAGTTGAAGTTACTCATTGCTTACAGTTGTGCTCAGACACACACAAAAAAACTTTTGGCAATTGTGAAAATGTATAAAGGGATTGCTCTAAAGAAACGATGAGTAAATGTGATGAATTAAACGTATGAGAGGTACTGATTTTTTAATTAGCTATCATGTGCACAGCATGACAGAAATAAAGCTTATTTTAGAATTGGGTTTTAAATCCCCATTGGGAAAAAGGGACAGATTGTGGAAATGACTTGGATAATATTCTACATCCTTCTCCCACGTATTTTTTCTCATGCAGTTCTATCTAAGGTTAGAAATGTTCTTAGGATAAAATCAAATTATGATACAAAAAGATGCAAGTATACAGTAGTGGCTCAATGGTTTTTTGTTTTTGTTTTAGTCTTACACTGAACAAGTTATCTATGTTTTCAAGTCTACACTGAAAGTATGCTCTGAATTAAGTTCACTGGTTAAAGTCTTCTCACTGATTATATCTACAGTATCTGTATAATATATGATTTCTTCTTTTTCCCAATGCGCTTAGTTGGCCTTGGATAACAACTCTCAGTTTCAACTTTAAACTGTATGTCTACAAGTTGTGGAATAAATCAGACAACGAAGTAATTAAAAGAAAGAAAACGGCCCTGAAGAACGAAAGAACTCTTGTTTTGTTCATTTGAGCATATCAGATAAATCTGTCCCCCCTCCCATATGTTGCGATTTCCTTGTCCTGTTTCACTCCACACCAAGTTCCAATTAGAAACTCACTGAGCAGAAATTAGAATGTTCTTAGGGTACTTAATAACAGATGGAAATTTGAATTTCGATACACACATGGTTCAACAGAGTCCAATAAATAGAAGAGGCCAACAGTCCAGCATACAGCCAGCACAAATGAGAAAGGGAGTAAGGGATGTATCTAACCAAGTTGTCCCATTCATGCAAGGACTCCTGCTTGCACAATGAAACTTCCCCTCTTCTTGTGCATGCCTCCTCAAAAAACAAAACAAAAAAAAAACTGCTCCAGAGGATTGGAGGAAGCCCCAGAACAGATCGAGGGCAGGAGATCAAGGGTGGTGGATTTTAAACAGAGGTTGGATGGCCACCTGTCAAGGATTTTTTGGCTGTTATTCCTGTACTGCCAGGGGTTGGACTAGATGACTGTTGGGGTCCCTTGATGGAACTTCAGATCGGGGGGAGGGGAAGTAGTCTACAGTGGCAGCCATAAATGCAATTTTGAAAATGGAACATACATGCATAGACAAATTCAGAAAGGCTTCTTCTGCAGCAAGCAAATAATATGATGAAAGCAAAGGGGGAAAGAGAAAAATCTACAAGTCCCAAGAACAGTTTATTGCTTCAAATGCAAGCATTCTAAGAGAAGGGGTAAATTCTGTAGCAGGGGTGGGGAATTCAAATGTTGCTGGATTACAGCTCCAGTCATCCCTGACTATTGGCCATGCTGTCTTACAGTCTATACAGTAGCTTGGTCCCAAATTGTTCAGGGCTGTAAATGTTATTGCTGAGACCGTGAGCATGGTCAGCTGGCCAGTTGCACTGACTATCAGTTGCTCAGCACAGGTGTAATACATGTGCATCCAGGGACTCAACTCAGCTACCTGACTTGGGCCCAACCTTCAGTGCAGACCGAGTCACACAGGGTGGAATATGTACCAAGCTACCCCTTCGTATGCTTGAATAATCCTAAAACGACAGAAGGAAAATTTGTAGCAATCCAGAATGTGACTGTTAAAGACAAGTCCTGTATGAAGCCTAAGGAAAGAATGTGTGGTTTCTCTGTTTAACAAATACTGGCTGGAGAACAGGGCAGCTCAAGCAGCCACTAGGAACACACCCATGTTTTTATTCTTCGTACAAGATTTGTAACTTACTGTTATATGTAAACTTGCAATGTATTCGGAAAGGAGTCATTTTACTTTGACATGAAGAAAGCAGCCTCTTACCAGTTATACCATTTGATTCCTTCTGTAGATTACAGTACCACAGCCTATTAACTGGATCACATCCTTCTCGTATGGACAGCAAAGCGTACTGCCCATCATCAGATACCTAAAATTTATCACAATGAATGAAACATAAATATTGACGTACACCAAACCAAAAAGTTACTAACAATTTACAAACCAAAAGCAAAACAGGTGTGTCAAATTATAAAGTTACAAACATATGTAGGACTACTGATATGCTTTGTACAGATGTGTTTGGAGCCTGTGATCTTCCAGACGCTACTAACATAGCCAATTGTAAGGGGCGATGGGAACTCAAGTCTGTCAACATCTAGAGGGCCACAAATTCGCCTAATCCTTCAAATCCGTTCAATGTCTCAGACACATACAAAATGTGAAGCAAATGTCAAATTCAGTGTTTCGACTCAACAGTGCATTCTGAAAAGCAGCAACCCAGTGTATTTTGATAGAAGCACAAACCGCCTGAAATTAAAGCCAAACTAATTTTAAATCCCTCTCATCTATGAAGCCCTTATATTATGGAAAGTCATGCCAAGCTGATGTTGTTGTGCTAAATGCAAAGTGACAGCAGACAGTGTCAAAAATTATACTGGCAGATCTTTATTAAATATATTCACTCTACAGAAAGCATCCTAAATTAATTATATCAACACTTAAATACAAATTTTTACATGATCAGCAGGTGCAAATATTTTAAAGCCATGTCCTAATTCTTCCCCTTCCCCGCCCTCTGCTGTTGTTGGTAGTGTTTGTCATTATTGTTGCGTGTGTGGCTTTGATACCCAGGATTTCTACACAATTAAAATACAAAAGCATAGAATATCTGTTTTGTATTACACATACGTATTTGTAGGGGGAAGCTCAAAGAGTCGAAACATGCTCTGCATACAGAAGGTCCCAAGGACAATTCCTGGCATCTTTCTTTGCTTTGTTCAATTGATTGGATTTTTTTTTTTTTTTTTAAACCCAAATACCCTTTATTTGGTTCTTAATTTTATGTTTTAATGTTGTTACATTATTTTGAGTTTTTAGCTGTAGAGATGTGTGAACCACCATGGGATCTCCTTGATGAACGGCAGTTTAGAAACCATATAAATAAAAACATACTTCAGTTCTATTAAAGCCAGTGGCTAGAACCCACTGAACAATTTTGAAAGCAAACTTATTATGAACCCAGCACAGACTGCTAGGGTTCCCAACTGGTGGGGTACCATCCCAAACTGCCATAGGGAAAAGTGGCTCAGTGATAGCCTTCCCTGTTTAGGGAAGTTGTTAATGTTTGGAGTTTTATTCGGTTTTTAATGTTTTGTTGAAAGCCGCCCAGAGTGGCTGGGCAAACCCAGCCAGATGGGCGGGGTATTATTATTATTATTGCATCCAGGGTGGAATTCAACTTGGTGCTAGGCAGATAGCTCCGCCTGTCCTCTCCAGACTCCCTCAGAACCTATTTGAGGTGGGTGCGAGGTGAGAGGAGATGGGGCCCTAGTCCCACTGCACCAGAAGTTCTTACACAGGCTATTGCTGGTGGGGCTTGTTAGTTGAATCCTGTCCCAAAGAAGCTTTAGATCTTTTTTTAAAAAATAAAAAATTTAATTGCTTTTTTTGGGGGGGGGGGGATTACACGTATAAAACAAAACCATTTCCAGCATTAAAATACAGAGTTCTTTCAAACCCTTAGACCTCTTCCCTCCATGGGTTCCATCTTTCAAAGAAGCTTTATATCAAGACACACATTGGTCCATATACCTTAGTATCATCTCCACTGAATAAAAGCTGCTCTTTCCCATCCTTACCTGAAGATGCCATGGATTAAGCCTGGAGCTTTTTGAAGGCCAAGGAAGTTATCAGCCATTGCACCTTCCCCGTCTAGTACCCAACATTTTGAGTTAATGTCAATATACTACAAACTTGAGAATCTTTACTGCCTTTACTCCATCAAAGCAAAAGCAATCTCTGAAACTTTATTTTGCATGATGGCAAACAAGAGCCCCTAACAGCAGCAATTTTGAGCATATCTAATGAGCTTCTCAACATTCCCCACTGGACTGGTGAATAGTTGATAGTAGTTTGCTCAATGCGATTCCCAGAACACATTCTTAATCTAATTTCCCAACACACATTACGGGTAGGGTGCCAATTAAGCCTGTCTTCATTGCTACAGCTGTCTTTACATCAATGCATTTCAAAACTCAAAGGAATTCAAGAGTATTAAGGCAAAACATTATTGACAGCTGCATTCAAAAACTACACCATCAGATATTTTACTGGAGAAAAATAAAGACAAATATATGTCTGTATGTATGTGTGTGTGTGTGTGTGTGTGTGTGTGAGAGAGAGAGAGAGAGAGAGAGAGAGAGAGGGTGCAATGTGAGACAG
This sequence comes from Podarcis pityusensis, assembly GCF_964106645.2. Taxonomy (NCBI): domain Eukaryota; kingdom Metazoa; phylum Chordata; class Lepidosauria; order Squamata; family Lacertidae; genus Podarcis; species Podarcis pityusensis. The sequence continues at coordinate 49,161,757 of NC_138026.1, forward strand.
AATAGCTTCTTTCCTGCTTAACCTGCCAGCCGCTGGCCCAGCAATGTGCTTTTTTGTCTCTGTGGGGCTGGATGGCCACCCCTGTCAATTTGCATTTCATGCTATGCTGAAGCAGTATTCTGTCCACAGGTTTCAGAGTCACTCAGGTCCCAAATTAAATGTAGTTTGATTCAGGGGAAGGATTAAATTAAATATCCTATCTATTTCAGTGGAAGAACTGAAATTATACTGTTTTCTCAATCCCTTTGGTTTTTATAGTATTTTTTTTTTTAGTGCCAATCTGGGTCTTTTTTCCCGAAATACAAAATTAGTGTGTGTGTGTTTTTTTTGGGGGGGGGGGTCCATTTTGTTTTTAGAATTCATAACCACTGTCTCTTGGAACGAAGCTCCCTGATATAATACAACACTCCCTTGTCTTCTGGTTTGTTTTTAAACCAGTGCTCTTGAAAAAGAGAAACCAATCAATTAAAAACCTTTCTTTTTTGCAAGAGGCTGCAGCTGCTTATACGCAGAACTGATTGAATCCCTATACCCAAAGCCTGTGTGGACTTTCTAACCACTGTACCTTAATTACTTCCTTGCAGGTGTACACAGCCACCGCCACCACTCTTGCCAACTCCTGTATTTGTAATAATCTTAATTTATCAAAACCATTAAACCAGGAATGGGAAGCTACGGCCCTCCAGATGTTGATGGGCCACAACTCCCATTGTTCCTGCCACTGGCCATGCTAGTTAGCTGGGGATGATGGGAGTCTTAGTCCAAAAACATATGTAGGGTACCAAACACTTCAACCATGCATTAAACCCAGTAGCAATGCTGGTTCCTATTCAAACACTATCATGTTTTCCAAGAGGAAAACAATAATTAGCACATAATGCAGTCAAATGAAGCAGGTGTAATTGTATTGGGAGCTATACTCTCCATAAAGCGTAACTGGGAAGATCATGTTCCTTTATAAAATAGCCATTCCAATTATGCTAGGCAGGAAGCCCTGTGGCCACATTTCTAAGATAGGTCCTGGGATTCAGAACTACCAAGAAGTCATGCTCTAACCTGGGAGCTGTTTCCTATCATAAAATATGTGGGAGCACAGTTGCCTGCTCAGTAATTATCACAGGGATTCCCCTACATTTTTGGTCCCGGGGGCACAGTTAGAAATCTAAAAAAACTGCCATGGGCACCATGAAATACAAAATGATCTTCAGAGAACAAAAACTAGTGATTCTCATAATCCCTGCCCCAAAGGTCAAACATACCTCCAAACATGAGACAGACAAAAAGGCCCTTCCAAATAAACACATTTAAATAATAACAGTGGGCCCTTGGTAATCTCCCTTCCTCTAGCCTGTTGCCTGTTTTCAGTCTCCAGGACTCAGGATGTTTGTGAATATTCCAGTGCTTCACAGCAGCTCGTGCCAAACTTCAACCACTGCAAATCCCACAGCACATTACAATCGAGATACTGCAGCAGTTCGTGTTCTGATTACTGCTATTTGTTTTGAGCAAAAGCACAAAGGTGATCCTTCAGGTCAGCTCATCTAGGTTGTGCTGCAGGTAAGTGCCTGTAGCTGAAAGTGAAAGGAGTTTTGCAACTGAAACTTTTAAAATGCTTCTGAAACGAAACACACCACCTATACTGCTGTTGTGTTCACCTGTTATTTTTGAAGGGAGTGCGGAATGCAATATCTATCTATCTATCATCTATCTATCTATCTATCTATCTCCTAATTTGATACTTTTGATGGCATTTCTTATATTACCCCAAGCATGGGAACTTGGTTCTAACGTGTGCAGCACAGGTCCATTTAAAATCATCACTGCTTTCCCCACTTAACTCAGATGCCACACACATGGCTTCAAATCGTCATTCTATAGTGCCCTCTTCTGGGAGCTGCCACAAACTTGCTCCCTCTGCTTCCATTCTAAATTCTGGATATAGCGTATAGGGGAAAAACAGGGCCATGACATTTCTGGTTTTAGTTAGAACTGATGCAAATACCGACACAGAACATTTGCTTTGGAACAGGGGCAGAGGATGAGGCTTGGGAAGGGGGTGTGTGCCTTGGATAGCTGCCAATGGAATGAAATATAGTCCCTTCTCTGAAATGTAGAAGCACCATGTTGAAGGAAGAAGGGTGAGAGTTGGGCCTGGTTTCTTTATTTCATTTACCTATCACATTAACATCCTACCTTCCATCGAAGGAGCTTAATGAGGTGTACACTGCTTTCTTTCTGCTCCCTCCCTTGCACCCTCACAACAAGGATAAGATATAGCGACTGGCCCAGCGTCACCCAGTGAGTGTCACAGCCAAGTGAACCTTGACGCAGGATTCACTGAATGAGCCCTAGCAGTGGAAGCCCTGCACCAGGACTTCTGCTTGTGCAACAGGGCTTCCCCCCCTCCATGCACCCCCCAAAATTGGCTCTGTGGTTGTCAGGAGAACCCCAAAAACAGTACAGAGAGAGGAGACAGGGATCATTCCCCATGGCAAGCTGACATGCTTGCGCTGAAGGAACAATCAGAAGAGCACAACACTGAATTCCTCCTTATGTCTCCCCAGCACTAATCTGACAGACTAATCACTAGGCAACCCTGTCTTAGACATGACATCTAAGGTCTGTCATACTTGGTAGACCCATTGAAACTGATGGACATTAGGGGTGTATTCAAAGTAGTGGTGAGTAACACTTACGGTGGTACCTTGGTTCTTGAACTTAATCCATTCCGGGAGTCCGTTCGACTCCTGAAACCATTCGAAAAGCAAGGCGTGGCTTCCGATTGGCTGCAGGAGCTTCCTGCACTCAATCGGAAGCTGCAGAAGCTGAGTTGGACATCCGGCTTTCGAAAAATGTTCGCAAACTGGAACATTCACTTCTGGGATTGTGGCGTTTGGGAGTCGATTTGTTCAGGAGCCAAGCCATTCGACTACCAAGGTACCACTGTACCAGTGCAAATATTTCCACTTGTGCAATGGGATCTCCCCCCTTTCCTCCCTTCTCATTCCACCCAAATCTGTTCCAGGGATTCCCCCATCCTCCAGGGCAGATTTAGAGAGGTTGTAGGGCGTACACAGGGGGAAATCCTGTTGTACAAGAAAAAATCCTTCTGCTGGTGAGGCATGTTGGATACTGCCAAGTAACTTAATTCCATTAGGTGGAATTCAATGTAGCACTAAGGATCAGCACAGGTATTTCTGCTTGTCCCCCGCATGCTCTTCTGGGAACAGGGATCTCCCAACTCTCCAAACCATATCTGGGGGAACTATGGGGTGACATTGGGGGGGGGGGGAGTCCTGTTGAACTAGCAGGAGTCCTTGTGATGGCTTCCACTAGCAAAATAGGATGGTTGAATCCAGCCCATTGATTTCACTCGGCCTACTCCAAGTATGTATTAGTTGTATTATCAGTTCTTTAGTTTAAGAGAAGAAATGCTAATTTTGATGAGGAAACAAGGGGATGGCTTTTGTTAACTCCTTTGTGTAACTCCTTCTTAAGCCACCTTTCTAATTTCTAAACGTTTGGAAGACAAAACTGTCTCCTTTCACGTTGGCTCAATATTGTTTGTTACTCAACCTGTATATTGTTCAAAATAATAAATAAATACACTAAACCAAGAAGCAACTTTTAGCAACATTTATATAGGATTGGATGGGCTCAATGTTTCTAAAGGTATAAAACTTGACCCCACTACAATAAAAGGAATATATTAGATATTTAAAGGGAGCAAAATCATATAAAAACTATTTTCACAAGGTCATTTGCTAGAAACTGGCAGCAGTAAGAGAGAAAAAAGTAATAAAATATTGTAAACAGCAGGCAAAGCTGGTAAATGCTTTTAATTAACAACAGATGCTGGGTGTAAGAAGCCTCCTGCAGATATGTAATCAAAAGTTATTAATTTCCTCAGACAAACAAGCACCTTGAGAAGTTTATGAGCTTCTGTCACTACAGATTTATGACCTCGTTTTATATAGCAAAATGAGGCATACTCCCTAAGTTTGATGGTGAAATGTGTTTTGTCCGTCAAAACACCATCATGCTACACTAACACTACAATCTCCTGAATTCAGTGAGACTTACTTATGAGTAAGCACATGCAGGATCACATTGTCAGGCCTTGAACCTAAGCATACTTGTTTGAAATCCAACCAACAGAGAGGATTCATGCAGAAAAATGTTTTTGCACAAACCACTCACCTGCATGCAGAAGGGACTGCTGCAGCACATGGACAGAAACACCCATATCAAAAACAATCCAAATCCTGGACACATTGCCGGTTCCAATCAAGAGACCCAAAGGCACAAAAGTTGATTTCACTCTCATGAAATTAACTGCATTAGGAGGACCATAGGTTCCCCATCCCTGCCATAGAGGGCCTGTTATGGTATGGTGAATTGAAGGTGGACTTGGATCAAAGACACCTGGATGTGGCAAATGTGTTTGTGGTGTATACACCACAGTGATCACTAGGTTTCCCACAGCAAATATATGGAAGTGCGTACAACTTACAGAAATACAGTGGAACCTCGGTTTTCGAACGTAATCCGTTCCCGAGTTACGAAACATTTGAAAACTCAATATGGAAGCCTCAAAACGGAAAAATTAATATGGAAAACTCAATATGGAAGCCACCTCGGATGTTCGACTTCTGAGGTATGCTCAAAAACGGAAGCATTTACTTCTGGGCTTACGTTCGTCAACAGAAATGATCGAAAACTGAGGTTCCACTGTAATAAGTTTATAAGCATTAGCTGACAGTAATGAAGTTAAAAAACATTGTTTTAAAATTCTACAAATGTTAATTCCACCATATTTTTAAAGCTGAAAATGTGTGTGTCCAGTGCATAGCAAACATATTTTCTTTTTAATATTGTTTTCATTGTGGTCAATGCCCTTTCAAGTTTTTTTTTTTTAAAGTGGTACTACAGTAGCATCAGATCAAAGGAACAATGGCTGAGAACAGAAATATTTTTTTTAAGTTGGAGAAAAATGGAAGGGGTTTGTGTAGGAGGGCTCTTAATGTAAACTGATTACCACAAAAATTCATTGTAGAAGTCAAAATGAGTTCTCAACGATATACCGAGTCACCATTTTCACATATTTAAAATAATGTGTTATATATTGGTCCTAGGTAGTGCAACAGAGGTAAAAAGAGGCAGCGAGAAACCTTATTTAACAACAAAGGATTGGGCCTATAACCAACTTTTCACTTTTATTATCTACTGAGTTTCAAAGAAGGTGAGATGCACCATACCTCAGCTCCACCCATCCATTTTGGCTCATGAGGAAATTCAGCACATAAAACATCCTTTGATTGGTCAGTTCCCAGGACATGATAGTACAACTTCTGGTGCAAGTTTGTCGACGTCTCAGTGCCTGGGGCAATCAACATATTTAATTACAGGTATGTAAGTTGTGACATGTTATTAGTTCTAACAACCTGAAAGTTTCAAAACCTTAACATATTAGAAGCTTCTTATTTGACAAGATAGCAGAACCAGATTTAATAACTCATACGTTTTCTGGAAATACTAGTCCTTATGACCTAGAAGCTAGATAATATCTATGAGGATAATTGTTATTCCTATTATTCCATGCATTTTGCTTTGCATTATTTTTCTTTATAATTATTTATATTTTTCTTTATAACACATTTGGAATATGTTCTTTACATAATTTGAGATACGTTGCTAAAGTTACTGTATTTTTATTTTTATTTTTGGTCTGTGTAAAATGTCATGCTTAGCTTCCAGCAATATGTAATATTCCCTGTCAAGGAAGTGAGATGTTACTTTGGCTTGAAACTTGACAGCATTCTGTGATGGACAGGTGGACAGGCAGAATAAGAAGTCCCATGAGCCAAAGAAACTAAGCAACTGGAAGACAATGGCTCTAACCAACCTGTCCCATTAGCTTTAGCAAACTGGGGTCTCCTGCTGTTTTTGGACTACAACTCCCATCACCCCTAGCTAGCAGTACCAGTGATGAGGGATTATGGGAATTTAAGTGCAAAAACAGCTGGAGACTGACCCAAAATACCCACAAGGAGGAAGCAGAGCTAGTAATGAGATAAAGGAGTCTAAAGTAAATAAATGCTATAAAGGCCTGAGGAGGAGACGGGTGATTGTATGCCACTCACCATCACTTTTCCCATCTTGCTTTGGGTAGCAGTTGTAGAACATGCCTTTGCCATCATGGGTCCAAGCCATACAGCTGAATTTTACCATCTCCAGTGTGTCTGCCAGTTCTTCAGTACCATCCACTTTCATAAATTTAATTGTTACCCAGTCTGACCCACTGGAACTCAAGCCATATGCAAAATATTCACCATCTTCACTGAATGCATAACCTGGTGATTAAGAACACGCTGTGTATTAGTTTACGTTAGTTACAAACTTTACTTTCATAGTTTATGCTTCTAACACTTGCCTTCACCATATAGGCAGCAGCTCAAAGCATGTTTTACGTCTTCCACAATTAAACTTTTTCACACGTAGATGTGTATAACTCAAAATAAAGAATTTTTATGTTGGCTTCCAAAAACGATGCATTTTCGAAAAATCTGCTACACTGACCTCGCAGAGCCACAGTGCCATCATCAGAAAGTTTATTTGGGTCCAAAAATACTTTGGCATCAGCATCCAAGGAATCTTGCACATATAATACTCGTTGATTCTGAAGTCCAGAATTATAAAAGTGAAAATACCTAGAATAAATGATATAATTATTTGGGTTTTTTTATTTTCAACCATAGTATGAGATTGAATACAGAATTATGTAGGCTAAGACTCTCAAGAGGAGTGGCAGATTTATATAACAGAGGAAAGCAGCTTCTTCCTGATGGAAAAATGCCTCATTTCAGTAATTTAGCACACAATTTCACCCATCAGGTTGCATTAAGTCAACATCAGATTCAATTAGCAACTCACAAGTTACGTTAAATAGTTCATTATAACAGTTAGAGCTTTTGACATTACTGCAGTATGTAATGAGACAAATCGTTAAGATTTCTCAGCCATGCACTTACTTAAAAAAATGGAACAAATGCCTCTTCTTCATCTGAATGTCATACTGCAGCAGTTTGGCATTTCCATGCATAAGAGAAGCCCCTTAAGGAAGTAAGTCTAAGGCCCTGAACACATAATACCAATGGCATGGTTGCCACAAAGAAGACAAACCACAGGCATACCTTTCTGCATAGGAAACTGTTTGTATGAAGTGGCACCCACATGGTAAACCAAGTTTAATCATGCCAGTAAACCAGGAATGGGGAGCAGGTGGACTACAATTCCCATCATGCGGTGTGGCCAACCATCAGTGATGACAGAAGCTCTAGTCCAACAAAAGCTGTGCAGCCGCAAGTTTCCCAATCCCTGTAGTAAACCTAAACCTCTCACTTTTGTAGAGATTTTGCTAGCTTAGCTATAACAACCCAAAATATATGCAGACAGGCAAATGCATTATTGCCATATACAAAGGCAACCATTCAAGTTCAACTAAAAAAAAAAAGTTCCAAACTGCCACTTGTAAACAACTTTTATTAAATATTCTTCAAGGCTGCTGAACCAGTTTAGGCATAAGCCATCATTTGGCTTAGCATTAATGCAAACAAGCAAATGTGTGGGTTTCTGGAGAGGAGATCACAACTGCTGTGTTCCTCTCCCGATTCCTCCTGCTGCCGCGCTACCCAGGGCTAAATCATGGTTTGCCTTGGCATGTCATCTGAACCCTAGTTAGTGGTTCGTTCTGCCCAAAGGTTTCTCAGAAGTAGTGTAGCACCGTAGGACATATGGTGTGAGACAAACAATGGGCAAGAGCCTATAGACAACAGTGCAGCCTTTAAGAGCTCATGACCTAGTTGGGCTCCAATTCTGGCTCTAAGCAGCGGATCACAAGATAGCCACGCCTGCCAGGAAAAGGAGCTTGACAACTTTGTGGAGCTGGGAGATGAACTATCCCTGCCAGATGGATTTTTCTTCTTCTTGTGAGAAAATGACCTCCCCACTTTGATGTGATGGAGGACTAGTGAACTGAGTAATCTTAAATAGATATTTTAGCGTACTGGTTTTTTGTCCTTTTCTGCTTCAGACCTTTAATTCTAAGACAGGCCTTTAATTACTGCCAGGGATATTCTAAGCCAGGAGTAGCCAACAAGGTGTCGTTCTGATGATAAAGAACTACAACTCTCAATATTGGAAAGCAGGCTGGAGCAATCCATCATCATCTGAAGGGAACCATGCCTCCTCTAGGCCTTTTCCTGAATTTTTGGCTTTCATTAAAACACACACAAAAACAAAAAAACCTTTTCTGACTCTATATTAAGGAAAATGGAGAAGCAGTAAGCAATTGCTCAGTAAGTATTAGTAAACCTTCTCTCACTTCCAGTATTCTAGTAAATGTAAGCAAAGGCAAGAATAGGGCTGAAAAGTCACAGAAACAGACATGTCCTCTTTCACTGCTCGACAATACAAAAGGTAGGATTTCTGTATTTTCCTTAATTATTACAGCAGTTGGTCATGAGTTTATTATTTTTTGGGCAGGCTGACTGTTGATTTTCCTGGCTCAAGATTTAATTAGTAGAGACACAGTCTCTCTCTCTCTCTCTCTCTCTCTCTCTCTCTCTCTCTCGTGTGTGTGTATGCATTTGACCTGAGAATCACTTGGTGTGAACGCTTAGCACATAATTTATGATACCCCCACTACAAAATGTCTGGCTATAAACCATCCTGCAATAATCCAAAGGCACACACAATCCTTTACATACCTTTTCCCTTTCTTGAAATGACAACTATACTTGGGGTAGTCATAGAGTTCTGTCATTTGCTCTTTAAATAGTCCCCGGACAGCACACTGCTCAAGAAAGGGTACTGTTATCTTATTTTGTGCCTCGACAAAAGCCTGAAAGAGGGGGAAAAACATAATGAAATAAAACAAGGGCTTTATAAAGCAACAGTTTGTATTGAGCTAGATCAGGGATGGGAAGCTGATGAACCGGCAGATGTTGTTGGACTCTCAACTACCTGATCAGACAAAGGCGGAATAGCCCATGATCACAGGTTGGGAGTACAACATCTGGAGGGTCACAGATCCCCCCCCCCCCCGCTGGTCTAGAGAGCGCAAATCATTGGATGCAACTTCATAACAGTCTTAGAGTAGAACTGAGCATACCACAGACATTATTTCAGGAATGCTGCTGCTCGTTTCATTAAGTGGCAATGGCACATAATAACATGATAACTGAAGTGGCTTTCTAATATTCAAAACATGATAGCAATCTGTCCAGTCAACCTATTACTGACTTTTAATTTCAGCATCCTGCATTAAAAGGGGGAGGGTAACTTTTGAGATGGATTCTTCCTGAGAGAGAAGTCTACAGTCTGCCAACTTGCTTTGCAGGTCATCAAAGGATTCTCTCAAGCAGCTTTTGGATGAAACCACTTCATACATTCAAACACAGAAAGAGGTAACTATTTTACCACTTGGTCACCACACCCTGGCTGAACAAGTCAAAAAAGCAGGTCATCACAGGTATGAGTCCTGATGAGCTTTATGGGTCTCTTTGATCTAAATGCAAACTCTCTCATTTGGTGTTTAAACAAAATTGCCAAGATGCCATGAAGACAAACAGTTCAGCCACCACTGAAGCGATATATGAACAGTAAAGTGAAGCACTTTAGTTCCAAGATTAATGCGAAGGCAGATTACTGCTGTTTGAATGGTATAAATGGATGTATAAATGGATGGCTTAATAAATGAGCCAACATAACTGTTGGTGAAAAGATTGCAAGAATCTCTATAGCAAGGCTGGGTTATAGCTTTTGTGCAGGCTGATCCCGTGTATGCCAACAGGATAGAAAGGCCATTCCGATGGAAATTTACTCAGAAGTAAGTTCTGCTGAATGTAATAAGGCTTAGTCCCAAGTGAGTGAATGCTGGTTTGCATCAGTACAAGCAGATTCTAGTTTGCGGAATGCTCTCCCCAGGGAGGTTCACCTGGTGCCTTCATTACATTATCTTTAGATGTCAGGGGAAAACATTCTCCTCTTCTCCCAGGCTTTGGCTAATTAAACAACCTATGGTCTTTAAAGGGGGGCAAGGTGGGTATTGTTTTGTTTGCTATTATGTTACATATTTTTGTGTTTTTATATTGTAAACTGTCCTATGATCCTTGGATGAAGGGTTGTACTGTATAGAGATTTAATAATTAAAAATTAGCTATAAATTTAGCAAAGAGAAACAGAGAATAAAAGGACCAGAAGGGGACATAATCTATTAGCTCTGATAAAACAAATGGGCACTTTCTGCAAACTACTCCATAGCATTAAACAAAATCAATTTCTTTTAACAGCTCACCAGAGAGAACAGTATTACTGCTCCAGTTCAAGGCCTCAAATAAAGTCATAAAGGTAAATTTCAAACAATTTTCTGCAATAATGAGTCACAAAACGCATGTGAACCTGTGAACTGAAAATAATGAACAGCCAGATGTTTGATACTTTTAATATAAGCAATGAAGTGTATCAGGGTTCAGTTTAAGCACACAGTTTAAGCACACCAAGAGTACAAGGTTCACAGAAATATTTTGATTCAAGGTGATTAACAGCCCCTCTCACAAATGCACTCTACCTATCCTTGAAATTAATCAAAACATACTTGAGCCTGGTTGAGACATAATGGGGCCAACCTCTTAAGAGCTTGGGTATGAAGACTTAGGCTTCTCCCCTGTCCAGTGTGACATTCCCAGCATTATCCATTGTTTAGTATTGTTTGTATGGTTAATCCTAACAAGCTTTCTCCTTAAAGGTTTGCAAATGCTGTTCAAACCCAGATTATGAGAACAGTATTGGTTCATGCTGGTCCAGATGCAATACTAAATCACAGCTAAGGCTGTATAGAAAGGGAAAGAGAATTTGCACTGGAGAGGTGACAATGGTAAGGTGGGGGGTAATGTCCTCAAGCTCACACCCAAATATCTTAACTGTTGCTAAATGATTAAAGCTACTACATCTGCACTGCTTTGTAAGTATCCTGTCTATGGCTTGTACTTATAAACATACTTATATATTATATACTTGTACTTATATAAAATATACCTTAGTATATTTTAAATATCATTTACTTGTGAAGATCATGCACGTGCCAACTTTGTCACTTACTCGTGTAAACTTCCTCTCTGTTTTCCAACGCATGCACAAAATTTGACACATTTGACCCAGGCAGCTCCCACCTTCTATAAACCGACATGAATCCTGAGCAAGGTCCTTTCTTTAAGAAGTTTGTAAAGTCACCGCATGCAGAAGCCTCTAGGGGGCATACAACTGCTCAGCTCAAGCCACTGCATCTTCCAAGCCAAAAATCTCACCCTTCAGCCATGCCCACAAGTGATCATAAAAGAAACACCAAGCCCAATTCTACATAACAGTGTCATAGCTTATACAGATCAATATGTAACATGGATGTTACTGGATGTAACAGCAAGCCAGAAAGTATGCTTCGTTTTAACCACAGCACCCACAAAGAAACCTAGATTTCAGATTGTCCCTTGTTTAGAGAGAGAAACAAGCTACAAACTCTGGTTCAGAAACAACACTAAACCAATTGCTCCATGGTTTGTTTCCCTGCAGAGGGGAGCAAAGTGCAAGAGCTCAGACTACATGTACCAACATGAAACATTTGCACATTAAGGCTGAAACAAACTGTATCTTGAGCACTCTCGCTACATGTGAATATGGCCATTGAGTCATACCACTGTTCCACCGAGTCTAGTTCAGTATTGCCTACACTGACTGGGAGTGGCTCTCCAGGGTTTCAGATAAATCTTTTCCAGTTCTACCTGGAGATACCAGGGATTGGACCTAGGACCTTTGCTCTCTCAATGACATTTGATCCTCCCCTAGTATTTTTAAATGGAGATGTAGTGAATGGAACCTGGTGCCTTCTACAAGCAAAGCATGTGCTCCATCACTGAGACTTTCAGTCCCATCCCATCTTTTCAGCCGAAGCTCCAAGGCACCGAACCCAAGACCACTGCATCCAATGCTTGTGCTCTGACCATGACCTGTGAGACATACAGTCTAGGGAAGCTATCCCACTGTAAAGACTACGGGTACTGAACCAGGGACTTGGGTCATTCAAACATTTCTACACTGCACAACTAACAAAAAACACTACAGTGGTACCTCGGGTTAAGAACGTAATTCGTTCTGGAGGTCCATTCTTAACCTGAGGTACCACTTTAGCTAAGGGGGCCTCCCGCTGCCGCCACGCGATATCTGTTCTCATCCTGAATCAAAGTTCTTAACCTGAGGTACTATTTCTGGGTTAGCAGAGTCTGTAACCTGAAGCATCTGTAACCCGAGGTACCACTGTACTCCAATCACAGCAATTGCCTGTAGACTTCCTACAAACACAAACCTTTCTGGTGTAAGATGATCATTAGCAGAAAACTAGTTTTTGCCTGAACTGATGTTTTACCTGAGACTAGTATCACATTTGAACAGTACTGTATTTTTTGCTCTGTAAGACACACTTTCCCCCTCTTAAAAAGTAAGGGGAAATGTGTGCGCATCTTATGGAGCGAATGCAGGCTTCGCGGGCTATCCCAGAAGCCAGAACAGTGAGAGGGAGTGCTGTGCAGTGCTCCCTCTCGCTGTTCTAGCTTCTGGCTTAGCCGCACGAAGCCTCTGCAGGGCAGCGCGGAGCCTTCATCCCGCTGCCCTGCGGAGGCTTTGTGCAGCTATCCCTGGCTTCTGCGGGAGGTGGGGGAAGGGACAGAGCATGAGGCTCCTTCCCCCACTTCCCAGAAAAGTCCTCAAGAGCCTCCTGAGGATAGCCCCGCAAAGCCTCCTGAGCGAAGAGGGAGGAGCGCTACCTCTTCGCTCAGGAGGCTTCTTATTTCTTGTTTTCCTCCCCTAAAAACTAGGTGCGTCTTATGGTCGGGTGCATCTTATAGAGTGAAAAATGCACCTCTACATTGCAAAGGCATTTGCCCCATGATGTCCAGAATTACAAGAAAGGCTTACCTTTGTTTGCTCACTATCAGGATCTTCAAGCCAGCTGTATGGATCACATATTTTACAGCCATGATAGTCGTCCACCTGATTTTAAAATATACAGAGAGAGATTTGTTTTTTAAAAGATTGCTTTACAATCACTTTATGAGTGGCATTAAATAAGTTATTATAGCTTAATACACTGCTGAAAACTGGAGGATGCAATAGGCAACTAATTTCATCAAGCTGCCTTACAGCAGAATAATAGCCTCTTCCAAACAAATGAAGTTAATCGAGCATAACCAACCCAGAGAATTTATATGCCGATGTAGTTTTGGACCTTCTGTTTTTATTAACAAAAGAGAGAACTCTCAGCCACTGATTATAACTTGGCATGGGAAAAAGATGGGAAATGGAGATCAATACAGTGGACCCTCTGGATATGAACTTAATTTCTTCCGGGGCTCTGTACGTACCTGAAAAGTCCGCATCTAGAGGTGCCACTTTCGCAACCCAAAAGTTACATTACCCGAAGGTAACGTAACCCGAGGGTCCACTGTACTATTAATGGCTTCTAAAAACACAACAGCAGTTTGGAACAAAACCCCAAGATAGGGCTTCTGCAATCGCTATACAGTGGTACCTCGCAAGACGAATGCCTCGCAAGACGAAAAACGCGCAAGACGAAAGAGTTTTTCGTTTTTTGAGTCGTTCCGCAAGACAAATTTCCCTATGGGCTTGCTTCGCAAGACGAAACGTCTTGCGAGTTCTTGCGAGTTTGTTTCCTTTTTCTTAAAGCCGCCAAGCCGTTAATAGCCGCTAAGCCGCTAACGAAAAAAGCCGCAAGACGAAAAAACCGCAAGACGAAGAGACTCGCGGAACGGATTAATTTCGTCTTGTGAGGCACCACTGTACTGAAGCCACAGGTGTCTCTTGGGATGTACTCCCTAACTAGCTGCCTATTATGCTCTCAACACAGTAGGCATGTTCAGGGATTTCTAATTCCAGAAATGAGTCACACTTGCTGGGTGCATCTGCAAGGGAAAATGCTTGTGCTCTTGGTTTGGTGCTATAGCACTAAACAGCAAGCACTAGAAGGATTCAGGTGTCATAGCAGTCTGAAAGGACATTAGGCAGGGATGCGGACTCCAAATGTTGCTGGACCAAAATTTCAATCATCCTCATGGGAGTTGGAGTTGAGCAATATCTGGAGACCAAGTGGTTAACCACTCATGTTTTTGGTGAAGATGTCAGCACCTGAACTTGGGAGAACGTCCTTCATGCAAAGCCTATACATGTGGCTCTCCAGATTGGACTCCCAACTTCCATCATATTAAAAGCTAGTACTTCAGTGAGGGAAGATATATCTAGCTGTAAATTTAAACACAGAGCGCCTAAAGAAATGAGCAACATTCTGCTAACAGGTTATAAAAGACTGCAGTATGGCTGGAAGTTCTTTTGTTGCTTGTGAAATTCTACTTAAAACTCTGGGAGGGACTTCTGAACAATACCAGAAATTTTATTTACAAAAGTAATTTGGAATGTTTATTACCAGCACAGGGCAGAGCAAGCTTGACCCTTCTCTGCCTAACGAAATATTTGATTAAAAGTATTGTTTTCTGTAGCCTATTAGCCTGAGAATGTTATAATTGGAACAGAGTCACGGATTTTAAGAAATGGGGAGTACAATTAAATCTATAATTGTCAAATTCTTTGGTTATTTTATCATTTTTGTTTTCCTTCATACAAGGCACTGCTTTTTCCATATCATGGAAAAGTAAAGTTGTTAACAGGTATTGTTTGTCAACCTTCCAGTTAAGATTTTCAGCACAAATCTACAAGAACATGGTAAACTGGGAGCGGAAGCTCCCAAATTAATAGAACGTGTGCTACAAAGAATTAAGAGGTAGTTTCTCTAGACCAGGGCTGAGAATCTTTGGTCTGCAAGATCCAACTCCCATCAGTCCCAGCCAGCAAGGCAAATGGTCAGGAATGACAGGACTTGTAACAAAATATTCATCTTGAGGGTCACAGCTTCCAACACCTGCTCTAATTCAGGGCTCATCCACACTTCTGCTTGTGCCATGCCTAGAAAGCATGTGTCCGAGGAGTTTCCTGATTGCCCCACGCTTTCTAGGCACAGATTGGAGTGGTTTTCCCCTTGCCCTGCTCCTTTCCAAGGGAAAACCTGAACAAAAACCCAAACTGCCATTTACTCTGATTGAGCGCTGAAGTGTGGTTTTCACCAGTGGGGCGGGGGGGAGGGGAGCAGCAGGACAAGAGGAAGTGTGGGTTAAGTCCTTTCTCTTCTGGTGCAAGGAAACACCATCTGTTTCTTTTAGAGATTTATATACGGATTGATTTTCAGAATTCCCAAGCGGCACTATCCATACACCAGCCCCAGCTGCACAACCATCCCTTCCACCTCTAAAGTTCTGTAATTTTATTATTCTAACCCAGCCCATTGCACACCCCCAGTGGAGAGCTGTGCTGCACAAAGCTATTTACAGGGCAGATACAGGCAAGCCAATCTGGTTACTGGCCAATCTGATTTGAGGAAATTATGTCTTCCTGCTTGAGCAACAGGTGCTTGTTTTTGGGGCTCGTAGATTGTGCAAGACAAAAATATGTGCCAACATTAAACTTCTGCAGCTCACACTGTGTCGTTGGGTGGCAAAAGTGGCCCCCGATCCTCTCCAGGCATGCCCACACCTGCCGAAATAACCCCCGGCGGCCGTCCCCAGCAATCCCCACACCCTCAAGTAGTGGAGAGAGGCAGGAGATAAACGACACCGGTGGTTTGAGACCAAACCGGCCAGGTTAGAAAGACTGGTGTGTGGATGGGTGTGCAAAGGACACGGCCCTGCATCACACCTGCACCCATCCCTTCAAACACATCTATTTCCGCATCAGGCTTGACGGGGAAAGCCCGCAGGGTGTGATAGATGCGGGAAGCCTTTCCACACCGGGTCGCCGGTGGCCGAGGAGGAAGCGAGGAGGCAGGAAGCCACCGGGTCCCGGGAGCTGCCCCAGAGACGGGAGTTGCCCGGGACTGCTGGGGGGGCCGTGTTGGGGGGCTCCGGGGGCGGGAGATGGGGGTCAGGGAGCTACTCACGGATGTCTCTTCGCGGTACACCTCGGGGTACTGGAAAAGCTGCATGCTGCTGCTGGCGGCGGCGGCGGGTTGCGGGGAAAGGCAGGCGCCGTGGCGGAGCGGGCGGCAATGGGGCGGCGTGCAGGAAGAGGAGGGGCCCGGTGGGGCGAGGCGCCGCTCGGCTTCCCCTTCAGCCGAAGACAGGCGGGCTGGAGCTCCGCCGCCGCCGCAGCAGCCGCGAAAGGGCCCTCCCACTCGCCGGCGAGGAGCTGCCACCTCCGGCAAGAGGCAAGAGAGGCGAGCGGAGCAGGCAAAGGAGGCCGCGCGGCTCCCCCTGCAGTAAAGCGCCAGCATGGCCGATGCCGTCCATGCATTCGAGGATGGTCTTTCTCCCAAGGCATCCTGGGAACTGTAGTTTAGTCCCTCAGAGAGCGGCCGACGCCGACGCCGACGCACCTGAACCCAGTGCAGCAGCAGCTCCCAGGATTCTTGACGGGGTCGGGGTGGGAATGTGGTTTAAATGTACGGTGTTTACGCAACCTCGCCCCCCCCCTCCCCTGAAAACTCAGAAGGGTTCAAAAGCCATGCTCGGTATTCTGGTCAGCCTGATAAAATGTCTCGCCCTACTACGTTTTTCATAGAACGAGGGAGGGGACTCCAAATGTCATCTAGTCCAACCCCCTGCAATGCAGGAATACAAAGAGACTGCATATATATATACTCCCCCATCACTTTCAGATAGAGATAATTTAGCATTGTTCACGTGAAACAATAAACCATGAGTTTGTGAAATAGAAATCTCTTGCTTCTTTATGATACGGTCGTAGAGTTGGAAGGGACCCAAGGGTCATCTAGTCCAGCCCCCGGCCGCAATGCAGGAATCTCAGCTAAAGCATCCATGACAGATGGTCACCCAACCTCAGCTTAAAAACCTCCAAGGATGGAGAGTCCATCACAGCTCTTACTGTCAGAAAATTCTTCCTGGTGTTTAGTCGGAATCTCCTTTCTTGTAACTTGAAGTGGTTGGTTTAGGTCCTCCCCACTGAAGCAGGAGAAAACAAGCTTTCTCCATCTTCTATGTGACAGCCCATTTGATATTTGAAGGTGGTTATCATATGTCCTGTCAGTCTCTTTTCTATGCTGCTACCCAGATCCTTCAATCACTCCTCACAAGTCTAGGTTTCCTGTCCCTTGAGCATCTTGGTCACCCTCCTCTGCACACACTTCAGCTTGTCATTATCCATCTTAAACTGTGGTGCCCAGAACAGGACACAGTATTCCAGGTGTGGTCTGACCAAGGCAGAATAAAGTCGTACTATTACTTTGCTTGACCTAGACACTATATTTCAGTTGATGCAGCCTAGGATAGCATTAGCTCTTTTCTTTTATTTTAACTGCTGCATCACACTGTTGTGGTCCACCAAGTCCCCTAGATCCCTTTCACATGTACTGGCAAGCCTGGTGTTCTCCATCTTATATTGATGCAGCTGGTTATTCCTGCCTAAGTGCAGAACCTTACATGTATCCCTATTGAAATTCATTTTGTTAGTTTCAACCCAGTTCTCCAACCTGTTAAGGTCATCTTGAATCCTGATTCTGTCTTCTGCGGCATCAGCTCTCCCTGCCAGTACAGTGGCATCAACAAATTTGTTAAGCATCCCCTCAATTCCTTCATCTAAGTGGTTTATAAAGATTTTAAACAACAACAAGTCCAGAACAGAACCCTGTGGCATCCCACTTGTCACTTTTTTTCCAGTGACAAGTGGGGTGACGAGGAACCATTAGTGAATTTAGGGATTTTCTGAATTTGCCATAAAGTAAACACCTTTGAGGGACGCGGGTGGTGCTGTGGGTTAAACCACAGAACCTAGGACTTGCAGATCAGAAGGTCGGCAGTTCGAATCCCCGCAATGGGGTGAGCTCCCATTGCTCGGTCCCTGCTCCTGCCAACCTAGCAGTTCGAAAGCACATCAAAGTGCAAGTGGATAAATAGGTACCGCTCCAGCGGGAAGGTAAACGGCGTTTCCATGCGCTGCTCTGGTTTGCCAGAAGCGGCTTAGTCATGCTGGCCACATGACTGGGAAGCTGTACGCTGGCTCCCTCGGCCAATAAAGCGAGATGAGCACCACAACCCCAGAGTTGGCCACGACTGGACCTAATGGTCAGGGGTCCCTTTACCTTTACCTTACTGATAATTTTATCAGTTTATATTCATTGCTCTACATGCATTCAGGTGGGACCAGAGTTACAAAGTTAGCTCTAAAGATCTGTCACTCCATCTTCAACTTTCATTCAATCATTTTGATATATCAGTAACTAGAAACTCTTAAAGAATTTTCCTTCCATTTTAATCTAATTTATCATTCTATTTTAAAAAGTTATATATTAGTATGGAACCTGTGCTTCTGAAATGTATCAGGAGGTGGCAGCAAAACTACACTGTTTCTGTTTCACTGACAGCAGTCGAAACATCTTAATTGTGCTCAGGTTGCCCTGACGAATACTTTACATTAGTATTTAAAACATTTAGAACATTTTGATAAGAACAGCCAGCTTGATGGCTGTGTGCCTACAAATGTTCCCCTCCCAGTAATTAACCTTGCTTAAGTGGTTTCTATTTAATTGATTTTAACTGGTTTATGTTTATTCTTGCTTGACATCTTGCATACATAGACATAATTTTCAGTGTATGAAATAATTAACTCTTTCCAGAGCATTTGCTCCTTTGTACCAAAATCTCTTGTGGTAAGCAATAGGTAGATTTAAACAGTAGATTTATTATGTTCATTGTGGGTGTGGGTGTACACATGTTTGTGCATCTGTGCTTCTCTGCCTGTGTATATGCAATCTAAACAACATCTTAAGCAGAGATGCCTTCAGGTAGCCTCTGGACCATAGCACAATGCAGGCAGTTCAAGCTATCCTCCACTCTCCAGGGAGGGAACCCTGTGGTCCTTCTTCCAGATCTTGATGGGCTCTAACTACCATCAGCCCCAGTCAGCATAGCCAGTAGGGATGATGGGAGCTTGTAGTCCAACAATGTTGGCTTTATTTAATTGCACTGAGGTGGGGGCTGACAATATACAGTGCTATTGTGTCAGTTTCTTGACCACTGTTTCCTATGTACTGTATGCTCAGCTCAGGAGGGGTTATAGTCCAACAAAACAGAGAGAGACTTTAAATCATTTGTCAAAAGTGCTGGTTTTCACCTTCTCAGTAGCACAAACTATTTATGTCCAAGGAGCTTGAGGTGATATATATCAGTGGTGTCCAAACTTTTTGCAAAGAGGGCCAGATTTGATGAAGCGAGGGCTGTGGGGGCCAACCAAAGGGCCAACCAATGTTGTTGACCTTTTTTTAGGATTGAAGTTGTTTTGCCCTGGGAAATAAACTGCCACAGGGGCCGGATTAAACTGACCACCGAAACGGACTTTGGACATGCCTGATGTATATGGTTTGCCCATCCCCCACCCCATTTATCCACAGAATGACAGGTTAGTCTGAGAGACAGTGACTTGCTCAAGGACTTCCAGGAAGCTTCATGACTGAAAGAAGATTTGAACTCCCCTCTCCCCGGTCTTAGACTATATACGCCATCTTCATTGATTCTGAGTGGTCTAGGTGGTGGTAGGGTGAAGGTCATAGTCCTAAATGTGCTGAGAACAGAGACTTCTCAGAAAGGTGGCATTCCACAAGAGTGATTTTTAAAAGAATTGAAAAGATTAGTAACATTGTAAACATTATATTAGATGTTAAAGTCATAATATATTAGGATTTTCATTGTGTAGCATTGGTTCATCCTACCCATGCTTCTGATTCCATCTTGAGGTCAGTGCTAGGAAGTTTCATCCAGTCTGCCCTGGCCTATTTCAGCCTATTTATGCCATCAACAATATATAGAAAACACCAGGTTGGGGAAAGCCTAGACTATTTGAAGGTCTGAGGCCTCTCATAGTACACTGGCAAGTACTCATTTCCCCCCGTGTGGGGAATGGTTGTGAACAGTAAAATAGCTGGTGAAAGGGTTAAGCAGTCCTTTTTCTCAGTTACCTAATTCCCTTGCTCAAAAATGACAGCCTCTTGAGCAGGGGTCAGCAAACTTTTTCAGCAGGGGGCTGGTCCACTGTCCCTTAGACCTTGTCGGGGGCCAGACTATATTTTGGAAAAAAAATAATGAACAAATTCCTATGCCCCACAAATAACCCAGAGATGTATTTTAAATAAAAGCATACGTTCCACTCATGTAAAAACACCAGGCAGGCCCCACAAATAACCCAGAGATACATTTTAAATAAAAGGACACATTCTACTCATGTACAGTAAAAATACGCTGTTTCCCGGACTGTCCACAGGCTGGATTTAGAAGGCGATTGGGCCGGATCTGACCCCCGGGCCTTAGTTTGCCTACCCATGCTCTTGAGGATTCTTCTGACTTACAAAGAGTGCAAATGTGTGTTACATCTCATTGACCACTTATTCTTTCCCTTCCTTTCCCTTCTGGAACAATTAATTTTTATCCATTTATATACTCCTGCTCATGATTTGTTCCTTCTGAACTAATAAGATTGCAGCTGTGTGTGTATGCAGGACAAAAACATGTTAATGATCATGTCTGTTGACTGACTTTATTTTTGCCTTTATTGTTGTGAATTGTACAATATTTGCTGAAGTACAATATTTACTGAAGTGCAATACGGGTTGTTAACATATCAGATGAACTTGCAAAAGACTGCAGCTCATTTAAAGATAAATGCTATCTAAACCTTGTGAGGAATAAACCAATTGTGTCAAGAAATGGACCTTTCTCCTCAGATAATGTATGAGATTTGTGTAAAGTATGCAACTGTTGAATGGTCTTGCAAAAGACATAAGTAAGACAAACAAGAGTGAACAGGTTTTCTTTCACCTTCAATGTAAGGTAAGTGTCTGGTACTAGTAATTATCAACAGAGCTGTTAAAATGAATTACTTAGAGAAGTGGTATATAAAGGTAAACTATTAAAGAGTAATTAAACTTTGCCAAGGTATGTGATTTTTTTAACGTGTGTCAAAAGCTATGTTTAATTTAAAAATAGCAAAAAGTTTTCTCCCATTAGAAGTGCCACTAGCGCACATTAATTCACATTGAGTTTTCCAAGAGTGTTTAAAAGGGTTGTAACAGCCTGCCCCTCTCAAGACAGAAGGCCGATCCAAACAGTACATTTAAAGCACATCCAACACACATTTAAAGCAGATGACTTCCCCTATCCAGGGAACTGTAGTTTGTTAAGGGTGCTGGGAATTGTAGATTGGGGGAATTCTTTGGTGGAAGTCATGTGCTTTAAATGTATGGTGTGGAACTCCCCAGAAACTCCGAGATGTTCAGAGTTTACTAGTCTTGTCTTCTCATTCTGAATGGAGGGCTGAGCCTTCATCCCACACACTTATGCCATAATTGATGTTCCCTACAAAAGCTCACACCTGCAGCTCCAGGTAAGGAAGGGCTCACCTTGTCTGTCTGCATATTGCCAGATTAACAGTTTTAAAGGTGCAAAACATGATATTAATAAAACATTAATATTCATGTTTAGATGCATATTATTTACATTAATAATCCCAGAAACAAATGTAGCTTCCAAAAATAATTCCTGCTCAACACCACTCTGATGGGTCACTTTTATTCCTGTTTTGGAGGTGGGGAACTGAGATTAAGGTTGCTTTCTTTAATGGGGCATCCATATGAAACTGTCATCCGAGCCTGCTCATTCACTGAGGTCATCTGTGACCTTGTTCTGGATGAACTGATCTTTGGAAGCTGAGTGGGTAGCTACTAGAAATATGGCCTTCTCTGTGTTGGCATCCTGTGATATGACACCACTTGTTTTTTTCTCTTGAGTTTTCGTAGAGGAACAGTATGCTCTGTGATCTGCCACTTTGCTGGTAGCGGTTCTGGTACTGCCTTGTAGCTATAATAATAATAATAATAATTTATTATTTATACCCCGCCCATCTGGCTGGGTTTCCCCAGCCACTCTGGGCGGCTTCCAAAAGAATATTAAAATACTATGATACATCAAACATTAAAAGCTTCCCTAAACAGGGCT
Organism: Podarcis pityusensis; assembly: GCF_964106645.2. Taxonomy (NCBI): domain Eukaryota; kingdom Metazoa; phylum Chordata; class Lepidosauria; order Squamata; family Lacertidae; genus Podarcis; species Podarcis pityusensis. Next base: position 49,183,929 of record NC_138026.1, read on the forward strand.
GCCTTCAGATGTCTTCTAAAAGTCTGGTAGTTGTTGTTCTCTTTGACATCTGGTGGGAGGGCGTTCCACAGGGAGGGCGCCACTACCGAGAAGGCCCTCTGCCTGGTTCCCTGTAACTTGGCTTCTCGCAGTGAGGGAACCGCCAGAAGGCCCTCGGTGCTGGACCTCAGTGTCCGGGTAGAACGATGGAGGTGGAGACGCTCCTTCAGGTATACTGGACCGAGGCCGTTTAGGGCTTTAAAGGTCAGCACCAACACTTTGAATTGTGCTCGGAAACGTACTGGGAGCCAATGTAGGTCTTTCAAGACCGGTGTTATATGGTCTCGACGGCTGTTCCCAGTCACCAGTCTGGCTGCTGCATTCTGGATTAGTTGTAGTTTCCGGGTCACCTTCAAAGGTAGCCCCACGTAGAGCGCATTGCAGTAGTCCAAGCGGGAGATAACCAGAGCATGCACCACTCTGGCGAGGCAGTCCGCGGGCAGATAGGGTCTCAACCTACGTACCAGATGGAGCTGGTACACAGCTGCCCTGGACACGGATTTAACCTGTGCCTCCATGGACAGCTGTGAGTCCAAAATGACTCCCAGGCTGCGCACCTGGTCCTTCAGGGGCACGGTTACCCCATTCAGGACCAGGGAATCCCCCACACCTGCCCGCCTCCTGTCCCCCAGAAACAGTACTTCTGTCTTGTCAGGATTCAACCTCAATCTGTTTGCCGCCATCCATCCTCCAACCGCCTCCAGACACTCACACAGGACCTTCACCGCCTTCACTGGTTCTGATTTAAAGGAGAGGTAGAGCTGGGTGTCATCTGCATACTGATGAACACCCAGTCCAAACCCCCTGATGATCTCTCCCAGCGGCTTCATATAGATATTAAAAAGCATGGGGGAGAGGACAGAACCCTGAGGCACCCCACAAGTGAGAGCCCAAGGGTCTGAACACTCATCCCCCACCACCACTTTCTGAACACGGCCCAGGAGGAAGGAGCGGAACCACTGTATGACAGTGCCCCCAGCTCCCAGCCCCTCAAGACGGTCCAGAAGGATGTTATGGTCGATGGTATCAAACGCCGCTGAGAGATCCAGCAGAACTAGGAAACAGCTCTCACCTTTGTCCCTAGCCCGCCGGAGATCATCAACCAGTGCGACCAAGGCAGTTTCAGTCCCGTGATGAGGCCTGAATCCCGATTGGAAGGGATCCAAATGGTCCGCTTCTTCCAGGCGTGCCTGGAGTTGTTCAGCAACCACTCGCTCAATCACCTTGCCCAAGAATGGAAGATTTGAGACTGGGCGATAGTTGGCCATCGTGGCCGCATCTAAAGATGGTTTTTTAAGAAGCGGTTTAATAACCGCCTCTTTCAGCGGGTCTGGGAAGGCTCCCTCACGGAGGGAAGCATTCACCACCCCACGAAGCCCATCGCCCAGCCCTTCCCGGCTAGCTTTTATAAGCCAGGATGGGCAAGGATCAAGGAGACAGGTGGTTGGTTTCACTCGTCCAAGCAGCCTGTCCACATCCTCGGAGGTAACAGATTGGAATTGATCCCACACAATTTGACTAGACAGGACTCTAGCACTCCCCCGCCCCGGCCCTGCTCCCACGGTGGCGTCTACCTCTTCCCGAATCTGAGCGACTTTATCTGCAAAAAACTTTGCAAAATCATTGCAGGAGATCATGTGGCCCGTATTGGGCCCCGATGTAGCAGGTGGTTCCGCTAAATTGCGGACCACCTGAAAAAGTCTCCTGCTGCTGTTTTCTGCAGATGCAATAGAGGCGGCGAAGAAAGCCTTCTTCGCCGTCGCTACCGCCACTTGGTAGGCTCGACACTGAGCTCTAACCTGTGTCCGGTCAGCTTCAGAATGGGTCATCCGCCACCGGCGCTCTAGCCGTCTCAACGATTGTTTCATTGCCCTCAGATTCGTGGAAAACCACGGGGCCATCCGGGCTCCATGCAATCGGAGAGGGCGCTTCGGAGCCAAACAGTCAATAGCCCTGGTTAACTCCACATTCCAGCGGGCCACCAGGGAATCAGCTGAAAGGCCATCAACATGGGATAAAGCATCCCCTACCGCTCTCTGGAAACCATTTGGATCCATTAAGTGGCGGGGGCGGACCATCCGAATCGGTCCCACCTCCCTGCAGAGGGGAAGGGTCGCGGAGAAGTCAAGTTGCACCAGGAAGTGGTCTGACCATGGCACTTCTTTTGTTTCGCTTTTACTTAGTGTCAGAACACCAACATCCATGGAGGTAAACACCAGGTCCAAGGCATGTCCGTGGCTATGGGTTGGGCCAAACTTATTCAGGGACAGCCCCATGGAGGCCATGCTTTCCACGAAGTCCCGAGCGGCCCCTTGTAAGGTCGTGTCGGCATGGATGTTAAAATCCCCTAGGACAACCAAACTAGGTGTCTCCAGGAGAACATCCGCCATGACCTGAAGCAGCTCGGGCAGGGAATCCTTGGTGCAGCGGGGAGGTCGGTACACCAAAAGGAATCCTGTACTGCCCCTATTGCCCAACTTCCAGAACATGCACTCAGAGAACTGGGTCTTCCCAATAGGATGCCTGGTGCAAACTAATGACTTCCTAAAAATCACTGCAACCCCCCCTCCCCGCCCACAGGGCCTGGGTTGCTGTGCGTAAGAGAAACCTGGTGGACAAGCAGCGGCAAGAACAGGCCCACCTGCTTCATCCAACCAAGTCTCTGTTACACAAGCCAGGTCAAATCCTCCATCCATGATCACGTCATGGATGGCAGTGGTCTTATGAATCATTGACCTGGCATTGCACAGCAGCACCTTCAGGCTATGTGGGTATCCCTTGCTGATTCTAGTATCCGTCCGGACAGGACCAGACCCGGAGGCAGGGATAGTCCTCAGACAACGACTAAACCTGCCTCCTCTGTAATGACATGGTCTGGTCTTAGCGTAACTCCTCCTCCTACCCGTGATCACTGAGATCGGTTGTCCCAGCGCATCCCCCTCCGTGGAACATACCCCAGCCATTTTGTTGGCTGGGACCCACTCCCCGGCAGCCCTGACCCTTCCCCTTAAGAACAAAATAAGACCTTAAAACAATAAAAAACCCCAGAAAACAAAAAACAATACAAATGAAAAACTATAAAAATTACAAATCCATTAAAATCAAACAAATTCCCAACTAAACATCCATCCCACCCCCATCCCCGTCCCCGCATATACAAAAAAATGAAAGGAAAAGGAACATTTTAAAACAAACTCTGCGCCCCTCCGGATCCCCCTGGGTCGCAGCAGCAGTGACAACAACCGTCCCTGTGAGGCCTGTCAGGTCCCGCCCTGGGCCAGGTGGTGAGTGGCAGGAAGGAGCAGGGCCCTCAGACACCCACACAGGAGAGTCCTCCTGGGCAGCAGAACGCAGCAGTCCTTATGAGGCCTCAGGCCCCGCCCCAGGCCAGATGGTGAGTGGCAGGAAGGAGCAGGGCCCTCAGACACTCACACAGGAGAGTCCTCCTGGGCAGCAGAACGCAGCAGTCCCTGTGAGTCCTTCAGGCCCCGCCCCGGGCCAGATGGTGAGTGGCAGGAAGGAGCAGGGCCCTCAGACACCCACACAGGAGAGTCCTCCTGGGCAGCAGAGCGCAGCAGTCCCTGTGAGTCCTTCAGGCCCCGGCCCGGGCCAGATGGTGAGTGGCAGGAAGGAGCAGGGCCCTCAGACACCCACACAGGAGAGTCCTCCTGGGCAGCAGAACGCAGCAGTCCTTATGAGGCCTCAGGCCCCGCCCCAGGCCAGATGGTGAGTGGCAGGAAGGAGCAGGGCCCTCAGACACCCACACAGGAGAGTCCTCCTGGGCAGCAGAGCGCAGCAGTCCTTATGAGGCCTCAGGCCCCGCCCCAGGCCAGATGGTGAGTGGCAGGAAGGAGCAGGGCCCTCAGACACCCACACAGGAGAGTCCTCCTGGGCAGCAGAGCGCAGCAGTCCCTGTGAGTCCTTCAGGCCCCGGCCCGGGCCAGGTGGTGAGTGGCAGGAAGGAGCAGGGCCCTCAGACACCCACACAGGAGAGTCCTCCTGGGCAGCAGAACGCAGCAGTCCCTGTGAGTCCTTCAGGCCCCGCCCCGGGCCAGATGGTGAGTGGCAGGAAGGAGCAGGGCCCTCAGACACCCACACAGGAGAGTCCTCCTGGGCAGCAGAGCGCAGCAGTCCCTGTGAGTCCTTCAGGCCCCGGCCCGGGCCAGATGGTGAGTGGCAGGAAGGAGCAGGGCCCTCAGACACTCACACAGGAGAGTCCTCCTGGGCAGCAGAACGCAGCAGTCCTTATGAGGCCTCAGGCCCCGCCCCAGGCCAGATGGTGAGTGGCAGGAAGGAGCAGGGCCCTCAGACACCCACACAGGAGAGTCCTCCTGGGCAGCAGAGCGCAGCAGTCCCTGTGAGTCCTTCAGGCCCCGGCCCGGGCCAGGTGGTGAGTGGCAGGAAGGAGCAGGGCCCTCAGACACCCACACAGGAGAGTCCTCCTGGGCAGCAGAACGCAGCAGTCCCTGTGAGTCCTTCAGGCCCCGCCCCGGGCCAGATGGTGAGTGGCAGGAAGGAGCAGGGCCCTCAGACACCCACACAGGAGAGTCCTCCTGGGCAGCAGAGCGCAGCAGTCCCTGTGAGTCCTTCAGGCCCCGGCCCGGGCCAGATGGTGAGTGGCAGGAAGGAGCAGGGCCCTCAGACACTCACACAGGAGAGTCCTCCTGGGCAGCAGAACGCCAACCTGTCCTAGCAAAGCAGCTTCTGCCAACCTGTTGCCTTCGAGATGTTTAGAATTGCTGCACTGGCTGGGGCTGACCCAAAACAACTGGAGGGCACCAAGTTGATGAAGGCTGTGGTGGAGAGTATTGACACTGGAGTATCCATGCTAGAAAGGAGAATAGGGCTAAAAGGACAAGCCATGATTTCTTTAGAATCACATTCTTGTTCTCCAACCTTGAGCACATTACCCAACCCATGTTATAAAACACTTGCATACGCAGAAAAGGTTTTTCTGGGAGGAAAATGTGACTTTCCCCCCTATCTTCCTATCATGAGTTCACATGTGTTATGCAAGTTTTTTGGATGGTGTGTGTGTGTGGGGGGGAATCTGTTGAAACCAAGGGTATTTGACCCTGACCACAGACTTCTTATCCTTTTGCAAACAACACAAGCATTCCAATTGACACTAAGTGCTCTCCCGATATCTGATGTGAAACCTTCCAACCTACTTCCACATAGTAAACATTCAGACACAGGAGGAAGCCATTTCCCTAGTAGCAGTTTTTCTTACATTTGCTGAGTATTAATTAGAGATGGGATCTTTAAGAAGCCACACCCTTAGTCAAGGACTGATGCTGCTTACTTATTCTATTAATTATTACATGGGGCTGCTGTGATCTTCCTTCTAAGGAAATGCACTGATTTATATCTGCTTAGCTTCAAAAATGCTGCAGAATCAGGTGCTCTTGGAGAATGGGAATTCAGAATTTGTATTTGTGAAACATGCTAGTTCTAGAAAACAATTAGAATTGTAAAGTTGGAAGGGTCATCTAATCCAATCCCCTGTTAATTCATTGCCTCAAAACATATAGCTTTTAAGACTTCCTCCCCACTCCCATTGTTTCAGGATTGTTATTTGTTTTGTTTCTCTCAACAAAACTAGGAAGTAAATCACAATTATTAACATTTTACAATTGGAGACATGAAGCTGGGATAGATTTGCTTGAAGCCAGCAAACAGCTGGGTCACTTGTGGACCAATCTGAACCTAGTATAGACCTAGGTTACCAGACGTCCCTGTTTCCCGGGGATAGTCACTGGATTTACAAATCAGTTCCCGTACAAAATCTATTGAAGTTGAAAAGTGTCCCCAGATTCATTGAAAAAAATCTGGTAACCTTAGTATAGAACAGTATAGAACTTTTTCAGCAGGGGGCTGGTCCACTGTGCCTCAGACCTTGTGGTGCGCCAGACTATATTTTTTTGGGGAAATTGAACGAATTCCTATGCCCCACAAATAACCCAGAGATGTATTTTAAATAAAGGACACATTCTACTCATGTAAAAACACGCTGATTCCCAGACTGTCTGCAGTCTTAAGAAGGCGATTGGGCCAGATCTGGTCCCTGGGCCTTAGTTTGCCTACCCATGGTATAGAGTATAGACAGACTAGGTGTTAAAAGCCTCTTCTCTGTGTCTGTGATTGGGAAAGTCTTATTTCTGCCATGGCCAATGTGGTGCCCTCCAATTGTGGTGGACTACACACTCCCAGGACTGCACCTGGCCACGTTGGCTGACTTTGTCTCACATAATGCCTTGTCTTATACAATACCCTAAATCTCCACAGATATGTTTTGTGTCAGCAACACACACGCTTGTCTAGTGGTGGTGAAAGAATGAGCCCAAATATGATTACTTTTGTATAAAAGAGAAAAGGAATTTTATGGTTCAGCTCAAGAAAACCATCTGCTAAGAGAAATAGTTTGACTAAGATTTCCTCTGAGATTATATGTGAAATTTATTATGTGTTTTAATCTTTCATGGCATGAATGCAACAGTTTAGTCCTTTTGTAAAGCAGTGATGCAGTTGCAGTTCCAAATCTTTCATCCGTACGATCAGTTCTAGCAAGAGGAAGCCGCCTTTTCATTCATTGTATGGCTGCCCTGTCTCCCAGGCATGGAGAGTTTCCCCTTTGTGTCCTTTGTTGGATCCCTTTGGAAACATTCAAAACAAACAACTTCCTTTCTCTTCCCATAGACAGAACAAGGAATATTAATGCCTATCTACCTGTGATAAGCTCTGTGCAGGTCTCATTTTACATGACTTGAAAGAGTCATCGGTATAGCCAAGCCCAATTAACCTGTCTTGCTCTCACAAAACAGAGTTACCAAGAGGCTATACCTTATCACATAGCTCAGGGAAACAGTTCCGGCACAGCAGACTGATCAAAGGATATTTTCAAACACAAAATCCCCCAAACAAACAGAGCACACACTTGCATGTAGCGTCCTGGTGTCTATTTTGGATTTTTCCCTGGGCAGAATTCTAAAAGTAACAGGGATATTCACTGGCAACAATCTATCACATTACATGAGATAAAATTATATCCCTGCAACAAATTTCACTTCTCCTTTAGCCACTTCTGAAAGTGTGTGTGCGTGTGTGCGTGTGTGCGTGTGTGCGTGTGTGTGTTTGTATAACATACTTGCATTAAGGAAACATAAAACATACCAGCTGCGTAATGTTATAGCCTATTTCTTTGTGCTGCTGGTGGTTTGCTTCCAGAGTACATAGAATTAAGAACATGAAACATTTATTTAGCTTTAAAGTGTATGAATCACTCGAGGTGATATTCAGCATTCAAATATTTCTTAAAACCCCATGAAATCTGTAAGAATAATACCATCAGTGGAAAAGTAGTCAGTAACACCACATAACACCAGAAAGAAATTCTAGACCGCACTAAACTGTTACGTGCCCTGTAGAGAGCAGCCCACTTCATACAATTGTATCATAACAAGCTGAGACATGGACAAGCTCATGCATGCAACCCCTTTCTGTGGACCATGATTTTAAACCAGGAAGTCTCGTATTACAATAGTTCCCAGTTTCATCCAAACCAGAAAATAACAGGATCCTAAACTACAGTTTATGGGACGCGGGTGGCGCTGTGGGTTAAACCACAGAGCCTAGGACTTGCCAGTCAGAAGGTCAGCGGTTCGAATTCTGCGACGGGGTGAGCTCCCGTTGCTCGGTCCCTGCTCCTGCCAACCTAGCAGTTCGAAAGCACGTCAAAGTGCAAGTAGATAAATAGGTACCACTCCGGCGGGAAGGTAAACGGTGTTTCCATGCACTGCTCTGGTTTGCCAGGAGCAGCTAAGACATGCTGGCCACATGACCCGGAAGCTGTACGCCTCTCCCTCAGCCAATAAAGCGAGATGAGCGCCGCAACCCCAGAGTCGGCCATGACTGGACCTAATGGTCAGGGGTCCCTTTACCATTAAACTACAGTTTGAAGTTGGTTGAAGATCCTGGATTCAACAGCTTGGAGCAATGGGAACACACTAGGCACCCAATGTTAAGTGACCAAGCATTAGCTTAATGGCAGCCTCGGGTGTTGCTGTTTGACAGAGCCTAGTTGGCATCCAGTGAGAGAAGCCAGCCAAGAAAAAATTTAGTAGCATACAACATGCAACCACTAATGATGGCAACCTGGCCATGTTGACCAGGTCAGGTATAGATAGGTATGTTATCGAGGGCAGGACAATCACCATGGTTCAATCATCCCCTTTGTCCATTATGCAGCCTTTTAAACCAGAATATCATATCATATGTCAATTTAATAAAGTTGATTCTGTGTTGCTGGTATACACAGTGAAATAGTCCACGTGTAAAGTTCAAAAGCACGTCAAGTGCAAGTAGATAAATAGGTACCGCTCCAGTGGGAAGCTAAACGGCATTTCCGTGTGCTGCTCTGGTTCACCAGAAGCGGCTTAGTCATGCTGGCCACATGACCCGGAAGCTGTATGCCGGCTCCCTCGGCCAATAAAGCAAGATGAGCGCCGCAACCCCAGAGTTGTCCACGACTGGATCTAATGGTCAGGGGTCCCTTTACCTTTTTAAAGGATTTTAGTTTTCTCCTTTATTCAGAAGTGCTTCACAATAAGAGAAATTGGAAGGTACCATGTTTTCACTATCAGTACCTGAAGGATGAGCTGAATTCAAATATAAAAATAAATAAATTTTTGTTCTAATTTAAGCAGTATCTTTTCTTTTGTCTCTCCCATAGACCTAATCAGAGATGGTTCTAACCAGCCTCTCACTATAAGGTTTATGACAATGTGAAATGAACTGAAACCATAAAAAATAAGAAATAAAAAATGTAATTTTATATCCTTTTCAAAATACTTCATTAGGTTTACATACTTTCCTCTGCAGAGCTGCGTAATCATAGAATGATTCACTTAAGCTGTCAAAACGTAACTGTCTGCGCACATTTTTCTCCCACAAGCCACAAAGAGTCACATTGCTCCAACTATTTTTGAAAGCTGAGGACCCACAAAGTTCAGAGTTTTCACCATTTCTGCTTGCCTAAATGTCCAGACTGAGACCTTACAGAAACTGGTGGGGAGATGCGGGTTAGGCTTCTAATAATGCACCCAAACACATGATTTCACAGGCCATTCCCCCACATTGTGACCACATGCTCACACACTGTGACTAATTTGCAAAATTCTCTTACAGCCAATAATTGTGACCATTATACACCAAGTCCCCTTCTGAAAATAGACCAAATAAGTGAGAGTTAGGTTGATCAAATACTCTATGTGTGTGAATAACATGCAGAAATGTCCCAAGATATATTGCTACCTGATATGGAAAATAGAGATGCCCCCATGATAATGGAAATATGGGAAACAAAATAATGGATACTGTGCCTTCATTTAATGGCGCCCCTGGAGAATTAGAATGGATATTTTAGAAGTATATTATCTAAATGTTCAGAGTCATTTTAAAATATCAGTTTTTGGTCTAGCTTCATCATCATTTTATTTTTCTTACCCTTTGCCAGAAGGTTGCAGGATGAATATAAAAACAAGATGTGATTACAGCAATGAACAGCAACTCTCATCTATAACCCCAAAACAATCATTCCATTAGGAGAAAGTTTTAACCGGAGGTTGTCTTAAAAACTGGATATTCGGCAGCTCTCTTTTAGAAATAAAGCACAGTGTGTCTGGGATTTATTATCTTTCTGTACCATCTCTCTGCTTACTCTCATCTAGTTGACAGTTATACATCTAACATTAAAAGTGGCCCACTTTCTCTTTTGGGCTCTGATCTGGAAATGGTTAAACCATAGCATTTGGAATTAACTCAGTGGAAATTAATGGCTCTTAATTCTTTTACTAGCAACCCTTGGCAGTTGCATCCTTTTTATAAAGTGTCCAAAATGTTCACTATATTATCTAAATAGTCCTTCCATCATCCCTATAAGGTATCATGGTGGCAGTAATCTCATGATATGTGTGGTGCTTTCAAAGGGAGGTTGAACTTTTCAGGTTTAGCTAGCTGCTGTGTTTAATATTTATACAATACGTTAGCTGCTTTTATCTTGCCCAAGGTAACACAATGCAACTTACAATCAAGTATTTAGACTTTGGAAAGTGCTGTGGACCATTCTATGACTCTAACCATATCTGAAGCATTACAGCCTCAACACCCAATTCCAGAACACAACAGATTACAGATCATATGAGAAATATGGCACAACATCAGAACATGCACTTCTAAATTCCAGGCTTGGACAAGCTCCATATAGTTTAGGCCATGTGATGAAATCACCTGGAGGTGTTTGCTTTGCAGTCAAATAGCATGCTTACTTTGTTGCTGCTCTTCTATGATTCATTCATTTGTTCAAATTTGTTTATTTATGGGAGGAACATGTAGCTATCCTGCAGATGAGGATTTTCTCGGCATGCAGATAAAGTGATTGAGGAACCTCTACCTCTTGAATATCTGTTTGCCACACAGGTGTTAAAAGCCTAGGAACTCTTGCCAGGAAAAAAAGCTGGGAACCTTTCCCAAACTTCTTATATGGGCTTTTTCACACACTATCCCCCCCCCCCCCCGCTTCCCCTGGAATCATCTGGAGGCAGTCTTCCCTCTTCCACTGAACAACAACAAAAAAGACATCTCTTTCAGGCTGCTGTATTTTGTTTTACCATTATTCTGATGAACCCTTTGAAAATTAATGGGTTTTGTAACTTTAATATGTGATGAATAGGCTGCAAGTCTTACTGATCTTCTAGTGTGATTTTATTTTAAGTAGTTTTATTTAGTCCTTTTTATTGTTGCATTTTATCTGGTATCCATTTTTTGTATATTGTCATATTTATTTATTTTTTGTTTAATTCTCAAAGCTTTATTTGTTTTTCACATTTTGGCCAGTAGGAATAATGTAGCATTGATTAAAATCACATTTTACTTAAGGTAAGTCAAGTGAGTTATGTCGATGGCAAAGCATAATTTTCCAAGTACTGCTTTTCCAAGTGGATATGGCCTCTGTGTATGTGTGTCTTCTTCTTAAGGGAAGATGGCAGCCAGCAGTGCTCCACCAGCTGTCACTGCAGCTGTGGTAGCAGTGGACAGTCCAGCAGCACCGACTGCCTGAAGCGCGGCAACAGCGCTCCCAGCTGCTACTCCTCCACCATTGGTGATGGCCGCTGCTGACATCATTTTTGCAGCCGGAGAGCCAGCTGCAATTCCAGCTGCAGTGAAACCCGCTGCTCCCAGTGCTGCTGGAACAGCAACCGTGGCCACTGCCAAGCTGGCTACACCTCCCAAAACTGTAGTTATTGGAACACCCACCATATTGGCCTTAAGAGACCGACTCCTCTCCTTCCAGATCTGCAGCTACCTCCACTACGTTCTCCATCATATATTGTCATATTTTGAAAAAACAGATTAGAGAGCAGCAGACAGCCAAACAGGGAGACATTTGCAGTTGTGGGAGAGCTCTCTTAATCTTATCTTCTGATCTGTTTTTTGCCATTTCGCAGTCAGACAATTCTAAAGGACGGCACTCTGCTTTCTGGGCAGAAGTGAAAAATCGAGGTTTCTGCTTACACCTCAGTTAAAATGCAGGCTCCATTAGGGAACCCTAGCCCATACTCTCTCCCATAGGACAATGTTGCTGCCCGTATACTGGGTGAGTCCTTTAAAAGAGGCCCTGTGTACTCTGTGTACACATGTTCCACGGGGCCTCTTTTAAAAGACTCACCCTCTAGAAACAGTGAAGGCTAGTCCATTAGAGTAAATGGAGCACAGGTCCACCAAGCTCAGCTTGCCATCAGCCAGCCCACAACCTCTTGCCCATCTTCTTTTAAGCAGTCCAGGGGATGGCACCATCTTCCACCTTCTCCTTACTTATCTTCAGTGTTGTAATTATGGAACTCAGCAAGCAGGAGGAGGAGAAAGCTAGAACTAGTTGGTCATTGGCTCTGGCTCCACCTACTGGCTTTGGTTCCACCTGCTGTTGGAATCCTTGGCTCTGGAGCCACCCACTGTTGACCTTCTTGCCTTCCTAATAAGAGGCAGGAGTCAATGCTGCATAGAACCTCACCACTTCAGTCAAGGTGGAGTGATGGATTTAGGCTGACCAGGTGGGTGGAGGAGAGGAAAGTGCTCCTGCACCTTCAGTTTAAGTGTGGGGAGCTAGTGGCTCTCCAAATGTTGTTAGGCTCCACATTCCAACAGCTCCAGCCAGCATGGCCATTGGTCAGGAATGACAGGAGCTGAAGTTCAACAGCTTATGGACAGCCACAGGCTCACCACCCCTAGAAGAGGATATTTCTACAAGTGGAGCTAGGTGGAGGCGTCCAACATGGTGCCATTTTTCCACATTCTACTTCAGCCCCTATTGTGACGTATTTAGCAGCATGCCCCAGATACAATTTGGGAATCACTAGCCTATGGAAGAGGGAGCCAACTCTGCCATTGTTTAAGATTGACAGCTGCGGTAACCTGAGTCTCCTGAAAGGTCAGTGGCCAGCCCCACAGCCTCTTCTGTGCCTATCAGTGCCATCTCTTAAAACAACAGTTGCTTCCAGAAACCCTTCATCTCTTTTGCTCTTTGGGCCTGTCTTTCCTCTTCCTCCCAGTCCCCAGTCTCGTTCTCCATTCCGTCACTGGCGCACATCCTTCAACATCATTCTCTCCCCTTTCTCTATGTTTTTCCTGTTGTCATTGGAAAGACCTTTGTTGTGATAGCCCTTCCTCCTTCCCCCATCCCTGCAAGGGAAAAGAATCTTACTCAAAGGCCAACTCTGTTTTAAAAGGAAATCTGTCATTAAAATGCTCCTTCAGAATAAAATAGAGGGCCCTTTTCAATGTCTAACAATGCAACTGTGAAGTAAGTCCCCGCTTTGTAAGTGTAGTTTTAGGATTTCATCCTGATGAAGTAATCCAGGAAAAGCTGCCAGAGGATCACCTAAATTTTTATTGCATTTATATCTCACCCACCCTGCAAGGAGCTCAAGATAACATCCATGTTTCTTTCCCCATTGCCCTATTTTATTCTCACAACAACCTTGTGAGGTGATTCCTGCTGAGAAATCCACAGTTGCCCCGTGGATTTCATGGCTATTTGGAGATTTGAACATCCATTATGCCACACTGATTATCAGCTGCACTAGAACAGTTGTCTCCATCCTTTTAAGAGCCACCTTGCACTCCAACATTTAACTGGGCAACCTACTTCTTCATTTTGTTTACCATATGTTTGCATGGTGGCAGTGCTGCTATTGCAACCCATCTTGGATCAGGCCCTGACCTGCAGTGGTTCCTGACCCACCATTTGAAGACCACGTGTACCCAGTGCTGAATTTATGTATAGGCTAAGTAGGCTGAAGCCTAGGACCTCTAAATCTAGGGGGCCTCACCAGCCCTCCCGCTCCCCAGCAGGCAAACTCCCCTCTCCCAAAATTGCAAACCCAAGACTTCATGCAAGGGCAGGGCAACTTGGGCCTCTAAATCTAAGGGGCCTTACCAGCCTGCCATCTCCCCAGTGCTGCAGTCTCCCCTCTCCCAAAATTGCAAACCCAAGACTTGTGGGTCCCCAGATGTTGTTGAACTACAACTCCCATCACCCCTGGCTAGCAGGGCCAGAGCTCAGGGATGATGGGAGTGGTAGTCCAACAACATCTGGGGACCCACAGGTTGAGAACAGCTGTCTTATGCCCAGACCTTATTTTAAGAATAACATTACAACTTCATTTTCCTAAGAAATAATGCTTATTCCACAAAATGTTTACAAGGTTCAGCTATTGCAAAAGTTTTTCAGTGTTAATTTTATGCATTTTTAAAAGTCACCATGGTATTTAACAATAACATCTTATGTCCTTTAGAGGAGAAATTGTGAATTCCAGAATTTTAAATACCTGTCACCATCCTCGGCTTCACTCAATTTTGTTTATAACACTCTTCCATTTTCTTCTAGTTGTGAGGGTGGGGAGGGGCCTCACAAGTGGAGTAGCCTAGGGCCTCTCTTCATCTAAATCCGGCCCTGCATGTACCAGAAGATGTAAATATAATGCCTTGGAAACCAACTGATTCCTACTCATGTGTCCCACCCTCACTTTGTGAATTTCCTGAGCAATCTATTTACAACTAGCTTCCTTGAAACTTGGAAGTATTCTCTGTAACAAAGGCTTCCATATTAGGCTGCCAAGACAGCTATTAAAATAGAATATTGCTATTCTTTTTTGAGCACTTGTGACCTTTCCAATGTTTTTGTTTCCTACTGCTCAAAGTGAATGTTTTACAATGTTGCTATAAAAGTTTTTTCTTCTTCTGTGACTGGATATGGTTGATTCCCCGGCCCCCCAGAGAACAGATGATCATGTGAAAAGGCGTCATTGCTTGTGGTAAGCACAATTCTCCAACTATATCTCCTGTTCATGAGAGGTCCAGACAGCCTGAAAGTAAGATGAAACAAATGAGTGAGTACATCACAGGAAACATTCATTTTTCATGTGCATATCCTGCCTTTCCTCCAAGGAGCTCAAAACAGTGTAAATGAAATGTCTCTCTCCGCCGCCCCACTTTACCCTTCAGACAACCTGTGAGATTGGCTTGGCTGAGAGTGAGAGGCTGGCTCCAGGTCAGCCAGAGGTTAACAGTTGAGTAGGGTTTTGGACCTCAATCTCCCGAGTCCCCACCTGACATTCTAACTACTGTACCACACTGATTTACCATATGCCACCTTAAAACATCTTCAACATCAGCCATGCTCAGAACAGGTTCATTAAATGGATGTGACCAACCGAGGTCTATCAATTTCAAGTGGGCCTACTCTTGAGTACAACTTAGCTGAAGGCAGCCACTTCCAATATTTCTTACAAAACAGCCACGAGCCACATCTCCTTGCGCATATGGGGTTTGTTCCTTGTTGAGTAAGGAAGTGTGCTTGCTTTGAGAGTGCGGATCACCTTTTGAGTTGGTCAGATCGAGACGGCACCATTTGCCACTGAAAGGAGGCAATCAGCACTCTCAGAGTTGACAGCACCAGTTATTTACTTAGCAGGTGCTTGTATGGATTTCTATCAAGCATGGGTCATGCTTTTGTGTGACCTATTTTATGTTCACAGGCGACAGCAGTGAACAGTTCACAAACCCACAGATCTTTGCTGAGTGGGACAAAATGTTTTGTTAAGAAAAACTAAAAATCATGATAAATGTTTTAGGGGGGGGAATGTAAAAAATATCCCAAATATACCTAAATGTATGCACACGCCCATAGTATGAGCCAAGGTTGAAAGTTTTGTGTATGTTTTTTAAAAAAGAAAGCATATTTAATTATAGGCAGTTTAGAAATTGTTATCAGCAAATGGAATCAAAATATCTACCTTGTTGCAGCTTGTCCTTGGCTCTAACATGGCAACAAGTTGCTAAACAGTGATTTTTTAAAAAAATGAATGAATAAAATAATTATAATGAGATCAATCTTGTTAGCGGTGGTTGTTTTAAATAAGAATCTGGGAAATCTCATTGGCGTGAATTTGATTCAGCAGGAGCAGATTTGCTTGCATGTTTCTTTTGACACATACTCTGGATTTTGGAAACTTCTAAGGGGAAGAGAAGACCTGCAGTTCATTGCTAGTAGTACATATGTGAAGATTCCACGTTCAACCCCATGTACCTCCAAGTCAGACTGTCAAGGCTCCTGCCTGAAATTCTGGTCCGACGGTCTGACTAAGCATACTGCAAGCTCCTACAGGGATGCGGGTAGCCCTGTGGTCTAAACCACTGAGCCTCTTGGGCTTGCCGAGCAGAAGGTCGGCGGTTTGAATCCCATTGCTCTGTCCCTGCTCCTGCCAACCTAGCAGTTCGAGAGCACACCAGTGCAAGTAGATAAATAGGTACCACTGCAGCTGGAAGATAAAAGGCGTTTCCGTGCACTCTGGTTTCCGTCATTGTGTTCCGTTGCGCCAGAAGCGGTTTAGTCATGCTGGCCACATGACCTGGAAAGCTGTCTGTGGACAAACGCTGGCTCCATTGGCCTGAAAGGGAGATGAGCGCTGCAACACCATAGTTGCCTTTGACTGGACTTAACCGTCCAGGGGTCCTTTACCTTTTTTTACTGCAAGCTCTTGTATTCATGGTTGGATATAAGGACAATGCCTTTTTACCATGCCAGTTGGCCATACAGTTAATACACCATTTATGGGCAGAGGCAAATTCAGATGTGCAGAGTTTTTCCAAGAAGGAAAGTAAAGCAACTGTCACCCCAAACACTTCTTTGTAATTGTAACTTGTCAGACTAGCTGCATTTCCATCATTTATTCCACCAGAGGCTCCTGATATTGTAAGCAATGGATTAAATATAAACATTTTAAGGTCCTCACACCTCAGTTATCTTCCCAAACTGTAGGAGTGATGGGTTATTTATCACTTAGCGGCAGATTTTTGCTCCCATCTGTATTGGTAAGCAAGAGCAGAGGCCCTGGACTACGCCCCGTCCAGCATTTTAATCTTATAAAAAAGAAAAACTGGTAGTGCTTTAGTGTTAAATTGCATCAGCCTGGGTGCAACTGTTTAGATTGTTCTGTGCTTTTAAGGCATAATGCAAGGGGAGTCTGTCCACTCATCAACCTGCCCACTAATGTGAATGTTCCTGGGCACCTAAAACAAATATGTGGCCCAATTTCCTTAACTTGCTAGCCAGTGATTTCTGCCAAAAATATTGTTTACTATTTTGATGGTGCAAAGGCAAAGCTGTCACATGGCCCCAGAAGTTCCACTGCAGCATGTCATCTGATTGAGGCTGTTTATATGCCATGCCCTAAGGAAGTGAAGCAGAAAGAATGCTGTGACATTTCTCAACAGGAAGCATTTATCTTTGCTTCATCTGTACTTAATTGACTTGCAAACCACTCAGGACACTATCAGTGCTAAATGAACAGCTCTTAAGTAAGCAGTTACATTTTACACAAGTGTCTCTAAGGTATGTTTAGTTTTGCTCCTTGTTAAGTGGTACAGAAATAGCTCTTCAGCTTGCACACTCCAACCTGGCTATGCACACACCTTTGTGTCTGATAGTTCCAAAATGAGCAAGAAGTCTTGCTCAGAACTCTCACTATTACATTTCAGGAACACAGAATAAAACCTGCACTCAGCAATGCCTAAGGGACACAGGTGGCGCTGTGGGTTAAACCACAGAGCCTAGGACTTGCTGATCAGAAGGTCGGCGGTTCAAATCCCTGTGATGGGGTGAGCTCCCGTTGCTCAGTCCCTGCTCCTGCTAACCTAGCAGTTTGAAAGCACGTCAAAGTGCAAGTAGATAAATACTTCCATCTGGCGGGAAGGTAAGCGGCGTTTCCGTGTGCTGCTCTGGTTCGCCAGAAGCGGCTTAGTCATGCTGGCCACGTTACCCTGAAGCTGTACACCGGCTCCCTTGGCCAATAAAGCGAGATGAGCGCTGCAACCCCAGAGTCGGTCACGAACGGACCTAATGTTCAGGGGTCCCTTTACCTTTACAGAAATGCCTAGTGGTATGGTCCATTTCTTGTTTCATCGGGGCATAATTCTTGTCCTCCTTCTAGTACAGTACGATGCAAATGGTTTGGACTGAGTCAATCGCCCTCTCCTCCCATGAAATTTGCATTGTCCACAGTGTGTCTTTCACCAGATATTTTGCTCCATACAGTTTCATTTTAACGATCTGTTTACACTCATTGTTTTCTCCCCATTTTCTTGTGCATTTTTGGAACTGTCACTATCAATCTCAAAAAAGTGCAGGCATCATTGCTAACAATGGTGCCATCATGCCACTTTCACCTCTATTCAGGGTACACAGAGACGTAGAAAGGGGGTGCGGGTGTCACCACTGAGGGGAGTGACAAAATACCAAGTGGCACTCACAGCGGGGCCTGCAGTGCGCCTGAGCATAGCTGTCAAGTTTTCCCTTTTCTTGTGAGGAATCCTATTCGGAATAAGGGAATTTTCCTTAAAAAAAGGGAAACGTTGACAGCTATGCGACTGAGCCACGCGTCTCTCCTGGGAGTGATGCAGTGGCTTGGGCACCTGCAGGCTCCATGCTGCCTCAAATGGTCTGCCCGCTGCCTTCTCCTCAGCTGTAGGGAGGCTGAGAGGGAGGAGGCAGGCAGACTCTGGAGGCCCTGCAGAGCTTCCTGGCCCTGCCCCCGATTGTCTTGCTCCTCCACTGAGGGTACCTCCAGGTTTGCAGGAGTCTGCAGGAGGGAGTCAGGTGCATACTGGAACTATAGGTTTGTGCATTTGAAATGGATTAAAGCACTACCTTATAAAAAAATTAAGTGTGCAACAAGTCCACTTTTTAAAAAAGACTCTTGGAGGTTTAGAAAGTGACAGGAAAATGCCTTGAAAACTGTGACGAATGGACAATTAACGGGAAGACATGTAAACATCCCACAAGCAAGTCAGGATGAATGTTCATTGCCATATGACTACACTGTAAAGAAATCAAACTAAATGTTCATTAAAGATCAGGCATAGTCTCACCACCTTGTGAGCTTTGGGCATGCAGATCAAGGTGGATGCTGTATGAATAGCTCACCTGAAGGAGCCCAGCATTGCAATCCTATAGCTACTTAACTGAGAGAAAGTCCCTTTGAGACTGACGTCTAAGTAGACATGCATGGAATTGCACCATTAAAAACCTCCCTACTTCCAGCCTTTGTGTGCCTATGAGCACACACACACACACACACACACACACACACACACACACACACCTCCTTTTAGGCAAGGCTTGTTTGTTTTGGCACACTCTGGTCCTTTAGTGTTAATACGGATTTTCAATCCCTCCTCCAGCCCTATCTTGCATTTCTTCCTATGTTGCATACAGTAGCTATGTCACACTGGTCACACCAGATCACAAATTATTTTATGTTTGAGAAAGAAACACTTGGCATTTGCTAAGGTGTTGAATGAAGGAGAGAACTAATGCTATATCCTGTTAACCTCAAATAACTCTTACATGTGATTCCCATGCCTAGAGACACAATTAAACTGTATAAACCTTTTTAAAATAACACCCACACCATAATTAGTTTTCTCTCCATATTTTTGGATTATTATTTTCTTCAGAGCACATTTGGATGGGGGACAGAGGATGGGAACTGCACATATTACAGACTGGCAAGTTGCCTATCATGGATCTCCAGATACAAGAATGATTTGTGGGAATGATTCCACAGCTGGGAAACCATAACTTTGGAACTAGCTGTGAGCATAGCTCATGTTTCTCGCAGGCTTGGTGATTGCAGTGACAAATCCAGGACTTTCTCAGTATGAAAACTTGAAACAATTACAATAAACACATTTATGTGGCACAAAACCCTGATATAGTAGTAGTAGTAGTAGTAGTAGTAGTAGTAGTAAAAAGTAACGCAAATGCACAGGAAGAAAGATTTCAATCACATCCAAACCATACATTCTGAGCACTATTATACCACTGTAAGGTTCATGGGATATTCTAAAAACCCTCAACACTCTTAACTACCATTCCCATGATTCTTTGGGGGGGGGGAAGGGAAGCCCTGACTTTAAGTGGCATAATAGTGCTTTAAATGTATGGTGCGCAATGCCACCAAACATGATGCATCTTTATAAGAAGACACAAAGCTTCCTGAGGTAATGCATTGTTCCCCAAATATTCTGGTAAGAAAACACTTGCTAGCGAAGTACAATCTAAGTAAAGGAGATGTTTCCTGATTATGTGAAGGAAGAATCCTTCTGTGTTGCTGGTTGTTTACCATTCCACAAGGTCACAAACATGTCATCAGTAAAGCTTCTGCTGAGGCATTTTTAAAGCTGTCTAAACATTTTAATTAGCCATACCAGATTGAGCAAAACTGCTGTGCTAACAAGTTTTTCCCCCCTTTTGTTTTTAAAATAAAATAGAAAGTGCCCTGCATTGCAGCACAAGGAAGTACCTAATTAAAATCTAGCTTAATTAAATCTTGGGGAGGTTAATTTAGGTAGATTGTCAGAAAGTACAGGTATCCTCCAAGCAGCTGTTATTGCTCATGTGTCAATGCTCGCTTGTTAACATTCCATTGGAATTAATTATGTGTTTGGGGCCACGTCTCTCAGTACAGTCTAAAGACAGGGAAGCGTTCTCATGGGTTATGTGTGAAAACGTGTCTTCTAAAATAATTAAAACGCATAACTAGCTCGTAAACAGATTGCTTAAATGCAAGGCGATCCTGATTACCAGATGCTGGAGACAGACATCAGATTAAGATGATGGCTCCCATCTCAATATGTTTGGCCTGTAAGCTTCCCAGATGCATATGGGCATCGGATCCTTAAGACAGCATGCTGGAACAGATGGAGTTTCGGTGTGGTCCAGAATGTTGTCATTATTAAGAACTTCTTAGGACTGATCTACACCATCCATTTAAAGCACATTCAATGCACATCTAAAGCTTGTGGGTTCCCCCAAAGAATACTGGGAACTGTAGTTTTTCTAAGGTTACACATATAAGGAAATCCATGCACAAGAGGGAAGAAAAAGGAGGAAAGGTGCACCTGACCTTAAAATCCAGTTTCAGTTGTAGGACTGGACCAAGTTTGATTGTGTGTGTTTCATTAGTTATTTCCTGCCCCCTTTCTTTTTACTTTTAACCAACTGTCTAAATAAATTATTCTCTGCCTCATTTTATTTTTTATTTTTTGGTTTTGTGCATTCCTCAAACCCTACAATCTCACTGAAGAAGAATGTGAACTTTTTTCTTTCTTTTTTTTAAAAGAAGCTCTTCAAGTTTTGAGTCAAACTTTCACATCTGTGCCATTCAAGTGGGTTTGAAATTAGGCCAAACCGTTAGACCCACGTCTTGTTTCGGTCCTTGACAAACAGCTTGTGCTGCTTTGGGCCTGATGTTCAGGAGCATGAGCTGGTTCGTGCCTCTTTCATAAGGGAAGCGGTAGAAGATAGCCTTGCATCGCTAGGCTTGCAAAAACAAAGCTTGCTCAAACGGCATCTTCCTCCCCACATCCATTTTAGAAGCACCACTGTCTCTCACTTCAGCCCATAGTAAACAAAAGACAGTAGCAAACTAGGCCTCTAGCTCATGTGCTCAGAAGTGCTGGAGTGGAACTGGCAGAGCTGATGGTCACCTGCTGGCATGGCCAGGACGCTGGCTTTCCTGTTATAGTTTCTGGGGTTGATGAGGCATGTGACCCTCACCTGTACTGAGCCTACTCCAGCTTAGGAATCACACACCTCCTCCTCAAGCTAGCCAGCCCCACCTGGGCTGTGGGTCCTTGCCTGCTTTCCCTCAGAACTGACAGCTGTTAGTCCTGGAATCCTGAGGTCGGGGGTGGTATGTCCCATTTTGCCACCTGAGGCAAAACAGGAAGTGCCACCCCGCTCTGCCACACCACACCACCACCAGTGGGACACTCACCACCACTGCGCCACCTGCCAGTGGCACTGCAGTTGTACCACCAGCTGTGTCCCCTCTGCCGCTTGTGGAGAAGCAGTGCTGGCATTGGCGCCGATTCCCTGAAAGAGCTTGTAAGATCTCACTCAAATCTCATGAGATCTTTTGCTCTCCTTGACCTCTTGCAAGATTTTGATGATATCTCACAAAGTCTTGCAGGAAATCAGCAGGAAATCAGCACCTATCTTGGCACCACTTCTCTGGCAGAGGTGGGGGCGTGGCAGGAGGTGCCCATGAGGGTACCGTGAGGGTACTCAAGGACTTCTGTTGCCTGGGGCAGCTACTTCATGTCACTTCATGGGTGGGCTGGCCTTGCCTGAGGTCATTGTGGGCATGCACACTGGTATCTGTTTACCTGTAAGCACACACCTTTAATTTTTATTTTTAAAAATAAATACAAGTTTCTCAATCTGCCAGATTTGCACAAAACAGCAGGTGTGTGTGTGTGTTGCTCCAGACCAGGAAGCCTGAGATCCATGGATATTTGCTTATATGTGCACATTCACCTTTTGTGATCTACCATGCTTGCACAAAAGAGCAGTCCAAAAATAAAAATAAGCAATGCCTTGCTCCAAACTGGGTAAGGATTTGTTCAAATGAAAGGCTGCCTGTCACTTTCCCCCCTTTTCCTCCCCATTTCCTGTACCTGCAAGGGAAACTTTTTATTTTTAATACTGCTCTTTTGAGTGAATGCATTTCCATGCCAAAGAGCTTAGGTCCATGCTTTATCTCCCTATATGATTGCCAAGATGCTGAGATCTTCTGGGGAAGCCTTTCTCTCGGTTCCACTGCCTTCACAAGCATATTGAGTAAGGACTTGAGAGAGGGCCTTCCTGGTGGCTGCTCCTAGGTTGTGGAACTCCCTTCCATGGGAGGCTAGCCTGGTTCCCTCTCTGCTTTCCTTTTGCTGGTAAACAAAGATGGCCCCTGACTGGTTGTTTTGGCAGGGCCTTCTGAGGGTAGATGTACTTTTTCTTTGCTGTGCTTTTAAATCACACCCACCCAAAATGAGGGACGATTACCTACTGTAGTGAGATAGGCCCTTCCAGGACTCTCTTCAGCCCATTGTCAAAGCACCAAATCAATTTCCACAGCAGCTTCACACAGGAATCTTTCCTTGAAAGAAGTACTGAATTTTCAGTCCTCTTATTGAATTTCCAGTGTGAAAGCTCCTATGCCGATTACTAGACATTTTTATTTTTAAATTCAAGACAACAGAAGGTGATTTTCAATATGAACGAATGCTTTCCAGAGTGTCCAAGGCCTGGCTGCCATGAAAGGGCTCTGTACTTATTTGCTGTCTCTTCTGCCTTTACCGTCTATATTTTGATTTCTTCCTTCCTTTCTGGTTTGAGCAACCCACAATTTGTCATGATGTCCAAATTTGGCAAACTATGGTTTGCACAAACCACAACCATGTCTAAGCTGGAACTGGAATACGGTACAAGGAGACTTCTTATACTCCTGAGTCAGGCCACTGGTCCACCCAGTTCAGTATTGTCTCCATCAGGAATGGGGTCCTCCAAATGTTGTCAGACTACCACTCCTATTACCCTTGGTCAGCATAGCTAGTGATCATGGATGGTGGGAGTTGTAGTTGTCCAGCAACATCTGGAAGGCCACAGATTCTTCATCCCTGGTCTTCACTGCTTGATATCAGCTCTGCGGTGTTTCATATAGGGGTCTCTTGCAGACCTTGACAGGGATTGAATCTGCAACCTTTTATACACAAAGCACATGCTTTATGCCAGAGCTGTGACCCTACTATGGCCTGAAAAGGGTTTTCAATTCAGGAGGCTATGGAAGGAATTAGAGTGCATCAGGGGAAACAAAGGAGGACGTACTTTATCAGCCCACCCTACTTATCAACCTTGACTAGACTCTGCAAGGCAGCAGCTCCTCAGGGTCTCATCAAAGGCAAAGGTATTCAATAAAACCTACTCTCTGGTTCTTTAAACTGGAAATGAACCCAGATCATTCTGTATGCAAAGCAGACAATGGGACACAGAATGTATAAACCACAAATGGCTCTATATTGGACAGAAAAACCTACAGTGATGGACAAGATATCTTTTGGAGGAAAGGCATAACTTAGGGTTGCCATATGTCTGGAATTTCCCGGACATAGCTGGAAATCAGCCATTGGAAGCAGTGTCCGGGAGGAAATTGCTGAACTTTCTGGGAAAATCCAGACAAATGGCACCCCCGTCAGCAGTTTTCCTTAAAAATAGCTCAAAAACTTCATTTTTTTTAGATTTTGGCAAAAAAACCAAACACAAAAAACCTTTCTGTCTGGATTTCCACTTTTTGAAATATGGCAACCCTACATTACTTCCATTAGTGATATACTTGGAACACACTTTGAAAACTACCACCATAAGCAGAAAGCTAGTAGTGAGTTATTAGTGAAAAATAACTTACTTCTAGATGACTGCAATGATACTCCATGCTTATGGATTTCTTACTGCTAGTTTATCACAGCCCATATGGAATAGTTGGACTAGGACCTGGGAGACAAGGGTCCAATTCCCTACTCAGCCATGAAGCTCACTGGGTGACTTTGAGTCAGTCACTATCTCTCAGTCTGCCTCATAGGGTGGTTGTGAATATGAAAAGGGAAGAACCACATATACCATCCTGAATTCTTGGAGTAAAGGTGAGACAGAAATGTAAAATAATAATAAACAACCTAAATAAATCCATTTAGGCCTAGGTGGTTATCCCATACAGATTTCCTGTCAGTTCCTTCGCCACTTTCACCCATTAAAAGCTACAAACTTTGAAAGAGGATGATCAGAACAAAAGTGCAATGTCATGTAAGTGAATATACAATTGCAAATCAAGTCACCATGATTTCGACATAGTTTTCTTCCTATTTTAAAATGCAAAAAACAGTAAGTTATGTAATAATCAGTGGCGTAGCGTGGGGGGTGCCAGGGGTGCCGGCCGCACCGGGCGCAACTTCTGGGGGGGCGCGCTCGCTGCCTCCGGAATCGCCCAGAGCCCCATGGCAGCGGCTCTCAGCGCTCGCTGCGGAAGGCGCGCCAGGCAGCCCCTCCTCACCGACGGGCAGCGTTCGCCTGCGGGGCTCGGCCAGCGCGCAGGGCTGGCCGCATGGAGTTGCCGGGGAGCCGCCGCCGCCTGCCATGCCGCCCTGGCTGCTTCAGCCGCGTCCGACAGCCGGCTCGAGGCTCCTTCCGGCCAGGTCTCCCGATGGGGTGCTGCGGGCGGAGGCTTCGGCACCAAGCGCCACGCCGCCCACCCGCCCCGACGGGGCCCGCCCACCCGCGCCGGAGGCTGGCCAACCCACTGGCCCCAGAGGCGCCCCCTCCCCGCGCCAGAAAGAAGCCGCGTCAGGGCTAGCCGGGCCGGGGAGGGAGACCGAGAAGGCTGCGCCGCAACGCCCAAAGACGCGCGTCTTGGCGCAAAGGGGCCCACGGCACCCAGACGCGGAAGGGACCCTCTCCCCCTGACCCGCCACTGAACTGCAATTCCCAGCTCCCTTGGCAAATCCCAGTGCCCAATCCCCATGCTTTATTTGAGGCAGGGGTCCTTTAATTGCAAAAACAACACCACGGAGGGCAGTAGTCACTACGAAATTTGCCCCAGAGTAGAGCCGTCAGTATTAATGACCATGGTTAGGGGTTAGGGGGCGCAAATTACTTGCCTTGCCCCGGGTTAGGGGGCGCAAATTACTTGCCTTGCCCCGGGTGCTGACTACCCACGCTACGCCGCTGGTAATAATACAGTACTGGATTTTGCTTTCCTCTTGTTTCAATAATCAGTCTAGAAGCAATTGTGAAACTATCTACTAATACACACTGACTTGGGTGTCAATGGGACTTACTTCTGAGGAGACCTAAGATTGTGCTGTTAAGAGGCACACAGATAGACAGATAGGTATAGATACATGGAAAAAATTAGAGATAATATGGAAGTATTTTATTGCTTTTTGTTTATCGCTGTTGCTGCTAGCTATGATCATTTAATGACAATGCTGGTTAAAGAGTCAAATGGAATAATAAGGAGGTATTTTGCATGTTCTAAGACAATCAAAGTATTGTGCAAAGGATCCTGATACTGTATCATCACAGTTAAAGTGTTTACTGACACTCTATGCACTTGGCTATTAGGCATACATCAAACATGCCCTGACTGATTTAACTGCATCCATCAGTCTAGCCAGTGAGCACTGGAAAAATTACATTTCCAAAGAACCCTGTTATGAGGTGTTGAAAAGGTTTTGGCTTCCATCCAAGTTTGTATTTCTTAAGAATGGTCCCTAGTAATAATAATACCCCTCAGATCTCCACTATCAGATTTCATAAATGCACATTTCAAATATGTACACATATATGTAAGTATATATATTTTACTTTGTAATTGTTAGTCATGTTTTAACTGGAATATTATTCACAAGAACCTTTTACATATTTATTAATATGGATCACTTCCTTCCTTAAACGGTGACTGATGAATGACAGCACAAAAGACTTCCAATTTAAAATTCCACCAGAGCCCTAACAGTGAAATCTCACGTATTTGTATTGATCTAGCAGGACCCAAGTTTCTATCAGGCTGCAATTCAATGCACATTTACCTGGCAGTAAGCCCCTTGGAGCTCAATGGCACTTACCTCTGAGCAGACATATATAGGATTGCAGTGTTGGATTATTAAGGCTGGCTTTCTGAATTACTGACAGCACAATTCCATTCATTTCACTACCTTGGAAGTAAGTCCAATGGCATTTGCTTCCTCATTCGTGCGCTTAGCATAATTACAGTTGTATATTTAGCTGCTGTACATTTTGTCTTTCCTCAATCGATGGAAAGGCAGGATATAAATGTTTTAAATAAAGAACAAATAAAAGACTGAAAAGGATTTGGCACTGCAGTTTGTTTGGCTCCTTTTCAATCCAGTTAGTTGACTCTGAGCCATGTAGCAAAGATTCCAAGAACATTGTTTAGGAAAGCTCTGCAATTCTTTTCTTTTTTTAAACTGATCAGAACAACAGAAAAGTTGGGAGGTCACATTTCGGTGAGCTGAGCCTCAGCAGTGTAAGCGTGTTGCCCTCAAAGTGAGCTAGTTAGCCAATCTGGACATAAGAACTACCACGCTATGTGATTTTTGCTGAAATCCGTAGGCTTTTGGTTTAAAAGTGATGCAGTCATTTTGCAAAACTCCAGCAGCCTAGATGTTAAACTGTAAGCTGTGGGCCAACACAGAATTTCATCTGAGACACTAAGGAAGAGAGTGCTACGGAGCATGTACAAAGAGTCCTTGTCCCATTGCCAATATCCTTTACAATCACCTGTAGATTGAAGGACGGAAAGGCTGCCAGCTCTGTCACAGGGAACTTTGGGTTCTAGTGCCATTCATTTTAGGGAGGTACCTGCCATATAGATATGAATGGTCTTAAACCCATTTAACTCTGCTAAATTTTGACCATGTCAACACTTTGTTATATAGAAAGTCTCTTGTCTTCAGGCTGCATCACAATAGACCTCGGGCAGGAAATAGGCCTTGGGCAGACAGATGAACATATCACATTAGCAAATGATTTTTGCATTAACCTTATCAGTACAACCTTTAAATTATCAAGTTTTGTATTACAAGCCAACAGGGTTACTTTGTAATAGTTATAAAACAGCCTTGAAGTTGCCCGTTCTCTTTGACAGGAGTAAGAATCCTCCCCTCTGAGCAGAAAAGGGCCTGGCTTTTCTAATCAATTGTGTATACGTAGGATGGTGCAGGTGCTAAAATGCCAGATGTATAAGGTAAAGGTAAAGGGACCCCTGACCACCATTAGATCCAGTCGTGTGGCCGACCTCTGGGGTTGCGGCGCTCATCTCACTTTACTGGCCGAGGGAGCCGGCGTACAGCTTCCGGGTCATGTGGCCAGCATGACTAAGCCGCTTCTGGTGAACCAGAGCAGCACATGGAAACACCGTTTACCTTCCCACCAGAGCGGTACCTATTTATCTACTTGCACTTTGAAGTGCTTTCGAACTGCTAGGTTGGCAAGAGCAGGGACGGAGCAACGGGCGCTTACCCCGTCGCGGGGATTCAAACTACCGACCTTCTGATCGGCAAGTCCTAGGCTCTGTGGTTTAACCCACAGCAGGTGTATAGATGTCCACAGTTATCTGTGATTTTGCATACCAGAGTTTGTACATTTTTGCTTGCATTGGAAGTTGGAGCATGCCATTAGCGCATACCAGGTTTTTTTGGCAGCTGCAAAATGTTCTGTATCCTCTCATGTCCCCCCCCCCCCTTTGGGTATGCTTATGCCTGTTCCAGTTTTCTGTGTTGCACCATCATCTTCACTTTAAAGAGTAGCTGTGCATTTTAAAGTATGGAATTTATCTTTAAGATGTAGTAAATTGTGAAGTCCCGCGAAGAGTTGTGGGCCAAAGGAGAGGCGGTGGGGACTGTTTCTTTAACAAACTCCAGTTCTCTGTGCTGTCTAGCAGGTGTCCATTTATGTGCTCAAGCTGAGCAGTTAATGGCTCAATTTTCTGCATAACTACAGGCAGATTTTCCAGATCTTCTTATGTTGTCACGTCTCTCAGTCAACACATTAGTAATCGTTAAGAAAGTGGTGCCAGTGATTTACTCATCGCAGTGATGAAATGCATTCAGTTTAATCTTACGTACCATATTAATAAGGGCTATAATCCTGCACATGGCTAAGGCTGTAATACTTTGCCCACTTGCCTGGAATAAGCCATGTTGAACTCAGTGGACCTCACTCCTGAGTAAGACACATATATGATTGCTCTGTAAATCCTATTTAAGTCAAGGGCCCCAGTTCAGCAAATGTTAGCTGTTGCTTCCTGTACAAGTCTGTAAGTTCTTCTATACAGTGGAACCTCGGTTGTTGAACGCAATCCATTCCAGAAGACCAATCGACTTCTGAATTGTTCGACAACTGAGGCGCAATTGCCGGTTGGCAAATTCCTTTTTAAAAATGGAGAAATGCACCTCAGAAGCTGTTCAATTTCCTAGGCGTGTTCTAAAATGGAAGAAGTCACCTCTGGGTTGTCAGCGTTCAGGTTACAAATTGTTCGGCTTCTGAAGCATTCAACAACCGAGGTTCCACTGTACCTACTTATCATAAAGATCTTCAGTGGAGGGGAAGATTCTGACTAAAGATCAGGAAGAATTTTCTGACAGTAAGAGCTGTTCAACTGTAGAACAGACTCCTTTGGGAGGTTTTGGACTCTTCTTCCTTGGAGGTTTTTAAGCAGAGGTTGTTTGGCCATCTGTCATGGATGCTTCAGTTGAGATTCCTGCATTGCAGGTGGTCTGAATCACTCCATAAGGGCATTGCAGTCCTGAGCATTAAAAACCACTACAAAAAACCACTCTAGGAATATGGTTGAATGGTGACACACAAACACACATAATTCAATGGGATTTTCTCCCAGGTAAATGTGTATGGGATTGCAGTCTTTTTTTTTCTTCAAAAATTTTATTAGTTTTCACAATATTACAAACAAACAAACAAACAAACAAACAAACAAACACACAAGACAAACAAACATAAATCATAGCCTTATTGAAAATTACAGTTATTAACTTTGTTAAGTGACTTCCTCGCTTCCCCTTGGTTGAATTTCATTGCATGTCCTTTTAATGGTTTTCCAAATCCTATTTTTTATGAAATTTAACTTAAACATTAACATCCTTAGATCTTCTCCTTATGGAATTAAACATATTAATTCATCACTTAACATAAATAAAATCCTAAACCCTATAGGATTGCAGTCTTAATCTCACTGAAATTAATGAAACCGATTGGGAGGATTCAATAGGACTTGGTCCTCAGTAGACATAATTAGGATTGCACTATTAGTTGTGGTTTACAGCCTAAATCATTTTCCATTTTTAGCAGCAAGAAGTTCATTTTGCACTTTGATTTCATATAAATGTACATTCCACTTGACAGGATGGACTAAAAGCTGCATAACAAGAAAAATAGATGAAATTTGTTTTTCTTCATTTCATTTCCCTGTATTACTCGTTGCTTAGTTAAAGGGTAACCCAAAAGTCTAAACCTATTTTATTAATTCAGTCCTATTTCCCTAGGACTGTAGTTTTATAATTGTGACACTAGTAGGAGCTCCATCCAAAGGGAAGAAAACACAGCTAGTTTCAGAACCAGATGGTTTTGAAAGTCAGCAAAATCGCTGGCAACTCTGATACAGGCTGAAAGGAATTGTCTTTCTCAACTCCGTAGCAGTGCACTGTTGTTCTGTCAAATGATTCACTATACCATCTCAGAAATAAATTCGCCTGTCTGCAAGCTTACAGACTGAAGGTCCTTAGGTGTAAACGAAGAACTCATATTGTTTAGGAGAAGTGTTAACAGAAGTGTTAATATAACGGTCCTTGCTTTAGAGCTAGGGAAACCAAGGCACAAATTAATTAAATGCAGGGAATTACAGTGGTACCTCAGGTTACATACGCTTCAGGTTACACACTACGCTAACCCAGAAATCGTGCTTCAGGTTAAGAACTTTGCTTCAGGATGAGAACAGAAATCGTGCTCCAGCAGCGCGGTAGCAGCAGGAGACCCCATTAGCTAAAGTGGTGCTTCAGGTTAAGAACAGTTTCAGGTTAAGAGCGGACCTCCAGAACGAATTAAGTACTTAACCCGAAGTACCACTGTATAGTCAAAATCAGGGATGGGAAACCTGTGCCTCTGGATGTTGTTGGACTACAACTCCCATCAGCCCCAGCCAGTGTGATTAATGGCCAGGGATAGTGGGAGGTGTAGTGCAACAAGGTAAGGCATGCCACAAATTTCTTATTCCTGTCCTAAACAAAATAAGGAATGGGGCTTCTTAAATGGCTTCTTTTAAAGAGCTTCTATGTAAGGCAAAATTCACCCACTGAAATTCACCTATTGAAATGTATCCAGTCATTTTAATACTGTAAAGAGAGAAGCTTCACCATATTGTGCAAGTGGTTTTCAAAATAATATTTACACAAAAAGAAATATAAGTGACATTTTTCAATGTTATGGTTAACAACATCCAAACTCAGCAGTCCAGTTGTGAATAGTACATTGCAGGCAAGATATGACTAAATCGAGAGATTTAGCCAGACCCATCAAAGTTTTTTACAAAGATTTATCTGACGAGGTCCAGCTATCCCCACAAAATACTCCGTTTTTTAAAATGTACAAGTGCCAAAGCTAAGACTTTCAATTGGAGACTTTGTGTTTTTTTGAAATATAGCCCAGGGAAGCGTTCCCTCTCACAGTAATAACAGGAAAATGTGTATTTGGTGTTTTTTTTAATGGTATTGTTCATTATTTTTAGGAACAGCAGGTGACTGACTTCCACTGGATAATATATGAGCACACTTAGGTTCTGTTTTCGTCACATGCCAGCTTTGTTCTGATTTGGTTACCATTCCCTGCATTCCTGAGTTCCTCTGGTAAATCAGATACACAATGTCTTTTTTTTATTATTTCTCCAGGCAAAGAGTCCGATAAAATACAATGGGACAGAAGAGTTGGCCGGACTGCAATGCGCAGGTGTTGGGAGCATTGTAATCATCCAAACCAGATGCTCAGGAGATTATGCACCTGTTTCCTCTTCTTTTGGAGCTCTGGAGAATATGGCTCAATACCGACTCCAGCTCTGCCTTGACCGGGTAAAAGAGATGTATCTAAGGCAGGTTTGGCAAATGGTCATATAAGTAAACCTCACACAGAAACAAACTCCATCGAAAACATAGGTTCTTGCAAAGGGGAGCTTTT
This sequence comes from Podarcis pityusensis, assembly GCF_964106645.2. NCBI lineage: Eukaryota > Metazoa > Chordata > Lepidosauria > Squamata > Lacertidae > Podarcis > Podarcis pityusensis. The sequence goes on from NC_138026.1 coordinate 49,215,172, forward strand.
GGCAGGGGTGGGTAACTGCCTCCCCAGATATTAGCCACTTGCTTTGGAGAGCTCACATTAAAGGCTTCAATCTTATATACAGTACACTGCAGTACAACTCCTAACTCAGTTCAGCAGGAGTCAAAGAGGTAAGTGAATGTGCTAGCTAAGAGAGTGGTGCCCAATAGCCTAAGAAGATCCCTCTGTCCTGTCCAGCAGTCTATTTCCCACAGTAGCCACCCAGGTGCTTCTGGGAAGCCCTGCAAGCAGGACATCAGCCCAATGGCTGTTCTTCCTAGCAAGGGGTGCTCATAGGCAGGCTGCCTCTGATCCTGGACGTCATACCACAGCCTGTAACCGTTGACAGCCTTATCCTCCGATAGTTCATTTAATCCTGTTTTATAGCCATCAAACCTGGTGACCACCACCACGTCCCGTGGAAGCGAAGTTCTCCACACCTGCACACCATTCCATAAACCTCCATCATGCTCGCCCTGCGTTCTGCCTTTTTACGAAATGAAAAAAGCCCCACAGGCTGCCCTTTTCTATCTCTTTTCCAGCTCTGCTTTTTGACCTGTACTCAGTACTGAAAGTGTGGTCGCACCATCAATCTGTATAGAATAGATTAATACAGTTCCCAGGATTCTTTGCGAGGCAGGGGGTGCTTTAAACATATGGTGTGTAGGGCAGACCCAAGACATACATTTAAAGCACACTCAATGCACATTTAAAGTACCCTTTACAGTCTCTATAATTTTTTGGAGGAGAGGAATCTGCTTTAAATGTATACTTTGTATGCAGCCTGAAACATTCAAGTCTATTTGTCTGCTGTTGATGCCTCGATTGGAGTTTATTGTCTAATTAGGCTAACTGGGGCAGAGTGGGGTTGGGGATGATTAAAATAAATGATAAACAATGCATCTTTTATTTGATATTATTTGGACTGGTTTCACTTATCTGCAGAGATTTTTTTTTAATGCTCCTTAATTTGTCCATGAAGTTCTGTATCTAATCATTAGTTGAGCAACCAATAATCTTCCTCCATCCCCTCCGCCTCCTTTTACGACCAACTTTAATCTTTGGACTCAGTGAAAAACATGCTTCCCCTATCATAACTAGTTTAACAAAAAAAAAGTCCCTTTCAAGTTTAGATTACTCAGATACAATGGCTTTCCTGCAGCTTCATGCTGGAGAAAGGAATTTACGTTAGGGGGAAAGAGAGAGAGAGAGAGAAAGAAAGAGATTTATGATAGCATTGTATTTCCATTTGAATATGGAGAGTTAATAACATGCATATGTTTTTTTATTATTATTTTAAGATTTAAGCTATGCCATCGGCAAAAGGAAACCTGGAAATGGTGGGACTGGCAAGACTCAATGAATAACTTAATCTGGATTTCATTCACAAACAGCAGCTCACACACAGGGAAAGGGCTGGTGTGTTTGGCCAAATCGGAACTGGAGTAAGTGCCAGGATTTCCTGATTTGTTTACATTGCTCAAAACCCTTTCTTTCCCCCCTGGAGTAGGACAGAATTAGACTTCCTTTTCCACTTTTGGCCCTATCCAAACTATTCTTGCCTGACATTCAGTTCTTTCCCCTATATTCTCCTTTGTTCCATTCTCAGCTGGCTTCTTGTGTCTCTTGGAAACGAAATCAGAAAGGCAGTGAAAGATGCTTATCTACGACAACAATAACAAGGTGGCCGGTGTTGTTGTTTGTTTTTTTTAAAATGATAGTAACACAATGCCCAGGGCCTTTTCTCATATAGACCTTTGGATTCACCCCTTTTAAAACAAATCTTCCAGAATGGCAGTCTCGTCAGTGCTTCATCCTTGAGGCAAGCATGTTACAGTATAGCAAGAGGAGAAACCAGCAGATGAAGCTCATTCGTCTAAGTCTTGTTGATGAAACCTGTCACTGAGTTAATAGGAAATCAGAGGGCAGAGATCATAGAAGGAAAACACTTTTTCATCAACTGGCAGAACTCTTTAAGCACCTGAAGGTTTTATCCCCCCCCCCTTCCATTCATAGTTTACTTTTACTTGCTCTGCTGTATGTTGTGCGTTTCTTCAGATCGCCATGTGCTGAGGGAAAACAGGTTTTGCAAATCCACATGTACTCGTGTAGCCTTTTGACCAAATCCCTCCAGAAGAAAACCACCAGAACTTGGATCGAGGCCATTGCTTTTCTTATAGCTTGGGAGAGCAAAGAAACCATTGGTGGCTACTACTGTGCATATACGAAATTAGCAGTGGAGAATTCCATTGTAAAGCTGTGTTTTAAAAAACAACAACAAGAGGGGATATAGAAAACCACAACAAGGACCTATTTGCAAGCATGGCTATGTTTTCTTTTCCCCCTTGACATGCCCTTCTTCCACTGCATATACACATTTAGGATTTGTTTGCAACTGTGTTGCAACAGTAGGCTCATTTGATCTGTCTTTGAGGCTCCTACAGCTGCCTTCTGCCTTTCCTCAGTTGTGCATTATGTCTTCTGAGTAGGAATGGACAAATTTCTCAGTTTTTGATTTTTCTCAGTTTCCCATTTTTTCCATCTGAAATCCAGTTCTCCACATTTCTGCAGCAATTTGCAATTATTATTATTATTTGTTTTTTAAAATCTTTCTGAAGATTCATCAGCATCTTAATGCAAATTTTACCCAGTAAATTTTTTTTGTATGCAGTTTTGACTAATGTGCACATTTTTATGAGAGGTTTTCCCTAGTGGGATGCATTTTTGTACACTATTTTCATGACTATATGTATTTTTGTGAGCATTTTCCATAAATATATACACTATTTCATACACTTTGGTTGGAGAATTGCATATCAAAATTTGGAGAAGTGTGAATTTAAAAGGGGAGTTGTGCTTTGTTTCATGTATCTGTTTGTGAATGATGATTAGGTAAGTTTTCATTAAATCCAAATCAAATTTCTTCTTCATCTTTACTCCTGAGGTAAAATTACCCAGAACTCCAGCACATTCTTACTTGATACAGTTTTGTATACATTTCCAGAGAGGTAGCAAAAGAGATAAAAAGAGGCCTGCATCACCTTGAAGCAGAGGTGGGCTGAAGATATTGTTATAGATTTAGGGTAAACTGTGGAAATTAATAATTCTAGGGTTTTGGCTGTTTGTGATATGAAAGGAGAATGCAAGATGCAAAGGAATTCCTGGGCTGGTTTATGCAAACCAGCCTGGCTGGCTTAGTGAAGAGCAAACCTAACATGCCAAAAGGTGTTGATGGGCCATTGAGGAGAGGAATCTTTTAGCCTGGGGAGTGAGCTGTTACCAAGGTGATGGGAGGTGTTTGAGGGGACAGGGAAATGATTTTTCCGGAAAGAAGAAGGGGAGAAAGGCTGGGATCCATCTTTTGCACTGCTGCCTCTGGAAATGTGTATGCTGCAAGGTCTGGATTCCCTCCATGCAGACTGAAGGTGTAAATAGGTGAATAAACATGGTGACCTACTAGGAATACAAGTGATAATGTGGTGTCTCAAGTAACCTGATCCCAAGTTGTATAGGGCACCAGAACCTTGAACTTGGCTCAGTAGCAGATTGGGAGCCAGTGTAAATCCCACAGGTAAGGTGTTATAGGCTGGAATTCAGTCAGACTTGCTTCTGAATAAACATGGTTAGGATTGTGCCATAAGAGAATATTGTGCTTCCATTAGCAGGACTATAAAACTGCATTGCTGACCTTTTGTTCCACAACATCTCCTATGCTTGGTCCACAAGGCCATATAAAATGTTTCAGGGCATCATTCAACTGAATAAGCCTCCTTTGCCTATAGAAAAGGTCATCCACAATTTAATGCTTTCTAGAAGCTCCCACATACTAGTTCCAGGCTCTCTGACGGTAGAATCCCACAGTTTTGTTATTATGTCTTAAAAAGGCAATTATATATTTTCTATTACAGTTTACCTGATAACTGCTGGTAGCTTTCCCCCACTAACCATCAATGCTGTTCCCAAGACTCTGAAGGGGGGGGATTTTTCATGTGTCGTGCTTGTGTCTTAAGTAAACGATGATTCATTCCATGGGTCAGCCAGAGTTTGGTTCCTACTCACAAAACAAAAGTAGGAGAGTTATTTTAAACAAAACTTCTGCTTTCTCGCATTAAGAATAGCCAATGCAGAATGAAATCACAAACCTGACTATGAGAGAGTCATTGTCATCATTATGTATCATTTGGAATGATTCTTTACTTACAGGATTTGAGGGTTCAATCTGGCATGAATTTTTATTTCCCTCTCAGGTCCAAATGAGCATTTCTTTTTAAATGTCCACCCTTCTATCGCTGCATTTAGAGTTTCAATATATCGTTCAATTACATTTGCTTTATACTTACAAATACAATAGTAGAGAGAAAGAGGGGAAACACATTATTTAGAAATGGCTGATGCACTCAGTTGCTAGTTAATGGGATCCTCAGAACAGAGGGTCCTGGTTGCGCTCGGGCCCCGGGGTTCACCCCCTATAGGGTTAAAATGGGGGGGGGGGAGTAAGAGGAAGTCCTGGTCATTCCCCTGGGATCGCACCAGGCTGTTTTAGCCAATAGCCAGAGGGTGGCATGATCCCAGGGGCTTTAAAACAGGCAGCGTGACACAAGCAGGGGCACTTGCTTCGTGCTGCTGAACACCCGCCCACCCTCCCTAGTTTTAGGTAGAGTCGCTTGGCCTTGCTTTGGTTTGGGTCGCCTGTTTTGGAGCAGGGGCCTGGTAGGAATTTTTTCCATTTGTCAGATTGGCTTTAGCCATTTGGTTTTTGCCTACCCTTAGCAAATGTCACAACTTGTAAGGTGGCGGTTAGGCATTAGCTCAGTTGGATTGTGGGGAGGGGAGGTGCGGCCATCACCTGCCCCTCTAGGAACTGGGTATTCCGTTAAATGAATCTGAGGGTCCCGGATCTCATCAGAAGTTTGCTTGAGGGGCTAGGGCCATGCCAGGACCACAGGAACCCTGGGGTGAGCTTCGGTTGGTCCTCATCAACCATGCTCCCTCGTTTGGTTTACCCCATTGGATGATCACCCTGAGAGGTGGAGTCAGTTATAGTGGGGAGTCAATACCTAAGCCAATACCGCTCATGTGATTGTATTTCAATAAAATTGTGGCCAAAATTTGCCCCAAAACTTAAAGTAATATAAGTGTCCGTGTGTAGTTATTTTCGGGCGTGGGTCTTGGGGCCTCAAGGCGCAAATGTTGCATCTGGAATTCAATATTTTACACACCTAATTTGTCACAAAAAAACAGACAATGGGAATAATGCTGGTGAAGCTTGCATCATACCTTGGGTTTTAGTCTTCTTTTTAATGCTGGGATCTGAGGATTATGGCTCATCTGTGGAGGAGGGACTGCGCCACCTGCCCTCCCCCTGTGGACACCTATGCCTAGATAGGCCTTTGATTATTTTTTGTTTCATGCTGCTTGAGGTGAAAATATGAAATCACAATCGTGCTGAGTTGTGATTCTGGTAAAATGTACTTCCAGACTACAATGAGAAAGCAAGCACATAAATAGCAAGCGTGATAAAGGCACCTCCATACCAACCCCTATCATTGGGGGGGGGTATAATTATGCATATTAATTATATTATTTGTCCAACTGGTTAATTGATTTGTGTTTCTTTTTTCTCAGAATGGATAGCTAATAATGAAATCCTAGGCACATTTACTCAGAAGTAACCCCAGTGAGTTTAATGGAATTTGCTTCCATGTAAGTGTGTATAAGACTTGCAGTCGAAGGTTTTAAACATATATTTAGTTTAAATTTATCTAGTTACTTAGTTTAAAAGTCAACAGGAGAAATGAAGGCATCTCCACCCCACCCCCACAAAAAAGCACAACAGAACACCCTAATTCCTGCATATCAAAATTATGAGCTACATTAGCAATTAATTTCATATATGCTGTCTGATTTTCTACAGCTACAGATATGTACAGGGGAGGGGAAACTGCATGATAGAACAATAAATAATTTTTAAAATAAGCCAAACTCACAGGATATGTGACTCACAATGAGTTGTACATTATATGCTGAATGTTACAAAGAGCATTATTAATTTCTTTCCAGTAGCCAGTGGGGCATTAGGAAAATTCCATTTTGGATATTTTATTTTCCTTTTAAGAACTGTGACAAAACACTTGTTAAAAAAATTAAAAATTGCCAGGGTTTCTCTCCTTCACACATTCAGCTAGGATGTGGCTAATTGAGAAATGTGCTATATCGTTTTCATTGCAGTTGGTTCTAGTAGAAATTAAAAACGATGGTTCAGATCAGTATATACATTCATGACCTGGTACATGAGGAAATAGGAAATAAACATGGGAGGTGGGGAGAGACTTACCTCTCTTCTCATTTTTTTAGCTAAATGATTTGGTGTTTCTGGTGATAAGATTATGGTTCCTTTAAAGCTACATGAAGAAACCAGATGTGTCTTTAAAACTGAGGGGAAGATGCGAGGACCCATCTCCACAATGCGGAGCAAAAAATGAAAGAAATCACTTAAACATTCTCATTTTAATAAAGTTCCTTGTTCAGCGCGAGAATAATAGCCCTTTATGGAATTCTGACCCATTGTTATCTGATAGGATGCAGGAGGAGTGCTGGAAAAGGTTGCAGATGAAACATAAAAAACTACTCTCTACACACTTGGGACGATGAAAGTTTTCATGGCACCTCTGAACAAGTGGGGGCTGTGGAACATTTTCTGCGTGCTTGGCTGTCTTCAACACAGGTAATTGTAATTCTGCCCCCTTCCCCCCACTGCCTTGCTTTCATTCTCACCATAGTCTCTTAGGTAACCAGGTCCCAAACCATATAGGGCTTTACAGGTAATAACTTACACCTGGAAAACCACCTGGAAAACAACAGGCAGCAAGAGAATAGATACAGTGTGTGGCTGTAATGAGCTCCTTGGGCGACATTCCACACAAATAGGTTCAATCCCATTCTGCTTCAGTTGGCGCCAATAGCAGAGGCCCTTCTGCAGCTTCCTGGAGGGAGAGGGCAGTTCTTATTAGGGTTGCACCATGGCCGGGAAAGAGGTTAGGGTCCCTCCCTGTGCACTCAGGTGGCCATGTAAGAGAGAGGACAGGGGCTCCTGAAGCTTTGATGGTTGAGCAGAAGAGGAGGTTGAGTGGCAAGCCACCCCTGCTGAAATTCCTTCTAGAATCTAAAACAATGAGCAAATTTGCCACAGCAGGAGTAGCACCAAAGAGGGGGTGGCAGAGCAGGGGTGGCACTGTGCTCACTGAGATGGGGGGGGCAAGGTGTCAGCAAGGTCAGGGGAGCTCCAGGTCTGCAGAGAAGGTGACTCTTCAGGTGTGCACACACCTGCAGGGCAGCCACTGCCAACTTGAGCACCCCTGATGTTGGGACCACTGTCCTGTCCCCATTTCAGTGAGCATCAGCACAACCCCTGCTCCTCAACCTCACCATGCGCCACTGCTGTGCAGGAACCCTGCCTTCTTCTTCAGCTGGCCACCCTTTATACACACCATGATCCTGATTCCTCCCTGCAGTTGATACTTTACAAATAAAAACAGATGCATGGAATGTATAGCTCGTTGGGCCCTATGTGTAGCATAGAATCATAGAGTGGTAGAGTTGGAAGGGATCCTGAGGGTCATTTAGTCCGACCTCCTGAAACACAGGAATCTCAACTAAAGAATCCACAATAGATGGCCTACCAACTTCTGCTTCAAAACCTCCAGTGGAGAGCCCACAACCTCCACTGTTGAACTGCTCTTACTGCCAGAAAGTTCTTCCTGATGTTTCATCAGAATCTCCTTTCTTGTAACTTGAAGCCATTTATTCGAGTCCTACCCTCCAGAGCAGGAGAAAACAAGCTTGCTCCATCTTCCATATGACAGCCCAATAGATATTTGAAGATGGCTATCGTATCTCCAGGATGTGGGTGGCATTGTGGTCTAAACCACTGAGCCTAGGGCTTGCCAATCAGAAGGTTGGCGGTTCGAATCCCAGCAACGAGGTGAGCTCCTGTTGCTCGGTCTCTGCTCCTGCCAACGTAGCAGTTTGAAAGCACAAAGTGCAAGTAGATAAATAGGTACTGCTCTGGTGGGAAGGTAAACGGCGTTTCGTGCACTGCTCTGGTTTGCCAGAAGTAGCTTAGTCATGCTGGCCACATGACCCGGAAGCTGTATGCCAGCTCCCTCAGCCAATAAAGTGAGATGAGCATCGCAACCCGAGTCATCCGCGACTGGACCTAACGGTCAGGGGTCCCTTTACCTTTATTGTATCTCCTCTCAGCGATGAACACATGTGAAATATGCTTTTTTAAAACAACAGCAGCAACAACAACCTCTGGTCCTGAGTAGCTGGTCTATATAAGTAAGCACCTTTATTGTCTGAGCTACAGTGATGTCATGGCAAGATTTAAAACATTGTTTTCTTTATGGTGAAGGCGAGTTAAAGGAATATTGACGATATTGTGAGAAGACAAGATGGTTGAACAAGAGGAGAAGCTGGATCATTTCTTGGGGGAAAGAGTTGATTGGAAGAACAACCATCAGATAGAGTTCTTCTACAACATGCACAATATGGCTTTTCTGGGCCGGCCCAACTATGAGACAAGGTGAGGTGGCTGTCTCAGGTGGCAGGATCCACCAGGGCAGAAGATTCAGCCTCCAAAGAATGCATCACCTGCTTCTGCTGTTGTGGTGGCTGCAGCATGCTCCTTGGAAGCTAGGTCTGCTGCCATCTCAGCAGCCACCCACCTATGTTGCCTCTACAGCAGCTTCTTGGTGAATAGAAGGGTGGTCTCCTTTCACCCTTGTCCTTAATGTAGATCTTTACTCACCCCTTCTTCCCTGGCCAGGGAAAGTGCCATTTTGCGGTTTGCCTCAGGTGCCAAAATGTCTTGGGCCAGCCCTAGGATTTGTGATATGAAATACACAATGCCTATCTTCAGATGCTATCACTGGCATATTGGTTTATCTGAGTTAGTGTTTTCATTATGATGCTTTCCATTTTAATTCTAGGAACAAGAGAGAAAAAACATGATCTTGTTTAAAGCTAAATCAGAATTCTAACTTGCCATTGGGCTGTTTGGAGAGGAGCTATTGCTTCTGGGAGAGCACCCAAGTGGGAAATGGCACTTCCTTCCTGACAGGATACTCTCACTACTGCTCCCCATGTCATATGGAAGGTAGCAGTTCATGGAAAGCTGGAATGAGAGCTTGAACAGAGCTGTGATGGTGCAGGGTTGAGGATGGTCCTGTGCTGAGACGCTCCCTTCCCTTCTCTACAGATAAGTGGGGCCGAGGGAGAGGCAAATATAATTATTTGCAAGACTGAGCTAAGTATTTGTATACAGATGAGATGTTTGGCCATTATGTCTGCACTTTGCAGCAGGGGAGACAGGCTGCTTTCTGTTTTATATAGTCTCTGCAAATATTTGTAAACAGGCACATTGAAGTAAAAATAATAGTTGCTGTTAAGAAAAGAGCCACACACTTTGGTAAACTTCTTTTACTTTCCCCTAATTAATAGGCTGAAAAAGCTGAATATGAATTAAAGGCCTGTTTCAAGTACCAGTGAAAGAATCTGAGGCCCAGATCCTATTAAAGCTAATAGTCACCAACAACACAATCGAACAATCAGCCCTACTGAGTTCAGTGGCACTTGCTCCCTGGTATGTGTACTTAGGATGGCAAGCTAAGTCCCATTTAAAGCAATTGATGCTAACTTAATTGCACCAGTCATTTGTGACAGAGGCAGGGAGAAAGGAAGTAATCTGCATCCTGGTCATGGGCCAGGTGGAGAGGTTGAAACCTCTGTGGGCTGAGGTGCCCACAGGTATTAAGACTGGAATGAAAATGTGTTGGTGCTCTGCATTCCCATGTCCCCATGATGACAACAAATTGGGTCAGAGAAGCTGAGGGCCCACCACTAAAGGCTCAGTGGGCTGGATCAGGCCTATGGACCCCCTCTTTGACATCTCCGCTGTAAATATTTATTGAAGCAGGGCTATCATATGGTTCTATTTTTCCCTGGGGAAAATAGAGATATGGAATGAATTGTATGAGGAAACTGATCCACTAGCTCTACCATTTGCAGAAGCTCACGTGTAAGACTTTTCTGTAGCTGGACTTCAACTCCCTCCATCTCTGACCAAGAGCCCTTCTGCCTGCGGCTGCAGAGTGATGGAATGTGGCAACATCCAGAAGGCCAAATACTCCCCGTCTCTGCTGCATGGCAACTTGCAATCCATTGTGGCACTCTGCTGAAATATGTTGCTTGCAAGAGTCCCCCCAGAGTCCTACTAATACATTTCCTCCCTCTAATCATGGGTCTGTTGATCCATACCAAGAAAATAAACCAGTGTTGGTTTCATTCTTAATTTTTGTAAACAGAAATGCACATCATTCTTATTTTGGTTTTATTCACCCTCAAAACATGAAAATCTTTTGAAATTAGCTTGCCTTTGCTTTGAGGTTTTATTGGGTTGGCATAGTTATATTTGTATTCAGGTCTTTTTACATACTAATGAAATTAGTTGAAAATGACCCTGTTCCATTCCACCAACTCCAGACATGTTTAGGTCAATAGGAAGACATCCACAACAAAACAAGGCATCAGAAAGGGGAAATGCTCTGCGGTCTGTCCATATTTGGAGTTCCAGCTGTTATTTACAACATCATGTGTGCTTTCCCCTCCTGTTCACTCAGCTGGCTCTCATCCAAGTCCATTGTCATTTTTGCACACATGCATCCTGTCACATGACTATTCCTTGCTCCTGACAAGTAAACAGGTAGGAATGCACCCTTTCAAGTGAAAAGAATACGTTCACTTCCAAAGAAGACACAGGAAATTATGTGGGCTGACGAGCTAAATCGGCTTAAATGACAGGATATACAGTAAACTGTATTACACGGCATTTGTGCAGTAGTCACTAGTAAGCGTCAACATAAGCATGTCCTGTCTGGTGTTTCTGACACTTTTTCTCAGGCAGTCTTAGTCAGATAAGGTTGTTCTTTGTGGGCCTGCAGTCTTGAAAGGGTGAAGGAGTTCATTCACACACATCTATATATTCAGATTATGTCTTATTCAGAAAGCATATCAACACCCACTAGCCACAGGGTCCATGTTCCTGGGAATCACAGGTGGGCAGAATGTTGCGCTCAGTTCCTACAGGCACCTGGTTGGCCACTGTATGAACAGGATGCTGGACTAAATGGGCCATTGTCCTGACCCAGCAGGCTCTTCTGATCTTCTTATGGAATCTCCGACTCTTCAGATGTTGTTGAACTACAAGTCCTTTCATAGCCAATGGGCAGAGAAGGCGGGAGGGGTGGTTCAGCAATATCTGGAGGGGCACAGCACCCTCTTCCTTGGTATACACAAAATATCATAAAATGAAGTCCTTTTCAACAAAGCCAAGTGTGAGGGCATCTCGAATCATTACACCTATAGTCTTTAGGAAGGCAGTGGTAACTGACGTTTGCTCCCCCAGAAAAATAAGCACTATAAACCCACACACTTCAGGGCAAAATAATATTTATGCCAGAGAATATAGCACATAAAAAAATCATACAAGTGTTGGGGGAAGGATGGTGTTGAAGAAAAACTGCAGGTCCCTGAGCTGCTGTGACTGTGAGTCAATTTCATGTTTTGGAGCTTGTCCAGTTCCTTCCCATGTCATGAGTTGGTTAGAAGAGTGTTGGGCTCCATCCTATAGATTAATAGCAGCTTAGTATTCCACATGTGGATACTTATGTAGCCCAAATGGAACCATCCACATACAGGAGGAAGGTATGAGCAGGCTCAAGGAAACACAAAGATTTGCAGGAGTAAAAAAACAACAAAACTATACCCCTATGTTTGGGGTAAAAGGTAAAGGGACCCCTGACCATTAGGTCCAGTTGTGGCCGACTCTGGGGTTGCGGTACTCATCTCGCTTTATTGGCCGAGGGAGCCGGCGTACAGCTTCCGGGTCATGTGGCCAGCATGACTAAGCCGCTTCTGGAGAACCAGAACAGCACACGGAAACGCTGTTTACCTTCCCACTGGAGGGGTACCTGTTTATCTACTTGCACTTTGACGTGCTTTCGAACTGCTAGGTTGGCAGGAGCAGGGACCGAGCAACAGGAGCTCACCCTGTCGCAGGGATTCGAACCGCCAACCTTCTGATCGGCAAGTCCTAGGCTCTGTTGTTTAACCGACAGTGCCACCCGCATCCCTTGTTTGGGGAGCGGGACACAAAAACAAGGAGGTCAATGGCCACAAATGTTTGACTGTTGGGGGGATGAAGCAAAACCAGGAGTTGATAGGGAATGAAATGGCATATCCTGGTTGGAATCCTGATCAGGTGCTGCCCCGTGCTTCAACATTTTGTTACAGCCTCTACTTTTAGAGAACTATAAATCTGCCTGGAAGACAAAGGATTTGCTTGCATACCAATGGCTTTTCACGCATCCTCCTTGCAGAGCTTAAGAAGCAGCTTAGCAATTAGGTGGTGGGGCTGTTAAAGCAACATCAGAGGCAATACTCAGGCATGCTCATGCAAGGCCTGGTTTTCAGTATCTGTGGCTTTATAACCAATTAATCTGCCCCATCACATTTTGTCTGTCTTCATTCCCCCCCCCCTGAAATATTTTTAAAAGAATAGCTATCTTGAAGTCTTGGACTGGGTTGTGTTTTTTTTGTGTGTGTGTGTGTTTTAATGACCATGAGAGGAGAAGTGACATGTTTCCATCAAATTTGCAATGGCTATGAGGAAGCTGCAGCTGTTTCCTATGAGTAAGTATGGACTTTCCACCCATGTTCCTTTCAGATCTCAACACAGCAACTCATTGTAAGTCTTGCAAAATTTCACATATGTTTCTAGAACTGGGTGACAGCACAGTTCTGAGTTTCATGCTTTAGGAAGGCTGTTTATTCTCAGAAGCACCCTTTTATTTAGCTTGCAAAAATTACCAATTCTTAATTTGGAGAACACTCATGCTGGGTTTAAAGCACAGAGTGGCAGTGAATCATTTGTTTCTTTTATGGGGATTAAGCACATTGCTGCACAAAGCTCTAGTTACATAATTTTATGAAAGGGGGTGAAGAGAAAGAGTGACAAAACAACGAGCAAAAGTTCCCTGAAGTCTGCAATGTCCCTTCCTATAGAAAGTACTTGAAGGAACGAATTGAGAGTTGTTTAAAGTCAATGGGAAATGTGCAAAGAACATTCAGTTCTCACACAGTAAACCCACAGGGAACATTGTAATCTTCATAAGTAAGGCACTCCTAAACAAGCGCACTTAGATGACTAGCCGTTGGAAATTCACTTCCAACTTCCTCTGTGTGTCACTAGTGTTTTGGTTGGAGTGGTGGGACAGGGGGGCATCAAACAGCTGTCCTAGACATTACATTGAATTCTAGAGGGCAAACGAACAAAAAAGATGTGTGACATTTTCCCACGAGATATTATCCCATGACAATAAAGTAAGGGTATGCTTATATAGGCACTTCTCCTGAATATCTTCTATAGGTTTGTCCCGTAAGCAGATGATCTAGATCACACCACATTCCATGATGTGCCATTGTTTCGTACTCCAGTTCCTTATTTTAAAAGATATGTCTTCCTGCAATTGGTCTGCACAAAACTAGTGTGGTTCTTCTTTCCAGCTGTTGTCCTGTTCCATATCAGAAGACAGATAGATTTGTGGATTTGTGCACCAAATTTGCACATTTAAAATGTACACATCTAACTTAATACAGTTATTCCGGCAACAGTGAAATCAATATGTGAACTGAATCACGGCTATCCATTGAAAATTTCACTTCTCCAGATTTCACATTGCAGTTCTCCAAGCCAAGTAAGGTGTACATATATACTAGGGCATATAGTGTGCATATAAATATATATAATAGTGAAAATAACATACAAAAAGATATTATATTAGGCAATATTCCATACAAAAGTATGTACAGTAGAAGTTTGCACTAAAATGCTGATGAATATTCATGACAATTTAAAAAATGCAAACTGGTGTGGAAATGTGAAGAACTGGATTTAAGAATGGAAAAGGTGAAATTGATGTATTTGCCCATCCCTGGACATGCCCCATCTTGCTTCATGGAAATGCTATGTCTAGTGTTTGTGCAGGTCGGCCATTTCCACTCCTTTTCAATAGAAGCTGACCCAGAAAAACGTTTGTGCTTATCTCCCTTATCTTTAGGAGCTGCTTTTCTTTATCAGTGCAACGTGTACAGTAGTTGATGCAGAGATCACCTTTTTCTTTTGCTCTTAATCAGCACCTTTGGGGTAAGTGACAGACATAGTGCAGCCAGAAACAAAATAAAATGGCAGGAAATGTAATTAGGAACCCAGGACACTATGGTGCCAGTACATTTCTGTGGTATGATAAATGGTGGACAACGGAGACTATTAAAATCAGTTCTCACCCCACATTTCTAAACATTTCGGGTGTACTCATGTCTGGCTTAAAATCATTAGAAGGCAGCTTCTTCCCACAGCATCTGGTTGCTTCTTAAATCCTCTGGATGCCCTGATGGCTCTCGTCACTATGTCTGAAATGTGGTTAGACTATTGCAGGTCTGTCTGAGTTGAGTTGCTGGGCTGACTCCAACTTTCTCTTGACTCATAAAATCCATAAACTGCTCTTTTAGGAACATTGTGTTTCCTATATCTATAGATTCAAGGAAGGGGAATGAAGCTTATGTTTACATTTAGAAAGTCCTCTTAATCTTCCTAGACATCTTACTTGCTCATGGACAGTGAAATCCAAGCTCTTTTTTGTGTGTGATTAAGAAAATAACCAGGCCTCATTCTACCTCGCTCACCCCTTTAGGAACGAAAAGCACAGAAATTCAGTTAGTAAGATAAAAATATTTGTCAAGGTGAAATTGCTCCAGTTGTCAGGTGAATACTTGATTAGATGGGAGGGTGAAGATGGAATAATACCCATGCAATGGTAACCACACAAAAAACCTACCACACACAGCAAGCCAGCAGTCCTGTGTGCAGGAAATGGCTTTGTCTGAACATGTTTTGTAATCTGTTGCCATA
The DNA here is from genome assembly GCF_964106645.2 of Podarcis pityusensis. NCBI lineage: Eukaryota > Metazoa > Chordata > Lepidosauria > Squamata > Lacertidae > Podarcis > Podarcis pityusensis. The sequence continues at coordinate 49,230,197 of NC_138026.1, forward strand.
CTCAGTCAGAGAGAGTGTGCAGCCCTACAGTGATGCCCCTAACTAGGGGTGGGTAGATCAGTCTATTATTTCTAGTCTGTTGTGTTTCCATATTAATCCGCAACTTAAAAATCTTCGTGGAAATTCATATTTAAATACTATGTACTTTTCAGTTTATATTGGAATAAAATGTGCATTTCTAAATGTGCTTTCTATCAAAGTAAGTTGCTCTAAACATATTAACAGCAACATTTGGTCCTAAAATGCCTATTTTTATGCGAAGTTTTTGAGCTGAGAACGGCATCATAAAATGCACAGATGTGTGAAATCTGAACAAAAAACAATGTCTTCACTTTAATCCAGGAGGTGCAGATCATGTCGGTTCATGTTGGAGTTTCTACAGGTCTAATTCCTTCAGCATCCATATTCCAGGCATTCATTCATTCATTCATTCAGTATATACCCCACCTTTCCTGCAAGGAGCTCAAGTTGGTATACATAGCTGCCCTCCATTCCATTTTATCCACTCAACACCTCCTGTGAAGTAGGTTAGGCTGAGAGGCAGTGACTGGTCCTAGGCCAGCCAGTGAGCTTCATGGCCAAGAGGAACTAGAGCCCTCATCTGACACTCTAACCACCACACCACAGCAGTTGTAGCCAACATGGTGCCCTTGTTGTGGACTGCAACTCCCATCAGCACCATATTGTCCCAGTATTGTATGGGGTGATGGGAATTGCAATCCACAATGTCTGGAGTGTCCCATGCTCCCTCCCTCTGCTCTACAGTTTCCTTTGGTGCTCTCAGTATGGTTCTGAGTTATTCTAGAATTTTTATTTTAGCTTCTGACATTTGGATGTGTCAGTAGGGTCCCTCCAAACTGTCAGCTGGAAGCCACTGTGAGTACCTTAGTTATTCTCTCTTCACTGTTATAGTTTCTCCATTATTGGAGTATGTGGTTCTTTTTGTATTGATTTAATTTTCAGTCACTTTTTAACAAAGAGTCTCTAAATGACTTATAACATTAAAATTCATACAAATACAGATCATGTAAATAAAGCATTTAAAATTTATAACAACACACTAAAAACTGGAATTAAAGTCTTTTTCTTTGCAAAGATATGCAGTGGTCATGTGCACACAACACTTTTTAAAAATATGCTTTTCATTAGTTTTCTTACTTAACAAACACACTCAATAAATTAACAAAAATAACAAAATAATAACAGAAAAAACATCCATCCACCCATAAATCCCTAAGTTCTTACAAAAGAACTTATGCCACCATGTTCTTAATTCCCAATTCCTTATCTTCCTCAGTTGACTTCCATCTTCCTCAAAGTGGATCTGTCTTATCTATTTGTTAAACTGCTTCTTTAACATTTCACCATTTCTTCTGTTATCTGAATACTATACTTATAATTCATATTGTAATTCTGAAAATTAATCAAACCATGTCCAAGTTTTAACTTGAGGGCAATGTTTTTTAAAAATATTCTTTATATATTTCCCACTCCTTTTTGAACTTTTGGTTTGGCTGTCTCCTAATTGTCTCCATCATTTTTGCCAGTCCGAGATATTCAAATAATTTATCCTGCCATTCCTCTTTTGTTGGTACTAATTCTACTTTCCAATTTCTGGCAATTAATATTCTTGCTGCTGTTGTAGGATATAAGAATATTCTTTTTTTTCCCCCTTTTGGAATGTCTGAGTCTAAAATGCCCAAGAGGAAGGCTTCTGGTTTCTTTATGAAGGTTCACTTAAACATTTTTTTCAATTCCTCATATATAATATCCCAAAATCTTAATTTTTTTGCAACCCCACCACATATGAAAGAGTGTCCCTTCTGCCTGTTTATGCCTCCAGCAAGTATTAGATCTCATTTTATACATCTTGGATAGTTTGCTGGGAGTTATATACCACCTATAGAGCATCTTCAAGAGATTTTCCGTTAGTGTATAACATAAATTTCCATTCTTTATTCCATAATCTTTCCCATGCCAATAGTTCATCTTTCACCTCCCATTCTAAAAGAAGCCTGTACATTCCAGATATTACTCTTTTCTTATTTTGCATTAATTCTTTCTCTACTTTTGATTCTTCCATTGCAGAACCTTTTTCTTGTCAATCTTAAACACCTTGTTTCATTAATAATATTGTAGCCAGCCCATTAGGTGATGTTTTATTTCTTTGAATTTTTTCACTTTCAATTTATTATCTTCTTCTTCTAATAGGTCTTTATACGTGGCCCAATTTGTTTCCATATTTTTTTCTTTTCACTGCTATGGCCTCCAAAGGGGATAGTCACCAGGGAGCTTTTGGTTCCAATAGATCTTTATATTTTCCCCATACCTTATATAGTGGCGTCCTTATAACATGATTCAGGAAGCCTCTGTGAATTTTAACTTTCTCATAAGTGCACACAACACTTTGACTGGCTTTTTAGTCTATATGAAATTTGAGGGAATTTTGGTGGTCACATGTGAATGATGAAAAGCCCACATGAATTTTATGAATGTCCAAAATACATACAGATTTTCCCACTGTTGATTACTAAGACAACATTCATCAGCTGCATCTCTTGAGTGTTTTGACATTTACAAAATCTGGCTGAAACTTGCAAGTTTCCATTTTCGATTGTTCAGATAAATCTGCTAAATCTATGTGGAGATAAAGGAAAAGGGAATATTGTTTGATCTCATTTTAGTGTGGCACATACACCACATAGCAAAATCTATAGCCACATGGAAGCAGATGAGATCAGTACGAAGCAAATAGTTTGAAGATTCTAGACATGATTTTATAGTAAACCACTTGAAAGGCAAGAAAAACTAGTAATTTTTTTCTTCCTTTAATAGGTGAGCATCTATAAAGTATGATTGACCCTGCAATCATTTATTTCTATCACTGAGGATTATAATTAAATAGTAGAACCATAGTTATTGCCCATGTCATCTCTATCCACAGGGCAGCCAATTTTTACAGTGCTTCATATACTTTATGAATTTTCTGTAAGCTGTTTTGAGTTTACAAAGAAAAGCAGGGCAATTTTTTTAAAAGTAATCGAGTAAACAAATAAGCAAACAAGCTGTACCTAGAAGTTAAAAAGAATTAGTGGGGTAACTGCAACTTATCTTTAATGTAAGCTACTGGTGAATGGATGGATCTAATCCATACCAAAGTAACTGTTCTAGGTAAAGTTAATTTGCACTGGAGGAAAAATTCAGGAATATAACCAGTATATTGCAGCGAAAAGCAAGATGCTTGCTCAAGGTTTGTATGTGTACAAACCGTGATTCTACTTTTTTAAAAAGGGGGGGCGGGGGCAAGTTTTTGTTTTTTTAAAAAAACAAATCTCGTCAGATGCTGGATTGATGCAAGCTTAGCACCACATTCATCACAAATGCAGTTGGGCTCATGGACGGCGAATGTGGTGTCTGCTCAGTCACAAAGGTAACTGGCTGAGTATCTCTCAGCCTGACCTACCAGACAGGGTTGTTGTAAAGATAGGAGGAGGAGAGAGAGAGAACCATGTGTGATTCACTGAGCTGCTTAGAGGAAAAGTGGACTATAAGCATCTTCTAATAACGTAACCATTGCAGATTTCCTTAACTTCTCAGTAGGTCTTATGAAGTGTTTGGATTGGGGTTGTTTTTTTGGCAGATGCTTCACATAAGGAACCTGTCAAATATTAACAGAGAGCAACACAGCGATGGAGGAAAAACAGACTTATGGCATTATAACCCCCAAGACATGCTGTAAATCCCAGTTTAAAATCTGTGAGCATTGCAGAATGCATGCACAGGCCCTTCTTAAAGACAGCTTTAATTACTAATGGCTCAAACTCAGATAACCCAAAGGGGGGGGGGGTCATCTTCTCACTTTGTACAGCATTTTTTTTGTCTCTTAAACACGTAGCTGGGTGTGGAATGAGGGTGAAAGGAGATAACACCTTCCATTTTACCTGAACTTTCAGGGAAATAGACAAACCTGCTACATCTCTACCAGCAAAAAAATTGACATGTTTTTGGTAATAATATGTAGTATTACCATTGTTAGCACTGAATCAACTATACCAGAGCATTTTGTTTCCCTGCCTTCCTTCCATTTCTGGAAGAAGAAGAAAACACCCTCATTCCTTATTTTTCCCTTTCAGAGCAAAACAGGAGACCTGACCTAGACTTCTGTTCAGGAAAGGCCCAAACACATCCTACCTATCCATCTGTATTGTGGTTGTACAGTGGTACCTCAGGTTAAGAACTTAATTCATTCCGGAGGTCCGTTCTTAACCTGAAACTGTTCTTAACCTGAGGTACCACTTTAGCTAATGGGGCCTCCTGCTGCTGCCACGCGATTTCTGTTCTCATCCTGAGGTAAAGTTCTTAACCTGAGCTAGTATTTCTGGGTTAGTGGAATCTGTAACCTGAAGCGTCTGTAACCCGAGGTACCCCACCCCCCGCCCCGCCCCAGACAGGCAGCAAAACCTGGCAGCTTTTCAATTAGTTATTATTAAAGGTCTTTATAATTCACCCTTTAGTTAACCTGAAGGTACCAGGGCAGAAAATTAATACATATTAAAATCAAATTATACTCTATAAGAACTAAAACAAAGTAAGAAACAACAGCATTAATCACAATAACATCAGAACAATACAGAATAAATTTTAAAAGAGGCAGCAGCAACAAAGCCAAAATCATCAAAATTTATTGCTGCCTCACCACTGGCGGAGGAAGAGGAGTGCGGTGGGAGCACACCACCCCCGGCAGCACGATCCCAGTGGTGTGCCATTGTGGCTGACCCCCCCGCCTGCGCTGGGTGCCACATCCCCGCAGGCGGCGCACCCTGCCCCCAGGATATGCGCCATGCCACGCCCACGCCTGCTCTCCACCCCCCAGTGCCAGAGCATGAAGTTCCACCACTGTGCCTCACTCTTTCTCAAAGGTCTGGACAAAGAGGCACATCTTCATTGAAAAGGCAACGTTACTGAACTTCTGTGAGTGCTATTCTGCTGCATTCAGTTTAACATGCCACAAGCTCTGAAGGCCTTCCCAGAATCCACAAGGAAGGCACATCCTGTCATCATTGCATTGAAGGCCTTTGCCCATTAGCAAAAACTAGCAGTGAATCATCGTTTTGTAGAGTTGGAAGGGACCATAAGAGTCAACCAGTCGAATTCTCTGCAGCGCAGGAATCTTTTGCCCAACATGGGGTTTGAACCCACAGCCCAAAGATTAAGAGTCTCATTCTCTACCAAAAGAGCTACCTGCAATTCATGGGCCTAATTTGTCTTTTAATTTCAGTGGTCTACTCTGTAGTACTAGCACTCAGAAACAACCCACAGTGCCCATATTAAACCACTGAAAGGGCAAGTCATGGTTCACTTCAGTTCTGTGCTTCTTCAGTACGGTCATATCTACCTAAAGAGTTCCACAAATTAAAGTGACTTTCTCATCCATTAGGCACTGCAAGTTTTTGCTGCCTGGAGCAATTTAAAGACTGTAGAGGTTATTCTACCAAGTATGGTGAGCCACATTTGAGGTATCTGGGACAGAGGTGAAGATAGCTATACAAATAGAGTATAAAATTAATTACCACTTCTAAAGGGCAAACAGTACTTTACTGATAGCGCTGGCTGCTTAAAGGTTTTACTGATGTTTGCCAAGGAGCTGTTGTTGCCCTGAGCTGGATTTCCATGCTTTCAAATGACATCACCAGAGTAGGAAGAAGTGCATCAGAAGCCACACCTGCTACATTAATCCCTGCCATTCATGTCTGCTTGGTTGCCTGGGAACCCTTGGCAGGATCTGCTCTGTAGGAAGGATTCCAGGAGCGGGGAGAGAGGCAGGTAAACAAGACCTCAGGGCTTGCTCCAGCTTGACTGCCTCCCTCCCCTCCACACTGGGTCATGCGCCACCAGCTGCCTTCTTCTCAGAAGACATCATGGTAGCTGAAAGGCTGACACCTTCTATGCAGATCATTGTTCCTGCTCTAGCAGAACCATCCCATGCTGCCCACTACCACATAACAGCTGCACTGTGGGAAGGATTCTGGGTGCTTTTTATATATTGATATTGTTCTTATTGCTGATTTTTACCTATGCTGATGCTCTTAAATGGTTAATTTTTATAAGTTACATATGTAAATATCTAAATTTCAGGTATGCTGTAAGTTGCTTGGAGACCTTTTGTGTAACAAGCAACTGACAAGTTCAAACAACAATATTATTATTTGTGAGAGATAGATGATAGATAGATAGATGGATGGATGGATGGATGGATGGATGGATAGGCAGATAGATAGATAGATAGATAGATAGATAGATAGATGGCAGATATAAATAAAAATATCATATTACATGATTGATAAGCTGCCTCAGAAATATTTGTATCCTGAAAAAGCTGGCTATAACTAATTATGTGTATACATGTGTGTGTACGAAATCTGTGGATAAAGTAGCAGTGATTTAATTGAAGCTAAAAGTTGTCTTTCTTACAGAAAAGACACAAAGGGAAAACTAACTGTCTGTCTGTCTTTCTGTGTATGTGTATGTGTATGTGTATGTGTATGTGTATGTGTATGTGTGACATTACATTCTTGACATACAGACACTTCTTTTTCAAAATTAAGCTGGGAATCATGGGAAGACTTTCACTGTTGCTACCATTTTATGAAAACTTTCATAGTAGGCATTCTTCTCTCAGGGTGACGACTGCAAGTGAGAGTCAGCTGAAACCCCCCCTGGGAAATGACACAAAGGTCAGGAACGGCCTCCTTTCAGTCATCTCTGTGTTTGCAAATGTGGCTCAGCTCTTTCCCAAGGGGACAATCCTTTCTGCTAGACAGCAGCAGAATGAGTCAAGGTGCTGTGGCTGAGGGCTGGCGCTGTCACCCAGTATCCAGACAAACTTTCAAAGAAACCACAGCACTCAGGTTTATTTGCCCTTTCCTTCTTCATCAAGCTGCAGCTATGCGAATGTGTATGGATTTCACCCACAAAACAAATAAATCCATTGAAACACCTGAAGATGGTTTACTTTCTGAAGGAGCCCTGGAAGCATAATTCAGAAGGCGGGAAATGGGAAGTGGGGGAGGGCAGCTGATGGGAAAGAGGGGAATCCTGTGTGGCAATAATTCAAAGAGAAGAACAGGAAAGGACATCCCATTTTTACTGTAAGTGATCTAATTCAATTACTGTAAGGTCCTCAGCATTCCAAGGCTACCTCAGACCAATCTCACAAGCTTCCCTTACGTGATTACTGAAAGCATCACCAAATAATTAGGATTCTTTCAGTATGTTCCAGTTCTGTCTCAGGAAGCAGATATACAGATGGAGGCAAGTTAGAGGAAGCAATGAATCGCCCAGTCCAGCCGGTTAGATTTAGGGTCAAACTACGCATGATGCTAAATGAGTTTTTAAACTTGCCATCCATGTTTTTAAAAGTGCAGATAGCAACCGCTGAGCTGAGGAGATAATTATTAGGATAGCAACCTCTCCTACCTCTTTCTTCACGAAAAACACTCTTTGAAACTACTGTTTGGGACAAAATCCCCCATTGGCACCATCAAAGGGTTAAACTTCCCTGCTTAATTACACACATATGCCAGCTGCTGCTATTTGCATTTTTAGAATAATGTTCATCAAATGCAAAGGTACATTTATAGTCATTTCAAGTTTGTCCTGAAGTTAATGCGGAGGAGCAGCTTGTTACATTACTCAAGTCAGGGGAGGAAGATATGAATGAGACCCTTTTTTGCAACGCAAATTAGAAGAATGGGGGCCTTGATCCACGTTGAGTCTGTGACAAGACCCCCTACCTTTATGTTTGCATCTGGATGAAATTCAGGAGCAAAGTGCTGGTGATTGTGGGGGGGTGGGGAGTTCTGCACTCAAGAGCAAAAGTTAAGGTCATGTGTAGTTGGTCCCTAAATTATTGCCTGAGGCAATGTCTCCCTGGGTTTCCCTTGGATGTTGGGACTCTTTCAGTTGCAAAAATAACAAAGCCATATTAGCAATAAAATGTAACCAAATTCCAAAACAAAATAATTCTATTGTAACTAGAATATTTTGAAACTACACGTTTTGGTGGTAGTGAAGACCATGTTGAGTTTTGCTTGATAAATACTGTATTGGCCCAATTATAAGCCACCCCCCCCCCAAATTCTGATCTGGAAAAGTTACTCGAGTATGGCTTATAATTGCGACCTTATGATATGCTGCTGAAACAGTTGCGGGAGAACAGGACACTGCCTGCCCGCGACTCCCAAGCTTTGTTGGCGGCGTTCCCCCCTTCCCCCTTCATTTTGACAGCTAGCGGGAGGCTTGGGAGCTGCAGGCAGGCTGCACGCCATTTCCCCGTGCTCCCGGGCTGCTTCCTGAGGGGGGAGCCACGCCGCTTTGCTGATGGCATTTCCTCCCTTCCCTCTTCATTTTGACAGCAGAATGTCTCTTCTTGCCCAGCTGGCCCCCACCCCCACTGTTAGGGAACGGGGGGGTGCCTATCCAGCATGGGGGGACATCCAGCGGCAGGTGGCGGGTGCCTGGGTGGGCTGCCGCCTCCACCGCTGCCCTACGCAAACCTCCCCCCAGCTGCGCCATGTAGGGATGGCGCTTTGGAGGAGTGTTGGGGCCTCTTCAGCAGCCCCCCCATCATTTCCCAGTGCGCCATCTGGGTCCTGTAGGGCCACAATTCTTTGCTCGGACCATGTGGTCGCCGCCAATTTTAAGGGAAAGTCTTATATTTGGGTATTGTCTTTTTTCTCTCTCCCCCCCCCCCCTTGAATTTTAAAGGTGCGGCTTATATCCGTGTGCGCCTTATATTCAGGCCAATATGGTAGTATCAAAGCAATATGAAGCACAGAACCTACTACCTCAACATTCAATATCTTTAAAGCAGAGAAAGCAGGGATTTCCTGTGGTTAGCTGTAGGAAGGGCACCACACACTCCTGTGGCAATCTGTTTGACAGGTTAAACCAATGGCATGCGGCCCCTGAAAGGTTGCCCATGACGAAATGTGGGCCACAGTCTGGAAAAGTTCCCTCATCCTTGATCTAATATGAATTTCAATGAAGTGGGTGAATTAAAATTAACAGTAAACAAGAGCTGGGAAAGAGCTGGGCCCCATAACTATTTCAAATACTTTTTTAAAATCAGAAAGTCAGACAGAGCTATGTCTGGATTCTTAACTGGATTTGGTCTCCCCCCACCCCCGCCACAGTGTTGTCTGGTGGCTTTTCAGAAGAGCTTATACATATTAACTTTCCCAGAGTTTCGTCAGAAATGTGCAAGAGTCAAGATAGTTATGTATCTACGGCAAGAGACAACAACAACAACAAAAAGGGTTTGCTCTGAAACCTGCCTAAAAAGCCCTGGCATGGCTCCAGAGTATAAACTTATTCTGTGACAAAAATTAGATGGGAAGAATTTCCAGCCAATCGTTATGTCCGTTTATGAGGCCAACACAAATCTGCCAAACAGCTCATTATAACTCTTCCAATGTTAAAAGAAGAGACTTGCAACAGCACTCTCACAAATGTGGAAGGTGGCCCCCTAAGAAACTCTGATGCTCTATAACTCCTGCAAGTGGAGCTCAGAAGTTTCATTTCCAGTAAGGTAATGTTGCTCATGTCTCTGCTCAAGACTGAGTGTGTGGAGGGAGAACACAGTATTGGATCCACATGAGATTAAGTGAACTTTGTTTCCAGTGTAATCAGTGGGACTAGTTAGTAATGACTTGAGTCCCGCTGATTTCGTTGGAAACAAAGTTCAACTTGTCTAGTATGGCTCCAACCCACAGAAATTACTTAATTTATTTTTATCCTAACTTTCTTCCATAAGGCTCAAGGCATGTCCCTGCCCCCCTCATGTTATCCCTGCAACAACCTTGAGAAGTAGGTAAGTGGCTCTAGGCCAGGGAACCTGATGGCTGAATGGAGATTTGGATCTCCTTGACCCCAGCCCAACACTCTATTCTGTACTCACTGGCGGAGGAAGAGGAGTGCGGGGGGAGCGCACCGCCCCCCAGCAGCGCAATCACAGTGGGGTGCCATCGCGACTGCCCCCGCCCGCGCTGGGCACCACGCCCCCACAGGTAGTGTGTACTACCTGTACACACTACGCGTACCAGCCCCGCCCCCGCCTGCTCTCCGCCCCCCCCCCCGGTGCCGGAGCATGAAGCTCCTCCACTGTCTGTACTGTACACTGAGTCTGAAATGCCATTCATTCATTCATAACAACTGGATTGCTATGAGCTTTGGGCAGTACCAAGCTAAGGTAAAGCACTTTTAACTCCCATTGCTTTCATTGTGGGAAGAGCTAAATTTGCCCTGCTGAAATCAACAGGAGTTTGAAGTGCTTATAGTGACGCATTTGCTCTAAGTGGGTGCACTGAATCAAACGGATTTTGATTCAAGGATTGTTTTTTTAGTTGTTGAAGTCTGTAATCCTGGGCTGGGTAACCTGTGGCCATAGGGGTACTGGAGAAATTTGATTCAGTTTGTATTCAAAGCTGAACTCTTCTAATTTGCACTTTTTGAAACAAGATGTGAACCGAAACATAGCCATCCTTCAAAATTTTACACTATTGTGATACAGTTCTCCAGCCAAGTACTGAGTACAAAAATGCATATATTGGGAGTAAAACATGAATAACACATTCATTAGTGAAAGTAACATACAAACATGCATTACATCAGGATAAATTGTTTTGCAAAAATGTGTATGTTGTTGTTGTTTAAATTTCTGTACCATCTTTCATCTAAAGATCATGAGGCAGTTCAGTTTACAGTATAAAAACACAAACATACATACCATAATAACACACACACACACACACACACAAAGTTTAAAAGGCCATGAATTGTTTAATTGGCCAAAGGTCTGGAAGAAGAGAAATATTTTTGCCTGGTTTCTAAAGATATGAAACAAAGGCCTGGGGTGAGCCTCTCTGGAGAGAGCATTCCAAAAGTGGAGAGCCACCACAGAAAAGGCCCATTCTCGGATTGCCATAAAATATACACAAAAATGTGTATACAGTGGTACCTTGGGTTAAGTACCTAATTTGTTCCAGAGGTCCGTTCTTAACCTGAAACTGTTCTTAACCTGAAGCACCACTCTGCCGCCGCGCCGCCGGAGCACAATTTCTGTTCTCATCCTGAAGCAAAGTTCTTAACCCGAGGTACTATTTCTGGGTTAGCAGAGTCTGTAACCTGAAGCATCTGTAACCTGAAGCGTATGTAACCTGAGGTACTACTGTATTAGCATCTGGGGCTGCTGATATAGTCTTCATATGCCTTGGCAACACCCCTAAGTGCCTCTTAGGCCCATTTCTCATACCCACTAAGCTCCACCTGTGTACTAGTATAGGTCTTCCAATTGCTTCTGGGCTGAGTAATAAGGGGTTGCTGCTGGTAAACAAACTGATTTAGGTACTTATGTTTCATAGTTTAGTTGGTCACATTGTTGACAGGGAGGTGTGGGGAAGGTAAGATAACAGGTGAGCACCGTTGAGAGTGAAGGTCATTTCTGAAAGCCAGAACCCTGAATTGTGAGGCTGGGGAGAGGGATAAGGAAGGTCTCCCTAATCACTATAAGATGGGGCCCAAGATTTGGGGTCATGTCTTGTCATGCACCTTGGAATGGGCAGGGTTTGGTTCGCACAAGTTGACTTTAAGTTACGGTTCCTACTTTTCTCATATCCCTTGCAGACATAGTTTAAATAACATGTGGCCCCAGTTCAACCCATTCCCGAGTTGTAGAGATTGTCATGAGACTGATTGTCATCTGATATACATCCCCTCATGATGACTGACTCACATATTAGGGGGTCTGAAAGTGAAACATACTTTCTTATTAGTCATGAATCTCCTCCTCCCACCCCGGCCACATGGCAAGTTTTTGCTCGCTGGGAATTATTTTATCACTATGCTAAACGTTCCACATCTCTCTCTCTCAAATTAATTAATTTTGAAAATCCTACCTATCCTTGGAAAGAACCCTTTATTGCAGAGAGAAGATCCTGAAACAATGGAGGGAGAGTATAGGTGTGGTAGTTTAAGGCCCTTATAAGAAGGCCTATATGACCCAAATACTGGCTAGATCACCTCGCCTCACATTAATCTACCCATCCACTGAGATTGCCATCTGAGACATTTATTTTGGGTGGATCCGAAGTGGAGAGAAAGCCTTTGCCATTGTGGCTCCTCGTCTTTGGAATTTCCTGTTCAGGAAGACCTGCCTCACACCCTCATTGTACCCTCCACCAGACTCGAGGTTTTTAGTACTGCTAATGGTAACATTTTTTAAAGTTAGAGTTGTTTTTATTTTTCACGTTTATTTAAGTAGATTGTTGTCATTTTAGCTTGTTGTGTTAGTTTATATCCTTTTATTTTATTTTATTTTCTATTGTTTTTAGATTGCTGCTTTCTTAGCTTTCCTGGAAACACAGATTTACGTTGAAGGTGCAGGTTATAAGTTGTGTAAATAAAAATTCAGTGACCCATCCAAGAAATAATAAGGCACTGAAAGATATACTTTGCCAGTGCGACGAGTTTCTGATGATTAACTGGTAGTCACCAAAAGTGGAGGGCATGGGTGCTCACCTGACCCCTGGTTGGTCGCATCATGGTTGCTTACTGGGAGGCTGGAGGAAGGAGTCGTGAAACAGCAGCAAGGTCGGTGCAGTCTGGCAGAGCCAATCAGGTAGTTCCACTGGTGTGTTTGCACCAACTTCACTGACACTTTGTACCTCCTCATCTATTGCAGAAACACAACCAGTTGGAGCTGAGGGGAGCAGTGGCATTTCGCACACCTCAAGGAGTGAGTGTACAACCTTCTCCCCCCCACACACACACACTTAATGGAATGTGTGGGTTGTATGCTTCATGAGGAGATTTGAAGTCAGATTTGCAGGATTATTTGCCCTTTTTCTGAAAGTGAGAAAAGCCTCCATGTATACAAGTCCTCAAGTCACATGCCTGCCTCGCCCTCATCTATTAAGTTATATTCAGGGCTTTTTTTCCAGCTGGAACTTGTCTGAACTCAGTTCTGGCACTCTCAGGTGGGTGCCATTGCCATTCTAAGAGAACAAGGGAGGTGTTCGTGGTGAGTTCCGGCACCTCTTTTTCTAGAAAAATAGCACCGGTTATACGTATGTGATAGGTGAGAGCCACAGGCACATGGCTATACCTCCACCATGTGATAAGGAGGCAGAACTGAGTAATGGCGTGTTGAGGAACTCAACAAGAAGAAGAGATTTGACTATAAAAGATTTATTAAATACTGACAGGGTCAAAGTGGAAGAAAGAGGCAGCTAAGACTCCAAGATATGACTGAGAACTGTTGGCATAGCAACAAGTCACATGGGTAACAGACTCAAATTATTTACTGACTGCAGTGAAAAGTCTGAAAGGGATGAGTCATGCATGTGCAACTGAGGGGGTAAAGTCTCCACGCAGAGACTTTACCACTACCTTTTCATGTGAGGAGCCATTTGTCTGAAACCTCTGTGTGAAAATCACCAAAGTTACCACATCAGAGAAAAGCCTTCAAAACTAGCGTAGCATAGGAGAACTTTTGCAATTTTCATGTGGGGCTAATTTCAGACAATTGGCTTTCTTCATGAAACTGGAGTGGTGACACAGCAGGACACAGCCAGCTCAGAGATGTGCTGGTGGTGTTCCCCGAAGGGCATGAAATGCAGCATCCCAACAAACAAATAAGCAAAAAGACATGAATTGGGAGGTGGGAGCAGAATGGGGAAAGGCAGCGCCTCCTTCCTATGGATGTATTGTGTTGTGCTGAGACTAGTACCAGAAAAGAATTGATGGGCTGAAAGTCATATTGACTTGAGATTTTGCTAGTTCAGGCCCTCCAATCACATCACAGGTTGGGCCCCTCACTCATTCACTTTCTGTGTCTGAAAATTACCTAGTAAAAGGGGCAGGGAGAACCTTTGGTTGGAAGTCAGGCCCTGTCTACTTTTTCACAGCTGAATGCAAGCCATTTCTGCTGCCACTGTTGGCAATGCTGGAAACACTTGAGAATGTTTTATTCAGGAATTGAGGATCATTGGGTTCAGAATGGTGAGTCTTAAAGGTTTTATTACTATATAGTTTTTCTGATAGGTAATAAGTGGAGCTGAGCATTCCCAATCCTTAAATTGCCATGCTGGAGAGGTTTAGGTATCAGTGAAGGTGTTTGCCTGCCTGGGTCTGCTGATGGGAAGTCTCTGTGCAGATCTCCACTGTATCCACTGAGGATGCAGGTCAGTAGAAGCTACCACCAGCAGTACTTCCCCTGGCAATAGCCACTGTCAGCCCACAAAATGGGAAATTTATGGGATGGCATGGAACTGGACAGGCCACAGATCTTCTGAATCCAAAGCTGGTCCAGCTATTAGTGATAGGCCAGATCTAGGTCTCTCTGCTTCGACAACCAGGAGCAGTGAAAAACAGCAGTCTCACTTTGCTGCCCCTTCCACCCAGACTGACTTGAGGGACCAGGCCTGGGGTGTGGCGCTGGCTCTTTGCTCCATTCAGCCTTGCTTACTCCTGACTAGGAGTAAGGATTGCTCCCTTTGATCCAAATCTTAACCATCGAAACCAGGGATGAGGAACTTCAGGACTTGAGGCCTTTCAGGCCGCTCTGTCTAGCATTTGGGACTATCCCAGGGCCACACAAAATTTGTGCCCCAGTATGGTGACAGCACAGGGATTTGCAAGGTACACAATGGTCAAGCCTGCAAGCATGGACGATCTGTTAAGCTGCTTGGTCTTTAGGTAGGTAGCAAGTTGATCACACCAAGGGGTGTGTCCAAAATCTGAAGCTTTATAGGGCGTGATGGAACTATTTTGGCCCCAATTTGTCGTACTAACTCCTAGTCTGCTGCACTGATGAAGCCTAAGGGTAGCTGTGACTAGCTGTCTCATTGTCCTGATTTGAGCCGTCTGCCACACTGTGTATCTTTAGTTTCTTGACCTCAATAGATTTCTCTCTTTAATTTGATTTGCGTTTATGTACAAAAATAAAGAGAGGGAGAGAGAGGGAGAGAGAGGGAGAGAGAAAGGCACATCTCTTATTGTGTTTATTTCGCCTGTCCTCTTTCTGTGTACATGGCTTCATATATGAATTAAATTTTCCGAAGTGGGAGCAATGAGTTATTCAGGCTATCTATAAATATAACGGCATAGCTCAGTATAAATGTGCTTTAATTTAAACATACTTAAGCCACCAAGGGGATTTCAGGATTAGTCTAATTGGACCTACAGAGCTGCTGCCCTGGTGGATGTGATGGGATGCATTTGTATAATTGGCTTGGTACAGCTCTAAGGCGCCCGGGTGGGAAGTGAAAGCAAAGCGCAGAAATGGCTAATGCCAACTCTGCCAGTGGCAGAAAATATTCTGGGCTGCTTTGGAGAACCCAACATTTCAGGTCCATTCAGAGTGAAAACTCGGAAATGTATATGCTGACATTAACTCTGAAACAGAACACATCGTGGCACCATCTATCTCAGTGAAATCTGAGATGTACAGTAGTTAATGTTAATAGTCAGGTGCTGATCTTCTCTGCTGATAAGGGAAGTCATGGATGTTATACAGTGCAAATGTATACAGTGCAAAGCCTTCCTCTCTTCTATAGTGTTTGGTATAATGTGGTATGTGTGTGTTGTGCCATGTTGCTGTGTTAAGCAAATGTACAGCAGAAAAACAATAGTTTGTTCTGTCTCCTAAACTGACTTAGTAGTCTAAATAACTAGATATTTATAAACCACCAGGAAGTCCCCATTTCAACTCTCCCTTCAGCCTGGAGCTCAACAGGCAGACTTGAGCAACCCACTCACTCTTTCAGCCTCAACTCCTGATACGCAATGTGAGAATAATGAAATCTTACGTTGTCAGTTTCATTGAGCTAGCATATGCTGCGCAGGACAATATAAATGGTAAGTACTGGTATCCTGTTTTAGCCCCCTCCAAAGGTCTTATCAAAATCATAGTCAAAAGCCATGAGGCCCAAATGACACTACACAAGCTGCTTGTGGCTTACAATTTGTTCAGGTGTGTCTTAAGAAAGTGGGAAGGAGGAAGAGAGCGAGGGAGGCAGGGATATAGAGCATCAGGGCCTGCTCCAGTTGCATTGTCCCCTCCTCACCACAAGGGCAATTCAGGGCAGACTTTGGCAATATGGCACCCGGAGCGAGGTCCAATTTTAGCGCCCTCCCACAAAATATTTCTTTTCCTTTTAAAAAGTATGTGTCCCCTTCGCTCAGCGCCCTGTTCAGGAGTACTGCCAGCAGTGGCAGCAAGGCAAGGCAGCACTTCTTTCCTGTTTCACCTCAGGCAGCAAAACAGGACATGCCACTCATTTCAGGGAGTGAAATGAATCCATTTTAGTTCTCTCTCACATCCCACCCCCATCAGCTTTAAAAGCACCTAACAAACACAAACACAAACCTGGACCAGTTAGTCTGTAATTTGACATGTTTCTTATCTACAGGAATCTCCCTTATGTATGCTACTTTCATACAAATACACACACACACACACACACACACACACACACACACAAACAAACAACAGGGCAGATTATGAAACCTTCCCACCCCCACAACCTTAAAACATAGCTGTCAAGTGTCCCTTATTTGAAGGGACAGTCCCTTATTCCAGCGCCATGTCCCGCTGCTGTCCCTTATTGATGGATGTCCCTTAAATGTCCCTTAAATGATGTCCCTTAAATTTCAAAGGAAGCAGCTCCTCTCCCTCCCTCCCTGCCGGCCAGGGAGGAGGAAGGCTCCAACTTGGCTGTGTTGCTCACCCAATAAGAAGTCTAAGAACGACTGGGGGGTGGAGCTTGCATGCCTTGTGTGTGGCTAGTTAATGCAAGCTGAGGAGGTTTTTGAATGCTGGACGCCATTTTGTTCCACGTGCTGCTGCAAACTTTGCAGTGCAAAGCCAGGCCAGGGAACCATCTTAAGTTGAGGCTGCATAGGCCTTGTGGTGCATGTGATTCAGATTCTATTCATTTGAACCTCTGGTTACAAAGTTGGTTGGACAGTGTTCTCGAAGCTACCCAGCATGAGTTTGACCAGACTGCAGGAGGACAGGAAGACTGGAGTGCCTGGAACAGGTGAGGCTGCAGGTCCCTTATTTTGGCTGCTGGTCCCTTATTTTCAAGGCTGCTGGTCCCTTATTTTCAAATCTGTAAGTTGACAGCTATGCCTTAAAACTGTGAAGGCTGCTCTTATAGGACACGTACTAGAGCTAATCCTTCAGAAATTTGGCAGGATTAATCTTCTCAGAAAGAGATAAACCTGCAAATTTCATCCAGTTCTGCCATTGTTTTAAAGGTTGCAGATGGCTCCTTTTTAAAAAATAAGCATTCCATCCATGCAAGGACCTATGTTTCCACAATGGGACTTTTCTCCCTCTCTCTTCCCCCTTTTCATCTGTTCTGGGGTTTCCCCAAACCCTCCACAGCAGATCTGAAGCATGCACAGGGGGAAGAGGGAGGTGAAAATCTCATTGAATGACCAGAAAACCTTGCGCTGGTAGGATGATATGCTTAGCACTACATTGGATACAAGCTTTTATAATTAGCTCTGGCAAGATATGCAACCAAGTGTCTTGCCATAACTACAGTTTCTATCTGAGAGGAAGACTGAGGAAGAATATAATAGCCTTATATCCAAATCAATGTGTCAGACAAACAGAGAGCACCCCTTAACTTAAAACATGGTAAAACACATTTTACTGCTTATTCACTCAGTATACTTTGGGATGTAAAAATGTCATCCAGCGGATTTATTGCTCCTCTTGGGTTTGCACGCTTTCTGTGGGAAATCTCCTTGTTCCAATAAACCAGGATGATAGGAAGCATTTTATTAGGGTTTACTTTAAAAAATCCCACAAGCACAGAGAAGCCAAGACAGCTATTCAGCGTGCAGATGGTAATATAGACAGAGCATAAAACAGAGAAATTGGTTAAAACTGCAAATATAACGATCTCCTTCACCTCACTAGTCTTAATGCAAGGCCTGTACATTACCTCTGTCACTTGGGGGAAAGGGGGAAATGGCCTCCATGTAATAGCTGTTCAGCATTGCTCCCACAGTTGGGTAGTACTTCACATCTGTGTGTGGTTTTTCCTTGTGGGTTTCATAGTATCTCAGGAGGTACCTGCTTCAGCCTCTCCATTGATGCTTACGTTCATGGTGGAAAAAAGCTGTGTTTGTTTCAATGTGACTTGGGTTGTACGGATTGTAAGACTGCATGAAATCAGATGCACCAGTGTCTTCAGTCTTCAAGGTTTGGGATGGGGGTAAATTGTTGATTGAAGAGGATTCACACACTTTATGAAAATAGTCGATTTAATTGTTTACATTTGTATCACAACCTTCCTTAAAGGAAGGCACCTATGGTTCTTCTCTCCAGTTTACCCTCACCAATCCTATGAGACAGGTTTGGATGAGAGATATAATGTGTCAGGTTCCAAGTCATCAGTGAGCTTCATGGCTGGCTGGAGATTTGAATCCTGGCATTCTGCAGGTCCAGCCCTACAATTAGACAGAGTGAGGCAACCATCTCAGATAGCATATGCTGGGAGACAGTTGTGGCAGCAGTCCACCCGTTCTTTCTGACCCCTGAGCCATTCTCTCCTTTTAAGGGGGCAGAACTGTGTGTGCCATGACGTCTAGTCTTCTAAACCCTCTAAACTAGTGGTAGTATTTATACATTGGGCCCATGGTATACCTGTAATTACATGAGTAATTCTATTAAACATCTGCAAAATGCAGAAAAGGAGTCAATGTATCAATTTACAAATTGGATAAAATCTTTATATAATAATACTCCCCCATATGGCTGCAGTACTCCAGAAAGAGGGATTCCCCACAGAGCTAAATAAACCCCATTCCCTCCTTCTCTTCCTCAGCACATGTGCATTCAGTGCGTCAGAAAAGGACTCTGCAAGGTTTTGCTTTACTTTGAAATTCCACTTGTTTTTATTATAGGATTCATTCATTTATTAAAATCACATTTCTTTCATTCATTTAGATCACATTTGTTGCATTTATAGTGCATTTATAGTGCTTCTTTCTTTCTTTCTTTCTTTCTTTCTTTCTTTCTTTCTTTCTTTTCTTCTTGAGTCCTGTGGTCACAGCAGCAGGGCTTTTCTTGGTTAGTGCCTCCTGATGGCCACCATTTCCCCCCAAGACATTGTCATTCTGGGGGAAATGACAGACATGACAAAAACTTTGCATACTCCAAGTGGAAGCCACCATTTTGTGTGTGTGGTGGCTGCAATTACACCACCCGAAATGGCTGGGAATTATGCAACAATTGGGACATTTTGGGAAAAGAAAATGCTGGCTGCCAGAAGTTAACTGCCCCAAATGATTGAGGTAACAGGGTAATGGAAACAATTCATTGCTCTTTGCACTTCATAATGAAGGAAAGTTAACCCAAATAAACCTCACCCAGTTCAACTCCCCCTATCCCATCTGTTATGAAACAAATGCCCATTCCTAAACCAGAGTAGTCCAGGAAATGGGAGATTGATACATTCCCCACCCCCGCCCCATTCTGCCTCAGCCCTCCATTGCAGAGCTTGATCAGAATGGGAGTTCTGGACGGGATGGGGAAGTAGGCACAGATCTCCCATTCCCTGAAGCAGCTGGTCGACCAGCCTGCACACATGTTCAAGTATGTATATCAGGAATAGGGAACCTCTGGCCTGTGGGCCAAATGTGGCCCTTCAGACCTCTCGATCTGGCCCCCAGGACTCTCCCCCAGGCCACGCATCCTGCTGAGAGGCACCTCTTGCCAGACCTACTTTGCCCTCTCCTTGGTTGTTCTTGGCTGTATCTTGAACTCTGATAATACTTCTTGTTTGCCTGGACAGATTGTGTGATTGTGAATAAGCTAGCCTGCTGCTCATTGATTGTTCTGCTCACTTTTGCCTCTGGCTCCACCCAGTACTGGCATGTGGCCTCTGGAAGGTTGCCCAGAAGACAATGTAGCCCTCAGGCCCAGAAAATGGTTCCTTGCTGCTGGTGTTTACAAAGGAGAGAAGGGGGGGGGCAGGATCCTGCTCATTCCTGTTGGGATCTCTCTCCACACAGGAAAGCCATGGAATACAAGAGATAACACAGGATCAGACTTTCATGGCATTTTGACCCCACTTCATATCCAACGCACACACCCATGCTGTTCTGCGCCTATTTATGAACAATTGTGTTCATAATCAGGCGAAGTGAAGTCTACTCCACAGAAGTTTGCTTTATGAGAAATATGTTCATCTTTAAGATGCTGTAAGAGTCTCTGTAGCATTTGTGCAGCAGACTTAGAGAACTACCCCTCTGGAATTTGCCTGAGCGATGTATGACCAATCTTCCAGGTTATATGTCTTGGCTTCCCCTCAAAACTCCAACGCTTCTGCCAGATATCTGCAGCCAATTGGATTGGGAAAGTACACAGTACATGGCTGTTTCCGGTTTACACAGCCTCGGAGTCAGTGCGTACTTTCAATGTCTGACTGGCTTCCTGGCTTTGAGAGTCCCTTGGTTGAAACTTCAAGGAGCAAGGGGAAACACTTCTCTAAAGTCCCACAAACTGGACGGCATATCCAAGGACTATTTAAACCTTCTTATCTGAATCCTGCTCTCTCTGATCCTGGAATGGTACCTCTACCTGTGCTTCCCATATGCCAAAAAGCTCTGGCTCTGTTTATCTAAAGTAGCGCCAAGGGGCATCTATTACACAGAACAGCGTGTCTTCTAGATGCAAAAGGAAAGTCTCTATTAAATGCTGGGATGGGATATGCTGTACACCAGCCTTTCCCGACCTGGTGTTCTGCAGATGTTTTGGACTACAACTCCTAATAGCCCCAACCAGCATGGACAATGTTCACAGATGATGAAAACTGTAGACTAAAACATCTGGTACGCACCTGGTTGGGGAAGCCTGACACACACTCATGTTGGATGGATGCATCCCTATATTCCAAAATAGACATTCTGTTTATTTACACCATGCTGGATTTTACACCTACATTTCCTACTGGAAGGTGAGCAATATATACAAATGTACATGCGTCTCTGAGTATAAGAATACATGCTGATTAGCCCAGGTTTCCCAGATAAAGGAGTTTTAAAGACTTATATTAATGCATATATACCATACACGGTGTTGAGGGAAAAGGGAGTAAAAGATGCAACTGTTCTCTAGATGTGCACAGATGTTGTGATCAATAGAAGTCTTATTTACATTTTATTATGATAATGAAATTTGACATTGCTCCTTATATCTAATCCGACCTTCTTGGGCAGCTGAGTGCAAGTCTTTGACCTCTTCCTTGTGACAGCCCTTCAGGTATTTGAAGGGTGCTATCAAACTCCCCCCAATCTGGCTTTCTTTTCTCCAGGTTAAACATACCCAGTTCCTTCATATGACATGTTTTTCATGCTGTTGACCATTTTTGTTGCCCTTCTCGAAACCTGTTTCAATTAGTCTATATCCTTCTTTGGAGCCTTGGATGACTTTATATTTATTTTGGATTGGCTTGGCAATGGTGTTATTATTTCTGAAACTGGTGGAGGATATTTGACACTCTTCCTTTCCCTGGACTTTTGTTTTTAAGGGAAGTGCATTCCTGAAATGGGCACAGGCAGCATTACTAAAGGGAAAATCAACTCTGCATCACCTCACCACATCTCAGCATGTGAATCGTATTTAAGTAACTATTTTTTTATTTAAAAAATCCCCTATGATTTTAACTTCCCCCCAATGGATGGGCTGTATTCTTCTGACTAGGTCTGACTAGGAGTCAACAATATGCTTTCAGAGATCTGATTATCTTTGCCACACACATACTGCCTACTTGGGCTTCTCTTGGAATTTGAACAGCAAAACTGTAGAGAATTTTGTCAAGAAGGACTGTCATTTTCGCAGTTGCTCATAAGCAATAATATTCATGATACAGATTAACAGATCTGCCTAGCCGCTAAGCTAAGTGGTTTGGTTGAAATGTGAGATAACAGTAATTCTCTAGTACAATAATTTCATGTGCTATTTCCTGGGTGCCAATAGATTTCCCCATTGATCTCCTCTGTTTTCACATGGCCTAGTATGTGACCAGGTGACAAGTGACAAAAGTCTCCTGCAATGGAACTGCATTATAATACAAGTGAATGAATGAATGAATCTTTATTTGCGTCAGCCATTGGCCATAGCAACAATACAGCAATGCAATATACAAAGAACAGAAATAAAAAGTCGATTATATGAAACACACTTTAGGGTCCTAAATCAGCAGTTAGATAGTGGACCTTATTCTGATTGCCCCAGCTAAAAACCTTGCAACCTTTGCTGTCATCTGCTACTCTTGATCTGCCAAGAGAAAGGACACTGTGGCAGTGGTTGGGTGACCCAGAATGGACAATAAGAGAGGGGCGATAATCTCATTCTTCAAGTCTTTATAAAGAGTGGAAGCCAAAAGGGCATGCACCACTGATTCGGTACTGCCATCTCCACAGGGACATAAGTGTTTTTCATGTGGAATCTGTTGGAATCGTCCCTCAAGTACAGCCGAGGGCAATACATTCAATCTTGCGAGGGTAAAAGCATGTCTATATTTTTGGATTGCTAGGTTATGCAGATAGGGTGCCAGGGAGTCGAACTGGGAAGGTGGAAAAAAGTCATACCATGGGCAAAATTTCCTTATTGAGGCTAAGTTGTTCTGACACTCGATATCATTTAGGCGCTGACAAATTAGACTGTTTGCTTTACTAAAACCCAAGGTGAATAGCTGTTGTGGTGATAAACCACAAGAGTGAAGTTTTTGATAGACAATTTTAGACCAGGCACTCTTGTGACAATCTTGCATCACTAAGGATATTAGGCCGGGGGGATCTGAGTTTAGGCAAAGCCAGAAGTGTCTTACGCCAGATCCATAATTCTGCCAAGGGAAGATTAGCCTCTAGGTGCAATGATGCATTTGGGACACAGGGTGGTACAGAAAAAAATTGCCTTAAGAACTTTGATAGGACAGCTTCCGTAGATCCAAGGTAAGTGCCTGTCCAAATTTGAGCCCCATATAACAACTGTGTTAGGGGTTTAGCTTGGAACACTTCCAGGACTGAGGGTATATGTCTGGACACATGCTCCATCTGTTTCCTACACCTGCATTATAATACAGGTGTAGAAAACAGATGGAGCATGTGTCCAATAAATCCATTAAACATGCAGAATTAAATTTCCAGGTTTCTGGATATACTATAAATATACAGCAAAATCCAGGCCCTAAGACCATGGTGTGCCCTTCAGGCTCTTAATCAAACCCTTTGAAACACCCCCGCTGCCTTTATTAAGCAAAACAAGATGGAGGGATCCTGCTTGGTCCCCATTCACACCCTTGAAGTTCTCCATGCCTAGACTATGACAATGATATCATTGCAGGACTTTCAAGTATAAGGAGCCCAGCCCAGAGCTAATCTAGAGTTGGGATGACTGATTTTTAAAAGTAACATTTTGAAATAATTTCTGGTGTGGACCTGTCTTTCCTTACTTAAAGTTTACAAACACAAATAAAGGGCACACACATACGCAAAGCTGCATGAGGCTGAATTCCACCTAGCATCTGTACAACACCTGCAACACTATAGGTGCTATGGCTAAATAAATGAGTAGTAATAATAGGAAGTAAAGGAGGAGGAGGAGCAATTCCAAATTTGATGGGACCCTCAGCAAAGTGATCTCTGAAGGGCACATTCTTATAATGATGGAACCATTCAGGCTTACCCAACTATGACAGCAGCTGGGAGCTACCACTTTGATTTCCCATAATGCCCTGGTGTGTTTAACATGGGGGTGTTGGGAAAATTAAAATAGGGGCTCACAGACCCAGCTTACTGATGTGGAGGATCTGGGACATGTGCCCTGCTGGAGCCCAGGAAACAACCCTAGGATGGCAGGTGTTGGTGCCCAGCAGGAAGAGGAGAAAGTGTTTCTATTTTCAGCTTTGCTATCAGATTTCAGTGGTATTTATAGGAATTACATGAAAGGATGAAAGAAACCATATTAACCTAGAAGGCAACTATTTTTATTGTAAAGGGAAAGGGAAAGGGACCCCTGACCATTAGGTCCAGTCATGACTGACTCAGGGGTTGTGGCACTCATCTCGCTTTATTGGCTGAGGGAGCCGGCGTACAGCTTCCGGGTCATGTGGCCAGCATGACTAAGCTGCTTCTGGTGAACCAGAGCAGCGCACAGAAACACTGTTTACCTTCCCGCCGGAGTGGTACCTATTTATCTACTTGCACTTTGAAGTGCATTCGAACTGCTAGGTTGGCAGGAACAGGGACCGAGCAATGGGAACTCACCCCATCACAGGGATTAGAACCGCCAACCTTCTGATCAGCAAGTCCTAAGCTCTGTGGTTTAAACCACAGCACCACCCGCATCCCTATTTTTATTGTATGAAGCATAATTAGCTAGCAACCGGTAACATGTGCTTTTAGCCAATGATTGCAGGTAATTCTGTCATAGGCAAAACAGTCAGACTTGCGTGTCGAGACCCCGAGACCACCCCCTCGTTGATGAATAAGACACAAGGACACAGATATTAGGTTAATGTTACTGGGCTAATTTAGGCCACAACTTTATTGGTTACAGAATGTGAGCGGTATTGGCTTAGGCATTGGAATTGACCTGACTATATCTGACTCCTGCCCATCATGCAGGGAGTCCAGCAAGGGTCAACCACCGGTAGTGGGAGCCCTGTCGATGCAAACCAACTTGAGCTCCACCTGGGATCCCAATGGGGTCGTGGCATGGCCCTAGCCCAGCCCCGGACTTAGGACAAGATCCACACCCCCAGATTCCTTTAACGGAATATCCTTAAGCTTGGAGGGGCAGGTGATGGCCACACCTCCCGCCACAAGAGCCCAAGGCTCGCTGCCAAATATCCTCACACCTGCAACCAATCCTTCATGCCCTCTGCAATATTGGCCAACCAGACATTGTTCCCCCAATTGGAAAATGTACGCCATCATCTCAAAATAGGGTCATCTTGCTGTAAACAATGGTTGGGTGTGTAATCACCCAACCATCCAGCATGAGTGCCTTCTGTGCCACTGCATGATTCAAGCGTTTCCTGCTATAATCAGTTGCAGCTGGGCACTTTCTGGCTGAGATCAGGTAAGTCTCTGGCTCAGGTTCCTTTCTGAACTACTAGTATTTGGTTTGTGAATGAACCCTGAGGATGATGGGTGTGGACTGTATGGTGGATCTGTTGGGCAAATTCCATGGGACACAGTGGTCTGATCCACATAGCCATAGCCATCACTTGATGGCAAGTGATGACTTGTACATTTGTATATGCCATTATATGCTGTAAATGCAGTTAAAGACAACAGCTGTAAATGCTGTTAAAGACAAGAAGAAGAAGAAGAGTTTGGATTTGATATCCCGCCTTTCACTCCCTTTATGGAGTCGCAAAGCGGCTAACATTCTCCTTTCCCTTCCTCCCCCACAACAAACACTCTGTGAGGTGAGTGGGGCTGAGAGACTTCAAAGAAGTGTGACTGGCCCAAGGTCACCCAGCAGCTGCATGTGGAGGAGCGGAGACGTGAACCCGGTTCCCCAGATTACGTGACTACCGCTCTTAACCACTACACCACACTGGCTCTCAACAGCTAGAACTTTCATATTATGTCATATATTCCAAACATATTCCTTTTAAATTTGAAATTTAAACCATTTTAAATGGTTTAAGGTCGCACACTGTGGTGCAGGTCATCAAGTCAAGGGTAGAGAAATCACATGAGAAGCAAGTGAAGTACACGAACATGGATGTGACCAAGCCTACAGCTGAAGCTGCAGTGATCAAGTGTGTCAGTTCATCCAAAGTTTAACCATCTATAGCTGATCAGAATGAATAACAGTGGCCCATAGTGATGCCGTTTCACAGTCACCTCAGGGTGCCTTCTAGCTTCATTTGAGGCAAATGTGACTTTGCCACAGTGTCATTTTTTATTAAGATAACTGTCTTTAGACGTCCATGCACATTGTGCTAAATCATTCCCTGCTGTTTCATCAGACTCCATCAGATTACTCAGCGCTGTATAAAAGATATTAGTCACTGCTGTCATCAGACTTTCTGTGGGATAACCTCTGTTCTCTACGTCATAATCCCCATTTTATAGAATGATCTGGAAGCTTGTTTTTGCTTGAAGAGCCCTGAACAACCCCTTCCTCACTGTTCAACAGTGTAAAAAAAATCTAGTATTTCACCACCTCAAGGTTATGCATTCCAGACAAAAAAGTAATCCGTATTTACAGGAAACTGAATAGTTTAATGTTCCCCACTTTGATGCAAAAAGGTTACTCAAAAGAAAAGTTTAGTGTTTCTTTCTATGATGCTGCTTATGTCTTCACTGGATGCCACTGGATGTCAAACTTAGTTGATATCTTTTTTCAGTTTCTAGGGTTCAACCCTCTGGCTCCAACCCTCTTATTTCATCTCTATGGAAGGTCTTCTTCCCGCTTCTAACAGGAAGTAATGAAGCTATTTGTTCCTAAGTGGGTAGGGAAAAGACGCCAAAACTGTTTTTTTCTGAACCTTCAGGGGGAAATTATCTTGAGTTCTACCAATTTAAAAATTTTTTTAAGACCTTCAGTACCTTTTGAGTTAACCCAAGGGATGTTTTGGGACGCTTACCAATTTCCAGTGTATAGCATGAAAGAGAACCATAGCTTTCCTTTGTTAACTCAGTTGTCAATACAGCTTGCTGTCAGGCTTCAGTGAATCTGATCTCTCCCACGGGGGGCAGCCAAGAATCAGATAAACAAGAAGAGTTCTTACTAAGTCTTTGATTCAATATTCACAGAGAGAGGCTTAGTAAGGTGCCTCTATTTCAGTAATGGCGTTGCTCCAAGTAAAGCCCCACCCCCTCCATCTCTACTATTATACATCATCCCTGTGCTGGCTGATCTGTGCTTTCTGCCTCTGAGCTTTCTGTTCTCCTACTTCCAATGCCCGCCAGGATTCTTGGAGGGGGGGGTCTGGGATGCTTTCTAAAGACACTGAGTCTGTCAGCTGTCTCTCCCCTGGTGCTTTTTGCACGCCTGGAAGAAGTGGACAATTTGGATCCTTCCAGTCAGGATTCAGGCCTCATCATGGGACTGAAACTGCCTTGGTCACACTGGTTGATGATCTCCGGCGGGCTAGGGACAAAGGTGAGAGTTGTTTCCTAGTTCTGCTGGATCTCTCAGCGGCTTTTGACACCATCAACCATAACATCCTTCTGGACTGTCTACAGGGGCTGGGAGCTGGGGGCACTGTTATACAGTGGTTCTGCTCCTTCTTCCTGGGCTGTGTTCAGAAAGTGGTGGGGGGGATGAGTGTTCAGACTCCTGGGCTCTCACTTGTGGGGTGCCTCAGGGTTCTGTCCTCTCCCCCATGCTTTTCAACATCTATATGCAGCCGCTGGGAGAGATCATCAGGGGTTTGGGCTGGGTGTTCATCAGCATGTGGATGGTACCCAGCTCTACCTCTCTTTCAAATCAGAACCAATGAAGGTCCTGTGTGAGTGTCTGGAGGTGGTTGGAGGATGGATGGCAACTAACAGATTGAGACTGAATCCTGACAAGACAGAAGTACTGTTTTTGGGGGACAGGAGGCGGGCAGGTGTAGAGGACTCCCTGGTCCGGAATGGGGTAACTGTGCCCCTGAAGGAGCAGGTGCACAGCCTGGGAGTCATTTTGGACTCACAGCTGTCCATGGAGGCACAGGTCAAATCCGTGTCCTGGGCAGCTGCTTACCAGCTCCATCTGGTACGCAGGCTGAGACCCTACCTGTGCACAGACTGTCTCGCCAGAGTGGTGCATGCTCTAGTTATCTCCCGCTTGGACTACTGCAATGCTCTCTATGTGGGGCTACCTTTGAAGGTGACCCAGAAACTACAACTACAGTAATTCAGAATGCAGCAGCTGACTGGTGACTAGGAGTGGCCGCTGAGACCACATAACACCGGTCTTGAAAGACCTACATTGGCTCCCAGTACATTTCTGGGCACAATTCAAAGTGTTGGTGCTGACCTTTAAAGCCCTAAACAGCCACGGTCCAGTATACCTGAAGGAGCGTCTCCACCCCCATCGTTCTGCCACTGAGGTCCAGCACCAAGGGCCTTCTGGCGGTTCCCTCACTTCGAGAAGCCAAGTTACAGGGAATGAAGCAGAGGGCCTTCTCGGTAGTGGCATCCGCCCTCTGAAATGCCCTCCCACCATATGTCAAAGAGAAAAACAACTACCAGACTTTTAGAAGACATCTGAAAGCAGCCCTGTTTAGGGAAGCTTTTAATGTTTAATAGACTATTGTATTTTAATATTTTGTTGGAAGCTGCCCAGAGTGGCTGAGGAAACCCAGCCAGATGGGTGGGGTATAAATAATAAATAGATATTATTATTATTATTATTATTATTATTATTATTATTATTATTCCTGCTCCCCTCCCAATATTTCTCAGCTTCTCTCCTCTAAGCTGTGACCTCCCGTAAACCCCTGTTGTAAATCTATATTGTCTCCCTCTTCTCTGGCCCAGTCTCTGACTCTTGCTCAGAAGATAGAAGATCCTTGAAATGAGTGCTCATGTGCCATTTGAGTAAGTGTGGCTTCAGGCTTTGTAGATTATATGTGTATCCCAGTAGTGGGAGGTGGGGAACTCCATGGCAAACCACAGTTGTGCCCTTAAGGCTGGCTCCTTGTTTGCAACCAATCAAAGAACCACCAGCAATTTCCAGAAGCCCTGCTAAACCCTTCACAATGGGTTTTGGGAATTGTAGTTTTCTTGGGCAGGAGCCAGAAGGAGAATTAATGGTAGCCCGTGGAGCTGAGAACAACAACTCCAACAATTCAGGGCAGCCACTAGGACCCCATTTGCTTGCCCAGGCAACTTTGGGGGTGCTGGCCGTGGTTTGAAGAAGCTACTGGAGGCTGGAGACCACGAGGGAGTGAAGCAGTGGGGAACAGGAGTCAGATGGCAAGCTCTCCTCTTTTCCTTCCCTCTCTGAGAGCCCTATTGTCTGTTCCAAAGAGGAAAGAATAGAGGCAATTTGCAAAGAAAGATGAATGGAGTTAGGAAAGAGGCATCTGCAAATATATTTTTATACAGTGCTTTTTCTGGGGGTATGCAGGGGTACACATACCCCTAAACATTTTGTGAATCTTTGTACTTTTGTCCATTTACTGTATTTATTTTTCCCAATTTGAACTATAAAATTGTGATATATATTTTTAGTCAAAATGAGAGTACCCCTAAACATTTATTTTTTTTAGAAAAA
This sequence comes from Podarcis pityusensis, assembly GCF_964106645.2. Classification (NCBI taxonomy): domain Eukaryota; kingdom Metazoa; phylum Chordata; class Lepidosauria; order Squamata; family Lacertidae; genus Podarcis; species Podarcis pityusensis. The sequence goes on from NC_138026.1 coordinate 49,259,505, forward strand.
AACACTGTATTTACATCCCTTAACAAACTATGGATCTCAGTTGGAGACGCCATTTTCTGATTTGCTTCAGCTACCAAAATATCTTGGGCCAGCCCTGAGGACAGCAATTGGATGGCAATGTCTTGTGGGTGCCCCATAGTAAGCGAATGACTAAAACATATCAATTCCACACTAATATGGAAGCAGCTAGTAATGTTATGCATTGTACCGACAATACTTGTGCTCCAAAATCACTGAGCTAAATTGAGGAAGTCATTTTCCTCTTGTTTAAGCTATATTTAACATTTCTCCAACTGTTTACTTCAATAGTCTCATCATGCTGGGCCCTAACCAATCAACAAAGAAGAAGAGGGGGGAGCACATATAACCCACACTCAACATCCTCCTACATTTAAATGAGTGAAAACTTTCAGAAGGTCTCTCCGTCATGGTTCATGACTGAGGAGCCACAGAATGTATTTCCTCAGGAACAAAGACACTTCCTTGATCAACAGGAACAAATAAACAAAGTGAGTCAGTTATAATTGGAAACAAAGGTTATGGTCTTCAATTAAAGCTGATTATCATTCATAAACTCTGATTCAGTTTGCCTGAGCTTGTGTTCTATAAATGCTTTTCAAGTCCTTCCATCTAGTTTAATTTTTTTCAAAGGAGAATGATTAAGAAGGCTGAAATATTGCTTCACCTCACACTGTTACCATACAAATCTCTTTAGTCAGGATAATGACAGAAACTATTCAAGGACAATCATACCCTTAAAAGTTGCAAATGATGGTGGTACAACTTGACTATCAAGTTTTGATGCTTCTTAGGTATGGCAGTTGTTTCACAAGATTGATCAGAGTTTCCCTTTAGCTACCATCTCCTACCTACAGCAATCTGGTTTTATGGACAGCAGTACCTCAGGCTACCATATGCTGGTTTTGGACCTGAACCAGGGATTCTGTGTGAAGTGTATCTGGAGTCTGTATGAGAAGGAAGGGAGAGAGAGAAGAGGTTTCTTTAAAAAATAATGGTGTTCTTGGTATAATTGTGGCAATGTGATAAGATCATTGGGCAACTATGAAAACTTGTGGAATAGCAGAATCAAAGGCAGCAATAGGAGAGGAAGATTTCCCTTCTTAGGTCCTTGTTACTTAAGAGGCTCCTCTTTCTCATGATCTGATATTATCAGTGCAGCCTCTCAATGGTAATATATGTAGACCTAGATCTCATGGTGATGTTGTTTCAAGAAGAAGATTCTGTTGTTGTGCAATAACTCTGCTTGGGGAGTAGCCAAAACCCAATCTGGAGTGTCATTAAGAATAATTATAGAATAAGGATGGAGAACCTGTGGCCCTCCAAACGTTGATGGACTTCACCACCAACCATTCCCAACTAGTATGGCCAAGCATTAGGGGTGATGAGAGCTATAGTCTAATAACATCTGGAGGACTTCAGGTTCTCCATCCTTGTTGGAGGACTTACCCACTTAGTCCAATCCTGTCTGGCTTACTTCCACTATGAGAACTGAGCTTGGTCAGGGGACTTCTTAATAGCAATGGAACTTAGTGAGGTAGAAGCAGCTCTCCCTGCTTCTTCTTTGTACTATTTCTTGCCTAATGAATGGACTTTCCTACCCCCATTTATATCTAGGCAAGGAAAGCATTTAAGATAGAGGTGATTGTCCCATATGTCTGCTGTGACCCCTTGTAAAGTATGGCATCAATGCAAAGAACATTTTCTTATGTACTGTTGAAGATTATCCATTCTTCTGCACATGTCCATGGTAAACACTTGCTTAATATCATTACATCAAGCTGACTAAATAGTTGTGAGGGGGGGAACCCATCAAAAGAAATGAATAAAGAAATGAAAACGTTGGCTTTGATACTCAAAATATTCTCACCACAAGACCCATCAGCTGGAATCCTGAAAGCGCACACACATTTGTCATTCCCATTGACTTTAGCACACAATTAGTGGGCTATTAAGTATTTTTTGAGAATTTTCTTACCCTCCAACTGATAAAACAAATCAGTGTTGCAAGATGTGTTTCTAATGTTTATTTCTTTTCTTTTTTAAAAAAGAAGAAGCATATGCACAGTGGTTGGAACAACTGGATCTGGTTTCCCACAGTGCTTGCCATGTAATTAGACCAGCAGTTTCATTGCATTGCTTGCTTGTCTTCATATGATGTGGTGATGTGCTCTTTCACTTTGTTTTGTTGGGTGGCCTGGTGGGATTGCCACCTCAGGATTCCCCATCTGTCTTCCTGTTGCAGAGTTCATGTTGTCTACCAAAATATAAGTGAGTAAGAATTTGTATTCTTGGAGGCATCGCCATCCAAAGAAAAACTGTGCATGCTGAAATCCAGTAGGGTTAGTCATGCTCTTTCAGAATACCAGGAAGAGTCAGGTACTGTATTCATATTTTTCAGGCCTGATACAGTAACAAGAAACATCCATGCAAGGTGCATACAAGCAAGTGTATAAATAACAGCTGAGCTTTTGCAGTCATTCATTCATTTCATATAAAATTTCAATCTAAGAAACACAGTAAAACCAAGAAAGGAGAAAGTAAAAGCTGATTGGCAAAGAAACTCAGTTTTGCAAGATCTGTCTGGATAATACAGTTTTTTGATGATGTCTAAAAATGGGCAAGGATGACTCCTGCCAGACTTCTATTGGCAATGAGTTTCACAGGGCAGGGCTTACCACACCAAAGGCTCAGCCTCTGGTAAAGGCCAAGCATGTGGGACCACCAAAAGTGCCCTATCAGAAGACCTCAGGGACTGAAGCAGAACATAAAGAATCAGGCACTCCTTCAAGGTACTTTGGGCCCAAGTTGTATGGGCATTCAAGGTATCAGTTTGCTGGACTTGCACCATCATTTCAGGTAGCCCTGGCTCCATTATTGTGGGACTTCTAGGCATCAAGGAAGGAGGATACAGGTGAATGTTATTTTCAACAACAGCAATGCCTTTGAAAAGTATATTCATGTTTCAAATGTGGCTTTCTCCTTCCAAATATGCTGCAATTAATTACAGTGAAGCCGTCAGTGTAAATGTTGCCCTACTTCAAGAAATTTAATAATCTTAGAAATTTACATTAGTACACACCAACTCTAGTTCTTAAGCTGCTGACTCCATAGTGTGGACCATTGAAATCTGGAGTAATTTTGTCATTGACATAAATGGCGTATAACAGATTGCACATGATTGACTCATGGAACTTGGGCTGCAGTATGGGCCAGAACACGTGATGTAACTAACACATGCAGAACACTTACACTAACACTAGTTTCACAGTCATTCCTTCTTCTGCGAGAACCTAAGCATTTAAGATTAGGCAAGAGTGGTTTCTAAACTACTTTAAGGCAGTTTTCTGTTTTTATGATTAACTTTTATTGCTCTTATGCTCTGTATGGTGTGGTTTGTTTGTTTTTAATGCAGACTGCTGATAAGTTGTGATAAATACCTGAAACGAAATAAATCAATAAAGGTGTTAGGGATCAGTTGCAGCCTGTGAGATGGGGTGCTGCTGCACATAGGCACCTGTAGCTACCAACCTGATGTTTCCTCACCTTTCTGCCATCCTGCCCTGCCCACCCTGGTACGGTCCTTGGTGCAGCAGCAGCAGCAGCAGCAGGAGGAGGAGGAGCACCCTATCTCATGCATCATGACTGCTACTAAGGATAGTAACAAAGAATCCACAGCCGTCAACCCAGTTAGAAGTAGCCATGATAGTTAAAGTGATACAAAACTTATAGAAGATTAAAGGTAAAGGTAAAGGGACCCCTGACCATTAGGTCCAGTCGTGACCGACTCTGGGGTTGCTGCGCTCATTTCGCTTTATTGGCCGAGGGAGCCAGCGTATAGCTTCTGGGTTACGTGACCAGAGCAGCGCACGGAAACGCCGTTTACCTTCCTGCCAGAGCGGTGCCTATTTATCTTCTTGCACTTTGACGTGCTTTCGAACTGCTAGGTTGGCAGGAGCAGGGACAAAGCAACGGGAGCTCACCCCGTCGCAGGGATTCGAACTGCCGACCTTCTGATTGGCAAGTCCTAGGCTCTGTGGTTTAACCCACAGTGCCACCTGTAGTTATTCAAAGAAACCACTTTACATTGTTTCAAGGATTGCTGTCTTAGTGTGCTGGCTTATCCTCTGGATTTCTACCTCCTCCTTCCTCATTCTGTGTCATGAGCCAATACAAACACACCTGAAATATGCCTCAATATAATCAAATCCAAATCGCAAGTCTCATTTAGCTCCAACAGTGGCGCAGCATTGAGTTCCCCATGCCTCACCCCTCCCTTCTCAGCAAGCGCCAGTGATCTGCTATGTTGGGAAGCCAGGAAAGCAATGGAGGCCCACCTGTGCTGCCTCACCAGCCGCTACTGCTAAACTTTATCAACCTCCCTTCAAGGGCTGGTAAAATAGATGTGACTGTGGCAAATCTCTGTGTTTCAATCTGGATCTGTTACAACCACAAAGGAAGTGTGCATGTGAAAAGTTCAGAAATCTCCACATAGCTCTCTCCCAAGGCATTTTCCTCCCAGCCAGGTGGCGATATCATAAAAGCGACCCCGGCTAAGAGACTTTGGCTGTGTACACACCATACATTTACAGCACATCCATTCTATCCCCACCCAGCCACCGAAAAATCATGAGAACTGTACTTTACCTTTCACAGACCTGCAATTGCCATCACCCTTAGCAAATTTCATTTCCCAGGATTCTTTGGGAGGGTGCTTTAAATGCGTGGTGTGTACAAAACCAAAACCTCAAAAGAAGTGTCGCATGGAGGTAAGATTTAGAAGTGGTGACCTTCAGCTCTCCAGAGCTGCATTGTCCTTTTGATCCATAGATAGGACTTACCCTGTTTCTTACTTCATTACTGAAATCCAAGCTGTAAGTGCAGAGATCTGCTGCCATCATATTTAGTTTTGCTCTGAAAATTCAGAGCATTGCCTTGGGTTTTTCTTACTACTTATTTAGCTTTTTTTCTGCACTGAAGTGGAATATCTGCCACTTCAGACAGTTTACATTGGAATCATCTTTCAAAGCAGAACTATCCTTTGAAAAGCTGGCTGAAGTGGAACAGAGGTGAGGAAAATAGAGCACAATAATGTCAATGAACACAGAGACCTGATACGTTTCTTTTTATTACACGTAACCAGAATGGAAAGAGTGAAAAAAGACCCCCTTAGGACGAGTGACAGCCATGTGTGGCACAAATGTTCTCTGGGGCTGAAATGTCTGTGCTGGGGGAGGAGTGCATAGGAGACATTGTTGGACATTGTTCCCATCGTGTGTGATCATTGACTATGCTGGGTGAAGGTGATGGGAGTTTGAGTTCAACAACATTAGGAAGGGCAAAAGTTCCCCACTGGTTGAGGGAACTGGCATTGTGGCAGAAGGCAGTTGCGCAATCCTTAAAATGGTTGTAAAAAGTCCTGCATGTATATATGAATGTGGGTACAGATCTCTTGGTGATTATTGGGAACCCCGTTTTTAAAACTTTTTTTAAAAAGTCAAGATTCATTTCGCTGTATTCCTGATGTGTCAGGTATTTATCTGATAAAAGCTCTTAAGAAACAAAAGAGTGAGCACCTAGCCTGCTTAGGAATGGGTTTGGTGAGTCATGAACCTAGACCTTCCCCATTGATTTTAAGAATGATTTGATTTGTGTGATAAAATTGATAAATATGTGTCACATGAATCCTTGCTATTCTTTTTATTGCTGGCAGCCTAGTTGGAGACAGCTAAACACTGGAAATTATTGGCAGTGTTTACAATTGATGCTTTCTGCATAGATTATGGAATATAGCAATGGCAGATAAAGGTATTTTTGTACTGAAAGGAGCCAAAGGAAAGCTAAACGACTGGACTTTCACACAGTCTGGCATCCATTTATGGATTATATCCAAACACCTGGACAACAACTGAGTATATCACAAGCTTTCCTTTAACTGTGCTTGTCTTGCATTGCTACATACAAAACTCAATTTTCTATTCATATCCAGGTTGGCAAAATAGACATTTCATTTCATTTCATTTCATTATATGAATCATTTAGAATGAGAGCTGCTGCTAGTGGGGTGTTACTTACCTTAGTTTGTATTATACAGTTGTTCTTTTTACCCTTGTCTGTGTATTTTTAAAGTAAATTTTTATAATACAGTTTATTTAATTTGAATATTTTTTTAAAAAAATGTTATTATATATAAAAAGGATTTGATTAGGGAGCTGTCAGATTTATTGTCATTTGATCATCATAGTGCAATTTCCTTTTACCTTTCTTATAAAGATATAGGAAAAGTATTCATGTGAATAATGACATGCTAACATGAGTGATGCTTTACACCTAGTCATAGACAAGAGAGGTGCCTTGTAAATAATTACCTGTTTCCTTCAATGTACACATAGCTTCATATGTGTACATGCCACAGCAGGAAAAGGGGGTGGAGACTCGTGATGCATCAAGATGCTTAATACTGAATCATCTGGTCCCAACCCTAAAGCAATTCAGCACCTAATAAAATTATTAACACCTAATAAAGAGACTTACTTGAGCTTTAAAGCTAATGATTGCTTTTTAATCACATATTTCTTCCAATTTTATAAGGCAGTAAATATTTCCTTCATCTCTCTTTAAAGGAAACATGCATCTTGCATTTCAGTGGAATCTAAGAGTTTTCTTTGGTGATCACTCTTAGTTGAGTAAGATTGTCTTCCATAAATATGGTCTTAATGGTGTGTCCATAAGTGACTTTGGACGCCAATCCTGGATCCACATGTCCTTCCACAGTCAGGACATAGGTTTCCGGGTGGGAGTTGATCTCAGTGAGGATTTGCCAAACTTGCCTTCCTCTTAGCTTGTTTCTCCCTTTCATCTTGAATTCATGCTTCTTTGAAGTCCATGACACTTTTGGTAGAGGCTATTCTCCAATTGGAGCGCTCGCAGGCCGGCGTTTCCCAATTAGCCATGCTTATACTGCATTTTTTTTAGATTTGCCTTGAGAGTGTCTTCAGATCTCTTTTGTTGTCCAGCAGCATTTCACTTTCGATTCTTAAGCTGGGAATAGAGCAGTTGCTTTGGAAGACAATAATCAGGCATCTGAACAACATGACCAGTCCAATGAAGTTGACGTTGAAGAATCATTGCTTCAACACTGGTGATCTTTGCTTCTTCCAGATATGTGTGGATGTGTGTGCTTGCTTATTAATAAAATATTCGCACTAAGTTACTACATTGAATTTGGAACTTCATATAAAAGATAACACAGTGTAGTTGTTATAATGTTGAACTATCTAGTATCTCAGCCTACCCCACAAGGTTGTTGTGATGATAAAATGAGGAAAGAGAGAATCATGTACGCCACCTTAGCCTCCTTGGAGGTCATAATAAATTGTATTTCCTTTATGCAGCAGCAGCTCTGAAGGCCTGTAAGAGCTTTATTGTTTTGATTTTTCTGGGACTGGTGCAGGTTGTAAAGTAGGGAGTAACAGGGTTTATTTTCCCTCTCCCAAAAGATTATGTCAAGCCCTAAAATTAAATTGTGAGCAATGTGGACATAAGGAAAGCAAATGCAGAGGGAACCAGCATTCCTCTTCATGTGCAAAATGGGGCAAAATACTTTTCCTTTTAAATATTAACACATGGCTTCAGTGCTGCTCTGTGGTCCATATGCTAAGGGAATCCTTTGTGCGCAAACATCACCCTTTATTTGCTGTAGAGAAGGAAGTGAGGGGCAGCCTTCACAGAACAGCCACCCTCTTCCTCAGATTTTATAGTGAATTTATGTGGTATGGGAAGATATCCAGTGTGGAGAAAATGGGGTTGAGGAAATGTGCACTACACACACACACAAACACACTTTCAATATCTGGAAGACATTTGTGCATCTTGAGACTGGTTGTTCACACATCCAAGACCAAGTGCTATCCCTCAAATAAAACAAAGATGCTCTGAGTCTTGAGGAGGAGGAAATCCCACAGATGTTTCTCATGCATTTTCCACAGAAATCTGAAATTGAACTTACAGTTACAGATTGGAATATTACCATCTCTATTTTGCACATGACAGAAAAGAGAGACCATGGTCCAGGGGCTCTAGTTTGTGACTTCACTACTGATAAACTGCTTGATCTACTTTGTAAACTATTGGGTGTGCAAATGCATTGGTTTCACATACTGATTTATACAAATAGCTTCTGGATTTGCAAGGGAAGGGGGTAAAGAAATATTGTATTGACCAAGAAATGGAGCCAGCAAAGTTACTTCATGTCCTCTTTAGCTCTGCAGTGGGTCAAACTGAGGTTATTTGAATTCTGTTTGGAACACATGAGGCATTTTACATGGTCCAAATACTAATAAAACATATTTACTCAATTAGCTGGACAAATAAAATATGTCATCCATTCCTTCCCTATCTAGAAAAAGATGTCATCAGTAGAATGTTGGGTTTTGAAACAGGAGACCCAAGTTCATACGCTTCCTCAGTCAGGAAGCTTTTTGGGTGGCTTTGAGTGTTTTGCTGATTGACAGTCTGATATACCTGACAGGATTGTCATGAGGCTAAAATAAGATACAGGTGTATTGTTACATGCTTTGACACTATAGGACAGAGAGGAATAATAGTAAATAAAATGTATTTGTCCCTTACTCTGTGGGGAAGTTATGCCAAAGAACACTTTAGTTTATTTATACTTACAAGGAACTTCACATTCTGAGTTTGATCCGCTTGGTCCATTTTGTACCTTGCTGAGTATGGGGTACAAAGAAGTTTGTTTACGTGGGGAGCTTAGTCCATGACCAGTCTGGAGGTGTGGGTTGTTGAGCTGCATCAGCCTGTCCACGGAGGACTCCAAGGCTCTCTGAGCAGGCATAGTAAGAACATAAGCAAAGCTCTGCTAGATCAGACCAAAAGCCCATCAGTCTGGTTTCCACAGTGGCCAACCAGATGCCTATGGGACGTCCCCAATTAGAACCTGAGTGCAACAGCAATCGCCTCATTTGTGTGTCCCAGCCATTGGCAGAAGAATAATGGCTTCATCACTATGAACTGAGAACCTACCTGCAGGAATAAGATAGCAGTGAATGAGCCTCTGAATTATGTTTAAGATATCACTCCCATGGGCTGAAATCCTGTATTGAGTTTCCTGGGAGTTAACCCTACTGGATTCAATGTTACGTTGTTTGGAATAGGCACTGGAGTGAATTCATTGTAAGAGACTGTTAATCTAGTAATTGAGACTTGCTTCCACATAAGATTGCATCTTGGGTATGGTACTGCTTGGATATGGTTTATGTTTATTTCTTTTCTTCCATCCCCAGCTTGCTGTCTTCCCTGAGATTAAGCCTATATGTACAGGATTAATATGATCAATCCTATATTAATTTGACCTCCTTCCCCCTTCTGTTCAAGCCCCACCTCCTGCTACCCTGCTTTCACATTGATGCCCCAGTTTCCTGCCCTGGGAACTCTTAGGTCAGTTAGTAATGTCAGCTGTTATATTGGAAATAAAACTAACAATTTGTCTATCTGAGCTTTAACCTTCATTTCAGGATTTTAAAATAACACGTCTGGCCCAGTCTGTTAGTCCATAGTAGCATTGGTTTTCAAGATATATTGCAAAAGAGTGGAAGCAAAAGGTGGAATATGTAGTGGAGATGGCAAGTATAGGAAGGGATTTTCCATTTCCCTGAGCTCCCCTATCAAGCTTGATGGTCCCAGGGTATGGTCTGAAGCTAAGCTAAGTCTGGCCAGTGCCTAGATTGGAAACACAAGTGTGACACATTGGATAGCATGATGGAACAAAGGTGTAAGAAAATAAATACTGCTGGTGTTCAATAAAAGATAAAAAAAGAAGAGGTGGGAAACAGAAAGAGAAATTTCAGAATCTCATGTACTTCTTCTCCGGATTTTAAAAGCAACAGATGCATAAGAAGAAAATGCATGCTATGAAATCTTGATTAATAAGTTCTTGTAGACCTAGACCAGGGGCCCAATCTACTGCTGGCATGATTATTTACTGATTTGAGTGGGAACATGCCCTTTTGAGTTAACCCTTTGAGGCAATGCTGTACTGGCATCTTCTTCTTTGCAGGAATGCCTGCCCCACATGATGTTGGTGCTCAGCCAACACTGAAGTTGACAGAGAAGCCGGTTTACACAAAGCAGTGGATTTGGCCCCACATTCTTTCTGGCTGATTCAGAAATCCTGGTCTTACAAATAAACAACATGTTTTTTGTTTGTTCTTTTATCGATATCTGGCTGCAACATATGGCGACGTTGTTTTCCTCTTGCTGGGCTGCCAACATGCCATGAAAAATGCGCTCGTTGAAATGACAGAAGAGGCAAGATGTACAGCAGAAATGGTGTGGTCTGTTGCAATAAATTACAGGTTTCCTTTTCATGTACAGCACGAAAGGCGGCACTGATGCAATTAGCTACAGCTGGTTACAGAATGAAAACATGCATCTGTAGCCGGGGCAGGGATACTGGAGGGAACAAACTTGTACTTTCTGGAATGTATCACCGTAAAAAGGATGATAGAGTGGGGTGGGGTAGAAAGAACTGTTCTTTTCATTCCTGGGCACAACAAGCCTTTAATAACCTTGATTTCTCCTCATGGAATTCCAGCGCTGTTAAACCTCCATACCCTAATAAACACTTTTACTTTATTGCCTAACAATTAGCAGGTACGATCAGGTTCCAGCCGTTCCGCTTAAGGGGGTGGAGGGAAAGTGGGGAATAAGTCATTTCATAGAACAAGACTAGCAGCTGGAATAATGGCAAGACGTTGCAATGTGTTTGGTTTGTACCTTGGGGCCGAAACAACGTGTTTCCGTTTGTATTCTGTGTGAAGCACATAACAAAGAAATGGAGCGATCTTACAATAGTCCAAAGAGTATATAGAAGGGAGAGCACCAGGAAGCAAATAATTCAGATGTTCTCAAATGAAAAGTTGAACTATATAGGTGTGTCTGGATACAGACAATGGTTTTCAAGAACAGTTAGAAGTGTTTAGAGAGAGGCATGTATTTCTTTTGTTCAACCTTTGTTAAACAGGTACTGATGCTTTGGGGTGGAAAATACAAAACCCTGCAAAACCTGTTTACCAAAGGCAAAAGTAAGGTGATGGTACACACAATCTGCTGTCCTTCTTCACATCTGAAAAACTGATATTTCTTTATTGTTAGTGTCATTCCCATATAACAAGACTATCCCATTTTCTGATTTGCAGAAATTAATTCCATGATGTAGAATCTTAGGTTTTCCATGCAGTGTGACCTGATTCATAAGTGGCCTGGTGAAACTTAATTTTGTAATGATTCTGGGGAAACTGCACTTTTCTCATTGCTGTCTCTAGTAAATAGTCTTTGTGTCTTATTTGATATTTCAAAATCTGCCACACCCCTTTACCAGAAGCAATAGGGGAACCAACCAAAGGTGTGTAGATCATAGGAAGTGATACTTCCTTTTGATCACTTTTAGCTTTCCTAAAAACTATTGTCTTTTTTTCCATTCATGGATACAGATGGTTCAGAACCCAAAGAGACATGTAACCAGTTCAATGCTTTTAAAGAGTCACAATTATTACACTTTTATGAGCTGAGGAGACAAGTTTAGCCCAGGGCCTTATTTTTCCACATATCATTGTGCTATTTTATTAAGCCCTGCACTAAGTCACTGTGATCCCAGTAAATGTCAAGATTTCGTAACCTGACAGTTCAATACTAGCATATAGACCTTTGCTGGAGTGCTTCAAGAGCAAAAGTTTGCACATCAGTTTGGACTTAAATAATGAGGCTGCATGGGTGCCCTCAGATTAAATATCAGATGTGGCCATTGACAATGGAAGTGGAGGTTGTGGAAATGGGAGACCAACAACATATGGAAGGCCACAGATTCCATAGCTCTAATTTAGGCCTAATATACATTGCTTCCGGGGGAGAGTAAGGTAAATGGAGGTTCTTCCTCCTTTGCCTTCCTTGTCACTGCTCCCACACTTGCAGCACAGGTGAACAGGATGTGACAGCAAGGAGGAGAAACAGGCTTGCCAGGTTTGCAGGGGACCCTCTACTGTGATGTCGGTCTCAGCAGGTGACTGACAACGCTCACTCCTGGCGCCAGTTCTGACACCAAGGGCAATCATATCACTCCTCACTCTCTTAAAAACAATTGTCAACTCCAGTCCTGGCTGACTCACACAGTACAAACATATAAACAAAATGCTGCTTGGTGCCAAACCAGCAAGTTCTGTTCGGGAGGAACAAAATCACTTCTGCATTTTTATTGGGTCTTTCTCCCCAGCTGAACTAAATAGCCAACAATAAATTACCTTCATCCTGTGGCAAGTGATTTTGTTGCAACTTGCCATATTCCACCTGAACAGAGGCTAGCATGATTAATGTTTTCCTGTGTGTTTTGTTTTTGTTAGATCAAGACAAGTTACCAGCTAATTTGGGTGGTTCATGTTGTTTTCTTCTTAGGAATTTAGAGCTAAATCCTTTAATCCATGTCTGGGCTTCTCAAGCTTAGAGAGGGAAAGAGAGAGAGAGAAACATGCATGGTTAGATCTTGGTAAGAGGGCCCTTGAAAGGCATTTAAACAAATATATGTTGGTTATTTGGCTTTCCTCAAAGTACAGAGCTTTCTCTCTTAATCATTGACTCTCCCATGACTAGCAGATGTAAATAGCTACCTGTGGAATGAAGAAAATGAAAGATGAAAATGTTAAGGACTAAACCCTGAAACCAAAAACATTTTCCTCCCTTGCTTACAAAAAAAAAAAAAAAGGTTAGGAAGGTCTGCACTGAGATTTCACTTACAGAGCCAAGTCACAAATCTACATAGTTAAATGGGCTTCAGATCATTTGAAGGATTAGGGTCCTACTTCACTACAGTACAGTACTGTATAGTACAGTACTCTCTGCAATATTTGAGTCATTGGTTGATTGTTTGACTGAAATTCCCAAAACAACCTACAATATTTTTTGATTCATATAACAAATGCAACATAAAATACAACACTTTGATACAATATTAAATGTTTAATACAATATTAAACATTTTTAAAGCAGTAAAACTAAGTTGGCATAAAAACTTCATGAGAGAAAACATTTAAAACAGAATAATTCCCAGTAGCTGGTAATTTACAAGCATATTGAAAGGGACCTGAGGCCACCATCAAAAAAGTCCAGGATGGTATTCAACTAAGTCCTAGTCAGAAGAGGACCACTGAAATTAAGGAGCCTCAATTAGCAATGTCTATTAATTTCAGAAGTAATGATGGAAGGATAGTGTTTGCGACCCCACAGGGACCTGACATACATGGGGAAAGGCTTAAAGTATGGGACAGTTAACAACTCCAGTACAGGTCCATCTTCCCCTGTGTCTCATCATATTCTCAAATTTCATTTCAGATAAACAGCAGCCCCTCACAAATGTCCCAGGGATGTGCAGAAACTGACACAGGGCTCACAACTTGCTGGCACTTAAGTGAACTTGGCAGCACTCATTGTGCACATCGGAGTTCCAATGTATGCAGCCTTAAAATTACCATTTATGACACTGCCATGCAACTTAGTGCATGTGTACTACTGGATCTGGATCTCGATCTCTCTCTCTCTCTCTCTCTCTCTCTCTCTCCTGTTTTCTTAATTTAATTCAATGACTGAAACCTGTGCTCATGCACTTTCCATCTGAGGACCGCAGATGTCTTGATCAGAGCATATGCCTGCAATGAAAGACCCTGGAACAGGATTAACCTGAAATAAGCTAAATTTACTTCATAGGTTCAAACTATCTTTGTTATTCAGGGTCCTATGGTCTTGCTTCATCCATGACATATACCTGTGGCAGTTGTGTGTGATTGCCTGAGAAACAAACTGCAGAGGAAGCAAGGAATATACCAAAGATGGAAGCAAGGAATAACTCTGATACTAAGAACACACAAAGCTACCTTATACCACGTCCAACCCATCTTGCCCACTATTCTCTGCTCTGATAGGCACTGGCTCTCCATGGTTTCAGAATAAGAACATAACTGGTTCAGAACTCTGAAGCATCACAACATACTTTCCTGCTGTGATTCACATGGAAGAGATATTTCAATATAAGTAGCTTGGGCTGCTTTTCACAAATTCAGTGTGCTTTCCCAGTGAGATGGCTACCTTGGCCTTGGATCTACTTTTCCTCTATGGAAGGTGCTTTTGAAATTATTCTTACATATATGGAAAACACAATGCAAGAACTGGTCATTTCTTTTCCGGAAAGGATGAACAGAAGCTGGCGGGAATAGAGTATCCTGTCCACATACCTTTCCTGCAAAACCTGTTCATATTCCATCGCAGGAATCCGTCCAAAAACACTTCTGCGGAGGAAGATAATGCATTGAAACCAGCCTATTGTCTTTGTAAATATGTCATTCCTAATGACAGCCAATCTTTAAACAATCAGGGCCACTTCATACATTACATTTTTTCCTACCCGGAAATAATCTCAATGTAGGAAAAACTATGTAGACAAATGAGGGAAATGAACAGCATACTACCTTACCAGAATTCCTGTCACGGTGATATCTGACCAGTTTTCTTCATTGAGTGATGAATGGTGGAGAATTTTTCTCTTTCCGTGGGTGTTCCACTGCTTTTCTTATATCTGTATGTTGCTCCCTCCTTTCACCTAAGCCATCATGTCTGAAATGCAGTTCAGGAGCTACTTTGACATGTGAACATGCAGCTGGGTTGGATAAGACCCCACAGATACTGTCTCCATGTGGGGGGAAATATCATGTGTTCATTGGCCTTCACTGAATAAATTTAAGAATAGAGCATGGATGCTTTACAAACAAACAAACAAACTTTTCTTCTTCTTCTCATCTCCTGCTCTTTGGATTTTGTTTTGTAGGTAGTTGGAGATCTGGTTTACTTTAAAACAGTGAAAGAGACAGAATCCCCCGAGGTAATTCATTGAGTACTGGGAGGTCTTGGTGACACAATTGAACTGGCACCAAATCAATAAAAACAGAACAGAAGAGAGAGAGAGAGAAAGAGAAAGAAATGTAATTAAAACATTATGTTAAAAAGAAACCAAAGACATAATTAAAAGATGCAAACTGTTGTTTTGCTACACTAATTGTGTTTTAATTCCACAATAGTTAGCTGAATGGCATAAAAGCTGAATGGTACAAAACCCTCCAGAATTCCCATTGGACTCCTGCAACTAGCGTGATAGTGGTTGCTGTTTATGTTCTAGAGCAGAATGCACTCTGTGCTTTCATCTCTGTGTGGGCAACAGAAACTTCCTTGTAAGATAACATGGGGAGGGGACATTTTATTGGTTCCTCTTCTGGTGAGGTCAGCTATAAACTGATGTGTGCATGTGCACAGAGACATGTACATCTGGATTCTAAATCCACCCAACTTGAGAAGCTTGCATTCATTTTGGTAGACATTTTTAAAACACTAGTTCTAGGTGTACTCTGCTATCTTCAGGGCTACTTCCCACCTAACCTTCCGCCATACACAGAGTAGCAGATTTGCAGAACAGGATGAGCAGTCTGTGAATTATGCCAGTTTACTCACCTGGAATGAGAAGATACTTCTTAGAGAATCAGAACTAGAGAAAAACTGTAAGTCACCATGGGTGTATTTAATGCTATTAAGTATCTGGATCCTTTTGAATGGAATTGGTCATGCCAGGTACAAAAAGAAGAAGACCTTATTGGTTTTTTTTTTTAAAAAAAACCTTTTGGTTTTTCATGCATGGAAAACATTCACACCCAATTAATTAAATGCTGGAGCAGCATGGAAGCCAAGTGATGTGGGCATCTGAAGTGACTATGTCACCCAGAGGTTCCTTTGAATAGAGGTTCCTCAAAGAGCATGGGATAGATCACTCTGGCAATGTATAAACCAGGCCTCAATTAATTAATATACTAAAAAAACAAATGGACAATTCACTACGTCCATTAATAAACTGGAACTAGATGTTCACACACACACACACACACACACACACACACACACACCTTTTGATGACAATAGCAGCTTTAAATCTAGTTTATCTTCCCTCTCCAACTTCATAATATACTTCACCTTGCCCATGTCATCATTAATAATGATTCTTCCTAAAATACGAAAAAAGCAAGACACTGGACAAAATAAGAGCAACAGTAGGCCCCACCTAATGGGCTTACAATATTGACGTCTAGACATAGTGCATTTACTCATTGCCTGGCGGTTAAAGCCAATGATGTGGAATGGGAATATAAAACCAATTATGTAAACATAAACCAACTAGTGGCATAGGTAACTAGTTCTAAACCAGGGGTAGCAAATGTGGGGTCTTCCAGATGTTGTTGAAAGTACAGCTCCAATCATCCCTGACCATGGGCCATGATGGCTGGAATGTATGGGAGTTGGGATCTAATCATCTTTTAAAGGCAGCATGTTAACTATCCCTCTTCTAGACATTGCACATCGAAAAGGAGGAAATAGACTGGTGTCTCCTGGTGTTTGGGGAGCTGCCTTTCATCTGAATTTAGTTTGTAAGGTCAGGAGCAGGCCTCAAATCCTGTGCAGGTTTGTGATGATAATAGGCATATCATTGTGGAAGCTTTTGCTGCAGGCCACCGAGAGGACATCTCGTCCTTGCTTTCACACAGAGGAACATTGCGAACAAATGCATTGTCTTAAGAACACAGACATTTGCTAATGATGCTACAATAGGGCAGAGAGATTCAATTAACAATAAAGGTTACACAGTAAATAAATGGCAGAACCAGCCCCAGAACCCAAATCTCTTGTTCTTGCATCCAGATCTGGTAGATTCCCACAGTCTCAACAAAGACTTCAATTAGGACTAACAACAACAAAGAGAAAATGTCCTCTCCATTATTTAGAGGGGAGGGGGTGTCCCTGCAGCAGATTGTGTCCTTTAGCATTTACTATAATTAATAACATTACTGACTTCCTAGCACTTCAACTTCTACATCTGTGGTGAAGTGGGATACTAGCAGCATATTAATAGGAGTCAAATAGTAATATTGATTACAAGTTGGGCCCTGGAACAAAATTTTGCCAAGTGGAATTCTTCTCCAAGTTCTCAGGTAGGCATCACCTTTTCTTCCATGGAAAGGTCAGATCAGCTTACATGGGAACCCAATATTTTCATGTGCAAGCAGTGATTAGATCCACACTTATTTAGTGAGTGCTAAAGAATCAGGTGTTCCTACATCATCCTCTGGACTATGTGAAACACAGCCGATTTTCTATCTGAAAAAGGCATTCTGTGAAAGATCATTCCCAGAGCACAGATACTTAAAAGTCCAACCGTTTAACCTTCTCTAACACTTCTCTAACACTGAAAACAGGTCTAAGTTACTCTTCTGTCTCACAATGGGGGGGGGGGGGCATATTGCTGTCAGTTCCAACTAAGCTGTGCCTCTGTTTTGTGGATGTCCAATTTGGTTAATGTATGTTGGCTCTTAAAGGAAATGCCACGCTCTTAAAGAAACTAGCAATCTACCATATGCCAAGAGGGACAAAATGTCTGCCCCTTTAAGTGTTTTGGAAATGAGAAAGGGTTTATAAGTGCAGCTTTTTTTCCACAGAGCCAAGGCATTGCTAGGCACTTAAAAGGCTCAGGGTGCAGGCACCTTTTACTTATAACATTTGCTAATGCTAATTTATATGTTTAAATTAGTTCTGCAGTTCGTGAGTGGACTCTGCGCTTTGCAGCATGCCCCATAGTCCTGTAAGCAGAGTTGGTAAAGTTTTGTAAAAAGGAGTGGAAGGACAAGCAATCTGATGCATAGCTAAACATTGGGGGGGGGGGTAGAGATTCAATTCAATTATCGTTTAAAGGCGAACCCTATCAAACCTACACTTTCTAAAACAATATGTGCACCAAAATACAGCTGTCCTTTGAAATCTGCAAATTTTCCAATGCAGTTCTCCAACCAATACTTATACTGGGAACGCGTGCATAAAAATTTATATATTCGTGAAAATAACATATATGCATCGTATCAAGGGGAATTGCTTGCAAAGATGTGTACCTTAGTCAAAACTACATATGAAACTGTGTTTATCGGGGGGAAAGTCACACTAAAATGTTAATGAATTTTCATCATGAATGGCAAATAGCTCCAGAAATATGAAGAACTGAATATAAGATTTGAAATATGAGTAAATGAGAGCAGTGGTGGAGGAAGCCGCTTGGGCGCCTGGGGCGGCGCACCCAGGGGCGGGGAGAGCCACCCAGAGGGGTGGGGCGCACCACGGGGCCTCTGGAGTCTGCCTGCCTCCTCCAACTCAGCCGCCCTACAGCTGGGGAGGAGGCAGTGGGCAGACCATTTGGGCGGCGCAGAGCCTGCGCACGCACAAGCCACCACATCTCTCCCAGGAGAAATGCGTGGCTCGGGCACTCTGCAGGCCCTAGGGTGAGTGCCACCCATCATTTTGTCACTCCCCTCAGTGGTGACACCTGGGACACACCCACCGCAACCCCCTTCCTCCACCCCTGAGTGGGAGAACTGAAATCCTTCCATTCCTATGTGCAGCACAAAAAAAACCCCAGGGCTTGGATCCCCAGTCCACCCCCTAACGATGCCCCTGCATTGGTGTGTTGCAGTGGCCAGGAAGCTGCCCCATCAAATATCCTGTTTCATGCCTCCCAAAAAGTTGTAAGCCCTGCCCCCTGTTGGACTATGGTTACCGTACCAGACTTGATAAGGCATTGCGTGCAGAAACCAACTTGCCCATAATTCATCCCCATGACAGCAGTACACTTAGTGCTCAACGTAGAATGATTTCTCAAATACAAAATATTTCAAATTTGGAAATATATCTCGGTGTTTCCTGGATCTGCATGATGAATGGGCCAACACTGTTATGTGGCAACCTGAACTGTAACATTTATGTCCGAGGAAATGTCACAAAGTCATGGGATTACCAGGAATGATCATAAACATTCCAAGATCTTGACTTGGCACCCAGATATCAAGACAGCACATCTAACTAGTATGAACATATTTCTAAATTTAGTAATTGTATTAGTTACGCCACTTGCTGACATGTATGATCCACTCCCATTAGTTCTATAGAAGTCATATTTGAAGATGTGCAGTTTGGCCAAGAGCAAAACACACACACAATCCATGTTGCAGCAGCAGAAGATACTGTACTATCAGAAGTAAAACAATACTTGGCATGACATATGTGGATTTTATTTTTAATTATTTATAAGCTGCTGTTCATAAAATATATCAGAGGAATTTTCCAATTTAAAATACAATTAAAACAATAAAACAGCATTTCATTGACACCAGTCCAAAGAAAAAAGGACGTCAACAAGTTTAGGGTGCATTAGTACTGGGGGAAATGTGCTTGTTTCTTTTTCAGTGCAAAGTTCATGCAAAAAGCAAAGGCACTTAACTTTCAAGGAACTATGACTAGGTTTTTATAGATCTGATGGGGACCTAATTGGCTTTGCTATTTTCACAACTGGTAAGAATTATTTTGCCCAGTTCTGCTGCCAGTGTAGATGTGAACATCTGTCCTCTAGAAATTATTGTACTGAAATACTGCGAATGAACACTGAGCAATGCAGTAGCCATCATATAAAGGATGCTTTCTATCTTTAAATTTCTGGAGGCATGATGGGCATTTATTAAGCAATTTAGTGTGTTTAGAAAAGAAAAACCACGAAAACAGTGTAGCAGCTCCAGACCATGTTCTCTCCCTGTAGCAATTTTATTGCCAGCTTAGCAGATTTTCTCATACTGCTATGGACCAGTTAATGGTAGGTACGATGGCTGGACAAATGCTTACAAGTCCAGGTTGACCCTAAACAATCCCTCTGGCTACCCTTCCCTCCAAGACATCATGGTTCCTCAAAATAAACAAAAATCAGTGTACTCACCTTCGGTTTAGAAAGATGCTCCTGGGACATGGCAAGGAAAGCTTCATACTTGTGAAAAATATACCTGTGTTACTGTAGCCGCAAAAAAAAGGGGGAGGCTAAATTTTTGGCAGAGAGAAAAAGCTGATGTGTAGGTTCCATATGCAATGGGGAGTGCAACTAAGTCTGGGGCTCAAACACTTTCCTTCCCATGCATACAGCCATCAGTGTGAACTGGGCTTCTACCTGTAGAAGTTTTATGCACAGCAGGGGAAGATATGAATACATAAAACTTTCTTATTCTGAGTTAACCCTCCAGATCTTAGACTGCATCTGACATTTCCTCTGACCATTGGCCATGCTGGCTGGGAGCTGGAGTCCAGCAACATTTGGAGAGCAACAGGTTAACTACCCATGTTTCAGGGGACGATGCTAAGGACTGACCTTGGCAAGGTCTTCTGCATGGAAACCAGGTGAGTTTGAGCTGTGGCTCTCCAGATATCATTGGCCTCCATCAGCCCCAACCAATATGGCCCCTGGGATACAGCCATTCCCTACATAATGTGAAGGCTTAATCTGTGTCCTCTGCCATGTGCATGGGAAGCAGCCTGAAGTCCAACTTGTTCACATCCGATTCATATCAAAGGCAATGAATACTGTAGACCTTGACTTTTTCTTCTTCTTCAGTTCCTTCCAAAGCACGCTTTTCTGTCCCTGCCACGCATGGGGACTTTAATTGTTTTTTTAAGGCCCACCCCCTCCTCCCTGCAGCTGTCAGATGGTAACCATTTTCATCTGCTGTTGATGTCAGTTGGTTTTGAACTTTTAATGCAAACAATGTCTGCATTGGGGAGGCAAACACTTTGTTCGCTAGGGAAACTTCAAAGGGTTTCAAAAACAACTCCACGCTTGATAAAGGAGCATAAAACAAAACAAAAAACAAACAAACAAACAAAGCTGGGAAAAGTGAAAGCCAAGCGGAGAACAACTGCAGCAGCGGTAAAACTAAAAGAGAGTGTGGTGAGCGTGTTCAGAGAACAGAAGGCGAGTCCAGTCATAATGTTGGTCTGCTGTGCCTAAGAATTGTTCTTGCAGATGAAGTTAGCTATGGAGTCAAGAGATATTCGTATCAGTATTAGAACCCTGGAAAAATCAGGCGGCCAGGCTAGACAAACAGGACCTATGAATATAGCGAGATTCAGAGGCACAGCCACAGGCTAACAGAAGCCTGAAAAGCCCTTTGACCTGGTCTGAATACTTACACATTGCCAGAAAAGAGGACACCGACCTGGGTAAATATGACCATTTATATGTATAGATGTAAATTACTCTAATTTACATAGAAATGCAATACGTCTCACCTTAGCAAGGAAGATTTTGTGCTTGGTCAGGATACAGTCCATGTGTTAACTGTTGATGAGAAAGCTCAAAGCCTTTGCTCTGCCTTGTTTTGATTCCTTACCTTGAAATGGACAATCCCTCAAATACAGAATATCTTCCAAGAGATGGTGTCCCTTCAAACAGAGGACTTTTCTCTGTTTGACAGGGTGCAGGGCCACCCTCTTGGTTTTGCTCATGAACCCCAGTGATAGCTTTCTGGGCAAGCTTAGACG
This sequence comes from Podarcis pityusensis, assembly GCF_964106645.2. Classification (NCBI taxonomy): domain Eukaryota; kingdom Metazoa; phylum Chordata; class Lepidosauria; order Squamata; family Lacertidae; genus Podarcis; species Podarcis pityusensis. The sequence goes on from NC_138026.1 coordinate 49,281,018, forward strand.
TGACACAGGAGAGTGGCAATTTGCTTTTAACTAATTAGTGGCTCTGTGCAGTTGCTTTGAAGGGTGGGTAATTGGCACTCTGGGAGAGGGCATTTAACCCTTCTCTCCTCAATCTTCTAAAGGGGCAAAAAGAGAAGTTAGGCCACCCTCCATCCCAAACTAATTGCAGCTGGTGGGGTGGGGGTGCAATTTAGACCAGGAAAAGGATATGGGAGGAAAGGGTTAAACACCCCCTCCCAGCACACCACCTCCCTGATCTTCAAAGCAGCCACACCATCCTGGCCATTAAGTATAAACACACACAGCCTAAAAAGTGGGAGAGCCTAATCACAACGTCCTGCAAAATTTCTACTTTAACTTTTATAATGCTGGCCAAGTTGGATACATAACATTTGGAGTTCACGGGATGTCTTTTCGAAAGTGACATATATGGGTGAATATTACAGGAGAACTGGGAACTGGGAGAACTGCAAGATTTCTGGGAGCGGAATTCAAAAGTTGGCACCCGAAAGGTTCTTACCAGAGCACAAAAACAATGCCCTGGATGCTTTAACTAGCAATTAAACAGATCTTCAGATGAACCATGGCAAGGGAAGCAGAACACTGAAACCGTGTTTGGGAATCCCCGGGATGGCTGACTCATTGGGATGAAAATAAATTGCTTGACAGGCTGAATTACAAGAAACTAAATGCACTGGATTTGTTAACTACAGTCCTTAGGAATTTACAGAAATTGCGCAGATTGATAACAATCTCTGAATAGACTGCTCCGCTCCCATCCACCCCCAGGTTCCTCAGGAGCTTGTCCTGTCAGCTTCAAGTGAATCCATGACTCGGTATTGACTGTAGTGAAATTAACATAATCAGCCCCTAAAAGGAGAAAGTATGACACATTGGGCTTCTTTCCCTCTTGCAATATTTGTTAGCTCTGTGCCAGGCAGAGTTTTCATCTCAATCAATTTAAAAGGGTGGCCATTTTGGGTGCAATTTGTATAGGCGTATGAAACCCAGTTGCTTTCACAGAAAGGAAAGTTTCTGAGACATATTCCCTCTCAGAGTGGAGGCCATGGAGAACTGGCCTGCTATCTTCTGCCTTCTCCTCAGAGACAGCCTTGAGTGGACCTAGTTGCTGGCCATAAACTTGGGGTGAGACAGTGAAATAAACAGAAGTGATAATGTTTGCATTTCATTTCAGGTTCTTGCAGTGGGGAAGAGTGGATGGCAGCAATTTCCCAGGCTCCACAAATGGAAGGCCACTTCAACATAGCACAAACAGTACTAGACACCTTCTAAGGCCCACCATCCAGCAGATTGGCCTAGCATTATGAATCAGCTGCAAGCTTATCTCCCATTTCTGTGGTGCATCTGAAGTGCCCATAGGCAATGTTGCCATTTTCCCCCTGGAATCCCACTGACTTCGGGTCAGAAAGTCATTAACATTAACATGCAGTAATCAGGTGGCAATATCCATTTGTCATGAAATAAGTTAACCCTTTGAAAACACAGATTGCAGTCGATCGTGGATGCATCTCAAGTTGGAGTCACACTTTGTTAGTAGAATCAGCTACTCCTATACACCAGCAAAACATTTCTTTAGAAGAAGAAAAATTGGTTTCTCCTATCTCCACTTTTTCAGGGATGAACAAGGTAGCCGCAGAATCTGAAAGATCATACCACAATAAACTCTGGCATAGCCTGCTTTTGACTTACTCTCTGATTATTTTTATCTAGGGGCTGGCCCAGCTGTGAGTTTAGCTTCTGAATAAAACTGATTATTCTAATCACTTCCAATTCAGAAATCCTACGAAAATAAACAAACAAACTAGCCATTGTTAGAAAAACCACTGCATTCCTAATGGGCCACTGGAGAGGAATTTAATGCACTAAAGAACTACTGAATTGAATGAAAAAGCTGCCTATTTTGCAAAAAGCACATCAGCATAGGGTGCAATGAAATGGGAAGGAAGCCTCAAGTGGATATTTGTCTCCTTGACCTCTCAGAATCTTAAAAAGGCTGATTTGAATTTGAACATCTATTCGATGTTCATTAATATTTATATGTACTATGGCTTGGATCCAAAATTGCCATAGTCGGCACACCACTCATTAAATGTTCCTGCCAGAGGAAAAGGGGGGTGGTGATTTTTTGCCAATTGCTCCTCTTCCATTCAGTGCCTTGAAAAGCTGCTCCAGATGATTTTGGGATTTTAATTTAGCAGGATCCTCTCCTGGATCTCAATCTCTTCTGTGTATGAAAGGACCCTTTCTGTAAATGGAAAGAGCCCTTACCAATTATAATTTTAAACCCTTTGCCTCAGTCTTACATTTTGGGTTTGTTTGTTATATTGCATTTTGCCCTGGGTTCAGTGTTATTCAACAGAAGCCAGCTCAAGATGTTGCAATGCTTTTGAGATATCACCATGTTCTGATTCTCAGAGGAGGTGCTTGGCAAGCATCCCTGGGCAACATCCCTTAGGCGTGGTTTTATCTTGCAGTATCACCACACCCGAAACTTTCTTACAGGGAGACTCAGAACAGGCATAGTGGTCCAGTCCTGCCACTCTTACTAATTATGAGTAAGATCTGGGGACCAAATGTGTAATGATGCAGTATCTACAACCTAGTTACACCAATGAAAATCTCTTCAATCACCGATTTGGAAATAAGGAAACAATTGCTATATTCAGGCTTAGATCTACACAGGAGAGTGCAATTAGTTACCAGGAGTCCAACCGCACATTAGGGCATACTCCTTAGATTTCAAAGTGGAAGAGATATGAACAAGAAGGGGGAAGATACTCAAGGCTAGAGTTGCCTAAGGCATCTGCAATTAATTTGCTTAAACCAATGAAAATTTTGATTCGGATTCCCCCAGAATACAACACTTCTGGGTGTGAACCTGCAAAGTGATTGTCACACAATATGGTTAACTAGCAACTGCTAGAGTTAAATATGAAGATTTGAGTTATACTTACTCTCCTTCAACTGATACCTATGGCCTCCACTACACTATAGCTATGTTGCTGCCACTTTTAACATTTACTGACATGAGTATGCATGTGTGATCATTATGACATTTTACTAGAGTGCAAGAATTTGGGGCAACAGTACTATGAGAAATTGATAAGATCTTAAACTACCACATTATCCCAACTTCTCAATTAGCCTTTTCATCTATATTTAATGAGGGAAATCAAAATGAATGTGAACAATAAATTTGCACCTGTTTATAGCAGTAAGAATGACCATCACACACACAGTTTGGGAGGTGGAAATAGATCCTACTACTTGGTACACTAAAGTGTGAGATATTGCCCTGCTGGAAAAACTAATAATCTGAGAATTTTTAGGCACCAAAGAAATAGGACAATTTCATACCTGTTTGGTCTGACTTTATTTCATTTGTAAGCAGGGAGGAGCATGGCCAAAGACACCCTCAGGCTACAAATTAATATGGCTACTTCAATGAATCAGGGCATCTGAATACTTTATTTGCTCTCCTTTGGTATAGTAGGGTCCATGTTTTGTAACCCTGTCTTATTTAACTATTATGTCTATGTTGTTTCCAGTCCATGTTCTCAAATACTCACTTCTGAAACCGCAGAAGGGGACAGCGCTCTTGTGCTCAAGTCCTGCCTGCGGGTTTCCCACAGGCATCTGGCTGACCACTGTGAAAACAGGATGCTGGACTAAATGAGCCACTGGCCTGATCCAGCAGGCTCTTCTTCTGTTAACATTTTTTTAACCTTAGTATTGAATGCATTTCAATAATAAAGAAGAATTAAGGATATTTACAGCATAATCAAATGCATGTCTATGCAGAAGAAACCCTCTGTGAGTTGAAATTCTTGTATCCAATTGAGTTCCTGCTCTCCTGGAAGGCTTTCCAGTCTAGTGAAGCCTTCTGTTAATGAAGGAGAAAGGTGATTTTCACTGATTCTCCCTTCCTTCTGCGGTCTGCCAAATCTGCTTCTAGGAGATTGAAGAATGCCTTTTGATACCAAGCCGTGTTATCTCTGACTGTTTATGTACTTCTTGTCTGCAGTTAGTATTCTTTCAAGCTATGTCTGATCCTCTCTTGCTCAGACAGTTTAATGTTAAATAGGTCTGTCTCTTGCAAGATTTTCAAAGCTTCCTGGGATTTACATATCTGTGAATTACAACAAAGAGATTCCCTCTCCACCTGTCTACACAATCTGTCTGGGGTATAATTAGATCAACGATAACCTGTCGAACCCTTTCATTTTTTATTCTGCTATGTATTGAGCTGTCTCTTTAACTCATAAACATTATCCCATTGATGTCAGTATGAACAGAAATAGAAATAAATCTATTTAAAACCAATGTTTACATTATTCCCTCTGGTCTATTTTTGTTGTTGTTATACACAGGATAATAAACTTCCTTCCCTGAAACTGGACAAAGTTGTGCTATAGATTCAATTGACTAAGCTTTTGTCCGTAGCCTTTGGCAGAACTGACACTCATTCCATCCACTACCATTGGGAGACACCATAGGCCTGGCTTGTTCTGCCAGACAATTTGCATTTCTTCCACATAAAGGAACAGGGTCATGCAGCTGCCTGCGGACAGTTTGTAAGAATGAAGCAACAGCAGGACAATGATGAAGCACAGGGTGAATCCATTGCTAGTAAGTAGACATTATGCAGTAAAAGATATTGTTATGAGTTTGTGGGTGCCAGATTCCCCTGTGTTCCATATTTCAGACCCCCCTGTGCTATGAGTTTCTGGGGGCCAGACACTGAACCCTTGGTTTCAGCAAATGTTAAAATATAAGCCAGGCCAGTTTCCTGATGAGGAAATTGCCTGGGAGATGAGCCATTAGGAAAACAAAAGGAAGGTGATGAGCCAAAGAGAGGGGACTCTGTGCCAGGCGGAAAATAGGAAGGTCCCCTCTCTCAGCTCAGGGTTAGTTAGAAGACAAAGGTAGAGTTTGAATGAGAGCTTTAGGGTTGACCGGGACATGACTTGGAGGGGGAGAAAGGTAGCAGACTGGTCAAGTCAGCAAGCTGGAGAGAGAGTCAGAGCACGATGGTTGATTTCTGTCTGAAGTCAAAGCTGTGCCTATGGGAAAAGCAAGACCCTATTAGAGTGTTAATGCTGTGAACCCCTCCATTGTATGCTCAGGTTGTATATATGTGTAAATAAACTATATATCCTAAAGACACCACAGACTCCACTGTGCCTCATTTCCAGAAGGAAACACAATCCCTGGGTAAGCGCCTAGAAGCCCTGGAATCTTGCACCACTCAGAGATTGGGGTGGCATGCAGTTAGGCCAACAGCCTCAAGGCACATATGGGGCTCTGCTGAACACAAGGATAGGTTTTCCTCATGCCCATCAGGACTTGGGAATATTACATTTGCACAATAACAAAAGTCCACACATGAAACAATGTTAAAATTCCACAGTTTAGCCCAGAGCCTAAAAGGTAGGTGGGTGTCTGTCTACATGCATGCATGTACTGTGCATGTTTTTGCATGGTGTAAATGTGGCGTCACCCACTACCAACTGGCATGTGGTCCTTAGAGAATGTAGTTCTTGGGGCTCAGAAAGGTTCGCCATCACTGGCTTTAAGGAAACTACCTAGTCTGCAGCATGCGAATACATAGGACTGGGTTCAACTACCTTCCATTCTGCTAGTAGAAGGCAGCATAGGGACTCCCACCAGTGCAACAGAGCTTCCCCCTTTTCATCCTCCCAGGCCCCCTCACACCTCCCCCAAATCTGCTCTGGAGGTGGAGAGAACGCCTAGAACAAGGTTTGTTCCACCTGGCAAGCAGATTTGTGCTGATGGAACAACCTCCTTAGCGCTACGTTGAATTCCACCCAATACATTCCTTGTACCCTTTGCTGGAAGACAAGCATTCAGTTGATTAAAGCTGTGTATCTGGCTTTATGTTATTCAATTCAATATGCACGAGTGATGCAATTATGGAAAGTTGCAGGGCAAAGGAGAGAGGATGCCAATGGCTGGACAAGTAAGGCGCAATAGTTGAGTCAGTGGAAGGTCTGTGATTAGATCTCTCACATTGTGTCTTTTTTAAAAATAGCAAATGCAAGGGGGAAGAGATTGGGATGATAACCCTGGGAAAGGCACAGTTAAAAGCTTTTCCCAGGGCCATTTTCCTAGTGGAAGTCCTCTCTCCCAAAGGGATTTGTTCAATGCAGCCAAAAAAGCACCTATGTTTTGTGCTACGAAACAAATAGCATCTGAGGCAGGAGACCATTTTCAGCCACAAAAACTGGAGCTGGGTAAGGTCAACACACCCATCCCTCTGTCTCAGTGTTGTGGTCCCAATTCAAATCAGCTTTCCACCACCAGTGGCTGCATTTGCTCGATTCTTTGAGGTCGTGTGCTTTGTGTATGTATGGTGTGTGCACAGCCACAGTCACGGATATCCCTTCATTTAGTTTCATTTGAGTGAACAAAAGCTCATCAATAAGACTGAAGTTGCTTCCCAGTTAAGCCAAATCTCCCTGAAGAGGGAGAACACAGTCCCTTAGAAACCCTTAAAGGAATTATAGGAACTTACATTTGTCCCTATTGAAATTCATTTTGTTAGGAACACATTTCTTGTTTGAGTCTCAGTTGTCAACCAAAAGGTCTAAATGCGGATTTAGGGCTCTGACCGGGTCCTAGAGTCCTCCTTCCTCCTTCCCAAAGTCAGGCAAGCGCTTACCAGGCTTTAGGAAGGAGGTGGGAGGGCTCTAGGACCCTGCCAAAGCCTTGTGCCTCCTTCCCAAAACCCACCGCTTTCAGACCGTCCCTGAAAGGTCTGATTTGAAATAGCTGGAACCAAGATGGCTGTCAATTGCAGTAGGCCTGCCTTCATGATAATGAGAGATGTACAATTTTTATACAAATCTCGCAAACTGTAAATGCATTTAGCCTCACAATCCACATAATGGTGAAAATTTTCCACATTTTTGACGTTCTTCTGTTCTAATGTGCGTTTTAGTGTAGAGTCATATGAAACTTATTGTTCAGCCCAGCATCTCCCATACGCTAAGCAATGGATTTTCAATGGCCAGGATGCTGTTCTTGCTAATCTTTTTGGAAGGGTGGTCCTCTCAAACCAGAGGTATCATTGTATATTTTAGCACCCACCCAGGGAACTGGAAAGTCCCCTTGAAGAACACATCACTTTCTCTGAACTGACAGTGTAAACTTGAGCATTGTTTTTTAGCAGCCTCTGTTTACATGGATTCATGGTTTGTAGATCTGCTTCTCATCATTGGTTAGCATTTCTAGTTGTTTTAAGGTTAGGAAGCTCTGTGGCCTTAAATTTTTACAAATATTACCCCACCACGGCTCTTGTATTTATGAAACCATATGTCTTATAGTAATGAAGATAACTGCTCACATCATGAAATCATTAGTTTTCTTTGAAAAGAGATTGACTCTTTTTTATTTGAGAGGCTTGGATTTTTGCTTTACTTTTATTTTTTGCATATTCGGTGTTCTGGTGAGACTTTTTTCTTTTTCTTTTCTGTTGCACTTATAAAAGCATATTTTTTTTTATTGAGAGTCTTGTAAATGCTTCCACAATTTACCTCCCTGGTTGTAACAATACAAAAGATACTTGAAAGTAAACCTCCGCCCCCCCCCCCAATAGATGAATTTGTTCTTCCAAAGTCTCATGTGTGTAGGCCCAAATGAAGAGTGTGCACATTTAGAAAAGTGCGAATGGGGGGAAAAACACACACAACCTGATAGCTCCTGGCTGAAGTCAAATTCTACCAAGAACTTTCTAGCTCATAACAACTATTTGACTTTTAGAAGGCAGTGCTGTTCAGGGAAGTTTTTAATGGTTGATGTTTTATTATGTTTTTAATATTTTGTTGGGAGCTGCTCAGAGTGGCTGGGGCAACCCAGTCAGCTGGGCAGCATATAATAATAATAATAATAATAATAATAATAATAATAATAATAATTCCTTCTCTCAACCACTATATTACACCACATCTCTAATATTAGCTGTGTTCTATAGATTTACATAGATTTCTGCATTGCAAAGCTCTGCTGAAGACACAGGACTAAGGCTGGGGTATTGTTTTAATACCAAGTGGTGAACTTCTGGCCCACAGGCCTAAATTAGGTCAACCAGGTCACTCCATTTGGCCCATAAGGCCATTTTGGCAAAGCCATGGTCACTACACCTGAAGTAAAATATGATGTCAGGTATGAAACAAGCCTCAGCCAAAAGCATGTTTGCAAGCACCATCAGTCAGCTAAATGGTGGTGCCTGCAAAGCCTCATTCAAAGCTCTGTGAAAACTAGTGCTTCAAAAAAGATTTCTGAAGACTTTTGGCACCTGATGTGTAAAGAGTATGGGTTGCTCGTGCGTAAGTTGCCGCCTCTCCTGGCTTTGTTGCCTTGTTAAACCTTTCAGTCTGGACAGCCCTTCACTACGTGGCTGCCTCAGTCGCTAGCAGAATCCGTCAGTGGGCGTTTCTTAAACCTTTTCCAACATAAAAGTTGTTTGACACCCAGTCTCCTCCTACTCTCTCTGCGCGGAAGTCTTCTGCGCAGGGAGGGCGTGGGTAGCGGAGGACCCGTGCTCTCCCCGCTGGTGTCCGGTGAAGAGTCTGGGAGCCCTCTCGCCGATTCCCCCATCTGCCCCTCCTTATTCCTGGTGTTGCGCTGAATTGCTTCCCCATCTGCTGAGCTGCCTCTCTCCCTGCTGGGCCCTTCTCCAGCATCATTTGAGAGCCTTCCCTCCGCCTCTAGCTCCGATGTCAGTTCCCTGACATGATGTCATAGTGACTCCACCCACCTGTCAAACCTGACCCATTAGGGTTGGACTGAAAAGGTTGCCCACCCCTGTTTTAATTGTCCGTCCTGAATAGGCAACACAATCTTCTTCGTAAATACCTGCAGCAGCCTGGGAACCCTTCCCTGTGATGTAATCTGACACTAGAGAGCGTATGAATATTGCAATTGCCTGGCTTGAGCCAATCATGTGAGTCTTTACTCCCAGCACCATTCTGACCAAGTGGGAAATAGCAATGCATTTTCTGCCACATCAAAACCCCACTCCTTTAAAAGGGTTGCAGGAGTAGTCCTAAACGCTCCTTACACCTGTGAATATTGCACTACTCTTCTGCTCTTCTGGGTGGGGATATCTGAGAAAAAATAGAAGAACCACAAGGAAAATACAGAAGGACCATGATTGGAAGGCAGTGCTGTCTGAGTGCCCCATAAGAAGTGAATGAATGAAACATGGAAATTCTACACTAAATTCCCAGTGTGATGCACCCCAAATGATGGGGCACTGAGTGATGAATATACATGTGTGAATCAGCCTTCAGATAATAGAGGCTTCTGTTGTAAGTTTACGGAACAATGTGCTCGAAACTGACGCAAAGATGTGATGAAACAGATGCAGGAAATATAGCGCTTTTAGCAAAGCAGAGTTTTGAGGCCAATTCAGTTTATTAATGGCTTGTATTATGGAATAACAAGTTGCAGATGATCATTAAAAACAAAAACTTATCCTTAACAGACATTCATCGTACATTCATCTTTTGTTGTTTCCAGAGTAGGGGTGGAAGAACCTCATGGAGCTTGTGGTTTTGAAAACTTCACTCACTATTCTTGTGTTCCCAGAGTTCAAGCTCACAAACCTTCTTTATCCTGTAATTAAAGCCCTTTGAAAAAAGGATGACATAACATTTTAAAAGGGGGTTCTTTATTGTTTTTGCTAAAAAGGAAATCCTGTGGCCTATTTCACAGAGAAGTACCCTCTGGACAAATCTCTTCCTCATCTACCCAACTCTCCATCTTCCCTTCCCTTACTTAATTCCTTGCTACTTCTTTGGGGATATAAAAGCAAGCATAGGAAGGTTGTTTTAACAATCAAGTTTACTGGCTTTAATCAAGGATGCTGAAAGAAATTCACTGATTTTAGTATTCTAAGGGAACGATCTAAGTAAAGGTAGGACTGTTTAACTCTTCCATTGACACTGATGGTACTTAAATATGCTTTATCATCAAATAGTGGATGAGCCTTACTGAGTAAACAATCTTGGGAACAGAGAAAGAGGCCTGTTGGATTAGACCAAGGGCTATCTAGTTTGACATCCTGTTTCCAACAGTGGCTAGCAAGATCCCTCTGGAAAGCTCCAATGACTGTCCTGAGCAGGGATGGGAAATCTGTGGCCCATCAGATGTTGTTGAACTCCAGCTTCCATTATTCCTGACCAGCCATTGACCAGGCTGACAGGAGCTGATGGGAGTTGCAGTCCAACAACTTCCCTGATTTAGAAGTATACTGTCCATGAGACCCCTGGGCATAGGCGGTATATAAATTCAAATAATAATAATAATAATAATAATAATAATAATAATAATAATAATAGTTTAGCTGTCACAACTTAGCTAACATGGCTGATTACCTTTGATTATTATTAGATATATACTCCAGATTTGTCCAATCCCTTTCAAAGCTAGCTTAGCTAGTGGCAGCAAAATACATAAAATAACTGGGCATTGTGTAAAATAGCACTTTCTTTTGTCTGTTCTCAGCTTATTACTTATCAGTTGCCCTGAAAGTGTTAGTACAGAGGAAGGAAACTGCCTCTCTTTCCACTTTCTCCAAGCCATACATAACTTTATAACCTCTCTTATGTGCTGCTTTAGACGTCCCCCACCCCCCAAACTAAAAGTTCCAAACACTTTAGGCTTTCTTCATAAGGGAAGTCTTCCAGACCCTTGTTCAGTTTGATTGCCTTTTTGTGTACTTTTCCCGGTGCCAAGCTACCCTTTTTTGAGATGAAAGGTAAGCAGAACTCTACTCAGAATTCCAAATGCAGCTTGCAAAGTTATATAAAGGCATCATGTTACTAGGGGAACTTCTGGTCCTTCTGAAAGCCCCAGAAGAAACTAAGCAACTACTTGCCACAGCCCCTCATAAATACTCATTTCCAGAAAGAAGCACAACTGATGAAGAATGGCTTAAGGAATTCCTGCCAGGTCCCACTGACTCTGTGCCAACTGATCATGATAAACCAAGTTTACAGCTACTGGAAGACCTGGTGGGTGTGCCTGAGATTGTTCAGTGGCCGCTCATTCAGAAATCTTTCCCAAATTGGAAATATTTGAATTAGCCCTTAAGGTTTATATCTGTCATAGAAAGGTCACACATGAGATTTTCATTCTGAGCAGGGAGCATATCTGGCATCCTGAACTTCCGTAAAGTAATGCTATTTGTCCACCCAGTCCAGATCCAAGTTCAAGTTGGATAAAAAAATGAGTTGTTTGACTTGTGAAGTGAGTCACAGTCATTGGGTGGGCAGAAAATGACTCCAGATGGCAAGAGCTCTGCTCCCCAAGCCATTATTCACCCTTAACAGCTTCAGCAGGCAACTCTATATCAATCAGAGGTGGGTAACCCACAGCCCGAGGGCCACGTTCCTTCCCGAGGGCCACAGATACATCATGGATGGGGACATAGGCAAAAGTGGATGTGACACATACTTTGGAACACTCCAGGCTACATTCCAGGCACATGAAAATCAGATGCTTCTTCTCACCCACAACCTTCTCTCCATTCAGGCAATGAAGAGCCATTGTAACAGTTCAAAGCCACATTCCAGATAAGCAAAAACAATCCAGGAGTGCATCAAGCAAGGCCAGTAAGGGACCCAGCCTCCAAGTTAGGTCTGGTAAGGGCATGGCTTTGTGAGAGTCCCAAGGGCAGGATACAGAGGCCTGTAGGGCTACCTTTGGCCTCAGGCCTAAAATTCCCCATCCCTGACATAAATGCTACAGCAACAGTGAGGAAACATCTGGGATCAATTGGTTGATTTCAGTGCAAGTGGTGTACCCCTTGAATGTTAATAGTCTATTCTCCTACCTCAGCATTCTCACAATCTCTCTAAACCTGAAAAACAGCTATCTGTGCCAATAAAGGCGCAGGAGAGGGCAGAGGACTGCAACAGCCAAGGAAAGTATATCTTTCCTTCACTCATTTCTGGTATTTCATGTCCAACATCCTGAGAGCAGAAGGATAGACCTCTGTTGGTCAAGAGCCAACCTTGGGAGCAGGCCTCTGTGTACTGTTTAAATTTAAGTCCCATGGAACAAGAAGTCTGGGTGGGGTCAGCACTACCTTGGGACTGTATCTCTGGCTACTTTCATGGAATAGGAACCTCTGTAGCATGACTCCATCTGGAGAAGACCAAATGGTGGCACCTTTCCTCATCAGTGTTGCCCAAGTTTCCAGGAAGGACACCCATCACTGAGAAGACCTACAGTAAGACTGGGGAACCTGTGGCCCTCCAGATGTTGCTGAACTACAACTCACATCATCCCTGACCATTGACCAGGGCAGCTGGGGTTGATGGGCATTGGAGCTCACCAACATCTGGAAGGCCACAGGTTCCTCATCCCTGACCTGGCCTAGGACATATGATATTACCAATGGAGGAAAGTGTGCAGTAGCCCCTAACTCTACGCAGGTGACCCTTGTTCCTTAAGTATTTTAAGTAATCTGAATATGGCACATATACACTTCCACTGAAACTGTATCTCATCAGTTTCACTTTATACACTGCCAGTTTCTCCCAGGAGGTTTCTCTGCCTTGTCACGAGGGTTGCCACCCACCCAGAATTTTACAGGCCTGAGCAGTATTTTATCCTCTTGGCTGGTTGCCGGAGCAAAGGGCGAAGAGCCAGGGATCCTTGTCATTGGTGCCCATGTGTTTGCTATCATAACACATGTCTGTGCACTAAGGCATCACATGGCTGTAGCTGCTGCATCTGTATCACAGTGCAGATGTGAAAGCTGCACGTTGCGAATTCACAACACATGTAGACAATGCCACACATGGAGTTCCATCCTTAAAGGGTGGCAAGTGTTTCGTTGAGTGCATTTGGTAAGGCCGCCTTTGAGTGGAGACGTCAGCCCCCTCTGAAAAGTTCCAGCAGCTCTGCAGGATGCTTAAGTAAATAAATCTTTGTGAATTCTGATACAGACTGATCTGATCTATATATCCCAGTATAATGTGCAGATCAAAACTTACCTATCTACTAATGTTTGCACTTTCTGAATGTACCAACACAGTTCTCGGCTCAAATAAATAAATAAATCATGATTCTCCTTAAAATGCATGCTCTGAGGAGGAAATAAATGTTATTTAAAATTAATAATTTTCACACAGATTGCTCCAGGCACACTAAATTAATGAACCCCATGTTCTTCATGGCAAAGGAAGAAAGGAAGGGAAGAAGGAGCTTTCAGCTACCCCACATATATTGACTTATTATCAGGCTTGTCAGTTCACGCTGATCTATGTGGGTTCTTTTGCTTTCCATTTCTTTAAAGGTAAAGGTAAAGGGACCCCTGACCATTAGGCCCAGTCGTGGCCGACTCTGGGGTTGCGGCGCTCATCTTGCTTTATTGGCTGAGGGAGCCAGCGTACAGCTTCCGGGTCATGTGGCCAGCGTGACTAAGCTGCTTCTGGCGAACCAGAGCAGTGCACGGAAATGCTGTTTACCTTCCCGCCGGAGCAGTACCTATTTATCTACTTGCACTTTGACATGCTTTCAAACTGCTAGGTTGGCAGGAGCTGGGACCGAACAGCAGGAGCTCACCCCGTCGCAGGGATTGCCAACCTTCTGATTGGCAAGTCCTAGGCTCTGTGGTTTAACCCGCACCCTAATCTGGTTTACACAAAATGCAATGGTGGACTGTGGTGGCAGGTTCCTGGGCTGTGCCATTTAAGACTGCATTTTTGAACTGGGTGGCAGGGAGATTGCCTGCATGTAGTAATCTATAGCACATTAGAGAAAACTTCCAAGTGAAGATGGCAATGAATAAGGCTGCTTGTCTTTGAGCTCCGTGATCTGTTTTAATTTCTTTTTACTTAGAATAGTTTTTAATTCTGTTGGCTCACCTTATAATGTTAATTGCAACATACAGGCAAAGAATAGATCTGTTTTACTTTTACTTTTGCATGGGCTGAAAAGCCATGTGTTTTAATTGGAGGACAGGTGCTCTGAGAGCAGCTGTTTTGACTCAGTGTTTTGCTGATAAGGAATGTTTAGAAGTTCATCTTGACCGAAGGAGGTTCTGCAGTTTTAACAGTTTTAATATGGATACCACACGAGCACAGACATGCAGTGCTTCAGATAAGTTGTACGGAATTCCATTGCCAATTTTAATCCAAAAATATATGCTGGACCATTGTGAATCAGCAGCTGGAGCAAAGAAAGTGAAGGTAACTGCAAAACAATGACAGCAAGATGCAATTTGTCTTATATGGACAGCTCTGGTTCTTTACATGACAAGTATGCAAGAAATGAGGCTGGAGATGCCTTATCCTAAGAGGTTTTGCTACATATTGCTCTAGTGAAAGCTCAGCTAACTGGTCAATTGAACTGGACTGTTAGGAGCTGATGCATATGCTTCTATAGCACATAAGAGGAAAAAAGGTTCAGCACTAGAGACAAGATCCTCTAATCACCTGAGGCAGTGAACCAGAGCAGGGTCCCTCAGGAGCAGCCATGTGGCAACAAAGAGAAATGGCTGTTCAGGAGAAACAAGTGGAGGCTGATGCTACTGCCCCTTGCCACCTGATATGGTTTTCTTACTCTACATAATCTTAGGGCTTTCCTTGCTTTGTATGTTTATGGCAACCATTTTTATACTAATGATACTAATGATACTATACTAATGATGCTGAGTTTCCAATCACTTCATGCTGGCTACTCCCACAATCTGATTATTTCATTATTATTATTTTATCTTTTTAAAAATCAGTTTCCTTGTGAGATAGCACACTTGCTACCACCCCACATTTCCATATGTTCCAGATTCTTTTCCAGTTAGGCCAGCTAGCGTTCCTGTCTTTGGGAAATCTGATTTGCACTGGCATCCAGTACATTCTTTTATTGCAAAAAGACTTGGCACTTACACTCTGGGTGTCCTCGTTCTGGGGGAAAATGAATTCCACTGCTCTGTGGTGTCGTGCTAGATGAAGGTTTGCCAGATGTCAGATTCTGACTTGGAGAGTGTGGTTTTGTCTGGTTTTCTCTAAGGTCGGGTGCTAACTATACAGGACTGAATCTGGCAGAATCCAGCAAAGTCAGGCAATTATTGGTTCTAATGGAAGAGGTGGAGGCCAGCTCTTTTGAAATCAGGATGTTATTCTTTTATAAGAACGGTAACTGGCACGGTATCCATTGCAACACAGAGGACATGTAGAAATCACTACTTTTATTTTCCTGAACTTTGCCACATAGGTCATAGGGCAACATAAGCCTGAATGGCAGGTTGGCCAAGCAGCGCAGTGTTCTTAACAATGGCCCATTGCACCATGTGCATCACCATGATGGAATCCTATCCAGAAACACCATGGGAAATGCAGTTTTGTACCATTTTTGTTGATGAATAGAAACAGATGTCTTGCGTTTCTTTTCCATGATATCCCAAGCCCCCTGTCCTTTTATTATGTGTGACATATGTTTGCAGTACGTTATGTCTCTATATCACAGGCAAATAAAAGGCAACTTTCACCATTTGTGTGGGATTCATTGATAATGAGGACCTTACTGCCCTGCTATGTGGTGCTGCCTTCTGCAGATGTTGACTGTAGGTTTGCAGCAACCATCTGGAGTCATGTGCTAAATTGCTGTTACGTTGCACATGTGTGAGTCTCTGGCATGTGCATGGGCTGAGTAATAAGGAAAGGCAACAGCTTCAAGCATCTCAGCTGTGTCAGCTAATGTAAAAAAAATCAGGGCACAATCCAGAAAAGGGATAGTTGCAATGAAGTCGCTTTAGAAGCAGTACTTCAGATTTCAGTGGCTCTTCAGCGTCTTTCAATTGTTATGGCTCTTTTCCATTTGTACAATGAATGTGCAGATAGTGAGTGGATTTGACTCCCTGCTGTCCATACATTAAAATGCATTTTCATGGTTTCCATCACATGAAGTTGTGCTACCATGCATATACTTGTATAAATATACCTTTACTTGCAGAATGAATTTCAACATGCACACTGAGGAGAAGAGAGGACTTTAGGGTCTGTAGTAGAGCTTCTACTTTGCAGAAGATCCCAGGTTCAATACTTGGCACCTCCAGGTAGGGCTAGGAGAGACCCCTGTCTGAAATCCCAGAGTCACTGCCAGCCATAGAAAACCAGGTCTAGGCAGTATGGTGGCGTCCAAGTGTTGTAAGACTACAACTCCCATCATCTGGAGTTGCAGTCCAACAACATCTGGGGGAGCTCCATGTTGGCTGTTGTTGACTGAGCAATTATTGGACTCCATATGCAGCAGCTTCCTGTGTTCCTAAGAAGTCTATCATCACCCACTCATACATTGTACATATGAAGTCCCTGAATTAGGCTCGAGTCAGAGCTATACTTTGACTTCCTGTATATGTGATCTGTAGAATGAAGCCAGGAATAGTGTGTGTGTGTGTGTGCACGCACGTCAGTCAGTCAGTCCTGGTTAAGGTAACAGCCAAATTTTGGGGGGGAGATGGGGGGGTGGTATTCATCCTCCTTCACAAAAATAACTGTTTCCCATGGGCTTGCTCAGAATTAAAGCCCTAGTGAGTGGGGACAACCCTCCATTGATAAGCTGCATAGCCCCAAAATCATTGTTACGGTATTTATTTTACGAATCTAAAGCCCAGAGGTCTGTCGGGTTATCTGAGCATGTGACTAATAACTTGGTGCCTGATATTCCATGAGACCACACACATGTATTTGTTACACATGTATTTGTGTGGTTTGCTAAGCTAAAACAAAAATAGGCACAGGACAGTATGAGATTACAGCTCTGTTAGCGGAATAAAGGAGAAACTTAATGAGGGCTGGCTCACACATGTATGTTCATCGTTTAATGATTGCTACATCAAGTAGTGACTTGCCTGTGGATAAATAAGCCATCACAGATCAAGCACTGCTGATAAAAGATTAACATGGTGCATAATTTTATACGCCCCTACAATGTCCCTCTTACTCACCTTTTGCATAAACTGAAAAGCCCCAAATGTTGTAACCATTCTTCATAGGGCCATTGCTCATGCCCCTTGATCATATTGCTTGCCCTTTTCTGGACTGTTTCCAGCTGTAGAATATCCTTTTGGAGATTTGGTGACAAGAACCACACAAAGCAGATGTTTTCAACCTTTTTGAGTCCACGGCTCCCTTGACCAACTACACTCTTTTTGTGGCACTCCTGTGGAGCCCAGTTATGTCAACACTTGCCTGCAGAGCTGGCAGCCTCTTACCCAGGGGTCAGCAAATTTTATCAGCAGGGGGCCAGTCCATGGTTCCTCAGACCTTGTGGGGGGCCAGACTATATTTTTTGGGGGGAGGGGAATGAACGAATTCCTATGCCCCACAAATAACCCAGAGATGCATTTTAAATAAAAGGACACATTCTACTCATGTAAAAACAAGCTGATTCCTGGACCATCCATGGGCCAGATTGAGAAGGTGATTGGGCCAGATCTGGCCCTCGGGCCTTAGTTTGCCTACCCATGCTCTTACCCTTTCTTGAACCCCCTCCCTTGTGGAGTGTTCCCTCAGCCTCCTCTCCTCTCCCCTCTCCTTGGGAGTCCTCTGGGCTTCCACTGCTGCTGCCCCTGGTCTCTGAGCTCCCCCCCCCCGCCGCCCCAAAGAGTGGTGCCTCCTCACGCTGTCCCACAGGGGCCTAGGGCTTGTTTGTCCATTTCCAACAGCAAGGGCTGGCAGACTAGCTGGCTGGGCTCCCTTTCCTCCTTGCTTGCTTGCTTGCTTACTCTGAGGCTGCTTCAGCTCATGCCAACCAGCATCCCCTGGCCAGCCCCAGAGGCGCAACTTAACTACGGAACTTGTAGCCAGGGCTGCTGCCAGAAACAGCTGTGCAAGCCTTTGGGAGGCAGAGACGCAAGAGGGCATCAGAGGAGGGAGGGAAGGAAAGAGGGACAGAGGCCAGTGATGCCTGCAGCACCACTGGCCGTCATTCAAGGCACCCCAGGGTGCCACGGCACACTGGTTGAAAACCACTGGCACAAAGTACTCCAAGTGTGCTCACACCATAGATTTGTATCAAGTCCTTGTAATTTTGGAAGTTTTGATGCCTTTCCTAACACAGAATTTTTCACTGGGGGCAGATCCACACCACACATTTAAAGCACATTACTTCTCCCAAAGAATTCTGGGAATTGCAGTTTGCTAAGGACGCTGGGAATTGTAACACTGTGGAGGGAAACTACAGTTCCCAGTATTCTTTGGGAGAAGTCATGTGAGCTGGATGTGCCCACACCCTCTCAGTGGCTTCTAGCCACTGAGGCACACTCACAGACAGTATACCTCTGAGTACCAGATGATGGCGACAAAGAACAGGAAGCCTGCTGCTATTTTACCATGCTTGTAGGCTTCCTAGGTAGGTTGGTTGGCTAGCTGTTGTCACAAACACTAGTGGTGAGCCTTTGTTTAGCTCTACAAGGTTCATCTTATGCCCTCTGAATTCCTCCTTATGAGTAGTTTCTTTGATCCAGTGTATCAGTTTTCTGTTCTCCTTCTTCAGTGGAAACTAGACTGCTGACCTGAAAGTAACCTGAAATGAACTGGCAGGCTGGATTGCCAAACATGCTCTGATATGATGTAGAAGTGTATGGCCCTCTGGGCAATGCCATGTGTCTTACTGTTCTCCTGAATGCAATGCATTCTTGGGGATTTTCAAAGGACAACACAGAAACAAAACAAAAAGCACTTTCGTTCATTCCATGATTCATATTGTGGTCAGTAGCCAAGCCCATTCTGAGGGTAGATAATTAGCATGAGGCAGATTGTTTTCATCTTTAATAATACATTTGTATGTAGAAAAGGGTGTGGATATTTACGGCAGTCACTATCGTGCTAGAGTAATCGCCTCATGGGTTTCACTATAAGTGCAGGTAATTTCCAGAATGTCTATTATTAGGTTCAATAAGGCATAGTCATGGGCATAATTACAAAATATCAGAAGGAAGGCAGTGACAAAGTTCTAGGGCACGCTGTAAACAAAGAGAAGCAGGGCTGTCTTGCCTCAGCAAGGTGCAAGTCAAGCAAAATCTTTTGGGATTCCTCATTTCCCCCTTTGCACAATACCCTTTGTTACACAAATGTAGCCAAATATGTTGTTGCCTGCAATGTGGCTTTTTACAAAACAAACAGAAAAATGCCTACTGTGTGGGGCTCCAACAGGATCAGATAGCACTGAGCCTGCTGTCCCATGACTGCAAAGATTTCTTCCTGCACAACAGAATGTTCTCACCCCCTCAACACTCTTTGTGCCCTCTTTTTCTAGGGTGCAGGGTGTACGCGGGGGGGGGGGGAGTCCTGCTGCACAAGCAGAAAGCCTTGCGTTGATGGGACACAGTAGTTGAATACCACCCACAGCTTCTGCTGTGCAGCAGGAAAAACAGTTCAAAGTAAGTTCCTAAATGAATCACAGGTTAAAGACGATGTCTGAACGAAAGTGCAACCTGTTCCTTTTGCTGTTGGAAAGCATTTTTGCCATACCTTGAGGAACCCTCTTGTTTCAGGCAGAATTAGTTACAAGTTAGCTTTCTTAACAAGTGGCTTCAAGTTGAACATTCTAGCTATCCCTAAAAACATTACCTACCTAGTAGAACATTTATCCCCAAAGGATAGCTGGGTAAAAGTCAGGAAACTAATGTCTTACCACTTGTCTTTTATTGGCAAGCCCTGCTAAGAATAAGGGACACGGGTGGCACTGTGGTCTAAACCATTGAACCTCTTGGGTCGGCGGTTCAAATCTGCACAATGGGGTGATCTCCCGTTGCTCTGTCCCAGCTTCTGGTCGGCGGTTCAAATCTGCACAATGGGGTGAGCTCCCGTTGCTCTGTCCCAGCTTCTGCCAACCTAGCAGTTCGAAAGCATGCCAGTAGATAAATAGGTACCAGCGTGGCGGGAAGGTAAACGGCATTTCTGTGCGCTCTGGCTTCCATCACGGTGTTCCATGTGCCAGAAGCAGTTTAGTCTTGCTGGCCACATGACCCAGAAAAGCCATCTGCGGTCAAACACCGGCTTCTTCGACCTGAAAGCAGAGATGAGTGCTGCACCTCTCCATAGTCAAATTTGACTGGACTTAACCATCCAGGGGTCCTTTACATTTTACCTTTTCACCTGCTAAGAATATGACTGAAGGTTAACATAGCAGTAGCCCAGCTCAAGACCTTTTTCTCTAAATTTAGCAGGGGATCAAATACTTTCCCCCCTCACTGTAGATAATTCATTTTTTGTATTTATTCTGCTTATGCCTCACTAGATACATTACTGAGTAGGGGAGCAGAACCTTTTCAGCCCAAAGGTGACATTTCCTTCTGAGGGCCGCATGCCAGTGATGGGCAGTGCCAGAGGCAAAACTGGTTGGAGTAACAAATGTATTTTGTGGTTTCTGCACACACCCCTCTGCATTCTCCATCCAGACATTGCAAGAGGCATTATCAGAGTTCAAGGGCACATTCCAGCTGGGGGGGGGGGGACACTCAGGCTGCAAAGCAAGGCCACTGGGGAAAATTCCAAGGGCCAGGCAGAAGCCTTGGGGGCCACAATTGAGTCCTGGCCTGAGGTTTACATACTCCTGCATTACAGTACAGGAGAGTAAGATTGACTTCAGCACATCCCTGTGGAAAGCAGCTCATTCACTTCTGTTGCCACACACATGGGTGACCTGCGTCTCATTCTAATTGGGAAATGCAATCTGCCTTTGTTGCCAGACCGGTACTTAGAATTTGAGATAATTTCCGAAAGCAGATCAGAAGCAGGTTTTCAGCTTGACATCCAAGAGTGCTCAGTCTTCCAGGATGTTGCATAACTGACATTTCAGTCACCAGACAAGATTTTACTGTATGCAAATCTACAGAACAGATATATGATGAGTAAACGTAATGCAACCACCAGCTTCATTCCATGTGTTGTTGCTGCCATTATCAACATGACTGAATTCTGCTTGTAAATAATTAAAGGACTTGCCCCCACCCTGTCATCAGGGTGTGTCAAGAGTTGGTGTATTGCACTATAAATTGCATATTATCTGGACGTGAAGAAAATGAGCCGGTGCAATCTTGGTCTATGGATGTGCAAACTACATTGTGCAAAATGAGTATGGAATGACAAAAATCTGTAACGTCACAATTTCTGGGCTTACTTAAATCCTATCCTATGGATTCACACTGAGCTGTGGAGGAAGAACATTGCTCCGGTATTAAAGGATAGGACAAATTGTACAAAACTAGTTCAACCAGATCAGGGCAGAAATTTACCTCAGTCCAATGTGCATAAACACAACATCATATCTATATATAAAAACATGTTATGCCTCACCTAGAGCAACCCAGAGACATTTCACAGAGTGATTGCACAGCTTATTAATTATGTCGAAGGGCCAGGCTTTGGTTATGCCCTATTTCTTTAAAAATGGTTGTAAAAAAGATTTGCAGTGTTGTGTAAATCACTACCTGTAAACAACCTAAAGCTGTCCTTTATTTCTTTTGCAACTCATGTAAATTAAAATTCCCAGCAGTATCTTAGCATATAATGACCTTTATAACTATGGCACATTAACAATTCAGCCATAGGCATGCTCACTTAGAAACAAGTTTCTTACATTCAGATGAGTTTACTTTATGTGTGCTCCGGATTGCATTTGAAATAATCTAGAGATGGGTGAATGGCAATAGTGTTCTTGTTTGTCTTTTCCGTTGTCAGTAATGCACACTGTTGTGCTCCACATTTGTTGACTTGAACTGCACATTACTCTCAAATTCCTGACACACCATCACTAACATAGGGCTAGTCCACACTTGAGCAGTATTTGGCTTTTAATCCATGTTTTCCTCATTTGAATTAGACCAGAGTTGTCCACACCCAAACATATTTGAATCTGTATATGAGGAACAACCTTGATCATCTCCATTAATACCAGTAGATGTTCCCTTTTGTGTTTCCCCTTGCCTTCTCATTTGTTGATTTTATTATGCTAATTAAGTACCAAGAGGGCATGCATGTAGATAGTTGTGTGCACACCTTGTTGTTGCTGTTTGAAAAAATCCACACCCAAGAAGCTTGCAAAAGCACACAGTCAGGCAATTGTAAATGTGCTTGTGCAGTTTTGTGGGTTTGTGCAAATCTGAGATATAAAAAGAAAAAGAAAAAGATAAAAGGCTCAGCTCCTGACGCATTCTTGCAAGCACGCTGGAAAGAAATGAAGGCAACTACCGTATATATTCTCATCACACACTTTTCACATTGCTGCTCAATCTATCTGGTGCAGAAATTTCTAATGTGATTTGCTTGTGCAGTTTTCCTGATTTTGTGGAAATCTGAGGGATCAAAGCGGGAAGGGAACACCCTCCATTGAGAAGCACACCACAAATAGCTATGAGCACAGCCAGAAAAGAAATGAAAACACTGGGGAAGTAGTGGGCATGGAAAGGGGAGGAGCAGAAAGTGATAATAGTTACACCCACCCAGGGCTTTTTTTCAGCTGGAACTTGCAGAAGTTCAGTTCCGGCACCTCTCAGGTGGGTGCCATTGCCATTATAAGAGAACAAGGGATACATTCATGGTGAATTCCGGCACCTCTTTTTCTAGAAAAATAGCACTGCATCCACCCAAAAAGACTGAAATAAAAATCATCTGCTACCCCAAGTGGAGCAGTTTGGAGCCAGATATTCCCCAGTTTATTGGATTATTCCCGTTACAGGTAACAGTGGCGGACCTTGGCATCTCAAATTTCAGCAGCAACATGTGCAACACCAAACTCCTTCCCACTGCCTCTTGCCTTCCACTGGACTTCATAGTTGCAAGGCCTGCTGTAGCACCCCAGCAGCTCCATCAATTGAAGTGGTTAAGCTTCCCTAGATCCACCTTTGCAGGTAAACAAAGGAACAGCATTGAGATTGGTGTTTGATGGTAGTGTCATGTGGACTGTGCAAATTAAATAGGAACACCAACTGGTGCAAACACACTGCAGACTTTGGCCCAGAAGTTGGTATTCCTTATTCACCCACGTATGAGCATCACTGGAGGGGATGATTTCAAAAGTGAAGACATTTGGTCCTTCTCCAAAACACTAACAGGTAGGGTGGTCCCTTAAGTATCATCCCCAATGAGGAAATGTATCACATAAAAGGGCAAAACATGGCACAGATATACACTAATGCAGACAAATAGACCCAAATTTAGAAAAAATGGCTATAATTTAAATATAAATACATCTCACTGTAGTGAGAAAGCCTGTGACCAGGTAATGTGTGTGTCTTGTTCAACTTGCTATCCAGACACAATGATCCACAACGTCAAGGTCTCAGCTCTCCCTTCTTATTTTCCTTTGTTTTTAAACTGGACAGCCCTTTGCAGTATTCGGATCTGAGCTCCTTAGGAGGAAAGGCAGGATATGAATTTGATCCATCCATTCATGCATCAGGATTGTCATCTAAAGCTTTCAGAATGGGAGTCCCAGGAAGCCCATACCCCTCAATTGTTCTGATAAAAACAGGACATCCCGTTTGGGGAGGCTGTGCTCTCAAAAGTATGGTTCCCCAAAAAGCAAGGTTTTGGGCTCATATGGATCACTTGACTTTCCTGGGAGCACAGCCCAGAAGGTGTGTGGCCCATTTTTTGGCCTGGACTTGTTGGAGGTTATGGAAGCCCAGTGTACAAAAGAGAGAACTAGGAAGAATCCGTATGCACCTTTGTGTAATGTATCAGCCTCATAGTAACCCAAATATAGAACTTGAAACTAGAAGGACTGAATTATAACTACATCTCTGCCTTGCTGGTTGCAAACCTGTCACCTTGCAAAAGCTAGGCCTTTTTGGCCAGAATGAAGAGTCTTTGCGAAAGTGAAACCAACAGCTAATCATCCTGTTTACACATGCTGGATCTTTCCCCCTGACTAATTTCTCTTGTAGTGGGAGTAATTAGGTTTATTAGTAACAGTGAGCGCATTGTTACCTCCAGGCAAACACTGGAGGAGTTGGTAACTAACAGAGCGTCACTTGACTTATCTTGCACTGTTAACTCCAATCTTTGCTCTACAGTTAAATGTCTGCCAAATATCATCTGTACTGTCTTGTTTCCTTTTGAAAGCAACAATATGGTATGTTAGCTGTGCAACATTTTCTGTCACACTGCTGGAGGGCTGGCACACCTGTGGGTGAACCTGTCAACACTCTACATGTGTTCAGCCACCCACAGGCATGAAGTTTATGGCATGCAATGCCTTAAGAGAGAATATTATGAAAATGATATATAGGTGGTACATGACACCAGTCAAGCTTGCAAAAATCTATCATTTGCCCGATAATAAATGTTGGAAATGTAAAGAAACTGAAGGTACATTCTTTCACCTTTGGTGGACGTGCCCAAGGATTAAGGCTTTCTGGGAGATGATCTATAATGAATTGAAAAAGGTATTTAAATATACCTTCCTGAAGAAACCAGAGGCCTTTCTCCTGGGCATAGTCGGCCAATCGGTGTCAAAGAAGGATAGAACTTTCTTTATGTATGCCACAACAGCAGCAAGAATACTTATTGCAAAGTACTGGAAGACACAAGATCTACCCACCCTGGAAGAATGGCAGATGAAGGTGATGGACTATATGGAATTGGCGGAAATGACTGGCAGAATCCGAGACCAGGGAGAAGAGTCGGTGGAAGAAGATTGGAAAAAGTTTAAAGACTATTTACAGAAATATTGTAAAATTAATGAATGTTAGAATGATGTTGGATAGAAATTAAGTGGTTTTTAGCTGTAATACTATAAGGGAATATGAAAAATGGATTATGAATAGGTAAAAATTTAATGTTACAATATTTTAAGATTAAAGATTAGGATAAACAAAGAGGGGAAGGATTTGCTGAACTAACAAACTGAACTGGAATACAAAAAAGGGAGGCGCGAGGAGGTCTAGGAAACAAGCTAATGAAAAATAAGTAATGGAAAGATTGAGTTGTTTTTAACTATTTTTATTTTTATTTTGTATTTTTCTTTTTTCTTTTTGTAATATCTTGAAAATTTTAATAAATATCTTTTTAAAAAAAATACATGTGTTCAGCCACCAAGGTGCATTGACAATGAACAACAGTGCAAAGGAAGTGATGTGCAATGCCCATAGAGCCAGTGCGGTATAGGGGTTAGAGTGCTGGACTAGGGCCTGGGAGACCAGGGTTCAAATCCCCATTCAGCCATAAAGCTCACTGGATATCATTGGGCCAATCACGATATCTCTCAGCCTAGTCTACCTCCCAGGATTTTTGTGAAGATAAAATGGGGAGGGGAAGAACCACCTATGCCACCTTGGGTTACTTGGAGGGAAAAAAAGATGGGATATAGATGTAATAATAATTACATCTATAATACATCTATATGTAATAATACATCTTAATCCTCACCTGAATCAAAGGAAATAAACCAGGATGTGCCGGCAAATGTGAGACTTTCAGTTAGCATTGGAAGATACCCTTTTAGTTCTGTGTAAAAAGTAACAGTATAGAAGTCAACAGGTAAAGACAGGTAAGGAACCACCATTTTCAGTGTGCTTCCAACTAACTACAAAGAAATAATAACGCAGCAACATTGAAGGCTCAAGTGAGGAGGCAACCGAGGTCTGGTTTGAGAGAGCTGCATACTTGGAACAGCAGCTCATATCCAAAAGTCCTCATAATGACCACAAGACTGTGTAGGCAGAAAAGATGAGAGTTATGTCTGTGACCTAATATCTGTGGCAAGTGCTTTCAACACTTTGGCAACCACCATCATACTGATCACATTAAAAATGATTGGGGATGTTAAAATTCTGTGGGAGGCATGAGCATGTTCAGCGCAAAATATGAGTTTTGTAGCCCTCAAAATATCATTCAAAAGCCACACACAACTTCTCCTTAATCTAATTCATTGTCTTTCTCCACAGCTACTTTGGTACTATTTTTAAACTAGCGTTCTTCCAGAGGATTTCATCCTATGCAAGAAAGGATCACATAGCTAGGATTATTATTTCATAATGCAATATAACTAATTTAATTTGGCTATATTGTGACATTAAAAAGCCAAATCAGAGTGAGGGCAATGTTCTCTGACATCTCTCTTAATAGGTAAGCACTTTTGTCTCTGTTCACAGATCCCTCTCCCCTCAGTAACACACACAAACACTGAAAGAAGAGGTGTTTTTCATGGAGGATATTCTTAAGGGACAGCTTAGAAACTATAATAATAAGAGTGCTTGCCTGTGGGATAGGAATCATTTTCTTGGCAGTAACATATTGCCCTTTTGTGATCCAGGGTGAATCAGAAAAGAAACGCTACCTGGAGAGATGACATGTGAGCAATATCAAAGCCTTTGCTGTGCAAGAAAATTATAATCTGGAAAAGACCCTTGGCTCTGTTGCAACCATACTTATTCATGTAGCCAACCAGACATGCCTATAAAGCTACTGTGTAAACAAGTCAATGTCTGCAGGAGAGCTTGAACAATCGTTGCGGACTTTTCTCATCTGTTCCCTCCACCCCCAACTGAAAGCATTAAATCAGAATCTGCCAGAGAGGTTAATATGCTCCTTCCAAGTTGATATCAACATCCAAAGTACTTTCTCCCATTAACATGGAACACAATAGAAAACTGGATCTCTTGGGGATTAGGAAATATGCATACAGGAAATGGGGTCACATACCCAATTATTACTTGAAATTACAGTATACCAAGTGCAGCAATATTTCCTTTAGATCCAATCAGGAGAAAATAGTCAGGGTGATGTAAGTATTTGTGAACTTATTCTGTAGGAGGAAGGGCTTGGCTGCCACACGAAAGACAGTTTAGAGGAGGCGGTGAAAGACGACAAGGGAAAGGAGGGAAAGGCTTTCGTTAGGGTGTCTCATCCAATACAGTCATTGCCCTTGTTTCACTGCATCCTCCACTCATTTCAATGAGGCTTCTGCAAAACTAGTAGGTGGTGTGCGTGCGCATGTGCAATGAATCCCCGTTGCGTCCCTGCTTTGGATGAAGCAGGAATGAAATGCAATACATATTTCCTGTTTCTATTTGTTTAAGAAAGCAAACGCTCTAGAAGTTACTGTTGCACAGTTCGTTTGATGGTGGTTTTTTTCTTTTCTTTTTTGCATTGAGTCATAGAGTTGTAGAGTTGGAAAGGATGCAAAGGGTCTCTAGTCTAACCCCCTGAGATGCAGGAACCACAGCTGGGCTACCCAACCTCTGTTTAAAAGCCTCCAGTGAAGGATAGTCCATGACCTTCCAAGCAGTCCATTCCACGGATGAACAGCTCTTACCATCAAAAGGTAATTTCTAATGTTTGGTTGGAATCTCCTTTCTTGTAATTTGAATCCATTGATTTGGGCCCTACCAAAGAAAGAGAAAACAAGCTTGCTCCATCTTCCACATGACAGCCCTTTTGATACCCACAAAAGGTAGTACCTCTCCCCTAACACCCCACCCAGGCAGAATAGAGTGGTACTATTACTTCCCTTGATCTGGACACTATACTGCTGTTGATGCAGTCTAGAATTGCACTAGCATTTTTTGCTGCTGCTGCTCCTGCTGCAACACACTGTTGACTCATGTTAAGCTTGTGGTCTACTAAGACCCCCAGATGTTTTCACATATTCTCCTGTCAAGCCAGGTGTCCCCCATTCTATATTCTGAGGCAGGAATAATCAGATGCACAAAAATAGAATGGGGGACACCTGGCTTTGGTCCATTTGAGCTAATGACAATAATACTGAACCTTCAGTTTGTAAAGGGACACCCCACCCCCTCATTCCTCCTCTCCTACACACAGGTGTTTTTTTTTAATATTCAAAGGAATTGGTCCTGGTGCATTATATAAAATCATTGCAGGGTTGTCAGGTTGCAATCCAGAGATTTACTTGTTGCCTTTAAGTACACCAATGAAGCAGGAAGCAAAGCATTCCCCACCAACCCTTTCATCTGCATTTTTGATCACTTCCTGGGCAACATACCAGAAGGTCTGATCACTACAGTAGGTGGAGAGGGTGGGACAGGGAAAAGGAGCAGGGCATACATGGAGAAGGAGCTGTGGCTCTTTTCTCTCCCAATTAGATGGTGGATTTAGTAGTAAAGAATGATTCACCAGGTGCAACCAGGAAACCTTGCCTGTTTATTTTGGATATACTGTAACTTCCAAAGCTGCCCCCTCACACTAACCTGAGAAAGGTGCAGACCTAGAGGAAATACTGAAGGTAAGAAACACTTTCAAAACACCTTCCCCTGGTTCCTCCCAATGTAAGGACAAAATTATCTGGCCTTCTACAGACTCAGAAGATGTAATCCCAGTAAGACCCCTATCCCCTCCACTGTGTAGGAATCAGTACCTGCAGAATCAGGCAAGGGTTCTTCAAATCACTACAACTAATCTCTCAAGGCTTCAGATGCTTTCAGTTCTTGTCTGAGATAATATCCTTCATAGCTCAGCCAAGAGGGCCCACTGAGAGCTGACCAGGGTCCTGACCTCCTGAGAGAGACTTACCTTTCCTGGATCTGCTTTTACTTGGCCTGCGTGGAAAAAGCTCTAGTTTATTTCTTCCCAAGCCCAGCGGAACCTGCCTTGCCTTCCTCTGTTGTTTTCTCTCTGATGAATATTGACTTCAGTGTGATGTGAAATGTGCTAAATATTCTTTCATGCATGCAATCACGTCTTTACTGCCTTTATCAACCTTCCCCCGAAACCATTTTGCACCAGATACCATTATCTGCAATATGACAATGTAGGGCGCAAATTTGGGAGAAAACAAGTGGGGAAATATTCACCACATTTTTCAAGGCCCATGGGCTTTGGGATTGGCTAGGTGCATCACAGGAAAACTATGACACAAATTCGCAATAATTTATTTATATGCAAATGCAGAAATAATTACCAGAATTTAAATTTTTACAGAATGCAATCCAATTAATTTCTCCTAAAAATAATTCTCCATTCAATAAATCTACTTAATTACCCACACAGATCACACCATATACCGTATTTTTTGCTCTATAAAACTCACTTTTTCCCTCCTAAAAAGTAAGGGGAAATGTGTGTGCGTCTTATGGAGTGAATGCAAGCTGCGCAGCTATCCCAGAAGCCAGAACAGCAAGAGGAATTGCTGTTTTCACTGCGCAGAGATCCCTCTTGCTGTTCTGGCTTCTGAGATTCAGAATAATTTTTTTCTTGTTTTCCTCCTCCAAAAACTAGGAGCGTCTTGTGGTCTGGTGCGTCTTATAGAGCGAAAAATATGGTACATTCTTCAGATCACCAGATTAATAACCAGATCAGTTCTGCAACTATTTTATATCCGTTGATATTCTACCCAGATCCTGCTGCCGATCAGTTATCCCATTCATCATTAAAGCTCAAATCATCTCTAAGTAAATCACTCTTAAATGACATCATCTCTCCTCCCCACCCCACAGAAAAATCAACATCCTGCCCATTTTTTGGGAACTTTCAGAGGGGAAGAAGAAAGCTGAATGATTTTGGGGAAGAGATAGTGTCTCTATATTGTTTATTTTTATAGTTTATTTTATATACTTCCTTTACTTTCAGCAATATAAAATGTTATATTGTATATTTTTTCCTGTATGTATATTCTTTTCTGATTAAATGACTGTTACTTATCATTTTAGGGTGCAGTGCTGCTGTGCA
Source organism: Podarcis pityusensis (assembly GCF_964106645.2). NCBI lineage: Eukaryota > Metazoa > Chordata > Lepidosauria > Squamata > Lacertidae > Podarcis > Podarcis pityusensis. The sequence goes on from NC_138026.1 coordinate 49,310,708, forward strand.
CCTTGAAAATGGACCACAAATGTCCCTGGGAAATAATGGTACTTGATGGTGTACTGTGATTTCCAAAGCCATTGTTTGGGAACTGGTGGCTTCTTTTCTTTCCCAAGGGAATACAAGGGAGTAGCAGAATAGAAAATAAAAGATTCAGCTAAAGTCTTGCTAGTGCAGCATATAAATCATAAACAACCATTTCCCACCCAGCACAATCCAAGTTATGAAACTGCAAGTTATATAATTAACTTTCCACATCATTTGACTTTCCTGTTCTGGAATCTTTGGTCTCTTGTTCCTACTTTTATACGACATAACCTCAAATTAGCTCTTTGGTGAGCAGGATAGACAGCTACTTAAGTGTTTCACAATTTCAGTATCAGACAAAAGTGCTTACCTGTGCTAGGTTTTATAAGCCCAGTCTGACAGCTGAAATTCATTGTTTTGTATTTTTAAATTGCCAGACATAATCATGGTGTAATCGCAATGCTACTTTTGGCAATTCATTTTGTAACACCTAATTCTAGACATGTCTGCTCAGAAGTCCCAGTGAGTTCAATGAGATTTACTCCCCAGTAGATGTATTCCAAGCTTGCATAAGCTTTGTATCCCTGGCTAAGCACTTGTTTCAATTTGGCAAAGGTGAGCTAGTTTCAAAGTAAAATAATCTAATTCAAAAGCGAGCCCAGTTCCACTATGAGATGTGCAGTTGAGCCTTGCCATGTACCCCCAGAAAAGAGTCCCATGTTTAGGTTTTCAACCTAGGATCATTTTGGATGAGAAAACTATGCTTATTATTTATTTGTGGTTCTTTGTTAAATCAGTTTCCCACCTTTCCACCAAATATGATTGATTCTGGAGCTTGGTAATAAAGTAGGGTTGAGTAAAGTGAGATAAAGCTTAGGATTCCTCACAAAATAACAAGGAGGCTGCTTGAACACTATCCAGCACCATATAATTATCTCTCTCTATATATGCAGTGGGTTGCACATGGATTCAAGTACCATATCTCGATTTGTTTCTTTTCTGCCTGAAAGATTCCTATTGGCAGCTTAACCAAAACCACATGAATGTGGCAGATCTCATAGTGATCCACTGTGTACAAACAGGTCATTGTCTGAAGCAGTCATCATCAGATGTAATTTCAACATGTAATTTCAACATGCATCAGATTTGGGCAAAACCTGAGGTGAAGTGGGATGCCTTGTGAAGTATCTGGGGCTGGTCACAGGTGAAGTAGGATTTCTATGAGGTGGGCACATCAAATTATAGACTCCTAAAGTAATTTGTGGCATCTCGGTGATCGGGACATCAAAATCATGCTGCAGACAAGCATCTGTTGAAAAATAAAGTCATGCTTCTAAACTTACCATGGTGGGATGGTGGGGTAAGGAACAGAAAACACCAAAGTGGGAAGATGGCATGGAAGAAGAGGTTCGTTGTGACTGACAGGTCTAGCTTGAATCAGAAGAACTTATGTTACCAATATTGTTCAATCCCAGCACTTTTGGAAAGGGGACAGAGAGTGAAACCTACATCTCTAAGCTTAAGGAAGTTACTAGGATGGAGGAAGAGAGAGCTTCTTCATGACTAGCAGGTCTAGATTGTCACATGGGTGAAGCCAGCTGATCAGGATTCATGTAATGAAAGGATGATATCATACAGCCAATCAGCTCTGGCTGTGTGGTGACAACTCTAAGAACAGGTAAAGTCAATTGAGAGTGAGAGCAAGAGAGAAAAGTAAATGAAGTAAATTGAAAAAGTAGCATTTGTTTTACTGTGTTAATGATTTTTGAAAAATAACTGTGAATAGTCAAAGTTCAGCCACAGTTGGAAGTCACTTTAAAGCCTATCCCTGGAATCATGCAACAATACAGGGAGGCCTAATATAAGAACTAACCATAACAAGACAACTGTAATTTTGCATGGTGGTTTGTTAGCAATGCAGATTTTGAACTAATGCATAATGATGATATAAGCTGGCCTTTGCCCATCCCCTCACCTGCACTAATTCCATCAGTGTGGCACCAGGAGAAAAGTGAGATGATCAAAGTACACAGGCATGGTGCCAGATTTGATTGCAGGCATGCCATGTATAATCAGCCAGGTCATGCCGGCCCCTTCTTAATTGCCTACACACCCACAAATCTGGTATAAATTAATGTATGGCCATCTGAAGAAATGGCATTCTGTTCCGGGTCAAGGCAGTCATTTACTTCATAGCATTCGGTATACTAATTTGCTTGATGGACTTGTTTACCTTCCCAAAGCATTCTTCAAATATCTGTTTCATTCACAATGATGCAACTTCTGACCATGCTGAAATACAACCTACCCACCATTTATGGTAGCCCACCAAGGACTCAATAAACCTACTTTTTCTGCCTTTGCCTAACTAGTGGGTTGTTATTCTTTATTATATTTCTTATCCACCCTTCACCATAAGGTTTCAGGTCAGGTTACAGCAATTAAAAATACAATATTAAAAACAGTTAAAAGAGAGTATAGTCATATCATATTGTTGTATTCAGGAAACCAAGCCTCCTGTAGCCTGGGAAAAATCCTGCAAGAGGCATATATTATTTTAGATAAAGTTATTTTAGTTATCAGCACCTATGTGAATCTTGGTTTCAATAATAAAGATGCAACAGACAAGAAACCTGGGAGGAATTGCCATATGTCTGAAAACAACTTGAGTCACAGGTTGTACAGACTTGGTTAGCTGGAAGCCATTTGTAGCACTCTAGGAACTGGTAACTTTTGACCTAGGGATCTTATGCCACGTCAGCAGCTTTTGGCTCTCTTCTTGCTAGATAACTGGAAAATGGAAATGTGATGAACAACTTCATAAAGCAGGCTACAGAATCCTCCATCTTGTTCATCACATTAAGCAGCTCTGTCTTTCCAGATAGGGATACTTCATTTCCTTCTTGAAGCATATATTTCTATGATAGAAGTATGCACATGCATATAGGCACTTGCATACATGTAATAATATGGTATGCATAAATTTAGGAAGATATTCAAAACAGGACTAGAGGTATATTATTCATCAACTCAAGCTATTATTGCTACACAGCCTACTTATTTCAGGAGGAAATGACCCCACACTAAGGCATAAATATATATTAAATTATGCATTGTATACATTATAGAGTATATTTTGGATAACTGACTGGTAGGGTGGCCAGGTTCAAGGGAGGACAGGATTCCTCCTGGTTGTGTATAAGAGGATATTTCAGCAGGTATCATTAACCTGACACACTTTGCCAGAGAGAGCTTTGCCAGATGAGCTCACTTCAAGCCTCAGGTGGTACCATAGATAGCTGTGGAGTATGAATCCACTGCTGACAGTTTTTTCACTGGTTTCAGGCCCTGGTAGCAAGCCAGTGGTGAGATCTTCTAATCAGAAAAATCCTAGGGTCACCCCTTCCTCAGTTTTATAACTTGAACAGAGTTGTGTTTTTAATGCCTTTGCTTCTTGTCCTGTGAGTTTAGCATGGGTCAGATCAGTAAAAACTTTACAAATATGATTCTAATGGTATATTCTCAGTTCAGTAAACCAATAAAGAAGCATCCACTCTTTGAAACTTTCAATGTATCGGAGTGCTCTCCTGAGAATTAGATGAAGATATTTGCTCATATTCACCCTCCTCTTCATTAATATAACCTCATTATATTCCCAAATGGACAGGCAAGGGAGTCCTGAGGAGAGGGGGGAAAAAGATGCTTTGAACGTCGCCAAAATGCTTGAGGTGCTTTTAATCAATTCTTGAGAACATGACATAGTCCTGGTTATCTCTTGCTGCAATGTAGCTTCACATCAACCAGAGCCAGGGCCTTTTCAACACTGGCTCCGGCCTGGTGGAACGCTCTGTCTCATGAGACCAGGGCCCTGCAGGGTCTGATTTCTTTCTGCAGGGCCTGTAAGACAGAGTTGTTCCGCCTGGCCTTTGGCCTGGAGCCAATTTGATTCCCTCCCCCTCTTTCTTTTTTCCTTTCTCCTCCTTTGATGAGGCTGCATTTTAATGTTTTAATTGTTTTAATGTTGTATTTTAAGCTTGTTTCTTAAGTTGTATTTCAATCAACTTGTTTTTATTATTGGTTGTTAGCTGCCCTGAGCCCGGGCTTGGCTTGGGAGGGCGGGGTATAAATAAAAAATTATTATTATTATTATCCTACTTCTCCTCAATCTCCAGAAACATAAATGATGAAGAGCTTTCCCAATAAAACATGTAGCTCCTGATTGTGAGTTCTCAGAATGAAAGCCTTGCAACTGCAAAGCTACACAAGAATGCTTACCAAGGAAGTTAATCCACAGCAGTAGGGATCAAAATGAGTTATTGGACAAGGCTTGAGTCCCATTGGAACCTGACAACCCACATTAACTGAGGGGACTATTTATCTGTCATAGCTGTTCAGCATATTTTTTTTATTTATGAGAGTGAATGGAGTGTAGTGGTTAGAGTGTTGGATGAGGACCTGTTCAAATCCTCACACATCCATGCAGCTCACTGGGTGATTGTGGGTTGCCTTTAATCACTTCTACATTTGTTCTGTTTTAAGCTGTTTTAATGGAATTTTATTGTGGATTGCCCTGCACACCCTTTTGGAATGATGGGCAGGTTATAAATGTGAAGCAGAATAGCAGTGCCTAATCTTCCTGGCAGGGTTGGTTGTAAGGATAAAATATGGGGGAAAGGGGAGAGAGCTACGCATGACACTTTCAGCACTTTGGTGGAAGATGAGTTATAAACTTAACAAACAAACAAGCAAATGCATAATAATGATGGGTACATAACTGCTATAATCAATTGTATTTTATTCAAAATACATTCATATTTCATATGGCTTCATATTTGTACATGTATAACTTACATATGCAGCCGTACCTTGGATCCCAAACACTTTGGTACTCAGATGTTTTGGCTCCCGAACACCACAAACCCGGAAGTGAGTGTTCCAGTTTGCGAACGTTCTTTGTAACTCGAACATCCGATGGGGCTTCCGCAACTTCTGATTGGCTGCAGGAGCTTCCTGCAGCCAATCAGAAGTCGCACTTTGGTTTTCGAATGTTTTGGAAGTCGAATGGACTTCCGGAACAGATTCTGTTCGACTTCTAAGGTACAACTGTATAATGGACATCTACAGAGGGTCTGTTCATAAAGTGTATCACTTATTATTATTATTATTATTACTGCTACTACTATTACTATTACTATTACTATTTATTACCTGTCATTCACCTTAAGGACTGGACTGACCCAGCAGGGCTCACCTTATATAATTCACAATTCTTTAGTTTAGTTTATCAAATTTGTTGATTGTTTTCCACAACCAGAGAAAATAACTTACAGAACAAGAATCAAAAAGAAAAAGAAAGAAAATACAGTATGCTGTTTGCAGAATATTCCTCTACTATTGGTGGCCTTGGACTTATGAGGATCTTGAATGCCAAAAGGTGGCAGGGAATTGGCAGAACACAATGTGCTAAGGATATTTCAGTTCCTGGTCACAGGTTCCAAGGTAACAGGCTAATTCTTAGAAGAAACAAGAGTTGCAGTTTCTCCAGTCCAGCTAATTCAAATATGTCAATGTTGTCATCATAATCATCACTTCTCAGTGTTTTCCAGGTAAATGATGTACAGTTTCTAGTTAAGAATAGTTTGCCAATGAGTCTGTACATGAAAACTCACTGTGGAATCTGGGAGTCAACATGTGTTACTTGTTTCCCTGTTGAATGCCATCCTCAAGGTTATCTGGAACAGGTTGCACCTAGCTAGATGCATGTACAGTTTTAGGCTTCTGGCCTTTCCTCTTAAGGCATTACCACACTTCATTGCAACCTAGATTGGGCAGTGACCTTTCTGCTTCCTCTTCTCTGGCTGGTGTTTCTTCAAAATTAATCTCCAGGCTTACTGATACAGTCACATTCCTACATGTTGCCTTCTCTCCCTTTTGCCTTTCCAGAAGCCCATTAGATTTGACACTTTGTTCTCAAATTTCAAAAAGTAATGTGGGCACCTGTTTTTATCATGTTGGAGCCCCATTTAGTTGTTGTTATTGCAACTGACGAAAATGCCTTGTGGTGTTGTGTCATTCCCATTTCAGCCATAATGCATATGGGCTGCAATAGGAACTAAGAAGGACCCAGGAATGCTGCAGCCACACCCTACCTGGAGAGCTGAGGGCATCTCAGTCCACTTCTTAGTAAAGATATATCTCTACGGGTATATCTCACGATCTCTTGCATCCTTTGCAAGCTCTGTTGTCTTTTGAGCATTGCATGCTCCACCCATCTGGTTTGTTCTCTCAGTCTATGTATTATTTTAGCATTATAAACCCCTCAAGGCAGGGTTCTGGCTTATTAGTTGTTCCAAATAACACAGTTCAGCATTTTGCACCGGCATTAAAATCACTGGGAGGATTCCAGTGTGTATTTCTACATGCTGCCCAAGAGCATGTTGTTGCGGCTGTTGCTGTTGAATTCCTGTCATTTTCACTTGCAAAGAATTACTCTCAGCCAAAAAGTCAACAGCTTGGAGTTTTCCTATTACCTACCTTTTGAAAATGCGATCCTATCTGTGTTTTACACCCTCAGTTGGTGGAGACTGGTCTATTGGAGAAAATGGCGTACAGCCCTACCAGCTCCGCTCTGCCTGTCTGGCTACTTACAGCCAGAAAGCTCTCAGCTTTCTCCACCTTAGTCTCAATGTTGCCATTATACAACTCAATAGGGAGCAAGATGGGGACAGATCTATAATTCGTTGGATCATCTGCTCATCATCGGCTCTGGCTCCACCTACTGCTGACCTGTCTTCCACCCTGCCAGTCCCAATGGGCACCAGCCACCGCTGCCCAAAGCCCAGGCATCTTTCATTAATCTTACACTGGCAGAGCACCATGTCACACAGGCAGGGTAGCAGCAGTTCCTTTGTCTTGGCGGCTGTTGCAGGCCTAAGCCTTACATCCATGAGACTTTGCTTTCAATTGGAGAGTGGCAGGGTGGAGGAGGGGTGTAATGGGGGAGGAGTATGCCTTAAACAGACTCTTCACTCTGCAGAAGAGGTGGTCTAAGTTAACACACATCCATTGAACTAAGTGGAGAACCAAAGGGTTGTACCCCAAGCTCTACTTCAGACACAACGGAAAACGGGGTTCTGATAAAAGCCCTCATCAGGCACTTCCCCCATACATACCCTGTTTCCCCGAAAATAAGACAGTGTCTTATATTAATTTTTGTTCCCAAAGATGCGCTAGGTCTTATTTTCAGGGGATGTCTTATTTTTCCATGAAGAAGAATACGGTACACATACCAGTATTCTGGGGAGGCCTTATGTTCAGGGGAGACCTTATTATCAGGAGGTCTTATTTTTGGGGGATGCCTTATATTACAGCGAGAGGCAAAACTGGAAGTAGGTCTTATTTTCGGGGGGGGGTCTTACTTTCGGGGAAACAGGGTATACATGTATATAATGAATGCATTGCCCACAATGATGATACAGCCCCTTGCTATCAGTGTGTTTTTCACTGGTCTATAGGGAGGGGAGAACTGGGGGGATGCAGTTGTTCCCATACTGTGTTGTGACAGATTCACCTGTCCATATCAAAACCAAGATGAAAATGTAGCTACACCTGTAGGCATTGTGCTGTTCTTCCAATCTTCTCAAGAAAGCGGGACTTGCTGCAGCAATAAGAAAGACAGAAGCAATTGAAAGATCTACGAGGCTTATAAATGGATGATGATACCCCACCCCATGACAAAATGCGACTGAAGGAGGCATAGTGATTCCACACTGAATGACTAGTGTGGAAGCAGCCTACATTGGAAATTATTTCTGAAGCTGTTGTGCTGTTGACGCTGCAGCTGGTTGAGCATAGGACTGCAACAATGTTATGCCAGCAGAAGTCCTAGCATAGAAGCTGCCCGGCATACTGGAACCATAGGGTTACCCTGCCTATCAGTTTGCCAGTCACTATTAACTCCTGCTCTATTCTGCTTCCAGAGTTGCTATGTAGGTGTCGCTGATCATTGTCGATGTGTTTGTACAATGCCTCGTGCGGCCATCTCCATTCTAAGCAAGGCTAGTAATCTCGCATATTTATGTGACCGACTGCTATAATAATTATAGGGTGTTTTGAGTTTCACTTTAATTAATGGTTGTGAGCGACTTTGGATTACTTGCAAAAAGAGAGCTATGTGAACATGAAAGTCCTGAAGGGCAGACTTTCCAAAGTGTAAGGGGAGGCTACTCCAAAGAAGGGGAAGTCTTTGCGAAAGTTCATGCAAACCTCTCCCTGAGCCCCCCCGCCTCCTTTTAGTGGTTCCCTTTTAACCCTGATTGGCCAAAGCGAGTTGGGGAGAAGATACCCATCCACTCCTTTCTAGTCAATCAGTGGGGGGCAGAAGCCCAAGCTCCTTAGAACCACTCTTACAGCCACGGAGCTGTTAAAACAGCCAAGTTTTACCATCTTAGCTAACCATTGTAGTATGATCCTTCCCTTAAAAAGATTTGGGTGGCTTTGCCATCGCATTTTAGTTTTCCAGGATAACATTCGTTCCAGGAAAACTGACAAAACATCTGTACAGCTTTCTCCTCCACAGAAGGGAATGGAAGGGTTAAACCATGGGTAGGCAAATTAAGGCCTGGGGGCCGGTTCCAGCCCAATCGCCTTCTAAATCCAGCCCACGGACGGTCCGGAAATCAGCGTGTTTTTACATGAGTAGAATGTGTCCTTTTATTTAAAATGCACCTCTGGGTTATTTGTGGGGCCTGCCTGGTGTTTTTACATGAGTAGAATGTGTGCTTTTATTTAAAATGCATCTCTGGGTTATTTGTGGGGCATAGGAAATCGTTCATTTTTTTATTCTTCAAAATATAGTCCGGCCCCCCACAAGGTCTGAGGGACAGTGGACCGGCCCCCTGCTGAAAAAGTTTGCTAACCCCTGGGTTAAACTCACCTCTCTTCACCCACTGTGATCCTGGTAATGTTCAGTGTCTCCCACTATGCCATGTACATTTGCAAATATATGTTATAGGGAAGTTTTTTATGTTTGATGTCTTAGTGTGTTTTGATTTGTTGGAAGCTGCCCAGAGTGGCTGGAGCAACCCAGCCAGATGGGCGGCATATAAATAATAATAATAATAATAATAATAATAATAATAATAATAATTAACACCTAGTTTGACCTTTCACTATACTGGGGATGCCTGAATAGTTTCTTTTTATTTGGAGTGGCTCACACTGTCAATGTTTATGAATTCCTACTATAGAAGTTTCCCATGCAACCATCCTTTCCACGTGGATTTGAATCAAGTGTGGCGAGAAGGTGACAAATCAATAATACCAGTTCCTACAACATGAAATGGATTTGGCAAGAAGCCAAAACTTTAAGCTGTACACCCCAGAGAGCAGGAGTTCATTGATTCTTATTGACAGGTTATAGAGGAAAATTGGCCCAAGGACTGGGCCTTCTACATCCCTTGAAAGCTTTGGACCACAGTTGAGATGGATAGTGCAAGTATTTTCTCCTTGCAGCTCAGCTCACCCTTCATCAAAATAGATTTCAGGGTGGAGTACAACACAAATTACATAAAAAGTGTCACGGGTGATATCCAGCTAAGTCATTCTTGGAGTTGATTTCAGTGGATGTAATCTGAGTATAAACTGCACTCATGAACTATAAAACAATACAACCAATAAGAGCAAATAAAAATTACAAAGTAGGTTCTTTCAATCCACAAAAAACCACAAATCTTCAGTTAGCACCAAAATGCTACATGTGTTGGCATGCAAGCATCCTTCCACAAATGGATGTCTCATGTCTTTGTGTAAGGCACGTCCCCTGAGAATGGTACATGGAGTCAAGCCTCCTTTGAAGATCTAAAGCCATAGTAGGGCATGGCAAGATGACCTTTAAAGATCATAACATGTTTATAATGCAAAGCATATTGGATGGTTACTTCCTCAAATACTTTTCTTCTATTGTCATAAATCAGAATCATCAACAGTACACTAACCACTGGAGTTTAAATTTGGATTGAGGTGCTGTTGTTTTTGCTTACACCCAAACTAAAATGCATGTTGACCTGTTTCTGACCCCAAGAAAAAGGAGGATTTTTTTTTCATTATGCAACACTTTCGACCAGCTTACATAATCTGAATTAAAAGTATCAATGCTCACCAAGACAGTTCATTAAGTGCTCTAAAGCAATGCCTTGGCTGTTTCCAGTGTTTTTACTTCCAGCAATGTGAAATTTCTGTGCTGAATATAGCTGCAGTTCTAGGCAGCTAAAGTATATAGAAGCCTTCCACACCAACTGAGATGCTGATTTGCTATTTCTTTGACTTAAGACACTAGCATTGTAGGCTTTCCATGTATTTGCATAATCAGAAGAGAAAAGAAAGGAAAGGAAAAGAAATATTTTAATAGGGTAGTTTCACAGTACTGCTATTTACTCAGTATTCCAATACCATTAGTCATTTAATCATAGGTCCTAGGGTAAAAAAATAACAAAAGACTGGCTCTGCTCCAAGGCGTTTAACACACACACAAAAACCTTTATATATAAAACTACTATAAAACTACTCTTGGTCTTCTAGGATAGTGATTGCTTTCTGAGAACATTTCTCTTCTAATAGAAATGATGGGAAAGCATATAGTGGAGACTGAGTGTCACAATGCCCAGGGTCGCCCTTCCCACTGCAAGCAACACCACAGAGGGATATAGGAGCAAACACCTGCCCAGAAAATTTTTGTCATGGCCATAACAGTATGGCTGGGGTCCATACTGGTATGCTAGGGCAGCCACTAAGGCCCCAGTCTTTTGCAAGGAGCTGGTGTTGAGATCTTCCCAACATTTCCCCCCAGTCCAAGACTATGAGCAATGCAAGGATCTGACCTCCTTTTTCCGACATTTCCAACCTAGTGTTACTTTGGAGCATTATGGGAAATTTAAAAGGTGGTTAGACCCAGCTGCCCACAGCTGCTTGGAGTGCCACCACTGCAGTTCGGCCTACTGACAGAGCAGAGGCCCACCACTTTGTCCCAAGCTCCTTTGGATCCAGAGGCAGCCCCACAGAGCAGAGTTCCATTCCCAGCCTTGTTTATCTTGACAACTGCCTAGAAGAAGCCTCCATTAGACAATATCAATGGTTGATGAATGACGTTTCCTGCATTCAGGATGGTAGCTTTATGCTTGTTGGACTTTAACTCTCATCAGCCTCTACCAACATAACCAATGGTTGGGGAAGATGAGAACTATAGTCCAGCAACATCTGGAGAACCAGAGGTTCCCACATCCCTGAACTACATGCTACCTCAATTCCAGCCAGTCAAAATGGGTTCATCTCAATGCCTTCTGAAAGCAGCTAGTTTTCAGATGGCAGATTTCAGACTGGCTTTCCCCGCTCTCAGTTCCACTTCTCTGTCTCATAAATAAACAGGCATAGACGTTGGCATTTTGATTTTTTCCTTTAGGTCCTAAAGAGCCAAAGTGCATGTTACCCTAAATGCTTCTTACACTGCAGGTGTGGGTGTGTTTTAACTGCAGTTCATTCATTCATAATTTTATTATGATCAAAGACCAGCTCACAGGGGGCTATTCAATCCAGATCTAAAAACCAGTGGTGTGGAAGAGGATTCGATCCTTTGTCCCCACACCTTGATTTCAGTGAAATCCTCCCTGCCACTTCCCACCCACACCCCCAAATAATAGCTTCCCTTACAGGTCACATGATAGCTTTGGGGAAGAAATTTCCATCAGAACTATGATATATGGGCATAGACACTTAAGTTCAAACCACTTCCCCCACATGGGTGGTTGCTTTGAAAAACAAACACACAGGAGCAATTACAAAGACACATTTAATGTGATGAATAGTTTGGTGAGAGCTATACTGTGACTGCCACATAGATGCCACATAGTGAAATCCTCCCTGCCACATAGATGGCAACACAGACTGTTGTAAGTATAGCTGGATAAGGCAAATTGCATGTAGTATAGAGAAAAAGATAGGTGTCCACTTTATATTAGTACGTTTTCTATGTAGCACCTACAGCATTCTCTAAATGTCATAAAGGTAGCCAATAACAAGCTGTCCTCTTATCCCATATCTCCTGCCTTTAAAAGTAACAACATCAAATTCACCTCTGTATTGGGCTAATACCCAGCCAATGTTTTGACATTCAGAAGTGCTCTGTGATGAAGGTAGACTACTCCCATGCTTTGATGAAACTCCATCACCCTGTGGATAGCATCAACAGTATCACAATAGATACAGTGAACTGAAATGGGTTCCATTTTATTGAGTAGCCAGTGTAAGTAAATAAATGCAACCAGCCCTTCCATAGAACTTCACTCTTTATGTAGCAAGAAATAAACATCCAAGGTCACTTCCAGAAAACCTGTTTATTGAGTATTCATCCTAATTTGTTTGCACAAAGTTTGCAGGGACTGTTGGCTATTTATTGAGCATTGATTGTAGCTTGTTTGTGCAGCAGTTAAATGAAATTGCTTCAGCTAATGTTATCCCACACTTTCCAGTGCGTTTCCCCATCACTTTCCTTATCAGAAAGGCTTGGAGGGAAGCAGGATCATTGTGCAAAAGCTCCAAGTCAACTTTAATTACACAACCTGTATTGGCTGGTGTGTCGTTAAATGCGCCCCACCTGAAAATGACAAGACTCCAGCAAGGAGACCCTAAGAAACATGAACCCAAGCAAGCAGATTCACTCTTCCAGCTCTTCTGGCAGAACTGCAAGGCCCATAAAGAGAAACAGCTGGCCCTCCAGATGTTGCTGGACTGCACTCCCATCCTTGCTGATAACTGGCCCTGCAGGCTGGGGCTGATGGGAGTCCAACAACACTGGGAAAGCCGCAAGCTCCCTATCGCTTCTCTATAGTCTACCATCAGGTCTTTTTAAAGCTGCATTGGATTATAGTGGACACCCTGACTGAGGCTGCATTGAAGCAGCATTTTATTCTGTTTTCCTGATATTTCCTTGGCCTGATAATTTCCATGTTTTATGTGATCTTTCACAGAATGTAAAAGTCACTTTTTGAAATCTGGTGGAAATTTAGCACTAGTTTCTATGCTAATTGTTTGCAAGCCAGTTAACCCAGAAAATTGTGAGAGTTTTAAACTGTGATTTTCATAGTCTTCAAGGATCACACCATGTGGTAAAACAAATAAAAAAGCCACTGTTCCATAATGCAGCAAGTATTGCAGTTAAAAGTAATGTTAGAAACCAGGACAGAAATGCTATCTTTATAACCCGGAAAACTAATGCAATAATCCCTGTATCTGAATGCACCCTGAGTGCAGTAATCACCTACCTTTCTGCAGGGGGTAGTTTACAATGGACTTGTGCAAAATCTTGCACAATTGTTTCTTTTGTTGATTACAAAGAGGGTTAACTGTAACCCCCTCCATAGGAAAAAGAAGAAGCAGTTTTGCTAGTGCTACTATCCCATTGTAGATGCAGAAAGTATCACTGGGCCATTCACTAGTGATTTGCTGAGAAGAAAAATTATCTGGGGCACATTGCAAAACATTGCACTGGGCTAAATCAATAAGAGTAATGCTAATCAAGGGAATTCCCTTCCGAAACCAGGAAAAAGCAAATCTTAATGCCTCTTCCTGCTAGAGCTAGAAAGACTACATCATTCACCTGTCTATCACGCTAATGCTTTTTATATACTCCTTATAAATCAGCTCTAAAAGCTTTCTATAAATGCCAATTAGCAGTTAAGGCAGAGCACAAATTAATCCTAGCTTGAGGACAGCATAGGGAAAGTCAGAGCATGTTCACATTATTACATTTTTTCTACACTCCTTTGAAATGCATCTTCGTGAATATGCACTCACAGTCAGTGCAGCCAACATTCATAATAAATTCCAAAGGTGCTGGTACCCTTGCATCACAGAAGGCATGCTCTTGTGTTTGAATCCGTCCCAGTTTTCAGTGAAATAGAAAAGGTTGACTGGCTAACAAGCAAGTGAAGTAAGAAACACTAAAGGCGCAACCAGATATGATGACGAAGATCTGTGGTCCAGATCTACTCCGTTTTGTTTAAGAAGCTAATAGCCTTCCCCAGCCAGGTCCCCTCCATACATTTAGGGCTACATCTTCCATATTCCCCAACCATTGGCTATGCTGGCCGAGACTGATGGGAGATGTAGTCCAAAACATAAAAAGTGAACAAGCTCACAAGCTCACTCTGAAACTCACCTACAGGTGGTACCTAACACCAAGAAAACTAGCGCTAATACGCCCAGGAACCTCACCAAAATGCTGGAGAGGGTGCACCTCCACAGGCGGCGGGAGGGCCCCAAAATCCAACTATTCTGGACAACAGCCATACAAGAAATATGTAAAATAACTAGGCAAGTATTAGACATCACCCCAGAATTGGCCCTACTAGACATCTTCCAAGACGACAATGCCCATTTACACCACAAAGAACTCACAACCCACCTACTTTCAGCAGCCACAAACACCATAACCAGACACTGGAGAGACCTGTCAGGCATTAGCATGGACCAATGGTACCAAATAGTATGGGAAACTGCCCTACTAGAAAAATTAACCAATAAACTGAAACTGACACGGGGACAAACAGAAGAAGACGCCTTTACCCCGGTATGGCTCCCCTTTATCACATACACAGCCCAATAAGACAATGACAATAATCCACCAACAGCATACAAATCAATATGGCTAACCTGATCCAAAACACCTACCCACCCCACTCACACACGAAAACAAAGGTCACCACAGCCAATCACAAACAAACAACCACACCCTAGGCCAACCCCAACCTCTCTCACCACCAAAGAAACACAAATGAACAGCAAGAGCAATGCTGACACCAAACCCTACATACATTAAGCAAAATAGAAACATTGCCACCCGACCCCACCCCCACCCATCTTCCCCCCTCCACCCCTTTCCCTCCCCTAATGTCTCAACAAATGAAACTGATTTGTAAAAATGTTACATGGAAAAAATACGAGAGACATTACACATACTTCTGTTAAACAAGAAAACCTTTAATAAAAAAAACAGAGCTCTGATGAGGAAAGAAGAGCCCTGATGCTGAAGGTGAAAAAAAATAAAAAATAAAATAGAGTGAACAAGGTTATAGTGCCGGATTTATGTATAGGCTAAGTAGGCTGAAACCCAGGGGCTCTAAATCTAGGGGGCCTCACCAGTCTGCCCGCTCCCCAGTGCCGCAGTCTCCCCTCTCCCAAAATTGCAAACCCAAGACTTCATGCGAGGGCAGGGCAACTCAGGCCAAGCAACTATTAGACTCAGGGCTAGCCAGTGGGGGCCAGTTTGAAGCAGTGGGGCGCAACTTGATTTTTATTTTTATTTTGTAGGGCCTCAGTTCACAGCCAAAGTCTGCAAAATCTTATAGATATAAATAAAATCCATCTAGATTGCCCTGGTGCAACCTAGGGCAATTGCCCTGGGGCCCCCTTATGAGAGGCCCGTGGAGCCCAATTGCTCCAATTGCCTTAAGGTCAGCCCTGATGAGACTGCACAGGGGTTGGACTGAGACTACACTACAGCATGGCCATAAACTTGTACGTTCAACTGCTGAAATATACACCCAATATGTAGCAATGGAGATTTCTGTTACTGCTCCAATCCAAGATAGCCCTCTCTCTGATACAGAAATCTGTGGGTGCAGAGGCAAGCTGTATACCTACTTTTAAGCTCACGAAGCCCATCACTTCACCCTAAATAATTGGGGCAATGGGGTGGGGAGTTGGCTCTAATAGTGCAGCTGAACTATATGCAGTGGTGGAACAGATTTTGAAGAATACATTACAGATGAAGCCCTAACCCAATCAACTCCAAGGCAGCTTTGCTGTCAACTTGAAAAGATCATGAATTATAACCGAGACAAGCAATGTGGCCAAGCAAGCGCTGCTGGAGGCAATACCACTTTCAAATCAGAGAGCAATTTTTTAATTAAGCAGCTTCAAGGTTGCATTAGCATGTTTATTATACTGCTTGAGCAACATCACACATTTTTTTAAAATGCTTTTCCTTTCCAGAAGCTTGAACAGAATGCATAACATCCTGTCTCCTTGTTTCCCTTTTTCTTTCTGTTCCTCTCCAGTCTCTACACTTGAGCTCCTTCCAAAGAATCCTGCATAGCATTTGAAGTCCCAGCAATCAACTGGTTGTTGGAGCCTCAAAGTACTGCATCACCTGATGTCATTGTGACCTCAGGTAATGGACAGGTGAGGTGCCATGCCCACCTATCAAATTCTGATGAGGTTGAGTGAGATAAGGATCTGGCCCACTGGCAATATCCAGTCCCCACACCCCACTCTACAGGATTGTTCCCCACATTGGATTATTTGTATTATGCAAAGGCACATATGACCATCCTGGTGCCTTATTTTGTGTGTGTGTGTGTGTGTGTGTGTTTGTTTAATGCTCCTTCAGGAAAAGGCAGTTGAGATGAAAAGGCTGGGGAACAGCATAACTCTTGTTCATAATTTTCACAGCTCAAATACCAACTGGCTTCAGGACTTCTTCTGCAGAGTTTGTAAACACATGCAAGCAAGTGAAATCCTCTGGGGGAAGGGAGGCAATCTGGAGTGAGGAAATCTCAGGTGGAGAAAGGGATAAGCTCTTGAACCCCCAACCCACACATACTTTCAAGTCAACCTGTTCTGAAGGTTTCTTTGGTACGTATTGTCATGTGCAGTCCGCTCTTAACTCAAGACCAGCCAGTCTGAAGCATTAATACCACTGGACAGGGTGTAAATCTTAGAAATAATGTATCTTAGGACATTAGCCAGTTACTTTTATCACTGTAATTTCAAAGCTTATATTGGCATTTTGCAATACTTTGAAAGCAATTGTTTAATATTAAGCATCAGTCCTCAGAGTTTAAACAGTTGCGATTGATCACTAATATGGAAGGCTAACGGCCTAAGATTCACACATAAGAACATAAGAAGAGCCTGCAGGATCAGGCCAGTGACTCAGTTGCAGATAAACTACATCTGTGATGGCTATGTTGTAGTGGTTAAGAGCGATAGACTCGTAATCTGGAGAACTGGGTTCGCGTCTCCGCTCCTCCACATGCAGCTGCTGGGTGACCTTGGACCAGTCACACTTCTTTGCAGTCTCTCAGCCCCACTCACCTCACAGAGTGTTTGTTGTGGGGGAGGAAGGGAAAGGAGAATGTGAGCCGCTTTGAGACTCCCTAGGGTAGTGATAAAGCGGGATATCAAATCCAAACTCCTCCTCTTCTTCTTCTTCTTCTTCTTCTTCTTCTGTTGGATGCTGTTCTCAGAGTGCCAACCAGATGCCAGTGACAAGTCCACAAGCAGGACATGAGCTCAAAAGCACTCCCTCTTCCCACGGTTTCCAGCAACTAGTATTGAAATCCCCCAGGGATCTGTCCCCCAGTGAAATGTTTCGTGTCATTGCCAGCCAGGCATCTTTACTAGACTATGACACTTACCTTCTGTCTGGCTGAAAATGGGAGCACAGGTAATCACAGGCAGTTAACATGGACAAACAACAAGTGGCTTTCCCCTGTGATTATTCCTTGTAGAGATAACTGTGTTATCTGTTTTTGGAAAATGAACTAAGCTACAAAAGAAAAGTGGCTTCTCAAATGAGAACCAAAAAACCCCCCAACCCTGCTGGATATCGTTTCGTGTCACCCGTACCAGTAAAAGTTTGAATGAAGACAAAACAAGAGTTTTTACAGCATTCCTTGTTTTTATTCTAACATTTGTGGTGCCATGGAGTCTGCACACCCATCTCTCCCCCAGGGCTTTTGCAACACTTAATGAGAGTTCTGAACTCACAAATGATATGTACCTGTGATGCAAATGGATGCCAATTGGTTCAGCATCAAATTATCTCCACTTAGGTCCTCGAGAGGAGGATTGTAAACATGCATCAACTCAAAATGTGTAAACAGAACCAGTAGTTCAATATGCTTGTCATCTGATATTTTAAGAGAGGTGGGGCAGACCCTCATTTCTCAGTGCATACTTGCTCAAAACTCCTCTGAAGACAAACTGTGCCATGCATCATTTATGGTGCCTGTAGTTCTCATGTTCCTCAGCAATTCTGCACGTAAAGAAATGTCAAATACCTAAGGCCTCCATGTCAGGAATCTGGCCTTCCCTATCACTGCAGCCATCGCTGATAAACAGTGCATGTGCCACAAAAGGCCTATTGGAGAGAACACTGGACATGATCATACATGGGTACATTCAACACATGTACAGCTGTCCACCCAATCTGTACCCCACATCAACTTTTAAATCCACCATGCGTTCACATTATTATTTCTATGGACTCTTTGTACATGTGCAAAGCATAGCATTGGAGCAGCCTTATGCACTCCTTTTATATGGATGAAGTAGAGAAGAAAGCAGGTGTCACATGCTCCCTTCTACACCCTTGAGTAGCAGCCTGTGAGGCAGGTTGGTGCTGCTCACCTGGCTTCCCAATGCAGACTTCACTGCTGGTATCCAAAGAGGGGGTAGGGAGGTGGCAGGGAAGTCGGTGTGGGCAGAGCAGCAGATACAGTCCAATGCTCCTGCCACTGCACCTGTGCCACACTGACCTCCCCACCACCTCATCACTACCCCTCTCAGTTACCAGCAGTTGCTTCCACAATAATAAGCAATGCAGTCCCACCATGGTCCACCGGCCACTACTGACTCTTTGAACCTTGGGGGTGAGGGTTCTGAAATACACAAAGAGTCTATACAAAAAGAGCAGACTCTCCACTGCACAGAGTCACCCTCCAACTTGGGATGGGAGAGGGAGCGGGTGGGGCTGGCATGCTCATCTTCACTTACTTTTCCATACATCCATGCATCCAATTTAGTTAGTTAGTACACCAAACTTTATCCGAAGATCTCAGGGTGGTTCACAGTGTAAAAATACAATATAAAAACACAAAATACATAATGAACACAAGAACAATACAAACCAACAACCCTCCCTCCCACAAACACGTTTAAAAGGATATAGAATGTTAATCAGCCCAAAGCCTGGTTGAAGAGAAACATTTTTGCCTGGCTCTGACCAAACCAATTCCTGCTTAGCTTCTCCAAGGATGTTGCAACCTATGTGCCTCCATGTGACCCACGGGGGTTCTCTGCAGAATGGAAATCTGATTCTTAGTTTGCTACACACATTGCTCTACACACACACACACACACACACACACACACACAGCTCTGTTGATATCATTTTAGTTAAAACGGGAGCCTAACTCTCCACCTCTTTTAAGAACTGGATATGCGGAAATAGCCACAGGCTGGGGCATTTTGGCATTGTAATCCTGTCAATCCATTTGCACTTTCCAAACATAGCTTTATTGTGAAAGTTAACAAACAAAGCAGGCAAGATGGGGAGGGGAAAGTATGAGCAAGAATAGAAGATTTCAGCAGGCAAACAAAGAAACAATGAAAGGGTGTGTTCTCCCTCCTGAAAAAAGTCCTTCAAAGGGTGTTAGCTGCAAAGATAATAACACCAATGCCTCCCCTTTAAGGTAGTAAGTCCTTTTGTTCAGCAAATAACATGGAGATAACTCATCCCTCAGTGTCACTGTTTCAAACACATTTAAATTAACCCTTCTAATACCACCATCATCTCAGAAGGGCATCATCTGTGGAGGGCATATATTGATTGAAAATGTATTGTATTGTAACTGTATTGTAACTTTTGAATAAATGTTTTCTGAATTTTTTATTTAAAAAATTAACCCTTTAAAGGCATCAAATTGCTCTCATATTCACAATTCATCAGTTGCAACTCCTATATCATCACCATCGCCAAATAATTAATTATAATAATAGTTTATTTTATTACATTTATATGCTGCTTGAGTGTAAAAAAAAAGAAAAAGCAACCTCATAGCAGTTTACAAAAATATAAAGCAATAAAATTGATAAAAACTTAGAACAATACTTTAAAACATACCAAAGTTAAAACAGATAAAAATTATCTCAGTTCAATAATAATAAACACTTGGTTGTCACCTTTGTACAGAAATCCTATACTCGGTAAAAGGTCAAGGGACCCCTGACCATTAGTCTAGTCGTGGACGACTCTGGGGTTGCCGCGCTCATCTCGCTTTACTGGCCGAGGGAGCCGGCGCTTGTCCACAGACAGCTCCCGGGTCATGTGACCAGCATGACTAAGCCACTTCTGGAGAACCAGAGCAGCGCACGGAAACGCCATTTACCTTCCCACCGGAGCAGTACCTATTTATCTACTTGCACTTTGACGTGCTTTCAAACTGCTAGGTTGGCAGGAGCAGAGACTGAGCAACGGGAGCTCACCCCATCACAGGGATTCGAACCGCCAACCTTCTGATCGGCAAGCGTTACGTATATAGATCAGGTCATCAGACTATGATTCCTACTGGATTTGATAGCAGGAAAACACGGTGCTGTAAAAGCAGCAGGATTTGTGCTTGGGGAGTGATTCGACTTTTGCTGTAGTCATCTTTTCCTAGTTTTTCAGTGATTATTACGTGGAATACTCTCAGCTCACATCCTTAGGATGAAATGGCTGACTCATGTTCTTATTTATCTGAGTGTCTGAAGAAGGGAGCATTGCGGGAGGATGGGAGTCTAGTCTCCTTGCTGGGTTAGCATTGTCTGAGGAGGTCATATGTCTTTCCCTGTCACAAATACTTTAAACAGCAAATCCAGGACCAGATGCCCATCACCAGACCCTGAGTCTATAAGAGGACCATTTTATCTGTATAGTTGCATTCTTAGGTTTCCATTGATTGGTTGCTAAACCTGGTTTTGGTTTTGTAAATTGGTTTGGGTCACCTTTGTGAGGAAAGTGACTAATATATTATTGCAGTTGCTGGTGTTATGAGAAGAGGAGGCAGAGCAAAGCACTAGGCCCTTCTTCCATCTCCCAGAGTAGATTGCCATTAAATCCTGTTCAATCCCCTGCAATACAGGAATCTTTTGCCCAATGTGGGGCTCAAACCCACAACCCTGAGATTAAGAGTCTACCAGCTGAGCTAGCCACAGAATGTTGAGTCATCCTAGATGTAGGGCACTGCAGAGCTTGCCCTATGTCTATCACTGTCACTGCATTTTCCATCGTTTCCTCATTCCTTAGTCATTTTGGGCCTCACTGAGGAGCTGCTTAAGAGATCTCAGTTGTCTACATGTGTAGCTCATCAACGGCTTTGTTTTTAATCTGTTGGCAATCTCAGTCCTTTTTGCTTTGATGTGACAGTACACAGAACAGCTCAACCAATGTAACTAGCACCAGGTTCTGTGCTTGGGAGTAGCCAGTGTGCTACCCTCCAGATGTTTCGGACTACAATTCCAATAAGCCCCAGCCAGCATGGTCAATAGAGAGGGATGATGGGAGTTGTAGTACAGTAACCCCTGGAGGGGGTTGCACTGGCTACCCTTGGCTTCCCTACTATGCTGGCTTGTGGGTGTATTCTTATCATATTAGGAGCATAGGACTATTATCAACATAGCTGACTGTAAAGTACATTTGGGATGGGAGACAGATAAAAAAATAATCTGAATAAACTATCTTCCATCTTCATCATGCTTCCATATTCAATTCTACACTGTGTGCATTGTTGTACACAGATTCTTTTACAGAAGCAGGCTGCCAGGGCTTAATTTATGACCCAGAAACTTTCTGTTAAAAAAAGGGGTGTGTGGCAGAGTTGTGAAATGCTGCTAAGAATGAGCCTTGTTGGCCTCCCATGACCCCTATGAATCTCCTGGCAGGGTTGCTTAAGGTCATCTCATGATGTGTCATTGTCTTAGGAATTCATATTTCTCTCAGGTCACAACCCTTCCCCCCTCTACTGTTGACTGTCACAGACCTAAGTAAGGTGAACCTGCACTGTATGCCTCCAAACCTTTTCATAGCTTGCCCTGTTCTCTTGCCTAGGACAAGTGGAGCAGCTCAGCTCACTGGTAGAACACACACACTTAGCATGCAAGAGGGCCCAGGTTCAATCTCTAGGCTTCGGTCTGCAGCCATGGAGACCTTTTGCTGTTTGCTGTTGACAATACTGACCTAGATGCATCTGTTCCATGAATTCCAGAGATGACCGTAGATTAGCAGTAATTATTTAATTGTCTAAAAGTGACTGCATATAACAGCCCTAACAAACTCGCTAATGCTGACCTTTCTTGTGTTTCAGTTCTACATGTAGGTTCACTTTCTATGCCATACTATACTATATATATCATCTATATATGCAGGATCATATCTTACTGCAGCACTATTGGTCTAACTTCCTTTTTCAGACAGGAAGCTATGTCCCTAAGCCTTCCATGGAGCATGCGGAGGAGGTTAAGGAATGGGTGGGTGGATCCAACTCTATTTTGTATGTTGTTGTTGTTGTTGTTGCTGCTGCTGCTGCTGCTGCTGCTGCTGCAAGGGCTCTAGCATATTTCATGAACCCAGGAAGATACAAAGAGGTTATTTGACCCAGATAGGTTTTGTTGAAATAGGCCCAATGCAAACTGGAAAGGTTGCACCATGAGGCTACCATGATCTTCCATTGTTGCCTGACCAGGTCCAGCCTGAGGAAGAAGCTTGTGCAACTGGTAGAACATGGGCTGAAACTGTTCCAGATTCCTTCACATTAAAAATAGGCCTGCACTGTGTTTTCACCAATTAAAAACAACAACCACATCCTCATTTGCTTATGATTTTCATGCATTGTTCACCATTTCTTTTTCCAACATGCTGCTTGTTGCACTATACGTTTCAAACACTGGCTCCTACCAGAGGTGATCCCAGCCAGCCTGGGGTCCTCATAGCTGTGTCCATACATTGTGTGAGGATAATTAACAATGTGTTCACATGCTTCAAATATGTTGATAACCCCAGCTGAGACTGTTGGATTTCCCCTGGTAAGTAGTTTATAAGTACACAAGGACAACCTTAAAGGGCAGGCACTAGCAAAATACACTGAATATTGTACTTACTACTGTACATTCAAAACATCAGGTCATATAGACAACTTCCAGAACAGTTAGCCCTAAAAATTTAATAGTCTAGTCAAGCATATAGTGTTCAGTGCAAAACGACAAGTGTCTAGATTAATCTAGAAGCTGTCTAGATTAACTTTATACCAAGGAACTTATTTTTAAACTATATCTCTCCCTGTGAATGCTTAGAAGAATATATATACATCACACACACACACACACACACACACACACACACACGATGACATGTAACCTCTGGGAAGGTGATACAAAAAATAAATAAATCTTTTGAATGACTCATTATATTTCAGACAATCCAATTAACATTCTGTACTGTCTTTAATATTTCTTATTAACTCATTCATTCAGTTCTGGAAGATTATCTGCTCATCCTACCAGCTACTACTTTTAAATTAGTTCTGCAATCTCATACACATGTGCTCATAACCCTAGTCATGATTTTCAGGAGGAAACCGTCATTTTGCTGCTAATATGCTTGTCCATACCTGCCACAGAATTTCCCATAAATTCCACTCACTAAATGTTTATGCCATTCTGACTCCAATTTCACAGCATATTTGTTCATTTTCCATCACTTACATTTTTGTTTTCAGTCAGACAGACGTCTCACTTACCAGAAATTAAACGCTTCATTTCCCTGTTTTTCATTTAATAGGCATGTGTGACAACTGGCCAGTTTTTGAAATGCAAAACATAATGTCAGCAAAAAGAAAGGATATGTCTGATGCTGCCGTTGGTCTGACTTGGATTAACTGCTCTTCCACCTCCCCCACTACGTGTTGTGAGAATGAATGTCCACAGTCATATTTTCTGACCTATATACACATTTACTTCTTGTAGGCAATAGGCGAATTTGTCAAATTTTGGTTGATCTCAGTTTCTCATTTTTTCCAATCATAAATTCAGTTTGCAATTATTGTTATTTTTAGGTCCTCATGAAAACCCATCAGCATTTTAGTGCAAATTCCAAATCCAAAAATATTTCTACCCACTGCTAAAAAATGTACAGGTTTTTTTGTATGTAGTTTTCACCAATATGCAAATTTTTGCAAATATATATCTGTATCTCCCAAAACCAACACCCATGGGTTGAAAAAACTGCTCAGAGAGAGGAAATGCCACAAGAAATCTTACATAGGGGAAGTGAGTGGCAACCTCTCCTGTGGCCTTGAATGAACTTTCAGGCCAGATTGCTTCCTATAGTTATTTGGGGAGGTTGACACTACTGGGCAGTTTGACCCTCAGTGGTGACAAACCTGCCAAAAACTATTTACTTTCCTTTTAGGAGGAGCTTTGACAGGTAAGAACTTCACGCCTTTCATAGTTCAGAAGTGGAGAGAATGTTATAATTTGTGTCATTATATGAAATTATAACCTGACAGACCTGTTGTGACATTAAAATGACTGGCAGAGCTTGTTTTGCTTCTTTTGCAAAGAGCAATTTCACTTCTCTGTCCCTACATGATCTATAAATCTCACTTTGCGAGATTCTTCAGTACCGCACTATTCACTGTGTTAAACAATAACAAACTCAGGAGCAAGAAAAACTGATTTCTATCACCCATAAACATTAGGTACACATGGCATAAACTTCCTTATTCTACATAATTTCTTCTTCTACTGCTAGTTATTAGGAAGGGAAGCATATGAAGACTAGGCTCTCAGCTGATGGAAATGCAGCTTAGCTTCTTCAACACCTGCATGCGATCTCTGAAGTTTTAGCTGGTGTTGCCCATCTTCTCAACCAAAATGATATGAAATTCCTTTAACAAGAGATTTGTAAGGCTGCTGAATTCTGCATCCAAGCATCAGATTTTGTGGCTGTCGAGCACAAGCACAGAACTGCATGGAATAAAATACAAATTTTGGTAATACTGGGTTCATAAAGCTAGATGGAGATTGCTCTCCTCAGATCACTTCCTGTGCATACCTAGTTAATTACTGCAGGTGGTGTTTGTTAGTAGCAAACTTACAAAACACCACCTTGCTTTGCCTATTCTGAGCTCCCATTTCTTCCCTGGGAAAGGAGAAGAGGCAACGTACTATTCTAACCAGTTTTCATGCTGGGTTTGAGAGGGTGTCAAGCGAGGTCAGAGTCTCTCTCCACACTGACAAAGGGAGTGGCCACAGGGACAGCATTCTCACTTTGTTCAGAAACACACAAGAAGATCAGAAGCAGTGTTCGTAGATTTAATCTAACAAGCCGGACTCGTACCAAGGAAACTATTAATTAACAGCAAAAAGAGCATTTGCTGAAGAACTGCAAATAAATAAATAAATAAATTCTGGAGATTTTAAACCCCCCCCCAACTTTCAGTCTTAAAAAGGGTCTCCAATGTGGTTTATGGGGAAAAGAAAAAAATACCACAAAACAAAGTATTAAAAAGCAAAAAGCAGAATTTAAAAACCCAATCTAAAATAAAGAACCATTAGAAGCCAAGCAAAATAAAAATGTTTTTGCTAACTGCCTAAAAGGAACGGGGTCAACCTAACCTCCTTAGGGAGGGAATACCATAATGGGGTACTGCCACACTTTGTAATATATTCTCCAAACCCTAAACTGTGGCTAACGGTATCTACAGTTTGTTTAAACAAGACAGCTTTGTACTCCATGGATTGAAGTTGACTCATTTCAGACAAACCATAGTTATCATTCACCACAGTTTGTTAAGTGCAGATAACACAATCAGCTTTGGAATATTTTAAACTGGATACAAAAGATTCCAAAGTTTGGCTCTGCTAGAGTGTGAGGCATTGCCCTGCTTTAGCGTGACTTCTGACCCAAGGCACTGTCTCGTCATGTCCTGTTTTTAATGACATAGTGAGCTGTACTCTAGCTGAGTCTTGGGGAAAACATGCACCGTTTGTAACCCAAAGGCAGCTAACTAGCTATGCATATGGGCCGACTAAGGGCTCGATAACCCTTGGCTGTGTTGCTTGATTGGAATTGCAAAAACAGGAATGCATCTGTCAGGCTTGTGGGCAACATTCAGTCTCATGGGTTCACAAGTTATTCAGGCATGTGTGAGATAGTTCAAAGTGCTCCAAGTCCCCCATGCAAACTAGCTAGTGGTGAATTTGATAGATTTCTTCTTCTTTTATCAATGGCTACATCAAGAAACAATTACCGGTAAGCTTAGGTGTGTGGGTATTTTACTCTCAGTTTCCATGTGATCAAAAGTTAAGCACATCTTTGCCAAAGGAGCTTCTAACCAGGGCCTTTTCTACTGCTGTTCCCAGGTTGTGGAACTCTTTCCCTAGAGAAGTTCACCTGGCTCCCCCTCTCTGAAGCTTCAGGAGAGCTCAGAGCTGCTAAGACCTTTTTATTTCACCACGCTTTTACTACAGGTTAAAGTCCTGTGTATTTGGTGTTTTTTATGCTGAATTGTTTTGTCCTGCTCTTGGTTTTATTGCATGAAATTGATTTTCATGATTTGGACTGTGTTTTAGGTATTTTATGAACTTTACCTTTGTGCTGTTTTGAGTTTCCTTTATAAAGGAAAATGGAGTGTATTTTTTAAAAAAAAACACACCAAAAAAACAACCACCTAACATAGTGGTCACATCCACACCATGCATTTAAAGCACACAGCATCCCCTAAAGGATCCTCGGAACTGTAGTTAATCCCTCACAGAGCTACAATTCCAAGCACTCCTAACAAACTATAGTTTCCCAGGATTCTTTTGGGGAAGTTTTGTACTTTAAATGCGTCTTAAATGTACGGTGTGAATGTAGGCAGTATTTGCAGAAAAACTCAGTTTTCCTCTTGCAAGCGGGAATTTAAGGATCCCTGCAACATCTCACTTCATGTATCCGGCATTATTCTCAAAGATAACTGTGGAAATTAGCAATTTAAGCTTTGAAGTTTCTGAGTTTTCTGCTTGCTGTTCTTGAATTTGGGGTGATTAACTTGTTTGTGTAACTTGTGGTTGGCTGTCTGCACATCACATGAGCCACAGGAGAGGAAAGAAAGCATCTTCTTCTATTTTAGTCAAAGCTGCCAAAGCAAATGAGGCAAAATGCAAAGTCTATTGTCAGTATTCATTGGCAGGCTGTGTGTGTGTGTGTGTGTGTGTGTGTGTGTAATATTCAAACTTGGCACAAGAATATGAAAACACTTGGTTGCTTTACACCAAGGGTGGGGATCCTGTAACCCTCCAGATGTTATCAGAGTCCATCTTCCAGCAGCTCCAGTAAGCCTGGCCGATGGTGAGAGCTGGAGAAAGTGGAAGGCCACAGCATTTGGAGGACAGCAGGTTCCCCATCCTCACCTTTCACTTTTCACTTGGAAATGGGGATGCATAAGAATAGCACTAGACAAACATTTTCAAGAATAAATTTGGTGGCATTGTACGAATGAAACACACTGCCTCTCTGACAAGACTACACTTGCTCAAGTTATACCAAGACAGGAAAGGTGAAATATGGGCAGTGCTGATTTCCTGGATGTTATTATGCTACGAAGGTTTCTTGAATAGGGATTCTATTGTTCTGTGGCACCTTTAAAATGCAAACACTCACATCTTTCTGGGAGGATATATTTTACTATATTGTCCCTACCTTGCGGATCATAGGCACCATGAATCAGTGTGTTTGCTTTGCTTGCATCCTTGCCTGTACATGCAGTGCGGTAAACACCTGTTTTTCTTGCATAAGGTTCAGTGTCAGGCATCTTAAAAGAACTTGGGTAGGAGGGCTGAGATTCAGCCCTTGGAAAGATACTGCTTGTCAAGAGTACACTGTTTTGGGATACACAGACCGATTGTCTGAGCAAAGAACATAAGGACTGTCTAGTCAAGAATCAAGTTTCCCACAATGGACAGCCACATGAAAAGCCCACATGAGGACACAATGCATTTTTGCATTCCCCTATGCACATTTCCAATGTCCTTGTGAAGAATATGGAAACATCCTTCAGTTCTCTCTTTGGAGGAATACTGATATAGGATCAATCCCCCAGTTTTGTTCTGGCGGTGGTAAAATGCAGTCTAGCTTGGTTGCTTCAGCAAACTAGCTAGCTTATTATTCCTTTCCTGCAGCCATGTGTGTGAGAGGGACTGACTAGTCTCCTCTTCCTTCTGCACCCTGTAACAGGCATAATGTAAGCTGATAAATTAGATATTCAGGTCCTTTGCCAATGCAGGTCCACATTCATTCAATCTCTATATTTCTATGGACCACTGCGCATGAGCTTTTAAAAATAATTTTATTTATATAATTAATTTTACAACATACAAAAATTCAAAAAAAGAAAAACTTGAAAAGCAAACAATTTATCATATATATCTTATTTCGACTCCCCTCCCCCTCTTTCTGTGGTTCCTTGTTTACGCAATACTTTACTGCATTTCCAAATTAAACCAATTTATTATTTACTCCCTATGTTCCATGTAGATTTTTTTTTACTGACGTGCTTATTTTTAATGTGATAATTTGTACACCCAAATGTCTATATCTGCAGTGGCAGCTTGTAACATTTTGACTTGGTAGTGCTGCAATTTTTAACCTTGCTGTTTTTATCACAGTAGGACTCATACAGCACTTTTTTTAGGAAGGTGGATAGATTTCTCAATGGCTGTTAGCCCTGGTGGCTAAATGGAAAAGTCCTGAAGCATTATGCCAGGGAACAGAAACCTATGGCCTTCCAGCTATTGTTGGACTTCCCCTTCCATCATTGGCAATACTGGCATGGGCTGATGGGAGATGGATTTCAATAATTTTTGGAGGGCCATAAGATATTCACCCCCTTTGACTACTGGACACAAACATGGCATGACCATGCTGGGAGATACTAGAAGCATCTATTTGGCCATTGTGTGACAGAGAATCTTGGTCCTGATAGGCCTTGTTCTAATCCAACGAACTAGTGTTTGTAGTCATTGTGCTTGAATTGCTCTAAGCAGAGTTATATAAATGTACCAAGTAAATCAAATTATAATCTTTGTGTGTAGCTGCAATTTTGCTGTTGCTTGCTAGAGTCAAAAAAGACAATGTCATGTCAAGGGCGAAAATTGTTACTGAATTTGGCAGCAAGATAAAAGCATCAACAGGCCTCATTCCTAAAATAGTCAAAACATTTCCATCATTATAAGTCACCAGACTTATTTGTCAATGGAAAGAATGTGTTCCTGCACAGATGAGAGAGAAATAGAGGAAGCTAAATGCAGAAAGGCACAGGGATTTCAGTAAAAAAACATTCCAGACAGTGTCTGTTCCTTATGGTTCCCTCAAAAGGCAAGACCTTACAAGTCATTGCCATAAAGTAAGAGATGGAAGGACATACTGTGCAGTCCATAACTTGGGTCAAACTACTAAACAAACATTTATCCTTCGAGTCCAGTGGGACAAAACACATACCTGGGGGAAAGAGGTGCTTCCCCACTCAACTGCAGTGCAGACTGCTTGGTCCATGCTGTCCCCATCTTTTGAACAGTGGATTCCCCAGTATGTATACTGGTTGCACAATGAACACCCTTCAGAAATATTGTGCAGGTATGCCAGTAATGTTTGATCCTATCTTGCGTCATGCATGCTGATAGCAATGGGACTATTTCCTTAGAGCTGGGGTTCTCAACATGGCACCCGTGAGTGCACATGCACCCACAGATGTCTTCCCTAACATCCACAGGGCCCTCTCCCTCTACTGAAGTTCAGCTTGAAAGAAGTGTCCTATTGTAGCCAATAGAATAGGTTGTGGTGTGTGCTTGGGGTGGGGGGTTGGTGCCCACCACAGTTTCTCCAGTTTGCAAATGTGCCCACAAGCCCCAAAAGGTTGGCAACCTCTGCTTTTGTGTCTGTCATGTGTTGCATCCACAGAATATAAGACTGAAATCAAAGCAAGTAGAAATATGACTTCCTTTGCCTCGGTAGTACATGCCAGTATGTGCAGGTGTTCCTAACCTTGTCAATAAACCAGGACACTGAACACAATCAGAGAGAGTTCAGGGTCATTTCAGGTAAACAGGGTTGTTCTTGGTTTGCTATAGGCTTTTGTGCCACAGGACATAAATTATTTCCATAGAGGAGGAACCTTTAAGTGAGGCTGTCTGCCAAAAAAATGATCATTGTCAAAAAAAAAGTTACTTATGTTCCTGGGTGCTCCTTAAATAGCCCTTCATTGCTGTCTCACTTGAGCTTGAAACTGTGAGAAACAATTTGTATGGTCTTCACAGCCATCGTTTACAAGGAACTTAATGAGTCACTGTCTCAGGCTGCTCCCTTGCATGCAAGCATTTGTTCTTTTCAACTTCCTTCTTTTTTGGGGGGGAAATTCTTAGACACGTATTCCAAAATGTACTACTTTCCTTATGGAGAAATAAACATTTCTGGGGCATGAATGAGGTACACGTATTCAAGTCAAAAAAGTTTACTGATGATGTCTCAATAGACAAACACAAATGAAGTAACTCCATGCTGAGTGAAGAATTGTAGCCACGTGTCCCTGTTCAAATGTCCCATACTTATTACTCAATAACATAGAATCAAAGAATTGTAGAGTTGGAAGGGACCCTGAGGATCATCTAGTCCAACCCCCTGCAATGCAGGAATGTGCAGCTGCCCCATACAGGAATTGAACCTGCAACCTTAGTGTTATCAGCAAGAGGGAATAGTTTCAACAAAAGTTTGTGTTCCATTTATGAATATTATGTGGACGTATGAGATGGAAAAATTCAGAGAGATAGTCATGTTAGTCTGCCGCTACAGAAGCAGCAAGAACAAAATGTTGCATCCAACTAGGTTTTAATCAGAGTAAACCCCTAAAATTGATGGACCTAATTTATTCAAGCTCATTAATTTCAGTGGGTTGTATTCAAAGCAGCTAAGGCCATTGGTGCAAGCATTTCTCTTTTTTTTTTTTTAATCATATTTATTAAAATTTCCAATAATAACAGAATAAAGAAGATAGAAAAGATAAAGAAAAAAAAGAAAGAAAAGAGACCAATTTTAAACCCTTATTTTCATAACCTTCCTTCTGGGACTCCCTCCTTCCCCTCCCGACTGTATTCCCCTTTCCCTACGTTGGTTCCACAAGTTCTCATTCCCAATTTAACCTAATATGTTATGCCTAATAGCCAATTTAAATTTACAATCTTAACATCACTCCTCACCTTTAACAAAATAGAACAAAGATTTTTTTCCCCAAAATCTACCCCGTTTCCTTCCACGAATTCCTCCTTTTCTTTTTTTTTCCAAAACTTGTTAAATCAAAATACCAAAGTTATATATAAAAAAAAATTAAAAGATAGAAAATAGAAGAAGGTTCCAGAAGTTGATTACATAGCCTTTGGATTCTAGAATTCCCCCTCCCTTCCCCAGTTTAGATTCCCTATGTCCATCAGTCTGTATGTTGTCGGCCTGGAGGTCTCAAGTCCACAGCCAAACTTTCTCAATTCATCTTGCCGGTTTTCTTTAAATTTACTTGTTTTGATAATGTTTAATTTCAAAAGTCCAGTCTAATCGAGGCCTTTAATTTCCCTTGATCATTGTTACTCCTCCCATTGTTCTTGCCGTGGCGTAGTTGGTCCTTTACTCTTTTGTTTCTTACTTTCTCAGGTTTCTGTCTTGTTCAGCTGCAAAACCATTCTTATTCTGAAATCTAGTATCTCTACAGAGGTTTGTTATTCAGGAGCTTACTTAAATAGAAAAATTCTATTGTGTTGTCACCTCTGTAGACAAAACAAATATTTCAGTTTTGCTACTTTCCCAGGAGCTAAGACCAGTAGTACACATCCCAGAGTAGTTTTCCATATACGCCGCTTGTAATGTCCCAAAGCCCCTCTAGAGGGATTGCAATAACTTTGTGTCCTCTCATCCAAAAGTCAAATTGTTGTTTCTTTTTCCACCCGACATTTTGTATCCATATTTATATCCAATTGTATCAAAATTAACCAGCAAAATACTTGTAGCAAAGTCCTCTTTATATTCTCAAGATTTGACAGCTACTTTGACAGCTGTCAAACTCTCCATCTCTCTCCGCCAGGTTCTCTGAATCGCCCCGGTTCCCGGGGGGGGGTTGCCTTTTCCCTCTCACCCTCGACTCTCCTCCAGCACAATTCTTGTAATGATTCCATCGTGGAATTTGGTATTTTTAGTCAGCAATAAACTTCTGAATTGATCTTGGTTTCTCAATCCTTGTTTTAGCATGTTTACAATCAGGGAGGGGACTGACTTCCTTTTTAGATCCCCCCCGCTCGTGCCGAATCCGAAAAAAAAAAAAATTCCTTTTTTTTTTTTCCTCCTTTTGTACCCGGTTACCCAATTACTCACGGGTTTTTGTTAAATGTCCGAATTTCAAATGGAAGAAGCCAGCGCTCTCCGACGAATGGCATGCAGCTGCACTCGGCAGGGGAAGCGATAGACTCAAAGTACCACGCCACTCCCAGGCACCCGATCCGTAGCCTTTAAAAAGGCTCCTTCACGAGTCGGGAGGGCGCTGACGGTACCAGCCGAGTCCCCATGTCCACGGGCCCCGTGCCCGTGGTTTTTAAGGGTCCCCGCGTCGCCGGCGCGGTAGGACCCAGCCCCTGCCGAGCCGACTCCCTCCAGAGCTCGGAGGGAGTCCGCCATTCGGCGATGGCGCCAACCCGGAAGTCTGGTGCAAGCATTTCTCTTTGCACAACAGTATATTCTTCCTCTCTCCTCCCTCTAAATCCCGTCTTGGGTTTTCCCCAACTCTCCAGAGAATTTTTGGGGACAGTGAAAGGTGTGCACAGGGAGTGGAGAGGGGAAAATCCCCTTGCGCAAGGACTAATCCTTGTGCTAGCATAAAAACTAGTTGAATACCACCCAGTGGGTTTATTCTGAGTATGACTAATGTTGGATACAAGCTAAAAGAATATTGTGGCACCTTAAAGACCAACACATTTATTATGAAGCAGATTAGAGTCCAGTTGTTTTTTAAGTAAGAAGAGTACAGCTCTTGTAGATAGGAATTTCAATCCAGCAAGGGTTGTTTTGTGTGTGCCACCCTGCTGGATGCAATCTATGCTGCATGCAAAGAACTGTGAAAGTCCACATAGCAGTGGTGGGGAACCTGTGACCATCCAGATGTTGCAGGATTGCAACTCACATCATCCCTGATCATTGGGCATGCTGGCTGGGGCTGATGGATGTTGAAGTCCAATAATATCTGGAGAACCACAGTTTAGCTCCTTAGTGACAGAGAAATCATCAGGAGTGAGAGTAGCTCAGTCAGTAGAGCATGAGCCTCTTAAGCTCAGAATAGTGGGTTCGAGCCCCACATTGGGCAAAATATTCCTGCACTGCAAGGATTTGAACTAGATGACCCTCATAGTCCTTTCCAACTCCACAGTTCTATGATCACCTCATTATTCATGTACATATTTCACATATGAATAGAGCCATATTATGGAAGACATTTTGCTAGGGCTAAAGCTGGGTCAACAATCCTGTACTAATGTAGGAACACCAACTACCACTCCTACAGCACCTCTGAAAATATGTTGCTACGCACTAATCACAATGTTGCCAACAACACCCCCAAAATAAGTATGCATGGCATGCACCAATTAATGCCTGGCAACTACTCCATCTCAGTATACATATACACAGCATCCAATGAGGCAGCCAGCCAAACACCACAAGACTACCCTGAGAATCAGCTACTATAGTGCTGAGGGTGGAAGGCCTGCACAGATATCCCAAAAGCTTTCCAGAAGAAGGAGGCTTGCTGTGAAAACAATGGCTCTGTGGCAATCCACATTCCACAAAACGCATTTGTATCACTGTCTCAGTAAAGAGAACAAGCTTTTCGCAAGCAAGCGCAATAAGGGATATGAAAAAATGGGCACCACCACAATGGTTCCCATTCAGCGAGGGAAGGGCAACACAACAGAAAGCAGAAGGTGTGGGTTTGAGTGGGATATGTATGGGATGTGGCAACTGTTACAGAGAGTAACATGCCAGCCAAAGACAGGGCAGAAAGACCAATGCTAAGAGCATCCACAGTCACCAGGGGCCAAGTAGTGAAGGTGCTAAAACAAATAATGCATTGCAGGAGTTGTGCATGGGGGTTGGGAGAACACCAAGAACAAGACATGGAGGGAAGCAAGGGGCATAATTCAGTCTGGCAAGCTGATATAATTGCTCAGATGGAACACTTTGAAACAGCATGCTAGCAAATTCCACCCATAAAGCCCTGGCAAAGAAAACATAAAGGTCAGGAAGATTCTTGTAAGTCCACATGCACTGCTGTAAATACACATTATCAGCTTTAGATTTCATGAAGTGTCAAAGTTCCTTCTCCAACCTCCTCAATCTTTCCATAGATGTTTATGGCAGAAGAAAAGGTATAATTGAGAAGAAGCAAGTGGATCTGAAAACCATGATCGACTGAGTAGCAACAATAATTCTTTGGCCATTATTCATCTGATAGAAGCCTATACTTGCAGTTCATATCTGAATTCCCCTGCTGACCCAGCTCTTTGATCTATCTAGCCATTGTTCTGCATTTAACAATTACCAGAAAATGTTGGTGCAATTTCTGCCTAAAGCAGTAATAGAAATGAACAGGTTACCATTGTTCTAAAGTCTGTCTTCTCATTAGATATGATATTGAAAACATTGACATCATGACACAACATATTTCTATTTTAAAAATTGAATGAGTCTTTTCATATTGTGATCTGAAAACAATCTGAAGACATGCACAAGTTTTAATCTGGGGAAAGTAACCATATGAATCTATCTGTGTTACTGAGCAGTACTTAAGATTTATACTACCTTCTCATTATTCAACAGGGTGGTATCCAACAAAGTAGATCTGCTAGGACAAGGATTTCCATCTGCACAACAGAAGGAACCCACCCTCTCTTCTCCCCATGTGCCCTCATGCCCTCCCCAAATCTGGTCTAGAGGTATTGGGGGAACCAGCATGGTGGTGCGGGGAGAGGAAACGGGAGAGAAGTTCTGTTTTCATTTTTGACCAATTAATAATCATTTTTGCAATGAACAAGTGGTGGGAATCTATTAAAATGTTGTTCTCCAAACACATGATGGATTTTGCAACCATTTTTTAAATTAGGCACAGCTAACCAAACCTTTGCATCTTGTGCAAATTATAGTAGCTATATGTTGGACTACTTCCTTTGTTTCCCACCATTTTGTCACTGAGAAATCATTGCTCATTGAGGGAAATATTGGTTGCATGAAATATCCACCCACACTTCACCCGCAGCGAACTTTAAAAGTATTTATTTCAATATAAGAAACTGCACTCTTCCCTAATTCCCAGGAAAAAATGCATACATGTGCTACTGCTTATTACTGTATATGACTAAAAGTGACAACACGGGTGAATTACTGGTATAGTTTGTAAAGCCTGAGTATCAGTTTTTGTTTCAGTTTTCCCTTATGTTTTCAAATCTACTCTTTACTTATTTTTAAAAAAATAAAACAAAACAAATATAATTCTAAAAACAAAGCACAGCCTAATCTGAATAAAGCAATAGGAACAATTATTTTATGCATTACTTTGGGCATCCATATAGTTAGTGAGAAACATTCTGAAAAATTGCAGAACACTCAGAACTGTAATGCACAACTGGAAAGACCTCTTCCATACATTCAATTTTTGCTCTAGTCATTAAAACATGAAGTGATAGAGCACATAATCCACTGAGGCTGCCCCTGCCTCTTAATTCATGCTGGCAGTATGTGGAAGTTCATATTTTGCTTTCGTACAGCCTGCAGCTCTCTTCTTTCTGAAGGAGCATCTCCACCCCCATTGTTCTACCCGGACACTGAGGTCCAGCACCGAGGGCCTTCTGGCGGTTCCCTCACTGCGAGAAGCCAAGTTACAGGGAACCAGGCAGAGGGCCTTCTCGGTAGTGGCGCCTTCCCTGTGGAACACTCTCCCACCAGATGTCAAAGAGAACAACAACTACCAGGCTTTTAGAAGACATCTGAAGGCAGCCCTGTTTCGGGAAGCTTTTAATGTTTGATGTATTATAGTATTTTAATATTCTTTTGGAAGCCGCCCAGAGTGGCCGGGGAAGCCCAGCCAGATGGGCGGGGTATAAATAATAAATTATTATTATTATTATTATTATTATTATTATTATTATTATTCTTTCGCTGTCAGTGATATCACTACTGCAGGTCCTCACCACTGAGCAAACTGGGGTCACCCAAACTGCACAAAAGACGGAGTGAGAGCCAGGTCCCATGGCAAATTTGCCAGGAATGGAGACTGAGCATTTGACTTGGGGCAAAGATGTGGCAACTTTGGACTTATCCACACCTCCATTTGCCTTACTGCTTTCCTCCGAGGAAACCCAATCTTTAGGGTTCCTGCCTAATTGCTGTTTGTTCTGATTTAGCACTAAAGAGTGGGTTTTCTAGGGGAAAGCAGCAGGGCAAAAGTAAAACCTTTTGGACCCATGCCTAGAAAGTGCAAGACAAGCGGGAAACCACTCAGACCTGTGCTTTCTAGGCATGGAATAAGCAGGTGAGCTCTTGGTTTCAGAAAGGGAACAGTGCAGAAAGCAGCCCAAACTTTATCATGCCTCCACAAATGTAGGCCAAGTGGGTCATATGCTGCAGCATTCAGATGGCATCTACAGTCTGTACTAAACTCTGCACAGATTCCCTTTAACTGCATTCCAGCCACAACTATTTTGGGCAAAACTAAATCCAAGTTCAATTATTTGTGTCTTGCAGTTTGGCAAGGTACCGCAAATAAGATTAGGACTCTGATCAAAATCAGTGAGCCTTAAAAGTACTATGGTGGATCATGTGCAGTGTCATATGTGAGCCTAAACCTCTATTAGTTGAATTCTGATTTTGCATGTTCACACGCTTAAATCAGCAGGAAAGAGCTCAGCTTTGGCTTGAGTCTACATAATCATTATGATCATCATCATTATTAAACGTAGGTGAGTGACCAAACATTTAAAAAAAAAATAAAAAAATTCTTCCCATACATTTCTCAACACCCTCAAATTAAAGAGCTTGCTGGATCAGGCCAATGGGCTATCTAGTGCAGCATGCTGTTCTCACAGTGGTCTCCCATATGGTCTTGCTTCTCCCATAGCCTCGGCCTTGGATTCCAACAGAAAATCAGGCATGGCTCTGACTCCCTGGCTTCTGCCAGCACTCTATTTTGGCCGTAAAGGTAAAGGGACCCCTGACCATTAGGTCCAGTCGTGACCAACTCTGGGGTTGCGGCGCTCATCTCGCTTTATTGGCTGAGGGAGCCAGCGTACAGCTTCCGGGTCATGTGGCCAGCATGACTAAGCAGCTTCTGGCGAATCAGAGCAGCGCACGGAAATGCCGTTTACCTTCCCACCAGAGTGGTACCTATTTATCTACTTGCACTTTGACGTGCTTTTGAACTGCTAGGTTGGCAGGAGCTGGGACCGAGCAACAGGAGCTCACCCCATCACGGGGATTTGAACTGCCGACCTTCTGATCAGCAAGTCCTAGGCTCTGTGGTTTAACCCACAGCGCCACCCGCGTCCCTTACTTAAGGGCCCTTACTTAAGGCCATTACCAAGAAGTTGACCTGGCTACTTCAACAATTGAATCCTCTGTTAGATTTTAACCATTGCCAGATCCAGAACTCCAGGGATTAGAAGGGATTAGGGCATCATACAAAGTACCGTAAACCCCACTCCCAGCAAGATCACAACAATATATATAATTTGTATGTGCTCCTTGAAGTAAGGCTTGGGGTACAAGAGTGGCTACTGAATTACTGCACTTTAAAATCAACCACTACACCACTGGTAGCACCTGGGAAGAAGGGCCTTGAGAAGTCAGAAGAAATGTCCTTAAAATGGAACCGGGCAGGATTTTTGCAGCATTTCTGCATCCTTTCCTGATAGTTTTCCCTGTGGTTTCTTCAGAAGAAAATGTGTCCAAGCATAATCACCCACATAAAGACACTAAGTGCCCTGAGGTTAGATTAGCCCTACATGCACATGTGAAATTGATGAGGCTGTTTGGCAAGAAAACAGAAAGTTTGGTTTCCTGTCTTCTCAAAGCCGTGTCCTCCGGTATTTAAGGAACTAATAATGCTTGACTTTGGCTGGCGGGAATCAAGAAGGGGTGGGTCACTTTTCACATGCAAATCCTGGCAGTTCTTTGAAAGCTTGCACCACAGAGTCATCTGGTCTGGCTGGTATCTTGTGTGTGACTGAACAGAGATAGGACCAGCTTGATAGCAATTGTGCTGGATCAACCAATCAGGGACATCCTGCAGGGCAAATTAGATAGGACACATGATCTCTGTGAACAGAATCATACACACACCCACACCACTTGATTGCCTTGCCACATTTCCAAAGGAAACATGAATCCTGGATCAGTGCTTGGAACTCCTGGAATCTCATACTGCTCAGAGATTGGGGTGGCATGTAACACTATGAAATGCGTTAATGGACTGAAGTGACTAGAAACCCTTCGGGCTTTCAGAAACTTTAAGAAGAGTCAACATTTATTGTAAATTATGCTCAAAATTCATGTGTCACAAATTAATTATTCACACTTGCGCAATCTGACAGGAAGCTTGTGAAAAGTAAGAGGAGATCATGCCCACTCCATGGCAACTTCTCAGGAAGCACTGCAACTTCTTACTTCTTACATGGCAACTTCTCAGGAAGCACTGCACTTAACTCGCAAGCTTGCTGTTCTTGTGAAACAGCATGAACACAAGGAAATATGGACAGCAGAATGCAGTCAGCACAGAATGCAAATGCCCTGTTGTTTTTGTTGTTTGTTTGTTTTGTTTCTTTGGGTTTTGTTTTTAGAATAACATGTACTAATACAGGATAGGAACAAGCTTCTAAGTGACCCTCTTGGAAGAGCCTGTAGGGCAGGACAAACTGTTCTAGCGCAATAGGCACAAGCCACCACCCATCTTAAGTGCAGTTATAAACTGTCAGTATAAGAAGACCACAGGTCCAAGCTAAAGACTAATCTCAGCCAGTTCAAAGCCATGAATAGGCTTTCTTCAGCTTTTACAGACTTCCAAAGAAAGTGCTGAAAGCTTTGCTTTTGCAGCCACAACTTCAAAGGCCTGAGAGTAAGCCTGATCCATAAACCTCTAGGCGCATTTCCAGCAGTGCTTTTCCTGAATCTGCTCCTGCTCTGGTCTATCCAGTTCACTGGTGCTGCTCCTTCCTCTTCCTTCTCCCACCATATATGTCAGAGTAGCACCTGGGAGGCAGTCAGCTGGCCACATCTGAATGTTGGTGAATATGCCTAATAGGCAGAGTTAGAACAGATGGCACCAGGGCTTCGCAACTTTCCCTTCCCCCACCCTGGGCCTTGATTGCCTAGGCCTCTGCTACTAAAATCTGTTAAGTCTAAATAGCTCTCACTCCTCACTTATCTTTTCCTAATATTTGCAGATGCCTTGTCTGTGCACTTTGACCTTATTTTGAAATCTCAACAAGGACTTAAGTGGTACAATTGAACTGGCTTTCGTGCAAAGGAGTGGAGTCAGTGAGTCAGAAGGATGACTCATAATACAGACCCGATTTTTCATTTACGCCAGTTTAAGAATGAATAACTTCATTTTGTTCCTTTGGCTTTAAGGGTACTATTAAGAACATAATGAGAGCTTTCTGGATCAGGGCAATGGTCTATCTAGTTCAGCACGCTGTTCTCACAGTGGCCAACCAGATGCCTATGGGATGCCTGAAAGCAGAACTTGAGCACAACAGCCCTCTTCCCACTTGTGATTTCTAGCAACTGGCCTTTTGAGGCATATTGCATCCAATGGTGGAGATATTTTGCATATTTTTTATTCAGCATGTTATGTGCTACATGTGAGAGAGGAGACTGATGTTGCTGTAGTAACCCTGTGCAAAAGTGTCCTGGCAGGATTGTTGCATCCATCTAGTGATTTCTCATTCAGATGCACAAATGAAGCTTCTTCAGTAGTAAATATTATTAAACTAGAAGGGCTTGCAGACAAAAGGGAAGGATTGTGGGAACAGGGGAATTGGGAGGGGAAAGCCTTTCTACTATTCTGAGAGTTTGGCAGCGCGAAACCGGAGGCTCTCCAGATGCTGGACTCCAACTCCCATCTGCCTCAGCAGCTTGAACAATGCTCAGGGATGATGGGAAATGGAATCCAGCAATGCTTGGAAGTCTGCAGGATTACCCATTCCTGGGAAATTGAGCGTAAGAGCAAAGTGTGCCTTCTATTTTTAATTCAGAGGGAAAACAGGTATCAAAGCATTGGGGAAGGGTGCTCTAGAATTTAGAACAAGATCAGCTTGCCTTCAGCTGTGTGTTGATCCTATCTATCCAAGGGCTCAATCTGCTTTTCAAAGCTTTACAGCCAAATGATTGGAATGGGGCTTCCATACATAGTTGATTCAGGTTGAGCTGGCTATTTTTGTTGTTGTTTTTAAGTTTTGTGTGGTTCTTGTTGTGTATTTATTATATGTTCATAGATTAGCTTTGAAGGCTGTTGTCAAAAAGTGAGACACAACCACTATGCAAGTCAGAAAACAAACACAAATGCTATTACCATAGTAAAAATACAGACAACAGGAAATCTAATATCGTGAAAGTAGTATGTCACCCACCCACATTCTTTTCTCTATATTCAATAACGTAGCATTGTAAGAATTAAGGAAATACCATCCTTATCAAAATGAACTAGATTCATTCTCCGTAATCCCCATTGATAATCTTTTGTATTAGCTGTTGAAGACTCTTGCAACATTATGATTCATCATCAGTGTGACATTTATCTACCACAGAGGAAGACCTGTATATGCATGGATAACTGAGTTGCTGCATGTATTTTTCAGGAAGCAGCTCCAAACAGGATTCTAGGTTCTTTCCAACTTCTGTTCAAAGTCTGTGTATTTCTCCTTGGAGAGAACTGCAGAGTCTCACAAGGTCTGTCAATAGCTCCGGAATCTAATATGAAAATTATATGTGAGCTGAGAAATCAAGTGTTAAGAGAATGGCTCCACTTACTGTCGATCAGAAACTTTCAATGCCCCTGTACTCTTGTAAAATGAACCTACCCCATCCATCTGCACTGTCTGTGTATCAGTGCCTTAGTTACTTCCCTCTGAATTGTGTTTAACTATTCAGTTAGCCATGCTAATGCATTGCCTTTCCACTATTTTAGTCAGTTGAGGTGGGTTAAGTTAGACTTCTTCAGGAGCTTCCATCTCTACCCACATTTTCTGCCCCTATATTGCAACATAGATTAGCGACTACTACTGGGCTTTCATTTTGCCTCATAACTGACCAGGCTGCAGTTAATCCAGCCATACCACTGCCATGAAAAGCGCCAAACAAGAGGCACTATCAGTGTTCAAGAGCACATTCCAACCAGGCAAAAATACCCAAGGAGGTGTGAAGTGGAGATGGTGAAAGTGTGGCCTAAGGAGAGGGGATGTGGCTGGAAAAGGACTGTGGTGTGAGCAAGAACCAGGTAGGGAAGCCTGGAGATCCACATTTGGTTCCTGGGTCCATCCCTGATTTTCAGATTCCACCAACCCTGCTTCTCCATTTATACCACTATTCCAGCACAGACAACACTGAGACAGATTCTTCGTTCTGACCCAAATGTTTCATGGAGCATGAATCTGACTGCTTTGCCCTTCTCAGCCACATACAGGTAGAGAAGAAGGAAGTGGCATGTCTTACAGGCCCCTGCACCTGCAAAACGATTTTGGAAGAAATTGGAAGAGAAGGAGGAAGAGGTCATGGTTGATGAATCCAAGCAAGATAGCAAAATGTGACAGAAGGAAAGAGTATGCCTGAGAGCTCTCATCACCAGAGGACACTGGGAACCATAGAACTGGGGTTTTGAGACATGGCTGGGGATTTGGGCAGCAGGTGAGGCTTGTGAAATAAATGGTCAACGTGATTATGAAGGTCGTGATGGAGCCAGAGAGTGCTTTGGGCACATTTGTGACTGAGGCAACATATTCGGTTATATGGAGTATATGAAACCTATATGTTTTGGGAGACAGGAAGATATCAAAGTATTACTACCATGTAATACTACCCTTGATGTCAAGTAGCTATTGAATGTGATGGTGATGGTTTTGATTGCATGCTGTTAAATAGGATTGGACACACTACCATGTCCCATCCATCTAATTTTGAAAGTCCAAGTGAAAGAAAGTAAGAAAGGATTCAGCTAAATATTTGCCCTAGCAGGAGCCAGCACAATAAGTCCTGCTAGCACAACAGGGCTTTTCTTCCTTCTTGTCTCCACCATAGCCCACGCC
This sequence comes from Podarcis pityusensis, assembly GCF_964106645.2. Taxonomy (NCBI): domain Eukaryota; kingdom Metazoa; phylum Chordata; class Lepidosauria; order Squamata; family Lacertidae; genus Podarcis; species Podarcis pityusensis. The sequence continues at coordinate 49,352,957 of NC_138026.1, forward strand.
ACCCCAATCTTCTCTGGGGAATCAGGAAAACCCTCAGAACAGTTGTGGGGAGGAGAGAGGAACTCATTCCATCAGGCAAGCAAAAACGCTTGCACTGATGGAACGATCTCTTGAATTCCATCCTTTCTGTTGTACCCAGTGTTAGTCCCACTCAGAGGAGACCTGTTGAAATCAATGGGCATGTTTAGTGCTTTAGAGCTATTACTTTCAGTGGTTCTATTTGGAGTATGACTTAATTGGCTATAACCCTTTAAGAACAATTCATTGTATGTATGACATTAGCTTTATTTATTTTTTAAATCCAATAGTTACACCTGTCTTACAAAAACAATTATGACACTAGAGGAAAATGTCATGGGAATGGAAGTTTGGCTGGATACATATTACAAAACCCTTTGGACTTCCCGAAAGTATTCTGCTTTACATAATTCGCAACAGATTTTTAGATTTACAGGAAACATTCTTCTAAAACACATCAGATTGCAATATTTTTCCATGTCGACAATTTAGCATATTCCCCAAAGAGCCCTCGCTTTGCCCACCACCCCTTACTTCAAGTCGTCTTCTCCCAGTTGCTCATAGGATTCCATTATAATTGGCACTGAACTGCCTTTTGCTTCAAACCACTTTCCCCTCTGGCAGTGAAATCGTTTTGTGAAGTTGACAAAAATGGAATTTGAGCTGCCACAGTGTGTCTGCATTTTCCTAATGCATTCTGGTAAAGCAAGCAATTGCATCATTACAAACCTGCAGTCAATTCAAATGGATTTTCTCAGCTCTACTTTACACTTTGAGACTTCCTGAAAAAGCACAGGGCAAGTTCATGTACAGTACATGCCAGAATTTCCCTGAAAGTCCTATTACTTTCATAATTCCAAAGTGGAATTAAAAACACTTGGCCAAGCTAGGCTAACAGACAGCTGCTTGCAATTAGATGAGACATTACATGCAGTCTCCTAACCAGCTTCCCAACCTGAAAAACTATAGCAGGAACAATAAAGGATTATAATTTCGAATTATATTTTAGCATAACCTCTTTTATCATGCTGCATACTCCCATGGGTCTTTCCTTATAGGTAACTCACAGACCACTTACATTAGAATAGCCACATTCATGTCACAAAACTATTCTCCCAAAAGATACAACATAGAAAATTCCTATAATACATTCAGAAGAAAAATTGCTTGTACTGAACTTGTTTGTTCTCATTTCCATGAACATAGGCTGGATTTCTGGTCAATTGGAGATTATAAAAGAAACTTTGAAAAGATTATCCCTCCTGTATCCTGTGAAAATCACTTAGAGTGAACATTACCATTCTTTTAGGGGAAGTGCTGATGTGGGACTCTGAAAAGGATGACTTTGGACATAAGACATATCACTCCAAAGTCTTCAATTTTTATATGATAGCTTCTGCAGATACAACTGTATCTCTACTATAAGCCCAACCCACTCCATAACACACCAACAACCACATCTGATGACATTAGTTTTTATCCCTTCAGAAATGGAACCTACAATCTATGTTTTGTAGTTTAGCCAAGCCTGGGTAGAATCTGTGAACAGTGCAATTCCTGTCACAAAAGCCTTTCTCTACCTTAGATGCATCAATGACATATTTGTCATCTGAAATTATGGCTTCAAAGAAACACTTGAGCAAGCCCACCATTACTTCAATTACTTTTACCCCACCATCAACCTCAGCCTGATCCACACAAGGGTTTCATTTTCTGGATACTTCAATGAAACTTCAATAACAGACATATAAAATAACCATATACGTAGGAAACAGATTGATACGCATCCTTCCAGCTTCCATCCCCTATGCACTACTAAATCTATTGTCTACAGCCAAGCCCTATAATGCAGTCTGGTCAGACACATCAAACAGAGGTTCACAACTTAAGAATCTGTACCAGGCATTCCTCAAACTACAATACCCACCCAATGAAGAGGGGGACACACCAGCAAGGTCAGACTAGTGCAAGAGCAAGCTATAAACAAATTTTATAAATATTTCAGGGCAGACACAGGGAAAAAAATGACTGGCCGCTTGTCACTTATCCTTCCCAACTGAATCTATTCAAACATATCATCCATAGCCCATCCTGAGTAATGTTACTTGCCTCTCACGCACCTTGGGTGATAGGCCTGTAGTTGCTTACAGAGAGTCTCTTAACCTAAAAGAGCTACTCACCAGCAACAACAGGCCACATAGCTGGGAACTGGACACTTGGAGCAACCCCTGCAGAAGGCCCAAGTGCCAACTCTGTTCCCATGTCTATTCTGGCATACCATTGCAGGACCTAATAATGCCATCCACAGCTTCCAATGTTTGTTCACCTGTTCACCTTCCAGTGTGATATGCACGCAACATCTACAGTCCCACGGGGAACACACTGGCAAAGCAGACCCCTTCAGCCAGCAGGATTGAGCCTTGTGTTCACCAGCTGGTAAGCAGAACATACAATCCTGCTGGGTGCTCCGTGCCAACTTGTTCCCTGCAGGGGATCCTGAATAAAATAGTAGATTGTCTCAGACCTCTAACCAGCACTGCACATGCCAAAGCAGCAAGCTTTTTACATGGTAAGAACCAAACTAGGCAAGACACTAATGTGGAATTAAGTCAGGGTTAAATAAATAAATAAATAGTAAGGGGGTGGTATATGAGACATTTGAGACACTTGAGGATGATTTAATTCTGGATCACAGCACACAAGAAAGGTGGGTTTGACTCCTTCCTTTTCTATCATGACTCTGATTAAAATTGTCCCCTGAAGCCAATCTTATCCCCAGGAACTTTCTTTGGTTTTTAGTTCAGCCCTAATTTGCACACCAAAAGTTGTCCTAGACCTAGAAATTTATCATACTAGTAATCTGATTATTTTTTATGCCTTGGTTTTAAATATATTCTTGGTTTTAAATATATTCCTTTGAACCTGCATGAGCTTTCAAATAATGCTAAAGAATAAAACATACATGGGCATAGCCGGGGGGGGGGGGTAGGGGGCAGTTGCCCAGCCAAATCAATAAAAATACATAACAAACTAACTAACATACACAAGTTATTTAAAATGAATGTGGAAATGGCCATCAATTTTTGGCCTCAGCAATCCAATGGATGTGGTCTTTGGATAGGCAATATAAAAAGATGACACTTGTTCATATCTATGGATGCCATTCAGCTATGCTATACTCTGAGGAGGTCCATTAAAAATAATTAGCATGACCAAGTTAGGTCCATCAATTTCAATAGGACTACTCTAAGCAAAACTTCACTGAACAGTTACCCTAGGACTTGATTTCAATGTGAAGGGTCAAGTGACCTTGAAGTATTGTTTGAATAAATCTTTTTCTGCACCAGACTTCAGACCTTACCACAAAACATGATCTGTGGTAGCATTGGACTTTTCATCTGATGCAACAAAGACTTGGTTCCCAGACAAAGGCCTGGTTTCAGCTAACATCGACACCACTTTCACCTTCCACTTTTTAAAGAAAGTGCTGATTGGCCAAGTTTCATTTCGCACACAAAAAAGCCACTTTCCTTTAAGGGTGGAGTAGGGTAGATGGCAGAATTGAAGAGAATTTGAGATTCAAACAAGCTGGGCTTGTTGCAGCCTTTGTAAAGTGAAGCTGTTCACTTCCCTAATTCAAACAAAACCACAAGATGATATCAGCAAAGCAGTAATGTAAGCAAATCCCCAGTTCAAAAATCATACTTACTTTCAAAAATACAATGTCACCCTAAGGTCTTGTCTTCTCTTTCTTTGTAGTAACCAATTCAGATCTCGTGTACAGAGAATTATAAACAACACATGGTCTTGTGGCACCATAAAAACAAATAGATTCATTGTAGACTCAGCTTTCATAGACTAGAGCACACTTTATCAGCTGCATAAAATGTTATTCTTATTTATTTATAGAATTTTTATCCTGCTTGTCTTCATTTTTTTGTTTTGTTTTTTCAAAAGGCTCCCAGCTCACTAAAAATCACAGGCTTACAATCTTAAAAAAAATACACAAAGGAAAATGTATTGGGAGGTAGGAAGGAAAAACTGGCAGTAAGAATTGTTCAACAGTGGAACAGTCTCCCTTGGGTTTCTGCCTTTGAAGGTGTTTTGTTTTTGAGTTTTTGATGTTGAAAACTAGTATCAATGAAGATAACATTTTTAGTTTGTAAAACATGATATTTGAATAGAAAACTAAAAATTAATTAAGTGACCTTCCCCTAATGAAAGTTGTATAAATATTTCATATATATATAGCTGTGCATTAATAATTGGAGACTACAGTGCTTAGTTAATTGGAGCAAACTGTAATTTTTATATTCAGTTGTTTTAATTGAAAATGCATTGGTTATGCTGGAAATATTAGCAGTTTGCCCATGTTTCTAGCATCTCTGCTGGAAAAAAGTATTTCCTAATGGTATATCTGTAACTCCTTAAAGCAAATTCCCAGGGGGCTTTTTCTGTTACTCCAAATGTGGATACTAAAAAGATGTTTATCAAGTTCAAAGCTAAGCTAGATACTCTCTCTCTCTTGTCATGATGTTCAGGGTATGAACCACAACATCTGATTTTGATTTTTTTTAAGCTGATAAGTTTTTTCACATCTTTGTAAATGAAATTGCCACTCCAGATATCTCAATTTGGGGGTGGGGATGGGGATTTGTAGCCCTTTCAGAGAAGGAAAAACACCGATAGCTTATTCAAAAAGCTTAGCCCCCAAAGCCAGTCTAGCTAACTAGGGCCTTAGAACCTAATCCTTGAAAACTCCATCTGGAAAATGTCCTAATTCCATTACTTACTCTTCACAAGCATCCGTCTTTTCATTTTCCCTATAACCATTAACTGTCCTCCTTGGCTTTCCAACTGTTTGACCCCAATATGTTTACACCAAATTAAGCCTCATTGGTTTCAGTGGGACTCACTTTCAAGTACTGTTAAATGTGTCATGTACTTCACTTCCTGAATTGTCTCTTAAGGCCCAAACTAGACATTATGTGTGCAATTTGTCATCTTCCCACATAATTTTACTCTCCTGATGTGGGGAAGAAGTCTGATGTGCATCAGGGCTGCAGCACAGACAGCATATACCGTGGCCCCAATCCAAATCCCCTCCTTTGAGCTGTTAACCACAGATAGAGAAACAAAGAGGTACGATGCTAGCAAGAATTATCTACTAGGAGCAGAGGAATGTGCCATAGAATGTTAGGCCATAATATACTTAGCTCAATTTATCTATGCTAACTAGAACTCCAGGATTTCAGGCAGGAATCTTTTCTTCACCAACCTGGTTGAACCTGGGGGATGAAGCAGAGACTTTTTGTGTGTGATTGGCCACTAAGTTTAGTGGAGAACCTGCAGGGCCCAATGTGGCCTCTCCAGCCACACCCTAGAACTTGGCCCAAGCCATCTATTTCACACACACACACAAGTTCTTTTGCCTGGTTAGAACATAGCTTTGAGCTCTGGTGATGCTTCCTGCAGTGGGGGATTGAGAGGGGTATGTAACTGAGTGTAGAAACTAGCCTCCCGTACAAAGGTAAAATTTACTTGTGTTGCTTTGCCCACTTTCACATCAGGCCCTGCCCGCCACTAGCATGTGGCCCTCAAAAGATGGCTCAGAAGGGAATGTGGCATTGGGGCTGGGGGGGGGGAATCCCTACCCCTAGACTGAGCAAATGCTTATAAACCATAGTTATACTGAGGACAGTCCTCACCCCTGGCTTATATTGCTTGCCAGCCCCACCTATGTTCCTCCATCCCTACTTTACCCAAATCTCTGCTGTTGTCTAAAACCACCATTTGAAAACCTGCCCTCTCTTTTGCTCCCCTCCTCCACCCTGATGTCATGCAAATCCAGGATTGGGATGAGGCACTACAAATCCTCCAGTTCTCTGACTTCATCTAAATCAAGCTTTGTGACATAGCGCAACAAATGCTCCAATGGGGGCTGTGGAATGCAAGTCTTACATTTTTATGTAAATAGGAATACAAGTTTATGGAGAGTAGGAACCACAATATTCAGCAACAGTATATCTTTGGAGAGCATCTGCTGTCCACAAATTACAGGGGAGCACTGCTTGTCAGCTTCCATACCCTGAGGCCTCTGTGTCGCCTTTTGTCAGATTTAGCAAGGCAGTCCTTCTGTTTGGGCAGCATACAACATGTCTGTTTTCTTGTGTGCGGAAGTTCCCTCGAAGCACTTCCAAAGCTTGACAACAAGAAGGAATGATATTTGGGTATATTCATGAGTCAAGGGCTTATGGAGCTGAGCAGGTGCTTAGGGTTTCTCAGCATACCCATGTCTGACTAGCAAACAAGAGATGGATACAGATTTTACCCATATTGAGATCTCGGTCCTGGGACAGTGTGGCAGTGGTACCACTTCTGTAAATCAATGTTGTTACATTGGAATTCCCCTGAAAATACTTCCCTGTTGAGTAGGATGTTGTTGTTGTTAGTGTTTTATTCTAAGGGGATATTTTGTATATGCTATTTCTACAAGATAAGAGTGGGGGAGGGATCCTCCATTGCTCAAGGCACAATCCTACACTGAAATACACCAAAGTGTATTCACTAGAATTTTCTCTCTAATAAGTAAATTTCGGTTTGCAACAACTAAGACAAATCTTGCACTCTCACGGGGTGAAAGTAATTGAAACTTGCAACAAATGTTGTCAAGTAGACTGTGAAGTCAACAATGCCCTTGTGGCAGTGACACAGTCACCCATGGCTGTCAACCATATAAGGCCCAGTTTATTTATCAGGACTTTGGGGGTCCCCAGTGCAGCTCTCATCGCCCCAACCATATTTCATACAAGTTACTAAACATGTAATACAGAGGCAAAAGCTAACTTAGCAAATGGTTGACACTACATGTCCCAGCATTCCCTCCTGTTAAATATTAATCAGGCACCACCTCTGCTGTCTTTTTGGTCCCTACTGAAGGCCATCATTTTTCAACAAGCCTTTTCTAATACCTCTCTTAATAATTCAGTACTGGGGGACTCAGCAATAACAACTGAAACCCCTAGTGTGGCAGACTGATAAAATAAATACAGACATGCTGCTTCAAAACAGAGAAACTAATGAACCATAGTGGTTTTTCCCCCATTTCCCAAGGGCACTTTTCAAGCCTAGTGAAAGTTGCACAGGAATGCACACAAATCAAATTCCAAGTCCCTGCCAATTCTCTTGACTGTTCACTTTTCCAAGTAACTTATGACTAAGTGTTTGGTTTTCATTTGATAATAGAAGATGAACATACAACTGTTTCTCTGGTTAGGAATCTGTTCCAACAGAGTTCTTAAAACACAAAATATTAAATTGTTGCTCTTCTTAGAGCACATTAGTCTTTAGTTAAAATAAAGTGTAATTTACAACTAAAATCCTCCTCCTTTTTTTTGAGAATTCAAAAGAGGGCCACACTTAAAGAAACAACAACCAGGTAGATATTGAATAAATGACAGAGCTATCATCTTAGCCACTGTTACAGCTAATGACAGTAAGTCTTTCTGAGCAATATCCAGCATACCTTCTTCACAAGGGAATCTTATCTCGCCATACTTTTCAAACCCTTTGAGACTGTCAGCAAACATGTCATTATGACTAATCCATTAAAGAAGCCATTATATACCGTACTAAATTTTCACCAAAGGCTCATAAGAAAAGTTAGCACTCATGGGATAAGAAGACGGATTCTGTTATGGATCAGTAACGAATAGAAATGTTGAAGGTAGTCAGAACAGAAAGTGACTGAGCATAAAATGTTTGGCTTTAAGGCTACCATTCTTCTTTATGAATGCAGACTTCAGTGGTGTGGTTTTATATGCAGGGGGCAGGGGACACAGAATATAAAAATGCAGAAAATCAGGAATTAACATTGAGACACTAAATAAAGATAAATTATTTTGTCACGCTCCAAACAGTAGAGCTTTGAGATTATCTAATGAAATTTGCAAAAGGTTCAGGGCTCATAGAAATGACAATTCATGTTGTACACCAACTTACAGAATTCGGTGCTAAAGCGCCACCAGCAGAGTTCACTTCCTAAAAATCTTTTGACAAATTGTATGCTATAAATGTCCACACAGCTATGGCAGCTCAAAATAAAACTTCCACAAACTGTGCATAAATTATATCTCTGATTACCAGAAACTGAGGACTATATGGAGCTTTGCTAATTTGCTATGACATCCTGATGTCCTTGTGGGCACTTTGCCATGTAAATAGGGAAACTGGATTGAGTGGTTTGAAGCTGGAGACCCCACGAAGTGCCATCACCTTTCTCCAGGTGCAATTTGCTTTTGTGTACAAACCATCTGAGCCATAAATCAAACCTAGTGGAAAGTTTAAAATGTATTACTATTTCTAAATGAGCAGATTAGAATAGCTCAAAGCATTAAATTAATCTTACAGTGACTATCATTTTTTATTAAAAAAACCTAAATAAATGAGAGGTGCCAATTTAGACATGAACTTTACTGACAGACTTGAGAAACAGCAATCAAGCTAACCATGTTTCTAGCTAAATCAAAGTTCAGTATAAATTCCTATTGACCTATACATTTGCAATCAATCTGGCCAAGATTGTTACCAATGCACAGCTGTTTATAGCTGGTTTATAATGATTGGTTGGCCACTCCCTATGTCGTTATTCTAATGGGGGGGACACAAATTACAGATTCAATAGTTTGAATATGAGTTCATCTGAAGTTCCAACTGGTTCAAATGAACATTGTGGATTTTATTACACTGACAGCTACATTTGTAGCTATTAGCAAATAACAACCCAAAAATAGAGATCAAGGTCTATTATTTTTTTCCAGTTAGTGGCCATCCTTATACTGGGCCTATCTTGGAAATGAGTCATCTTTTCTGCTTCACGCAAGTGTAAATTTAGTATTGCTTTGGCCTAAATTTCCAGTAATTTTAAATATGAAACTGATTCTATTTTGCATGGGAGGTGTTCTTCATTTGAAAACAATGAAAAATTATCTCCCTGACACCCAAAATGCCACTTGCTTTAGTACCTATATACCGGTAGGTGTCTCTGTCTTTATCATCACAGCAAAAGCACAATGAATTGCAGCATACATTCCTAAGAAGGTTGAAGTAGATATCTCAGGCCACAGGGCCTTGAAAGAACTTCAGATCTCGCAGTCCTTTCAGGAACCATTGATCTCTGGCATAACTCCCATAAATTATATTATGATATACACGTTGTGATGGAAATGTAAGATGTCATAAGATAAAATTAATTTGTCTATACAGTACCTTTAGTGATGTATGGAAGTGGAAGTGAAAGCTGGACCATAAAGAAGGCTGATCGCCGAAGAATTGATGCTTTTGAATTATGGTGCTGGAGGAAACTCTTGAGAGTCCCATGGACTGCAAGAAGATCAAACCTCTCCATTCTTAAGGAAATCAGCCCTGAGTGCTCACTGGAAGGACAGATTGTGAAGCTGAGGCTCCAATACTTTGGCCACCTCATGAGAAGAGAAGACTCCCTGGAAAAGATCCTGATGTTGGGAAAGATGGAGGGCACAAGGAGAAGGGGACGACAGAGGACGAGATGGTTGGACAGTGTTCTCGAAGCTACCAGCATGAGTTTGACCAAACTACGGGAGGCAGTGGAAGACAGAAGTGCCTGGCGTGCTCTGGTCCATGGGGTCACGAAGAGTAGGACACAACTAAACGACTAAACAACAACAACATACAGTACAGTACCTTATAAGGTATTCCTGGATGGAACACCTTTGGGCAGGGACAGCTACTTAGAAACAACTATGCTGCCATTTTGAGTTCTAGAAAATTTTCTGTATTATAATAAACCTAATGAATGATCTTTCTCTCCAAAGATGCCTGTTCCATGCATCTCTGTTTAGATGTCCTGGGAACATTCCCCAATACATTTTTGAAGGTAAATGTTCCTTGGGCCTGTTACAAATGGACAAATGCTTATGGTAGTTTGGTAATCTTGTTGCAAAAAGCTTTATAGCATCCTGTGAAATAATGCCTGTGATACTTTAACTCACGTTGTTTTGAGGCATATTTACAACTATTCATATCCCTACTGTCATACACAAACAACATTCAGGTAGGCCAAACGTGCCTTAGCACATTCTAAAATAATTCCACCTTCAAATAAACTTAATGACAAGTATTGTGCAGCTTCAGTAGTATCACAGATCTCCAAAAACTGCTGCATTCTGAAAGTAAAATGTTGGTTTACACAACTAGACAGTTATGTTTACACACTGAAATGTTAAGAAACTTAGCTATGTCAGAGTTTAAAATGTCAAATGGCAGGTAACCTGGGAATCTACTTATTAATTTATCAATAGCTTAACTGTTTAGGGGTAAAAAGAACTTATAAATGTAAACAAACAGTTGCTTTAACTTAAGTGAGAGCCTCCTTTGCCCCCAGGATCAGCTTCAGGACATTTGCTGGGAAGCTTTCTTTATCTCCTGACAGTGTGAAACACTTTACCTGCAAATTGACTTGTGTGTAAAAGGAAGCCATCATTCATGCTAATGGACCCCCATCAGCTTGCTTTCACTATATCATGATACCCTAGAGCAGAATTGTGAAGCCTTTTAAGCCTAGGGCTTAGCAAAGGTTTTAACAACAACAAAATGCTAACCTTCATTTCCATACACATTTCAAGCCACTATACAACACACTTCTGTGTAAACTATTTTTTAAAGAGTTTCTGCTGCAGGCTTGTTTATGACTAATGCATTGTTCATGTCTTTTAATAGCCAAAACTCAAGAAAATGCAGATATGTTTGTTTTATATAAAATGTGTTGGAGTTTTCTAGAATTTGGCACCTTTATACTTGTTCATACTAACCATTTATCAGAGGAAACCTTTAAAAAGGTGTACTGTCATGTGTAGTTTTTACGGATTATGCAAAGAAATCATCCTGAATTTTAACAATTAGAGACAAGGTAGTTCTAACTTCCATGATGCTTTCTACTATAGTTAAAATATTTCAAGGCAGATTGTTATTTAAAAATGGATAGTATTAGAAACTGATTAATATCTGGAAAGGTAAATATTCAGCTTGTTTCAGTTCGTACTGTACTAATTTAGAAATCTGATGCAGTGGTCAGAATCAAATGCAAATCACAGCCTGCAATGCAGTTTTCCAAGAACAAAGAGTAGCAAGAACTTTTGCAATGGCAAAACATATAAAAAATTGTCCATTAGCACCTTAGAGACCAACTAAGTTTTGTGTGCATGCACACTTCTTCAGATACCAAGCAATGGCAGACAAACAAGATCACCTTTCATTCCAGAGGAATTAATCTGAATAATGTCCCACAATAAACACAGAAATAATGGGTGTATTCAGCTATACTCTACTCAGGGTAGACCCACTGAATTTAATGGACTTAACTTAGCAATGTTCATTAATTTCAACAGGTCTACTCTGTTGAAATTAATGAACAACTGGTTAATTACTTTCAACAAGCTGTGTTCCCTAGGGAGAATCGCAGGTCAGACAGAGAGCACTGGGGGGCTGCATTCTGCCTGTGGGCCCGAGACTCTCCACAAATCCAGATTGGGGGGATGCAGGTGCCCTGGGGGGCAGGTGAGGCAGCAAACAGACTTAATTGGCCAGCAAATTTTAAAACCTTTTTGAATTGGGTTGCATTTAAAATATTTATATGCTACTCTCCCACTTGGAAATCTACATGGTGGTTTTGCAAACAAACTGCAAATTTAAATAAGCTGCAAATGAGAAGTGCCAACTTAAAAAAAAATCCATTTCCTTCTGTAGAAAATAAAGAATGCACTTTCTACCATGATACTTGTTTGCAACATATGCCTGCATCATATAATGACAGAGTATGCCTCCCTGGCGCTAGTTTTGTAAAAGTTTGTGTCAAAGTTTATTTACAATTGGAAAGGGGACAGTGCAGACTTTCATCCCCTATGGCATTGGTTCTCCACCCTTGCTGTAGAAGAACCCAGATTCAATTCCCTGCATCTCCAGAAAAGGCGAGGAAAGAATATGAAACTCTGGAGACCACCTGCAGGTCAGTTCCAACAGTACTTACCTAGATCAACCACTAGCCAGCTTCCTATTTTGCTGTATGAAGAATGTGAACAATATGTGAACATGGCTTTGCATGGTCATTGTGAAGGAAAGCAGACATCACAAAAAGTATATTTTGCAAATTACAAAAGTAGTAGTAGTAGTTTGTATCTATGCTATTTGTCTTAATAAACTCCAAAGTAAATGAGTCATGGACTGCAACCCAAAACTATGCATTTTGTCCTTTTCTATACAATGAGTCATTTTATTTTTATTGGTTTGGGCACTACAGAACTGCTGTTGTGGATTAATTTATTCCAGAAGTGTACTTCTTAGATTCATTTTCCAGAATGAGAATTACTTAAGCCACTGTTAGTGCAATCCACGTGTCTATTCAGAAGCAAGCCTCACTGAATTCAGTGGGACTTATTTCCAGAATGTGTGCAAACAAAGCCAGTAATGGTTACTCAACATGGTAAAATATGGTCTGTTTTCCAATAAGTTGTGAAGGTGGACCTGTGCAATAGCAACAACTGAGATGATAAGGAACATTTGGGATTTAGCTTTGAGCTTATTGCACCTATATACAAAAGTAAAAATCACCAAATGGTTGCAAAATCAGATAAGGGCTTAAAAACAGTGTATTTTAATGGTTTACTGTCTATAAATTGTGTCAGAAAATAAAATGTGATATGGAAAAGGGAAATACAAATCCTACAGAGGGAACATGCAATTAATTCCCTGTGTCTACTAATAGTATTGACTCTCATATGGTTTTTAACATTACTGGAAGCTTACACTAGAACCCTTTTTCCCCCTTTGTAAGCTTTGGTTTTCATATTTGCCTTGATTAAATAGTCCCTGTATTTTCTTTTGCATCTAATCTCCATGTCATAATTCTCTTAGTAATATATCTCTGGTTTCAGTTTTCCTATTACAGCATATGGATTTATCTTGTGAGAACAATAGCTACTTCAGATGTGAATTATGTTGACCTGAATTTCAAAACCAGGCAGTGCACAGTAGAGACGTGTTTGCACTGTGTCTCTGGAATACTGTGAGGACACTATTCTCCATGGGTGGAATCCAATGTTGCCAATCAAAAGTTTGCATAACAGCTTTTGATCCCAGATAAGCTGATGCCTCCACTAACATAAGAGGAGAGGAAGTGATTTCTGCCATTTCCCCCTTCTCTCTATAGGCCTGCTGCAGCACCCAGAAAACTATTCTAGAGGATCAAGTCCTCCAGAACGTGGAAGGTGGCTGCAGGAGGGAAAGCAAACCAGAGAACGTTGCCTCTCCAACATTACGATGGCATAACCGCCCACTGATCAAAAGCCATTATGCAAGTAAAAAAACAGCATTAGATTCCACCCAATTGGACAAGCCCAAAGATCAATGACTTTGCCATTGACAATGGCAGTGATTGACCCAGGTCCTTCTAGCAAGAAAACAATGCAACCTGGCAAAATTCTGGGTCAGCTGCCAACATGCTGTAGGTGTTGCTTGAAAAGGTTTCCCACCATTCAGGGCTTAGTGAACTGTAGCTCAGGTAGGTTTGTCATATGTCCATTTGTGGCATATGATAGACAACAAGATTCCTACCTACAGTAAAAGGTAAAGGTAAAGGGACCCCTGACCATTAGGTCCAGTCATGACCGACTCTGGAGTTGCTCATCTCACTTTATTGGCCGAGGGAGCCAGCGTACAGCTTCCGGGTCATGTGGCCAGCATGACTAAGCCACTTCTAGCGAACCAGAGCAGCATACGGAAATGCCGTTTACCTTCCTGCTGGAGTGGTACCTATTTATCTACTTGCACTTTGACGTGCTTTCAAACTGCTAGGTTGGCAGGAGCTGGGACCGAGCAACAGGGATTCGAACCACCGACCTTCTGATCAGCAAGTCCTAGGCTCTGTGGTTTAACCCACAGCGCCACCTGCGTCCCTCCTACTTACAGTAGTACATGTTAAAAGAAAATTGTGTTGCTTTTATTAGATCTCTTTACATGCTCATGTCAAAAGCAGGTAGTACACAAGAAGTATGACACCACTGAAGGAAATCTAGGGCATTTTCACATCTGAACCTTAACTTGAATTGTGCATTAAAGGTCCACTGTACACTATAATTTGCGTGGCTTAGAGTGTTAAGCTAAATTTGGGTTAGAATATAGCTTTGATTTGAGAAGCCCAAATGCTATTTGTAATATTATGGCTGAAAATTGTCCACAGTATAGACAGTACTATAGCATAGTTGCACACTACCCTGTTTGATAGTGCATCAGTCACCATTTGATCAATGGGAAGCTGAGGTTGGGAGAGAATGACCTGTGTGATACGCTGAAATTAATAAATAGCCCAAGTGCAAATTATATTCCATTTGCATCCAAAGTTCTTCTGCTGGAACAAGCTGACTCTTACCTACTAAAAGTCCAATTATGGTGGACAAAATGGATGGGGGGGGGAAATACTATATGAGTGAATGTTGGTACCAAAAGCAAAGTAGGAAAGGAAACATTTGAATAGCTATCTAAACATAAATCATGCAATGAATTCAGAACACAAAATTTATATTTAACTAGAACCAGTATCATACAGTATCATGGGGAGAGCATTTGTATTTACTAACAATATGTGCATTCAGAATCCTGGTCACCCATGAAGCCTAATAGATTACCCTGAGCAAATCAATGTCTGTGATTTTCTTGACAATCTGTGAGGTAGGTTAGAATGAGAGATAAAGATTTGGCCAAGGTCACCCAATGACCTTTATGCCAGAATTAAGGATTTGAAAAGGAATGAACACCCAAGTTCTATCTTGCACACTCCAATGACTCTAGTTGTAACTCTGAGAACAGCATATTTGGAGTGATCCCATTTGACAATATGTGAGGTAGGTTAGAAAGAAATTAGGGAATACCTTATATGCTGCTTTTTTAGTTCCTTGGATGAAGGGTGAGATACAAAGGGGATGAATAAAATATAGTGGGACCATTATATTGTAAATTTGAAGGATACATGAAGATAGTCACCAAACTGTTAGGATTTTTCCCCTACCAATGAAATAATACACTTTAGGTACATATATTTACTACTGTAAATGCAACATGGATTCATTCTCAGTTTTTTAAAAAACAGGGACATATGGCTGGATGTTAATGCTGGGATGAACCCTATTTAATATCAGCATTAACTCTTTAGAAGCAGTTGCTATTGTAGTGACATCTGGAAGAAACCTTTAAATAGATTATTTTCTAACCTGGATGAAGGATTCATCCAGCATTTGTATCCAATACAAATATTGTTGTTGTTGTTGTTTTTTAAAAAAGTATTAGTTTTGTGAATATAAATAAAAACCATGAACAACCATTCAGGGAGTAAATAGTCCATAAGTAAGTAGCAGAAAGCTACTGTTTTCCAGAAGGAAACATAAATGCCATCTTTATTCATACAAGATTGGTTGGCATCCATCTGGAAGAGTACATCTTCGGGGGTGAAGTCAAACTGTTGGAGTTATAGTGCTTTCTGTGGCTGTAGAGAATGATCTGGGAGAGACCTGTTTTGTTGCAGCTGGGGCAGGTGAAGGCATCCAGTTCTGATGATACCAGTGTACCACGGTGTTTCTTCTTTCTGCACTCCTCCCAGCGGTCATTCTTCCTCTCACTGCTGTGGTTACATGACCTGACTGGTTGTCTCTAGGTGCTGCAGTTGTCAGCAAGGGATTCCCAGCCTTCATATCACATTTGCAGACATCTCTGTAATACAGAGTTGGTCTTACAATTGGCCTGTTGCCTGAAGCTAGCATGTGCTTGGGGATCCTGCCATCTTCCATTCTGTATGACCAAGCCAGCGTAGACGTCACTGTGACAGGAGTGCAAACATGCTGGGAATGTGTGCTTGGGAGGCACATCTGTGTTTGAGACTCCGTCCTGCCATTAGATGCAGTGCAGGTGGAAGGCACTGATACGTCACTCCTGGCGGGTGTAAGTTGCCCACGACTCACTTCCACAAAGCAGTGTGCTTGACATTCAAGCCTGGTAGACCTTCATCTTGGTATTGGTCATTGGCATCGCATTCTCTCATACGCTTTTGGAGAGACTAGCCATAAATTCCCATGAGGCAAAGACAGGTGAAAATTATATTCCGTTCTTGCAGGAGAGGTAATAAAGCTACTCCAGACATAAGATATTACCACCTGAATTCAACATATATCAGTGGCTTCATTTGGGAACATCACAATAGAAAACAAGAGGAATTAGTTGGGGGGGGGGAATTATGAATTATATGTTCATTGGAACCATTAGAAAGTTTAATTAAAATGTCTTGGCGAGAATATGCCAGAAATCCAGAAAATGAATATCACACACAAGAAGCCAAGATCAGCCATTGTCTGACATGGAACAGTTTGTGCTCTCAGTTCTTTGTCTTTTAGAGCTGACAGTGGCCACAATCAAACACAGAGATGCTTAACCTCAATAGTTTTCTTTGACTTAAGAGTGCTTAACTCTGTGTTGGATTGCGGCCAATGCAGCCTTGCAATTCACATTCTTCTGTGAGTTAAAAACTGTGCCCATGCTTTTAAGAAGGAAAAGTTCCAGTGCAAACTGGATACATGTTCCAGTTTCCCTTTCTATAGGCAATTAGATATGATGGTCTCTCAAACAGCAATAGGTTCTGGAACTATATGGAGCTAGACCAGGGGGTAGCCAGATATTACTGGACTAAAACTCCTGTCATTGCTCACCATTGAATCCATGTTATATGGGTTGCTATACCACCTGGGGTTGATGGGAATTATAGTCGAACAACTTCTGAAGAGTACCACGTTTGCTACCACTGGACTATACTGTATTTGCATGTCACAAAGACATCTTCTTCTGAACAGGAAAAAATAGATAAAAACTATTTTCAGCTACTGCTCAGCATTTCTTTGTGGCATGTACAGAAAATGTGGGTATTCGTCTTACACATTACATCAATGAGTGTATATTTGAGAACTGCAGTGAACTTCAAGAGGTGACAATGGCCTGCAGTACTGAAGACCTTACCATCTAAAGTGAGGATCCAAGGCATGTCTGGCATCAGGGGTGGGCACAGGGAGGTAACGGCTGAGGCCAATAGCCCAGTAGAGGGCTCACTACCAAAAAACTGGAATTGGGAATGATCCCCCAAACTATGCACTAGTTATGTGGTCCCAAGGGGGTTTATATTTCTTTTCCTTTAAGAGGGTGTTTCAAAAATTATTTGCGAAATCTTAAGTCCAAAATCCCATTGAGCTATTGCAGGTGCTTTGCAGGAGTCTAAAGAGCTCTTGAGATCCTGGCCCAAGTACTTTTTCCTGTTAATAACTGTGTGTACTGAAAACGCCTTGCTATCATCAGCCATCTTCAAAGCATAGGATCCTTTCACACCATTTCATAGGTTTCCCCTTTCCAGCAATAAAAAAAGGATGCTATAAAAGTCATGATTTAAATGATATATCACAATTTTATAGACTTGAAAGTTAATTTTGCCTAGAAACATTTTATGGATGTTGGAAACAAAGAGCAGGGGGAAGTAAGGTTTGCTGAGATCAAAAACTTTCTTTCCCTAGAGAGATTTAAAGCTCCCTCCTCTCCTCCCCCCCCGCCCCCGTTCTTTGCTATGGTATGTTGTGAGCACAATCACCCTAAGATGAAGTCTACAATATCGAAAGATTAACAGGGGGGGAATGCTTGTAAAGGGATGGATTTTAGCTGTTCCGTGAATAAAAGAGATTATGTTCAGTTTCTACTACAAGGGAAGTATAGGAGCAGCTAGCCGAGCTGTTTTGTTTAATTAGTTTCATTACAAGATGCACTAAGACTATTAGGTGAATATTAGGCTGTTTCCAGGTTTGAAATGGACAGATGTTAGCAAGATTAAATCAAAATGCTCTTCACTCCCATAAAGGCTTTTATATGCTCAAAGGAGCTCAACACTTCATTTTCTCTAGACATTCCCCGGTTTCTAAACATCACTATAAATCTCTCTTACTGGGAGTTAAATTGTGCTGCTCATCTCATTGACTTAAAAGGCCTCATTGGTCTCATTAGTCCAACAAACAGGATTTGCTCCCCCTTGTCTCACTCTTAAAGTCTGGTCATTTCTCCTCTTGAAATGTTTATTTACCTAGTTCCCTGCTAAATGCCAATCTGATTTTCATCCTAGCTGAACTGTGGCTATTGCATAAACATTACAGTAAAATATTTGCTACACTCCATAGAAAGCGGAAGATGATTGCTAAAATAAACATGAACCATATGAAGTTGTGAAGATTGCTCTTTGTGTTTTTCCCTCCCTGAGGAAGATGGAATTACAAATGTAGAAAAACTCCTGAACTTAAGAGGTCAAAAAAGAAGAAAAAGAAGAAGTAATCAATAGTAGAACTGACAAGAATAAATATGTTCCTTAGAATTATGATATTATTACAACATATAAGGAGTTTAGCTTAATATGCCTTCTTATCACTACCTCATCAACTTTCATAAAGGTAGCTCTTCAATGAAGTATCAGCATTGTGAAATACTGAAAGCTTGAGGTGTCAACAGGAGAAGTAACTCGAATACAATGTAATCACTGAAACATTAACTGTAAGCAATTATATGCATAAAGTAATTGTATCGTACATGCCACTTTTTGCCATTATGTGCAATTATAAGTAGCCTTAACCAAACAAAAGTTGGCAAGTATTTGCTATAACTAAACACCATACACATTTGAGTGAATATGTATAGGATTGTTTTGTAAATGTACAATCCTAAACACACCTAATAACACAATGAGACATGTGTTTAGAAGACGTCTCTATTCAGAAGAGACAAGCAAACAACTTTGCTGCATGGGTCTTCTTTAACAATTCTTTCTTCTTTTTTATTATGGCTGCTGTTTTTTCCTCGTGTTAGGAATAATCAAAGAACAGTAAAACAAACCACCGCCACCCCAAGAGTGGGTAGATTACTGTGAGGCCAGCAACCCTTAGAACAACACAATTCTAATCACTTATCCAAATGAATAAACAAATAGTTTTTTTAAAAAAAAATTAAGCAGAGGTTGGTTGGCCATCTGTCATGTATGAGATTCCTGTAGGGGTTTGGACTAGATGACCCTTGGGGTTCCTTCCAACGCTATGATTCCATGAGTCTATGAAATTTACATTAGTTAGAAAATACTGTAGTGTGAGGGAGGTTCTATCACATCTTCTTTAGCTGTATACATAATAAATATATACCAATCTGTTTTAAATGTTGATCGTTTCATTTCAAACCCCTCTCAAACTTTAGTTTGTTAGTCATTTTTTCTATCAAAGCTAACTGCCTTACAGTATTTTTTTTAATGTCATCTGGCAATGAATGCTGCTTTTACCTTTACCCAATGCTGCTTCCAGAAATGTCCAAATACCTTTCTACTACTAACCTAGCTGCCAACAATAACTGGCCAATAAGATGTTGGTAGCCATGGTGAAAAATGAAGCAGGCCAGTTTTTATTTCAGATAAATTAATCCAGAATACCTTTTCCTTTGTTACCACCCATCATGAGCTCTAGCTGCACCCTTGCCTTTGCTGGAAAATACAGATTTTAAGTTTCAATACATTATTGCATTGTAATGTAAGAAATCTCTTAACTAAACTGAATCTTCTTTTCAGCTCACCCTAGAAATAGAGGTGGATTTTGGATCAGGACTTAGGGTTGAGTAGATTTGTATTTAGTGAGTATTTGGCTTTCAAGAATGTTTCAAGTGTAAGGTGACTAAATAACACCTTGTGGTCTTGGGGTGCAAAGCAGCAAAACAAATAAACCCAACTGGTAGCAGCTAAAATGATTATTAACCTATTATTAACCAGCTGTCGTTCACATGAAAACAAAACAAGAGGAGACACTAGCATATTGTAAGATAATTGCCTTGAAAAGTAAGCAAATGAAAGATGTGGAATTATCAGGCATGTTTCTTTTCTTTTTTTGCATGTTTACACACACAGACGTGCACACACACACACAGCGCATTCAAAATCCTTCAGTGAAATACACCATAAAAAGCTTAAAAATAATTTATGTCTGTGCATTTTAATAAAATATAATGCTTTGAAAGGATTGGTTACATTTTGCCTAGCAGGGAGTGTGGTGCAGTGACCATCAGGTTTTGTTAAATGATTAATGCTATTAAATGATTAAATCTTTTGAAGTACCAATTCCTGCTGAGTATAAACAGAAGGTGAAACACTTTTAAATCAATTACCTGATGATAGTGGAATAATCTTCTTACTTTAATCAAAGCAATTACTGTATGTCAAGGCTATTCATTTAAAAGGTTTCCAGGATCAGACCCTCTCTTCCTCGGGTGCTCAAACTCACACTTTCAGTGATAGAATAAACATTTTCTGTATATTTTCTGCATTATGTCTGAAAATAATAAGTGATATATTCCGGAGAGTGGGATATCAAATGTATGAGTTCATCCGCCACTAGCCCAGTTGAAAGTATTTTAGCCAGTGTCAAAAGTACTGTGAAATTAGTGCCTTAAGCCCAAAGGGGATTTTGACACGATGACATCCACCCACATGCCACAAGAAAGACTGATTTTGAAACTGAAAGAAGTTTCAAAAGCACTTTTGAATGTGGCATAAGTGGAATAAACTGGTGCACTGAGAAGACTGCAAGGCTGCATACAACAGCTCACCCACTCATACTTGGGTCAAGTTACCAACAAAATTCTAGCACTGTAGACAGTTTGCTGTGAGCACAATCCAATGAATAAATATCCTAATCAAAATAAGAAAGTTTTTTTTTTCTAAAAATCTTTGTGTGAGCCCAAGCAGTTCTTTATTATAGGTATTCCATACATCACTGCACGTAAAGCAGAGGTGTAGAGTCAAGTGGTGCTGCTGATGCAGTTTAAGAGTGAGAGCACAATACAAGAATTACCAGCAATGAATTGCTCATTAGGTGACATGTAGGTGGGAAGCACAAACCAAAATATCATGATGCTCCTACCACTTTTCCATAACTATACATAATGACTTATAATGCAACTGGAAAATTAGCGTAGAGCACTGAACATATTGTGAAGTTCTTATTGCTTGCAATTGCTAACTAACTTTTCCCTGTTGATCTCTTTTTCTTTCTCCCAGGGATCTTGACAAATATTGCCGAGAGTGTTCCTGTTGCAAACTTGTGCTATGGGTTTCTACAGGGCACTGTTTTGCCTCCAAGTATATTTAACAATTTATAAAACAATTTAATCCTCTGTGAAAAGGCTCACCTTGAAAGCATCATCATTAGTGTCTCTTCAATATGACCCCAGTATTTTCTTTAAAAAGCAACTCTTTTAAAAAAAAAAAAAAAACCATGAAGTGAAGAGATTCGCAAGTGCTGAAACTCCCTGATCTGCCTGCTCTCACTCATCATCACCTGCTATAGCCTGAAGCATTTGTAACATTCACTAGGATCCCCCCCCCCCCGCGCACACACACACTGCCAGTTACTTACAGCCCAGGCCAGTTTAATAACCACCTGAAAAGAGAAGCGGCCTGCCAGAGAGGCCAGTAACCTTTCACCTGCAGAGCCCTTGTTCCCCTGTCCACCCTGAACCATTAGCTCTCCTTAGCAGAAGAAAACACAGGGGTATATTGTATTCTCCCGAATCCATTCATCAAAGGCAAGGTGGGTTCTCCTCTGAGAAGTGAGGTGATCTATTCTTCTTTCCTATCTCTTACTGTAACCATAGGAACTGCTGAAGAAGTTATTGCAGCAGTAAAATGGCAGGAGGGAAGGACGGGAGTTTCAGTTTCCCAGTTCCTATAATAAGAGACTGAGATCACTGAGAAAAGCAGAGGCCAAACATTTCAAGATCTGTATCTGAACTACCAGTGGTTTCTTGGCTGTTTGCAATTAAAATACTGTAAACCTCTTCACTTGCTCCTTCTTCCTTATTTGCAAGCTTGCTTCTGCCGGCACCTGGATTGCTCTTTGTGGCAGATGGCAGGTGGAAGTTCTTGCCTCACTATGTGAGAATGTGATGGCTTTGACAATCTTCTAGTCCCTTCCAACTCTATAAACACCACACTATACATGGTGTGTATAGGCCTGTAACTTCAGTTTACTATTTTATCCTTCTGTCCAACCAGCTTCCTAAAATCATTCCATATTTTATTAACATTCACTCTCTTCCCTTTAATTACTCTGCACATTTGCCCAAACGAATAACAATGCACTGAGAGCAAGATGCAGCACTCTCTGTTTCAAGAGCTGAGACTGACAAGTTGGCTAGCAGCATTTAATGCACTTTCACAGCTGAAAATATTTTGGAAGTTAATGATCATATGACAAAAATGTACAAGTCTATGAAGTTGTCTGGAAATTCTTTGGCAGGACACATTAGCAGACATGTCAGAAATTCTTTGGGTTTTCTTTGCCAATGGACTTGCTCACTTATCATGCAAATCAGGCCCTTTTCACACAGGTTTGAGATGTCTGAACAATTTGGTTTTACCTTGCAATATTCATGCAGGGAAATTGCTATCAGGAACATGCACTCTATTTGCTTAGACTATTTACTACATTGTCCAAAATGAGTTTTTAAACTGGTATAGGCAAACCACTCTTTCTCATAAAAAGTAATGCCCATCAGCTGGATCCAGAGGTTGGAGGGCAGATTCCACATCAGGTGTTGACTTGTAAAAAGATATAAACATTTTCTCAATGACAATTTACTTACCAATGGTATGGATGTAGTCATATGGTAAGCCAGACATCTGCAGTCTCCTTCAAGTGCTAAGGAACATCTCACCACACTTTGACACCTGATTTTAAATTCAGAGAAGCAAGGGAAGTGGCAAGGCAAGGTTTTCTCCCTACTTGGCAGGACAAAACAGTAGTAAAATAGTTAGGCTGCATCTGTATGGTTGCCTGTATTCATTCACCCTTCTTTGTGGATGATATATATTCTCCCAGAGCCAATTCACACCAATGAATTGCAGAGAAAAGTATGTGGGCTCAGTAGACTGGGGTGAAGGCAAGGCTGCGAAGTGATGCTCAGTAAAGGACCCATGATTGCGGTCTACCTCAAAGGTTTGTTATGGATGAAAAACATAATAAAGAAGACTGACTTTCTCTAGCCATAGCTCTGTCAAGAGTGCACATCTGATGTGTGTTTGAGGTTTTTAATAGTGAATTCTGTACTGTATGTTCAAAATGAGTTAAATCCTATGGTTGTGCAACTAATGGCGGGGGGGGGGGGAGCTCCTCATGCTCCAGTTAGCGAAAAGGCGCGATCCCAATACTAAGCATGGAAATCTCTCCCCTCTCCACCGCCTCCGCTCCCACAAGTCCTTGTGAGGTGGCAGCGCGCCTTTTCCCGCCTGATTAAACCAAGCGTCCAACTCGCGTTCTCCTTGATAAGGGGGACCCGCGCGCCGCGCGCTCTCAAGGCCCCTCAAGTCCGATTTCCCGCCCAGGCAGCGAGGCGCCCCTTGATTGGCCGCCCTCGGCCAAGTTTACAAACCTTCAGGCCGCTTAGCAGAGCCGTTCGCGTCGAATCCTTCTCGGCTCTGCCACTTACGTTTCGCGCGAAAAGGTGAAAGGGATTCTCGTCAGCGGCAGGCGGTAAGCGCTATAAACGCGGCGACGGCTCTTCCCGCCTCCCACACAAATCGCCCCAGGTCGAGCGGGTCTTTCTTTCCACCCCACGAGCGTAGAATTTTGGCCGCTTCGTGTTTGCTCGCCCCCTCCCTAACACTATTGGTATGAATGACACGCGGCGCGTATTTTCCGTCGGAGGGTTGGACCTCCCTCCGTTTACCAAGCGCGCCTTGCTCTTTGCGCGTCTTTTTCCCGCCTGTTCTTAGGAAGGAACGCGGGAACATTTTCCCGCTTGCCAGGCAATCGCTAGATCAACTTTTCTTTGAGAACAGCAACTGCTATGAGGGGCAGGAATTGCTTCAAGCCAAAAGGCGTTCAAATAAAGCTATTAAATGATGATGATGATTGGGGGAGGTGCACCGCCCTTTCGAAGCCTATAAAACACCACTGGGCTGTGGCTCCGTTCAGGCGCTAAACAGGCACCATATTATGTCAAGGCTGGATTATAAGGATGCAACCGAAGAAAATGGACCAGGCCTGGGTGTGCCAGCGGCCCTCGATCATCGTTGTTTCACCCTCGGGTGTCTCAGCCCCGGGTGGGTTGGCCGGAAAAATAGCCCTTGCCACCTCACTGACAGAGGAAGGGCTTGTGTTCAGTCAACCAGACGAGATGACTCTAAAGGCTGCGCCCCCCCCCTTGCCCCGGAGCAGCACCGCTGCGATCCCTCTGGCGTTAGACTTGAGGAGATTCCAGGCGTCGGAGATAGAACCACCGCGTAGCCAGCACGCAGAGGCGACAGTGGACATGGGGAGACGGTGGACCAAAGAGGAGGCGGCTTCATCAGAGCACTGCCAATACACTTGCGGGGGAGGGGGGGACCTACCGCGGATGTAAAGCAACTTTCAGGCTTGTTTCCTCATCCCCTGGCGCATCCCGGCCACGAGGCTGAACCAAGGACCACGGAGTCTTGGCGAATCATTCCCACTGAACAATATCGGGGGGGGGGGCCGCAGGCGCGCCCCCTAAATCAAGTAAATAATAAATATAATCAAGTTAAATAAAAATACTTAACTAACTGACCAATCGCGTGGCAGATAGCTCGGTTCTGCCTCCCCCTCCCCCTCCATACCCTGGCTACGCCCATGGGTCCGCCGGCGAATCAGCTGCGGAGCCGTCCCTTGAAATAGACGGGTTTCTCTCTTCATTTCGGTCCCCTTTAAGAAGTGACATTTTAATGACAACCGTTGGAGTGGTCCGATTGCAAGGGCTTTTGTATTCGCCACATGTTTATCGAGCGCTGTCGTTTCTGTTGCCTTTTAATTAGACGCCAATGAGCAGGCTGACAGAACGGAGGGAGCTCCTTTTCCCCTTCTCCGCCTATTTATTTATCTATTGTATATGGGCGGGGGGGAGTAAAGAACACGATATAAATATCCAGGTTTCACCCATCCTCCTAAAGGCGCCCCAAGTTTCTGGTTGATTTCAATGGAAAAGGTTTAAGCAGGTGCCCAGCTCTCTTGTGAATGGGCTGCTGTGCTTGTGCTGTAAACATTTAAGCTTCACGTTGAATAATCCCAAACTGCACTTTGCGCATTTCGTAGCCGCGCTATTTAACCCCCACCCCCACCCTGTATATAAGGGGGATGGGGATGAGAATAGGATGCACATTTCAGGCATCAGATAAACTGATACATACTGCGAAACTTTTGGCATAATACATACTTTAAGAAGCCACAAAACACTTTCAGTGCAATTTTTTATATGTCTACTTAGAAGTAAGCCACAGTGAGTTCCGTGGGAGTTACTCTCAAGTAAGCGCGTGTAGCGTTGGTTTAACTCTCACTGAAACTTATGGGACTTTAAGGTGCTTCAGTTTGACAGGATGTCCCAGATGTAATATTTATTATTTTAAATATATTTGCCACAACATATGAGAAGGAATAGCCCTAACAATGACTACTCTCCCCGTCCAACTTTCCCATCTTGCGCCAGACACCTGCAGGCCATGAGGACGTTTTTCAATATGTTTTTCTATATCACTGTCAGTGAAATGGCATCCTCTCTGTCCTCTTCGGAGCAAGGCAAGAAGTACAACAGCGCAGATTAAGTGGCTGTAGCTTTTTTGATGTTCAACTCCTCATCTGGCAGGCAGAATGGGTTTATTTTCGGCTATTTCTGGGGAATACTGTAGTTGTCCCCAAGTGAAATATGTTAGCCTGTTACTTGTGTCCATGGACCTATCTAGCAAAAACCGCTGTAATGGTTACATTAAAAGACATTTCGCTTGGATTTTCTTTTCCTGATACAGAGTTCTGTCTGTGCCACTCCGGAGTATGTGTATACCAAATCTTTAAAATTTAAAAGCTGATCCGTGAAAAGATTAACCCTCCCCAGTTCTCTCTCAGCCTGCTTATGGCGAAATAGCTTTTTCCCTTCTCCACTTGAACCTAAGGCATATTTGTTTTTCTCCTAAAATTGTTTTAGTATAATCAGGGAAGTTTGTAGGATGTGTGGTTCTGCCCTTTCAAAGCATGTTTACGGGAGAAGGGAGGGTTTTAATCCGGTTTAGCAGGGAAGTGGGATACGTGGGGCTTCTTCTGGGTTATTAAGCAATGCAGAGTCCCAGGATGTGATCCAGTAACAGGGATGGAGAATCTCTGAAGAATAAACGCGAACGGCAGAACGATTGTCCGAGTGAAGCGACAGCAGATACTGCGAGGAGAAGATCCCAGCTTGGAAATATGCAAAATAAAAACCAACCCACGCTTTGAAGTTTATCGTATTCCCTCTAAAGTGCTGCCACTCAGCATTCAAGAACGTTAGCAGTTTAACTGGAAACCGTTTCTGCCCATTGTTCTGTTATTAAATCGAGGTGGGGAGACGCTTTGCAATTTCAATAGAAAGGAAGATTGAAATGGCGGGGGGAGAATCTCGTAATACTGATAAAATTATTAGATAGAATTATTTGTGTGGAGCATCTACTCGCGTTGCGGGGGGGTTGGACTAGATGAACCTTGAGGTCACTTTCAACTCTGCAGTTCTGTGGTTCTATATATTTAAATTCTATAGCACTTACAGTGCAAAACATCTACCTAGAATTTGAGGAAAGGGGGTGAGTATTTGTGTAAATTTATCCGTACGGTATTGAATTAAGGAATGAAGCTGTGTATGGGTTAAACATATTTAAAATAAATCTTTAAAGAAGGTTAGAAGCTGCAGTATATGTAAACTTTATCGGGAATAAATCCCACTGAAGTAAAGATTAAGATACAGTACTTATGGAACGGGGCAGGGGGAGGTGAATTATGTGGTCGCTTATGGAATTGAGTGTGTCCCTTCCTAGTTTAGTAATAATATTACCTTCTCAACTTCCTTGGATGGGGTCCCTTTAAGTCATTACATGCTTAATTACAAGTTACGGAGCTGTAAATTTTCAACAGTGTCTGCAGCAAGAGAGACGGAGAGAGAATGTGTCAGATCACATGACTGGATGGAACACCAAGAAGATCCTGATGGAGTTCGGAGTCCTGGGAGAAGCCAGGAAAATCCAGTTGTTGGATGCTGTTGCTACCAGTACCAAGTGGGGGGGGGGGGAGAGAGAGAGAGACTGCATTCAGCAAATAGAACCGAAGAAAAGAAAAGAAACCCAAAATCTTATTCCCGTCTGCATAATTAAATAAATAAGATGCACAGGAAATCAAACTAGGCAGCTTCACTGTGCGCGCAACTGCAGCCTTGTGAACTGGTTCATAAGCACTTTTTAGGAAATGCGAACGTGCATCTACGATTACTGTATTACAATCAATGGTGTGTGCGCGCGCGTATGTTTTGGGTTGTAATTCCCTTTTCAGCCACGGACCTTTGGGACAAAGAATTACATTCTGGCTTCATCTTCTGCTCTGTAAAATGGAAATTTGCTGTTGTTAAATAAGAAACAGGTGCGCCGATTAAAATAAATAAATAAAAACCAAGGCACTGTTCGCACAGCTGTGTAGGAAGCATTATTAGGAATACTACGCTGGGGGAGAGAGAAAGAGATCGCATTCTTGTGAGATTAAAGATACTGTCCCTGCTAAGTAGAAAGATTAGCCTGAATAGGACGGGAAATGTGGGGAGAGAAAAGGCGTTAAAAGGTGGGAAGTCCCGAACCTCGCCCCTGCCTGTGTGTTGGGTCTTCCTCTAGTCAACTGATCCCTACGAAAGGTGCGCGCCATCCCGTCCCCTCTGTCCAGGACACGCGCCGAGCAGCTGTCTGCAGGTTACCTGGGAAGTGGGCAGCGGCTGGTGTCATAGCAGTGACGTCATTCCATTCCTCTCCGGGAGCTCCTTACCACTCTTTGCAGGCCAGATAAGTTTTTTGCTCAGAGAGAAACGGGGGGGGGGGCGGTTGTGGGGGGAGAGACTTCAGCAGAGGAAGAGAGAGGTTTGCTAAGAATTGCGAGGCTACAGGTTAGCGGTCGCTCTTCTCTTTGTAAAAAGGCCTTTTTATTGCGACTAAGGGAAATGTCACCAACTGGTAAGCAAGCTTTCGAGTCCAGCAGAACTCTTAAACCGTTTGAGGGCTGAGCGTCGAGCGGAGCGGGACAGCTGGGTTGGCACTGAAGCCACAAGTTCTACGGTGCGTGGTGGGGCCTGGCGATGGAGGTTGCGATGAACTGCACCTGGCGCTTCAGACTTTAGGACTGGGAATATTCCCCACCCTAACCCCCTGTTAAAACACTCCGTGGGGCTGCACTTTGCCTGGGCTCCCATCAATGGAATGCACAGTCAAGTATTTACTTACACCATTTTAAACCCACTCTTTAGTGTATTATATAATAAACTGCTTGCAGAGTGGCTTACAAAAATCAGCAGTGACATCCCCTGCCCTCTGGCTTGAAATCGAAAAGGCACAAGAAGTGGGGAGGAAACAAGCTGAAGCCACAGTTCTTTAAAAGTTGCAGCTGGGTTGGAGACTGCATACTGGACCACCCATCACTGGTCCAGAGGGGTGCGTCTGTCAGAGTAATGTGCAAACACTTTCTCTAAGTTACCCGTGACAGTTTCAACAGGGCCAGCCACACTGATGCTTTGATCCTGTGCCGTCTCGGATAAGTCTTACAGTGCTCAATGGGGCTTCCTCCCAAATTCGTGTGCATATGGTGGCAGCTCCGACACTTAAGCTGATTTCATCTGGCACGAAACCGGCTTTAACTCTACGCAGCTTCTGCGATTCGAATGGAGAGAAGAGTCAGGTATAAAAAGATCCCCCGCCGTGCCCACCACGGTGGAATTTAGCAGATGCTGCTTCTGCTGCCTGCAGAGCACGCTGTTCACGGCATAGTTGTAAAAGCTGAACTGTAACTGGCGCCAATTTCCCATTGTAAAGGCTGTTTCAGGTTATGGCAGTGGCCTTTTTTTTTCTTCCTCCCTCCTCCCTCTCCCAATTTACTGGTAGAGGAGCGGAGCTGTCCTGCAAAAGTTTTATGCGTTTATGGTTCTGGAATGGCAGACCGCAAAGAAACTTCTCTCTTGGTCTGGCTGGTGAATCAACCAGTTTCTATTGCAGAAAGAAACAAACCGGCGCTGATGTCGGGAAGGTATATAAGAAGGAATCCCTTTCCTCTCTCCCTTTGAGGTTTTGCTTTAATGATTTTTTTTTTAAAAAATATATCTTTAAACTCCTATCAAAAGTGCATTGCTATTAACCAGAAGAAAGAGAGGGAGGGAGGAAGCAATCAAACAATACCATCTTTCAGGGGTAAATGTGGTCAGCTAAGCAGTCAAATAGAGTTGCCCCGTAAGTAAAATGGAGCTGGAGAAAGAAAGTCCATTCATCGCATTCAATCTGAGTCCATATGACATATTATACAAATCCAATTCCCCGCCCAGGAGCAAAAGTTTTTGAAAGCTATGGACTGTGTTGACCTATTTTTCAAGGCAGGACTTCTTCAGGAAGAACTTCACGCAGTTATTTTCCTACAAGTGCTTTGCAGGATTCCCAATACCCTGTGCCACTTTTACTAATGCAACATTAGGGCCTCCTTTATTTAAATGTACAGAATAATATCAGCACGGGCAAATGACTTTAAAATGCAATGCAGGAGGTGTGAATGGCAGCCAAATGTCTGGAAGCTGACTAGCATCTCTGTCAGTGTACACCTGTGAACTCCTCACCTCGGAAAGGAGCTGCAGAAAAGGGCAACCCAAATCATCAAGGGGGTGCAGCAACTCCCGTAGGAGGAAAAAGTTTACAGTGTTTGGAACTCTTTGGTTCAAAGAAAAGGCAAGTAAGATGTAACATTATGGAAGTTCATGGCATGGAGAAAATGGATAGAGGAATATTTTCTCACTCTCCAGTCCCACTAGAACCCATGGATATCCAAGGAAATGTTGGAAGATTCAGGACAGACAATAGAAATTACTTCTTCACACAGCATGTAGTTAAACCATGGTACTGTGAAACTATGAGGATTTGTGGAGGACAAGACAATCAATGGCTACTGGTAAGGAAGGCTGTGTTCCACCACTGCAGTGGCAGAGCTTCATGCTCCAGCACTGGGGGGTGGGGGGTGGAGAGCAGGTGGGGGTGGGGTTGGCGCACGTCCTGAGGGTGTGACGTGCTGCCCACAGGTGCGTGGCACGCATCCTGGGACGGAGTGTGCCGCCTGCAGGGGCGTGGCACCCAGTGTGGGCAGGGGGACAGCCACGATGGCACCCCACAAGGATTGCACTGCCGTGGGCGGTGCACTCCCCCTGCACGCTTCTTCCTCTGCCAGTGCACCACTGCTGTTAGCAGCGTTTGAAACTCCCATTGTTCTAGGTGCATTTTGCAACAGGGAATTTAATTAGCGCAAGCAGTTTCTGAGCTCTGGGCGCAGTACTGCGCCTAAGATTTCAGATTAAAACTGGAAGGAAAGGAGGACTTATTTTCTGCCTCCTCACTTCCAGCTACTTTCTGAAGACTGGAGAAGAGGCCCTCCCAAGAACATTAGCGGGATGGGCAGGGGAAGGAGTAGACCATGTGAAAAATGAGCATAATATTTTAGCTGCAGTTCATTCATTTTCAACTTTGTATTCTGGTTATTAGAAAAGTGTGCCTAGACATTCCGTTGTTGTGCTCGTAACCAAGGTTTAAGGTGCCATTTAGCTCCTAGCTTTCATATCTCTGTTTCTAACACTGGCTGTCAGAGACATTATGTCTCTGAATGTCAGTTGCTGGGAACTGCAGATGGACAGAGTGCTCTTGGGCTCATGTCCAGCTTGCAGGCTTGTCAGAGGCAACTGGTTGGCCACTGTGAGAACAGGGTCTGGACTAGATGAGACATTGGCCTGATCCAGCAGGCTCATCTTATGTTCTTCTGCCATGAAGTTACTTGCTTGTTGAATCTAAGAGATTGTACTTCTAAAAGGAACTAAATTGGTTTAAGCAGAGGTATTCTTGTATGATTTAACTTGTTAAAGGTTTTTCTGTGAATCACAGTCATAATTGCTTAGCAGATCTGAAAAGAGAGGCAGTGTTTATACTGTTCTAGTTTTTCTCTTCTCAGACTTTCCCTTAAATTATACAGAACAGGCAGAGCTTCATTTATCACTCCTGAAAATACCATCATCCTTGCCATAAGCCCTAAGGGAAGTGTTAAAACAGCAAGTGCGTTTCCTCAGAGTTGAGGTACATGACCTTCTGAGTTGCGAAGCTTAAATGGACCACTTTAGCAAAACAAGATGAAACTTGTTTTGTTTTTTTAAAAACCTACTTGCTCATAGAACCACAATTCCTTAGAGTTGCACCATTTTGCTGCATCCACAGTCCTCTGCTGCATATAGAGCATTTTAACTGCCATAATAAGTGCACACACGAACCTCTGCTCACTCCCTTAAGAGGGGTTTTGCTGAGAGTCCTAGCTTTTTGGAGGGCAGCTGAGATATCTGTCTTGTTTTATTTCTCCAGATGGGACAAACGCTTTGGAATATTTTGCGAGAACCATTTCCTGTCTTCCCTCACACACAAATATGTATTTTATAACCATTTAATGGCACATACTCTAGACAATCTGTATGCTGATGCAACACCTTAAATCTGGGAAACAGATAGCTCAGCTAGACTTGATTACTTTATTGGAGAATTTTCCACTCGTCCCACCTTGATCTGTTTTTGCTCCTCAGCAAAAACCTCCCCCCCCCGCCCCACTTTTTACAAGCTGTCAGGTATTACACTAGCAGCTCAGCACTCCATGGGAAACACCATATTTGCTGAAAAATCACTTTGTATCTATTATTCAATGATGTTTTGTATTAGCATTTAAACAGTGTTTCCCACTTTAACACTAATCCAGAAGGAAAGTTGTCTTGTGTTTATCAGGAAATCAAATGATGGCAGCAAATAGTGTTTAGAGCTACTTCAAGTTAATTTCATAATAAGTAAATGGGTGATCTTAAAAGAGATGGTGAAGGGACAGAAGCAGACCCTGTCTTTTCCTCTGTGACAAATGGTGACCAGCAGACTATGGTGGAAAAAATATTGGTCAAAACTGAACACTCTGCCCTGAAATTTCACTCATTCAACAATCAGTCTGTTGGCCAGGAGGACCAATTTGCTAATCCATCAGAGCTCTGCCCACATCAGCACTTAGTCTACTTAATTTTATTTTATTTTTGCTGCAGCCACAAAAATGTTCTGAGAGGCAGAATCAGGCACCCAAACTGTGGGTTAGCCACCCCTGATTTAAAATATTTTAAGGGGTGTAAAAGGCCCCTTAGGGTGTCCTCCTGATATCATAAATTTGTTGCTCGCATGATTACTTTTTGAATTGCCCCCCTTCAAGTGTGCACACATGGAAAAGTTATGTCATAGCTGGTTATTCATATGCTGAACCAGAATGTGGAATGCAGAATGATTGTAATCTAGGAACAAAATTCAACAGGATCGTCCAAATCCAACAAAAAATTCTACATGATCCTGTTTATGGTTGGGAGTGATTCACTGAATTCCAGCTGTTAGTGTAACATCAGCATTAGCCTAAAGATTTTTGGAGAAACACAATGATAGTATTTCTTTTTTAAAACAAGGTTTTCTTGCACTCATTGTGATAAAACTAAAAAAGACATTGGGATTCTAGCCATACAGAAAGCAGTCGTTCTGTACACAACCAGCAATGGAAGTGATTCAGCATCTTTCTTCCTGTTACACAAAACTCTGAAGCTCACAAATATTCCATTAGCATTCATGCTTTGAAATGGCTATCCACAGAGATAGTTGTAATTGTATTATAGCAGGGGTCAGCAAACTTTTCAGCGGAGGGCTGGTCCACTGTCCCTCAGACCTTGTGGGGGGCTAGACTATATTGGGGGGGGGGATGAATGAATTCCTATGCCCCACAAATAACACAGAGATGCATTTTAAATAAAAGCACATGTTCTACTCATGTAAAAACACCAGGCAGGCCCCACAAATAACACACAGATGCATTTTAAATAAAAGGACACATTCTGCTCATGTAAAAACACGCTGATTCCCGGACAGTCTGCAGGCTGGATTTAGAAGGCGATCAGGCTGGATCCAACCCCCGGGCCTTAGTTTACCTACCCATGTATTACAGGGGCAGAGCTACCTCTAAGATACTTATTGTTATCAGCATGTGGCAAATTCAGAGTGAACTGGTCCTGAAATGTACCTGAACCAGCAAAGCTTTTTACCTCTGAGGGGATTTCTTGGTTGTAGTGATCCCTGTTCTGGTAACCTGCAGACTGGACTACTGTAAGGTATTTTATGTACAGCTTCCCTTAAAGACAATTTGAAAGCTGCAACTGGTGCAGAATGTAGAGGCTGGCATCAGTGGACAGGCAAATATTACACTAATTGTTAAAGGTCTGTACTGGTTGCCTGTGTGCTCTGAGGCCAATTCAAGGTGCTTACATTGACATGTAAAGCCCTACATTAAATTAAAAAGATAATGTCATGTCTTAACTTTGCATTGGCATCAGTGCTGACCTTAAGCATCTTTGCAGTTTAAAAGACAAAATATCAAAAATTAAACACAAATAAATTGTTGAGGTGAGGAAACTTCTGTTCTTCTGAGATCTGCCTGCAGATGTGTCACTTTTCGCCATGCTGAGAAACTAACCCTGAACCAGTGGAACTGCTTAAGCACGAGGGAAATTTGTTCCAATTAGCAGTCTTGAAACATTTTAATTTTTTTAGTCTCTAGTGGTCCTAATTCATCTGCTGTGAATTGCCCTGGAATCTTCAGATGAAGGGCGGAGTACAAATTTAATAAATTAAAATAAAATAAAATAAAGGATACCCAAATCAACTAAACATTACTTTTGCTGGGTATTGCCCACAGTGTGAAAAGTCCATCCAAAATCAATGGTAAGGCAACCTCTAATAAACAACTACATTTCAATTTAACAATTCCAGTCTCCTGCTTTCCTAACTACACACAAACACACACACACACACACACACACATACACACACACACACACACACACACACACACACAAAGTCAACTGTAAAAGTTAGTCTATAAAGCATTCTGACAAGTATAAAATGATGTGCTCGCCACATCTCAGAGGAGTCAAACTTTCAGTGTGACAGCACCTGTATCTTGGACCTGCCTGCCTATTAACATTAGGCAGGCATTGTCGTTGGACTGTTTCAGGCACCTGCTAACCCGCTCTTTGTTTTGGCGAGACTCTCTGGACATTTAATCTAGTTAGGTAAAATTATTTTTAAAACTTGTTGTTTTTATTTGTTTTATGTAGTTTTTATGTGCATTGCTAAGGGGTTTTTTTTATTAAGTGGTTTAAATAAATAAAAATATTATTATTATTTTCCAGAAAAAAAGCCTAGAAAAATCCTGTTCCTATAAGTACTGGAGTTTTGGGGGCAAACATAAGGGGTTGTGTTCTGTCTTTTCCTGTCTCAGGCATTACAGAACATGCCTAGACAGCCTCATATACTACGTTATCAAATAATGTAAGCCAAGGTTCTCTATTGTTATAACCAGGTGTCAGTTCTCCTGAAAGTCACTCCTCATTATATTTTGTAGAAAGAAACACTTTTAACTTTTACCATATGGAGAGCTCCCACCGAGACTTTTAAAAGAATATCCTATGCATAATAATCCAGTGTGAATAGTTTTTTTTAAAAAATCTAGCCCTTCTTTCTCCAGCGCTAGAGCCCTAAAATATATTAAACCACCCCCAAACTCTTCACATGATGCCAAACACCCAGCACTTGAAGCTTGGCAGGTTTTGGAAAATAAGGGATTTACTTTCATTCTGCACATCCAGAATCAATGTAACAAGCTGTGAACTGAATAGCCTTCCTTCCACCAACTGTGTGTGTGCACCACAAAAGCTACAGGCTTTCTTTGATGTAATCCCTGCATTACACACTCTTCCTAAAAGACACATGCAGAGAAATCCTGTGTAAGTAAGCAGTGGTGCAGTGGAGCACTGGAGCAGGGAGAAGCAAATATGAAGAACCACCACTAATTTCAAAGCAGGGACAATGCTATCATCTCCTAGGGCATTTTTTTTGCCAATCTTTCGCATGCAAACTAAACCCTTCTCACCAGATAAGCTAAGCAGAGAGAGAAGCAGGGTTAACATGCCACTTTTATTTTGAAAAATTCTAAAGTCCCTTTATTATGACAAACCCAAAAGTCAGAAAATAGGAAGCAAGCTTTTGAGTCACTAGAACTCTTCATCAGGCTGGATATTAAGCAAGGGGCAGCGGGGAGGAGCGGGTTTCTGGAGGGGGGGTGGAATCTGGCATGGTACTGAAACCATAAAGTCTGGATTGGTTAGAAAAATATATCCATTTTTGTTGCATTGTCTTAGGAGCACAGCTGTAGGGGCTGTCATGAAGAATACCTGCACTTCAGAATTTACAGCACCACTGGTCTGCACAATGTAATGGACTGTTTTTGGCTGAAATCAATTAGGAACATCATCACTTGTTTTGAGTTGTCCTGGCTTATGCAGATCTAAGATTCCGACATCTAGGCAATCATAATCTATGCCTTGGCCTGAAAAATATTTCAGATAGCAGTGTATAAACACTTAATACAAACTAGCATTCATACCTGGTAATATCTGGCCATACCTGGTATTTTTGGCACCAGGTGCGGAAACCCTGAGATGGGATGGGCTAAATCTGAAAATCTGTTGTTTTACTCTTGTTGTTTTTGTCTGCTGTTTTAATATTTAATTTTTAATTTTTAAAGGATCTCCTTAATAGCTTGGGTCCAGGGTACCTATAGGATTGCCTTCTCCCAAATGATTCTGCCCATGCCTTAAGGGTCTGATCAAGAGGCCCTTCCTTTTATCCTGATATGAGCAAATGCTAGTTCAGTTGGGTTACATGAAACTGTCATTTGAGTTGTGAACCTCCACATATGGAGATGTGTTTAGCACTGGTCTTAACTTTCACTGCTAGACTTTTCCCTAACCTTTACAGTTTAATCTGCTTCTTTTTAGTTAATAATCAAGCCATTTCTTTGGTTTGGTTTTGCTTGATTTTTTTTGAACATCGTGAAAAAGCCTGGGGCACTACTTTGTTAAGTGGGTGAGTGGAATATAAATTATTCTGATAAATAAGTAATTGCAGTAAACCACTGGGAAGTGTTCTCACTGACAGGAGTGTATACATCTAATAAAGAAATAAATCACATGCACGCATTTCTACCATTGAAATGAGTGATACCTAGAAGAGTTTAACTTTGCCTGGATCATGCCCTTTACATTTAGACATGAGAAAAATAGGAAAAGGTGCAATGGCTCAGCAAACACCATAAAGCTGGCCTACTGGGCACTTGTATTTAAGGGTGTACTTTTATATAACAAAAGGACATTTGAGAATGCTCAGGTTAATGGACAAATTAACAGTTTAAAGGGAATTCTTGTTCATGCAAGACATAATTATTGTGTGGCACTCCCTGCCACAGGAGACTGTTGGAGCACTATAGAATCAAAAAGAAATTAAAAACATTTATGGGTAGGACTTTTTAACTGCAGTTTCAATAACTACAGGATATAATTTAAGTCTATCAAGCCTCAGCATTCCTGACTTCAGATTGGCCAGAAAAATTATTCTATAATAAAGCATTACAAAACGTATGTTGGCTTTTTTCTCTCTCCCCTTTTAACATGTTACCAGAAGCGCTATTGCTGGCAGCTATCACAGAAACGGGCAATTTTAAAATCCTATCCTTGTTGAGAGCCAAGGCTTTTTACTGCCTTTGTGTGCTGTACGCTACTCTTTTATGTAATGTTTGTGGAACCTCAGAGATGTCTTATTAACTGGCATTATGATTGCCTAGTGTCGCTTTAAAAAGTAAGGAGAGGGGAAATGAGCCACACTTTCTTATGTGTCATCTCCATGCTGTTTTGCAACATCCATAAGCCATGCTTAGCAAGAGATGACGCAGGCTCCTTCTGACTATAACTGCTGTTTTTATTATGAGATCCCTGGGGAATGTATGTTGCTGCATGCAGTCGCGTTAAAACCAGAAACGTGAGAGGTGCCATGCCTGACCAGTGCTATTTTGACAGAAGGCTAAGGCTTATTGAAGCAACTCATACTCATGTAATTGTACCCGTTCTCATTGAACAAATGAACCTTGGCATTATTCAATTCATTCTTCAGCCAGAATCTTGCAGGGTGTCCTTAGGCCAGCCCCGGCTCCCTATCTGTAACATGGGGACCATGATACTGGCCTTATGTAGAGTTTGGCTTTCAGGACAAAGGCCTGTCTAAATTTGATGGCTGCCATCGAAAAGTCTTCAGAGATGATGCTAGTCTTCAAAGTCTAGCCACAGAGAAGACCAAATGTACTTCAGATGTTGGCAGAGCAGACAGAAGGATCTTAAAATACAGGAAAGCACTTACTGGAAAATGCAGTCTTCCAGATAACTTGGGCTGAAGCCGTGTACATCAAAATCGGCTCTTTGAGCTGTGCCCAGAAGTCACTGTAGTGTTGTGGGATCTATTCAATATAATAATATTGCTGGTTTTCCCAGCCACTCTGGGTGGCTTCCAACAAAATATTAAAATACAATCATATACTGGCTTTCATTTATGAAGTGCAAGTCATGTTGTTTGGAACTATGATGTTGACAGACATGGTGAAACCCTTTAAAATTGGGGGTTTTTCAAAAATAAAATAAAATGTGGTAATCTTTCGAAAAAGTTAGCAGTTTGTAAAACAACTTAGATGGAGCAATGATTTCATTAGGTATATAAGGTAGCACCCTTACGTTCTGTGTGATTTGTTAAGCGTATCTCATGCAATCCAGCAAAGCATTTCAGCTTCTAAATTATGTTTATCACACCCTTAGGGCATATTGTTTGATAAATTACTCTCCAAAGGGAAAGGAAGCCTTATCCCTATCTGAAGTGTGCATGCACACAAAAGCTCGTACCAATAACAAACTTAGTTGGCGTCTAAGGTGCTACTGGAAGGATTTTTTTAAATTTTGTTATCCCTATCAAGTTGGTCTTATTAAATGCATTAATTAAACTTCCCACTACTAACATGTCCGTCCCCCCAGCATTTACCATTACTGTCTACCAAGCACTAAGCCTGGGTTTTTCAATTTTCTTTCTCTGTCTGCATTTGGAATACAGAACATTCAGCCTCACATATTGACACTGTAAAAATGCACACATGCAATCATGGTGGCTGGCTCAAGGATCCTATGTAGAAAATTCAGAGGCATTGTGGAATATATGTACTATCCTGCTTCACACAGGTACACTTCTATAAGGTGGGAAGCCCCTGCAAAGTCTGAAGCCTTTCCCAGAGCAGGCAGGGCTAGATACACCTTAGCTGTATACCTTGTAAAAACCCACGAGGAAAAGGAGGGGAGGGGAGATAGAGAGATATGGGAGAAGGCCTAAACTATTTCTGACACACACCCCCAGCCATGTTTGTCCGTCGACCAGGACATGGGGTTGGGGCACCTCGTGAGGAAAGCCGCTGCGTGCCCAGCGGGGGTTAAGTAGTTCCCCAAATACAAGGCGAGAGGGACACAAATGTCTCAGGCCTGAATGAAGGCTTCGCTCCTCAACAGCCTTGGCAACCAGAGCTCACCTCGACGTACCACAGATAGCACTGAGGCTTATTATGTAAACGAAGACCTTCCCCACGCCCGTTTCTTTCCCAAGGAAAAAAAAACCTGCAGTGTCATTTCCCCAGCGAAGGAAACCAACCCACGCCCCCCTCCCCTCCCCTCCCCCTTCCCCCTGTCTGAATTCCCTCAGGATCAAGCCTGACGAACCAAAGTGAAAGTGAATGAATCAAGTAGCTCTCCCCCTCGCCTTGCTTCCCCTAAACAGGAAAGCGGGGGGGGGGGTTGAAGAGAGTGGCACGTGACAGACGGGAAACTGCCCAATCAGAGGGGGTTTGGGGAAGGAATGTGGGGAGTGTTTTTAAACTAAAAGGCGAAGAAAATAACCCAACAACAACAACACCACACACACACACACACAGTCAATGTTAAGTTGCCGGGGCGAATAGCTAGCTAGCTGGGCGCGTGGCTTGTGCTGCGCGAGCTCGTCCGCCAAGGCTCGCAGCTGCGCCTCTGCCCCTCTTTCCCACACCCCCCGCGCGCACCAAAAGGCGGCTTTGAAGTGCCCCGCTTGTGTGCGTCGCCTCGCTCTTCTCTTCGCCACGCACCCACCCAGCCACCCACGAGGCTGACGCTCGCAGGGGTCCTCTCACGCACGCGAGCACACGGGGGCGGCGGACGGGGGGGGGGTCTTGTGTGTACGAGCGAGCGAGCGAGAGAACCCGCCTCGTCAACTCGGGAGGCAGAAGGCATGAGAGGGAGCCGCCGCTCGGAGGGAAGCTGCCCCTTCCTCTGAGGCGTTAGGAGGAGGACGCCTCATGTTCTCCACACAAGTCTGACTGGGGCTTCTTCCAACCGAGATATAATAGAGCCTCTCTATAACCTCAACAGCCCAGGAGGGAAGCGTAGGGGCAGCACGGTGCCCACCTCCTGCTGCTCCTCAGCTTCGCCCTTCCCGGCCCGCGCGCGCGCGCCCAC
This sequence comes from Podarcis pityusensis, assembly GCF_964106645.2. Lineage (NCBI taxonomy): Eukaryota > Metazoa > Chordata > Lepidosauria > Squamata > Lacertidae > Podarcis > Podarcis pityusensis. Next base: position 49,392,647 of record NC_138026.1, read on the forward strand.
CCTCCGCCTCTCTCCTCGCGCGCCCCGGTCCCCGTCTGCGAGCGCGGCGGGCTGTGGGAGAGCAGCGGCTGCCGGCGTCTTGGCGCGCTTTGTGCGCGATGCTGCCTTTGCCTGCTAGGGAGATGAGGCCGGGGCTTCCTGCTCTTGGGACACAGCCTAGTGGGAAGAGTCGGGTAAGTCGCCCCGGTGGCTGCTCGTGTGAATGCATGATGATGCTGGCATTGCGGGGTGGGGGTCGGGGGGGGGTTGTCCAGCGCGTCTGATCCTGAAGTTAGTCGGGAATAGAGTGGGGAGGAAAGGCATGGGGCTCTGGGTGGAAGATGCGTGTTTATTAGACTTCCTGTTCGCACGTGCCTGGGAATTCCATCAGGTTCACTCCCGAGCAGACCGCGCTGCACAAGACCGCCTCGTCGGGCAAAGCTTCGAGTTTTACGGACGGGCTGCAAGAATTGTGAACTTAAATACTTTCTGCGCACGTGTGCCTTTTCCTTAATTTACCTGTGAATAAGAGACTTGCTGCCAATGGTGCACGCTTAAGATCACAGCCTTCCTTTTTATTTTCATGTTTTTGGATCATCAGGCTGGGTGTGGTTTTGGTATTTGGTTTTTAAACATTTTAAACATTTCCCCAAAAAAACACACCCTCCCCCCAGTATGTCTTCGCGTAAAATCAGCACTAAACCTGTCCAGGGTTATGGAAGTGCCTCTTTCCTTCCCTCATCTTTGTCTTTCCTGATTTTTTGGTTTCTAAGGAACCTCTCTCCAACCTGAGTGAAGGTGTGTTTGTGTAACCAGACACTGAGACTTGCTGTCTGATAGAGAATTAACTCAGACCCCACCAAAGCTTACTTTGAATTCAATAGAGGTGTTTGTTTTTCAGGTTTAAAGCTCCAGACCGAAGGGGGGAGGCGTCCAAAGAATTCACCTGAAGAAGAAACTACCGGGAAGATCTTTAATTCCTTTCTTGAAATCCTACTGCATTTTAGAGCAGGTGGGATGTTTTCTACTGGAGGTGGGGAGCAGAGAAGGATTCTTTTTGTTAAAAAGAAAAAGAAAGATTGATTCAAATGTATTTCACATATCAGATCTGTTAGTTTAGGGCAGTCAATCTCTCTAGGATTAACGTGTGATTTTTGAGGAACCGCTGTTGCTCCACCCGTAAATAAAAGTGGAGATGGTGACACTTTCGTCTGGCTTCTGGTAAAAAGAGAACAAAAACATTTAATTCCTTCAAGGCACCATCCATTCGTGCAGGAGGGTGGAGCATGTGGGAGAGACAAGGAGTTTAACTATTAACCTTTATTGGGAATTTATAAATGAATTTGAGACTTCTCTGGCTTTTCCCATTTTTGTTTGCTCTCCTTGCAAGATTATGGCAGATAAAATTAGTGGCCGTGCTATTTAGGAAATGGAAGACTTTACTGTTGACCAGTAGAAATAATATGTCAACAGGAAACATCCTGTTTGTATTGTTCAAACAGTAGGGAATTAACTGGTTTGAAATGTGAAGTGGGGGCAGGGGGGGACGGACTGCAAAAGAAAAGTGGCTGAGTGAAAATTATATTCTGTTCTATTAGGATTCTGTTTGCTTTTCCCCTTAGATCATTTGCTTGAAAGCACTAAAAAGAAGATTTGGAAAAGGTAAGACATGTTTTAACCAAAGATTTAAAATCAAGGCCATGTCATGTGGCTACTTACTATCAATGTTAACTTTCTCTGTTTGTTTAGCTGATCTCCTGAACAAGAAGATGCATTTCATAAGAACAAATTAGCTACAATGTATTTAGCAAAGATGTCGTTTCCTTTATTTATATACATTTTAACACAGTTTATGAGTGCTACCCTTTTCCTTTTTTTTAAGGAGGACATAATTGACAAATGGAATGAAAAGGAACACATATTGATTATTGGTATCTTAATTAAAGTGTCCATCTTGACACCTAGGAGTTGAAGTGAAATAAACTTTTCGTTGAGGTGGAAACTTACATGCTCACTGTCTTCAGTATCAGAACTACTGAAAGCTCTAGAGCTGTTCATCAGGGACCAATAAATCATACTTAAAATATTTTAATACGAGAGTACTTAACATAGTTGTTTCTAATGGATTATTCAATGGCTGCAGGCTTCTGCGTAGTTAAGCTGCTATTGTCTGTCAGTGCATAGGACTGGAGCCAAAAATAAAGTGTCTAGAAAGGTTCTTTAGTAGCTCCTTTGTGTCCTAGTGTGGCAAATCATAACAAATTACATTGTTTATTCTCAGTATATACTGTAAAGATTATCTGTTACATTTTGTTCAGCTGCAGTTAAGTTTCATTCATTTAATTTTGCCTTCACGTGGCTAGGGCTGCCAACAGCAAGTGGACTCATTTACTGAGCTGAATCACATGGATAATATTATCTATCAAGTCTTTATCATACAGTAGTTGACTTTAATAAGCTGAGGCTGCAGTCCTGCCACACTTCCTTGAAGGTTAGTTCCATTTAACATAGTGGGACATCCTTTTGAATATATATGTGCAAGACTGGGCTGTATGTGACCTACAATCCTATGTGTGCTTACTCATAAGTAAGTCTTAAGAGTTCAATGGGGATTACCGATTTATGAGTTGGCTGCAATCCTATGTACAATTGAGACATTAGCTCAGTTCTAAACTGCCTGCTCAAGGGAATTCAGCTGTAGGTGAGGAAAAAAATAAATTTAGTCTTGATGCTGTAGCAGAAGATTGCAAAATTATTTGACAAATATGATCTACATGTGATAGTCGAAAAGTAATTTATACTGGGGTCGATTTGATTCATTATATTTCTATGCCAATTTTCATTAAAATAAATACAATTTTCAACACTTTTTCATATTTTTAAAATTATTGTTCGTACCTTTAGACATATTTGCTTTTGGAAACATTTCCCCCCCTTAAAACACTATCCTTAGTAGACTAATATAGGGCAAACAATTGAATATTTATTAATTTGACAACTTATTGAATGGTGCAGAATATATAATAGTATAAATCTTATTTAACTGGAATGAATAGCAAAATTCCACTGTTTCAGGATTTCAGAAATTAAGCGTTATTTAGGAAGAAGTATCGGCTGTGTTAATACAGTAATGCATGCTACAGAAATGTTATCTAATAGATTATATAACAGTTTCTAAGTCACACTTTGACTGAAAAAAATGTAATGAATTGCCTGCTCAGTGTCATTGAATACATAGCTCAGTTCCCTGCAAGAAGAACATTAAAAAAGGTTGTTTTTTTTCTAAATTCATCTGAGTAAACACAATCAATTTTAATAGTTGTAAATCTTTCAGTATTGCTCTAGAGATTGCATTACGTGTGCGAATGTGCATTAACTTGAATAGATTACTAGCAAGTTGCAATGAGCCAATACTGGGCTAAATGTCCCATTATTAATCTTTGATGTGACTAGGAAGTAATTTTATTACCACCCAGCTCAATATGATGTGGTCAGTCAAACGTAACAATATTTAGTCTAACACGCAAGAGTGATAATTTATCAAAGATCTGCTTGTAATAGAGTACAAATAATTGAAGATGCATAGCTGCTTAACAGGTTTACAGTAGATTTTTACAGTAGGCCTGGGAGTAAAAATGTTTTTGTTTTTGTTTTTTTTAACAAACTCATATACAGTGTCTGATGTAATTGGCACTGAAATGCAACCATGTAATTACCAAGGCAAACAACAGCAAAAATCCATACAGGGAAATGTAATTGGTATCGTATAGCAGAAGTATTAATTTCAGTCCCTGGTGCTACAGATTAAGAGGTGCAATCCATCTAATTTGGACAAGGCTCCAGCATAAGCCCCTTTGAAATGAACAGAGTTTGTGGTCGGTAGACTGCTCTCTAAGTGATTCCATCTGATATGAATATAAATATCTGATAACTGTGAGTATAAGCATTGTAAATCAACATAATTTATTTTCTTGGCACTGGAAGGTTTAAATCGCATGTCGATTATTTTCCATCGTTTTCGCTACTTTAAAAAAAAAATGAAAAGCAACCTGTGGTAAATCGCTGTCACTGAGTATTGGTTTTACAAGTTGAGCAGTGCTTACTGCTCTGTATCTCTTTTTCCCCACAGCCTGCCCACCCACCTTCTTTCCTTTTTCTGCTAGTAATCATCTCAGTTTCTTTAAAATTGGTGCCTTTTCCTTCTTGGTTTGAATGCTAAACAAATGTTTGCTTCTCCAATTATTCTGTGTTTGGGTTGTCTTTTCAGTCCACAAGACATGTGCCTAAGCATGAAACAAGATAGGTACTGCAGTAGTACTGATCCTTTGCCACAAACCCTAATAATATTTAAACAGAAGTACAATATACTTCCAGATGAGCATGTTAATGGTCTCTGCCATAACAACTTATTAGATTAGCATTGCTCTTAGGAAATCATTCCTATAAAAGAATTTAAATTATGCTACACTTGATTTTTCTGTTGCAGTCTAGAGATTACACATTACAGTACATAGCAGACTTTTTGGGTCTCATCACAAACTGCTTTTGATGCTCCCTTTCGAATTTCAAAAGCAAGTTGGTACCAAACAAAACGAAAATGCCCCGTGGAGCACACAGGGCTGATTTTTACAAGACATGGGAAATGCAGAGGTAAAATCCATAAGTGTACATGATTCCATGTGGCCGATGTAAAATATTCTTAATTGTGGTGCTAGCCCAATGGTTCCCAAACAGTTTATCCCATTATCACTTGAAAATTGCTGAGACTCTTGGCAGACCACGTAATGATTTTTCTGCCTGTTGCAGCAATTGTAATGTGCTGTGCAAAATGCTGTATGATTTTTAATAGTATTATTATTGCTTTTCATTCCTGATATTGAATTCAAATAGCAACACAATAAAATACCATCTAAGAAGCAAAAGAAGTAATACAATTTAAAATCAATAGGAATATTTAATGCCAACATGTGCCACATTCCACCTGAAAGCATCTCATAAACCACAGCTTGGGAACTCCCATTCTAGCCTCCTTGCATGGTGCGTTCTGCTGCTAGCCATCCCTGGAGGGAAGCCTGGCTGATGCTTAGCCACTGCATGCCAAGCAACCTTCAAAACCTGTTTTGAATGGTGGTCCTATGTCCATAGCGTGCATCTTCTCCTTTGGGTTATAGCTTGGTTATAATTAGTAAGAATCACAATTTAGCAACTGATAGCAAATTTTTCAATAATCGTCTACTATGGAAAGTTGGAAAGGATTAGATACTATGAAAATGAAAAGCATACTTGGTAGCTAGTGTGTACTTGATGGGACAAGAACTGCTGGGATAATATTTACATTAACCGCAGTAGAAATTTCGATTCATAAGTGAATTGTTTTTTCGATTGGCAAGGCGCATTGTAGAAATCTTGCACTTAATCCTTGGTTAGTATCAATTTTCCTAGTTTCATTGGAAGTGATGTATGTAGAGAGAGACTAATATCAGAGTAGGTTAGCCTTGTATCTGTTCTAGGATTAAACTGTTTTCCTTTAATGTATTTGCCAATACATTAAAGTTTTGCTATGATCTTTCAATCTGCATTCCAGAAGCATACAAGCATAAAAGGAGGATTTCCATCTCCCCTCCTCATTCACCTTACCTATGCAGTCGTTGGTTGACTTTTGTTTTAGGCTAAGGCATATGTTGCATTAATCATATCTTCTATAATACCCCTAAAAGCCGTTCAAAGTTTGTGCCCTCCTTAAAGTTAGACATTTTTAATCACACCTGAATAGTAGCTTCTATATATTTAGAAGCGCTCCAGCCCTGTCTAGTTTACCAGATGTAGGTGTGTTATAAGTGGCTTCCTGATAATACTGTGTTTGTGATTAAAGGTTCCTAAACACTCATGTTGGCAACCCTCTTATTATCAGCTTGTTTGATGTAATGGAGTTTAGGGACTGCCCAGTACATAAGCCTGTCTCTGCAAAAATTTGTCTGTATTAGTTCAGGAAAACATCCTTTTTGAATTGTCACAACCACTATGGGTTAAAATAAATCAAGACTCCCAATTTGTAAACCTTCTGTACTAAGAAACGTATAGGTCAATAGGGAACAAATGGAGGCATTATTTATTTCTGTTAGGTTTTGAGCACTTGTGAAAAGAATTGTGAAAACCAGTCTTAGCAGTTTAGGAATATCTTGTGTTATCTAATTAATGTGTACTTTTACCAATTTATTTGAACAATGTTAATTAGGGGGAAATGCAAAAGAGAAAGGGTTTTGAAGGGTAAGTGTCTTGTGAGAAGGATATTTTATATATATATTTATAATCTGAAAGCAGGTATCACTATCAACCTTCCTTTTTTCTATTTATCTGCTTTCCTAATAGTAAGTTTTCAGTAAAACTGCAAAAAGGGAAAAAATACAGTGTATAATATTACTGCTATTGCAGTACCTGTGTCTGAAAAATACCAAGTGGGCAATTTCATGCATTCTTTAAATAAATTATCCATTTTTGCTCTTCTCATGATGATCATTTTGTTCTCTTACCTCTTTTATAGCTACACCAAATACTGCCTGCAGTCTTATATATTATTATAACAATCTTCCATTAAGTTTAACATTTTGAAATTTTGGAAAATATGTGCAAGAGGATTTCCCCATATTTGTGGAGTTGCTCTGTTTATAGGGGGGGGGGGAGAAACCCCAAACAACTTCTTGCTGCCACTGATTTTTCAACAAACAATTGAATTTATCCTAGCCAAAAACAATAGATTTATAACTATGTCCCATTGCAATGAATGATACATGGCAAGAGTCTTTCTTTTTTTCTTTTTTCTTTTTTTTGATGTGGTAGATTGTTTTAATGATAAATAATATAGACTCTGAGATTAATTTTGGCTATTATCAGTCTGTGGTCCAAAAATATTCTATTTCAGGATAGCCTACCTGTGTGTTCCTTGTCTTGAAATAATAAATTTTAATAGTACTAACTCAGACTTCAAAGTCTAGTCCAATGGAATAATTAGATATTTCATATCAGATTGGTGTTGTGCTGCTTGTTTGCTTGTATATTCCTTGCATTCCTTTATTGCTTCTTGATGTATGTACATGAAAACAGAATATAACTTTTCTGTGCAAATAAATATTTGCTTATTTCATACATGTTGACACTGATGATGTTTCAAAAAGATACTACACTGGATGGAATCCACTTTCTGCCCTTTCATTCAGTGAAGGTCTTTCAATGCAACGAAGTGTCTTCTAGTAGAATAGGACGGGGGTGATTTTTGCCTCCTCCTTCCCAGCCTCCCCCAAAATCAGCTTGAGAGAATTGTTGGGGAGCTTTCAGGACAGGATGGAAGGTAGCATGAAGGAATGCCTAGGGAAGAGGGAATTGGCAGTCAGTTGCTTCCCCTCCTCTGCTGGATTAAAAGTGCACTCATGACTCCAAGGGCATAAACTGGAATCCACCCATTTTAAGCATAGTGACTGTCAGAAGGCCTGGATCTCACAGAAACAAAATAATGCAAAAAGGATAAAAGCTTAACAGATTTCCCTTAACCGTATGATTTAATATCCTCACAACGGGAGTTCAGATTTCTGGATCCGGTTATATTATAAGGTGTTTGAAAACATTGTTTAGTTTCACTTGCTACCTGCCTAGTTGTGGCTGGTGAAGGTGGAGAGATAAAGCCCAGGAGCGCAGAACTAGCTTCCCAAAACTCAGCATTGTGTGACCATTTCCTAAATATTATGTTCACTTCATAAATCCATGACCTTTTAAAAAAAACTGAACCATACTCATCTTGAATTTTTATTTAGCCTAGCAAACTGCAGTAATGTTCTGGTAAAGTAATGAATGAGTACTGTAGTTTCACAACTTTGTTGCATTTCTAAAAACCTATTCAGTGTTCAATATCTCTTTCTCTCTCTTTTCAAACATCTCTGACTAAACAAGACCATATGAGTTTAAGATAAGTGGCATGGATTTATATGTTTTACCTATCAATATGCCTTTTTGACAAAAACGTACAGAACATGTAAACTAAATTTGACAGATAATATAAACCATTTGCAATGCTGCTTGCTTTGATAAAGCAAAAGTCTTGAGCTGTGTCCACACATCGTGTTATATCACTTTAGGATGTTTCATGGGAAGTGATTCTTAAATAAATAAATAAATGTTAAACAATAGTCAAACATAGATGCACAACCTGTACACTGCTCATTCACACTAAACCATAGTTAAATGTGACCTGTGAACTAGGCCTCCTAACTAATACAGTACGGTAATTAAAAAGTCTGTTTTTATTCATAAAGATTTATAAATGGTTTACTTTTAATAAAATGTCCCTATATAAAAAGGTGTCAGTGTAGTTTACTGATTGTTTTGCTCCTACAAGCAAACAAGATACATTTAAAGGAAATAAAATTTCTATAAAACAGTTTCATAACTGTGCATTTATAAAAATGGTAAGGTATCACACATTTATATTGTTTATAGAAATGAAAATATTAAAAGGTCTAAAAATCATAATTAAGACAAACACAAAATACAATAACAATATACCACTGCCTGAAGGAATCTCTGAATGAGGAATATGGACCTAATTTTTTTTTTTTAAGGTGCAAACAACAGCAATGTTGCGTAAGTGTTGCAAAAAGATACACCAGAACTTTTCCATTTTCCACTCAACCAGTCCCATAGGAAGTTGGATAGAGGACTGGTTAAGAAAGGGATGCATGTTGTTGTTAATTTTAATTTACAGAAAGAAACACCACAGTGTTTCACACAATAACAAAATGGAACAAATTAAATATTTATTTTCATGTAGTATGTGCTTTTCATTTTAAAATATAGATAACGCCTTAGATGTGCTTATTAAAGTGGTTAATGCAACAAATAGCTTATTTGTCAGACTGAGCTGCATCGCTTTAATTTTGGTCAGCCTTCTGCAATGAAATCCAGCTTAAAAGTGACAATGTGCACAAGATGTTCTTAAGTTGGCCAGGATCCAAAGAACCAACAACTTTTGCATGCTCACACATGGTTTCAGCTGGTGTTTTCTGAGCAGCACAACTTGCCCTGCCCGCCCCACAATTCCCACATACACAGCGCAAAACACTTTTGGAACTGAGGGGATTTTCAAAAACAGTTGGTGATATAGGTGTATGGATAGCTTATTTTGTGCCAGCCTGGAGCCAAAGAAAAAATCCATAATAATATGTGTTGTCTTTAAGGTGCCACAACTCTCTTGGTTGTCTTTGCTTTTCCCAGGGGAGGGGTGGAAGACAATAATACAACAGGACATGCTCAAGTGCTTGAGTGTGCCTAAAGTATCTTTCTGGATTCCAGCCAACTCCCCCACCCCCTTGACAGCAGTGAGAAACTGATTTGGGAACTTGCAATGAATCTCAATCTGTTTTTCCTAGGGAAAACGTGTTACAGTATCTAAAATCTGTCTTAACTAAAATACAACGACAGCTCCCTGTGTGTCTCCTGGCCTGCCTGTCAAAATTAGCTTTATAAATCATCTTTTTATATAGGCTGTGTTTTATAAAATGACTTAAAGTTGGTGGATAGGATTTCCCAATGATTATCCGATGTTAAATCCAGGTACTAGCTTTCTGTCCCTTTTTTTGTCATTCAATGCTGAAGGAGACAATAGGTGCTGTTTGGAATTAGAAGCTGCCGGTCTAACCTAAGTGTTTCTTCAAACGCCTTAAGACATTGTGGATTTATGCAGATTCCTTTTTTTATATAAAAAACATGAAATCACAAAAAATAGCAGGAGGCTGCTGTTCGATTAAAAAAAATTAAATTACCAAAAAAAAAATTACATCTCACCTAAGATAGTAAGAAATGGGGATGACTGTTTCTCCACTGATATTTCTACTTTTTAATTTTCTGTTTAGGCCATTTATCTCTATTGTATTTATAATAAGAGTATAAAGTACTATCCTATTCGTAAGCCTTCAAAAGAAAAAGGGGAAAAACCCTGGCCTTTGTGGTAGGGAAAAGTCATATATTATTTTCTTTCCATGTTTTTATTTAAAATATCCATTGCCTAAAACAGAAGACTTATTGCATGAGTCTTGGAAAATATGCTGTGTGCTTCTTCTTTTTTAACAGTTTGCTTTTTATGGTGGTCCAAGGAAATGGAAATTTACTGAACAATTTTTTTCCAGGGGAGGTAGTTTCCAAAAATATTTTCAGTTAAAGGAAAGGGAGATCCTAGTTATAGAACTATTTTTGGTAGTTTGCATATTTTGTACAACATCCTACACCGAAAGAAATGTTGAATCAGATTACTGCACATTCAAAGTAAGAAGCGTATGTATTCTTTGTGGGGAGCCTGTGGTGCTCCAGATGTTCCTAGGACTGTCACCACCTCTGACTGATTGCCATGCTGACTGGGTCGGATAGGAAGTTCAACAACTTCTTGAGGGCGACAGGGTATCTTAAGGCAGATATGGGATTATAGAACCCTGCTCCCCATCCCTTCCTGTAATGGGTTTTGAATAGGCATGCATGCAAATTTTGCACCAGGGCATTACAAGAAAATATCTTCCTCCAGTCTACCCTTTCTCCTTGGTCAACAAACAAGTATATTGTGGGTAGAGGAATGGATGCAGAAAGTGGACTCCCAGTCCCACTAACCTCCCTTCTGTATGCTGTGGTGCTCACTCACATGAACATATTGAAGGAAGCGGAAGGAGCAGGCGGAAATAATTTGTGTTATGTATGAGAATCTTTCTGTTTATCAGCACTGTCCTAGCACTGATAATATATGTGTTGCAGTAAAAAGGTGAAAGGTAAAGGATGCCTGGATGGTTAGGTTCAGTCCAAGGCAATTATGGGGTGCAGCACTCATCTCACTTCAGGCTGAGAGAGCCGGGATTTGTCCACAGACAGCTTTCTGGGTCATGTGGCTTGCATGACTAAACCGCTTCTGGTGCAACAGAGCACCGTGACAGAAGCTGGAGGAAGACTGGAGGAAGATATGGGAGGTGAATGGAAAGCCCTTTACCTTCCCACCGCAGCAGTACCTATTTATCTACTTGCAGTGGCTGCTTTTGAACTGCTAGGTTGGCAGAAGCTGGAATAGAGCAACAGGAGCTCACCCCATCACATGGATTCGAACCGCCAAATTTCAGATCGACAAACCCAAGAGGCTCAGTGGTTTTGACCACAGTGCCACCCATGTCCCGGTATACTGTACCATGTAGAAGTACCAGTGGGACCTGCTACAAAATGTTTTGAAATTAGTCCACACTTGGCTATGCACTTTGTCTATGCATTTCACATGTGAATATTGAGTTTGCTGTTAAATTTATAAGACATCAGGCTACGTACAGCTTTTCTATGAATTTGAGGTAGTAATGTAGAGCATCCTTCTCCCTTTTTCTTTTTTTGGTTCTGCCACAGAGTCTAGTCATACAAGTTTTGGTACATTTTTATATTGCTTCAAGTGAACACCAGAAAAATCAAAACAAGGCCTGGGAATTGGGACTGGCGTTGCTGCACTAAGGTGTGAGGACATTTTTGGTATAGAATCATAGAATTGTAGAGTTGTTCTAAAATAATGTGTGTTCAGGTAGACCTTTTAAAAGAAAACCTGTACGAAGTGAAACATGTTACAGTACGCTGTTTGAATTCCATGGGACTGAGAGGAGAGGAGTTCCAGTTAAGATGCATGGAAGAATCTTCCCCCACTGCAGAAAGCGTCTGCATGTGTCACACAAGTTTCAATATGTTTGCATAGTTACCAAGCTACTCATTGTTCATTTGTAGTTCATTGGTCCACTGGTAGCAATAAAACAGAAATGAGTTCACGTAATTCTTGCAACAATGCTGTAAGTCAGTATTGTTACTGAGGCTGAGAGATAGTGCCTTTCCTTTGATTGGAACTAGGATTTTCCTGATTGATAGCTCAATTGCTGAAATGATACTCTACACTCTGTATTATTAGTCAGGCAGTATGTTTTTATATAATAAGGTATACGTTGAGTTAAATGCTACCAAGTCATGCTAGCAAGTCTATTGATTTCGATAGGTCTTTGTTTATGGCTTTGCTGAATTCAACCATATGATTATTTGCTGCCATAGAAAGAGAGAAGGGAATGTTTTTGCTGCAGTTATAACTATTTTAGGAATGCACACCTGTGAATCTATAATGCAGAAGTAGTTTTTCGTGTATTTTTATTCTCAGTAATTATAGTCAAAGCCTGGAAAGTGTTGCTGATGTGGAGGGGGTGGAGAAGGAGAATGGGGCTACGTAGCCCTGACCTTTCAACTTTTCTCATTGTTAGCAAGCTTTCACTAAAAGATGGTCATAACCAGAAACCAGTTGTGCAAGGATTTCCACCCCCTCCTCTTCAAAGTTCTATTATCTAGCGTGGGTTTAATCAATTCAGGATGGAGTAGACTGACACACGATAAGAAAAAAAGAAAGGAGAAACTGGAAATGAGTATTTCATAATCAAATTCTTTAACTGGCTAATCTTTCAATCAAAACTAATGACATTGAAAAGGTTGATGAGTTTAACTAACTTATATTGTTAAGAGAATTTTTTTTTAATAAAAGTAGACCTAAAACAAAACCACCAGCAAGACCACCCCGCAAAAATCCAAACAGAAACAGATGATTGCTTTCTAGTTTTCTTACAGCTTGCAATAAAGCATATTGTGAATCAGTAAGGCTTTTAGCACTCCATGCAAAGCCTTAATTAATCACAATGCTCAGCTTATGTATATGGCTATGTTTAATATGTGGGGTGGGGAGAGAGAATGCAATGGAACACAAGCAAAACTGAACTTGGAACTATCAAAAACATCATTTAGTATTTTTACAAAATTAATCATAGAGGGTATTTGACCTTTTTAAACAGCGTCTAATTTTTCACAGCAATATAAGTTCACCCACCCACCCAACTCTCACACACATTTTGCAATGGCTTTAAGGACACTTTGAATCAAGATTTTTTTATGGGATGTAAATGGGTGTGGCCCCACAGAAGTCACTGAGAGTGAATTGTCCCCTGATGTCAGCAATAATTCTGTCCTCATTCAAATGTTTTATTTTTCATAAATAGACATTGTACTTAGATCAACACTGAATGCATGGGGCCACATTAAGCACTTGTTTGCATTTGCTTGTTTGGGTGGAGGGATCAATTCCAGTCCAGGCTGGGGAAAATAATTATAAGACTAAGAGAAAATTATTCTCCAGTGACTCAAGGTATCAACTAATAGTTCTAATTAGACAATATTTTGGATAATGACAAACTATTTGCAGTATTCGACTATCAATAATCTCTTTCCTACTTGTCACGTACAAGAGAATTCAGCAACCCTCTAATAATAATAATAATAATAGGACATGGTCCTTTAGCAACTTTCTCTTTCCCCATGGATAGTTTACGTTGCAGACAGGAAATAAAAATTCTTGTTAGTGAGAAAAGGCAACTGTTGCTTTTCTTTTACTGAGAAATTATTCAGACTGGCAGAATCAAGATTAGCAGTCTGGTCTCACTTTTGTTCACCTACTCTCCATTGAGTGATGTCTTGACTTTCTCTTGTCATTACTTGTTTCAATCAGGACCAGTCCTACCTTTAGGCACACTGATACCTAATGGTAGGAGGAACAGCACAATGTTGGAGGACAGAACTGTGTGTGCCACATGGCTTACCCTGTGTCTCCTGCACTATTCTTCTTCCCACAAGTGTGGTAGAATATGCTGTCCTGTCAGCAGTATTTTATAAGATATTCAACTCCCAAGCTAGTCAACTTCTGCACATGGAATTGGAGAAGGCTGCCACCTTGTCTTTGACTTCAGGCAGCAGCAAAATGTCTTCAGCTAGCTCTGGTCTCCATTGGGCAATTTTTCACACCTAGTATGTACTACAAGGGTAGTTGGTGGCCATGGGGCTCTTTTTTTTAGTATGAACATTTAGAAGCAGACAATTAACTGCAAAATTGTGTTTGAGACATTATTGAGCATAGTTCAGTAGTCAACTGTGCTTTTATGCTCTTTCATTTGTTGTCTTTAAAGCTGGTTTTATTTTAAACTGACAAGGTGACCTAGCCTGATACTTATTCAACCAACAACTCTAGTAAGCACTAGATTCGCAACAAATAATATTTGGGCAGATCACCTTGCCTGTTTTCATTTTTATTGGAACTCTTTATTCCACAAGGTCCAGGCGTCCTTTACTTTTACCTTTATTGAGAAAAGCTTTAAAAAGCTTTGAGAGCTTCACCTGCAAGTCTCAAGAGGCCCTGATGCTTGTCTTATCTCCTTGTATTTATACTTCCATTTCCCTGGTGCATCACCTGTGCCTAATTCTGTGCACTTTGCTCCCTGGAGAGTCAACAGTTTTGCAGCATCAGACGCTACAGAACATGGAGTGTCTCACTCTGATTCCTCACACTTATTAGTATTGTCTGAAAATGAGCTTTCCCATTCACCACTAGACACATGTACTTTGTTTTGTGGAGGAGGAAATGCAAGAGTTTTAGGAAAGGAAGCACACTGGATCAGGCCCACCTAATCCAGCATCCATTTCTCAGAGGGACAATCAGATTCTGTGGGAAGCTCACAAGCAGGAGGATATTAATGGAACAGTACTCTGCCCAACTTCAATTTCCAGCAAATGGCATTCAGAACATAAAGCATCATGACTAGTAGCCATTGATAGTCTTATGCTCTGTGAATTTTAAAGCTATCCAAGTTGGTAGCCATCACATTCTCATTAGGAATGTATTCCATAATTCAACTATGCACTCATAAATGCAGGTTGACTGTAGGAATTCGTTTTCAGTACTAGAGTTGATCTGAGCTCGTAATTTTTTCTCATAGAAATCCAATCTGAGTTAGCCTACTTTAAAATTTCAGCAGCCTGGTTTAGTTGGGAAAAGTCATTTTGTTGGTGCTATCATTAAACAAATAACCCAGAGACCAGTTGATACAGACCTCTCTTCTCCCCATCCCTGGTCTAGGTAGGATATGTTGAGGTAAAGCGTATGGAATTCTCTCCTCCATATTGTCTACCACCTACATTCAATCATTCTTTAGTATATTGTTCGCACAAAGCTGAAGTCTGTCAGCTTTTCCTCAGCCCTCTACTGGTAAATTTCCTCTCCCCCACACTTTAAATACTTATGTGTGATTTTTCTCCCACAATGTAAATGCAGTAATCTTTTGGGAAAGTAAGAAACAGTCTGTAATTTGCTATGAGTCAAAAAGGCTCTTTAACAATGAGTTATTAAAGACTGAGTGCTATCGTCTCTTTTTATCTTTCCAAATGAGATTATATATTTGATTGGAACAACTGCTCTTTAAAGTACTGGCTAACTGTGTCTACTCATCAAAGCCTCTTTTGGTACAAAAAAATACGTTGGTATAAATTCTATTAATTTACAGTGATTCCCTCCAGTGGTTTTAAAGTCTAAGAAGCATAGGTTTGTGTACTCTCTTGATCTAGTGCATGGAAAACATCTGAAGGCCTGAATTGGGAAAATGAGACTTTTTTACTTCCTGTCCATGAGTAAGGGTATGTCAGCCTTTGCCAACTGATGCACTCCAGATGTTTCAGACTACAACTCTCATCATCCTCACCACTATGGATGTCCTGGTTGGAGATGATGGGAGTTGTAGTCCAAAACAACTTGAGGGCACCAGGATGATGAAGGCTGGCGAATGCGTTGTTTGGAATGTCAAGTAACATTACAGTTGATAATGTAAAAACCAAAACCAGAATTTCTCAAGTTAAATGGATGGGAAAGCCCCAAAAGGAAAATGAATATCTAGTATTAGAAACAATTTAATTAAAATCTTTCCATTTAATCTTTCCATTTAATCCTTTTTCTGAAATGTTTATTGTTTCCAAAGAAGTCATTCATAATAAGTTTAAAGCTTCATAGTGAGGGTGACATTGTGTGCAGGATATTGACATTCATGTCTCTGTATCTCTTGTTTAAATAACTGAAGAAGACTTTTGGCCACTTTTCAGCACACTACCTTATCAAAACTCCATTTCCATGATTGATGAATCTCAACTCTTGTTGGGAGAATGAAGTGTTCAATTACCTTGTGTTCATGTGTTAATGAAGCAGAAAGTGGCTTAAGGGGGTTTCTTTTCACTACAGACGCCTGTTTGGTTATGCACATGCTGCTTTCTTACGTTTTTTCTTCTATGTCTCTGTCTACACTCAAGCGGAGCCCTTAATGGGTAACAGTGGCAAATCTGTCTGCTTGACAACAAGCCTATCAGCCTTCTTCAGCTCAGCAGGAACAGCAGTGGCCTGTAATTAGTGGAGCCATCAAGCAAAGTGTTTGGTTTAAAGTGATTTCTTTCTCTTTCTTTTTTTAGCAGCAACTTTATATAAGAAAACTAACTATTGTTCTTTCTCATTTCCATGAAACTATCATCAATGCCAAACCTTTTAATAAACCAAAATAATACTGTAGTTATGAAACTGATAATTCTAAGGCCTCACACATAATAATACAAGTTACAAAGGCATGATATTCTTAGCATATTTTGTTGCAGTTTATGAAGAACTCACCTTATCAGATTATCAAATGCTCTTATTGTCAGGAAATAATAGTGGCTCTGAAGAATGGACATCCTTCAATATGTGATAATGGCATTTGTGATGGCATTTATCTTCTGCTGATAAATGTTCAGAGTATATGCAAACACTTGGTATCATATTTTTTATTTTTAAATTATTATTACATTTACACCCCACCTTTCCTCCAAGGAGCTCCTGGTGACATACATGGTTCTCCCCCACCCAATTTTATCTTCAACACAACCCTGAGAGATAGGTTATGCTGAGAGGCAGTAGCCGACCCAAGATCACCCAGTGAGCTACATGGCTCTCGGATTTCAGCATATTTTCTATACATTACTGGGATATAAAATATGGAACACAGAATATAACATATTGGGTATACTTGGGTATACGATTTATTGGTAGACATGTTGCTCTCAGTGGAAAATAAATTAGATTCTTTTTCCTCATACACAGAAATTTAGATCTGTATGTTCCAACTGTTTGTTTGGTTGATGTGTGCTACAGTTCTTAAATATACATGCTAAAGAGTAAGTTTCATTGAACACAACTGAGAGTTACTTCTCAGCAGAAGCAGCGCCTACCTATCAGTCACCTGATGTCATAATGATGTCGGGTGAGATACCTGTCAGAGTTCAAAGCCTATTGCTGTAACTGCCTGTCAGCTGATGTATGATTACAGCAACCGCCTTTGAAGGTGAGCTTCCAGCATCAATCAGCTGATTGGTTCAGAAACTTTAGCTGGTGCAGAATTCAGTGGTCAGGTTGCTTACTAGGGCAAAAGGTTTGAGCATGTAACATCAATCCTGGCCTGTCTGCACTGGCAGACAATTAGTTTCTTGTCCCAATTCAAAGTGCTAGTTTTGACCTATAAAGGTTTAAATGGCTCAGGACCACGACACCTCAAGGTCTGCCTCTCTACATACGAAATAACCCAGTGATTATAATCTGAGGCCCGTCTTCATGTGCTGGACATAAGGTTCAGAGGATGGCAGCACAAGAGCAGGCCTTTTCTGCAGTGCCTCCCTCTTTGTGGAAGGCTCTTCCCAGGGAGCCTCACCTGGCACCTTTGTTACATATATTTAGGCACCAGGTGAAAACATTCCTCTTCTCTCAGGCCTTTGGCTAATTAAACATCCTATGGCCATCCTATTTATCCTATGGCCTTTTACACTTGGGGAGGATATTGTTTTTGGTTTGTTACTATGGTATGCATTTCTGTGTTTTTATATTGTAAATGACTCTGTGATCCTCGGATGAAGGGCAGTATAGAAATTTAATAACAAGCCAGCAAACAAATAAATATTTCAATGGGGTTTGCCCCATTAGCACAAAACAGTTCACACTGAAGCACCTTGCTAAAATGGTGGGGAGCTCTGCTTTAGCAAGTGTTTCAGTGCAAACTACTTTGCACAAATGGAGCAAGCCCTGTGAAAGTGCAATCTGCCAGTTGACAGAGGGCATTTGTCTCGAAAGACGCATGCTCTTATTAGTCCAAAGCTGTTTGCATTGATAATACTTGCTAAAATGGAACTTTTTTTTAATTTTCAGGGAATAAAGCTCTGTTTCTGCAAGCAGTTTCAGACTGCTTCAAAACAGAATTGGGGGGGCTCCCTAGTGCAGATGACCCCCCTGTCAGCTGATGGGAATCTCCACTTGCAAAAGAACAGTGAGGAACTCAGTCTAAGCTCCTGATTGTTCAGTTGAAGCTGTATCCATATTTGCCCCACCCTGACATCAGGTATGATGGCAGGTGTGTGGTAGTTGGGTGTGGTTTGGGGGAAATGTCCTCATGGGCTAAATTAGGACATCTGCCAGCCCTAATTAGGACCACTGGCAGAAGGTTTCCCACCTTTGCTGTAGAGCAGGGTCTTATTGGATTGTTCATAAGCCTTTTGTGCTGGTCTTACCTGGTAAACTGGTGATTGCTGCCCTATGGAAAGCAGTTCAGATATTCAGGATGTTAGTGTAGCTGTAAGTAGAGAGTATTGTGTCAACACAAAAATCAATAGTATCAGCAAATATCACAGTCTTTTTAAACTCTGGCCTTGTTTAATACAAAAAAGTTACACCCCCCCAGCACTTCCCCAAGTTTAACATTTTAAAAATTACTCTGTCAATGCTACTGCAGATAAGGTTCATAATTATTCTACACATATGACAAGGAGTGGGGCTGTGGCTGAGCCAATGTGGGTTATACAAGCCCTGCAAAGTAAACCTGTATTGTTATACAGTGGTACTTTGGGTTTACATACGCTTCAGGTTACAGCCTCCGCTAACCCAGAAATAGTACCTACCTCAGGTTAAGAACTTTGCTTCAGGATGAGAACAGAAATCGCACGGCAGCACTGGGAGGCCCCATTAGCTAAAGTGGTACCTCAGGTTAAGAACAGTTTCAACTTAAGAACAGACCTCCAGAACGAATTAAGTTCTAAACTGGAGGTACCATTGTACTCATTTTGCTAGTGGTAGTTCGGAGTTGGTGTAGTTTATGATAACCTCTAAATGAAGTCCTCTGTTGTTAGCCTAGTGTTTGTTTGTTTTAGGGTTTCATTGAGAGTTTCAGTGGTGAGTAGAACAGCATTGTCTGGATGCCAGATCTCCCCATTGAGAAGCAACAGAGTGATAGACTTAGAATACAAGTTTTTTTAAGAGGCCAGGCCTTCCTGCCACTCAGTCACCAGATCTAGCAACCATCAGAACTGTTCTCTAAGCCCTACTTGCAAAGGAAAAACAGAGAGCTTACTCTAGTTATGTCTGCTTATTTATTTACTTCCCACTCCCTAGAAAAAATATTGCAGACACCCATGTTTACAGTGCCTGCTCATTACTAAGTTCCATTGAGTTCAATGCAATTTACTGTCAAGTAAGGGTGTATACTATTCTAGCCTTAATCAATCTTCCTCCATTCGTTTTAGCAGCAACTGTGGGGAAAGGCCATGACTTCATTTCTTTGAGATTCAGGCAGCCGATACACTTGTGATTCTTTTGCTTTCTATAGAAAAAGCTTAAACAATAGCAAACAAAATAAGAGTGATTTCGAGAATTGGCAAACACTGCAGACAGAAGTCTAGCAGGGTCTGTGGTGCTGCTGTTGTTTTTTTAAAAATATATATATATTATTGCCTTGAGCGCCTAAGCAGTTGTTTTTCAAAATGTTGAAGAGAGCCTAAGATCAGAGCACTGTCTAACTTATTCTCTTTTATAAAGTAGTTATCACTAGATATCTATCTGATTTGGATATAGTATCTGAAAATTGTGAACCAACTCCCAACAGTTTCTAATAACTTTATTTAGAGTGAGCCATTATTTAAACATGTAAAATAGTTTTCCACATGGCATATATACTTTACCCAGTAACAGCAAGTTGGTTGTTGTTACATCCGACAGTGTTAAATTTCCCTTAAGATTCAACCTGTTTCTTTCACTGCTCTCAGCTCCCTCAATCAGAATCGACATGAAGACAAGCAGTGATGGTTGGTACTGTGTTTTGTCTCTTATCTCCTTTAAAGGACATGTGAGAAGTACTTCAGCTCCCTCAGCTTTTGAAGCAGACCCAACCTTGTTTGTTTTCAAATGAAGAGTTCATTTTGCCTCTTTCTGCTTCTCTGCCCACCCCCCACTACTCGATGAGTGGAAGAAGTGCTTGTTACTTAGCTACTTCCAAAGCAAAACATTTGAAGTGAAAGATAAGATTTATTGTAACCCATGCTAATAACAAGCACGCATGCCCTCAGTTTGTGTGTGTTTGTGTGCGTGTGTTCATGAGTTCATTCTGGAATTGACTGTAACTACTGTGACTTCAGTGACCTCGCCTTCTGCCATCCCCCTTCCCCCTCCTCCCAGCAAAATGAATCATTTTAAGAAGCAGCCTATATTTAGCACAAAGAGTACAAGGAAGTTCATAGCAGGCCTTCTTCGCCACTAGGACCCTGTGCAAATGCCCTCTCTGGCCATGGTGATGAATGGTACAGCATCTCTGCTCAAGCCGCTTTTTGAACTCCAAAGGTCACTTGCAGGCACACATCCTCTCTTCAGAATGAGACCCTGAAGGGATGTTGATTTAGTGACATCTTGCAAGGAATGACCCTTCCGATCAACACTGATAATACTGTAGCAAGGGTGACATTAGGAGAGGGTCACTGGATTTAAATGAGAGAAAACAATGGTTGAACTTCATAAACTCTCCTTAGGCTAAGGATGCTGATAGCGCCTGGCAGGTGTTAAAAGGCGATTCTGGATTGCATATATCATCTCTACAGCAACTCCATATCTCTACTGTTTCACAGAAGTTAAAGGTTCTGTAGTGGGTTAGTAATGAACCTGTTGAATGCTGGTACCAAATAAATAAATAAATAAATAAATAAAAATCCCCTGGTTTACAAATATTCTCATTATAGCTAGGACCAGATTTCAGGAACCCACAGCACAGCGGCCCATGACATCCAAAGAGCAGCATATGTTAGGGGTAGCAGGTCTGGCATTAGCTCCTGGATCAGCCTGAGGATACTGGAGCACACCAGGGTTGATGCTGGTCACCGCAGCATCTTCTCTTCTCTACTTTTTAATTTTCTTTATTTTTAAAATGCCATTTAAAACAAAAAACAAAAACAAAACAAAACATGGGGTACAGGGGACTGCAGGGGAGAAGGAAAAGTGAAATATCCACTGCATTACCTTGCATTATGTTCATGCAATGCTGGATACAACCGCAATGTACAGCTGAAATGGAGCCAGTGTGGTGTAAGTGGTTAAGAGCGGTAGTCTCGTAATCTGGGGAACCGGGTTCGCGTCTCCACTCCTCCACATGCAGCTGCTGGGTGACCTTGGACCAGTCACACTTCTCTGAAGTCTCTCAGCCCCACTCACCTCACAGAGTGTTTGTTGTGGGGGAGGAAGGGAAAGGAGAATGTTAGCCGCTTTGAGACTCCTTAAAGGGAGTGAAAGGCGGGATATCAAATCCAAACTCTTCTTCTTCTTGAAATATCTGCCCAACCTGCCCTTCCCATTTACTACAGTTTCATTTCCTTCTCCTTCCTCTTTTGTTTCTCTTGTATCTGGTTTTTAGATAGAAATGTGGTTTGGATAGGGACCTTTCAAAGTGCCATGCACACAGGCACTGCTGCAGCAGCATTGTTCTTAATGGTGTTTTATTGTTGTACACCACTCTAGAATAGAGAACTGCAGTCTTTTTGTTTTTTTAATGCTTATAAAGCTCTGCCTTTTTGCATGCTGTGCATATATTAAAAGACAAGACAGTCTCTGCATATAGGCTCACAATCTAATGGACTTACTGTAAAAAGAATGAGGAGGAAAGACTTGATGGATAGGACCAGGTAGCCATTCCTCCTTGACCTGATGTCCATCCTGAGAGACAGGGAATACAGTCCCCCAGCACCTCTAAGCAAGCTCCCTAGTGGGTGCCATTCTGCAGTCCTAGGCAATATTTATTTTTTTACTTCCTTCATTTTTATTTTTTTATTTTTTTTATTTTTTATTTCATTCATATCACCGCTTGATTGTAAAAACAACGACCCTCAGTGGTTTACAAAAAGATAAAATATGCCTTTATACAGTGAAAAGCAAGGTGGATTCTTATTTTCCTACAAAAGGGTTATATCTCCAATATTAAAACGAAACCAGTCAGTTCATCTGGCAGCAGCTGTCTAAAATATGAGGCAGATATCTTGCCACCTAAGGTCTTTTAAACTCAGAACTGAAAATTGGTCCTTTTGCAAACAAACCAATCAATCTACTATGGTGGCCTTCATTCCAGTGTAATGATAGACCCATCCCCATTTGGAAGCAGTGTAACTTATTTCAGAGTAAATATGATTAGAGTTGGGATACATTATTCTTAATTGCTTTTTTTATAGTGTTACACAGAATTCTGTGAAGAGCCTATGGGGCCTTTGGCCTGTGAATCATGAAATTGGCCTAGAAAACTGCAATATGCAAAGGGAAAGCAAAGACTACCATGGGTTGCTTTGGGAATGGCAATTACCGTAGTTTATAGATTTCCTATTGTTACACATGTGGTTACCTTCACATGGATTGCTAGGGACAAATAATAAAAACAGCATCTCAGGAGAGATGCACTCAGACCAGTAGAACACAGTACTTTAGTTTGTTGTCCCATCAAGTTCTTTCCTTTTGAAAAAGATGACAATTTGTTGTTCTTAAGCATTTGTATCTAAAACAGATATACGTGCCCTTGTGATTCACCTGTAACAAATGCAAAACAAGGAAATTAAGTAAGAGCTCAGAAATGAGAGGATAAGCAAACAATTCACCACATCTGTGGGAAAAGATGAAAGCACGAAGCTATAATGGGACCAAACCGAAGAATCTAAACAAGATACATCTCAGAACTGCAGTAAAAGTAATTTCAAAGAACACAATGTTCACAGCAGACGTCACGACTGAACAATAAATTATTCCTCAATATGACTCCCACAGTTTTCCAAAGTCCAAATCTTATTCCAAAGACGAGTCTCCCGTGCCCACGTTCAGCAGTGGACTTCTTACAACTGTTTCAGTTCTCATTAAACTGATTTACTGGACTCGCTGGCTCTGTTCAGCTTCAGTTTATTCCTACTTTGTTTAAAATTCGGGAAGTGCTGGGGAGGAGGGCACAGGACACTAATGGCTGCACTTGTGCAAATGGAGTGACAGCTGATTTATTACAAAGGTTATAAAGGAGAAGTATTAAGTGTGTTCCATTCGACATGGTAAAAGACATCCTGCACAATGTCCAACAAACCCTGAGAGCACTGTTTTGTTAAAAGAGAGAGAGAGACGACTGTGAAGGGGGGGCAGCTCCAACAAATATGTGCTCTTCTTCTTTTGAGCAATAATTAAGATTGTAAATCACAAGCAACATGAAACAACTGTATCCGACAGAACACGGACAGTTCTGGAGTTTTGCTGTGCTTGTGTGATCAGTCTGAATACCTACACTGAAGCACTAATGGGAGGGCAAACTTCAAAGAGGTATTTTGGCATGAAGGGGAGGCCTGTGAGACCATTACATGGATAAAGCTGTAAAATAAACTCCTCCATGCAAATTGGGCAGGGAGGGGGAATGGGAGGTTGAAAGGTTTGTGAGGATCCAGAGATTTTTCCTCTTTAAAGCACGTAGTAAGTTCTATATTTATTAATTCTTTATTGTAGGACCGTCTTTATTACAGTAAGGAATAGACAGCTGAGAATAAAAGTTGGGTTAGGCACCTTTAAAATTAAGTTGTTCACTCAGGTAGCCTGATAATTCAATGACTTCTAAAACATTAAAATGTTTATCTTGTTTATGTTGGTTCATCAGTTACTTGACTAGAGGGGAAATATGGCCCATTTAAAAAAAGGACAAGGCCTGTTCTATCATGAATCGCTGGCTGAGTTAAAAAGAAGTCACAATACTATACGTATATGAACCATGCTGTTGACAAACAGCAAGCACAGTGCTATGAGCAGTTAATTCAGATGCAGCTTGTTTTCCAGAATGGAATATTTACAGCATTAGATGCAATCTCCTCTTTAGGTTGCCCATTTCTTTTTGTTCCTTCAGATGCTTACGATCTGCACTGAACGTAACTTCAGACGCAGCCCATAGTACTGGGTATTGGGGTTAGTATTGCTTCAAGTGGAACATTCTGTCATAACAAAGATGTTCTCTCTTTTGTTTTGTTGTACCGTATGTTAAGTGAAGGAAGGGGACGGGAAGGAGAATTATAAAGGCAAATAATTCATTAAAATCTGGAATGATTTATGGTTACTGCATCGGATTTGTGGGTTATTCACTACATGCACACACAACCACCCTTCCACTAGCCCTACTTTGTAGTTCTGTCTCCTTTAAAGAGCCACACAACAACACCTTTTAACGGTATCCATTGAAGAGTGCAAGAATCTGTTAAGAAGTGCATAGGGTTTGACGTGTTCTACATTAGCTAAATAGCAACGTTTTGGGTATGGTTGCTTTCTTAATACAGGTTTTTAATTCAGGAGCCAGAGCAGGGGTCAGCAACCTTTTTCAGCCGTGGGCCAGTCCACCGTCCCTCAGACTATGTGGGGGGCAGACTATATTTTGAAGGAAAAAAATGAACCAATTCCTATGCCCCACAAATAACCCAGAGATGCATTTTAAATAAAAGGACACATTCTACTCATGTAAAAACCACGCTGATTTCCCAGACTGTCCGTGGGTGGGATTGAGAAGGCGATTGGGCCACATCTTGCCCCTGGGCCTTAGGTTGCCTACCCCTGAGCTAGAGTATGCCATGGTTTTGAGGATCAGGAATGTGCCACAGGTTCCTTATTCTTTCTATATTATGTGCCAATTCCTCCATTTCCATGTTTTTTCTAACTACACTTTACCTTTGTTTTCTAATTAGGAGGACCACAGTTTGCGAACCTGATTTCAAAACACAGTTTGGAGTTTAGCATTAACTAGAGTGTATATCCAGTTTAGATGTTGTAATGAATCATGGCTACTACAGATGAAACCAGGAAATGAAAAAGAGAATTGGTTTGAAGGATTGGAACATAATACCTGCACTATGTTAATGTGTTTTCTCATTGCTGCTACCATAATGTAGCAGGGTCTCCTACTTGCTGCCTATGGGCACCACACTGCCCTCAGCTATGCCCTTCTAAATTTTTAATTGAAGATGCAGTACATTTTATTTTGTTAACAATCTCGGTGGAGGAAAGGGGAATTACATATCTACTTTTCTGTTTAAACAACACCTATATTTTGAGGGAAAGTAGGTCATTACTTGCTTCAGGAAGCTTCCTTTCATCAAAGTTCTTTTTTCTTGCTAATATTCTAGATTCTTATCCCAAGGAGAAATGCTTTATCTATATGTCATAAAAAGGAAGCTTTATTTGATAAAAAAAGAGAGAGAAATACTTGTATGTGTAAGCCTACAGAGGCTTTCTTGGAATACTATGATGAACTTCCTGATTTAAAAAGAGAAAGTGCAAGTCAGTTTCTGTTTCTCAATACTTTGCAAAAGGGGCACAAGTGTGTGTCGCATTTAGTTTTCAACTTTACCAGCAAACCAGTTTTAGCACTTTATTTGTTCTGGCAAGTTTGTTTTTATGCTAGCAGTTTTGCAAAATAATGATTGTGAGAGTAGGGCTAGTATAGAAAGTAGATATATATGTTTCTAATCATTTGTATATACGCAGTGCTTTTTTCTGGGGGGATGCAGGGGTACGCATACCCCTAAATATTTTGTAAATCTATGTTTGGCCTCATTGAGGGGCAGTATTTCAATATGCGTAGGGAAATGAGAGTACCCCTAAACATTTGTTTTAGGGGAAAAGCACTGTATATATGTACAGGCAAATCAGATAAATGTAGTGCGAGATATTTTCAAAAGAGTTTGGGGTGATGCTAAAAGTGCTACCAAAGCTGCAAATATAATTTCCATTAATAAACAGAAGGGGTTTTTTTGGGGGGGGGATGCCGGATTTAAGGTTGCTGAGTATGTGGTGAGAATCATCCTTCTGATCCTGTGAATTGGTGTTGGTAACATTTAAAGGTGTGGGGGTTTTTTGCCATTTTTTTCAGCTTTGTTATGTCTGTTCTTCATACTCCTTAACCAGTACAACTTGCAGTCTCCCAAGTTCTTCCATATGAAGTCAAGGAAACCCAGCTGAATCACTGAGGGTTGCTATGTTTTGTCATCTGTACAATTATTACTTTAAAACTTGTCAACCAAGATCATTCCCTTTGTGCCCAGTGACACACGATAAATGAGCTAAGCTCATTTGGAAAAAAGCTGGAAGAGAATATCAGTTCCACACTTGGTTGCACTGCCTTTGCTTATAATCTGTTTGCCAGTCTTCAGATGCTAACCCAGCCCTTGTTTAATCTATTTCCCTAATGGCAATTAAGAAATGTTTTCATTTCGCTGGCAGAGGATTGTCAATGAAATCCCTTGGCTGTTTGCACTCCTTCTCTCTGGGTACTTAAAGGTGCCCAAGTAATTTTTCTCTCTCTGCCTCCTTCCCCTTTCCCCTCACTTAGCCTTAAGGCATCCAAAGCATTCGCTGTATGTTTAAGCAGCAGCATGGAGTGAGGAAGAAATGATTAAGCAGCTGAATGTTTAAAATCCAACTAAATGCACCGATTATTATCTGCTTAGGGCTTTCTTATCTTGCACTGTGTGGTGCTTAATGGCAGGCCCATTGTCTTCAGCTCAAATGCATTAATGAAGTAATCAGGGCAGCAGGCTGATGTCATAGGTGGTTGAAAGGTGACCTGTTGGACCGATTTCACTTACTCCACCCCTTTCTCAGATTTTTCCAACTAGTTCAGTAGGCGGGTTAGTATTTTAAGCAGTTAAAAAAAAAAGTTAGCTGGGTTGCATTTGTGTGTCTGGTAAAAGGATTGAAGAGGCTCGTAGATATCCTGCTTAAAAGATGTACTCTGCTTCTGTTCTACTTTCTTCGCTAGATAAAGACTCTTATCCGCTTCCAAGTAGCTCAGTGTGAAAGCAGTCTGCCCTTATTCACACCTGTGGTAGCTGCTGGCCAATTATATCCTGCAGCCTGTGCCTTGACCTGTGTAGAAGGTGAGGTTTGGTTTATGTATTGTCATTTTGTTGTAGATATTTAGACTGCAACCCTATGCCCAATGAACTCTTAGATCCATTGAACTCAATGGGGCTTTTGGATTGCACGGTTCACTATACAGTAATAGATGTTAGAACTTTGTGAAAGAACTTGTTCTGTTTTAATGAGCGTTTTCTTTCTATACCAATAGCTGAGATTTAAAAATAGTATTTGCATAATGGTTAACTGTAAAACGTTCAATATTAAAAATCTGACTTGATGTAAAATAATATTTATTTAAATAGCCCATCATCATCTGTTTGTCTCTGAGGTTAACTTGGCACCATATTATGCAAATCTACGTAATATGCCAAATCTTTAGTCGAATAATTTATTATGTTTCAGTCTTTTAAAATCTGTTGCTCTTTGAGGGAGATCACCATCTCCATGTTTATAAAGATAGGCATTATATTGAAAGTATTATTCACCCTAATTTACCTTTAACCCTTACTTGTGGCCTAATAGAATACTGTTTTAGCTCATGTGAAACAAAATGCCTAAAGCTTGATATGTATAGTGTTTTGTAATGTCTTTCTAAATGAAATAGGCATGAACATATTGATTGGATAAAACACAGCTTCACTTGCATGCTTGGAAATCTTTTGAGTGCATTATATGAAACAAAAACTGTTTCTATGGTTTGGAACTGAAACAAAAGTTAAAAACTGGTTCTACCAGAAAGACCAGGTAGCAGAATGTGTGTGTGTGTGTGTGTGCGCGCGCATGCGCGCGCGCAAGTGAATATTGGAATAGAATTAAAAACATCCTTTTTGCCTTTGAATGAGAGAGTTTCTGTAGCACACATTTTCTCTGTCTTTGAAACATCGATCTCAGGCTCTCCTACCAAAAGGAATCCACAAGGATTCATTTTACAATCTCTATAAACATTTTAAAATCCCAAAAAGTATTCAAAACTTTGTTTATAGCTTGCTTATGTGATTTATAATAGAACATATGGCAAATAAAGTATTTGGGTGTTATGTCAATTGCTGCAATTGTCTACATTCTAAAACACGGTTTTATATTAGCTCCACTGATTCATTCCATTCATTTCCCCCATGCAAACTTTTAGATTACTTCTATGGTTCTGCATTTGAAATCAAATGAAAAAGTTGTATTTACTACAATGTACATTTTAATTTAAAAATATCAGAGTTCATCCCTGCTAGCATATGAGAGAAACAAACCATAGCTTAGCATTATGGACAAACTGAGGATTGTGGTTGTTTTTAGTCCCATGTCAAGAACAGACCTCGGCTCCAGATCATAGTTCTGAGCAAAACAAACCACAGCCCTTTGTTATTTCATATTGCTAATGCTCAAAGTGTTCAGTTTGGATACAATAAATTCAGATTCAAATTCCTGCTTAGCTCCACTTCATACTACAAGTGCACTGCTATGATTAAGGAAATCACAGCAAACTTTAGTCATCTACATTTGTTTCGTTCACATGGTATTTTCTGCTAATGACAATAGTGCAGAGAGTAAAATTAGCCACAAGTAATTATTTGTATGCTGGAGAACAATACAGCAGCTTCATATATTAAAAAAAGAAAAAGGCTGAAAGCTGTGGGATGTTTATAGCTTTTCAAGGGTGCAAACTACTTCTGCTGGCTCTGACAATTTCCTTTTGTTTGTATGGAGTAACTCTCAGGCAAACTTAGCTTCTCTTAAGTTAACATTTATTTCCTTGCCATTCAAATGAAAGGAAGATAGCACTGATCAAATCATGTGATAATTTGAAGGGAAAAGTGCTAAGCTGCCCCCACCATCACCCCTTCCTCATTTGTCCTGATGTTGATTGTGAGTTAAATAAAAGAGTGTTGACACTGAAATTACTTTCAAGTCTGGAAAATTTAATCAGCAAAGACCTTGGTAGCTATAAATTTGTAGTAGCAGTCCCTAATTTATCTTGTAATTCCATGACAGGACCTGAATTCCCTGTATTTGGCCAGATCACTTCAGCAGACAGTTAATGAAAGAAGAGAGGGAACATGAAGGTCAAATGCACCAAAATCTTTTTCAACGTACCAACCGCCCCACTCTTTCTTTCTTACTATACCACATTTTGATTTATATGGGCTTGAATCAAAAGATCTATCTGCTATTGGGGGGGTGGGCTGTCCACCAGTTTATTTCCCCCCTCAGCTGCAGCTATCCTTTCTGCATTGCATACTGTTCTTAAGGATTCCTGACCCTGGCTGCAGCCCCCAAAACATGTGTGAGCAGACGTGCTTCCACCTATGGGGGGGATTTTAGATTTTAATTTACAGTTGCTTCATGCCCAATTGGTTTCCACTAGAATGCTTTGATGAGATAGTGAAGTAAAGTTGAAACATTTGAAGCGTTGCTTTTACTTTGGAAAAAGTAGCAGTGCTAATCTAACGTGACTGATGTACACATCAATCTGTCACATTTCTTCCATGCTTATTCATTCAAAAGTACTAGGCAAGACCCAGCGTTTGCTAGTTTGTTGCCCAGGGACAGATTTGCTAAACATGAACGAATGGTAGGATTAGCATTTTGGTAGCAGGATGTTTATCATATTCACTGTCTAGTGTCCTGCTACGTATGGCTGAGAAGCAAGCATGAAACAACTAAAAATTGCTTACCTCTGTGTTAGTAGATATGGGCAGGTACAGTGGTACCTCGGGTTACATACGCTTCAGGTTACAGACTCCGCTAACCCAGAAATAGTGCTTCAGGTTAAGAACTTTGCTTCAGGATGAGAACAGAAATCGTGCTCCGGTGGCGCGGCAGCAGCAGGAGGCCCCATTAGCTAAAGTGGTGCTTCAGGTTAAGAACAGTTTCAGGTTAAGTACAGACCTCCGGAACGAATTAAGTATTTAACCCGAAGTACCACTGTAATCTCTTTCTGTTTTGTTTTTTTAAATCATGGACCATTAACAACAAGGCAATTTGGAAAAGAAAAAATGGTTTTTTGCTGCTCTTGAAAGGAGAAAGTAAGGTTAAGTAAAGATCTAATGTATTTATTGTCAGTGCTGTCAGTCTTATGATTGAAGTGATTATGCTAGTTTCTGAACTCAGTATAAATATATTATTGTGAAGTAGCTGGTTGCTGCCAATAGACACTACTTTCACACATTATTCCTCAGCAGGACCCTAATCAAGTTTTTCAGAAGCAGTTTTAATTTAATTTGACCTTCCTAGGATGATCATATGCCTTGATAGAGAAAATAAAGGTGATGCTTGTGTTACTGTTTCTGATATAAACTGCTTACAATAGTTTGAGGCCGATGGCATTATGGTCCCAAGCTTTCCTAAGTTTCATTTAGCATGTCTGAAACCACAGATGTAGAATAGCTGCACTGAGAAGACCACTGGGGAATAAATACCTCTTTGGTCGCTGAAGTAAAATAAAGCTCTTTTTGCTTGGGAATATTCCTCAGCCCCTACTGAATCATCAGTTCAGGTGGTTGTAGCACAGATCTACAATTCTGCTGTAAAGGAGCAGGATGATATCTACATTTTTCATCAGTTTGCGACTTCACTGCCTTAATTATTGGCTATGACCACTGACACGCTGTCAAGTGAGAGGAAGACAAAGGGCCATGTGTCATGTGACCCTTATATTGCTATTGACACAGGAGACTTTAGGATCCACATTTTAGAGTGAATAACCACTGCACTGCGAAGAGAGAAGCGTTTGCTCAAGTGCACAGTTCTCAATGAACTGGAATTCATTGGAAACTTTTTAAGGCGGGAAAGTGAGTATTTAATGCAGGGGAAAGGGAAGGAGGAATGAAAGTCACTGCTCTTCCTGATTTGATAAAAGGGGAGGGGGAGAATATCAACTTGCTGGTGTCCAGGTTGGATTCTTTAATCCAACACTGTTACATTTTTTTCTCCTATATCACATACACTGTAATAGATTCTCATGTGACAGTGGGTTACATTGGAAATAAGCATAGAATGGTACTGCTAGTGCACTTTTAAAAAGACATTGACGGGTACTAAATTGGTACGCATGTGTCATATATTTGTCTCATCCACTCCCTTTTATACATAGTAGATGGATGGAGTTCTAGTGTAAAGAGAAATATACAGGAGTGAAACAAATGGAAAGTGACTTTTCAAAGAAGGCATTTTCTGGCATAAGTGGAATTCTTTGTTTGCTAAATGTAATAACGCAAACCTCTTTTTAGTATGACTGGAAAGTGGTAAGAGCAGGGCATAACTTGTGGAACCAAAAGACAGGGAACCAGTATTGTGATTTAGTACTGTTTTAAATTCCTTTTGATTTTTATTCTGGATTGAAGGTCTGCTAGCCAACATTCTTTAATGTATGTAAGCAAACAGGGGGTTTTTAAGTTGAAGTTTGTTTTAGGAAAGGTGCTGATATTTCTGTGTTTCATAGGATTGCTTTTCTAATGCAGCTTTAAAAAAAAAAAAAAGTATGCACGCATCAGAATACTTTTTATTGCTGCACATGTTTGCCTGGTCCATTTTCTGAGCTTGAAGCTGATGTAATGTCTTCCTTAGTGTCTGAATTAGTGTTTCCAGGTACTGCATTGTTCATTTATCAAAAAAGGACCACCCTCAAACCTTTGTTGAATGAGGTGTAACTGCTGCTCCACTGACAGAAGGGTAGACCCACTAACAGGACAGCACTTCAACTGCCAGTGGCCCATCCACATACCTGTTAGAAGTTCCACAGGTGTAGATCTCCTGCCAGTATTCTGGGAGAGTATGGCAGGGCAGCTGAAGATCTGCAGTGCCCTAAGCCCCATCAGTTCCCCAAAGTATTATGTTACACCAGCCCTGAAGCTGTTATTTTTAGTTCCCTCCCAATGACTGCAATGAGCCAGCAGTAGCTCCTCCACAGAATCTCACTACTGGAAGATTTTATGGCTTTTTAACACCCCAACTGTATATCTATTTCATAAAATAAATAATAAAATAAGATTTATTCAGTTAGGCAGCAGCCCTAGTAATCCCTGCTTCAAACATGAAGGTATATTTCTACTCTTCACAGGGGAAATTGTTCTTCTGTGTGACTCCTATTTCACCAACCCCAGTAGTTTGTCTGAAAGGTAGAATTAATTAATGCCCCAAACAAAATACAACTGTACATTACTCATGCATTTTGAAAATGTGGATGGTATTAAGTACTTCAATTCAATTCCTCCCCCCCCCCCTTTTTTTTTGCCTGAATCAAAATAAATTACAGTAGATGCATTTGCTGGGGAGACCTTATGTGAAAACAACAAATTAATCTCCAGCTGCACTGATGATTCTCTCCTGTCCTGTATATGCACCTCTCATTTCTCTGGATCTCGCCCAGTATGGGCTGTTGGCAAAACAAGAATATTTCCACACTTCACATTCAGTGTTCCTATCTTCTTTTTAACTTCCCCAATTTTATGGTAGTTTCAGCTGAGCTGATATGGATATCCTTGAAGCAGACAAGGTGTCTTCAGTTTGAACAGTGAACCCAGCTGTAAGGAGGCATGTTTGGTCAGTATAAAGTTTTATCTCTAGAGAAACATGTTTTATTGAATGCACAAGGGTCAGAAGGGCAAGAGAGGCAAAAGTATAAGAAAATAAGGCTATTAACAAATTTACTCTTTGGGGAGGGATGCTGGGGCAGTAGGCTAGTCCAGATTTTTTAGTCTATTTTTGGAGTTTTCGGGATCCCCACCCCCACCCCCGTTCTGAATTGGAACACTTTTCTATGTTTATAGAGAGGTGTATGAACAAGAACAGCGTTTCCATTTTCCCACTATTGCACATTTCCTTTCACATCACGGGAGCATAGGAAGCTGTCTCATTCTGAATCAGAAAGCTGGTCAATCTTGCTCAGTTTCCTCTACACTGACCAGCCATGGATGTTCTGAGACAAGGGTCCCTTCCAACAGTATCTAAAGATCCTGGGGATTGAACATTTGAATGCAAAACATGTACTTACTACTCAGCTAATCCCCCACCCCAATTTGTTATGGTCTTTTATTGAATTTGGGGAATTAATTTTGAAGCAGTGTCTGGATGGGTGACCACCTGGGAATAACATGTATGTCACCTCAGGCTCCATGGAGGGAGGAAATATTGAATATCAGTGTAAGCAAACAAACAAACAAACAAATATCAACTTACAATACAGGGCAAATGGCACACAGCAGAACTTGGATATTTTAAACTTGCGCTCCTTCCTCTAGCATGAAATCATTGGGCCAGAAAAACTTTAACATCTGGAAAGTATGTTGATGAGGGAGGGGAATTCTAAACTCCTCTTGCCTCTAAGTTATGACTTAGGCTTTTGTCCAAAAACACTCAATTATGATCTTAGTCAAGCATATGTAAAGTTATGCTTTGGCAATTTAGAATTATTTCCCATTAATAAATGTAATGTAGGGTTGGTTACATATATTATTTCTGAACAACATATTTTGTTCCTTGTAAAGATACAAAACCTATTGGCAACACTCCATAGGAATGCCATATGCACAGTTGCATTTAAAATTAAGAGGATTTTAACACTTCCCATGTATTTGTCCTATTAATTTCCTTGAAATTTAGTGCACCTTAACTTTCCAAACATTAGACCACAGAGATATTTCTGAACTTAGCAAGATGTAATTTTGTGATTCCGATATTTCGACATATATTGAAACAGGATATTTAATCAGTGTAGCAATACATACCCATTGCATTTAGGAACTGGAGTAATATTCAGGGAATCAAGTCTTGGCTTTGGTATAAAATTTCTGTGTAGTTACACCAGTTGTGATCATTCTGCTTTTACAGCAGGGCCCAATAACAATGACAAACATAGGGGCAGCTTCCAAAAACATAACTCCTGCATCAGATTACTCCTCATCTGTCCATAACGTGCAGTTATAGAAATGTGTGATATGATGTCTTGTTCTGCCCCTATAGACTAGTGTTCAGCTGCTGCTGAAATAATCTGTTGGTTTCCCCCCCAAATGCCAAAGGTTCAGCTAACACATCATAAGTATTGTAAGCAATGGCAGTCTAGTTATATTCTCAGTTCAATATAACGTCACTTAATCACTTGATCTGTAGTGCCCATTAAAGAGTTCCTCCCCACTTCAGTATAATGTCCTTATGCCCCAGGACCTTCATTTTCCTGAGCTGAGAGCACAGGAGTGGAATCTCACATCTCACCTAGGTACCTCTGGATTTCTGAACTCTTCCAGAACTTTTAGCTGAGGAAAGAATCACCCAGGCTTTGGATGAGTTTAAATAAACAGTAGTTAAAAATTGCCTTGCTGCAGCAGGCCAAGGGCCATCTCATCTAGTGTTCTGTTTTTGACCATTGGTGAGCTAATGGCTTCTGCAAGGCTCACATAATGGTGAAAGCCATTGTCTGCTGTTTGACTTTGCTATACTGTTAGTAAATTGGCTATCATCATCATCATTCTTTTTAAAAATTATATTTCACCTTATTTTCAAAAGAAACAAAAAATAAACAACGTACAATATTACAGCATATGTTCAGACGTAAAAGATAAAGGTAAAGGACCCCTAACTGTTAAGTCCAGTCGCAGACAACTCTGGGGTTGCAGCGCTCATCTCACTTTATAGGCCGAGGGAGCCGGCGTTTGTCTGCAGACAGGTTTTCCAGTTTTGTGGCCAGCGTGACTAAGCCGCTTCTGGTGCAATGGAACACCAAAACTAGAGCAGTGCACAGAAACGCTGTTTACCTTCCCGCCAGAGCAGTACCTATTTATCTACTTGCACTTTTTGATGTGCTTTTGAACTGCTAGGTTGGCAGGAGCTGGGACCGAGCAACGGGAGCTCACCCCATCACGGGGATTCAAACCACCGACCTTCTGATCGGCAAGCCCAAGAGGCTCAGTGGTTTAGACCACAGCACCACCCGTGTCCCTATGTTCATACATAGTAACCCCCAATTCCAAACCCAGTCATGGAGCCCTAACCCACTCATGAAATAAGTTAGAACAGCTAGAATACAAGTTAGAACACCCTAGGCCAAAAATTAGGCTTAAGTTGTTGGTGTTTTTCTATGACAACACAAATTAGTCTGGCATAGTTTAGGTGGAACACTGGGCATGGGGGTTGATATTCATGCTTAGTGCAGTTTTCACTTGTAAACCCTGCCAGAGTGCTTTAGTTGATGCATTATATGCTGGGCAGGTAGAAATAAATTATTATTATTATTATTATTATTATTATTATTATTATTATTCTCATTGTGCTCCTGAATAGAGAATGGGTAACCCTGATGACAGGCTGCAGTAAAACTGCGCAGGAGTTGGAAAACATGTTAACGAGTATGTATGGCAAGAGAAATTTAACCACCATGAAGCTTAGTTAACGATTAATGCTAGCTGCTTGAACCTGTGCTTCTAAAGCAAACATTGCCAGTGTGGAGTTAGATGAGCAGTGTTTTCCCCTGTGCTCAGTGCAGGCTGAGAGGCTGTGTGTATATCTGTCATCTTTTGCGAAAGAGAGAAAACAGCAGCAGTGTATCAGAAAGTCTTTTGCTGCCTCTTCAAACGCATACAGGAGGCATCATATTACTAAGACTTGCTATTTTCAAATGAAGAAGGAAGGGTGGCCTGGTGAGGTGCCCATTGTATATGTCTTGAGGTTCATAGGGTAACTGACCTGACTTACCCAGCTGTTGTTTTGCTTGTTTAACTGACTGTTGCCCAAGCAGGTGCTGGTGTAGTGAGAAGCTGCTTAGGATAGCTTACATACTTTTGCTTTCACACTTCAAGGAGGAAAACGAAGAGAATGCTAGTCGAGTACATACTTCGTACAGACAGTCACTAGCCCAGTTTGCACTTCACATTAAACCGTAGTTTAAAATGAGCTGTGTGTGTATGTGGGTTTTTTTAAAAGATGTTGCACTGCTGGTACTTGACTCCTCTTTGTCTATCAAAAGATAATCTAATGTTTGCTGGAAATGTGGGGGGAGAAAAGTGGATTAGATACATGTACAGTGGACCTGTGGGAAAATCAGAGGTTTTGAGGGGGGAATGTTAATATAATGATTTGAAACATTGTAATTTAGTGGAAAATCTGCTGACTGAATGAAGCCAGTACTAACCAAATTGCATATTCAAATAATTCCAACCAAGCAGGCAGGAGTGGTTTAATAAAATATGGTATACAGTAGAACCTCGGGTTGCGAACGTGATCCATGCAGGAGGCACGTTCGCAACCCGCAGCGCCACATCTACGCATGTGCGTGATGCATTTTGGTGTCTCTGCACATGCGCGAGCGCTGAAACCCAGAAGTAACCCATTCCAGTACTTCTGGGTTCGGCACATCCGTAACCTGAAAATGCACAACCCGCAGCATTCACAAACGGAGGTATGACTGTATTTACATGATGCCTTACTTGCTTACTGAGCTTACAGATGTGGTATGATTAGGAAGAAAGATGACAGAGCAAAAGAACAGTTTGAGAGAACGTGGCCTCCCTTTCACTGTTTTCATGAAGCAGTAGTTTGGAACTATTTATAACTTTTTCACTGCTGGTATAAATCTGAGACTGTATAAGATGTGAATAAACAGTGTGTTGCAGCATGCAGCTCAAATGTTCCCAGGGGTTTCCTCCTGCTGCTGCCATGCTGGGGATGAAGAAAAGCCAGTGCTTGTGTTGTTGTCTGAAAGCAGGCTTGTATTTTGTTTCCTGAAAATAAACCTTGGTTGCTATCATGGGTTCTTTTGGTGGAAACAAACCATGAGCCCAGGTTCAAACTACACAACACAACAGCAGCAGAAGAAGAAGCAGGCAAGGAATACCATGGGAACTTTCCAAGAGCATGCACTAGCATGCTGCATTTTCACATCAAGCCAGTTTGTTTAAAACTCTTCTTTCATGTGATATGTGAACCAGACCACTGTAGATGACAGGGAGCTGTGGAACAGCTGCCAGAGTGTTGGCTAGAAGCCTATCAACTGGAACATACAGTGCCCAACTTGTAGTAACTGAATTGGTTGTCTGTTTGTATCAGAGCCCAGTTTGAAGCGTGGTGTTTAACCTCCAAAGGCCTTAACATCTAGGACCAAGATACTTTGGGAACTGCTCTCTCACCAAACACCAGCCCAACTTTTAACCCTAACCCTGTACTGTCCTCACCAAAGATTCAACAAATGGGTGAGAGATAAGACCTTTAAGTTGGTAGCACCCAAAATTTAGGTATGTACTCCTTGGGGAGTGACATCTTCCCATATTCAGATGTGTTTTCATCTACTCATTGGGTAGACATGCTTTGAAAACAGGCTTTTAATATTTAGTGGTCAACAGCTTGTAAAGGGGGTTCAACCTGATGCTACTACTCTACTGTTTTAAATGATAGGATTGTTAATTCTTATTTCTTCATTTAAGTTACACTCTGCTTTTCTATAATACTTTCATATTCAAAATGGGCTTACAAAGCATGGTAAGCAGCATCAAGCAATTGAAATAAAAGATAAAAATATAATTAATGATCCTACTATCTAAAATGATTAGTGTGTTGCAGTACTCAACAAATTTAAGAGTTAATAATAATAATAATAATAATAATAATAATAATAAAATTCAAAATCACTTAAGGCAGGATCCAAATATCTCTTTTAAGCATACCCAGTAGGATTTTTTTTAACTTTTTGTCTCCATCATTTGCTTTTGATTGCAAAGAACAAAGTTTAGACTATCCATGAAAATCATTTGGGGTGAAAAGTTACTTTTCTAACACTTTTATGACAATTTTATCAGTTTCAGTGTACTTCCAAATATTTACAATGCTTTGCCTGGGGGGAAAGTACACATGAAATCTCAAACTCTCATAGCTAGAGTATTAATGCCAAAGACTGTCTGGAGGACAAAGGTTATGAAGTGCATGTTTAAAGAGTCTGCAGAATAGAAGGCCAGGGGCCATGCTGCCAAGTTGTTAGATTCATGACAGGGCAGGGGCTTCGTTGCAGTACCTAAAACTGAATAGAAAGAGAGTTTCAACAGATACATTGGCCTGGTTAGCACATAATGCTAAACCATGGTTCATTAAACCATAGCTTAACATTATGACTTGGATTTATGTGTGAACCCAGCCTAGCAGATTACTTATGGTTACTATGATTAAAGGTCACTCATTAACCAACATTTGCAGTTGGTTTATAAATCTTAGTTAACACTAACCATAGCTTAGTATTACTGGAGAACCAGGACCTCCATAGCTATGTTTAAAGAGACATCATCACCCAAAAGCTACAGAGCTGCAAATGAAAAGTGGCAAAAAATATTTTTTTAAAAACATCAAATCCGACTTCCCTCTGGGATGGGCTGCTTTCACTGATGCTCTTAACTACTGTATTCTGTGACATAATTAACTAAGGTTTAAGTGATCATACACTAGACACCTTAGCTTTCGCTATGGTTCATGGTCAGCTTTAGCTGTGGTTAACATTAACCATGGTTTAGTGTTAAGTGCAGACTAGGCAATCAGCTACCATTATAATGTGCAGCGTTCAAAGACCCTGAACATGCTGGTGTTAGCATGAGCCTCTCTGAAGCCATGTGATTTGAAAATGAAAGTAATAGAAGGAATAATAAAGATTTGCCCTTCTTTCTTTATCTTCTTTATTATTACAACACATATAGCCTGTTTTTTTACATATAGGTGTCCAAGGTCAGTATAGCTCTGTTACTGAACTGATCCCAGAGGCAGGATTTTCCATAACAGAATATACATGAGGCAGCCCATGTGAAAAACATTATGTCAGAATATAAAACACATGTGGCTTCTGCAGAAAAATGTTATATTGTTAGAAGGAACTTGTTATTCACATTTATTTTTAGTTTAAAGCTTTTTTCAGTTTCAAGTTTTGAGGAAACTAAGTGTGCTGGCCAATCAAGGACTAATTCTTAAGGGGCTGCTTTGTGTCTCCCAGAGACTGCCAATATCTGTTTGTTGAGTGATGCAATGGTTTGCTGATTAAACAGCTCACCATAGGGTTTGGGGCAAAAACTGTGGACATTTAACCAATTTGAACAATTTATTGCTGTAATTGAAGGGTTTAGTTGGTGTTTATTAACTAACCTTCCTGCTATGTTTACTAACTTATCACGAGAATAACCCTTGGCCCTGACTTTTTATTTTTTAGATTTTCCGTAGGTAGTATGGATACTTAAGTTGTCAGTAGTCAAGGTCAGGATTTCATATAATCCTGTTTTTCAAATTCAGAAGAATTGCTGGCTTTCCCCCTCAGTGGGAAATACATAAATATTATAAGATATATGTTGCTGCACAAAAACTATCCTTTTACTTTTAAAAAAGCTTGTCGTTTTTCTTTCTTGACATAGACGTGACATCTGAAGGGTAGTCTAAAACTCACACTGTGCCACAGTGTGATCTGTGCGATAAGCGACGTGTGCCACTGTGTTTTTCCTTTATATAAGATTTGTAACCATTCCTGTCCTAATCATCGTTAAAATGGACTCGTAACTAGAAGAATGGCATTATTGCTGTGTTGTACAGCAGGAGCTCCAATGAAATGTCAGAGGCACACGTCGCTTCTCGCACAGATCTATTCAATATAACAATGTGTGCTGGTGGCAATACCAGCCTACTTTCTCCCTCCTTCTTCAAAAGCTGTTTAACTAGAACTAATTGACCATTCCTAAAGTGCAATTAGCAAGGATATTAATCTATTTTTGACAGGTGTGGAAATTGGTTCCTTCTTGCCTATTCAGTAGACACTGAATCTGAGTAACCATGCAGATGTCTGAAATGTTTCGCCTTTTACATTCGCATTGGATATGTCAAAACTGAATACTGTAGACTATGTTTGTCTGGTCTGATCAGCCATAGAGTATCAGGCCAAGAAAATAAATACACT
This sequence comes from Podarcis pityusensis, assembly GCF_964106645.2. Classification (NCBI taxonomy): domain Eukaryota; kingdom Metazoa; phylum Chordata; class Lepidosauria; order Squamata; family Lacertidae; genus Podarcis; species Podarcis pityusensis. Next base: position 49,432,651 of record NC_138026.1, read on the forward strand.
TGGAGTTATCATAACAGTTGAAATAAAATGTTTTCACTCATCATTTGGAAAAAGAATAAAAATATTAAGAGTTTGGGTTTTCTTCGTAAAAAATTTTCAAACATTTTCCAGTTTTTCCTTTTTGGGCAGGGGGTGGGGGGAGAGAGAGACAGACGTTCCTCAGTTTCCCATGTGTTCTCTCACCCTGCTCCCGCAAGCATCCACATCTCAAGAATTTATCCTTAGAACTAGACAAGGAAATTTGTATTTCCTCCTTTAATTACAAGGAACTTTCACAGTACATGAATGAAACACAAAGCCTACCCCAAAGACATACATCTGTTTTACATAAGAGGAATGCATTTAGGAGTGTGAGAAATTGCTTAAAGATTATCTTGATACTAAGAATATGCAGTTTATTTACTTTATAATTATGCAGGGTTTGCTTTTGAGAAGCCCTCTATAATTTTCACTACTTAGTCAAAGATGTATAATAAGACATCAATTGCTATAGGCACCCACCCCAGAAGGAAGACATGAGACAAGTTATGGACTGAGCTAGGCCAAAACATAATTAAACATCTGCAACAGTGGTATTAACAAAGGCCCCCTAAATATCCTGACTTCCTATGCAAGCCAATCTGTTGTTGATCCTCTGAGAAGGAGAAAAACCATGGAGTCCTCCCACTCGTATTGTGAGTTAGTCTACCTGGCTCAGAAAATGAAACAGAGCCAACATCCCCATTTAAATTTCCTTGAAGTGGTTACACTGCTGAACTGCTGTTGCTGAAAGACTTCATTATGTCCAGGGGTCCCCAAGTATTCCAGATCCAATGATATTGCTTTTAGGATCACTATTTCACACACACACAAAATTCAGGATACTCATCAATGACCCAACCTTCCCTAACTTTGCAGAGTCTCTGTGTATATGTGTGTGTATGCATATATGTGTATTTAAAACAATTTTTTAAAAGAGAACTCAGTGTTGTTATATGTTGTGCTCCAAATGTTATACATGGCTGATGTATACTTATTAATAATCTCACATACTATAAACCTGTTCACCTACACTTCACTGCTTTGACTTGCAAAAGCTACAATGTTGCATGATTATTTTGACAATTGAGCCCCTTCAGTAACTCCAGACCACTCCTGAGGAATCAAGGCCAGCCCCCAAATTTGTCCTCAGCACAATACAACCTAAGCCTGGCTGCCAACATTCACATTTCACTAGCATTGCAACGGCTACCTTCATGCAAATCTAGTTTATTTTTAAAAATACAGATCCTGCTTGCTTTATGTGAACTTCACAATACATTAATTACAGTTGAACCTGCCTGACAATTGCTATTTGTGTTGGAAGTAGAATCACAGAATTGTAGAGTTGGAAGGGACCACAAGCGTTATCTAGTAGTCCAACCCTCTGCAATGGTAGGAATCTTTTGTCCAACATGGGGCTTGAACCCACAACCCTGTAAATCACCCCATGGATGGACAGCTGTCTGTTCAGGATGATGTACCTATGAATTTCCTGCACTGAATAGGTGGTTGGACTAAATGACCTATGAGACCTATTCCAGCCCCATGAATCTTCAAAACAGGGACACTGTCAGAATAATAGAATACAGCAAAATGCACTCTGTGTACCACTGGGGGAAGTAGCTATTTGCTGTAAAAGTAAGAGGCAGAAGAAGAATCATAGATTCTTCTGTCTTTCATTTTGCAAGTCAAGAGGAAATGACAAAAAGTAAAAGCAAATGAAGATGGATGAAACGCCAAAAGGGTGAAGGGGATTCTCCTGTACAGGGATCAAGAATTGACTCCTGGGTCACTTCAGCTGTTACTGCTCTTTGTGGTGTGTGTTTTTCAAAAGGCATTTCCAGAGGGCCACTTCCTGATGGTAGCTGAGGCAAAGACCTTTAAAACTTTGTCTATAGGTCATTCAGAGGTCATTGTAAATTGAACTCAATATCTTTGATAGGAGGGAAGCAGAAAGCTCTAGGGAACAAACCTAGTTTACATATCATGTTATATTTGTAAAATTAGTTGGGTTCATTAAAGCCAAAATGCCCTTACCAGGTAATGGAGGACATGTCTTCAACTTACAGCTGGGAAAGATAATTGGTACACTTCAGACCAATTAGCAATGAAGGAAGCTCAGTTAAAATCTAGTTTTCTGCAGGTTGTAATAGAATAAAATCGATAAAATTATTCTGTACATGGTTTACAAAAAAGGGAAAATGTCATCATTGGAGGAAAATAATTGTCTTTGAGAGAGAAAGAACAAACTGGTGTTTAATGAGCAAGCTCTGCCTCATATACCAAAAATTTCAAAACACAGAAACATATCTATATTTCACGCCAGCACTCTAAACATACTTACTATGAAGCAGATCACACGCTTCCATAATATATACATCCATTCAGTTAATCTTAAATTGAATTAAAATACTAGTGTAAATATATACAGAATACAATTAGTTTGAATCTGGACTGCTCTCTGCCCCAGCCTCTTCCTGCTCACTAAATCCTGTTGCCTCTTCAGCTTCTGACACCTCCTCTTCCCAGTCTGTCCAGTCTTCTCCCTCTGACCACTCATTATCACCTCAACACAAATCCCCTGGCTCTGAGACACCTTCACCTGGGGATTCCCTTGGGGGCTGCCCAGCTGGTGCCCCCCCCCCACCACATCCAGCCAATCCATGACAGCTACAGGAGAAAGGAGGGCATTTGCAAAAATTGCTTGCCCTTCCTCCTTTTGCTAGAAACAAATATAGAATTGTTCTTGCTAGAAAGAGATTATAAACTATGATACCTTCTGCGTGGTCTGTCAAGTGGATTAAAAAAAAAAAAGTCCCTTAATTTTCCACAGTACCTTGAATTTAGGTACAATAACTTGATTTCAATTAGTAGGGGCATGGCTTGCGTGCGAGGGCTACTGCGCTGCCAGCGTTGCTGCCACTGCTGATGCTAGGCGTCAAAAGGGGCCACCAGAGCAAGTCCGGTCAGGTGGGTGGGCAGGCGGGCAGAGGAGATGGCGAACGAGGGCAGTGGCGCCAGGGCCGGTTTCCAGATAGCCACGAGTCTGGCAGAGGTAGCGAGCTTGATGGGTACTTCAGAGCAGGCGCTGTGCCTCATCCTGTCCATTTTCATGGGATTTCAATTAATAACTATGAGGCCCATATTTCTAATATTGCATAATACCAATGACGGACTGGTTTGTGTTACTGAGGGCAGGGGTGGGGAGATGAAAAACTAGAGATACTGTCCTGACTAAAAATAAGGGGTTTTTTTTTATTAAAAAAACAACAACCAAGAAACATTTGGTATCAACTGGAGGCTGGTTTAGGGGTTATTGTCCAGAAGGACACAATACGTGTGATTGTTTTCTCTCCGGAAGCCATGCCCAGGTGGTGAAAGTTAAGTATTGTTGCTCAGATAAGGTCTGAAAGCAGTTTTCCTGGATGTCTTCCTTGCCCTTCTGTCAAATGGTCTCTATGAATGCAAAGCTGTGGACAGACATAGTCCAGACCTATTGACAACTTTTGGAGGTGGAGCAGTGAGGATTTTGAGCCTGCATTTTGGATACGACACTACTTCATATTTCTGACTAGAAATCTAAACTAGAGATGCAGAGATCACAAGAGACAAGTGGTTTGAATTAGGAAATTGCCTTTGCATCTGTAATACTGAGAGCATCCTAGCTGCAGTGCTTTTTTCTAAAAAAAAAAAATGTTTAGGGGTACTCTAATTTTCCTACTCCTATTGAAATACTGCCCCTCAATGAGGCCAAACTTAGATTCACAAAATGTTTAGGGGTATGCGTACCCCTGCGTACCCCCAGAAAAAAGCACTGCCTAGCTGTATGTGAAAGGGTATTATCCTAGAATGGTTTCTTTAAATGTTAACTTTTATGTTTGCTGCTGAAGCAACGTGTATGGGGAAACAACTGCACACAGCAAGCCTCTTTAAAAGATAGGGGGGACCTTGTTTATATATCTTTGGCTTTATATATCTTTATATATCTTTATCAACAACAATTTACATGTACTGCTCATAAGCTGTGAATAAATCTGCATTGAAAAATATTATAGAACTTTTTAAAATCATGCCTTCTACCTTTCAGTCTACTAGCATTATATTATATTATATTATATTATATTATATTATATTATATTATATCACATTACATATTTCAAATTGGAAATGCTTTAATCAGCGTTTATAACTGACTTGACAGCATAATTGTCCCATTTTTATGAGAAAGAATTGTTACCTAAAAAGATAACTACAATGCTCAGATTTGCATTTCCTTGTCACCACTTTTTCTGAGTGAAAAAGTATTTTTTCTATCCACTCTTTTTTCTCATAGTGAAAATGAAAAGTGTGTGGCTTTACCAAAGCCAGGATTATATATAAGTAAATATGGATTATTATCACCATCATCATTTTATAGCTGAACCTAATGATGAACAGGTATTGTTCTTATCCTCATTTATAAACCTGAAATTAAGATAAACTTTATATTTTCAACAGTGCCCACTTGAATATCTATTTTTTCTTCTTGCATTTGGTTTTATTGAAAATATAATTGTAGTATTTAACACTTCTGAAAAGAATTACAATTGAAAACTTCCTTCTATTAACAGACAAATAGTATAAATGCAGTACCAACAGAGGCTTCTTTCCCCATGTGCTATCAGCACATTTTCTGGTTTAATCATCTTGGGGTATTGAATGTTCAGTTTATTTATGATGCTGTATATCTCTGATACATATTGAATACTTAAAGGGGAGCAGTGAGATTTTTAAGATGATCCCAGAGTGATGAATAATGCGCTCGTTTGCTAAATATTTGTGATCTGATTTTTATATTGAGTACTAATAGTTATTAAAATTGGTTCTTTAAAGAGCATGTGATTACAAACCTCAGGAAATCAAATATTTTTGCTGGGCCTCCTGCCCAATAATTTCTTCCAAATATTATTGCAAATGATTACTCTGTGTGTGTGTGTGTGTGTGTGTGTGTGTAAAAATGAAACAATAAGCCTTCAGAAAGAGGTTATAATAAAGAGAGATTGTAAGATTTTATTATTTTTGTAGTTTTGACTTCCAAAATCAAAGGCCTGCCCCCCAATAATCCTAATGGATTGACTTCCAAAATTCCTTGGATTTGTAATGCTGGACTTGTTTCTCTCTGAGGCTTAGCTGGATTCCCTGCAGATAGATTTTCAGGTTTATAAACTGTAATACCACTTAGTCCAGCTGTAAATTTGTGGTGACTGACTTGATATAACATTATAGGAAGAGAGCAGTTTTACCTATAAAAGTCCAGTGTATCAAATACCAAGGGAGCAGGAACAGGGAACGGACTTTTCAATTAGTTGGCTGTGTGGCCTGATTGAACAACTGCCCTGTGGCTAACAAAGCTTTGTCTGTAGTATCGGCTTGCTCCTCGTCCAACAGGGCAAATAGAGTGATTCTGTGATTGGTCATTAATGGGCTAGTCATCGGGTGGAGGTTTTGTTCTTAAATGGGGGCTTTGTCTTATCCCTGCTGTTTAAGCCCCCTCCAAGCACTCCTCACCTGTCATATCTGTCATACATTTAATTCATCACGCTCTCTGGTCAAAAGCTACACTGATAGTATCAAAAGCAAAAGAGGGGGATTCTTATAACTTTAGCGATCAAAGGAGATTACCAGGCAAATAAGATTTTAATGAAGAAGGAAGGTTTGTGGAAGGACAATTTACTGCATTGTGATTCAACAACTTGCATGTTTTTTAAACTCGTATTATTAAAACTCACCTGCAATGGTTCAAACATCCAATCACTGATAAATCTGCTGCTTCAGAGAAAGACATGTTTGTGTTTTCATTTAGACTTGCAAATTTTGTTTGCTGCTAAAAGAAAGAAGTCTGTATACATATTTCAAGCACTGTATTTAAATATAACAAATTTGGTAGAGCTTGTCTTACGCCACATATTTATCTCAACTCTAGATTAAATAAACCCTACTGGGGAATTATTTGAATGCTAGTACAACCCTAAACACTCTGATTTGTAATCATTTCAGATGCAAAACAGATGGAAATTTGCCAGTTAAAAACATTGATTGATTTGGGCACAAGGTTAGTATCAAGAACATAATACTATGGTGGGCAAAGGTCCACTATGCCATATTTGTAAGGCTATATATCACATAAATATTTATTGGGTCAGGGCCTGGTTAAAGACTATTTTCTTATTTGTTTACAAGAGAACACATCCTCAGTGGTGGCGCCTTGTCTTAAAATTTAATGACCATTGCACTAATTCAGTTTTCCAACTGCATTTAAAAAGAAAAGAAAAACACCAGTCTGAATAGTAGAATGCTAACAGTTTGGGCTTTTTGCTTTTTCATTTGGCAATTTCAAAACCATTGATGGATTATCTGCAACAGATGCTGGTGCTGCAGAAGGTTGAGTGCAGCCCTGAATTTTCAGAGTCATTGGGGGGTGGGGATCAATTAATTGCAAAGATATTAAACATAATACAGAGATTCAGTAATTATTTAATCTCACTGATGTATCATTCCAAATGTGTGTGTCGGCAGAATTGTATTTTATTTTTACCTTAAAGAACTGCCTTTGGGGTTGGAGAAAATTATCAGTTTTGTTTATCAGACTGTAAATATAGAAATAATTATATCACCACAAATTTGATTGTATTGTGGCAAGTCACAAGTACGAGCTGAATCAACAATAAATGGGCAACAATCTTCAATCCTGTAGCTAGATTTCACACATCCAATCATTGATGATTTCGCCCCAACAGAAAGTCAGAATTGGACAGAAAATGGGTTCAGAGTAATTGTCTATACTAGCAGAACTGAAATATTCCATGTATGAAATTAAAACCTGCAGGATTACTGTCCCTGCCTATAGTGCATAATGGCAGATAAGGCAACAGGTGACAAATGGTATAGTGTCTTGGATGTCTAGTATCAGCCATTAGCACAAGGACAGAGAACTGTAGTCTGAGGGACACATTTCCTTCTAGGCAACCTTCTAGGAGCCTCATGTTAGTTGTATGTAGGGCCATGAATGTTAATTTTACGTTTGCATTGTTTCTACACACACTCACATGTCCGAACAGGCAAGGAAGAAACAGTATCAGAGTTCAAGGACACATTTGAGTGAAGCATAAATTCTCAAGACAGAAGAAAAGCAGGACTGATGGGGAGAAGCAACAGATTGGGAGTGGGTGTGGCCCGACAGAGAGGTCTGAATGCTGCATTTTACCCTCGGAACAGGGGTTCCCCATCCCTCCATTAGTATTTTTGTGCGCACAGAATATAAGCAAGATTTATTGGAAATATAAAGTGCAGTTTTAATCCATCCAAAGCAAATTTTATTTTAGCATAATCAGAATAGTGTGAGAAATGCAACAGTTTGTGCCCATCCTGTGACATTCGGTTAACACTGGAAGGTCCAGGCTAGCCTTCCCCAACTTGGTGCCCTCCTAGATCCTTTAGATGACAATTTCCATCAGCCCTAGCCAGCAAAAGCCCTACTTGCTGGAGTTCATTGGCGTTGTAGTCCAAAGAATCTGGCTGGGGAAGGCTGACCTAGGTTATATGAGAAACACCCACGATATGGCTCCTTTGTGCACCAGAATTGCAGTATTTCCTAGGAAATGGTAATTATTGAGAAAACGTGTTTAGCTTTTTTGATTTGACCTATTGCATAGTTGAGTAAGATGGCAGATAATGCTGGTCCTGATACAGAGATGCAGTCAAAAGACAGCAAAACCGCCGACATTTTCAAGAATTTCCTCTTCCCACCATTCACTGCTGATCAAAAGGATAGTATTTCGAGAAGGAAGGGGAGAACAGTGAATCATGCATGCCTACCTGAGCCCTGCATTTTGCCATCCTTCCCCATTTACCCCCAGCACTTTAATGACTGCAGTGCAGATGAGCTGAACGTCCTGAGTGGTATCTTGAAATTATATACAGTGGTACCTCGCAAGACGAATGCCTCGCAAGACGAAAAACACGCAAGACGAAAGAGTTTTCCGTTTTTTGAGTCGTTCCGCAAGACGAATTTCCCTTTCGTCTTGCTTTGCAAGACGAAACTTCTTGCGAGTTTGTTTCCTTTTTCTTAAAGCCGCTAAGCCACTAAGCCGTTAATAGCCGCTAAGCCGCTAATAGCCGTGCTTCGCAAGACGAAAAAACCGCAAGACGAAGAGACTCGCGGAATGGATTAATTTCGTCTTGCGAGGCACCACTGTATATTATTAAAGAATGCCACCAATTCCACTAAAATAGCTTGCTTATTGACTGTGTTATATACACTTCATTCACTTAACTGAAAGAAGCATACCTCTTCATTTATACCTCCAGGATGCTTTTTAAGTTAAAGTATAAACTCAGGAAAGACATGCATGCATGCACAGTATTGAATTGTAGCTGGTTAGAAGCTCTCCAATTTAATGCTGGCGAAGCCTTCCTTTATCTCTGTACAATATGTATAGTAGCACCATCTGTTGAACTATTAAACCATCATCCTAGCTTCTCACATTAAGAGCTCAGTCAGTGGCGATACAGGGTGCTTCCCGAACTGCCTTTTTTTTAATATTAACTCTTTCCGCCTTACTTGCCAATACAAATAAAACCAGGCCAGTCAAGAAGCTAGGAAATGTCATAAGAAAAACAAAGGAAAGCCCATATAAACACCCTGCAGTCACAGGACAGAACAATCCGCCTTGTTTATATCAACAAAGCTAAGTTTAGTATATTAATGTCTAGTGGGAATATGTTTTCAAATCACTAGCTCTTCTGTGAAAAGAATCTTTGCATAAAGTGAACGGTCCCTTAAAGAAAAAGAAAAAGAAACCTCTCACATGAAGTAGTGTACAAGACAAGCTAAGCTTTTCTAGGTGCAAAGGTTTTATTTCGACAGTAATGGGAAATGTCTACCTTGCACAGAATAGCGCCACTGTGACCAAACTTGGTAACGTGTCGGCTCCTATTTCAGGCTGTACTTTTTTAACTGTAGGAGATATTTGATAAAGGAAAGAGAGGGGCGGGGAGGGGTGGGGGGGTGGAGAGAAAGAAAAGAAGCAAGCTCTTCAGTGACGCGTGCGGAGCACGTGGAAGGTAAATCCCCTAATTCATTCTATTCTTCCAGCATTCCTTGGCGGGTAGCCAAGCTAAATATTTCTGCTGGATAAAAATGTGCTGTTGTACGCAGCAGCCCTCTCTTAACTGGACAGCTAACTGTGGGAGAAGGGGGGCTTCTCCAAGCAGATGACGAGCCAACATGTGTGCCCCTTTATCTATTTATTTATTTATTTATTTTATTAAAAGGCGAGCTTTATGGGCTGTGATTGGATTAACAGTGAACCCTGGAGAAAGAGGAAAAACAAATTGGGAAACGGGTTTAGCACCCCCACCTTTTTGTCATCTTCTTTCAGGATTTCCTGGCTGGCTGCCACCTTGAGTCTATTGAATGTTCTTTAGATAAATCAATTAAAAAGGCTTTAATATTTGGGTGATTGGAGCGGAGCATATGGGCTGTGGTGCTGGTGTCATGCGGTGCTTGCCGTTAATTGAAATGATTAATAGAAGTGTTATTTTCCTTAAGACTAATTGACGAAAATAATGTAATTGAAAGCGTGGTCGGCTTCTCCTAAATGCTGTTGAATCCTTCTGGATAACCCATGTCCATCGACCATTTCCTGAAACTAGCAAATAATAGAAGTTTTTTAAAAAATCACACAATAATTGTTGTTCTGTTTAACAATAAACGTAAAAGAGTGGGTTTTTTGTATTTCTGTTTCAACGAATAATTCCTAAATTAACGTGCATCATGCATTTAGTGACTTTTAATTAATGAAATTAAACAGTTATGTGGCTTGCTTGCATCGTGCAACGGAGACTGAGTTTTCTGTGACAAGCTAAGTCTTAACATTCCTGTTTCAGTAGTGTAAGTACAAGCCTTAGTGCTTATGAAGCCACTGCTGTTGTGTCATTTCCTAGCGCTGCATTTCAGAAACTGTCCCCAGACAACAATTCCGCCTTTGAAATCTCATGTCCTGGAAAATCCGGACGTATGGCAGCCCTACATTTCCTGGCAGCTTAACATGTAGGCCAGAGTATTTCAGCTGGCCCTTAACCTCTCTGTCATGCATTACATCAGCATGGTCAGTCCAGTCTTTTTGAACTTACTGCCAGCTCCACAGTGTATGTCTTGCCTTGATTCAACATTCCATTGTTTGCAGTTTGAACACTTACATGCTTCATTTACTCCTAGTGTAACAGCACAAGATATCAGCCAAAATCTGCAAGCATTTCTGCATGGCTACTGCAGAGTTTTTAATTGCTCCTTCTCAGAAGCAGCTGCTTTTTCCACCCTCCCACAACTTTTGCTGCATAAGCAAATTTCAAAAACAGTTTTTGATTGGCACATTCTGTTCCTGTTCTATGGTTTGTGTATGTAATATTCTACCACTGTTGAAAGTTTAGGAATGGGGTGCTAATGCCAGATTTTTCCCAGTCTGGCAACAAAAAAAACCCTGATTTTTTTGTGCTGATAAATAATACTATTCAGCTTGTCATTTTTCCTGGTGGGGAGATCAAGGCAAGAGACAGAGTAGTGAGGCATCTTTCTCGGCTTATATGCTAGTGGCCAGGCTTTGCAACTTCTCCTTGAAATATCCTAACCCTTTTATAAGTGATGGTGTCCTTATATACATATGTGCAGAGGAGGAGCAAACATGTGATGTATCTGCTTTCCTCCTCTGCCGTAATCTAGATCATGTTGTGCATGATAGAGATCTCTGAGGAGCTGTCATCCAAAACACCTGGTGTGCGCTTCTGTATGCTATGATGTAAGTGCAGAAGCCCAGAAACAATCCAGTGCATGGTTAATACAGCAAATAAAATATATGAGGAAAGAGTTTTCTTCCTCAAGGCTTTACCTTCAGAACTTGGGAAACTTTTGTAAGCTTGGCTCAGCTGAGGAGCAGGCATGCCCTTTCAGGCACCACAAAATCAGCCAATGTAATCCTTTGTTACGAAACCCAGGCAATTGTGTGGTTTACATGATAGTGTCGGTTTTAAAGACTTCCCACACATTTCCAGTCTTTTTTTAATTTTTGGTTTAAAGAAGCTTTTGTATCATCAAAAGCTATAACCCCATTGAATAATGTAGCCTACTTGAATGGCTGAATTGGACTGTGGAAGGGAAGTCTTCAGGTTAGTGGCTGTTCTATGCAAGTAATTCTAGCTCCAGACTTACTTGCTACCAATTGCCTAACTTGTGAGAAGGTGCAAGCAAGAATATTATGGTGCACTGTACTTTTCATATAGAAAAATTTTTGGGGGGGGAATTGTATTCATAACAACATTATTTCAGAATATTCAGCATGCACTAATATACAACTGCACACTATAAAATGTTTGCCATAAAATTTATTTTTAATAATTTATTTTATTTTAATCAGGTTTGAGGGTTGGAGGATATTGTGTCTGTGTGGCGTTGGTATAGACCAGGGGTCAGCAAACTTTTTCAGCAGGGGGCTAGTTCACTGTCCCTCAGACCTTGTTGGGGGTCGGACTATTTGGGGGGGGGGGGGAATGAACGAATTCCTATGCCCACAAATAACCCAGAGATGCATTTTAAATAAAAGGACACATACTACTCATGTAAAAACAGGCTGATTCCCAGACCACCCACAGGCTGGATTTAGAAGGCTATTGGGCCGGCGCCGGCCCCCGGGCCTTAGTTTGCCTACCCATGGTATAGATGTGTTACTGAGGAACTGCTCTGAGTTAAGTTAGTCGGACTTACCCTACAGATTAATTTATTTTATTTCTGTATATAATCATTCTGTCTTATGAAGCAGTCAACAGTATAGATATAAGCAGCGGCGTAGCTAGCCATTCAGGCACCCAGGGTGGCTCGTTGGCATTGTGCTGGAGAGAGCCATCCATGGGGGTGAGGCAAGCTGCCCACTGGGCAGGTCAAGCCGGGGCAGGGCTCACTGTGTGGAACCTGTAGGGTGGCTGAAGGGGAGGTGGTGGGCAGAAGCAAGCCCCACGCTGCCGTTTCGGGCAGTGCAGAGCCTTCAGGCACCCAAGCCACTGTGTCACTTCCAGGTAAGACATGGCTCGGGTGTGTTGCAGGCCCCACAGTAAGTGCCGCCCCCCCATGGTGTGGCGTCCAGTGCTCCCTGCCCTGCCCCTCCCACCCCCTAGGTACGCCTCTGATATATGGACATATGTCAGCTCATTGTTTACTTTAAAGCCTTCATACTGGATGGAGAGGCAGGGTTGAAATAGAAAAATAACAGTTAAATTCTTTGGACGTGACATGGCTTTGCCCTAAACATTCTTATAGCAGCACTCCAGCTCTTCAGGGGAAAGTGCCTTACCTTCTTTGTCCTCACTCCAAAGTTGTTTGAGTAAAGTGGAAAGCTGCAGGCTCATCACTGCAGTCCAAACACCTCACCTTACCTGAGGTGGCTGGTCTGACGAGGCCAGTATCTTTTTTAAGTAGGATGGGGAACCTGTGGCCCTGCAGACACAAGTGCCAACTTAAATATAATATTGGAGGGCCCAGGTAAGCCCTGCCCCGCACAATCATAAGATGCAGCACACACCCACACCATTTTATTGGCAATGCCCATCAAGTTTGGGGAGGAAGCTAAAATATTGTATGGGGGGGTGAAGGGACCTCCGCTCCTCGGAGTTGGCTCCTATGCCTGCAAATGTTGCTAGACTACAACTCCCATCATCCCTGACCATTGGCCATGCTCACTGGGACTGACTGGAGTCTAGCAACATCTGGAGAGCCACATGTTCCCCACTGCTGTTTCCCACTTAAGGAAATTTAGTCTTCCTTGCACATTCCCCTTTTTCTCCGAACAAGTGATCAGAAAACAGTGCATATGGTTTGCATATGAGCAACGTATTATTTATTTCTGCTAATATAAATATCACCTAACGACAAGAGGAAACTGTTGCAGATTGTAGATATACAACACCAGCACCTGTTAACGCGAATCTCTGAACATTTTAGGAGAAACGGGGTTGCTGTGATCAGATGAATGTTATATATGTGCAAGTGTGGCAGTACACACACAGCTTTCAGTTGTTGCAGTAGTTCTCTGGATTGGGGTCTTTACGTTTTAGGTGAACTGTACTGCAGAAACAGAAAGTTGCCACAAACAGCTGATAGTTTACTGACATTTCTATCAGTAAGCTAAATCCATTGATACTTGGTTTTTGGTTTTGAAACAATTCCCATTAGTCCTGAATCCAATCCAGAAGTCAGGGATCAAAGCAAAGCCCATATTTTATTCAATCAATGTACATCTCAGGTAACTTGAAAAATGTCTTTATTACATAGGAAAGGCACCGAGTCTGTGTAGGAACACAGTATATTTATTAAGGATACTGTTTCATGATTTTTGTACTTGAGTGTCTTTTAACATTGATAAATAAATGAAAGATTTTAAAAAATCACTCAAGTCTGTATTTTAATGTCATATTATTATATAATGGAAAATTAAATCAGACAAAGTTTGTGCTGGTACCTTCCTTAATTTATTTGTCAAATGCATAGTCTGCCTTTCAAAAATAAAACACTTCCCAAGGTGGTTTACAGGAGTATATCAAAATGCAAACAATAAAATGCAATAAATACAATTTAAAGCATTTTGATCATCTCAACACATTATTTATTTTGCATTATTAAATTATCTGATGTTATTAAACTATTGCAACTTTTCAGTAAAATTCAGTAAAATATAACATATTGAAGCCACTAGAATGAGATCACGCTAGCCAGTCTCCAACCAAACTGCAAATAATTGCAATAAGCTGTGGCAGAAAAGGTGGGTTTTTAAAGCCCCTGTGAAAGTATCTGTTTAAATATTTTTGATTATTTCCCAAAGGTCTTGGTAATCAGAATTATCAGACCACCAGCCTAAGAAGAGTTTATTTTGTTAATTGCTCTTGTTAAGCCTAATTACTGAATGGGGTGGAGTAGAAGGAAAGGGGTGGGGGGAAATCTTCTCACAGGAGGAAATTCTAAAATCCAAGGCTCGGCTCCAGACAGGGTTAGAGGAGTGTCTCAGTGTGAGAGGTAGAGAGCATGTGTCCTGCGTGTTAATGTGTGCATGCGTGTGCGTGGTGTGTGAATGAGTGAGTGAATGAGTGAGTGACAGAAGACAAATATATGGACTAAAACCCTGGGATGCATGAACGAAGATTGGAAACCTGTCCTACATGGCTGTTCAAAGGTACTGCTAAAGAATATACTGCATTAGATTAATATTTATGTATTAAATGACTGTGGTTTTAATTGTCTTACAGTATACCTTTTGCTATGTTGTTGTTGTTTTTTACTTTAGTTTTAAAGAAAACCTCTTGTGTATGCACTCCAGTTAGCTTTGGCAACGTGCGTTTGTCTGTTTTCATAACACTATTTCATAATGGAAATTATATGCAACTGTTCAAAACGAATGTCTTTGCAAAGAAAAGGGCCAGCATTTTAAAAAAAGTTTTCTGTTTTGTTTGGGTACAGTCCTAGTTCATAGCATTTATAGCACTGTATTGCATTCCTCTTTTTTGGTATCCCTCCTATAACATCAGTTTACTTCAGTAAACAGAAGTGCAAAACATAGATGGAAGTTTTAGTAGGTGTTACCTCATGTGTTTATGACCTGAAGTTTTATTGCTTTGAGATTAAAATGGTAGGAATTTGCATCTTGCCTTATTTAACCACACTTTTTTTGTGTGTATGCTACTAAAACCTTTCAGTGCTGTGCATTAAACAACACTCCCGTTGTACACAAAAGAAAAATGCTACTGTTCTGTGACAAATGAGTGTTTGGGTGGCACGGGCAGTGAGTTACGTGAGTGATTCTTCTTCTGGCTAGCTGGAGATACTGAATAAATGTGTTTACTTTCTCCCTCCTCCCATGGTATTTATACTAGTTAATGTGTTGCGCCAGATAAATCTGTTTCCTGAGTCCATCTTTCAGCTCTGTTCTTTTCCTTCCCGGTTGACAAATGGTTTGAGTTTGACACAGTTTTATCAGCTGGGCCCCTGCTGGGTACTGCTTGCTTTTGCTTTTATCATGGAAAGTAAATTATTTGCAATATTCTAACTAGCAGTTGGCAGGTCCAATTTAGTATGAACTGCCTGTTGTCTTTTCTTTGCAAAGCCCAGTTGTTATCCTAAATGGAAACAAAAGATCCAGGACATTTTCTATTACAAGCTGTTCCTCCCCCCTCCCCCTTTTTTATTATTATTCGAAAGCACTTCTTCATTTGTTTAGTTAACTAAAGCTTCATATGTTGAAATATAGGCTGGGCTGTCATTTCTAGTAACCTTATCTATAGTCTCCATAATTTCTTTGTTTAAAAGTATTGTTGTTTCTAGTACAGAAGTGTGGTGGTGGGGAGCTAGACTAGGATGCAAGTGAAATGGTAAACATAAGTAGGTTTCTTATTTTTCTTTTATTAGTAAGCTTCTATTAAAATAGAGAGAGACTAGTGACTTATTTTTAAAACATTATTTAAAACAAATGGACATTAGTAATCCGTCTGACTTGGACAACTGAAAGAAGCCAGCGAACGGCATTACTGACAGCTTGACTGGGGGCAGCACAGTGGAACTCTCCACTCTCTGCACATGAAAGTATTCCTGGTAAAACTGTAAATGAAATGTTTTGAGAAGCCTGTGACAATTAGGACTCCAGTCCAAAAAATCCAACAACAAGCTGTCGCAAAACATTAAGCCATGCTGCATGGGGAAATAAAATAAAAGTCTCTTCTGTCAGCTCTGCTAGCATAAGAAGGTAGGGGAAGAGGCACTTAAGAAATAAGAGGGTAGAATGCTGCTAACTCGGAAATAGGCATTAGTTCCAAGATTATTCTCCAAAGTATGTTCAGATATAAATAAATGCATAGAATTTTTTAAGACCAGTAGGCATTCCTACAACCATATATTTTTATTCCTGTGCTGCCAAATCCAGGCACCCTGAAATTATTAAGTGAGCTCTGCAAGGGAATTAATTATGCTGTTTTGAATCTAGTAGATGCAGATATACAAAGTTTCCTCTGCTATTATGCACACTAACAAACATAAATAATTACCTGTCTTGTGAGAACTATATGGAAAGCCTAGGATTCAATTTGCTGAAAGGCAGCACTCCTAGCTCCACTTACTGGGAGTAAACCCCATTTAAATTCAGCACGTCTTTCTTCTGAGTAGGTATGGTTAGAACTGCAGTGTTTGTTAGCATAACAGTATTCTTATGTATATAGCTTATCGGAAGAATAATGCACTAAAAAAACCCTATATAGTCTAGCTGAACACACACATATCAGTGAATGGATAGAAGTAAAATCTCAAAGTGTGTGGGTGGTGTATGAAAACACACACACACACACACACACAAGTGTAACGTGCAAGTTTGGCAGCCAGTATTGGTCAGACAATTTGGCTTGTCATTGTGCATGTGCTCCACTAGTCTTGAGCTTTTTTTAAAGTACAGTTTAGTCACAATTTTGCCAAACAACTGGCTGCTGTTTGCAGATTAGAATATTGTTTGGCGTTACAGAAATATTATCCTGGTGCTGAGTTCTGATGTTTTCTCTTTCCTCTCTGCTAACACTCCTCTGTGCTTTTGGAGGAGGCGGGAAGGGGTGGAGAGAGGTCCAGATGGGAAGAAAACAGGTCCTGAAAAGACCACATAGGAACTAGGTCAGGTACTCTGGAGATTAAAGAAGCATGCTTCATCCCTGTGTGCAGGAGGCAGGGACAAGCAGCACACAATTACAAGGAATTAGAACAGCAACAAGTAGTTCAGATTTATCAGCTTTAATTGTCTATTGTCAGGACAGAGCTGCTCTTGTAGATCAGGCTGCTGCCAGTGCCTTAATACCTCTAATGGACTCTCCATTGTGGGATTATCTCTTCTAGGGGACAGTGTCTTTCTTTAAAAGTTGTTGTTTTGGGAGATGCAAAAGAAGTAAAAATAAAAAACAAAAACAGGCCCAGCCTTTAGGTAGTCTCCAACACACACACATATATATATATACACACACACACCACTTCCTTGACATGTTGTCTGCTTAAGGAAGTCAGGATGAAGACCCTTGTGATGCCTTTCTGTCAGCAACCTGTATTCTTTTGCTGGAACTGAGAAACACCTATTTGAACATTAACCTTCCTTAGGTCAACCTTACTCAATGAGCCCCAGTGGGAAAACAATAGCCTGTTGATAATCGAGCAGATAAGCAGAGATGCATCATTATAAAGGGGGAGTGGGAGGGAAGGAGGGCTCTCAGTTCTCTTTGTTTTAAAAGCTTTCCTGGATTTTGCAAAGCAAACATTTACAACATTTGGAAAGAAGGATAAGGTGTCAGCTATTTAATGAGAACAGATGAATTTTTTGTTTTGATACATGCCAGTTTGACTGGATTGAAAGGGTGCAACCACTATTGTCAGATAGGTAGGAAGTGAAAACCACCTCTCCAGAGAATGAGGAAAAGGGATAACTTTCTTAGAGTAAGAAAATGTGATCAATGGTAATGGAGTCCCTTTAGGAATTAAGGCAATTGGTTTCTATAGAGTATGTTTTGTTGTTTCATTCTGCTTAAGGGTTGGTTTTTAGGAGTAAGTGATGTTCATAAGTGCATTTCAGCTAGGACATTGTATAATGTTATTTCAAGAGACACTAAGACATGCACTTACTTAAAAACAAATAGCAATTGCAAAACTCCTTAAGGTTACCACTTATTACTCACCACTAAATGTAATGCAGCCACACCTCTTCAACCATTGATCACACTTTTAGTTCTAAGAAGTCTTTGTGCCTGTTCTCTTCCTTTGTTGCCAACCCTGTTTTAAAACAAAATGTACAGTATAAATCTTCAGAACATCTTCAATTAATTAAGTCAATTCAATGGATAGAAATGTGTCCTGAGTTCAAATTACTGCTAATGCATGTACTTTGCAGGTGGCTTTGGAAAAGCTGCCATATATTAACTTTGATTCTCTATCTGTAAAGGGGCGAGAATATTTGATAGAAGAAGCTATAAAGAAATATTAAGAAGTGTATGTACATTGGTATGATTAATGACTGATTATATAGTCATTACATTAGGATCCCTAATGCCACATCTGCTTGTTCATCCAGTGGGCAAGATTGAGAAAGGAGATACAAAACTTTACCTGTATTTATTCAGAGCTAACTGGTAAACCTAAGCATTTTATGTTAGAGTTATCTTGTTTTTAGAATCCCTTTAAGAAGGGAATGAATGTTAAACTAAGTGGAATTTAGCTAGTACTGGGTATTCCAGAACAAGTTACAATGCTTTGCACATTCATTTAGACTCACAATGAGGCAGAAGAAGGATCGTATATATTATAATAAAGCTAGCTCTCCCCCTGGATTGCTACCTCTGGGACATTTAGTATCTTTCCATGGGTGGAAAGAAAATAGCCAGTAGCATTGTCCCACAAATGCTTGCACGCTGCAGGCAACATCTATTGTTGCATAAGTGGACTTGCCCTCTTACTCTTCCCCCTCACACCCCAAACCAGCTCCAGAGGGCCCCACAACCCCGCTGGTCATCCTGCATGATTTGATTTTTCTCATGCAACCCTTTAGCACAAGGTGTAAAAAAGCAATTCAGTGACATCTTCCACATCCAGATGGCAGCCTCTGACTTCAACATATGGCAAGGAATAAGATAAATAACGTAGCACCATGCACATTTTTTTTCTTTCAAAAATGAGGTGGGTGTTGACACTGTATAATACTAATAACAAACCTTAGGTAAATTTGGAATGCACTCTTATTCTTCATCTAAAAAGCTGCTTTCTCAAGAAAGCGTCTTGGAATACTATTGCTCTCAAGCTGGCATTTGAAGTGTGCAGAACATTTGTTGTTGCCAAATTTGGTGGGGCCTGAAGTGACCAGATTAATTTTCCTCATGCAAGGAAACGAACCATGTACACCACCTTATAGTCCTTGGAACAAAAAACGGGATATAAATGCAATAATAAATTGGAGGAGAGTGCATTAGGATTTGTTTTTTAAGCACGTCACATTGTAAAAGGCATGCATCAGTGCCTTTATGCTCATTTTTAGGATCATGATCTGGTTGCCTCCCTAATGTTTACAGCCATAACAATGCCAATATGGAGGAGGAGGAAAATGAAGGGATTTGTTGCTTCTGTTGATGTGGTCATTCTGTCCCTGACCTTCTTTGTGTAAGAAGGGGGAGGATGTGAAAATAGCTGTGTTTTAATCTTTGGGGCACTTTAAGGCCCCTAAAGAAAGTTTCTCCAGCCATTTTCCAGGTGCATTGCACTCTTGGTCCTGCTACCCCCCCCCCCCTTTTAAATGATGTATATGCATAGGCATAAAGAAAATGTTGAAGAAAACAGCAGCTGCAGCTGAAGCTTGAGTAGCATCAGTTTACTGTGGAGCTAGAGTGGCTGATACCATCAAAGGAAGTGGGGTGGGGGTGAAGAGAAAGAGTTTCTGACATCAGCGCCTGTTGGAGCCATTCATGATTTGCTGCTGGACTGCAAGCTATTGCACACATACAGAGAGAGAGAGAGAGAGAGAGAGAGAGAGAGAGAGAGAGACCTGTCTCAGAAATGCTGACTAATAAGGTAGTTGAGGTTTTCTGTGAGCAAAGAGGGGAAAATGAAAATGATTAAAAAGTCCTTTTTCTGAAATGAACAACACTGAGACTGCAATTTCTAGATGACAGCACCTACTGCTATGAGAGAATCCTATGCAAAAACAAAAAAACTGCCAGTCAAGTCACTCACACCTTGATAAATATAGGTACAAGCACACATTTGTGCGCGCACACAAGTCATGAAATCATTGGCTGTGTACATACATAAGGGACAGAAGCTATGTCCTATTTGCCACCTTTAATCTGATATGTTTGCTATGTTATGTGTTCATCTTCACTTTGTTTTGCTGGAGATACTGATATTCTGATCCAATACTTTTACTAAGAAAGACCTACATATGAAGCCTTGGGGGGGGGGGGGGAATGTCACTAAAAAACTTCAATTCCTTCTGAACAGTCAGTTAGTGTTATGCAGTTCTTGCAACTCTCCATGATACAGTGGTACCTCGGGTTACAGACGCTGAGGGTTACAGACTCTGCTAACCAGGAAGTGGTTGCTCCAGGTTAAGAACTTTGCCCCAGGATAAGAACGGAAATTGCTCGCCAGTGGCGCAGCGGAAGCAAGAGGCCCCATTAGCGAAAGCACGCCTCAGGTTAAGAACCATTTAAGGTTAAGAACGGACCTCTGGAATGAATTAAGTTCTTAACCTGAGGTACCACTGTACACTGATGACAATGTAATCACAAGGCAAAAGGGGCAGGGGAAAGTGGTGTGTCTCAGTTTTCATTGTGGCATCACATATGAGCTCCACCTTTTATATAAAATTTCCTCAAAATTTTTTAACTAGCATACATGGTTTTCTCCCACCCGCATTTTAACTGCTGTGGTAGCTTAGTCTAGCATATATTGAATGGCTGAACAGAGATTGGATCCTAAGTGTCCTTAGTCCTAGTGTAACGCAGGTATGTGCACAGGAGCAGTAACTGCAACTGTGCTCTATAATGGTAATTAATGCTGTGCCGGCAGCTCGCTTTTGTACTCTGCTGAATATCATCAGTGCCCACACTATCAATGGTGGGCAAACAGAGTTTAGCCTTCCAACGCCCACCGTCATTGTTTCAATCAAATGAAAAGCAAAATAGCTATTTCATGATAGGCAAAAAGAATCACCATTCTTTTTTAGTGATAGGCAAGAAAAAGCCTGCGTTGAAAAGTTGTTTGTTAATAATTTTGTTTTTGTAATTTCTGCTTTTTATTTTTAAATTACCAGGGACCTAGAAAGCTCTGAGACATATCCATGTCAAAGTGAGACTTATATCTTGGTATAGTGGGTGGGGTAGACAGCTTCAGTATGACTACATTGTTTTTCCACTCCATGTGAAGTGACTCAGGCCACTTCATGTTACATGAGTTGCATGTTCACTGCTTCTGTAGGACAAGTTCTGTTGCTTATTAGCAGCAACGTTTATAGGAAGCTGTCATGTCAGTTGCCATGGATATCTGAGGTTGCCCATCACTGTAGGACAGTGACATGGTGGGAAGAAACCATGTCAGTCACATGATTTGTTCCCACAGATGTTATGGAAGCAATAGACAGAAACTGATCTCTGGCCACCCTGAATGGGATGGTCATTTTAATTTATACTCCTGATTTGGAGAGCTAGCCTTCTGTAACTTCCAGCCATGTGATAAAGCTGAGGTTATAAAGATCCCTCCCCAAATCAATGTATTTCTGAGTAGCTACAGGAATGTGTTGGTGTGTGGGTTACCATATCTCTATAGGCCACAGACTTACTATGTCAATGCTGAGTATGTTTTTAAGTAGCCTCTATTGTTGTTAATAGTCCTCTGATTCTATCTCAGCATCAGTTAATTACCCAAGTCAAGGTGGCCAGATTTCTTTACTTTAAACAAATGTTTCTTCCTACTGCATATCCAATTACCTTTATACCCATCAGCGTGATGCCCTTACCACCTTTCTTGTGGAATTACGTACCAGTAACAGTTAAGCCAGGACACTTGTTTGGCGCTGTTGTCCTACTTATGTCCAACGGTATGAGTACTTCTCTATTAGAAGATGCCAAAGGTCTTTACACAGATATGTACTATTCTCAGTACTGCGTCACCTAGAATGACATATAATCCCTTTCACCTTCTTCTGTAAGAACTTCAGGAGGGTGATGGTACGGTGTATGCATCAGACAGAATGGACATTTCTTCGAACAATGCAGATTTCCATATAGACAGGTAGTTGTGTTTTGCATTTTTATAGCAAGTCCAAACAAGTTTCTGCCCACGTAAGAGGAAAGGCATGATAATAATAATAAAAAACATGTCTGCTGATGTGATGTAAAAAGGAAAAGTAGGAGACTTGTCCTTTGGTGAACTGACTGGGTGATGTTTGTAATATTGTGAGTGACTATAATTGGAACTATGCATCATCATAACTGTTGTGAGCTGAAGGATTCCTCAATGAAGGACAAGGACCACTGAAGGAAGTTAGGCATCTGGTTTGTTTGGTAATGAGAAATAGGAATGCAAGGTCTGTGCGCTTAATAATAAACAAACAGGACACTGTATGCCATCATCACAGGATGTCCTTCCTTCAAGGCAATTCACTAACAGGGAGAGGAGGAAAAAGAAACAGCACATGTTCCTCTTAATTATATTCACACCAATACTTCTTTGATCAGCAACATGCTCTTTAAGTGATTGTGTCTAATGAAAGCATCACTGATGGAACTTTTCTTTCTGTTAGCATATGACCCATTCTCTCTTAAAGCAAGGACAGGCTTAGTTTCCACTTTGAAATGATGCACTTTTAAAATAGTGCAAAGTTAAGGCTGAAATCTTACATTCACTTACCTTGGAGCAAGTCCTGTTGGACTCAGTGGGGCTTACTTTTCAGCAGACATGTGTAAGATTACCTTGTAAAATATAAAACTACTCAGAATTGTAAGAAAATATGCAACCTGGAGAAAAATATTATTATAAATACTTTTTTTGGAAATTGTAAGCATGTTTGTTCGAAAAATGCCCAGTTAAAATAAACAGACTTAAGCACTAGGTAATAGTTTCTAGTGTTACACCACCAAATGTTTGTCCTTTTGCATGTGAGTTAAGCTGGATGCCAGCAGAATGTTAGCAGACATACGTGTTAACAGGAAAAACTGTATTGGTGTGATCTGCTGAAAGGAAAAATTCCTTCTGACTGGATCAGAGTTTCATTGGATATACCTGTGTGAGTTACAGGTATAGCCCCACCCCCTGCTCTTGGCAGCCGTGACTGTGAGTAAATCAGATGAGTGGCTAATAGGAAACCTGAAACAGGGAGGAGAAAGGAAGAGTCTGTTTGGTTAACACAGACTGAAAGTATCGTAACATTCAGCCCTCCAGTGTTTCAAAGAAGTTGAAGCAGTAAGTGCAGCAGCACCTGTCTGACAGTAAAGACAGAGCCAGAAGCAGAAGCAGAAGCAAAAGAAGCTAGCTCTATTGGTATTACTTGAACCCGGCCAGTGGAAGAAGTAATGTTTACTCTGTAGATATGTGTGAGACTTACCTGAAACGTCGGGCTGCCAGCTGGAATTATTTGTGGACTGTACCTTGGTAAGAAATTTTCTTCCTACTCCTGTCCGGGAGTAGGGAGATGATTTTAGCACTCTTTTGAATGGAGACGGCAAACCTGTTAAGGTTCTCCTTGGAGACTTTCTCTTTAAGTTCGAGAGACCTTTGTTTTTATGATGATTAATTCTTTCACTGTTAGTGGCAACTGCCGGTTCACTGAGTTTCAGTATTAGTTCTCTTGTCATAGCCTACAAAGTGGTAAAGGTATTGTTCAGATTGTACTAGGGTTTGATCTCATCAAGCCCACTGAAAGCACCGTATGAAGAACTATTAAATCTGCTCAATGCTGTGAGGAAGTGTGGAATTAAGTTGATAACTTTGTTCTTCCAAACACTTCATCTTCTGAAAAACACTTCTTTGAGTTGGAAATATGACCCTGCTTTACTCAGATACAAATGAAAATCTCTGGTAGGATTAGCAGTACAATGCTGGAGCCTAAAGCCTTTGTTTTGGAAAATGCTGTAGTTTAATCCAGTAACTTTATACCTGGGGAAACAAAATGATATGTTAACATTATCTTTTTAATGGGTAAGTAAAACTTAATTCTGTAAGTGTGTTCTTCAGATATTTAGTTTTTCCACAGAATACTATTACTCCGCTTCTTTTAAAATATGTTCTTTTCTGAATGAGAGTAGAACACAAATAGTATGTGCTAACAATTATAGGAGCCCTAAAAAAAATATTTTCCTGATATTGTAGATGGGAAACTGAAGCAGAGGGGAGGCTTGCCTGTGGAAAGAGAGTACATGGCTGAGGTTTAAAACAGTGAGCCAATGCCATACAGCATATCTAATGCAGTTCAATCCCTGTATTGATGGTAGATTTTGCACTTTGTATTTAATTCTGTTGGAAGGCACAGAAAACAATACTACTGTATTTTTGTCTCTTTCTGATCCAAGTGGATATTTCTAGTTATTTCAGACTGGCTGTTTTCAGACTGATGTTGGTAGGATACAGTCTCCCTCAGCTGTCTGTGTGTCAGAGGATAAGAGGATGTCAATAGAGGGGAGGGGAGCGTTGTTTTTGAAAGTTGTTTGTGTGTTAGAAGCCGGTGGGAAAGTTCAGCCTTCCCCATTTGGAAAAGGCAAGCCTGTGTTCCGCTCGTCCAACGTGCACTTTCCATTTTTAGCCCATTCAGACGCAGACAGCAGTTCCTTCCTTTTCCTTTCCTTGTTTATGACACTTTTCCAAGGCAGCTTTTCCACAGGCTCTTTTGCACACAAAGCCTTGAATCTGCAGATTCATCCCCCCACCCCTACTGTTCAGATACTGAGGGAAGGTTCTAAAGAGGTGTGCACAGGTGCTGTTCTCAGACATGCTTTTCCTATTACTTTTTGTGACTTTGTTATTTTTACCAGCCCCAGCTCTTGAAAGCATTCCTTCAAAGAAGGCAGCTCAATTTATAGGGTATAGGGTATATGGTGTCAGTCCTCAGCTATCCCACTAATGCCATCTATTTGCCAATAGACAGCATTTAGGTCACAATGCTAGAGGTGCTGAGAAAGGAATGGGAAGTAAATTTTCTTTTCTTTTCCAGGCTGCCACACTGTGTAGCTCGTATATTGTGAATCCCAGAGCAGCGAAGAAAAGGACCAGAGTTGATAATGAAAATGGACATGAAGGATGCTGACATGACTCTATGGACAGAGGCTGAATTTGAAGACAAGTGTACCTACATTGTAAATGATCACCCCACGGAGCCCAGCACAGAAGGCTGCAATGTAACCCAGGCTGAGTCTTCCTTGCCAAGGAACTTGATTTTCAAATATGCAGGACATGGCAAAGAGGTAAGAACATGTTTGCAAAGGATGATTCAAACCACGTAGCCAGATCACATTGTTCTTGGAAGTGCGTTTGTCTTCTTGATTTCCACATTCTTTAATGTTTGGGTGCCACGGCTTTCCGAGGTTCATCCCTAGAAATGCACCTGGAGAAAATACCTTCTGCACAGGAAAGCACAAACATCTCCAAACTGGCATAAATCGACTTATGTCTGCGTTGCTAAATAGACAAGAATGTTACTTAATTTAGGAATGGAAATTTCTAAAGATTGTATTGTAGATTCGGGTTCTAAGCATACCTATCTGTAGGAGAGAACAATATTCTCTACTCCTGGATCAGGTAGTGAAATACTATGGTTGCATTGAAATGGGTTGCTTTTCCTTGAATTATTAGACAAAGGTGTTTTTTTTAATAGGCTTATTGTATCAGTTCTTTATAGGGTTCCAAGAAGAAAGGATGATGTTAAGGCCAGGTCATTAAATAAGTAGCCTGTATTTATG
The DNA here is from genome assembly GCF_964106645.2 of Podarcis pityusensis. Taxonomy (NCBI): domain Eukaryota; kingdom Metazoa; phylum Chordata; class Lepidosauria; order Squamata; family Lacertidae; genus Podarcis; species Podarcis pityusensis. The sequence goes on from NC_138026.1 coordinate 49,458,199, forward strand.
TGACTTGTTTATCTAGGGCAGTGCACCTTTATTTGTAGCTGGACGCACAGGTATATTTCATTCCATGTCTCTGGAGTGGGTACATTCTTTGTTGTTGTTTCAGAAGGGCTGGAAAAAATTATCCCAGATGAGCAATTGGTTGCCTGTTTATTCCTTCATATAGAGTAGCTATTATAGCTAGGCGTGAAGTTCAGCTAGTTAATAATGGTAGGGACGGCCCATCATTTTTGTCCCTGTCCTGCAACTTGTGGTGGAACAGCTATAACCTGTGCTGCTACTGTGGCTAAATAAACTGACCACGGAGCTAAGGGAGGGTGTAAATTCATTCCTTTCTAGTTATTAAATGTATCCTCCTACAACAAACAGCATAGAAAGGCTTGCATGTAGAAAGGGGACCAGAACTTCAACTGATATAAACTGGATCCGGATGTCACAGTTTTGGGGAATGACCAGGAAACTTGTAATAGGCTAGTTATCTCTATGGACTTACATTATTTCACACTCCCATATAGCCCAATTAAATGATTAGCTATGAGAAACAGAATTAGAAGCTTTAAAATGTACCTAGTATATACCATGCACATGACTTAGGTGGGGATACTGTGAAACTGTTGACAAATGGCACTTAATTGATCAGCCTGAACATCAGCTAATTTGTAGGAAGCAGCTAACATCATTTTTCTGTGCTAGGGTGGCCTTGCTTGCTTGGTTTGATCTTCTTTGCCACATCACAAGCTGGCTGAAAAAACTTTTTTAAAATTGCTGGCTTTGTATTGGCAAACATGAATATGTGTAAATAATGGATTGGATCCAGAGTTAAGCACAGAGCTAGCTGACATTCCTGCTTGCCGTTGCAACCCACCCCCCTGCCCCCAAACATGCTTCACCAAGAGGTCTAAGCCTCTGCTGAGTGGGATGGACTGTGGGAGAAGGGGGGTCCCCCAAAATGAGGCAGAAGCACCTTCCACCTGTGGGAGTTCCACTTATGGAAGGTACCATGGCATGATTTTGGGGGGGATCCCCCTTCCCCCGTAATCCATTCAGCAGAGGCTCCTAATCCTCAGTAGAGCTTTTTGGGCTCTCGTGGTTTGCTGTAGGGAATAGGAAGTCCAGCTCCCATTTACTCTTTTATATACGCTGAACTCTGAGCATACTGGGTTACATCTGTCTTACTACACACAGGTCTGGAACTACTGCCGAGGCTGTTTTGAACAGTACTTTAAGTTCTTGAAATGTTTGTGGTTGTTTCTCATAATTAACTACTTATCTGGATTCTTCTAAGGAATCTGGATAGCCAGTATCCTCATTTGATTTCATTATAGTCTCCTTTGTCAAGTGAAAAGTTAGCAGAAGGAAATACTTATTCTTCCTTGATTCCATGCCCCTCACACTCCCTTTAGAATTGAGATATCTGTAACTTTCTTCATTATGTGCTGCCACAGATTTAACTATGTTTGGGGCCTTTACCATGTTCCTTTTCACATTCTCATAATTGTCATTTGATCGGCAGGGTGGGGTGGGGGGGCTAAGATCAAGAGATGGTGAGTTGCCCAATCTTGTGGCTAGCCCCAGATCAAAATCCAATAATCTGTTTACTGGTCTGGATTTCAGCTGATTCATTAATGGAAAACAAAATAAGAGATACCTGCTCTGCTTTCAAGAATAATGCCAATATAACTCAATAAATCTAATACTTACTCCTCATTTACAAAGAAATGGTTGGAGAACAGCATCTTTTATACGGGCATGGGCTAAACAAAGCTTTTGGTAGATTTTGGTAGGCTCAATTTGCACAAATAAACATTCTCTGTCATAATATTTTTGAGAGATTACTCAAATATCACCTCATGTAATTATGTAAGTAATGAGCTGATTTAATGGAGAAAAACATGCTTATGAAATATTAATGCTGTCATTAACATCTGTAGTTAGAGTAATGTTCCGAGATACACCTGTGTTGTGTATGTGCACATGCATGTGCTTGGATTGTATTTTTTTACTAACCTTTCCATGACGGCTTGTCAATTACTTGGAGATTATGTAGTGGTATCATTTTAAAGTGACTGACTTCAGTTCTTATTTTTTGAGGCTTTGTTTATCTATATAGGAACATTCATTGTAAGGTATATTCGGCTGTTTGATCACAGCTAAATAATTTAATTCAAGTGAAATTGGATAAATTGTTGGACATATGATCTGTGTTGTAACTACTCCTAAATCTTATTTATTTATACTATTTCTATGATCAACGATAAAATACTGAAAGCAGGCTAGGGGGCAGTGGGGGGGGGGGAGCTAATACACATTAAAAAGCCTGGGTAAATAGGTGTTTGCCTTGCCTGCAAAATAAAACAGAGATGGGACTAAGCAGGTCTTATTTGGGAGAACATTCTAAGCCAAGGCTGCTATGACAGAGAAAGCTCTATTGAGGGGTCATCATGAAGAACCTACAGAGTAGCTTCCAGTGAGGACGTTAATACCTGGATAGAATAATGTGGGAGAAAGCAGTCCTTTGAGTTATATTAGGTCCCACTATTTAAGGCTTTAAAAGTCAAAGCCAGCACCTTGAATTGGGTCCAGAAACCACTGCAGCTATTTTAAGAGTAGTGAGATGTGTTCCACACACATTGCTCCAGTATATCCTAGCTGCCGTATTTTGTACTAACTGCACTTTATGAGCAGTCTTCAAAGGTTAGCCCACATAAAACACATTTTATTTATTACATGGCATTTACATCTTACCTTGGTGCGCATTGTTCTCCCACTCATCATTTAATCCCCACAACAACCCCATGAATTAGGCTAGGCTGAGAAGCAGTGTTAGATTTTTATAAACATAAAATTTATCAAGGTGGCTTGAAGAAAGTCAGTATTTAAACCTTTATATAACATAGTATGCTGACCCATGAGCTAGACATCCATCACTTACGTGCCTTCTTTATGTATAAAAGGATAGCTGCTAATGCTGTTGCTATGTGTATTTGTGAAAAGGAAACAATAAGAAAACATTTCCTCTCGCTCCACCCTTCTAAAAAGAATAAATTATAGGATGTAGGCCCTCTTTTCAGCTGCATCATTCTTTCAGTCACCATAGCTGAAAAACAAAAGAACGAAAGTTTTCATTGTTCAAAACAACATGCTAAGTGAACAAGTCATCATGGTAATACTGGGGAAGTGGAAGTTAAATTAACAGGGAGTTAAAATTAAATCATTCTTTCTCGACACCTGGCTGTCAATCCAGTTCCTACTTGTTTGGTTAAGTATTGTTTGATTCGGTATTATATTAGGGCCCACTGAAATAGTAATAGCATGTGTGTTTAACTACATACATACTTCCAGTAGCACCTTTAAGACCAACTAAGTTAGTTCTTGGTATGAGCTTTCGTGTGCAAGCACACTTCTTCAGATGAAGAAGTGTGCTTGCACACGAAAGCTCATACCAAGAACTAACTTAGTTGGTCTTAAAGGTGCTACTGGAAGGATTTTTTTATTTTGACTATGGCAGACCAACACGGCTACCTATCTGTAACTACATACATACTGCTCTTGATGGCAGTTATTTCTAAAGCTATTTTTAAGAAAGAAAGAACTCTTCAGGAGACATATTCCCATTTCTTTCACCTTAAAAATTAAAAAAAAAAAAAAGAATTGGAGAGAAAACTATGGGGTACCATATCTTGTCCAGAGGCTCCCATCATGTCAGGCACAGGCTAGTGACAGAGACAAATGTAGTGAAATAGCTGAAAGGTCAGGGATGCCCATAAAGTATCTTTGGAAGTGGCTTCTGTCAGGACAGATGAAGAACGAGAGAACTGAATCTTTTCAACTGCACACTGAAGTGTTTATAGAAGGCATACAGTAGCTCCGGCAATAATTCATTAGGACCCTGGTCAGTTCCAACAGTTGTTTTCTTCCTGAGTTCAGAAAATGTGTCATCTTTTTAAAGGGCCTTTTTAAAGGGCCTTTTAAACACCACTTGAGTAAAGAAGTAATTCTGTAGCTTGTACACCTGAAGCACTAGTAAAAGCAGAGTGGGGATCTTTTTACAAACCAGTATGAACTGGAATATTTGAGATCCTGTTGCTTTCTGATAGTAAAGAAACAGCTGCCTGCCTCTTCGTAGTTGGCTTTCAGCTGACTGTCACAGGATGATGTTAGTGTCGTTATGCCACATAACATGTTAAACTCACTAGGCAGGGGGACACGTTAACTCCACCTTTTAGTGCTATGGAACTCTGGCTTTATATACTTCAGGTATGTAATTCCTAAGCACTGAGGGAATAATTGGGTAGTATTTAAGTGTAAAAATATTTCATTGGGAGAGGTATGCATGTTTCCAGGTGTTGATGTCGTGGCTGTATTTTTAGAGCAAGGATAAGGAAACCTCTAAATGTTGTTGGACTTCAATTTCCATCAGCCCTAGCCAATAGTTAAGGATGATGGGACTTGTTGTCCAGTAGGATCTGGAGGACGACTAATTCTTCACCCTTGCTTTAGAGGGGGGGGAAGAAAATGTCCTTAACTGTTATCATTGGAGGTAATGTTAAACTGTAACAATGTAGTGAACTTGAAAAAATATGCCATTATGATTGACATGAGAATCTGGAAGAAAACAGATGCTAAAGAGGGGTTTTTAACATTCATAAGAGCACCTATATAGTTTTTACAGGGTCTGTCATATATTTGATGTTCTAAGTTTGTACAGTGTCATTTATAAAACAGGTGTGCCTAATGACACCTTGTGGACAAATGCGAAATGTCAGTTTATGCCTGGAGTAGCCAATAAGGCCTAATTAACTTCCATTTCTGTCTTTTGGTTTGTAATGGGAGTATTTTTCTGGTGTTTGTGTACAAGCTAAGGCCTCTGTGATGACTAATAACAATAATATGGTCATGAAATAGGCCAATTCATCATGATATGAACTTTCTTGTGAACCCCAGCCAAAGTCTTTCCCCCAGTTTGGGCAGAATCTTGGGTGTATACAGAAGGACTGTAACATTCAGAATCTCCTGTTTTAGTACTTTAAGCTTTTCCCTGTTGTTAAATCCCTAGAAACCACAATTTAGATATAGCTGTTCTAAAATGTATTTGTTAAAACATCTGCTTAATTACTGGTTAATGACCTATGACAATATTCTGCATATTGTGAAAGAGGTACGTGCTGTTTACAGTAAATATTGAACTAAAATAGGCCTTTGCAGACAAGACGTTTTTCATGCATCTTTCTGATGCACACTTTCCCAGCCCTGGATACATTTGTATTGCTCTTCCCTCTCAGAAAGCACATCTGATGGTATTGCCTTGCCTTCTGGAATACCATGCAACTGTAAAGGGCACCTGTTGGTTACTGCCCTTGAAGTGAATTGCAAAAAGTGACACAGCTTTCTCTCTCTCTCTCTCGTTCTCCCTTTTCTTCTTCAAGCAATAATCTACCACCTGAGAAGTTTTTATAGGATGGGATTTTTTAAAAGGAAAAAATCTGGGAAGGTTGTGTATTTCGTTTCTGTTTAGAGTTTGCAACCTTCAGGCAGTATGGTCCAAATTGGCAAGGGTTCTGAGCAAGATGCAAACATTCTACTCTGTCCTCATTTCCCTTGCCACCAATAGGCTTAACTCGCCTATTTGCTGCCCATTCCCTCCTCCATATGCACACACTATGGGAATAGGATATCACACAGTCATCTTTCCAAAGGGCATAGTGCAAAGTATAAAATACTGTTGGGGCATGCATGCTTTGTATGACTGTACAAAAATCCCCAAACTGTTTCTATTTGACAAGTTCCAAGTAATACTGATTCCTAGACGTTCTGAAAACCTCAGTATGCTTTGAATTAAACTTAAAAGATATCAGAGTGTGTATGTGTGTGTATTAACTGCATTAAGAGCAAAGACCTATCTTACGTTCAAACTGCAAGTACACGTCGTATGCTGGCTGTGAACTTTTCTTGAAAGTTTAACAGAATGTAAATCAAGAAAGATGGGGAAAGCAAGAAGAACATCTGCCTTTTTCACCTCTCTATGAAAAATGCACGGGAATGACAAAAATAAACACAGTCATTAGGCATGTTTCTACTTGTTTTTGAAAGTCCCTGTTCATTCTGTTTTCAGTGCAGATGCACAACTGGTTTGACTTAAAAAAAAAAAAAAGACTTTGAAAACATACATGAAACAATAGCTACAAACTCTCCAGTCAGAGTCATGGCAGGCAGAATCCTACATTTCAGTGTTTGTTCTTGTTCTGTTCTGTTAAGGGTATTTCCACTCTGCCGACATAAACTGCTTTAACAGAGAATGCTAGCAGTTGTAGTTTTGCAGGAAGGGCAAGGACTTCTATCAGAGAAGTCTCAGGCATTGTGCAACTACAATTCCCATAATTCTTTGAGAAGCCATACCAGTAAAATTATGTTTCTGTAGTAGAGACAGGGCCTCAAGAGTTTAGCTGGTAGACTGTGGAGTATTTAGTGGGGTGTGTGTGTCAGCACAAAGAATTGGCAAAGCAGGCAGGCAGGCAACAGTATGATCAGTTGGATAATGCTAATTATAGACTCAAGCAGCTAGATGTCCTTTATCTGAAAAAGTATAACATATCTGAATACTTAAGAGATGTGTTCGTTTCTGAATAAGTTCTTCAAAGACCAGGTGGAGGATAGTTACAGGCATGGGAAGGATGCAGAAAGTTAAACCTTTGCTGCCTGCCCATGAAGCAATAATCCTTTCCATAAATAAAAATAAAATAAAGCAAGAGAGTTGCCTCTGGTCTTCCAGTATAAAAACAGTAGATAGTTACTGTGGCTCAAAAGCTAGTTAATTTTGCAAAATAGTGAATATATTACATTCACTAATAATTGCACACTGTAATTTAAGTACAGTACTTATATTACAGTAGACTTGAGTAAAGGGAGAGGCCATACTGGGATGTTACGTTGTAGTTAATATGTCTATTTTCAAGTTAAGTACAGTGGATCCATAATGCAATTTTGTCCTTTCATTATTTTGGCAGACATAATGAAACTGGTTAGTAATGTGAGAAGAACATGACTCATTAGCTTTAACATGAATGTTTACTAAGTCTGTGGAACAAATGTCTTATATTCATCCCCCACTTTCCATTCAAGCTGCAGACACCAGTATTTTGAAGTCCTTATTCATGTTTCCTAGTTTACTGACTCTGTTGGTATATACAATATAGAGAGCAAATTAAAATTTAGCAGGCTTAGTGGAGGTGAAAAGAATGAGAGGAAAGCCCCTTTACTTAAGCACTGTATTGTAAAGGAGATACTGACAGGCATGCCTTTCTGATAAATAATGACCTTATTCCTGTTTTGGGATGCATGGTTTAATTACTGGTAAGGAGGAAGCTGAAGTGCTAGTATATTTTACACTTCCCATAGTGACTCTGTTTTTCCTTGATCATATCCACATCAAGAAAGTTAAAGATCTACATACAAAGGTGATCAGTGACTATACTATTTAGATTTAAGACACATTTGGTGTGAGATTTATTTATGCTCACTGGGTAGAGCACATTTATTTATTTCAACATTTATATACTGCCTTTCACTGTAAAACAACAAGGAGTTTACAAGATAAAAGCAACAAAACAAACAGACATTAAAACAGAAATACCACTGATATTCTAATAGAGCTGTTATAAGAAATCGCTTCTCGGAAACGACCTCACAAATAGATACATCTTCAGGAACTGGTAGAATACCACCATTGCAGATGCCCACCATGTCTCCAAGGAGAGGTTATTCCACAGCATGGGGGCCACTGCAGAGAAACCCTTTCTCAGGTCACCACCAGATGCATTTCCAATGGGCACAGTGAAATTGGAAGGGCATCCTCCTACGATCTCTGTGAACAGACTGAAATGTGCGGAAGGAAGGAGGCACTCTGTCAGAGATCCTGGTCCTGAACATTTCAGGGCCTTACAAGTCAGTGACAAAACCTTACATTTGGTTCAGTAGTGAATTGGCAGCCAGTGCCTTTTAGCACAGATGCAATGTGTGCCTTGGGGGAAGCTCCACTAAGTATCCTAGCTGCCACATTTTGCACTAGCTGCTGATTCCATACCAACTGTAAGGGCAGTTTCATATAGAGCACATTGCAATAATTCAATCCAGAGGCTACTATTAGTGCATGGGTGACTCTGTCCAGGAAAGAGCATAGCTGATACACGAGCCAAAAGTGGTAACCAGCACTCTGGACCAGCAAAGTCACCTGAGCCTCCAGTGACAAAGATCAAGCAGCACCCCAAGCTATAAAACATCTACTTCAGGGATGTGCAACTCTAGCCAGGCCCAGATCCTGAATCCATGAACCACTCACCTGCAGAGCCTCCATCTTGTTAGGATTCCACTCCAGCTTTTATTGGCCCTCATCCCGCCCACCAATGCATCCAATAACTGGTTCAGGACCTGCACTGTGACACCTGACTCAAATTAACAGAGAAACAGGGCTGGGTGTCATCAGAATTCCAGGATTATAAACATAAATATGTAACTAGCAAGGTAGATTTCAAATGTCATGTCTGCAGGCTTTATTGGTCTCTATTTCTCCACAGAAATTTCATTTTTTAATGGGTATTATAGCATGTGATAATTGCATCTCAATGTCACATTCAAGTTCTGAGTTCATTTCTTCCATGCAAAAATCAGGTAGTTAGACCATTGGTCACTAGTGTTTCTCAGCTTTCTCTCTCTCTAATCTCCTAAGGCCACTTTTATAGTTCATTCACCTATAAGATCTTTGAGAGTGAGCCAGTAGTCATGTCATACTGTCAGGTGATCACAGAAACAAATAAACAAATTCTACTCAGCTTTGCAATGCTTTTTGGTATGTGTTATTTCCAAAAGATTATAGTTTTGCAACATCACTAAGTGCTGAAATAAATGCCACTCTAGAGACAAAGGAGGGTCGGGGATCCCTTGCCTTTACATTGACTGCTTCCCTGTAATAACAATGTAGGGCACTTTTGTATCAAACTGTTTTTCCTGTGTGAACGCATAAACTTATTTAAATGGTTTGACATGTGCTCTTTTCCTTTCAGGTTATTGGAGTTATTAGCAAAGACATTATCCCTAAAGGAACACGCTTTGGACCCCTGGTTGGTGAAATCTATACCAATGGCACAGTTCCTAAGGATGCAAACAGAAAATACTTTTGGCGGGTAAGTAGGAAAAACTAATGGTTATGCGTAAATAGTTCGTTAAATAAGCACCACTGAAAAGAAACCACACTTCAGTGTTGACACCTGCTTAAGTTGTGATGGTTGAGGTGGCAATATGTTAACAGAAATACAGGTGAACTGAGTGAACATACACTGAGTGAAATACAACTGAGTGAACTGAGAATGATAGAAAGCATCTTTTTTAGTTGTCCTACAATACATCATTGTTAGATCAGATTTTTTTAAAGCCTGCTGATTCACAATCCTATACAGTGGCAGTTTGTTTTTTTTAATCATCTATCCCTTAATTTCACTATGAACCTTACCCTAGGATGCTTCTCAGACTAATTAGTAATATTTCTCAATCTTGTACTCTGTGATGAATTACTTTTTGAAATACTGAACTATTGTAATAAGCTATTTGTTTTCCATTGCACAAGTTAATAGGGCAACTTCCTAAAATGCTGCCAAGCCTGTTGTCTCAAGATGCCCTTATTTAATAGTTGTGATAAAGGGAAATAGCACCTCCTGGCTGGAGTACTGGGCTTGGACACTCACTGACCAGATAGTTTTGAGCAAGGCCCTGTCTCTTAATCCAGGGTGCCCTTCAGATATTGTTGGACTCCCATCTTCCAAGAGCTGCAGCCAGCATGACCAATGATGGGAGCTGTAGTCCAACAATATCTGGAGGCATAATGTAGGCTACACCTGTCTTCATCTAACTTACCTCACAGGATTGTTGTAAGGTTAAAAATTCAGAAGTTGTTGGACTACAACTCCCACCATCCATGACCACTGGCCATGCCAGGACTGATGGGAGTTAGAATGGAAACACATCCAGAAAGCCAGACATTCCCCATCCCTGGGCTAAAATAACAGATATGTGCCTCTGTAATGCCTTAGGCAAGATGTCACTTCTTAGCGCAATAAATATTATAAAAAGAATTTAGCTTTAAAAAAACAACAACAACACACATCATTCTTTTTTTTAAAGGCTGCAGGAAGAAAATTTCCGAAGACATGAGTGTCTAATGTCAAAGCTATCAGGTTTCTTCCATGCTAGAGGCTTACTAAAGTATACCAACTGCAATCCACTTTACCCAACCCAATACTTCAACAAAAGGGCTGCATTCCAAGTACAAATAAGTTTTAATTTAGGGTTCAGGGTGGGGGATAGTCGCATAGCTTAAACCTTTGTGTGGCGGCAGCAGGAAACTGTCCTGCTGCATCTGAGCACTCCAACATCACATGTCATTCTGAAAGGTGGCTGTTTAAACATTGTTTCCATGTTTTCCTTTGTTACATCTTAATGATTCAATAGAAACAAGTGTGACTTGATTCTCTGTTCTCCTTAACCATTAGTATTTTTTCAATAAAATACACTTTAAGGAATCTCCTGCACTGGGAGATGCCAGTTGGCATCTGTCATCAAGTCTTTTCAGTACTCACATCGGGAGAACTAAAGAAAGGTTCAGGGCTGGCCCTACCATTAGACAGAGTAAGACAGCTGCCTTAGGCAGCAATTGCTAAGTGGCAGAGAGCAGTGGTGAGGTGTTGAAGGGTAGACTTTTGTATGCCATGCGTCAGTACATGGAATGGAGTAGGGTGCCATTTTTTCCTTCATCTCAGGCAGGAAAATATCTTGGCCTCACCCTAGAAGCATGCATGCTTTCAGACTAGTCATTAGCACATTTAAGTAATTAAACAAATCTTACAAGAGGATTCTGACTATGTAACAGGATGTTATTCCAGACTTTCATTGAGGAAGCTAACATCATGCTTGTGTTATGTGCCTTCTGAAAAGTCTTGGTATTTACTTTTGTTTATTCTTTTGCTTCACACACTCTCCAAGTAGAAAAGGTTCTTTCCTAAGGGCCTGAAAACAGTCTTGCACATGCAAAGGAAATTGTGGAAGATAATTTCCCACATGTCATATAAAAGACATCCTGATTTGGCTGGCAGGAACAGGAACATCTGTTGTATGTAAGCATAAATGTTCCATTCAAAATATACCCTCTAAAAAGAGAAGGCATGAATATGCTGTGCAAACTCCAGGGTGATGTCATTTCTTGTAATTGCTACAGTATGACTCAGCACATTTTTAATCTTCCACACGATACACGGAAATCTGGTGAGGTGGCAAAATAAAGTTTTATGAGGCCATTCGATCTTACTGCAGTGAAATGTGTGTGTTTTGAAGAAAGCAATACAGTAAATTCTACTAGCTCTGGAAAGATGACTGGAAGTCACTTGGTCTAACTTCGGAAAGTAGTTTCTATCTGTAATAGAAGTGTACATCAATGGAACTCAGTTCCTGGAAGCTTGCAAATCGGAGCTAACAAACTCCTCTTGAGTGCATAATTCTTCAGGCTTTGTTCCATCTTTCTCATAACAAAAACACCGCAAAATCTCTCAAGCTTCTTTGATGAAGCCACATGTATTTCCTCAGCCTCAAATGACAGGAAGTAAGAAAGTGATTCTGGTGTTTACTGCCTGTGTTAAAAGGCCAGCTTTTGTTGCTGCTTTTTTTTTAATGACTTCTCAGTCGATTCTTACATCAAACAGCATTCAGAAGAAATTGAACGTGCATGTCAAAAAGCACAGGGAAATGGTGCAACATTGCATTCGGACATGGGAAAGCCAAACTGAAATCCTATCCCAGCCATTACGCTAATCTATGGCACTAACTTCATGGGGATTTTATTTTTAAGTAAAACAAAACAGGGATGCATATTGTCACTGGCCCAGAGCCCTTTGGAACAAGGCAGGAAAGAGGGGAAAAACAAATATTTCCTATTTGAACATGATGACTTGTGAAACTTTTTTTTAAGAAACCTCACAACCTTATAGTTACCAGTTAACTATAGTTAACTGTGCCATAGTTTCAGTGGTAAACTGAAAGCAAGGCTACACTACAGTCTACAGGTACAGCTTTGTCAGGAGTTTTCTATATTCACTTTCATATTCTCAGATGCGCACTGGAAAACAAGGATATATTGAATCAGTACATTATTTGTTCTTCCGTCACATGCTGTAGAGTTATATTTTCTCAAACATACCAGCTGAGAGAGAAAAGTATTTCTCTTACTGTCACAATCTGGCCCCCTTCCAGATCTCCAGTTAGTTATACAAAATACAGTTCACTTTACCCCACCAGTCCTTTAACAAAAGGGCTACATTCCAAGTATGCTCAAGTGTCATTTTAGGACTTTGGGGTGGTTGATATTTGCGTAACTTAAAGCTTTGGGTGGTGGTGGTAGGAAACAGCAAGTAAAGAGGCCATGGGGGGGGGCAGGAAGACAAGGGCAAGGAATTGGTTGTGACATAACCATGCTAATCAGTCTTTACAAAAGTGACTCACCACATTATTGCAAGCACACAGTCAGACCTTAAGTCAATAATACCACCCACTTGTTGACCAGCAGTCCAAGAGTCTTAAAGCAGAGGCACTGGATACTGAACTTTTAAGTAGTATGCTTTCATTTGAATGCTAAGCATCAAAATACACATGGCATCAGAAAAAAGTTACAAAGCATATTCCATTTGGATCATCTCCTACAGTCTATAAAGGGTACTTACCATCCACTAGTATATTTCATTGCCTTTTTTTAAAAAAGGGTTCTTTTCCATTTATACCTTACATTTCTATCTTCCATTCTCTGCAGATATATTCTGGTGGTGAACTTCTCCACTTCATTGATGGATTTAATGAGGAAAAGAGCAATTGGATGCGTTATGTAAACCCAGCACATTCTGTTCAGGAGCAGAACCTGGCTGCTTGTCAGAATGGAATGGATGTCTACTTTTATACTATCAAACCCATACCACCTGGCCAGGAATTGCTTGTGTGGTATTGCCGGGACTTTGCGGAAAGGTTACACTATCCTTCCACTGGAGACCTGGTGATGAATATAAGTAAGTAGATTACAGCAGACTTGCATGCAAATAATGTCTTTTGCCAATGGGGTGTGTGTCTAAAATATGCATTATACCTACACACAAAATTTATCATGAAGTTTGCTATAATTTAGGGCCTTGACACGAGAAGATAGTAGCTTTCACCCCGCTGCAAATTGAAGGCTGCAAATTGGGGGCCTCTACCTGGATCATGACCACAGGGATGACACCCTCCTGGTAACTAGAGTAGGTCACCCAGCACACTCATGGTGGTTCTAGATCATGGCCAAACACTTCAGCAGAATTTGTTGTGAACGTAATTTGTTTCTAAATGGGTCATGAATGATGTAACGATAAACATCATCTCCATTCTTAGCTTGTCTGGAAATTCTTTTACCTCAGAACTTCTAGGTTCTCATTCATCTCACAAAACAGATGCCTTATTTAGAACAAAAATGTGAATCAGCATTATTAAAATCCTCTACTCAAAATGTTCAGCAGCATTTACTCAAGAAATTACTCTGCACGCCCACAGCTATTTTTCAAGGTCTCAGGGGAAAGAATTAGAATTAAATCTCTCAGGCAACTATTAGGAGGGCCACAAAAGAAAGGTTCTTTAAACTAGATCTGGGCAGAAAACGATTCACTGTACATTTGTCATTTATGTTGTTTCACTGAGCACTAAGTGGCTATACTGGTAAAAATGCTCCTCAGATTGGGTGTAACTTGTGATGAAGATATGCTAACCTTACAGTTGATCTGTATGTATTAAGACAAGGAACAGCATTTTTTTGGGCATAGAGTGAAAACTCGTAGAAACCATGGCTTAAATTTAGTTTATGAATGTGAAATGGGGGAAGCAGGTGCTTTTTGTAGGCGAGGATATAGGCTTAATAGGGATTTTTGCACAAATGACACTGAACATAAAGCATATTGTGAAGGGACCACAAAAGACTCACTTCAGTACTTCACTGCATGTAGCGTGAACATACTGGACCAGTATGTGAACCAGCAGAAACGTGCTCTGGTTCTTGTAACTTATCTAGGAGTGTTGTGTTTCTCTCTGATATTTACCTTGGGGTGTGTGTGTGTGTAAACCACCACAAATGACAATTTTAACTTCTTGCCTTTCTGACAAGACTTTGCTAGAAGGCTGATAGGAGCATGGCAGACTGTCTGTCTAATAGCTCCACATCTATCACTCCATTCTTCTGCTATGCATGTACGCATACACACATCACTTTTCATCTGTTCCTCTGAATTTTTTTTCTAAGTTGCTGGCTTAATGAAGAGCTAGCTGATCAAAAGCAAAAAAATAATAAAAAATAGGAAGATAACTCTCTCTCTCCCCCCCCCCCCCCAATGCCTCTAGGAAAATGTGGAACTAGCAAACTCTAGACCAAGTGTTGTGTAGTAGTTAGAGTATTGGACTAGGGCATGAGAGATCAGGGGAGACCAAATCCCCACGCAGTCTTGAAGTTCATTGGGTGAACTTGGGCCAGTCACTTACTGGCCCACAGGGTTGTTGTGTGGATTACTAGGTATGAAGCCTAATTCAAAATGTTAGATTTTGGACAAGAGTAAGACTCACAGCAACAAATGAATCACGAAGTTCAATGCTATCACTTTTGGGGTTATATATCACACTACATGTGTTAATTAGTTTACCAGTGACAGTATATTTGTCATTGGTAAATTAATCATGACTGTTTCTTGAGAATGGTATTTTGGCTCACTACAAGTTTTAATGCAGTTAGCAATGTTGAAGCAATTATCACCAATCTGCTACTGTAAAAGGTGTGCCTACTTAATATTTGTTTAAGCTCTGATTATCACTAATTGTAATTTTTGCATCTTATTACCATTCAGTTCCCACCTTACAATTTTCTCTTTTATGTATACCTGCCTAGTAAGATTTCATTTCCTGCATCAGAGGAAGTGGGTATGAGTCCACAGAAGTTCATGCCACAATAAATTTACAAAATTATTAGCTAAATCAACAAAGTCTTTAAGGAGCTACAATAGTCTTTTTTTGCTTTTAGTAGCACCTCTTGTGTGTCTCATCCATAGTTCTGTTATTCATGCATGATTGCAAGGCACTCAGTCACCTTTTAAAGTGACGAGTGTTGAAACTTGTTTGTTTTCGTTAGAAGCAGTTGAAGGAGCTGGAACAGCCAAATCCTTTTGCCTTGGAAAGGTATATAGTAAGCTGCCTTGTTATCTACAAAGTATGCATCAGGTGCTACTGTGTTTTCTGTAATCAGTTTAATCCAATAATATACAAGAAAGGTGAGACTAGAACAAATGTAGCAGAAATGAACTGACTGGATCATGATAATCACCCAGGATTTAATAAGTAGCTACTGAGTTTATTTCTGTTGAGTATAATGCTGTGCTATTCCTTCCACCAATGCAAATACCTAGGAATGACTATTTATATGTGTGTTTTAAGGCAGAGGCTAATGACCAATGTCTGTAAATTGTCTTTATTGGCCTTAAAAATTCATTGCCTTGTTTTTATATTTCAGCACAAAGCCATGTTAATCCAAAGCAGCCAGCTAATGACAAAGATGAACTTTATCTAAAAACTGTTCCCAGAAGAGAGCACAGTGTGAGGGAAATCCTGAAAACTGATTCCAGTAATCCCAAAGGAAAGGAATTATTTTATAGCCACATTTATCCACATACTCAAGAAAAAGACTTGGAGGGCTTGAGAAAAAATTGTAGTCCTGAAAAGCCTTTCTATCCTCGTATTGTCTACCCAATCCGACCGCCCATCCCTGAAGATTACCTGAAGGCTTATAGGATTGAGAGGCCAAGTTACATTGCCCACTCACCTATCCAGTCTTCTACCACACCAAGCCCCTCAGCAAGAAGTAGTCCAGACCAAAGTTTGAAAAGCTCAAGCCCTCACAGCAGCCCAGTTACAGTCTCACCCCTAGCTTCTATGACTCAAGAGCACAGAGAACCTTATCCTTACTTGAATGGACTCTATAACTCAGAAGGATTAGGGGCATATTCTGGGTATGCACCTTCAAGCCATCTCCCGCAAGCCTTTCCCTACCACAAATTTTTGTTACCACCATATGGCATGAGCATCAACAATTTCAACCTCTTTCCAAGGATGTATCCTTTCTACAGCAGCCTACTCAGTGGAGGAAGCATCCCCAATCATATGCTGAACTCCTCTCCAGGACTTCCAAGTTCCTTGCCATCTGATGGAAGCCGACAGCTGCTGCAACCTGACCATCCAAGGGACTTCCTCATCCCTGCACATAACAGTGCCTTCTCTATCACAGGGGCAGCTGCCAGTATGAAAGACAAGCCATGTAGCCCAACTAGTGGATCGCCCACAGCGGGCACAGCAGCCACTTCAGAACACATAATGCAACCTAAACCTACCTCAGCAGTGTTGGCTGCCACCAGCAATGAAGAAGCCATGAATCTTATCAAGAACAAGCGAAACATGACTGGTTACAAAACCCTCCCATACCCACTGAAGAAACAGAATGGGAAAATAAAGTATGAATGCAATGTCTGCTCCAAAACCTTTGGTCAGCTCTCTAATTTGAAGGTAGGCCTTTGAAGGAAAATATCATTTCTAGACCTCATGGATAAACAAACAAAACCCCAAACCAATCTGGTTACTGTCTCTCTGGAAAGTCTTTCTTAAGCACCTGTTTCTTCTAGGCTTTAATCACCTATGTTGGTTTTAGTATAGTATCTTGATATTGTGGTAATAACTTTTGAGGTTTAATAAACCTTTGGGGTTTAATTACCTTTTGACATTTTCAAAGGATAACTCCCTGCAACAATTGAGCAAGTTGATTTTAGCATGTAGTGGACATAATCTTTTCATTCTCATTCCTTGTGGGGCTTTTGTTCTGATAACTGCTAAGTGAGAGCATCCATGGAATAGCCAGATTTAATTTGTGTTCTTCATTGGATCATCAATAAGTGCAAAATGGCCCTAGAAACTTGGAGAACAGTTCCAATGCTGCATTTTTAAAAAACATACTTTTTAGGGAGCCTTTTTTAAAGCCTATCCAAGTTAACTGTATATTGTGCAACTTTGGGCAAAAGTAATAAAAGCAACAGTGCCTGGTATTTTAGATACTCAATAAGTAGATTAGGATATTTAACACACTATCTTGGAAGCTATTACGAAAGTATAATAAATGTTCTGTTTCTTAAAAGGTTCACCTTCGAGTACACAGCGGAGAAAGACCATTCAAATGTACTACTTGCAATAAAGGATTCACTCAGTTGGCTCACCTCCAAAAGCACTATCTGGTACACACAGGAGAAAAGCCCCATGAATGTCAGGTATGTCACAATTAGTATATAATGAGATCATGACTTGGGTGCAAAATAACATTGAGGCAGACTTGAGCACACAACTGGAACACACAACTGTTTGTTGCAGTCAGTTGTGGTTTTCTAAATGGAGATCAATGAGAAAGTAAAAGACTGGATGACACCTTTTCAGAATTACTTATGCATTTTCAAAGAGCAAACTACCACCTTTCTTCTAAGGTTCTCATTCTCTCCTCCCTGATCAGGTCTGCCACAAGCGATTCAGCAGCACAAGCAACCTGAAGACCCACCTGCGGCTACATTCTGGAGAGAAGCCTTACCAGTGCAAGCTTTGCACTGCTAAATTTACCCAGTTTGTGCACTTGAAACTGCACAAACGGCTCCACACCAGAGAGCGCCCGCACAAGTGTATCCATTGCCACAAGAGCTATATCCACCTTTGCAGCCTCAAGGTCCACCTGAAAGGCAACTGCCCTGTTGTCCCTGAACCCACCCTTTCGACAGAGGACCTCAACCGGATCAATGAAGAGATTGAGAAATTTGACATTAGTGACAGTGCAGACAGGCTGGACGATGTTGAGGACAACATTGACATGGCATCTATAGTAGAAAAAGAAATACTTGCTGTGCTTAAACGAGAGATGGAAGGAACTACTCTTAAAGCATCGCTGCAGAGGAACCTGGGAAATGGGCTGGTTTCCTCAGGATGTAACCTTTATGAATCATCAGATATGTCAGTTGTGAAGTTGCCTCAAGGTCATCCACTACCTCGGGTACCTATAAAGGTCAAGCAAGAAGCAGTTGAACCAATGGACCCTTAAATGCTGTGGGGTGTGCGTGTGCGAGAAAGAAGTGAGTGTGTGTACACATGTGCATACTTACATGTGCATTCGTATGTATGGCAAAGTGGTTTGTGTTGTTGTTTTTTAATTTATGACTTGGCAAGTCAGGGTGCCTGTAGCAATTGCTTGTATATAGTGTCAATGCTGCAAAGCAATCTTGGCTTACAGTAGTTTATCTTACTCCATGTGAAAGAAGGAACTCCAAAGTTGTATTCTCAGGGCATGAAAAGAGGCAAGGACTGTGTATTACCTCTGCTACTTCCAAAAAAGACAATCTTTTATCCATAATCATTTTCCAGTAATAATTTATTATGCAATTTACCATTAACAAAGCAATAGATAGAAAATATTCACAATGATAGGAAGTTTCATTATAAGGTTGAATATAAGTGTTCATATATATATTGTCTTGTGGCCATTCTTTGTATAATTTCTTCCTGTGCATCTGTTTAGCAAATTAAAAACCAGCAACCTAAGATTGATGGGGAAGCAAAGGGGGGAATGTTACATTCCTGATTTAGAAATTAGGTTTTTGTTTTGCCAAAGGTAAATACTAGAGTTTCCTCCAGTTAGAACAGTGCTGTATAACTGAACAAAGTGGGTAGAAGTGTGAAATTGCCCCAAAATGTATGCAGCAGCCAAGAGGAAAACATCATACTGGTATAGGGATAGAAAAGAGTGATGCGGTGATTTTCTGTCTACAGTACCTCAATGTCTAAGATGAATAGGAAAGTAAAATCATCTGCCAGAAATAATGCATCAAATAGGTTTTCTAAACAAACATGTTGCATACCTTGACATTGAGAGCAATAGTATTACAAAATTATTTTTCTTCTTCTCACAAACTGTTTGTATACATATGCAAGGAATAATATCCCAAAGATGCTGTCTGAAAGGAGAGTATTGCTGAGATTTTTGCCAGTGAAGTACTAGGGGGGAATCTGATTCCTAGGCTCCCCGGGAAAGATGTGCCAGATCTCCCCCAACCCCATTCCCTCTGTCTACTTTCCTTGGGTAGAAGTTGCTAACAAAGTCCTTTCTTGGCATACTTTATTGGTTCCCCACCCTTTCCCTATATGACTAAAGATTTCGCTCAGTATTTGTATTAGTACGTTTTGTGGTTAATTTAATTAAAGATAAAAAGGGCATTGCAAAGTTGCTGAACAACAGTTACCTCATTGAGTGTGTCCAGTGGTGCAGAAGATGTTGTTTTATCTAATGCTTTGCTACTTTAGAGAACAAACCAAAATGTGCAGAGGAGAAGATAGAAGGCACATTCTTTTCTTTTTTGTAAATCTTTTTTGTTTTGCTAAGCCCAAAGATACCATGTCGGCATACAAGGTGTAGCAAAGAATACATGTATATTTATAGATATTTATGCCAATATACCATGTATGTATGTGTGTGCATGCGTATATTTTATACCACTTAAGTTTGTGAGACAAACCTTATAATGAAATCTTACTTGCATAGCTTGCTTCACCTTCCAAAGGTATGACTTAACAGCCTCCAGCCCATGCTACTGTGCTAAGGAAATCAGTAATTTAATCCCGAGTCTTAATCCTCCAAACCATAACTCACAAACAATTTGTCCACATATTATAAAATTCCCACAGAATTCTGTGAAGATTATGTGACTGAGTCTTCTATCCCTCTCATATTCTTGCGGAAGACACTTGTCTGTGGGGGGGGGGGGGACACATTAAGAAATCGTTGCTGGGGGGAAAAACAAAATCTCGCTCACCTATGTATGGTATAAATATAATACAGAATGGTAATTTGTTTTTATTGTGCAGTCTGTTGACTGGATCAATAAATAGATTGATTGAGATAATACAGATTGGTAAAGGGTAGGAAGAGCTGTTTAAAATGTTGAGTGAAGTCTGCCATTGTTTGCTTCTTAAAAGGTGATCGCGTGATCACATGTACGTAATGGAGGGGGAAAATAACAGCGTTGTTACACCCTGTTCTACTGTGTATATATACATTCCTATCTCAACATAGTCTTAAAGAGTTTCAGAAATGATATCAATCTAATGCCTTCTTATTTAAGATACCAAACATATCTCTGGTCTAAAAGTAGCTCAAGGAAAACTTTAAATATAGCTTTTTTGAAGGAAGGGCTACTGTTCATTACATTTCTGCTCCCGTAAATTGTGAGGCAAACATATTTAAATGTAGCAATGTTTCATAAATGTAGGATTTAACTGTAGGATAAACCAAAGTACCACTACTATGACTGGACACACTGTTGCTTTTATTAATTGCCTGTAGTGCTTTCCTGTATTTGATACAAAATTTTACAAAGATTTATATACATCAGCTTTAAAATTTGCTTCCTTTATGTCCAATCTTCTCCTCTCTGTTTAGGACCTTTACATGTGAATGTAGCAACAATCAGTGTTTTTTTTTTTTTAAAGAACAGGCTCTGACCAAAGTTAACAGGCTTTTTACTTTGCTAGAACAAACTATCTTATGTTTACGTACTGGTTTACATTGTTATTTATGTGCAAAAATGTCAAAATGTAAATTAAATATAAAATGTTCATTGCTTTACCCAATGAGTCAGCTCCATTTCTTAGATAACTTGTGGTATTTCATTTCCACTTCTCAGTAACATAAAGTATATGACAGGTGAAGAACGTTTCTCAGCCGGATGGTCACATTACCTTGTGGGGGAACTTCCTGAAGCCACATGCCACTGGGTAGATGAGACCACAGACAAAAGTGTGCAAAGCCCTGTAGCAAAACTTAGAGGTTTCCCCACCTAGCTCTGGCAAGGCAAACATAAGGCATTGTTATAGTTTTTATTTTATTATTTATTGATTTTGTATACCTCCCTTCATCTGAAGATCACTGTGTGGTTCACAACATAAAAATACAAAATGAGAACACAAAATGCATCACAAAACAAAAAGAAACCAATAACCCTGCTCCCACAAACACATTTAAAAGGCCATAGAATGTTAACCAGCTAAAGGCCTGGTTATAGAGAAATGTTTTTGCCTGGAGCCTAAAGATATGTAATGAAGGCACTAGGCGGGCCTCCCTGAGGAAAGCATTCAACAAATGGAGCCACTGCAGGAAAGGCCTGTTCTGGTGTTGCCCCCTTCTGGGCCTCTGGACAGAAGCACCCAAAGAAGGGCCTCAGATGATAACCATGTTGGTTTATAGGGAGTGAGGTGGTCCTTGAGGTATTGCAATCCTGAATAGGCTCCATGAAGTGGGTGAGGGTGTTCAAAGACACTCATGTCAATGACGTGAGCCACTGGGGATTTTGTGGGGGGGGGGGCATTGAACATGCTCTGCTCTTGTTAGGCTGTATTTGGGTTCCCTGCCACCCACCCTCACCCTTTATGGGCTTTGCTTTTCTAAAGCATTTTGCATGTTGACAAACCGGTCTTCTGATAAAGCCACTTCCGGCCTGCCCAGGAGGTGGGGTTGCAGGCTTCACACCCACTCCACGTGAGTGGGGGCTGGTTTCAGCCCCCGCGAGAGCAGGGGAATCCCGGCCGCGTCGTCCACCCAGCCAGCCAATCGGGTGGCTGGGGGGACGTGGCCTGCCCTATTTAGGGCCGGCGCGGACGGGGCTCGCCCTCTTTTGCCGGCTAGCCCCGTTTTCCCACCCTCCCTCCCTTTAGGTAGGATTCTGACTTTGCTATGGACTTCGGTCTGTCGCCGCAAGGGGCATGGTAGGAATATTTCCCAATTGGCAATTTACAGCCATTTGGTTTTTTGCCTACCTCGTAGCAACTCGTCACAACTCGGCATTGGCGGTTAGGCATTGGTAAGAAGGGGTTAAGAGGATGTGGGGGGGGGGAGGAACGCCATCACCTCCCCCCAGTGAACGAAGGGTGGTCTGATAAAGGACTCCGGGGGGCGTGGCCCTGTCCGAAGCCTATGGAGGTGTGGGCCTAAGGCACGCCCCCGAGCGGTGACCCTGGGGAGCTCCTAGTTGACGTGCCTCAGCAGGAGACTCCCCCTCTATGGTGTTAACCCTTCCCGTGTCTCCAGCAAATGGGCTGGAGCCGGATAGTCGATAGGACCAATGCCTAAGCCAATGCCTCTCATTCCTGAATTCAATAAAGTTGTGGCCTAATTCGCCCATTTAACCTTAAATTATGGTGTCTGGTGTCTTTATTTATCTTTGGTGGGGGGCGGGAACTTGCCACGCAACTCTGCTCTTGGTTATGCATTGTGCTTAAGTACTATAGACTCCAATGGGCTTTCAGCATGCCAAGCTTCTCCAAAATTGTATATTTTCCTTTGAGAGGGGAACATTTGGAAGTTGTTACATTAGATACCTAAAGCCGCTGTGTCTCTGTATTGCAGTTTGTTTTCTACCTGGACAGCAATAGTCCCATATTCTGCATGCCAGACAAGTCCTGATATATTTTTAAGAAATTAGATGTGAATACAAGCTAAGTCTCAGAGAGTCACGAAGCATTCTTACTTCCTTCCCTCTGCACCAGTCTCAACTGCATAATAAACGGGACTTTTCCCACAAAGCTAATTCCACATTTGCTATTTCTATCAGCTAACAGCAGATCTAAAACAGGATAGGCCATGTGGCATCCTTTCCTATCTAAACTGGTAGAGGAATAATGTTCCTTTTCATATTGAGACACTCAACTCCGTATGATGTTTTAAAAGTATTCCTCTGTCCTCTTAAATTCATTTAAACATCTGTCTCAGGAATTTGAAAAACTGCCAACACAAAACTGTGGAGTTAAGAAAACCAGAACACCTTTGTCATAAATGTGCCAAATGGTGCATGTTATACTCCTATATTCTACAGGTTTTTTATATAAAAAAACAACACACACACATACACAGGTACACATACACACACACCTGAGATTAACCATTACCACCATAAATCATACTTCATTACTTGGCAAAGAGAGACATTAGTGCTGGAGAGTTATGTCCTGGGGTCACTTGTAAGCTTTAGAAGATGTTTCATAAAACACATTACAGTCAAAAGGCAAAGTGTATTAGAGCCAGCAATCTCATCAGGCTGCAATGGGCCAGCAGCTGCTGCTTTTGCTGTTCTGTCAAAACTGAAGCCAGTTCCCTCTGAGAACAAAATCCACTGCCCTTCCTAAGATTAAAAGAAAGCAATTAATAGACTGATTGGACTTGGAAGGAAACACCCAGTATAAGTAATAAACACTGCTGATAAAATTAAGCCCTGGCATTATCAATTGCCTCTTAACACTGCTGTAAGTTTCTACAACTCTCATGGAAGATTCTTTATCACAGTGCTGTAATAAAGATGCTTACTGGTTTTATATATGCTCACTTGTGCTTTGCCAGTTATTCTTTTTTGGAAAGGAGTTTATATACCGAAGATCTGGGTGCTGTAAGATGGAAGGCTGTTGAGCATACATGGTGTCCTCAAGCCCCCTTTTGCTGGAAATAAGCTACACATCATTCCTGCCTAGGGAGGAAAAGGAACCCACAATCTTGCTAGAACAAAGAGGACCGCCATGCCAGCCCCTACGAAAGAAGTTTTATACACAAGTGGGATAGTAATAGTTTTGTGTGAAAAAGACATGCACAATAGGCATTTGAGAGCAGGTTGGGAACACAGGGTTGTATCCAATGCTGGCTGTACTTAGCAGAGCCATGGAAATGAATGAACATGACTAACTTAAGAACCATTAATTTCAATGGGTCTCTTTAACTGGTAAAACTTAACTGGAGAAAACCAACAGTATTAGCAAGGCTACCAGACCAGCAGCAAATTTGTAGCAGGAGGAGTCATCCATATTAGCCACCCTTGGGTTTCTTAACAGGCAGCCTCTAGATTTTTTGGACTACATCAGCTCCAACGAGCATGGCCAAAACATTTAGAGAGCACCAGGTTCAGGAAGGCAGTTATAGAGTATCTTTCAGTGCAGCTCCTGAGAAAACTGAAATGAGAACTCTATTTTCTACTGAGGTAAAGAGTACCACAGTTGCTTCATTGAGAGTTTGCTCATTGTTTATCCTCTTTGTGCACTCTTGCCTATCAAATGGTCAATGCAAAATGAAGCCAGGCAGCCCCATGAAGCCTTGGTGCTCCTCTAGATATAAATAACTGACAGAATTTGCCTCATTTTTAATCAGCTTCCCCATCACCACCAGTAACACACACACACACACACACACACACACACACACACACACTATTCAAGGCCCATCTGAGCAGTCTTATTTGGCCCAGTTAGAAGAAATTTGTTTTCTCAAACTGTCAGCAAATTTGAAAGGTGGAAGGGTACATTTTTTATTATTAAAAAAAGTGAAAACTGGGCTTATGAACAAGCAGTTAAAATGCTGTGTGGTCATGAGGTTTTAAAACACTCTTTGAGTCGAGTCATATGGAGAATTGCTTTTGCAGGACCTTTGAGCTGGAGTGCGAGGCTCGTGTTCTAACCTCCCTTTACAAAAATGAGTGCATGTCGTCTCTGTGGGTGTGAAGTATCTTTGCTCTCCCCTACTGGCAAGTTTCATTTTGATTTGCCTTCAGAAACCCTGAGGACAATCTGTGTTTGACTTATCACCACAGAATATTGACAGCATGACTTCATCACAGATCCGCCCAGCAAAACCTAAAGTGCCTTTCTACAATAAAATTAAGTGAGTCAATAAAGTCAGTCAGTTTGCCAGAAGCTGCCTTGGAAGGTGAATTGTAATATGGAACCAAAGTGCCTTTTTAGTGCTCTGCCAAACTTCCAGCAATATTCTACCTTTTCTCTTAACATTGGTAACAACCAATGATGAGTAAGGAAACATCCTAGTAAGCCTTGTTATCGCCAAAACTCAGTGTATTTTTCAGTGGGCAAGAATAGGAATGCTGCCCTGTGCACTGGACCTTAAGACATTAGTAGTAGTTGTGGTGATTGCCATTGGCATCTGTCTGTCTCAGGAGACAATTGAAAAGTGTGCCTTCAGAGGTAAACTCAAACTGTTGGAGAGTTACAGTGCCTGCTGCTGGGGCAGATGCAGGTATCTGGTTGCTGCTACAGGTGCATCATGGCATTTCTTCTCTCTGCACTCCTCCCAGCGGTCATTCCTTCTCTGGTAACTGCTGTAGATACACAATCTGTCTGTCCCCAGGCACTGTATTCGCCTGCAAGGGTTAATGTTGCCAGCATTCAGGTCACGTTTGTAGACATCTTTGTAGGGTAGATTTGGTCTGCCAACGGGCCTAGTGCCTGAAACCAGCTCCCCACTGAGATTTCTTGGGAAGTTTGCCATCATCCATTCTGTGTACATGACCAAGCCAGCGTAGACATTGCTAAGACAAAAGTGCAAACATGCTGGGAATGTGGGCTCAGAAAAGCAAATCTTTGTTTGCTGTCTTGCCAGGTGATGCCCAAAATCTTCCTGAGGCAATGCATAAGAAAGGCATTGAGGTGTTGCTCCTGGCGGGTGTAAGTGCCCACAACTCACTTCCATAAAGCAGTGTGCTCAACATGCAAGCCTGGCAGACCTTCATCTAATAATAATAATTTCCATCATCTGCTTCTCTTTCAAACTGAGGTCCCTACACTATGATTCATCAATGATTTCTTTATCTGGTTACTCTTCTTCACATTCTTCCAGTGCAGGAAACCACCAGTAGGTTCATTTTATCCCAGTTCTGTTTATGGGAACTGGTGACACTTGAGATGTTTCTTGAGTTCCAGTTCCCATCAGTCCTAGCCAGTGTGGCCAATGGGTAGGGAGCTGGAGTTCAACAACATCTGGAGGGTCAGAGGTTCCCCATGACTGGGATAGGGAGAGAAATAGGAGCATGTAAGTATTGTCTGTTTCAACCTGCAAAGGTTTTGACGCAATCAGATTGCTCCAAATTCAATCAGTGCATCTCCCATAACTTGCTGCTGAAATCCTGTAGCTTTTTAAACTTAAGTGTTTAGTTTAGGCCAGGGTTTAGTTTTGTCTTCTTGGGCTTTAGTCCCTCCAGATAGCAATAACGTAGCAGCACTGGGAAAGCATCACAGAGGAAACTAAAGCAGAAGGAATCCACCAGCAATGCACCAGTATTGTGCCAAGAACATGTTGCAGAAGATACCTGCAAGAAAACACCAGTCTGGAGGGAGCCCTGGACTTCTTCCGTACAGGACAACTGCTGCTAGACTTCTTGGGCATCTTAAGCAAACTTTTCAATGCTGATTGAAGTGAATATTGAAGAAGATTTTGACTCTCAGGCAGTGAACTGGGTATTTTCATCTTTTTTAGTTCTACATATGGGCTCCAGGCTGAAACAGACACTGTCCTCCCTCCATTCCTCCACCCCTCCATCACTTCTCCAAAATGCATTATCTTCACATCAAAACTACAGCTGGTCCTACAACTCATCCCAGAGAAACTTATTATCTCTCATCTGTTGCCAGAAATACTCCACGCCATTAGAGGGCTGGAATCTTCAAAAATGTGCTGAAACCAAGTGGCCTATCACTTCATGTAACTTAGGAACAAATGGGTATTGGACTGGACACTCATCTTTGTTCCTGCTTCAGATCTTGAACCACTCAAAGAAATAAAAGTTACATTTTCTTCCCAAACCAGAGATCATAGCACTGTTCTTTGAGAGGATGATGAAAGGGAACCTTCTTTTTGCATTACTCGATTTTGCCTGACATGATATAACGAAATTGGAGCATCATTTTTTATTCCTACATATATTTGCCACTCTTGATGATTTCCAAATGCAGACACCTATGCTAATTTATTCACATGTTCATTCTGCATTCTGCGCCTATGAACTTGGATTGCACACACAGATAGAAAAGAAATCTCACATTCCTGCAAAATTGGAGAGGCGGTATTTTAAACAAGCTCTTGCTGACAATTCTAGCAAGCAGTTCTTTTGACAATTAGAAACTTCCTCTCCAGTCATATACCCTGAACAGCAAAAGCAACATCCCAGTTGCCACTCATCAGCTTTGGAACTAACTTCCTCCAAGTTTCAAAGAAGCCAGCACAATGCAATGTAATATGCTTTTATTTGAATGCTGGGCAAGTATGTTGATGATGCATTTGTGAATGTTATGTACCCTGAGCTTTTAGGAATAATGTTGCAAAAATCCCAAATAAAAAAAAATTACTGAACAATAACAAAGAAATGTATGGCAATGGTAACAACAACCATTAATTGCACATTCTCAAAGGCAGAATAATTGTGTGTCAGACTGGCTCGGTAAAACTTCCTCTCTACCTACCCTCAGCATTTTGTTACCTTCAAACCAAGTGTGTGATTGGTGAGGCAAACAGAAGATGACCACACATTTTGTTCTCTCACATTTGAAGAGCAATAACTATCAACCCTAGTTCTATGCTCAGAATCTCTTAACTTCATTCATAAGCTTGTATTGAAAGTGTGAGGGAAGCTAACCCTTTTCCCCACTCTTGAACAAGCTCACTTTTTGAGGAAGGCATGGCGGTTAAAGTGGTCTAAGAGCCATCTAATCCAAGTGAAGTGATCTCAAGTAGGTGGCTTCAGAGTTGCCTTTCCCCACTCACTTCAATTCTCTGTTTCCTGGCCTTTTACAAACTGATGTATTAATACAAGTGGTGCAACAACTCCAGTCATTTATCTTCCATTAGTTTATCTTGTAAGTTTGACCCTGAAGTAGGACTCAGGAGTAGAAATATTACACATGGAGATTGCACCCATTTAGCATCATTTGTTTTCTTCTCCCAGCCTCACTTGCTCACTTCACTTCTATGTGTGAGGGAGAGGGTAATATAAACAGAGTGGAGCTCTTAAACAGATAGGTGCTGTGTTCACTTCTGCTCCAGGTGTTATTGCAGTGACACACAGTGAGTGTTACTGCATTAACTGTCAGTTGATTCCCTGTACACCCACACAAACACAAATTACTCCTACCATGGTGACCTTGCCAGTATTTAGTAGGCCCTGGTGTTTTGTTTTGTTTAACATGCTTCCTGGTTTCTTCCATTATGTCTCTCCTGACTAATTGAATGGGCTCACCTCTTTCTCTTCCAACGCACAATTTGGTAACAATGGAATTTAAACTTTACACATATATTGGTTGCTGTTAAGAAGGTAAGTCAATTGGGGTTTGAGGTGCAAAGTTATTGTTTTAGGGGTGTCTTTATCTTTTTTTTTTTTTTTGTTTGGTGCAATTATATCCAGAACCCCTGGCCTACCTGGCAGCAAGTCAGTATGCCAACCCCAATGTTCAAAGTCCAAGGGTCAATCCGCACAAGCAAAGTCCAACAGTCAGGAAACACACTTCAGGGTCAAGCCAATTCCAAAGTCCAGCAGTCAGGATAGAGTCAATCCCAAAGCACAGCCCTGTAGAGGTCCAAGAACACCCAAGCCAAGGGCTACCAACATGGGCAGCTGAGCAGACACAGCCCTTCAGCTCTGCTCCTTTTGTACTTTGCTGATTGCAGCATCTGGGCTTGACGAGGCAGGTGACCCTCACCTGTTCCAGTCCTGCTCCAGCTGAGGAATCAAATCCCTCTTCCCAGAACTAGGGAGCTGGGCTGTGGGCCCTTGCTTGCCTCAACCTCCTAGAGCACCACGCCCACTGCTCCTCATACCTCAGGCCCACTGTGTTTGTGGGGACTGGGGCCCCTCTGGCTCTGGTGATAGGTGCTGCTGCTCTGGTTTGTGCGCACTGACCTCCATCCCCTCATCATCCTCCGTCACCCTGTGAGTACTTCCTTCCCCATCCCCTACTTGCCCAGTCTCGGCTACACCCCTGACCGGGATCCTCTTCCTCCCCTCTGTCATCCTGGCAGCTCATGACAAATTACAAAATGTGCACGCTTTGCACATGTGTGCTTTACAATTAGTTTTTAAAAAGCAAACTTTCATTTTACACCCAGGGCACTGTTGGGATGTTAAGCCCACAAGGCCTAAGGCCCAGGCCTTTTGTGCCAGGCCTCAGATTGCCTTCTCCCTCTTTTTAACTTCCTTTATCTTTTTTTTTTTTTTTTTAAATATAGGGCAATTGGGAGTGCTACAAAGTGAGATGCATGTGAGACTTTAGCTATCACACACCCTAGGCTGTGTATACACATTTAAAACACATTTGAACCCTATCCTTCTCAAAAACTCTAGGCCACTGCAGCTTGGTAAGCTCTGTGAGGGGTGAACTACAGTTCACCTAGGATTCTTTTTTGGGAGGGCGGGGATGTATGCTTTAAATGTATGTTGTGTATGCGCCTTAATTTGCCCAGAGGCCAAGGCAAGCTGCAGAGAAACAGTCAGGACATGCCAGGGCAGTTCTTCAGCAACCAGCCTGCTCTGCTGCCACTGCTGCTGCCCACCTCTGTGTGAGGCTGGTACTATGTGTAGAGAGGTGGGAGGAGGCCTAGGGGCAGGGTGGGAGTTTGGGTCAGCTGTAAGGTGCTTGGCAAAGTCTAAAGGGAGCGGCAGGGAGCTGGTGAGGTCTGGAGGGATTGGCGAGAAGGGGTTCAGCTACTAGTAGTTTTAATATGTACATAAGATGATTTTCTGAACAGGTTATGTGGGGTGGGGGTAGAGGGTCCACTCAACACACAGCATACCTTCCAAGTGCCCCAGAAAAAATGGGACATCCCGTATTTCCAGGTGAAATCTAGATAGCAACTATAAGTGCAGCACTCTCACACCCTGAAAAAGCAGGGGGGGGGGGAGCAAAACGTGGCCCAGGTCATGTTACTTGCCCAGGAGCACATCTTGGAAGGCACATGGCATTGGAAAATGTTAGATGGTATGACACAGTGCACTCAAACCAGAAAATCTTGTTGGTCGCCATATCTCAGAATAAGTCCTGACAGCCAGAGTAAATTTTGCCCTATGACAGTCAGCCTAAATGTGCATCTATAAATATAAACTAGCACATGCAAGTTTTAATGGGCATTTGTACAGTGGGCCTGTACCCCAAGTGTTTGAAGTAATTTACCACACAATGTCCCTACTTTATACCTTAAAACCAGGATTAACCATATGTTTGAATGGGGTATATATGCATACTCCACTCACCCCTATGATTGAGAATACATGCATACAGAACCAAAGCTTCGGAGATAGGACTATGGCAAATATGTTTACCTTTCGAACCACAAAAACCAGGATTTTTACAAACCATGATGAAGCAAGTAGGGACAAATCATTCCTTAGAAATGAAACAAAAAACCTGTAACCTTTACTTAAGGAAAGGTATCCAAACCAGAGACAGAGATGTTTACCAAGCACACTCTCATCCATTGGGCTATACAGCACAGGTATAGCGGTTAAAGTTGACTAACAGAAAGACCAAAACCTGCTTCATGCCTTAACTGTCTCCGCTTCTTAAAGAATATTTTCACTCCCATTCTACTGGTCTACTTCTAGTATAATAGATGGGCTTGAGATGAATATCTTAAGGCAGTAGACTAAAGGGGTTGGGCTTCACTCCAATACCCAGGTTTAGTTCAGGGCTAGGGAACCCATGGTCCTCCAGCTGTTGTTGGACTACAACTTCCATCACCCCAAAGAACTGGTCATGCTGGATGGGGATGACGGGAGTTGTAGTCCAACAGTACTGGGTGGGCCAGAGGTTTCCCAAGCCTGTTTTAATGTTAAAGAAGAATCACCTCACCCTCCACTTTTAACCAAACTAACAACTGCATTAATTGTAAGAACACTTGTCTGGTTTGCCTTCCATTAAGTACTCAGGCAGATTACCAATCTACCAGGTAGGTAAATGTGAGAAAGCCTTGACACTTGATAAGACCACGGACTTTTACCACATATTAGAATGTGTGGCAGGAAAAACACCCACCCGCACTCTTATGTTTGTACTAATACAAGAAAGCAAGTAACCACATGGCAGAAAACCTGACCACATGACAGATTAGTTGTCAGTGTGTTCAGCCTTTGTGACATGACAGTGAGGCCTCCCAAGCTGTATATGGTTTTTTTTCTCTTAAAACTTTAATTAGCCTCTGGTAAAAGCAAAGTAAAACTGGTTGTTGCAGTCAACAGTTTCCTCACATGAATTAAGTGTTGGGGCCAAATGGGCTCAGCAGCTGCTCAAAAGGAAGGATGAGTACTTGTCAGTCCCTTAAAATAGAGCTGTCTATCAGGTTCTGCCTCTTAATTAACACGCCCTTCCGACAGGTTAAGCCAAATTTCTGCAATTAGACGTTCGAGAGGAAGGCCACTATATATTATTAACTTTATATGTAGGGTGTTGTCAGAGCTGCTCTGACAGGTGTGTTCTGCCTCGTGCCTTCAGTCACACTTTGGCATTTAGGCCTTGCACAACAATAATTTAACAAGTCCGTCACCACATGACCTTCTGTGCATCCCTTTTACTTTATGTACGTTGATGTTGTACACAAAACCTACACCTATAAGGCTTACCTGTCCTGTAATGGAATAAGTTGTACTAGGGATGTCAATCAATTCAAAAGTTTGTCATTGATCAGCCACAGGAGGCTTCTTCTTGTGCTCAAGACAGTAGTACTACTTATCTAAGCTTAACTTAGCTTAACTTGTCTTACAGGCACCTCTGTAGGAGCTCCATAAAACTGCAGAATCATAAAATTGTACAGCTGGAAAAGACCCCAGGTATCATCTAGTCCCAACCCCCTGCAATGCAGGAACCTCAGCTAAAGCATTCATGAGAGATGGCCATCCAGCCTCTGCTTAAGAACCTCCCATGAAGGAGAGTCCACCACCTTCCTTCATGAATTGATTGCTCCTGCTATTTTCGTAAGTCATTTAGAGGTGTTAGTAAGCTCAGAACACAAGAAATATGAAGGTTTTTGTTGCAGTGGTGCTTTATGGCAGCAGCTTTGGAACTTGTTGGATTTGGTTACATCCATGCTGAGTGTAGAATAAGAACAAAGCAGCCATAACAAGATGGGTCACACAACACAGATAAGCTTGGTCCCCCCGGAATTTTTCCAGAGAGTTTTGTATTTTAATACAAAGTTCTTGATTTGCCCAAGGAGTGTCTCCGAATGCTATGCAGTTCTTACAACACAATACTTTTTGACTCCTTGTCAACAGTGCCAGAGTCTGGCCTGGAGATTCCATAGTCTGGCTCTTCTCCAAATAGTTCAATCACCTCTTAACCGAGAACCAAAATAAAGAGCTTGGAGTGAAATGTGTCAGATTTAACAGTGATTGTTTTAAATCTTTTAACCCACACAATTGGCTTATGTTATATTCAGGGTCCAAATAATCTGATTTCTCTGTTGGCCTTGTATTAGAAAGCAAGGGCCCTTGACAGCAAAGTCAAGTCAAAGAAACAATTTAGTCACCTGCACCCCAAAATTATGGTGACAGATCAAAGGATACACACCAACATAATTTTCAACTCTTTGGAACAAGACAGAATCAGCATCAGTCCTGCTAATCCTTAAACGTGCCCTTAACATCACACTCCCTCTTGGGCTTCTCCATCTCCCTGTGGCATATGTTTGACCCATCTTATTGCTCCTTGTCCTAGATTGGTGCGGTGTAATTCAGTGGTGACAGTCTGATGGCCATCACACCACACCCAAAACACTTCTGGGCTTCGGCTGTAAAGCCCATTAGTTAAGAATCTAGTTGAACACCCTCATTCCTCATTCTCTTCTTTTTCTTTGCTGACACCATTTTGACATTTACCTTTGTCCATTGGCATCATGAAGCTTCTCCTCTTCCCATTTTTGTTTTCTAATAACTAATCTACAACACAAACACTTAGAGCATATGCATACATTTAATAAAAATGAGAAGGAATATAAATCGGGAGGGAAAAGGTTGGGAAGGTAAAAAGAGGTGCTGGAGAAGGGGGTGATGGTGAAAGAAATAGAGTGCCTAGTGGAAGGGGACTGCACAACAACCGACAAGGAGGTGGAATTGGTATTCCAGAAAAGCAGGAAAAACTGCAATGCTATACACAAACACTGGGGAAGAAGGAGGAAGTCCCATTGCACCCAGTCCTTCTGTGTAAATATGCATAGTGTCACATATGATGGGGGCAGGGAGATAATATTTGCCCGCCCACCCCAAGATGTTGAAGAAGTGCAATTCCCCTTAGTCCTAGCAAGCATGGCCAATAGCCAGAGATGGTGAGAGTGGTACTTCAGCAACCTCCAGAGCATCAAAGGTCCCTCACAGCTGATCTATATGCCTCTGAGCACAGGTAAACATGGAATAGCTAACAGGATGGAAATGCTGTTAATCTAAAGGTAAAGGGTAAAGGGACCCCTGACTGTTAAGTCCAGTCGCGGACAACTCTGGGGTTGTAGCGTTCATCTCACTTTACAGGCCAAGGGAGCTGGTGTTTGTCTGCAGACAGTTTTTCCAGGTCATGTGGCCAGCATGACAAAGCCGCTTCTGACGAACCAGAGCAGCGCATGGAAACGCCATTTACCTTCCCGCTGGAGTGGTTCCTATTTATCTACTTGCACTTTGGACGTGCTATCTAACTGCTAGGTTAGGAGGAACTGGCAGGAGCAGGGACTGAGCAATGGGAGCTCACCCTGTCGCGGGGATTTGAACCACCGACCTTCTGATCGGCAAGCCCTATGCTCTGTGGTTTAGACCACAGCGCCACCTGCATCTCTTTAATCTAAACATAAAAACCAATAAATGGGCAGAGCTATCCAATGTGTCTCTAGCGGACACAGGAGCCAATTCCTAGGGGTTGAGGTCTCTTTGGCCCCCAATAAAATATTTGAGGATGCCAGGGCCCCCCCCCCAAAGGTGATGGGTGTTGCCATTCAAATGTTGGGCATGTGTTGCGTCTTGTGATCAATTATGTGAGGTAGGGCTTACCTGCCCTGCCAATATTTTATTCAAGTTGGCACCCCTGCTAGTGGAGGAACTGCTTACTAGGCCCTACTGGCCTCATTCTGGACAGGGCAGAAGGTGTTGGTGCTTTCTGTGGCAGATTCTGCAGTCATACCTAGAAGATTGAGGCTGGGGCTCCAGACTGTGTGTCTAAGAATACCGTATTTTTTGCCCTATAGAACACATTTTTTCCCCTCCAAAAATGAAGGGGAAATGTGTGTGCGTCCTATGGGGCGAATTCAGCGCGCCATCCCGCTGTCCCCGGACCTGGTTTGGAGGCTGGCGGTGGGGAGAAGTGCGATTCTCCCCGCCGCCAGCCCCACAAGCTGGGGGACAGCGGGGAGGCGCAGCGTGCCCAGGCTTAGCTTCATGCAGCTCTCCGCAAGCCGTGGGAGCCCGGCGCCGGGCTCCTACGGCTTGCAGAGAGTTGCCTGCATGCCGAAGCCTGGGCGCGCTGAGCTCAGCGCGCCCAGGCTTTAAGCTTCGCGCAGCTCTCCGCAAGCCGTGGGAGCCCGCACTGGGCTCCCACGGCTTGTGGAGAACTGCCCCAGCCCCGCGCCTGGGGGGGGAAAATAATTTTCCCCCCCTTTATTTCCCCCCCCCAAATTAGGTGTGTCCTATGGGCCGGTGCGTCCTATAGGGCGAAAAATACGGTAACTTCTGTATTTTGTAACAAAGAATACTTTACCTGTGTTGTTTTTGCTGTAGCGCTGAACGATGCATGAGTGAGACCTGTGATTACTGTTAAGTGAAGTATTTAAACTTACTTAATGTTGTAGTCAATTCACTGTGAGAGGGGTAGAGGCGGGGGAGCACAATCATGGGTGTTTAATACTCTAACAACCTATATTTCCCACACTGTGCAAACAATGCACGTATGTCTCTCTTGACTAGACAATGAGTCAAGCATCGCACACTTTTTTTTTTTTAAATTCAGGCAATCAGGCAGTCATGCACACACATGGGACATCAGGATTAACTAGTAGTTTCCAGCAGTTTCCTCCTCCCCTTTCCCAGTTTTTCTGTTTTATATTTTTACTCCAATTGGTTTCAGTGGAAGGGAAAATAACTGCATGAGTTCCAGTGCTTGCATCATTTTCCCTCCCTTGTCAGGGGCATGCCAACGGCACAAGACCATATTTTAATTATCAGGATCCGGCTTCTTTTCTGATCTGCCACTCACATACCCAGCACTTTTTCTTCTACCATTGTCACAGGAGGATCAACAACATCCAACGGCCCTCAGCTGCTCTCCTAAGAAGCTGAGAATTGCTTCCGAAAATATCCAGAACTATTAACTCATCCTCCCTACAATCCCATCACCTGCTCCCTTTACTGGTATCCACAAACTCATCTGTCACTGGCCTCTTTGTGACATCATGTCCTTCCACTCCTGTCTCTCTGCCGCACATGCCTGGAACCACCGCTGCTCATGAAATCCTTTCATAAGAACATCAGAAGAGCCTGCTGGATCAGGCCCAAGAGCCATCTAGTTCCAGGACTCTGTTCTCACCATGGCTAGCCACATGTACCAGGAAGCCCACAAGCAGAAGCTGAGAGCAGCAGCAGCACTCTCCCCTCCTGTGCTTTCCTGCAACTGATATCAGAAGCATATTGCCTCTCACAGTGAGGGCAATACATCCTTATCACTTCTCCCACTTCACTGTAATTTACCCCATCCCTACTAATAATTTCTCAAGCTCCCTTGTCTCCCATTTTGTTGCCCACTTAACACTGATTGGAATTACCTCTGAGAAGGGACCATGTCACTTCTAGCTCTCTGTACGGCAACTAGCACAACACAGAGCTACAAAAAATCCTGAATATGAATAGTAGCAATAGCTGTTGACTAACTCTCACACCAGGTTTCAGGGCGCCCTTGCGTATCTGCCACAAGGTGTAACTTCCTACTCATTAAAAGTGAAGTTCTTTCAGAATCTGCAGGTGAAGGGTCATTGCTCATTTGAAAGATTGTAATTAAGTAATAGAGTTTCTCTTAGTCGTGATTATGATTCATTTTCCCTCACACCCCACCCCTTTTTCACGCAAACATTTAATGCCAGAGTTGATTCCTGTTCCACCTGCATATACTTGTAAGTCAAGGAACAAATGGGAGTCTCTGTTCTGTAAGCACTTCTTTGGAAGAAATGTGTTGTAGTTGATCATTACCACCCTGACCCCCACCCTCCACCCTTTACAGTTTGGCCACAGTCCAGCCCAAATTCAACCCTTTTGTTTTAAAAAAAATCAATCACTTTTTAATCCCATTCACTTTAATCAAATGCACAACAATTCCATCCGCTTGACCACTGTGAGGACAGGATGCTGGACTAAATGGGCTATTGGCCTGCTCCAGAAGGTCCTTCTTATGTCCATATATATATAATTTCAAAATTAAACAAATAAAAGTGTTGTGCTATAAACCACCATGGAGCATTTAACTCCCTATGGGTGATCTAATTTGCATAGAACATACACTTCTCAAGCTTGGTTTGGGAAACCACTCTAGCCAAAGGCACAGGAACACACCCCTAATGGTGCATTGCTGTTTTGGGAGCGGGGGTGGGGGGACCCCAGAAAGTTGCACAAGATCTAAGTGCTTCATTCAGAGTTGCTGCCTGCCATTTAGGGTTAGGTGTTTACAAAGCTTTCATGTCAGTGTAGGTGGAACTACACATAATGTCTAATACTAAGGTTGCTTAAGCATTTTATTCTGCCTTTAGGAGGAACAAGAATTACTTCACTGAGTACCTTTTCAAAATTAATTAAGTTTTTTATTTTTCAAAAAACTTTTTTTTTTGTTAGTTACAAAATGACCCAGAAAAGACACACCCATCCAACAGCCCACAGAAGCGAACCAGAAACAACATAGCCCACTTTTTCATACAGAATATGAAGACAAACTGCAGGAAAGAAATTGGAATAGACAGGCCTCATTCACATGGCATGCACATCACTTGATTTATGCATGTTCATTCAGAAGTACAACTGGTGCTATTTTTCAAGAAATAGAGTTGCCAGAACTCACCATGAACATCTCCTTCATTCTCTTAGAATGG
Organism: Podarcis pityusensis; assembly: GCF_964106645.2. Classification (NCBI taxonomy): domain Eukaryota; kingdom Metazoa; phylum Chordata; class Lepidosauria; order Squamata; family Lacertidae; genus Podarcis; species Podarcis pityusensis. The sequence continues at coordinate 49,495,268 of NC_138026.1, forward strand.
CAATGACGCCCACCTGGGAGGTGCTGGAAGTGAGTTCGTGTGAGTTCCAGCTGAAAAAAAGCCCTGATTACAGCCCAGTGGTTTCCATGGGGTTTACCCCAAATAAAATGTCTTTAGGATTGCAGGCTTACAATGTGATCCTATGCATGTCTATTCAGATGTAAGTCCTGTTGCATTAAGGATGCTTACTCCCCAGAAACTGCAGTCTAAGGTACCTTTTACATTTCCTGATCACAGGGTGGCTTGTAAGACTCCCGTCAGACCACATCATTGAATGTGGCAAGGTTGGAGGCGACGGAAGTGGCCTCAACCACCCTTGACCAGGGTTTGAGAGGAGAGTTTTCCCCATGAGATGCTTCCATAGGCAGAAGAGAGAAGTAGCAATTTCTGCCACTTCCTCCTCTACCTAAAGACTCCATGAAAAGCTGATCTGGAGTGTGACCCAGGGCACTGGAACAGGGCAGGAGGTGGTGTGGGGGGTGACAACAGGGGAGGCAATTGACTCAAATCCTCCACCCATCCCCTTCCTCCAGCAGGAAAATGGAAGAAGTGCTTCCTGGAAGGGTATGTCTGGATCCAACCCATTACTACTGGCAGCTGAACATGTGAACTAACTGTTCAGTTGAAAGCATAGCTTTGAAAGCAGAGTGAGGGATGTGAAAGCTGTGTCCAGTGTTGTATCTATGGAGGTCTATTTGCATAAGGAGCTCCAAGTTGCACTTATCATATGTTCAGCACATGTAGGTGAACCCGCCTGCAGAACAGAGAATCCAAGTGTTATACATGCATGTTTGAACCAGTCTTGGAAAATGGGGGACCAAATTTAAGGGATCCAACTCTCTGATAAAAGCTTTCAGTACTTTTCCACATTTTCCTGACAAGTGAAACATACATTTCCTCCAGATTCACTTTGAATTCTTAGTTCCATCCCTTTTCATACTGGGTGGCACCAGGTGATAGAAAGAAAAGTGATAAAGAATCATAGCTGAGCAAACCCTTCTCGGTGATTTATAATTACTATGATCTTTTTTAGAACCATAGATGAAAATTAAGAATGACTTTCCATAGCCCTTGATGTTAAGAGTCATTTCCTCTAACATAAAAGACATGAGCTAAAAGGGAGCCCTTGCTTGAAGTGGCATGACTTGAAAATCAAACTCATTCACCCCGGTGAGTAACAACACTATATCCTTGGCTGCCAACATTAAATTTACACAGGCAACTTTCTATTGTATGAAACTGATGAATCACGTCTTCTTCTATTGTACCTTTTTTTCTTTCATGGTTATTATGCTTTCCTTTTCCTCCTCTTTTCAGTTCTTCTGAAATATGATTAAACACTGATTATTGTGAAGACTCCACCCCACCCCCTGGCCACCAGTCTCTTCCTGATATCCTCTTCCACAGGGTTTGCACTGAAGTAGGAGGCCTGAAAAGCAAGCATGCCTAGACATATAGTTTCCTGAGGGCAAGCCTTAAGATGCTCCAGAGTGTCAATTAATATAAAATAGAACCTTTATGACCACCACAAGGCTGTTATCTGCCAAAGGATAGAAAAGTAGCCGTCAACCAGCAAAAGAGGGTATCATTAGAAAAACCTGGGAATAACTAAGCTTGATTAAATTGTCAGCAATGTTAAAGAAAAAGGATAATTACCAAGAATAAATTAAGTCAGTTAACAGCCTATGCAAAAAGAGAAGCCATTACTGCTTTACATTTTTCCAGTTATAGTTGCAATCGTTGCTTTACTTCCCCAAGAGGATGTCCTAGACTGTCTTCATATGACAAACAGTGTAGTAAGAGTTATGTCTCCAGCATGAGTCTTCCTGGAATCATCACGCTGGTGAGACGGGTTCCATGCCTTGATGCTCATGCATTAGTTACCCTCCCCTTTTATTTAAGAAAAACCACATGCCAGCCACAGCCATTTGCCTACTCAGCAGGGGGTAGCCCTCGGTTTCCCCAGCTGAAAACAAATCCCACCACTAACAACCTCAGCCTTATCGGAATTTGGTCCGATAATCTGGGAACGTGGAGTTACAGGGCTTTGAATTAAAATGCCCTCTTAAAATGGTTTCTGAAATCTGCTCTATTTATGAGTTGTGAAAAGTTGCCTCATACTGTCTAGTCATAACATTAAATGCCAGAGACAAAATGCAGAAAAGGGAATTCCTTTCTTCACAAAAACACTCGCTGCATGCTTCTGACAGGCCAACTGCTTTTGAGTTAGGACATGAGCTGGCATGGCACTTTTTGTCTCAAAGGGAGACAGAAAATGAAAGGGAATTCAAAATGAAGCAGAGCAAATTTATGTTCTTCAATGGGGATACAGGAATCTGCGCATGTTTAAAGCAGGCTTTAGTGCCACCATCCTTTGCAAACACTGTGCGCGCATTATCTAAATGATACCGAAATCCAGATGCAAGCTCTCAGAAATAGAAAACCAAACTATTTTGGAGAGCGTGGGAAGTTAAGAGTCAGTTGTTCCTATTTATTAGTAATTATGTTCAGCTGTGCTGGCAAATGATTAAAACAAATTGCTAGCCTTTAATGATACATTGTATTTCCCTCTTTTTCTTCAACAATCAAATGGAAATTATTTCATCAGTAGAAAAGTGATATACTGTACCTGATGCTGGAGAATATTGGGAAAGGGAAACAATATGCAAAGTCACCTTTTGGCATTAGGGCAATTTCCATTAAATTCTTGGGGCAGGAATTCAGCAGATGATGCGGACATGACTTGCTATTTGGTTATTATATTCTCATTTACATTCTTCAATCACTACTGTGTTTCGGGATGGTTTTCTTTTTTAAAAAAAGAAAAGCCGCAGAGTTATCTGAACAGGGGGAACTCAGTATAACTAGAAAATTGTGTCTGGCCTTAATTTAGTTAAGGAGATAGGCAAGCTTGCTTCCGTGCCCCATCAGAAATGGCAGGCACAAATCAAGAGTGCCTCTGACTGCACAACTGAAGCAGGGTGTTTATTCGAACATTCCTATTCTTTTGTGCTAAAATGCAACATTTTATGCAAAGCCAGATTATGACTATTGTCCTAGGGATAACAGTATGCTTTTCAAAGTCTTGCTCTGAACCCCTTAGTTCAAATAATGTGTAGCTCCAACATAACTTTCTCATTACAATTACTTGCAAAAGATGTTAAGGAATCCATAAAATAAATTCATGCAAATCAATTATCTCACAATTACTTGCTGAGAAACTATTTCAGTATTTCCATCTAGTGAACAAACCTGTCTGACATTTTAATCAGTTCACAGAAGTAAACATGCTTGGAAGAAACATAGTATTCCATTCATTGTAAATACAGAGGAACAATCACCTTGAGGCCTAGGGGAAGTACTTTTTATTACAATGGCAGCAGAATGGTATTTACATTTTCCTGTTTGTACAATGACTCTCAGTGCTTTGCTTTATCATTATCAATAGCAGTCTTTCATTAATTGCACAACAAGCAGATAAAGTAATTATTAATTTTCCATTTCCAGACCATATTATTTATAGGGCCTTATTTTTGTTGCGTTAGGACACAGCAAGACAGCATTTATTTATTTTAAACAAGGCCCTGTCAGAAGGCTTACAATGCAAAGAGTATTGGTCAAACTTAATATAAAAGTCGCCATACATTTGAAGAAAAAACATGTTCAAAACCACCCAGTTTTTATACTCTGTGACTACGATCCTATGCACTACTTTACTATTATTATTATTTATTGAATTTATATACTGCCCTATACCCGGAGGTCTCAAGGCGGTTCACAGAACAAAAATACTTTTGGATATCTCCTGGACTTGTTTACATTTAGTAGGAATTTTCTTCAAGTCCATTTTAAACAGGAGGCCCTGCCTACAGCTGCATGGCCTGTCACAAAATGGTTTTGTCATTTTTTCCGAGTTCCACAGGAATTTCTAGCAGGCAGCAAAAGTAGGGCTCCTGCTCAAGAACTGCGTTAGGAGCTGTGCATGTGGACCTGGGGGGAAGTGACTGTGATCCAAGTAACTTTTCCTTATTAGCCACTTTACCAGTGCATCACATGTATGTCAGAGGTGAAATGCATACTAGATTAGATTAGAACAGCTATTCTAATCTAATGCACATAATTAAAATAACAGTGATCTTGGGAAAAAAACATGCTCTTTACATGTATTTATACTTACTCCAAAAAACGGGGGAAGGGGTGTATATGCGTGTGTGTAATATATCAGGAATTGGCACCTGCTTGAATTTCCCCATCTCTTTTGTTATCTCACGTTTGAGATATGATCACGAGTATATGCGAGTTAAATTTCATTTTGCTGTTGTATAGTGTAGGGTGAAAGTGACCACTAGAGACTTGGATGCTGTAATTGAACCACAACATTGGCCTACTTGATTTTTGTCTTGAGCTACTGTATTAAGTGACATCAGTTATGGCTACTCTGGTTTAAAGTATCACGCTGAGGACTCCAAGAACTATGCTCTAGAAGGACTCAGGTTTTGGGATAAAGTTCCATTTATGTTCTGATGAAGAGGCAGCTGCATTTTTTGCTAAGCAAAATGCCAACCTAAAAGAGTCAAATTTCACTAGTTCAAAACACTTTAAGGCAAATGATGGAAGGAGACACACACTTTTAATCTCATTAAAACAGATGTTATCCTCCAAAGCATTCTTAAATCATGAGATTGTGCACACGTGAATACAGCTACCAACCATCCATTGGTTGCGCCATCAGGTGCAGAGCATTTTCCTATATGCAGATGCAGCTTGGAACAGGACAACTAAATATACGCCATCTGAAGCTTACACTAGACACATAAAGATGCAAACAAGACTACATGGGAGAATCTTCCCTGAATGGCTACAGGGAACAAATAAATTGCCCTTGGTATGACACCGAAGCAGAAGGGGTGTTACATCCTATTTCTTACTTCTAATTTAGTGAATAGCTGGCACTACGATATAGCCAGAAAAAGTGAGCTACTGCTTTTTTTTTCTTGGTTTTTTCTTGCATTTCTGCTTTATTAGAATATCTAAACTCAAGACTATAGTACACAAAAGCAAGCTTGATTAAATTCAGGCATCACATCCCACCATGGCTGAGGAAGCTGAGATACATTTCTCAATGGACAAATTAGCATTTAAAATTGGCAAGCAAACAATAAATCAAAAACCATGTTTTAAGTACAGTTCTTTGGGGCTAGCTGTAGTTTGGTGTGATGCCTGAATTCACAAACCAAGTCTCATCAATTACTGCAACTCCAGAAGATTCTGTAGAATGAAAATAATGCTAAACAAATATAAAATTAAGAGCAAATGAACAGCTTATAACCATGCTGTGACCATTGTGTGTTTAACTCTTAAATCATGGTTTAACACCTGAACTATGATTAGTAAAAACAATGGTTTGGTGTGGTGTATGAATTAAGGACTAGAAATGTCTTTCTGTTGCTAGCTTATACAGACAAGTTTGGTTTCCAGGAGTATCTGCCTAATAGACACAAAGCTTCTTCAGGCATTCAAAATCTGTGCAAAGTAACTGCACAAGGGAGGTTACAGCCATAAGTACACAAGCTCCACACACCCCTCCACTGTTTTAGATGCCCTGCATATGCTGAAGAATAATATTCTGAAGCAGGGAGCCCACCCTACTCATCAAAGCATTCCACATCAAAACAGTTGTTTTATGCCCAGCAACTATTTCCTTCAATTATCTTAAATGTTAATTATTATAAATGAGTAAAGCAATCCGTAAACCAGCCTATAAACATTTGAATAGGATTCAACAGGCTGCATATTTCCATTCCACTCCATTTAATCAATTATGAAGTCATTTTTGCAGAACTGTTGAACTGAAATTTTATTTGACAAAATACTAATTCTTAATATTTGCCATTGAAAGGGTTAAAAAAGAAGTAACATTGGTACAAAAAAAGGGAAAGTTTAGTTGTCATTATTTCATTGAAAGCTTTGTACACTCAAGATACAGCTTAAAGGCCTTAGGGAAAAAGACATGTTTAGAAGGCTGGTCCAGAATAGGGCAAAACAGTTATGTAAGAGCTTAGTATAAAATTGGCATTGCCAAAAAGGCAACTTATTGAGTGGAATCCAGTTGGCGTCACTTTGCTGACAAAAGGCATCCACCAGTAGAACAGGGAGAGAGGCCTTTATTATTTATTCTCAGCTTTGCAGTTCCCTGTCATCACCAAATTTGTCCTGAAGGCTTAGGGGTTCACCAGGACAGACACTGGAGGAGGCACTGCCACTAACTGTCTCCTTCCCCATTCCCCTGTCAGCAAATCCTTCTCTCAGCAGAGTAACACCAAACTAGCTTTCACTGATTGTTGCTTATTTTACTAAAGGAGATTAAAGACATTACACCACTATTGACAGAGTTGAGGAACCTGTGGCCCTTTGAGTGTTGTTGGACTAACTCCCATTATACCTGACCATGGACCATGCTAGCTGGGGCTGATGGAAGCTGAGACCCATTACTATATGGAAGGCCACAGGTTTCACAGCCTTGCTTTACACCAAAAAAATTTTCCTATCTACCTAAGAGTATCACATCTTTCTTAAGGATGCTGGGACAAGTGCAAGGCAAAACAGTGAGAAGGAAACTCCAGTCTTTTCAGCATTTTGTAAAGATGCTTTTAAAAATGATTTAGTTGTAAAATAACCCCATATTTCCTGTTAGATTGTTTCCTGTTAGATTAGTATTAAGTAGAATCCTCCTCTGTAGTCTTCGTTTTCCTTCTTGTAAAATACATCAGTTCATCTACCCATTTTTCTTTGTATTTATTTCTTTTTGGTTTTATTAAATTCTATTTTTCCTTCCAAGGCCTTTCCATTTCCCCCTTTGCATGGGCTCCAGCTGGAATCCTTGGTGAAGAAACCTTCCTTAGCCAGCAAGAGGGCAGGATTCACGGAGCAAAACTTTTCTTATAGTGCCTTCAACCTTAAGAATTAGACAGCAGCCCTGTCTTGGCAAAAAAATGCCAGATCCTTTCATCTAGAGCCAACTCTGCATTATCAACTCTTAACTTATGCAGGGCAAGTCTAGTATCACAGTATCATTTTCTCTTGTTTTATGACAATTTCACAGAACTACTTTGCTGGAGCTGCCACAAAGCAGAAAAGTAGTGCTAGGAAGTGGCACAACACTGCTTCCAGCAGTTGAGGTTGTTGCTTCAATCATTCTTTGGGAGCTTGAGGCAAAATTTAAGACCAATCCCCCTAAATCCTCCAATCTGTGCAGATAATCTGGCATGAGGGAGATCTTCACATGGAGCATGCTGCTGTTCACAAGAGTCAATATATTTGTTTGTCTTTTTAAGAATATATTCTAATAAAGCTTTCTTATACTATTTTCTGACTTAGGACTTGCCTGAATAAGGCATACATTTCAGTATATTCAGTGGCCATCTCCATATCAATTATGCAACAGAGTCCAATCATATATTACTTGAAACTTAGTCATATACTGCAGTCACCAAGACTTCATTTCAAGTAATATGATCAGAATATAATTTCTGAAATACAAAACATACTGTGATGATTATTTTAAAAAATCAATTTCCTAGTATAAAATTTAAGAGACATTACTCCAAAGTAAGGAGTTTAGCTTAGTTTCAACTTTTCATAATGGGTTCCTGCAAGTGATTATTTATACAACTGTTTGTCTACTTCTCTAGAATAAAACAGTGTTTTCACTGTAAAGACAAGCCATTGCAACATTAGAAAATACCCCTGTTTATTTATTATTAAGAAATACAAAGTGGCACTTATTTCCACTTACTCCCCATGCTTTCGGCTTCAATTTTTTAACAAGAAAACAGAAGTCTTACAGCAGCCTTATAAAGTTTCTCATGTCACAGCTGAAGTTAAATGACAGCAGTGGAGAAAACACGGGAGATGCAAAATATAGCCTGTCCAATTCCTCTTATCACATGATGGATCTTTCTTCCTGTTTGGCTTGCAGCAGCAAAAGTTTTTGGTCATGTCACCCTCATCAAGCCTGACACAACTTGAAGTTGACTTTGTTGCTCCAATCAAAGGCTGATCCTCATGCATACCAGTTGACACTTCAATCTGCAGGTTGTGGGATAACACTGATGTGAAGAAAATTATCAGGATAACTCATATGTTCACTTAGCCACTGTACTGGCGTTTCCAACATCGGTTCTATGCCATGAATCACCACTTGGTTCTTCTTTTCACCATCTAATTTTGAAACAGACAGATCACTTATCAGACACTCACAGGCAAACACATGTTTGAAGCAAAGTGCATTTGGTTTCATTACACAGTGAAATTCTGCAGAATCCGTGATTTGTAGTTTTGATTATAATCTTGCTACTTCATATTTAACTGAATGATCCCTCATGATAAATGAAGTTAATTCTAAAAAAATGAAATATTCTGTTATATGAATCATAAAATGATTCATGCACCATTGTCTTTTTTTTTGCAACGATTATTATTTTAATAAGGCTATGAAATAGATTTACTGTTCTTCCCACCGTGTAAATTGAATGAAATCATGTCATATGAGCAAGCTTCTGCTCTCTCACCAGGACTTTTCTTCTCCTCACCTTGCTGCCTTCACACTCCACCTCCAAAATCTGCTGGGGTATGGGCTACACAGCAGGGGGGAAAGGAAGCCCCACTGTGCAAACAAGGGTCTCTCCATTCATGCACAGGAACCATTGGATACAACCTACTGCATGTATTCAACTAAGTGTTACTCAAAGTACATACAGTGAAATGAATGTTTACTTAGGTTTGAGTGGAACTACAAAATAAGTGCACATTAATCACAATTAAATAATAATAATTCACAAGGCACAGTGGGAGGGGGTTATTTTAAACATTTCTATATAGGCCTTCATTTTAAAAGATTCCAGGTAGATAATAAAATAATTAAAACCTAGTACAATGCACTTCTTGGTAGCTGCTCCCAAACTCCCTCCTTAGAGAAGTTTGAACTGGCTCCCTCCTTGTTGTCCTTCTGCTGGCAGCTGAATACCTTCTTATTCCAGCACTTTTGGGAACTGACTGATTTTAATGAAAGGGCTGGTGCCATGCTCTTTTTATTGTAATACTCTGTATATTTTTAATAGATTTTAAATATTTATATATAGTTTTAATTTTATGACTGTTTAATTGTTTTCAAATGATGCAACTCCTATGTTTTTAGCTGTTTCTATTTTATTGGTAGGCCACCTTGAGTCCCTGACAGGGAAAAAGGTGGGGTATAAACAAACAAACAAACTTATAATAATACAGAACAAATAACAAATAAAAGAATTAAAAATTACAAAGCACACTGTGAGATAATTAGAAGAATGAGCAATTATTCAAATTAAAATATGTTAGTAAATAAAAATGTCTTAACCTAGCGCTGAAAAGGCACTGGGTATACTGCTTTAGTGAGGGCTTTCAAAAGCTGGGGCACCACCACCGAGAAAGCCCTATTCTTTACATTACATACCTCCACTAACAAAAGCAATTAGAACAGGCCTGAGTGGAACATCTTAAGACAGAAACAAAGGTGGAAATCCTAGTGGGCAGAGTCCACTAGTTGGAATGGTTGGATGTGTGTAAATATAGGGTACAATCCAACTGGCTCCTTTGTGATCATGGAAGGGCCTTGGGTCCAGCAGAGCCATCCACTAACAGAAAGGGGGATTGTTGCTGTCCCCCCTCCTAGCCCCTGTCCCCCCAAAATTATGAAAACATGAATAGCTCTAACAGCACAATTTTTACTTCTATGTATCAGTAAAAATCCAGCTAATTGAATCCAAGCTGTGAAGAACCACATGCCTGGGGTTTGCACTGCATACATCATGCTGAAGGATTTCTGCCTCAGACCCTGTGGTAATAGTCGGTGGGGTCAGGTCAAAGAGGGTTAAACTGAGTCAGGATATAGCCAGCCAAAAGGAATCCATCAAACACTGACTTTAAAAGGGCAATTAATCTTAGGCAGAAACTGCTTCCTGGGGAATGAGATCTCAATCTTAAGAGCACACTACATGATGTAGCAGTAAAAAAGTACATATACAAGCTTAGAGAGCTTTTATCCCATGATCACAAACAGAAGGGGAGTGCTGTTTATAAGAAAAATACAAAGCTTAATACTTTAAACTTCTTCCGGGCTTCTATCTGTGAGAAATGAATAAAATCATAGCACCTACAATGTATACCTGGCCTACTTAAATATTTAATGAATTTAGGCAGAATAAAATGATTTAAGTTGTGAGCCCAAGGGACAGGGAATATTCTGATAGAGAGAAATAGTGGCAATACGTACACAGTAACATTGCTACAGAATACATTTCAGACTGAAATGATGGCATCATACCCATGCAGTGTCCTATTCTGACAACATGAAGAGTGGGTAGGTGAAAATGAAGCCAACATCACCATCTAGAAGTGCTTCATACTGTATGACACTCTGCAGATATCTATTATCTGATCCAAGAAATTGCCCAACTGATAAATGATAGGTCCAAAGAGAGAGTATTACTGAGGTCTGCCACTGTCACTAGTAGTGGGCAGATTTATCAGAGTAAGTATATTCTTGAAAAATAGGTTTTCTGATGCACCTTTCTTTAAAACCAGACATTAGATATACTTAGCATGCAAATCTTAGGCTGCATCATTTTAGTAACCACTGATGGTACTAACCTATTGTCCTAATTTTCAAAATGTTCAAACTTAATTCTAAATTAACCCAACTCTACAACAGTTAAGGGTTGCCCAGCCAAGATGCTCAGTACTGCCCAACATGCCTAGTATTAAGTTCAAGCAACCCTACTCTTTTTATCACACATGGTGCACTATTGCAGATTCAAAAATGCATGGTTTGCTACATCTACATTTTGTAGAATATTTTCAGTATAATTGTCTTTCAATTAACTTTTGTATCTCAAAAGACTGAGACAACTTTAACTCTGCTAGTAAAGTATGTTTAAAAAGGACTGTAACTGATTTTCCTACACAGCAATCCAGATAATAATTTAAATAGCAGCTGATCAAAAATAATTTTCCCTGGAGCCTACAAAGCACAAGAGTTATCATATTTTCAGTTAATACCTTCAGGATTAATTGCAGCAGGGCAAACTTCTTTTAGGAGATCTCCCAGTGTATGAAACTGTCCATCTACAGCGACAGGACGAAACAACTTCTGTATAAAAGGTCGCTCAGTTGTGGTCTGGCAGTAACAGTAAAAAATTAACAAATAAGCATCTATATGTAACTATCTTACATCAGTATAATGGATAAAATAGGCTCACTGTGAAATACTGCAAACAAATTGGCTCTGCACGTTACAAGAATCTATAAAACTCAATTTATATTACTTTCTTTGATACTTTATACACAGGAATTTTATTGACAGTAGTAGTAGTTGACATTTTAATGCTGATATATGTTGGACTGGGCAATAGGAAAGAAAGATGAAGATGGTGATCAGAGGAAAGGTGTCATTTACTCTTAAGTTTCCTCTAGTTTGCAAAGAGTAACTGCTGTATATAAGTCTATGGAATGGTTCTCAAGCAATGCTAAACCTTGCTTTAACATTACAAGGATGAGCATAGGGTAACCTCAGGCTTGCACTCTGGCCCCACCAGTAAGCTGTAAGTAGACTGGAAGCCTCCATTTCCAACTAATCACAGTTCAGCATTATGTCCAAACCCTAAACTATGGTTAGTATCAACTACAGTTTTGTAGAAACAAGCCAGCTTCTTAAACTACAGTTTGCTGGGTTTGATAACACAGCTACTGGGAGTTAATCAGGAACAGAAGTTAAAGGTTCTAACCTTCTCTTTGTAGTGATCCCAGAGGAGGGAGCAATCACAAGGCCCACCTGTGGCTCATTCTCATAAGTCATTTCTATGGTTTAGCATTACATCTGGGTCAGCCATGTACCACATCAAACTTCATGTGTGAGGTGGGGCAATAAATTCATTTTGAATTGAATATTGCCATAAGAATTCTACCTACTTTGTACTTATGTCTCAGCTAGAATTAAAAACTGGGAGAGATGTAGTAGTTAAACACAGCAGAGTTATCTTAAACTAATATGCATAATTATATAATACAGGTCACTCGCAACTCGAACAGGTGTTACATTATGGGGATGGTGTGTATATGCAAAAAGGTGTAGTCAATCCATCCCCTTGGAACAGCTCCCATGTGAGCAATCTTACCTTCCAGAGATGATGCGCCAAATAGGTCTCACCTCCCAAACAAGCAAACCACTTTTAAGCGCTCGGCCTTGCTTACTGTGCTCTGGGACAAAATTTTGCAGGATGATATCTGTGGTCTCCTGAGAGCCTCCCAGAGCCTGGTAAGCCATAGCTGTCAACTTTTCCCTTTTCTTGTGAGGAATCCTATTCGGAATAAGGGAATTTCCCTTTTTAAAAAGGGAAACGTTGACAGCTATGCTGGTAAGCAAGGCAGGGCGCTTAAAATCTCTTTCTGCACCTGGAAACCCTGCACAAAGAGCTGTTGAACTCTATGCTTTCTGTGCATTTAATCGGTGTGATTTCAACTGGCTATGTAAAGTTGAAACTGCGTAAGTTAAACATGCACAAGTTACAAGTTACCTGTAGCTTTGTCCACAGGTATCTTCAACTAAATATTACCAAGTCTTATTGGTAAGGACATTGGCTTACATACATTGTTTAAAATCCAGTTAAGCCAGCAGTTTATACAGGATGTAATCATAACATAAAAAGCACAACCCACAAATTATAATTCAAGAAAGCCAACAGACTTACTAGTCTTTACATCTACATAAAAGAATGGGTTCTCTAATTGTATTTAAACCACTGCAAATTACTTTACATGTTGAACCCACACTGTAACCATATTATGATTTCCATATGTCAACAGCTTAACAGTATAAGAACTGTAGTCCTTCTTTGGACATATCAGCATGCATCCCCCCCCAAAAAAGACTCTAAAGAATAAATCTAACAGAAGTATTTCATAATTTAACAAAAAAAAAATCCCAAAAAGCTTATTTTAAATTAAAAGAGAAATTAATTTTTATTTTTGTTATGTTAATAAATGTTCTACCCATTCACACTGTGAATTCCTGCAGTCAGTACCTGCTTGGCATGCTCAAGTTCATGACATCAAATAGAGGTGTGTGTGTGTGTGTGTATATCTATATATGGGGGGGGGGGGTTCTTTCTTCTCTCTCTCGCACGCTGAAGGGTATGAAGCCCACTGTCACAGTGATGAAGATGAGATTGATATACCCCGACAACTCATTGTGGAGATGTTAGAGGGCAGCAAGAAGGTACACAGCTCCATCTTCTCACACCAATCATGCCACCACTGTAGCAATGTCAGCACTATGGTGAAAATGACTGAGGCGATGAAGTGGAACCATGACATCCCACACCAAATGTGTTGCCTAATCATCTCTCCAACTCCAAAAAGAGCCTATCAAAGTTGATAAGGAGGGGTAAGGGTGTTTTGTTTTTGTTTTTTTAAAAAAAATTATTCAAACATTTTCCACAGTTGCAATGACTGCTAGAGGCTGGCTGCTCAACTGAAATGTTATAAGCAGTTTTGTCAATATACGTTTCTGTAAGACATTACTCCATAATCTTTATTGCTACAATTTGAAATACAAGACATAATCACCCTCAAGTGCCACAGAGGCCCATTACTACAACTACCGTAATCCCAAATAACAAAACCTTCACAGCTTAATGCAACCCCTGCCCCTCAAAAAAGAACCCTGCTCCCAGAAATCCAGGTAAAGAGGATTTACATACACATGGGTTCATACCAAGTCATATTCTGAAAACACATATATATTGTAACTATACTGTGTCTTTCACCTCCCCTAATCCCTTTTCTACTGTATTCAGCACTCTGAGGGCTCACTGTCCAGCTGAGGTAGAATATAGCCAGTGATAGACTTTTATCATCTATAAATTTGTCCAACCCCCTTTTAACATCACTAAATTGGTGGCTATTGACACATCTTGTGGCACTGAACCCTTGAGCTTAGCAATGTGCTTATATTTTCAACTATTTCAGCTATAGTATTTGCCAACAATTGGAAATAATCAGATTTCATGTTATCTGCAAATACTAAATTGCATACAACACACACATTTTAAAGTACGATTTGCTGAAAGCTAATAATTATATAGTTCTTAAGGAATTTGAAACAACTATACACGTAGCACACCCATAGCGGAAACCTTTAGTTGTCATGGTCTGTTATTTCCTAAAATGTTATCATTATGTCTACAACAGTATCAAAGTAATGTCAGTGATACTTAACCTAAATAATATGAATGTCTCAAAGACTGTGGTTGAATTAAGGGCAGCCATTAGAATTACACACACATCTGGAATGAAGTTAGGACTTATTTATTTTTATACAGTAATGTTTATTACAATTTTGTCTAGACAATATAATGCTGAAAAGATTTTGGTCACAAATAGTTTAAGGACAATTTTCCTAATCATATGTGGGCAACAACCCATGTCTTCCTCATATCCTTTCATTTGGCAGGATATGCTGTAAGGAGTAAATGTAACTTTCTGATCTCCTACATGATTAAGAGCAGCATTATTTCAAGAATTGTGGATAAATTATGGCAAATGTTTAGACTGAGTATCCCACACAGTCTGCTTACGAATCTCTTACCCACCTTCTTCAAGATGCCACCCAAAAAACCTTAATTTTACTTGCAGTTTGTTCAAATTTCTTGTATTCCTTCAATAACTAACACAAATTACAATCGTTGCAGTGTTTATAGAAAACTGCAACTGCCTTGGCATAGCATAGCAAAGCTTATGCAGGCAGCTAAAATGACGTGTATGAACATAGTTCTGGCTTTTCTTCCTTCTTGAATGGAAAAGCATTAATCAGCATAGGAAAAATTAAGTTTGTTAAATTACATTATGCAGCTATAGCCATTAGCTTCTTTGGTATCATATGCTGGTAGAACCAATGATAGCAGAGTGATCACACAGACAAAACTTAGAAAACTTAGAACAGACATGGTAAAGTAGGGATGCAGGGTACTTAATGACTGTAGATGGAATCCAACTTTTGAAACTGTGATTGCTGGAGACTATGGTCTGGGTTGTAAGACAAGTTAACTTAAGGAAGCCCATAGAAGGAAAGTTTCCTGACCCCTCCTCCTCACTTGCCGCCACTCTGAAAAAAAAGCCTCTTCAGAGGATCAGGAGCCCTATTAAACTTAATAGTGCTGCAGAAGCTGGATTAATTTGGGGAGAGAGGGGAGGTCTCAATATTAGATTGTTATTGTTATTAAGCTTATTACATTGCATTCCCCAAACAAACACTATTCATGCTACTGTTCTGTAACAGGAGGAAAGAAACACAATAAAATTACCTAATTTGAACTAAATCCTGAAGTTGTTATTACATGGTAATAACAACACTTCTCACCACTGTGGCAAAGGGTAAGGGAAGATTGCTGAGTTGCAAGAAAGCAACAGGTATAACACAGGGCTATGTATGCCGAGTCTTGTGTGACTGAGATGTGGAACAAGGCACATAAAAGCCAGATGTCTACTCAGACTGATCAGGTAGGCTAGCTGCACAAGAGAAGAGTGTTGACATGGCACCTCATCAGGTGAGGCAATGGTGATAGCAGGATGCAGCAGCTGTAACAGCTAACTGGGGCAATGGAGTAGCCACTTTACACCTGCCTTTCCCTCCAATGGGAATGGGCTACTTCTGACCAGGTATAACCCAGGCTTAAGCTTGGGTACCAGGGGCATATCGCAACTGGCATCTATGTCAGTCTGCCTGAACAGCTCAAAGGTAGGGGTTAGAGTTACCCACACCTTCAAATGGTCTGAATAGAAAAGCATGCATGGCAGATCCTTAAACAAAAGTTATGCCCTGTTTAATACCATTTATTCATGTTTGCCTCTTCCTTCTTCCCACAGCAAAAGGTCTCAACAAATATAAGAACTGGTCAGCTTTTCTAAAATAGAAAAGACTATGCAACATGTATGTGAAAAATGATTTTTTAAAAATTATCCTTTACCTGATATATTCTAAATGGGATGTAGCGAAATCCACTATCTTCTGGAGGGTACTCCATGAGTTTTCGGTTTATAGCCCAAAATTGATCAAATTTGTCTGGGGAAAAATGAAAACAATATACTTATGCAATGTTTTTATAGAATAGGGCATAAGAAAATTTCTATTTATTTTTTACTGTTGCAAGTTGCCCACAGAAATACAGAAAAGAAATAAAATGGAAGTATCCAAGCACTAGGGTTGCCATTCTCCCAAAAGTAATTTAAAAAAAAAAAATCCCCCTACTTGACATATGTCTGTGTTTTCCTGGACATTTTGCCGCTTCAGCAAAAACTGCCATTTCTCTTGAGTGATTCCTGGACGTGTTTTTACACTTGTGCATTTTTCTTATATGCTTCTTCATTAACAAGCTGCACTGAGCCCTGAGGGATAGCTCAATCGGTAGAGCATGAGACTCTTAATCTCAGGGTTGTGGGTTCAAGTCCCATGTTGGGTGAAAGATTTCAGAAGTGCAGGGAGTTGGACTAGATGGCCCCTGTGCTCCCTTCCAACTCTATAAATCTGTGATTCTGTGATTCTAATGTTACATGCTACCTCAATCTCAAGCGGTACAAGGTCCAGGGGCTTATACAGGGCTTGTGTTTCCTTTGGAAATGAGGCACACTGGAGATTGTGGGGCCTTTAGGATAAATGAACTATTTACACATACAGTGGTGCCTCGCAAGATGAAATTAATCTGTTCTGCGAGTCTCTTCGTCTTGCGGTTTTTTCGTCTTGCGAAGCACGGCTATTAACGGCTTAGCGGCTATTAACGGCTTAGCGGCTTTAAGAAAAAGGAAACAAACTCGCAAGAACTCGCAAGACGTTTTGTCTTGCGAAGCAAGCCCATAGGGAAATTCGTCTTGCGGAACGACTAAAAAAACGGAAAACTCTTTCGTCTAGCGAGTTTTTCGTCTTGCGAGGCATTCGTCTTGTGGGGCACCACTGTATATACAACCTGAGCTTACAATGGAGGGGCTTCCAGCATTACACTTCAAGAGGATCCTTCTTCTACCATGGCCACAGTCCTGGATTCAAACTGTCAGCCCACATGGTGCTCTGACATCCCACCCCACCCCATTTGAACAGTAGCATTTGGCAGTGTATTGAATGATACTTGCAGAAGCTTTATTGAATCAAACTATTAAATCAACTATAAGTTAAACCCAAAGTTGTTATGGGCAGGACGACAAATGCATGTTTCATAGAAAAAGCAACTTGCAGATGTATCATTAACTATGAGGCAGTTATCACAACTGCTACTCTCTTTTCTTTTTGTGGTCATGAATTTTGTTTCAGAAAGAGGTTTAAAATCATCCCATCAATAATGAAAGCCATAATGAAAGCAATACTGAAAGATACAGCATGTATTTTAAAAAGTTCTCTTGGTTTCATAAGTTTTTCTTATTTCTCTTTTACTAAGGCCTGAAATATAAAATTAGGATTTGAAAGCTTTCAAAACATTATCTGTTGGGTTCCACAGGTGCAGTTTCCAATGACACACAGTGAAACCTGTACAACCAACATTTCTAAGCAACCTCTTATATTGGAATAACCACAGTGTTGTCCCAAACAAGCCAAAATAATCTTAAGATTTGAAGTAGAAGTGTAAGTGAAGAGAATCTTTGATAAACTGATTAAAGAACACAAACAAAACTTTACAAGTTCCCATTTCTATTTTTCTGCCGTTAAATGCTTTGAATACTTTCCATGATAAAGCACAATCCTATGTGATTTTTTTAGTCTTCTGCAAAGCTATTATTATGCACTCCAAAAACCCTTCCTCAAGACAAAAGGGCTAGAAAATATCATTTAGTCATACAACCATCAACTAAACTCTAAGCAGATCCAAAAGGTAAAGCTTCTCAGTTGTATAACACTAGCTATATCCACACCTCATTTTTTAAACACTTGACATTTTAAGTATCAGTTATGATTCACAATCAGCTAAAATTATCTTAAGATAAGCATTTATCATTACCCACTCAAAAAAGAAAAATGACAAGCTATCATTTAAAAAATCATTGAACTCAGTGTGCTAAAATAAATACTGCACTTGCACACAGTGACAAAGCATGGTTTACTGCTACATGCATGAGCTGGAATGAGTTTCATAAAACCTTTGGGCTCTCATGCTACATCCTCCTCTCCTCTTTTCCCATGCAATTGGGAAAAGGACCTTTCCTCTTTAGTTTCACTTTTACAGACTCAGACTTGGCATACAACTCTGTCTGCTTTAGAACAAGCCAAATTCAAACCATGACTTATTCAAGTGGCCTGTTTTAACTAATCAGTTTGTGATAAAACAATGATCCCTGGTTTCTAACAAATCAAGATTCTGTGAAAATGAAACTAAATGTTAAGAAAAATATTTCTCCATACCACATTATTTCAGCTCAAGCATACAACAACAAATCATAGTGACTTGTATGCAAGCTGAGCCAAAGACTTAATTGCTTCACTTCAAAATTGTTTCTTACCATTCTGTAATCCCATCCAAAGTTGCTTATGATCCTTTTTTTGCATCTCATTGATAACTTGACTCTTGTGTTTCAAGGCATCTGCTTCTTTTATACAAGCCATGAAGTGGGCTTCAATTGCATCCTTTGAGGGACAGTGTAAAAGATCTTTTTCTGGAAAGTTCTAAAAGAAGTACAAAATTATGATCATCCAAAGGCGAGCAGTTTATCAATTCAACTTTTATTTTAGAGCAACAACCAAGACAAACCATGGTGAATAATTCCCAAGGGTTTAAGAGAACTTTAACTGTGCAACTAAAGCTGCTTTGCACTAGGAAATGTACGATGCTCCAACTCCTAATACAGTGGTAACTCAGGTTAAGTACTTACTTTGTTCCGAAGGTCCGTTCTTAACCTGAAGTTGTTCTTAACCTGAAGCACCACTTTAGCTAATGGGGCCTCCCGGTGCCGCCACACCGCTGGAGCACCATTTCTCTTCTCATCCTGAAGCAAAGTTCTTAACCTGAAGCTCTATTTCTGGGTTAGCGGAGTCTGTAACCTGAAGTGTATGTAACCTGAAGCGTATGTAACCCGAGGTACCACTGTATAGTTAAAGGAAAGCAATAGCTTTACTAGATTTCTCTTCTCCATTCTGCACCCTGTGTAATAACATCAAGCAGATGTCAATATAGTTCTCCTTTCCCCTTCCTCAGACAAGGCAGGCAGACATAGACTAGCTTTTGAATCAGTAGAATTAGAATTATTTTGGTTTTAGCCTTTAGTAGAAATTCTCCACATAGCTCAGAAACTGTACTCAGAGACCTACCTGGTATCTTATACGGAAGGCATTTATAAAGAAATAAAAGTCAAGTGTTCTAATACGTATAGGTTTCCCCGCCGCCGCCCCACGCCAGAAAGCCAAATTGAGCTACTGTGGATCATGGCTCTGGCTTGCTTGCTCTATGCAGACACAATGGTCAGCATGTGAGAGGCTGCTTGAAAGGCTTCCAGATTAGAACCCATTCTGCATTCCAGTGAAGCTAAACTAAATTCATGGGGTTGGATCCAGAATTCCTGTAAGCAGCAGCTGGGCCATTCCAGAATGCTGTTGGAGGTAATGCAGGGTGTGGGGTGAGATGTAGGGGGAAGTGGCAAAAGCCTTCCTGTAGTGGGGGCCTCTACTGGATTGCAGTCCCTAACCACAAATGGAAAGAGGCCTTTTGTATATGGAAGAGCAGGTATGGATACAAGCCAAAATGGGAAAGAAAATAGGGACAAAGTGGTAGGCAATTCTTGACAGGCAAACTTGTATACATTTATATACCACCTTTTTGCCATAAAAACGGTCCTCAAGGTGGTTTACAACAATTTGATCTTTACATTTAGAACTGTATAGCTGTGGCTCCCAATTGGTGGTCCATGGACGCCAGGGGGACCAGATAACCCGCCTAGGGAGTCTGTGGCACCATTCACATAACAAAAATGACCAGAGAGATATCAAAATTTTCAAAAGTAGGGGGTCCATGGCTTGGCTTTTGAAAAACAGGGCCCCCACAGTACTTAGCTAATGGGGAACCACTGCTGTAGAGCATTAAACCAAGTCAACATAAAACAAACCCTCAAACAGGCAGGATTAAAATACAGTAAAAATTGGCAGAGTAAGAATGCAATCACCTAAAAGACAAATGTAAGTGACAGAAAGCAGGTGCAAAACCAGCAATCCTCACTTGCTGTCTGCTAGTGCTTTCCCTTTCCCCTTCACGCAAGCATATAAGAAATTGTGATTACATGAGCTGCCTCTGCTTTTGAAGTGTTGAACAACTCAAAAGATGCACCATAAACATACCTTAAAATGTACTGTTATGTTCCATGGAAGGGCTGTATTTGAAGCATGAAGGTCAAAAAGCAAACCAATAGGATAATGCCTAGTAACAAAAGAAAACATTAAAACCAAATAAATGACCATTTCATACTTGAAAATTTGCATTAAAAAAGATTGTTTCTATAAAAAATTAAAAAGCAAGCACTTTCCCCAAACCTTCAAAAGAAGCCTGTTAAATGCAAACCTCTTTACATTCATCACAGAACTTTGTTGAAGCCATTGTGCATGACAATAGCAATAGTACTATAGCAAAGTTTAAGAAAAAATACATGTTGGTTACATGTTATATAATTTTATAGTCTGTCTATCTGACAAAAAGCACTCTGAGTAGAATAGAGAATTATAATGAATAGAGCATTACCTGAGAATTTGATGCAGAATAAAAAATATGCTGTGAATCAGTCCTACATACAATCGTGATGCAAAAGATAGAGTGGCATAACTTTCTTTGGAGCGGGTGTTTGCTAACCCAACACACATGAAGGCCTTCACTGGATAGCTCAGCAGTTCAAGACTCTGAGATGGCATTTTATTTTTTTTAAGGTAAGTCTTTAAGCCCTTCTAGGAATAACACCTTGGCAAAATGTACATGCACCCTTCTAAACAATTTCTGTGAAATGAGCCAGCCTGGCTGCTCCCACCTGTAAAGTGTTTTCAGCAAACTAGTGAAGTTAAGAGCTGTGACTGACAAGTGAGTTTTTTTGGTCACTAGGTAGTAGGAATCCCTGCAGTCCTAAAGAGCTGCTGTTTTCCCTCTCCTTTTAGTGCAGTTTACCTGTTTCTGTCTTAATCTCTGTAGCTTGCCCTTCCTATCCCTCTAACAACCTAGATGCATTTTTTCCTATGGTGGGGTCTTCTGAAATCAGGTAGCTATTTTCTGCAAATACTATGACACAACAAGTGTGGGTGGGTGTTAAAGACTCCCCTCCCCCCTCCAAAAAAAAAGCAAATGTGAAGGCTTTGCAAAGAGGCTTAGCCATATCTCCTGCTGAGCAGGTGCTAAAGACCAGACACTCATACAAGTCTACTTAGAAGTCTGTATGTATTTAACAGGGTTACTCCTACAGCTGGGTACAGGATGGCAACCTAGGCTTTGGGTTAGGGGTAGCATTGAAGGCTCTTGTGCCTTTAACAGCTGTATGACAGGCAGAAATTCAACAGGTTCAGTCTTTTCTAGTATGGAAATGCAATTAGGGGAAGATGCGAAGGATCCACCCGTTTCCTGCTCTGCTTGTTTCTTTTGCTGACTGAGCAATTTGGAATAGGCAAATACTTGAGTGACTTTTAAAAAAAATGTTGGCTGGGGAATAATAGCAAGAATTGCCTGTTACTTGTTTTGCTGCCTACCAGTCGTGGAATAGGCAACTGCTGGAAGAACTTTTCGAAAATGGGACAATGGGAGGAGAAACATAGTAATCCTCCTGTTGCTGCTATGCTTCCTGCAGGCATGTGGAGCAGGCAGCTGCTTAAAAGAGGCTTCAGCTGAATATAGGTAGAGGGGTAGCATCTAGCAACTGTTCAGACCTTTAGAAAAACAACACTTGGAGGCTACCCCCACCATACACCATCATTAAATAGGTCGCAGAAAAACTTTAAAGATTTTTTCTTACGGAGTCAAGAACTCCTTGTTATACTATGTGAAAAATGAACCTTCATCTTTAGGAATGATTCTAACCTTTATGGTCAAAGCAGTGGCATATGTAGGGTGAGTGGAAATTAATCCCCAGGCACAAACTTATAAGAAGTCTACCTGGTACAAAACTCAGAAACCAGGAAGGAAAAATGTTCATAACTAAGACAATAAACATGAAACTTCATACACATCTGGTTTTAGCCAGGTGAGCACTAAGATCCTTGTCCTAAATTCATTCCATCTTTCATAATAATAAAAAAGTCATCAGGCATATCTTGCCTCACCAAGAACAAAGAAGGGAAACATCAGCCTATAACTTCTTAAGTATTCTAGCACTGCAAAAGAAGTTGTGCTTGTATCTCTGGCATGCAAAGAACTCTACATCATCTAAATACCATTTCAGATCCTCTTAATAGACAAATACCTGTTTTAACTGGAATGAAAGACCAACCAGCCTTGAGCATGAACCACTCCCTATTGGCTAGCTGACGTGGGAATGACACAGGAACAAAGCAATCAGAGTTAATTATGACATCATGCTTACAGGAAACATAAATTAAATACTTTGGAATCACTGAATGATCACCCCTGCTTTCCTAATGCAATCTGTTAGAATAACAGACATTTAAACTTACTAACAGCATCTATTCAGCAAGATAAAAGGGGGATGTGAGATAAGAGAGGATTTGAAGGTGTCCACATGACTCCATTTCACAAAGGGAATTATATATGCAAGTGTGTCACATGGATGCTCCTCCACCTCAGAAATAACCAGCTCTCCATTGAGGTTTTAGACAAATGCAGCTAGTTTCCATCACAATAAGGATCACACCCTTTGCCAGTGAAAAGAAATCTCGTTGGACAAGGGTGCAAGAAAAATCAGTGGAAGCAACAGCCCATGGCAGCCTCTAATGTAGTTCCATCTAGCCTATGTCATAACAACTCCCCCGTAGCAGAGAACTGTCTATATACCACAGTGGGGCCTGTGTCTAAGTAGCAGTTATGGCTGCACCACTGGCTGAGCCATCTTGCAAGTCCCCTTATGCTACTTGGGTTGTGTGAGCATTTTTTCCCATTTCTGTAGCAATGCCAATGTATGTATTTTATAGAAATGGTTTCCACTGTAGTGAGCAGCTAGATTAACATATTTTACTACTCAATAAAACTTCAGGACTTTTGAAGCAGGAGCATCAAGCTCTCTCAGCTATTATAATCAGGTAAGTGGAATATATTTATATTTCACTATTAAATTGCCACCAGATACAGATGAGTGCTGTAATGCCGAATCAGCTATGAATAGATAGGAAAACAGAGTATTACTACTCCAGCCATGGTGGAAACAGACCCACCATTAGCTTTTCAGCATCATTTAATCAGAAATCACTCCACAAATTTGCTCTGCTGATTTTTGGTAAAACACAACCAGTACTGATTTGGTTGTTTCTGTCTTATTGGACTCAGTCTTCCATGAGCTAATGTAAGAGAAATATAGATAAGCAATAGGCTGATCAAAGCCACTACCTAGAGTTCTTCTCATTTGTACTCTTTATTTCCTTACTCCTAATCTTCTGAAAATATTGCTACCACTCAAATCCCAGCAAGTCCCCTTACAAGTTTTCAGTTATGCAGGTGGTAATGCTGGATTTATAAATACAGATTTATAGAAGACAAACACACATACATTTTTAGCGAAAGCTAGTATCCTCTACATACACGAATTAATAATCCCTCTAATTTTAAGGCCTTGTTGAAACAGGGTTCTTTCTAAATTAGTCAGTCTTCAGATCAACAACTTTCACCACACCTTCACCTGAGCCTAGAACAATCCATACAGTACATTCACTTTCTGGACACTACTGTGCACTACATGGTGAAATGTAAGCACCACCATATCAACACATATCTACATGCATCTTGCTTTCAGATAGAACACATTACAAAATCCACTATTTATAGCCAGGTCCCTGGGATTCAGCTGTTTCTATACTGACCTGCTTAAGGATTTTTAGGCTACAGTATCGACACTCAAAGAACTGAACACCCAAAGAAATGAATACACAGATCAGGACTAGACCAGCATCCAGGAATCTTCTACTATAGGGCAGATGTAGAAGAGAAACTGACAAACCACTTGTCACCACTTCCAGCTCCTAGTTGAAATCACTCCAATGTATCAAAGAACTATAGCTCATGCTGGGCAATAATGCTTTCTTCTCAAAGCCTTGAATGATAGGCCAGTACTTTCTTACAGACAGCCCCTAACCTAAACAGCTCTTCACAAGGAACTCCAGGAAACCCTAACAGACCATACTCTGCAACAAACCCAGATGCTGAATCTCTTCCCATATCCACTCAAACAACAGCATTTCAGGACCTAATAATATCAGCCACAACACCAAGGTGTCATTCACCCATTCATCTTCCAATATATGTGCTATCTTCCAGCATCCTGACATCAGCAAAGAGATTAACCAGAAACCAGAAGAACATTTCAGTTTAGCAGAATGCCGTTATTAACCTTAAGGTGCCAACCTTTAACAAAGGAACTTTAAAGAAAACTCAAGTGTGAAACTGCTGAATTACAACTTATCAAGAAATTTAATTCTTAACAGAGACAATGGCTTTCTCCTACTACAGTGGTACCTTGGTTTACGAACTTAATCCGTTCCAGAAGTCCATTCTTAAACCAAAGCATTCTTAAACCAAGGCGTGCTTTCCCATAGCAGCGGGGGACTCAATTTACAAATGGAACACACTCAACAGGAAGCGAAACATGTTCTGCTTCCAAGACAAAGTTCACAAACCAAAACACCTACTTCTGGGTTTGCAGCGTTCTTAATCCAAGTTAATAGCAAGGTGATGTGCTATCACTGATTATTGTTGTGGAAGTTTTACCATTCTCATTCTGCATACATTTATGCAGTAAGACTGTACTGTCTGAACCTGACCTATTTCTCAGGTTACTTCTGCTGCATCACATTAACATGGCCACTCTTCTGAAAAGGCCCACTTTACAGATGATTTATTTTTCCTTAATATATTCAGAAACTGGTCAAATAAAAATCCCAACACATGTCTAAACTCATGTTCTGACAGTTTGGTAGCTCGTGTCAAATTTCAAGGCTGTTGCTGACAGAAACTGAAAGTAGTAAGTAGTTTCAAAGTGGGGACAGGGGCTCTCTGAAAGTATGAACCACATACTATTTGAAATGCTTTCTATAGTAACAGTCTTTTTTCACCTCTTCAATCATCTAACTTTTATTCTGCTTACAAGTATCTCAGCAAATGTTACAACATTAAGTCTGAGCAGCCCATGATGAGTAAATGCCCCCTGCAAAGAAAGGGTAAATAGTTGTACAAAATTATAAGACAATATAATACTTATATGATAGTGGTGAGAAAATTTCACACTCACTTGCAACTTTGCAATAATATAACTCTGTCAGTAAGCATGTGTTTTGTCAGATGTTTCATAGAGATTGTAGAGAATTTTGAGACTATTACAAGAGTACGAACTTCATATAATCTTTCTAAACACTGTCAGACTCCACACATAGGCCATAAATAGAACCATGATTCTCTCACACAAGCCAGTTACAAGGGGTTAAAGTAAATGTCTAAAGTGGTGGCTGACAGTTAACTGCAACAAAATGCAGGTTAGAATTCAATTCCAAAGCTGGGTGTAAATATTAATTTTACTGCGTAAGTTCCCTTTAATGACTGCAGGCTAGCAAAACAGTTCATAGTTTTTACTTGTTTTATTATCTATGAATGGAAGGACAGGACAAGCCAAGATATGTGCGAAGCTGCAATATGTAGTTACTTAGCACCATCTGCTGGTTAGGTAAGCATTATGCAGTAACTTTTAAGTAAACTGCTGAGGCCACTAGATACAGAAAATTGTAATACCCATGATTACTACTAGTTGCTCTTTCATCACAGTGTTAAAAAAAAAAATCTATTAGAGCCCTCTTTTCAGAGCCTGAGAAGTAGCATGTCACTTTGGTTGAAATCCTATATCTAATTATCTATAAGCCACACTGAATTCAATAGGAATTACCTTGAGTGGGCATGCATACATTAGAGAATCTCGCTGTACATATTTTCAAATTCCAGAAAAGTAGCAGCATTAATTGAAGTTAGCAAAACAACCTCCAAGCAAACCCTCTTTCGGCTTCTCAAAGAATAACTGATTTTGTACAGCTTAAAGTAAAAATGCCACAATATATGTTAGTCTTTCAAAACATGTTACAAGACCTTTGTGGTTTTTAAACACTGGGATTTTAATTCCCATGTCTTCGGGATACTGAAATTAACACAATTAACAACATTCCTGGCTTTAAATATTGCAGATAAGCCCTTAAGACCTATAACCACACCATTAATTTTAGAGCTAATGAGAAAGGATATCACTCTCCATTTCATATGTTTTATCTAGGGACTCAGCTAGACTGGTAAAGAAAAAGTGATTTATATGCGTTGTATGTGTGATATAACATTGTGCCACCAGATGGCGACATGGAGTCCCATTTTTCTCTACCTGTTTTCCCTGTTTAAATCTACAATGCTTTAAACTGAAACACTTATTTGATGTGGGTGGTTCATTACCCATAGGAATAAATGGCACAGCCTAGGAACACTGTTGCAAACAAAGCCAAACCTGCTCCTCCTTTCCGCACCCTCTCAGATACTAAATGGCCCTCACAGACCATGTGTTTTATTTTGAAAACTGGGCTTTCGGGAAAATGGTTAAATGGTTTTTATTTTGTACAAGACATATAAAAAAACTATTACAGGATCATTGAGCCATCAGTTTTTAATTTTAGCCTTCAAGCCATATGTAGGTGGCTGAGACATGGGGAAGGAAGGATAAAGATAAATAAGCCATATCATTGTTATAAGTTTGCAGGCACTTCATGATATTAAATGTAAAATGGAACACTGAAGAGTGTCTTTTAGCTTTTAAAGAATGTGCTTTATGAGCCAGATATGCTAAACTAGAATTTGAGCCAAGAGGAAGAAAAATGTAATAAACTTTCTCCCAGAGGCAAAAGGAAGAGAGGGTGTCAAGCAACCACAAACTCTTCATGAGTTGCTGAGAATAACAGTTTGTTATGGAAGATGTTTAATCTTGATTTCCTCAACCACGGAAGTTCCTAATGCAAAAATAAAAATAGGCATCTCTACTATGCATGTGGTGTGCAGTTGCAGAACATCTGCTTGAGGATTCAAAAACTCGAAAAGTGATACAACTAAATACACTATCATAATTAATTTTAAAATTTTCCAACTTTTTTATACAAAAACCAATTTGTGGACAAATATTAATTTAAGAACATCAGCTTGAATGCTATGTCATTGCTTTGTAAATACCATGTATGATCAAACTTAAAAGAATTCAAATATCACAGAACTATTGGGGGAAGTTTTGAATTCTAATTATCAAGAGCTATTAACACGCTTGTAGGTTAAGACTATGTCCATTTTAAAGAGAAACCAATCAATGATTATTTTCAAGTACTGTATTTTAGTTAGCAGAATTCTGATGTTTAAACTTATGGTCATGATTTTAGAAGACATCACTAACTAACAATCACATATTCATGAAAGTAACACAATGAACCTCACTCAAAAGCCCGGGCACATTGGACCCCATTATGTGCACCATCTATTATCAGTATCTTCTAGTTTAAAAATCCTAATTAGGGCCAACAAATTGTATTGCTTATTTATAATTGATGTCACTGTATGAAGGCCTCAAATGTAATTAAGGTGGGTAACAGATCTCTACTTCAGAAGAATGTAAATTGGGGTGGGATGTACCAAGCTGCTTGTGACTATGCAAGCATTTGTGTAACTAAGACAGTTTCGAATCTTAGTATGCAGGAACCCTTGACTTTGCAGTTAACATCTCCACCAACACTTAACTTAACCCTAATTATTGTATTGTATTATTGAAACCTAATAAGGGCCTGTTGAAGATGGACTTGTCTAGATCTAACTTTCTGTTAATAGTGACTATACAGTCGTACCTTGGATCCCGAACGCCTTGCGAGTCTAACGTTTTGGCTCCCGAATGCCGCAAACCCAGAAGTGAGTGTTCCAGTTTCCAAATGTTCTTTGGAAACCGAATGTCCAACACAGCTTACACAACTTCCGATTGACTGCAGGAGCTTCCTGCAGTCAATCGGAAGCCGAGCCTAGGTTTCCGAACATTTTGGAAGTCGAACGAACTTCCGGAACAGATTCTATTCGACTTCTGAGGTACCACTGAACATTACTTGCAACTATACGTTGTTTGCAACAGTTCTAACAAACAGACTTAAATACATTATCAGTCCTTTCCAGGCTGTGCAGACATATAGTGGACAGAAGCTGTTGCCTCTTTAGTATTGTAAACTGCTGTGTATTCTTATGCTGTATGTTCACTGTATACCCTGGGATTTCTGTAAAGTGGAGTGCCATTAGAAAAACCAATAAAGCTTTTTTAAAAAAATTATATAAAATAAAATTGGGGTGAGGATGGAACACAGCATGCAATTCAACTGTTAATACCAACACTTATGCCCAATTAAGACAGGTCCATGAAATGTGAGCTCCAAAGGTGGCATGGAGCTTTTAATCCTCATAGTTCACTCCTGATTTCAGCAGTGAGCGAATTATGTCTGCACAAGGCCATAGCAGCTCTACACCTGTAAACTGCAAGTTGATTTAATGGAAAGGAGAACCCTAGTTCTCAAGCTTATGCAATTCTCCGAGACCATGTTTCATGTTGGACACATCTGAAACTAAGAGATCACCATCATTTTTGTACTCGCAGAGACAGAATGGCTCACAATTGGAACTCTGTGCATGCACTGAGAAAGCAAGAGGGAAAGCACTTTAATCCTAATTGTGCAAAATAGAATGTTATTTGGTATATTGACGTCACTGAGGAATTAATATCTTTTTTAAAAAGGTTGCCCACAATCTTAGATTTTGATAGGGCAACTTCAGTTTGATTAGGCTTCCCAAGAACAATATGCAGTCAGGAAATATAGATGCTAACACTCTAAAATACTCAAAAAGTTAAATAACTTACCATTTTAGTGGTGTGCCTTCATATTCAAACCATATTTCTACAATATCCTCTTGTCTCATAACCTTCTGAAAATGTTTTTTCACTTTGTCCGTTACCAGTGTCAAGTAACTTATTCTGGGTAAAAGCAGCTGAAAGGAAAGGTAAACAGCACATCTTTATGAAAAGAATCACATGTAAAAGTTACATTAAAAATATTACTTGCTTTTCAGTCACATGAGCAGTACTTATAACATAAATAGTACTGGGCTGTTGATATGCAAGTTATGTTCTACCAAGTTCAAAGGGACTTTTATTCAAGTAAGTGTGCTAAGGACTGCAGTTTGAAAAGTGGTCAAGGTATATTCTGCAAAACACAGCTTCTTCACAAGTTCCATTTAAATAAGGCTTCAGAGAGAATCTTGGGTCTCATAGAGAAATGATATTTTAGCATAATAAACATATTCCTCATATGGACAAATGGGACTGTGCCCAAACAGGAGAAAACTACTTGCAATGACAATTAACCCTCAAGAAAATTAAAGCACACTGTGCTTAAAGAGTGAAGTTTCTTCTAAACAGGATGCTTAGGACTTTGTTTTCCTACTGAGTATTTGGAAGTCTTAGGGGAAATATTTCACCCTTGTTTTTTCAGGCTGCTGCTATTTCTTGGGAACAGAAGTTGAATCAATCTAATGTAGCAGCAGCAGATTATGGCATAGCAGCATCTAGGCTAGAATTCCTCAAACACATGGAAAAGCAATGTTTTTTAATAGGCACTAAGGCTGTAAATTTCAAATGTTAAGATTTCCAAAACATCCAAATAATTTTACAAAGTTAATAACAGCATGGAAATTCATCCAGTCACAAAGGATTTTCTGTAATGGAAAAGCTGGAAGAAGCTCCCTTAACAGTTCTTTGTTTAACAAGCATTATCTCCTCTTTCTTTCTATCATTTTTTCCAGCATCAAGAAGATGACGAAACACAGTATGTTCCTCAAGTATAGTCGAATACTAAACATCAAAATGATGGTTCTACATGTGTTTATAATACTTACATAGTAAGGTTCAGCTTCCCTTTCGGTAATCTCGTCCTGATATAGGGTAAAACAAGTTGGTATTCGCCCAAACCAAACATCTCTAAGTACATCTTTGTCATCTGTCATTCTTCCAAGAAGTACAGAAGCACATGTAGGCTAAATTATTCCCCCAGAAAAACCACTACAAAATATAAAAATAGTCAGCTTTTAGATGCACATGAATCATATTATCCCTTTAGTGTACTTCCACAACACATGATAACAAAGGCATTTTTTCTTTTAATCTACAGAGAAATGGTTGGCTGAAGAAAGCTAGACAAAAATTTGTACCCCAGTACATTAAACACCTGTCCCCAAATACAAAAATGCTTAATAAATGTGAGAATTTTTTTCTCCTAGGTTCTTTTGCTGTTGTTCAGAAGTAGGAGCTGTGAAGGACTTGATCCAGATTAGGATCATAGTGCACAGGCAGGGATGGGTTTTGACCCTCTACATCACTTTGCTGCTGAAAATTCTGCCCTTCAATGCTGATATTTGTCCTCAAAGGTGGTACTACAGCAAATGGCACCTTTGGGGAGAAACAGCAGTTTCAGAAGGGCAATTAAGGTGGGAGAGCCAATTGGTGGACAGAAACAATTTGCCTCCCTACAAATTCTATTTCTAAACAACAAACAATATAACAAGAGTAGGAGAAACAATCACACAGCAAAGATACTATTTATTTAGGGACTGCCTACTTGTAGTATTTTTTTAAATCTATGTCCATTTTGATAAATTACATCCTCCTTAGGCTGCAAATCTATACTCACTTACTTGGGAATAAGCTCCACTGAACTCTGTGGGACTCCTTTCTGAAGATGATTCTTATGAACTATTAGTTTTGCTTTTAAAATCATGATAGGTGTTTTTTTTCTTGAATCACTGGCACAGGCCCTAGTGAATATGTATTAACAATGAGAGGTGTTTTGAAAGTTATTCCTATAGGTGTAATACAATCAAGTCGGTTTTCAACGGAGAGTGGCTTGCAAGTTACATCAATAAACTTTCAGTTACTGATAGTGAAGCGTACTCATGAGCCTTTGGTAACAGACTTTGTCAAAAGCTTTTTGGAAGTTCAAGTATATGGAATTTACTATATAACCCTTATCTATATGGTTACTATGGTTCTTGATATCAAAGTTTGCAAAGAACTTCCCTTTGAAGAAGCCATGTTTCAAACTTGCTCTTGCACATTAGTTTTAATATCTCTACCAATTTACCTAAGACATATCTCTAATGCCATAATTCAATTCCTAGAAATTGGTGAGACATGTCTATTCTCCAAAACTCTGGCAAATAGGTCGATTTTAATGAAACATATATTCACTGCAATTTCACATCTTACATGAATGCCGTATCTCAGTGACTTGCTAACTTAATTACAGTTTAGCTCTAAAACAGGCTTCCTCAACCTCAGCCCTCCAGATATTTTGAGACTACAATTCCCAGCATCCTTGACCACTGGTTCTGCTAGCTAGGGATCATGGGAGTTGTAGGCCAAAAACATCTGGAGGGCCGAGGTTGAGGAAGCCTGCTCTAAAACATTATCGTTTGTGACATCTGTTTGATTGCTGTAATGTACTGTATGTGGGACTGTCTTTAACTACTCACAAAACAGTTAGCAGCCTAGCAGCTGTATTTTGAATTAACTAGGGCCAGTTACTGAGAAGAAACCTCTCTGATAGTGAGTAGCAAACAGGGAGAGTGTCTTCTTAGTGGTGACATCCGGTTCACATAATTACTTTCCAAGGCTCACCTGACAAATACACTGCTGTCCTTTTGGCACCAGGCAGAAACTTTTTTTTAATCCTGCTAAGTTTTTAGATTTACAGTATTTTAACAGTTGCTTTTATCACCATTTGATTATTTTCTATTTTAGTATTATGCATGGGAAACACAGAAGAGCAGAATACAAATTCTTTAATAAACAAAGCTGACGGCTTCTTACAGATATCCTTCCCCAAAACAATGCCTCAGATACTGCCAATTCAACATCCTCTGCAGTGGGGACAGATAAAATAGTGGCTTGTGCTTCTTCTGTACACCTTGGTATGCCTAAAGGTTTTATTGCCTCGCTGATTTCATGTTCCTGATGTATTTACAGAACAAAGAGACAAGAGTCTGAACATTGGTCCTCCTAGTTCAGTACTGTACATGCTGATTGTACAGACTTCTCTGGGGGTTCCAGACAGAGGAGTCCTACCTGGGGACTCGACCTGCAACCTTCCGCATACAAACCTTGTGGCACAACGAAGAACTATGCCCCTTGCCCTGCTGGATCAGTCTAGCGGCCCACCTCGCCCAGCAGCCCTTTCTCACAGAGGGATCAAGGAAATGCCTATCGGAAACTCGTAAGTAGGACCTGAGGGGGGAGACAGCCCTTTCCCGCGCTGTAACGAATATATATGGTTTCTGGTGGTGGAATGAATCCTCCCAAGCCTACCCTCAGCGCTATCGGGTGCCCTGAGAACACTCTACATACACCCAGGCTCACGTGTGTACGTGTGAAGAGGTTTACGAGGCGTGTGGAGGAATAAATCTGTGCCCCAGATGATGTCCCCTCGCCTCCACCCCCCTCAGGCAGAGGAAGGGGTCACAAGGGCGGGGCGGCAGCCTCTCCTGCCCCGTCCAGTCTCCGCTCCCGCGTCGTATCACCCAACAAACAAGCTTCCCCACCAGCCAACTCCTTTCTGCGTCGCCGCCGCCCCCTCCTCCCTCCTCCCTGATGGGGGAGGGGACAACGGAAGATGCCGTTACCTGGCAGTTTGTTTCTTTCCTTGGCCGGGCCACCCCCTGAGTGCGAAGCTCGCTCGAGCACAAGTCAACACTGCGCAGGCTCGGCTCCGCCCACTGAGCCGGCCTCCTCCTCCTCCTCCTCCTCCTCCTCCTCCTCCTCCTCCTCCTCCTGCCCCCCCTCCAAAGTGCTCCGCTCGCGCTAAAGCCGGGGCTCACGAGGCTCAGGCACCGCCCACTCCGTCTTCTCTCCTCTACTCCCTCCGCCTTTCTCTCTTGGTCTTTCTGCGACGAGAGGAAGGGAGGGCGGAAGAACGCAAAGTTTCAGGGCAGCCCGACGCTCTCGCCTATTTCAGCTGCTTGGCGAACCGGAAGTGACGACGAGCCAACGGCTCCTCTCTTGAGGCTTCGGCAAATGGCGTCACGCAAAGGCGCGCGTCGGATGGGCCGCTTGCTTTTGCCGAGTTCTCCCTGCAGGGGACGGTAGATTCCAAGAGAGTGAAGGACTCCGCATTGCCAACGAGATGGCGGCTATTATGAAGAACCGCAGTTTAGCATAAATACAGGGTTGCCTCTGCTAGGCCTTGCTTCTAGTGTTGGCGCCAACTCCAAACTCTCCACAGCCTGTGTAACTTTAACACAAAGGTGGGCAACCGTGTGTATTGAGAGCCACATGCACTGAGGGTGATCTGTAGTGGGCAATTGATGATGCGCTGGTGATGGGCATACAGGTGAAAAGTGTTTTTCAAGGGAGAAATCCTTAAACTTCTGCACACAATCATAAAGTCATAGGATTGTAGAATTGGAAGGGACCAATCTCAACTCTTTATTATTTAGCCATTCTTAAACCGGGCCAATAGATTCTGTGCAAGGTTTCAGTAAGTTCAAACAAATAGTGTTCATTCATATAAAAATAATTGCCTTCCTGCCACAGCCAAAACTCCCCCCCTTCTTGCCTACATTGGGAGTGTTAAATATCTACTTGTTGAGCACAAGCCAGCTGAGTAGGAATACTTTACTTCAGTGGATAAAATTAGTTGACACAGCCAGATTCTCTTATTTAATTTAGATTTTTCATTGACATTATTTTTTATTGACTTCTATACCATGCCAGGCTAACAGTTGTATTAGTATTGTTTGAAAGCATAATTCATGTCGACAGATACTGCAAAGCTTGGAGAGCCAATCTAATAGATCTTCTGAGGAGATAAAAAGACCATTGGAAGAATGTCACCTCCAGCATTTTTGCAGCAACAAGTATGTACTTTTACCCATATGTGATTCCAATAGAAGGATATTTGCATTGCTTTGAACATGCCAGATATAATTATAAACTCAAGGTGAGGTTCTGTGAAGCTTGGGTGGAACTAAATTCATTTGAAAACTGGACAGACTGGTTCCAAATACAATAAATGAGGCATAAGCTCATTTATACTATAGCAGGTAGGCCGAGTAAATAAAAGGGAGGCATCTAAAAGATGGGAATGCACTGAAAATAACAGTATGCCACAGCAGAGACCAGAAGTTGCTTTAGATCTTCAAACTGAAGATTAGGTAGGATTGCAGCATAGAAGTCAATGTCAAAATGAGGCTGGAAATAACCCGTTAGTCTATGTATCCAATGTGTCTATATCTGTGGACAGCAGCAACATTAAAATAAGGGCTAGGTACTCTGGCTTGGATCCTACAAAAAGTTCAGTGATAATTTTACATTCCTTCTCCCCAAAGAGGCTGTCTGGCAGGTTGGGTGGGTGGGTCTCCTGACTTTGCAGAGAGACTTTTCACATAGCTTCAACAGGGAGGATGTGACAAGAAACTTTAATTCCATGAGGAAAATTAAGTTATCTTGGAATCCAAGCTATTGCATCCCATTGAAATGAATGGGTATTGTGACAAGCGCTTGTACAAATTGAACCTTGAAGCAGGCCTATTTTGTATGGCACAATGCTGAAAATCATCGTTGCAAAGTCCTATGTTCCACCAAAAGAGTGGGCCACCTATCCATCAGCGCCCAGCTACCACACTCTTCCACCCTCATGCTAAATCAGCCTCTACAATGCACAACACTGCTTATTAGAAGCAGAGATGAGATGCAGTGTAGAAAGGTGCTTGAAGAGGAAACAGCTATAAATGGCTCCAGCATTGGTGCTCAGGTATATTCCAGGTTCAGGTCAAGATTGCCTTGATGCCCTTGAGCTACACTCCAACTAGGGCTTGGTCCCAGAGAACTTACTCTCAGTGCTGAGGTTCAGGTCCTAGGTAGCATGTGATTAGAAAGAAAATAGTGTATTTGATCAGGCACAGATTTCTCTCACCAGTGTGTCATCACACCAAGTCACCACACAAATGGGATGAGATGAAAGGCTCTCAGGTCATGGCTGTGGCTGCCAAAGAAGTCCCATGGCTCCTCATTTTAGAACTTAAGTGTTCCATTTAATAATTGAAGGAAAATCAATTGTGCATATAGATTAGCTATTTGGAGAGAAGGGAAAGAAAAAGAGAGTGCAGAGAAAGGGCCAAGCAGGGGAGAAGAGGGATAGAGAGTGCCAAAGTGTTGGTACGGGGGGATCGTTCAGTTTGTAGCTTGAACGTTAATTCTTTTAGTGCTAAAGTCCAATACTTGAAAGCCACGAGAGAGGTGGGTGGAAGTGCTGCTTAGCAACCAGTCAGAGAGGTGTGATGTTTGATGAGTTATCATATGCCCTAATTGGTTGTGTAGATCTGTATGTTTGCTTGAATGCCTCCCTGATATGTACAAGGCCTGAAGTAAGTAAGACAAAATCTTTCTGTTTCTTTCTCCTCAAATTATAGCCTCTATGAGTATGCAGAACACATATTCCTCACCACTGAGCTAATAACACATAGAGTCATATTTTGAAGACAGAACCAATCTAGATTAAAGTGTTCCACACCTCTTTGCTAAATCTCGCCAAATCAAAATTAAAGAGCAAAGCAAATAAACAAAGCAAACTTTGCCACAGCTGACAAGGAGGGCAGCAGCCTGCAAGAGCCCCAAACAGGCCGGAGCCTGTGGCAGATGGTGACGGGCAGCAGCATGTCAGAAAACAGGTGCAGGATTAGCACCTGGTATGGGTGTGCTAAGGCTGACACCAGTCACCAGAGCATCTCGTTTGGTCTTTTTAAATTAGTGTTCAGTCATGCTACAGCAGACTCAGCAAAGCCATGGTTGAGCCAGCACCACCCGGCACTTCACTTAGCATGTTATCCAGCACAACATGAGGAAAGGGGCTCATCCCGAATGACTGTCAGTGCATACCAGATAATTTAAGCTTGTGCAATTAAAGTGGATTAAACTGTTCTGTCGCCCTGGCGCATCAAATCTACTTTTTAAAAAGTAGCACATTTTATGCAGTTAGGAAAGTGTCAATTGACAAGGGGGGGTATAAACACCTAGCAAGCAAATCAGGACGAATGCTCATTATTGTAGAACCACTCCATAAACCAGAACAAATGCTTAGTAAAAAAACCCCACAGAGATATAATCTAACATCTGTACAAGCATTCCACAAGCAAAACTGGATGAATGCTCAATAAATAGGTGGTTTGGGAGAGAACCTAAAAGGAAATTTTCCTTACTGTTGCCCATTAAGCTTATGGAAGCAGGCAGGCAGGCACAGAGAGACCAGGTAGGCAGGGGAGGGGGAGAAAGCTGGGTGAGACCATGCTGGCTCTAGGCAAGGGCGAACAAAGGTTAACCGACACCTGGGGTGGGGGAAACCGCCAGCTGCGCACACGTGCTGCTACGTACAGCGCATGCGAGCGACACCGCGCATGTGTTGTACATAGCAGTTTTCTGCCGGCGCCACCCGAACACCGTATGGACGGTGGCGGGATCCTCTGCTCATGGCTGCAGTGGTGGCAGTGGGATCCTCTGACTATGGCTGTAGCGGTGACGGAGGGATCCCACTGCCAACCGTACAGTGCTCAGGCGGTGCTGGCAGCAAACCGCTATGTACAGCGCGTGTGCAGCGTCGCTACGTACATCGCATGCGTGTGGGACCATGCATGCGTTGTATGTAGCAGTTTGCCGCCAGCGTTGCTCAAACGCCGTACGGATGGTGGCGAGATCCTCTGCTTGCAGCTGCAGCCGTGAACAAAGGATCCTCTACATGCGGCTATGGCTGCTTGTGCCACCATGCCTGGGGGCGGCGAGCAAGCACCCCACGGGGTGCCTTCTTGTCACCCCCCCAGACATGGCACCCGGGGCACACCGCCCCCTGCCCCCCTTGCAACGCCACTGGCTCAAGGAGAAAGTGGGGCAGAAGCAGTGGCAGAGCTGCCATGGCAGAATGGGGGTTCCTGGATGGCCCTTTGGGCAGCACATCCTTAAACCTGGCAGCCCTCCTAGTCAACATATTCCCCCTTATTTCTCCAGAACTGCTAGAGATTTTATTATTCCATTTAAATAAATAAAAAGAATCTGGGCCACGTAATTTCCTAACTGGGCAGCAAACAGCATTTCTAGAATCTGGGCAGAACTCAGTTAAAAGGACTGTATTGCAATTTTTCATAGGGTTTCAAAAGATCATTACAGTACTGAGCTCCCCCCACCCCCAACACTGTCTCTGGAGAACCATATCCATGAAAGTATAAACACAGAAAAAAAGTTATAGTTGTAATAACTTAAAACCTTTTATTGTATTGTATTTACTTTGGCTTAGAGAAACTAATTGTGGCTGGTGTATTATGCTGCATTTTTTATGCTAGAACATTAGCTTTAATAATAGAATTGTTTTATTGAGCTGTTTTTAAATGTTACCTGTTGCCTTTTATTGTCACATTTTATGGGAAGAATTGTATTCTTGAAAGGCAGTATAGATGTTTATTAAACAAATAAGTATCACAAAGATTGAAGCCACCTTTTGTGGCTTTTTGACTTAGCAATATTTCGAGAAAAGCCCTGCAATTGCAACGCCATCTTCATCAAAATTCAAACGTTCTGCAAATAAATACAAACTAAAAATAGGAAAAATATTGTTCAGGGTTTTTTATACCCATAGTAACCTTGTACTAATTTGAATATTCACTATTGCATGAATTTGGGGACCAACCTCATTTTAGAAAAAGCAGGTAGCACTTTCTTCAGTATACTGATACAATGTTGCAGAAGTAGGGCCTTTCCAGATTGGGATTTTTGTGGCTGTTTTCTGTAATAATGTCTTGACACAATAATAGTGCAGTGGTGGAAGATTTATTTTGCAATGATAGTGTGTTGGTGGTGCTTTTGTTTTTTCTGCAATGCTTCCACATTATTGCTGTCTGGAGTGGCTATAGTGCAGCAAAAGCAGGACAAAAATAAATCACCATTCGTTGTATAAAAGTTTCAGGATTTCAGAAGGAATCATAGAATTGTAGAGTTGGAAGGGACCCAAGGGTCATCTAGTCCAAACCCCTGCAATGCAGGCATCCCTGCTAAAGCATCCATGACAGGTGGCCATCCATTTTGAAGTTATGGTATATGCACAGGTTGGAAATGGAGCAGTCTCAAGACATTTCCAGGCACAAAAGGTAGTGAAAGTAGGATTATGTGTGGCAGCTGCAATACCAACATGAGCACAATGCATCATGAATGCCCATTAGAAAGGCCCTTCCAGATTTCCTATCTTAAAATATTACACTGTTGCAACCATACCTTGTCACCACCAGGTGTCAGGGTGTTTCTGTCACTTCCACATGTCCTCCCACATTGTAAAAACTAGTTGACCAAGTTCTATGACTATTAAAAATAAATGTTGCTGTGTTCAGTCGAACAGTTCTTTGGTATGTAAAAACATATTCATATTAAATAACTTCCGCTTTGTATTCCCCCCCCCTATTTCTCCTCCATCAAAGGCTCAGTGATGTAGAATAATGGCCCCCACTTGTTTAGACGTTCAAGAGTAACACAAAGTATCATGTTCAGATCAGTGGTGGGGAACCAGATGTTGTTGTTTCAATTTATTATCCACCCTTCACCCAGAGCAGATTACAACAATTTAAAATTCAATATCATGTGGGATTACATCTGCCACCATGCCTGACAATTAGCCATGCTGGCCGGGACTGATGGGACCTGAAGTCTACCAGTATTCGGAGAGTCACAGGATCTGCATGCTTAGTAT
Source organism: Podarcis pityusensis (assembly GCF_964106645.2). Lineage (NCBI taxonomy): Eukaryota > Metazoa > Chordata > Lepidosauria > Squamata > Lacertidae > Podarcis > Podarcis pityusensis. The sequence continues at coordinate 49,534,326 of NC_138026.1, forward strand.
AGATTAATCCACGATTTCTTTGTTGGTGGGAATGAGAATAAAAGTACTAGCCCATGTCTGATTCAGTCTGAAACTGCTAGTGAAAATTTACTATAGATACTCCAGCAAGGTTGCAAACCTGAACACATTTAAGTGGTACCTCGGGTTACATACGCTTCAGGTTACATACGCTTCAGGTTACAGATTCAGCTAACCCAGAAATAGTGCTTCAGGTTAAGAACATTGCTTCAGGATGAGAAAAGAAATTGTGCTCCGGCAGCGCAGCAGCAGCAGGAGGCCCCATTAGCTAAAGTGCTGCTTCTGGTTAAGAACAGTTTCAGGTTAAGTACGGACCTCCGGAACGAATTAAGTACTTAACCCGAGGTACCACTGTACTAGAATGTAAGTCCTGTTGAATGCATTGGGACACTTTAGCAATCATACATAGTATTGCTCTCTTTAAGTTTAATGACCATGGTCACTTCCAGATGACCTGTTTATTTAACATCCATTCCAATGATAGTGAGGAAATTGTGACATCAGCTGTTACTGAGCATTCATTCTGAGGGATACACAGCCTTGTGTCAAACTATGGCCCCACAATTTCCAGTGCATTTTTCTGTCACCAATAATGGACAGCATGGCCGGGCAGTGGCATTAACGTGACCTTCTGACTTATTGGGAAGGAGAGGAATGAGGTGGTAGAGAGATTGGCATGGTGCAAATGTACTGACAGAGCCAGCCTGGTGCTCCTGTTGGTGTGTTTTCACCACACTGACCTCCCCACTGCCTTCCTGGTTAGCAGTGACTCAGTTGTCAGGAGGTCAAGGGAGTACTGTTGACTAGCTATCAGCTACTGCCTGTCACTTTCCTTACTGCAAAAGTATGCTGTTGTTTTAATGTTTTAAAACATTTTGGAAACACCCAATAATAATACTTTGAAAAAACACAGAGATCTATGTTCAAAGAAAAGCCCACACAGAAGTTTCATGTTGTTGTTTTTATTATAAACTATGTTTTAAACTCATGTTTGAGTTACTTATTAAATGATTTAGTGATGAAAGTCTAACTCCAAGTGTATAGAAAGGGGAAAGAGAGAGCCTTGTAAACATGACTGGATCTTAGAAGAACTTAAAAAGTGGTTGCAACTTAAAACACCCACCACTAAAAGCAAGCTCTTTGGGCAAGTTACATTCTCCCAAACCAATGATTTTAGGAGGGGTGTTAGTTTTTCTGGAACTATTTCAAAATACGTTGCTTGGGAAATGTATTCTGTATTTTCGTTTCCTGCCAAGCAGTTTCCTAGGATGAAAGAATGGTCTTTTCAGATGGCAAGGTTGATGGACCAGTCCTTGCATGCAGCAAGGTTTGTTTTCCAGTAGAGGGAGGAACACGCAGCAAGTTCTTTTCCCTGTACCTGGGCATCTCTACTTGGGTGAAGAATCAGCACACTGGGATAGGTGTGAACAGTTAGCTCTCGATGGAGGTTGTTGCTAGGAACCCTTCCCTAGGCTCTACCGCCAAGTGAATCTTATAAAGCAAAATGCATACAGTGGTACCTCGGGTTAAGAACTTAATTCGTTCCGGAGGTCTGTTCTTAACCTGAAACTGTTCTTAACCTGAGGTACCACTTTAGCTAATGGGGCCTCCTGCTGCCACTGCACTGCCGGAGCACGATTTCTGTTCTTATCCTGAAGCAATGTTCTTAACCCAAGGTACTATTTCTGGGTTAGCAGAGTCTGTAACCTGAAGCGTCTGTAACCCGAGGTACCACTGTACTTAGATAAGCTCACAGGCACAGTTTCCAGCTTTAAAAAAATGAGGAGCTTCTGTTGTGCTTCTGTTGAGAGTCATTTCACATTATGACACAGTTGCAAAAACATTGCAGTATTGTTGCTTAAGTGCTGCATTTTCTATGAGTTAGGAAGGAATGTTAATACTGTATCAATTATTTGAAACTGGAACTGATCCTACATGTCCATGCTATTTTAAAAGTTATAAACAAACAAATCATTGCTGCAGTTGTGGGAAACATCCTTACTAATGATATTATGTTTCATCTTTGATCCCAGATATTTTTAATTGCATTGAAAACACTACTGAACTAGCTGCACAAGAGGACATTAAGTTAGTAAACAACTTAATGATTTGGAGCAGTCGGGACTTGCAGTTTCTGGTTAAGAGCAACCACTACTACTCCAAACAGTTGCTAGAGCTTTGGCAGATACACGGTTGCAAGCTACCCTGTTTTCAAAGTTTATGTGGGCTTTGCTGGGGCTCTGATGCCTGCAGTGATAGTGGGGGGGGGGGAATGGAACTGCTTGTTAGTGCAGTGGCCTTTGGGTACTCCTGATCAGTGTAGCAGTTTTGTGTCATACTCTTACACTGCAGTCCTTTACATGCCTACTCAGAAGTAGGTGCCATTAAGTTTAAAGCAATTCATGCCCAGGTAAGTGTGTCTGAATTACAGTTTTGTTTTGTTTTACACATTCTCAGAAATATGCTATACAGAGCAATCTCATACTTACCAACTCAGAAGTCCCAGCAAGTGAAATGCAGTTTACTCCCAAATGGATGGATCTGTCAATTTCAGTTCTCTCGGTTTCTTCTTTTTCCAATCTTCAATTCAGCCCTCCACATTTCTGCAGCAATTTGCATTTAAAAAATTCTTCAAGAAAATACAGCAGCATTTGTGCACATTTCTCCCAATAAACGCCTTTTTGTGTTCAGGTTTTACATTTATGCAAGCAATTCTCCCTACTGCAATGCACTTTTGTATGATATTTCCAGTAATGCGTTTACTTTAATAGCCTTTCCCAATATATTCATTTTTGTAAACAGTGTTTGGTTGGAGAATGCCATTGCAAAATTGAATAATTATGAATTTCAAAGGATCGCTGTGGTTTGGTTCACATATTGGTTCCAAAAAATGTATTACAGTGGTACCTCGGGTTACATACGCTTCAGGTTACAGACTCTGCTAACCCAGAAATAGTACCTCAGGTTAAGAACTTTGCTTCAGGATGAGAACAGAAATCGTGCTCTGGCAGCGCGGCGGCAGCAGGAGGCCCCATTAGCTAAAGTGGTGCTTCAGGTTAAGAACAGTTTCAGGTTAAGAACGGACCTCCAGAACGAATTAAGTACTTAACCTGAGGTACCACTGTATTTAGATTCATATATATATATATATATATATATGAATATATTCATTTTCACAGCAAAAAAAGTTTATTATATTGTAGCTTAAACTAAATGTTGATGAAATCCTCATATCCTCACAATTATTAAAGGTGCCAGAGCCCTGCCCTCTTTTTCATCTGGCTATCCTATTCAGTATCCACACATATAGCCCAAAATTGTAACTCTATGTATTTTAGATGGTCTACACCTACCTACACCATGCTGGCCACATGACCCGGAAGCTGTACGCCAGCTCCCTCGGCCAATAAAGCGAGATGAGCACTGCAACCCCAGAGTCGGCCATGACTGGACCTAATGGTCAGGGGTCCCTTTACCTTTACCTGTATATATTGGTTCAAATCATTTTGCATGTAGCATTCATGTATTTTCACACATTTTTCCCCTCATTTAATATGAATTTGCTGACTTTTGATAGGTCTCCATTGCAAAATATTGATGATGATTGGCTTGCCCTAAAGAACCCCATTTATTGTTGCCATACCTTGAGTCGCTAAAATCGTAACGTATGGATGAATGTGCCGGTTTGCCTTTTCAGATCAGAATCATTGGTTTCTTGTCCAAATGACTGTCTCTTTTAAGTGCTTATGCAGCCACTGTGAATTCCACTTGGTAATATATGCACAGATCCAGTCACTCCCAAAGGCACCTTGCTGGCTTGCAGGCAGAGAGTGAGATGGGTGAAGGGACAGAAAGGGTTGGGTGAGCAGGTGGGGGAATGGAATGAGGAGCACAACAGGTGCAAACTCACCCACTGCCTTGAAGCATTTAAAAGGACAAGTCAGGATCTCGTGAGGGCCTGGCAACCTCCCCCTGATGCAATCTTAATTACATAGATCCACACATATATTTATAACCTTGCTGATAAACTATAACAGAGCGCTTTCATTTTAAATGATTGATAATCTCAATATTCCCTTTAAATTTGCTCATATAAGTAAATGGTACTGAACTTAAATTTGCTCATATAAGTAAGTGGTACTGAACTCAGAGGGGTTTGCTTCTGAATCAATATGTTTATGCTTGTCTGTGATCCAGTTGCAATGCTAGTTGTGTCTACGCAGAAGCAAGTTCTATTGAATTCATGGGCCTTGCTCCCAGATAAGTGGGGTTAGGATTGCAGCCTAGGCCTGTGTACACACTGTTCTTTTAAAGCACATTGAAAGCACATTTACTCCCTCAAAGAATTCTGGGTATTGTAGTTTACACCTCACTACAGACAGAGTTACAATTTACAATTTCCAGGAGCCCTTAACAAATGACGATGTGTTTTGAATGTGCTTTAAAAGTATAGTGGGTATACAGGGTGAGTCTATCATTTATTAATCCCTTAACATATGAATGTTATGGATAAGAGCAAGTATTTCTCACGTTTCACTGAAAAGTATCCCATGCTGCCCCAGCAGTGGTAACTTACTGCTCTAATTTCGGTAACATTTATATGGCCAGATGATTCCATAACAGTCTTCAGTCGAAGCTTGCTTCAGATACAGTAAAACCTGTTTTACTGCAATAGTAAAAACAAAAATTGCTAGTGTTTTTCAACTGACTTTCATTCAGCCACGCCTAACACCCTTTGGCCCAAAATATTTGCTGTGTTAGTATGCTTCTTCCCTTTCATTTAATTTTAATGCACTGGTAAAAAACAAAATATTCAATTGACCATCAGTCTGGTAGAAAGTGTGTACCATATTTCAACACGTACTTAATATAGATCTTTCCTAATGACAACTTATTTCCTAATGACAGCAATGAAGAAATCACTATTAAATTGTATGTTGTTTTTCTTTAAAAATTCCAGATTCAGTGGTGGTATGCTGTAAATCACCTGTCTTTGACAGATTTGCAACCCTTTTTCTCATAGCTCAATTATAGTTTTTATATGAAAGAACATGTAGGAACATTGGAACATAATGAAGCAGCTGAGTTTCTGCTGACATATGTAGCTCAGGAGATTCATGTCTGAATCCATTTGTCTTACGGCTTTCCAGTTTGACAGATAGAAACTGTATTCACCTCTCTGAGTTAATTGATTGCAAGACATTGGAAAGAGGGACCATCTGCTAACTTCTGTGGCAGGGATGGGGAACCTCAGGCCCGGGGGGGGGGGGAATCCAGCCCTCCACGCGTCTGTCTGGCCCTCAGGACTCTCTCCAGGGTGAAAACCTTCTGAACTACCAGCCCTGCTTTGCACCCTCCTTGAGAGAAGGAGAAATGTGAAGAAATAGATGCTGCTGATTAGGTAGCTGGGAGCTGCTGAAGTTGGCTTCTACTACAGCTATCCAGAGTCTTCTGTGCACATAATACTTGTTTACAGGTGGTGTGAACTGGGCTTAGAATGTCAAACCCACTCACTGCCTCTGAAGTCTGAGTCATAACATGAAGGTACAAGCAGCAAAGGACAGAATGGAGGCTTGTATCCAATAGTCATTAATTTTTTTACTTTTAATTATTATTTTCCTGTTTATTATATTGTTAAATTGCTTTGATGGTGATGATGGAAAGATGCAGTTTCACAAACTGGGTAGGCAAATGAGTAGTAGACGGGAAGCAGAAGGGGTTCACATTTCCTGTTTTTCCACATCTTTTTCATGCCCCAAATAGTTTTTTTTAAAAGATACTCCACCCACAACCTTTAAAGAATGACGTCACAATGTCTGCTTTTAGAAATCGCATGAGTATCTTGGTTTGATTCATTGAATGTTGCTCAACATACTTCATGCTTGAACTGATTCCTGAAGTCTCTGCTGATCCTATGTTGTTAACCCTGGGCTTCCTGTTCTGGCATATCAGAGTATGGAACGCAACAGTGGCTTTTCCCAGGAGTGACTTTCCTTTTAACCCTGACAGCCAGCACAGTCTGTACTTCAAGGTCTTCTTGTATGTAACTGCAGAAAAACATGAAGGAAATGGTATTATCCGATTCCAGGGTTTGTCACAGATGGTTAATTAGCCAAAATTTGGAACACCAATTGGCATCTTCCTAAATATTCTCACTCATAGAATTGTAGAGTTGGAAGGGACCTCGAGGGTCATCCAGTCCAACCCCTTGCAATGCAGGAATCTCAACCAGATCACACACAACAGGTGGCCAGCCACACATATTAAGTTGAACCCAACAACATGCATCATGTAACCCGCAAAATAGGCTCACAGTGCAATTCAGACAGGAAGTAACCCCCCCCCACAAAAGTCTATATCAGTATTCTCTGTATTTATGTAGTGCATTTCAGAGGACATTATATGCATTACTACTTCTGTTTTTACACCAGCTCTGTGTGGTTGCCCAATACGATTATCCCCATGATATCGAAGGCAGGCTCAAGCTAAGCAAATAGAAACTTGACTAAGACTAGCTAGTGAGCTCATGACTCAGGTGAGGTTTGAACCACATGCTTCTCTGCTCACAGTTCACACCCTTATCCACTACAATCTACATCCACACTCTCTACAGAGACTGTCATAGATTCTAATGCATGGATTCAGGGCACATCTTGGATTTAATATTCAGCCAAGAAACGGGTCTTCCCCTGGATGTGGGTACAGTGGTGCCCCACAAGACGAATGCCTCGCAAGACGAAAAACTCGCTAGACAAAAGGGTTTTGCGTTTTTTGAGTCGTTCCACAAGACGAATTTCCCTATGGGCTTGCTTTGCAAGACGAAACGTCTTGCGAGTTCTTGCGAGTTTGTTTCCTTTTTCTTAAAGCCGCTAATAGCCGCTAAGCCGCTAATAGCCGTGCTTCGCAAGACGAAGAAACCGCAAGACGAAGAGACTCGCGGAACGGATTAATTTCGTCTTGTGAGGCACCACTGTATTAATATCTTTTCCGTATGGTGGTCAGATCAATATGTGGTAAAAAGACAAATCACTATGAGCCACAGCCTGTGTTGACCTGATCTTCTCTCAGAGACTGATGGAATTATGTAGGTTTTTGAGATCTCTGGAGAAAGTGGTGCCAGATTCTGGAAGTATGTTGGAGGTGGAGGCTGCAGCTTTGGTTACGGCAACAGCGGTACTTGTGGTGGTGGCTGCTGCGGAGGCCACAGTGGCAAAGGCAGTGGTGGCAGTGAAGGTGGAGGAGGTGGGCAAAGGTGAGAGGGAGGGAGCTGAGCGGGTCGGGCAGTGTCTGTGAGATGGGACAAGACCGGGGGGGGGGTAGCTTCTGTTGAAGTTGTGTCCTGATTTCCCTCACTCCAGTGTTGGGAGGTATGGCAGTCGCAGCAATTGCAGGATTTCTTCCTTGTTCCCACTGCATTCTGAGGAATGTGGCTTAATAAAGCCATTATAAATTATGGTCAGTTTAGTTAGATGAAGATGCCGCAGCCTGGATACTGACTCATCTGTGGCAAGCTTGTGTATGTGTGTGTGTGTGTGTGTGCGTGTGTGTGTGAATGACTGCTGAGATTGGTTGACTTCAAAGCAACTGTCACAGCTTGTCTTGTCTTTTGTCTGGTGTTACCTGGACAGACTTCAAGCAGTGACAACCGAATAGTAAAAAATGTGCTTGAAGGTATGTGGGCAATTTTATTTCTTTCATAAAATTTATATACAACTTGTTTAAAAAAAACCCCTCAAAGTGGTTTACAACAATATGAGTTGTTTCTTTGAGGCTAGGAAAGCAAGCCAGGAGATGATGGTCATCAGAACAACCTAAGAAGAGCCCTGCTGGACCAGGCTAAAGGCCCATCTAGTCTTGCATCCTGTTTTCACATCCTTTGCTAGTAATGGCTGTCAGGGTCTTCTTAATGGTCTCCAATTTTAAAACATAAATTATCAGGCCCAGTTGGCAGCCCAGAAATAATCTCACATTCCCAATACGCAGGTGCTTTTTCTTTCCAAAACTGCAGATTCAGAACAATACTATCTACTGTATTTGTGCAAGCACCCCCATGTACTCGTGCACCCTCCATAAAGTGTTATAAAGTGTGTAGGAAAGGGGCAAAGGAGTGGAGAATCTTGAGAGTTTTCTGCACTGTGAAGTAAGACAGGTTCTCATTTCCATTCTAAATGTCATTTTAAAAGTGCTACAAAGGAGGCACTAAGCTTGCTTTCAGAATGTTATCTCAGACTCTGCCCAAGGTCTTTACGAAATCAACACATTTTACAACAGATACTTGGATAACATTTTGTAAATAAGCAAGGCGCGTGAGAAGTCATTCCATCACAGGTTACTGACCCATAGGAATGAAGCCTATATTTAATGTTTTTTTTATAAAGCCACACAGCACATTTTGAATTTCTCCTTTCATTACCTTTCTGAGAAGAAATTCAAATGTTGAATGCAGACAATCTTCCTGCATATCGTTTCAGTGAATTTACTGGGTGTGGAAAGTTACAAGGGAGCCTGGTAACCACATGAAACTCTTACTATTACGGCTATAAGCAACTAAATCCAGTATAATTGTACGAACATACTGGATTCCAAACATCAAAGTATGACTAATTGAAAGGAAAGATTAATTTGTTCATTTAATAGCTGTCTCTTACTTAATATTAAAAGATAAAACAGCTCTTTGTCACTGAGGCTCCTGGTTCGTACTTTATGACGGTGAATGCTTCTTAGATAATGTTTGAACTTAAAGCAAGTACAGAGATTGTATGTCTTTGAATCTCTCCTGACTGGCAACATTAAAAGACCTCAAGGACCGGCTCTTCCCATATAAACCAACCCCGGGCTCTGTGATCATCATCTGAGGCCCTTCTTTGTGTGCCTCCTTCACAAGAGGTCCGGAGGGTAGCAACACGAGAATGGGCCTTTTCTCTCCTCAGGGAGGTTCGTATGGTGCCTACATTATACATCTTTAGGCACCAGCTGAAAACGTTCCTCTTCAACCAGGCCTTTGGTTGATTAATACTTTATGGCCTTTTGAATGTGTTTGTGGGAAGAGGGGTTATTGTTTTGTTTTGCTTTTGTTATATTTATTTATGCTTTTATTCTGTGCTTTTATCTTGTGAACTGCCCTGAGAAGAAGAAGAAGAGTTTGGGTTTGATATCCCGCCTTTCACTCCCCTTCAGGAGTCTCAAAGCGGCTAACATTCTCCTTTCCCTTCCTCCCCCACAACAAACACTCTGTGAGGTGAGTGGGGCTGAGAGACTTCAAAGTAGTGTGACTGGCCCAAGGTCACCCAGCAGCTGCATGTGGAGGAGCGGAGACGCGAACCCGGTTCCCCAGATTACAAGACTACCGCTCTTAACCACTACACCACACTGGCTCTCAGATCTGAGATCTTCGAATGAGGGATGGTATATCAATATAAGAAATAAAAATAAAGATGATATTTCGTCATATTTTGTCACTTTCCACTTCCTTATCTTATGTAGAGGAATAAGGAAACACGTACACAAATGCATACATAATAAACACAACCAAGCCTAGAGGTTGCAGCAAGTGTTCCAGGTCTGTGCACAGTTTAAAGCAGGGTGCTGATCAGGTACTGGACAGGTCAGCTACTAAGCAAAGCAAATTGCTCAGACTCAGAAGCTGCCTTGAACGTTACAGGTTTATAGAGCAATGTAGGTTCCAGTTGGCATGTGGTGCCTCTCAGCTGACAGTCTTTGGGCTGGCACTGAAGCCCATGTGATTTGTTGTAGGCGTATTATGCTGGTGATGTGGGGCAGGGAGCTCCATTGCAGCAGGTCTTATGCAGAATTGGGTGCTGAAGGTCCTTTGCTATGTCAGCACAGGTGGTTTTTAACACAACCCACAGATGATACCGACAAGGCTAAGGAACACTGGCTGGCTACAGCATTTGTGCTATACTTTCTGGTTTTTCTTGTGTGGGCAGAGCAATCCTAACCCTGCCCAGAGGATGATTGGAGAGGCAGAGCCACCACTGCATCTGAAGCCCTGCTAGCTTCTCCTGGTCAGGCTGGAAAGTGGAGTGGTTTTCTTGGAATGTTTTCCCCTCTGGGTGATTGTCAGCTGCAGGCTGGGGCAGCAGAGGAGCCTGGCTTGGGCTCTTTACCTGACAAATGGGCCAGAAAAAAATCCAGCAGATCCTGAGTTGGCCCAGCCCTGCCCCCACAGCGCTCTGATTTGGGCTGCTAGGCCAGCTACTGCCCATAGGAGGGCTACTGTCAAACCTTCCCACCTGCTTGGCTGGAGGTTAGCCCCTGCTGCAGTGCAGCCCCGCCCCCCAGTCTGCATAATGCAGGAGCTGATGCTTCATCACACACACACACACACACACACACACACACACGGGGGGGGGGCATTAACATTTGGAAGGGGGAATAAAATTGCCCCCAGAACAATGTACCACATTTAAGTAGTAAAAGCTTTTGTGTCTATGGATGTGCTTTCTCAACCTCAGTATTCATTAGAAAACAAGATAAAGTAAAACTAAAGTCTGCAGTTTGGGAAGGAAGTATGCATGCGTCTGAAATGTGAAAATAATTATTTCCGAGTCAGCAGCTTGAAATGAAGTGAAGTGTGAGTGACACAATTGTTTCTGCAGTATTCTGGTGTTATGATAGAGGGAGAAAAGCTTTGCTCTACCCATTTCTCTGTACCATGTACAATATTTTACACTGCTATTGTACAAATAAATCATGCACCTTTTCTGCATTTGCTTTATCCTCTTTTAGTGCACCTTTGTTTCCAGAGGTCCAACTTCTGATTTTAATGATAAATTATTTTTTGGTTGTTGGTCTTTGTTTTTAGCAATGTACTTCTCAAATTCTTTTTTAGCATCCCTTATTGTCTACTTGCATGTCTTTGACTAAATTTGTGTTGCTTTTTGTTCTCAGCATTTGAACAAAAAAATTTCTTGAAATCAAATGCTACAATGTTGGGTTTTCTTAGGAATCTGTTGGTTTGGGGGGGACGACTATATCTTCTTTTTTTTTGGTCTGTTTAATTTGTTTTTAGTAAATGTATAGGTGTTTCCCCTTTTTATGGGGCATGAGCCTTTATTCTGTGAAATAGTGACTGTGACATTTTTCCAGTTTTGTCTATATAATGCTTGCATTGTTCTTTATTCTTAATAAGGTTACACTTTAAAACAGAGCAGGTTGGTCTTCTCCCTGATGGTTAGGAATCCTACAAAACGGATTAATTGGATTTGCTGAAGTAAAAAGCTCATGTTGAGGATGCCAGGACTCTGATGGTCCATTTGTGCGCTCCCTAGCTCCAGCTTGAAGGATGTCAAAGGCTGCTGTGGCTACATGGACAGATATAGGGAGCTTCCTTTGACTATATGTGTTCTAGCCATGCCTGTCCCCTGTCCCCTGCATCAGATATAAAGTGGGATTGCCCTTAATTCTGCTACAGTATTCCCTTGACAGGACCAAAACCTGATTTGCCTGTTTCCCATCCCAATGCTTTATCAAGTCATCTGCCAACTTTTGCTGTTGTCGAAATGAGGTTGTGGCTTCCCTTGTTGCTTGTCGTAGTTCCCCCTTCTTCACGTTGCCCTAGCAAAAGGTCCCTCCTGCAAGATGGATATTGTTGCCTAGGTGTTGCCCCTCCCTCTTTGTGGGTTTGTCATTCAAAAGAGTGGTTACTGACGGTCTGCAGTCACATCCAGACTATACATTTAAAGCACTATGATACCATTTTAACATGGCTTCCCCCAACAAATTGTGGAACTGTAGTTTGTTAAGGGTGCTGAGAGTTGTTAGGGTGCCTGCCACCCTGGGCTTCTTTGGGAAGAAGTGCAGGATATCAATTAATCAATTAAATAGGAGACCCCCACCCACACCCCTCACAGACCTACAATTCTCAGAGTGGTTTAACCATTAATCCCTGAAACTTTTGCATGGAATTTGTCACTGCTCTTCCCTCTTCAAGCCCCTTCTGGTTCAAGAGGACAGTGGGGCAGGGAGTGGTGGGGATTCAGCTGCCCTGTCTCTCACCTGAGCAGCCTCTTCCTCCACTTCTGATAGGTTTTGTGCCCTCACCTCTGTCTTTGACTGCTCTGACCCTTCCCCCTAACTTGGCTGCTGCCACACGGGTGGCACCAAAACCCATAAACCACTGGCCCCCCTCCTGTGCCAGTCTGACATTCCTGTGCAGATTGTGTTTTTGCTAATAGTTAATTCCAACCTGCACCGTGTGATTTACTGCTGTCTTGCTTCTGACATAGCTGTGTGTGTTTTGGCTCCATCTATGCATGCCTAATGTGGACAGCTTTGTCATCATGCAGCTCAGTGACTGGTGTGTGCCATTAATATTGGGAGCGTGGGACGATTCAACTGCAACCGGATTCCCTTTTCCCCAGGATTGTTTACACAAGTCCAGAAGATCTGTATGGCAGCATCTTACTGATATAATTGCAGTGATATTCAAAGTAGTACAGTGGCACATAAAGAAGATATGGAGATCTTATATGCCATTAAGTCAGGCTGAAATTATGTATTAACCATTGTTTGCAAAGGATCTTAATTACAGTTCTATTAGCAAGTTACTCATTATGTATTTCTCTGAAGCATTTACCAAAAAAGAAAAAAAGTTCTAGTTATTTCTATTTTATTGAATAACACTAAAATTGAATTATGGTATATTAGCGGTGTGATAATGCCACAGGCAAAAACATATGCATATGTAAAGGAACTTGGCATTCTAACATATGTAATTGACTTGTAAAAGATTTGCATTACCAATAGTAATTATCATGGCCAGTACTCTAGTGATGGCCTACCACAGCTATTTTGGGTTATTCTGTCATCTGTATGATTAAATTAAGTGATACATTCTAGTTTATACTAGAATAACAGCCCATTCATTATTTGTGTAAGTTCATCTTCTTAGTGTCAAAGGGCCAGGGGAAACCCAAAGAGTCTTTTGACCCAATGTAGATATTTTCCTGCATTAACCTATTATTATTATTATTATTATTATTACTACTACTACTACTACTACTGCTCTATCAGAGTGCCACTGATAGAGAATAGGCAAGGTGCATTGCACCAAACTGTCTACAGTTCAAATTGACCAAAACTACATGATCCAAACTACATCCTGCAATGGAGTACAAAATTAAGCCAACCAAGCCTATCAAAATGATTAATTTCTGATCCTCAAATACAGGGTTGGGTCCAAGAGGCCTACTTATGCAAGAGGAAAGTACTTAAACTTTGTAAGGTGTGGAGGGTGTCCCCCTGATTTCTGTGGATTTCTTCTCAGCTGCAAATCACATGTTGTTCTGGCTGGAGGGTTTTCCACTTTTCAAAAATGGCTTTTTGAAGGTGAATAAAATTGCAGCAAGAGGCAATAAAGCCTCATTCTGCCAGTAGATGTGTGATTACAATTGTTTGGATCCAACCTGAATAAATGAGTCCTTTCCAGCCAGTAGCAGCACTATCCTTTAAGTGCTGACTCAGAAGGAAGTCCCAGAGAGTTCAATGAAACTTAGTAAGTAACTGGGTATAGGACAGAAACCTAAAATCTCATCAAGAGCAAGTGCCATTGGGAAATTGCCCTATTTGCCATTTTCATTGTTGTAGAAAGAAGGAAGAACTCTAAGATCCGGGCTGTATATTATTATTTTTACCAGCTCTACCGGTTTAGAATTCTGAAGGCTCCATGTCAACAGCTAAAAAACAAAACTAAAGTCAACTGAAGTCACACACCTGGGGAAGGAGGAACTTGTTGGTTGGCTTTTTCCTTCTATTATTTTTATCTGATTATATTTCTATCATGACTAATTTGTCCCCTCCCCTTCTTCTTGTCAAGAGAGATTCAGAGATTTTGTGAGGATGAAATGGGATTAGACCATATATGCTACGTTGAAATCCTTTGAGGAAGGGCAAGTGGAAAATAAGATAAATAAATAAAGTAACTCTTCTTTGTGTGTCTGGCCTCAATCCATTCCAGGTTTGTGGTGGGATGGGAGCTTGCGTGTTAGCAGGGAGTCTTCCAAATTCTGAACAGGCAGAGTTGAATTACTTATTTTATAAGAAATGAGTAATAAGCTCATCCCAGCTGTGAGATCTTAGATCTGGGAATAAAATTCCTGGATTCATATGAACCACAACTATCTTTCCATATAAAAGTAATAAGATAAACCTTAACAAATTACACTGTGTTCCAATGTCAAAATTGCTAGATATATTTGGATAATACAGGTTGGAACAGTAATAGGATATAAGTGGAAAAGTAACAGAATCAGATATTGTAGTGCAGGGCTGTGATACTGGTAGCCTGTTGACTGGATGCGACCCATGGATACTCCCTATCCTGTGTGCAATATCTTCTCACCCTAACCCCCCACTTGGTACCAGGAAAACTTTACTGAGTGTATGAGAGATAATCCAAGGTTAGAAGAAGTGACATAGACATACAGTGGTACCTTGGGTTACATATGCTTCAGGTTACAGACTCCGCTAACCCAGAAATAGTGCTTCAGGTTAAGAACTTTGCTTCAGGATAAGAACAGAAATTGAGCTCTGGCGGCGCGGCGGCAGCAGGAGGCCCCATTAGCTAAAGTGGTGCTTCAGGTTTCAGGTTAAGAACGGACTTCTGGAACGAATTAAGTACTTAACCTGAGGTACCACTGTATAGAGAGCCAAGGAAGAGGCTAGTGTAAGGTAGGAGTGTGTGACAGAGCAATATGGTGCCCTTGCAAACAGTCTTGGAGGAGACTGGCACCTTGGTGGTACAGGGTTTCCCTCTGGGCATGTGACATGGGACAGCGTTTCTGGTGCCTTGTAGGAGTGTCTGCTATTTGTCTCTACATATGTTTTACTTTGTTTTTCTCAAAAGATATTAGGGAGGAAACCTTGTAAGTTTAGTGTTTTCTCATCCAAATAAAGCCATACCCGTGTAGAGCTGCTACCTGCTGTCAGGGACTTGAGGAAATGGCCAGCAGGCAACAATAGAACAAGGGCATTTACAACTCTTGAGAGCCAACCTAAGTTCACCATTTGTTTATGGAGGCTACACACCCATAAACTTATATTTTAAACTATTTAATCAGTTCTGAATTGTTATTAAGGGCTTATCCACACTTAATTTCCTCCATGCATGGTCCATGCTTTAAAGCTCCTTTTTTTGCTCCTGAGCTTTCCCTATGAAAACCCACTCTTTACCACTGAATTTGAGCAGAACACCCAAATTGCTGTTTGTTGCACTTGATATTTAAAGAGCAAGTTTTCCAGCGTGTGCCTGGAAAGTACACAGCAAAAGGTAAGTGTGGATAAGCCCTAAACTTAAACTTTAACCCTCCTTTTCAGTTTCAAAGCCATCCAAAAGTAAAGCTCTTTGCTGAAAAGAAAAATCAGTTTATCCAATACAGTAATTTTATTCTTCTTTCTAATTATTCCTGCATTGCAGGGGGTTGGACTAGATGACCCTTCAGGTTCCTTCCAACTCTACCATTCTATGATTCTTTGATCTGTTCCCCATTGGATACAATGTTCCTCACTAAACTTGGAACCAGTATTCCATAGAAGGGCCTCGTCAAAGGTAATTATTAAGTTCCTTTTTATTACAGGAAATGCCATTTCCAGTGCACATCCATGAAATGTTGGTTAGTCATTCCAGGATCAATTTGCAAAGCTCTTTTCTTATCTATCCCAGCTAATAATATTCTGATTCAAAGCAATTTTCTTTATTATTAGGCTTCAAGCTTATTAGCTTAAATAATGACATTATGAAACATTATGAACAATTAAATGTTCATTATATCTAGCCCTCTTAAAGTGCCACTTATTTCTACAAAGATCCTTCCAGTCTTTCAATGCGTTAAACAATGCGTTAACAACACAAACATAGTAAGCGTGTTTTGGATTTGTACACTTTCTTTCTCTAGAAAAAATGGGATGAATTGAAAACTTGGCTACTTTGCTTCTACTTCATAGGTTAAATTCACACTCCATATGTTTAATAATTAATTAATTAATTAATTAATGGAAATTTCACTGGATTTGTACAAGGAATAAATTTGTATTAGTATGGCAGTTTTTCCCCTGGAGAATTTGGACCATTCCTTCTGGTATCAGACAGAAGATGCCATTCTATGAGTAATTGAAAAAAGCTTCATATGATGGTCATTCCTGCTATGCTGACTAAGGGAAACAATACATGGGCAGAAATGCAATGATCCACTTCTCCAAATTTTGTGATGCAGTTCTCCAACCAAATATGTACAAAAATGCATATATTAAAGGAAAGTGTGCATTACAAGGCATATGTTCGTGACAATAACATACAAGACTGTATTGTTGCTTGCAAAATATCTATATTAGGCAAAAGTGCATTAAACATGGCTGTATTTGAAGAAGGGCACAGTAAAAGGCTGAGGAATTTTCATGCCACTTTAAAAAAGTTGCAAACTGTTGCTAAAATGTGGAGAACTTGAGATTTGCAGGGAAATTTAAAGAAATCAAAATGAACAGATTTCCCCATTCCTACACGCTGTTGATAAAAAATGGTGGTTAGCAAAATTCGCAGCTTGGTTTAAAGCTCTAGTCATATATATTTAAGAGAAACTGAAAATAAGTTGTGTAAAGTTTTTAAGGGAACTTTAAATCTGCTATTTGTTTATGTTGTTGTTGTTTAGTCGTTTAGTCGTGTCCGACTCTTTGTGACCCCATGGACCAGAGAACGCCAGGCACTCCTGTCTTCCACTGCCTCACAATAAATACAACAGTGTCAGCAAAATAGGTCAGAGTCACTCCACTCTTTTAAAAAAGCAGGGAGGTTTGTGCCTTTGATAATCATGTCCACGAGGGATAGCTCATTCAGTGGAGAAGGTATACTTTGTACGTAAGTCCTTTTAATTAGATGACAAAATAGTAATCCACCATGAAGAGCCACTGAGTTGGTCAGGATTATAGATGCTTTTTCGGAGCATTGCAATGGTCTTAAAACACAAGGGGCACAAATAATTTCCTCCTTTGCCAAATGGCATCCCTGACAGACAACTGCACCCAATAAATAAATGTGCAGGGCCTAATTCTGTGGGTGAAGAATTCGGGGGGGGGGGGCGGGGAGGAATGCAAGTACTGTATAATAGAGGAGAAGAAATATTTCAGGTCTAAGAAAAACCATAGTAGGATTATGGTGGTTTTGAGGTGTCAGAAAAAGAATAATTATGAATGAAGTGTGGGAGGGGTGGATTACACTAATTCTAAGGAGTGAAACAAGGGATCTGTGGGTGAAGAGGCAGATGCTTACGGGAAGGCATCTGTTTCATTATCATTTTAATTTTCTTGATCCAACATAATTTTTATGCCTGCACAATGCTTCAGTTCTCACTACTCTACCCTGGCATTAGCTTAGAAAAACACAGTGCACCTGTATGGCTATTGTTCTGAATGTAGCAATGTAAATGACATGAGGGTGGAATTGAAAGTTTTGCCTGTAAGGACGACAGCATGTATGAGTCTTTTAAAGGGGTGTCTTTGTGGTTTGTTTTATGATTGGAATAAAATGTATGTACTTATTTTGTTATATTTTTGTAACCCACCCACTACAAATAATAAAGACATGTGATTTCTTATTTGTAATTTATCCTGCCTCATATCAAGTTCCACAACAGAACAAAGTCTTACATCAACAGTATTGTTATTATTTAATTAAATTTGTATACCGCCCTTTATCTGAAGATCTCAGGGTGGTTCACGGCATAAAAATACAAAATACTAACACAAAAATAAATTTAAAAAAACAAAATTTAGAATTATGCATTAAAAGTCTTCGAACCTTATGGTCTCCTTTAAAACATTTATCTGGTTTTATTGGAAGATGCCCATTAATTTAAGCCCAGCAAGGTACAAAAGGCGATTTCCCCAGTTTACATGCCACTATTACCTGCTTTACTTCATTTGCCATTAATTGACACTGGGATAGCTCAGGCAGTAGAGCATGAGGCTCTTAATCTCAGGGTCATGGGTTTGAGGCCCACGCTGGGCAAAATAATCCTGAATTGCAGGCGTTTGGACTAGATGACCATTGTGGTCCCTTCCAACTCTAGATAGCAAATCAGAGGTGGGCAACTGCTGGCCCATGAGCTGATTGCAGACCTCCCCATCTGGCCCACGGCATCCCTTCCTTGCCATCCCATTCCCTCACTACAATTAGCACTTGATGAGCCACAGCACTTCAAGATGCCTCCCAACCTTCTTTGCCTCTTCTTTTTTTCTCTTTCCTTCTGTATCTGTTAGTTCCAAAAGTCTACCACTTACATTTTGTGATCAACCTTCTTACAGTCTAGTTTTTCCAGGTGAATTCCATTACAATTACTTTTAAAGGCATTATAGGAGATGTAATGGTAGTCATAATAGGAAACAATACTAGGAATGCTGTAAAAAATAATGAGTGATACATGCTACTGTATATTTAAGTGGCTTAGTTCCTGCAACAGTTCTGGCGCTCCGCATTATTTGTCTAATGATGATGCCTTCTTAATACTCAGGTAATTATTGCTTCATTCATGTGTGCAAGTCAAAAAATGTGTCAACAAAAACAGGCAGCAAGGTGATGTTAAAAGCAAGGTTTCCCCCCCTTGTTTCAGGAGCTACTTCACTTCAAATCCCTGAAAAGAAGTGGAAAAAACATACCTGAACCAAGGTGCATCACTCTCCATTCACATCAGCCAATGCTGGAGGCGATGGGTTAGTGATTCTCCTTACCATTGGGTTCAAGCATGTGAGAGGCCTTCCTTTAAGGAGTTCTGGACCAAGCAGGGTCATTCTCTCCTTGCATCAGCCAATGCAGGGTGATCCTCCTTAGTCCTGGGTTTGGGTGCACAAGCAAGCTCCCTGCAGGGAATTCTCTCATGCACCCGGACCAAGTAGGGTCACTCTTGTCTCACATCACCTGATGTGAGGGGAAGGGACCCTCCCAGGTCCTTGATTTGTGCAGCAGTTCAAAGGCTCCTGACAGTGAGTTGGCTGTTGGACACTTTGGAAGCTGCTCAAGCACACTTGACAAAGTCTCGCCTTTGGGCCTAGCCCCAACATTACCTGTTTGTTGTTAGGTGTAGGGCGGATGGACATGGTTTGCCCAAAATGACCTCATGGGCCAAATAGGAAAGCCTGGCGGTCCATGATTTACCCACTGGCTGGAGTTTCCCCCACCCTTGCTATATATGAACAGATTAATGTACCCCTGAATGGGTTCAGAGTACATTTCCCCACCTGTGATAAAAGAATGGAATAAAGGAAAGAGCTCCACATCAGAAGGTGCTGTTTAGGAATACATGGCCTCTACAATATATGTTGTTACACGCCACCCCTAGCTCCAAGCGATGTAAGATTCCAGGGGTTCTAGGTGCTTACCCAGGATTCGGGTTTCCTTCAGAAATCAGGCACAGTGGAGACTGTGGTGTCTTTATGATATATGGTTTAATTTACACATATATACAACCTGCACCTAGATGGTGAGTTTGCAAAGCATTCACATCTTATGAGTGTCTGGCTTCCCCCTTAAGGGCAGCACTGGTTTCAAAAGACAACAAAAAGCCATACAGTCGTACCCTGGAAGTTGAACAGAATTGGTTCCAGAAGTCCGTTTGACTTCTGAAACGTCCAACTTCCAAAATGTGGCTTCTGATTGGCTGCAGGAAGCTCCTGCAGCCAATCAGAAGCCGCATAAGCCACGTTGGACGTTCGGCTTCCAAAAGAACGTTTGAAAACCAGAACACTCACTTCCGGTTTTCAATTGTCTGAGAGCTGAAACGTTTTACTCCCAAGGCGTTCGGGAGCCGAGGTACAACTGTACTCTGTGCCCCTTAGTTCCAGCCTATCATTGCCAGCTCACATTCCCAGTTCTGCCCCTCCTTATCCTTCTTACTAGACTCCAAGGACTTCCCCCAGCCTATGTCATTCAAAGTCAAAACTGTAAACCTGGCCCTTGTCTGCTGCCATTGGCTTTTGTCTCTGCTACTGGGGGGGAGCTCCTCCCCTCTGCTGGCTGGCAATATTTGCATTACCAATAATTCTTAATGGCCCAGAACTCTGCTCTCTTTGCTTCTTGTGAATGGCCCATCTTGTCTCAAGTGACTTCCTGAGCATGGAAAACTGGTTTGGTGTGCTAGATCAGGGGTCAGCAACCTTTTTCAGCCATGGGCCGGTACTGTCCCTCAGACCATGTGGTGGGCCGGACTATGTTTTTTTGGGGGGGGGGATGAACAAATTCCTGTGCCCCACAAATAACCCAGAGATGCATTTTAAATAAAAGGACACATTCTACTCAGGTAAAAACACGCTGATTCCTGGACCGTCCACAGGCCAGATTGAGAAGGCAACTGGGCCAGATCTGGCCCCCCGGCCTTAGGTTGCCTATGTTAGGATATTTCCGCTCCACCTTAAAAGGGAGCAGGCTTTGTGAGTCACAGAGTCTGCGTATTTCCTGTTCACAGGAAGTTTATGTTTTGTCTATTGCTTTCGTTTCTCTCTGTGTGCCTGAGACACCGAAGCAGGCAGTCATGTTTTCTTTGTTCTGACCAACGCTGAATAAAATTGTAAATAATGCTCTCCTGCGTGCATCTTTCGCTGTGTGAATTCTGCTGATAGAGCGTGCATGAGCTCTGGAATGTGGCAAGCTATTTCTGGAGCTCGTGTCACTAATTGCTGATACTGTATCTACGGGAGATCAATGGACGTCCGGAGGCGACATGGGGTCATGATGGACTTTGTCTCCCTGGCAGTATCCCAACAGCCTACCCCTGTGCTAGATTCAGTGTCTGGCAGCTTCCCTTAATACTAAATTTACTAAATCTAATAATTTAGGAGGATCTGGCCCTCCGCAAACTCCTAACACCATACTAATTCCAATCTTTATGAGGAAAGTGCTGGTGCCCATGTAGCCAAATGTATGTGCAAGGGGGAAGTGTAAGAATATTTGAGAGAGCAGCAAAATTTTTAGGAGGAATCTCAAAAAGTGCCACAGTATACTACTGACTGACTGTTGGGGAAGGACAAAAAACTAGGTGAGAGGGGGAAAGGAATGGAGTGGCTGGAATCCTGAACAGGGAGAATTCCACTCTGCAACATTTAGTTGCAAGTACCACTGGTACATGCTAATGGCAAACAACGGTGCTGAGTTGTGATGGCTATATAATTAAAATAGGGGTACTGAGAAACGGGGGGGGGGGGGTTGTCCACACAACTCTTTAAGAAAAATCCTCTCCAAAATAGCCCAATAAGGGTCGAGCATGCTCAGTGGCCACAAGGTGTTATTTATCTGTTGTGGGTGGGGAAAATGGAATGGAATATCCTGAACCATAACTTCTATTGGCAACAAAACTATATAAAGGAGAATACTTCCTCTGTTACTATATCACTAACTCAGTATTGTGAGCTCAGCGGTATTTTCTGGTGGATCTTAGGCCCTGTTAACTATTTGAAGAATGTTCAGAAGTCAGTATATGATTGCACATAGCTTGAGTGAAGATATGTCTCTCTTGACCATGCATACATTTTTCTGAAGGTATTGCTAGTTCTTTGACAGACATTGCATGCTGATTCTCTTCATAGTTTCTCTGGGTTGAGTGCCTTACTTTTGCAACATCCAAATACAAGTTCTGCTGTTATTTTACTAATTCTGTTCCACCTGATTTCCACTGTACTCATAAAAGTGATATAACCTTCACCATGCTTCCATGAGTAAAGCAACATTGGAAATGCTGCATGTCAAAATGACACTTTGCCTGATTCTGGGTGCATTCAGATGTGGGGATTATTGAATTAGTTTTCCAGGTTATAATGAAAGCACGTCTGTCTCAGTTTCCTTTTACACTGCATTACCTTTTGCATTAATGGGACGCGGTGGCGCTGTGGTCTAAACCACAGAGCCTAGGGCTTGCCGATCGGAAAGTTGGCGGTTCGAATCCCTGCGACGGGGTGAGCTCCCTGCAACAGGGTGAGCTCCCGTTGTTTGGTCCTAGCTCCTGCCCACCTAGCAGTTTGAAAGCATGTCAAAGTGCAAGTAGATAAATAGGTACTGCTCCGGCAGGAAGGTCAACAGCGTTTCCGTGCACTGCTCTGGTTTGCCAGAAGCAGCTTAGTCATGCTGGCCACATGACCTGGAAGCTGTCTGTGGACAAACACCAGCTCCCTCGGCCTATAGAGTGAGATGAGCATGCAACCCCAGAGTTGTCTGCGACTGGACCTTACAGTCAGGGGTACCTTTACCTTTTGCATTACAAATCTGTGGCTGCTTGATCGATATACCATTATGTTACACTAAATTTCATTCACACCAGTAGCTAAAGGCATCAATGGACATCACCACCCTTAATGAGCATGCATGCTTCTGTTTCCCCACTCTTCACCATGAAACTAGTGGAAAAGAACTATGCTGGAATGCCACCCCAAACTTAATCACATGGCATGATCCATGTAATTTCCCCACCTGGAACTTCTGAGGCATGAAGTTCCAGGTGGGGAAGTTGCAGCACAAACCTCCTGTGGATTTTTGGGTAAATGGGGTTGAAAATTGATTTTTTTTTCTGGGAACAATTCACACAGAAATGAGTGCTAAGCTTCCACTAGATTTCCAGAAGTGGCTTTTATGTTGCGTTAGATCATTTAAAACATGGAAATTACCAGGTAAGGAAACATCAGAAAAACAGAATAAAGTGCTATCTGACTGAAACAGTTTTCTATTTGGCTAAGACACTGAATCATTCCCTGGTTCTCCAGATAATGCTTACTATTTTTTTTTTTTATTTTTTTGGTAGAACTAGTATTAACAAGCAACTGAAACACGGAATACTTCCAATGATTATCATGGATATCACACAGCAGTAAAGGTATATAGTGCTAGTGCAACCCTGAAATGAATTACTAACCCAACAGATTCAAATAATGTTACTCACAGACATTACCACTGCATACCCACAAATGCAGTCACACAGATTATATAGGCTCATAAAATTCATTGAAAAGGTGTGACCAGTTTCTCAAGTCAAATCTATGTATTAATTTGGATCTATCTGTACTTCTCCATCTTGTGTAAGAATCTCAATATGCTAGGTTTTTCACCTTGTAAAAATGATACTTTAACTTATGCAGTATGTCTAGATAGAGCAGCTTGCTTGACAATTAGCCAGAACAATCTAGTATGCTAAACTTTTAGTAGCATAACTGGATTTTTATTTTGAAAGGAAGCTACAGTAGCTAGTGTTTCCAGCCACACCTAGAAGGCTGTGCAGACTTTCCTGCTGAGCAATAAATATGATAAAGATAGCAAAGCTGCAATCCTAGGGTTGCCATATGTGCGGAAAGCTCAATAACTTTTGGGGGTTTACTTAAAAAAAAGCTCACTTTGGGGGTGTCCTGGTTTTTACTTTTTGAAATATGGCAACCCTATAATCCAGAATATATTATTACAATCAATTTAATGGAAAGAGGATTGTGGACTGAGGAGAATACTGTGTAGCATGCATTGGATAAAGCAATGGAAACAAGTTTAACATGGGGTTTACAACGTTTCTCAAATAGTTAGGACACCCTTCTTCTGAGGCATGAAGTTCTAGAGTGGAATAGGATCCTGGGACTGGCATAGTCTTCGTCTCCCATAATTTATGACCAGGATACATTGAATGCCCTCTGACAATGGATCCTTGCTCATCTTTTTTGCCCAATCATCCTAATATAATTTGGGAAGAAAAGAATTTAGAACAAGCTGCTGCTTTGTTCTTTATGTTTTCCTAAAGTTAAGACTACTTTAGGAGATAGTCTTCAGGAGAACTCTTCTGTTTGATTCTTCCTGTAATGATAATATCTGAGAGGCATGAGAAGGCAGTGTTAAGCTCAGAAGGGGGGCTCTGAGCTCAAACTGTTTTGGGGACCATTGCTTTACAAAGACATCCATGTAAAAAGACATCCATCCCAGAAAGAATCGCCCTGGTTTGACAAGGAATGTAAAGCCCTAAGAAGGCGAATTAGGAAAATGGTCAGAATCATCAAATTTTCCAACGACCCCCAAATCCGTGCAAAGCTCATAGATATTAAAAGGACATATAGAAACATGATTCATTGCAAGGAACAGCAGCACATCCTTGAGGCTTGGTCCACTCTTCGTTCGGCTGTAGAGAGGCATGACTCCCGCTCCTTCTGGCGCCTAGTTAGACCTTCGGCACCATTCAATCCAGCTACCCAGATTTCCGCTGATGAATGGATTGCCTATTATTCAACCAGTTTCGCTTCTCCAAACCATCTTACAGATCTCCTTCAATCCCCGTCGGACCTCAGTTCCTGCTCTCTTAGTCCCACTTCTTCAATAAACTTTACCTCAACTCGCATTTTCAACATCATAATGTCAATGCGAAGGAATAAGGCCCCCGGCCCAGACATGGTCCCGTTGGACCTTTTCCTGACTGATCCTCTTTGGTGGAGCGAACACCTGACTCCTGTATTCACCGCTATCTCCTCCGCCCTAGATATCCCCGACTCCTGGAGAGAAGCTATAATAGTTCCGATCTTCAAAGGCGGCCAGCCAAACATCCCTAGGAACTATCGCCCCATCAGCTTATTATCCATCCCGGGGAAAATATTTGCCGCTGTTTTACTGGAGGAACTTCTTTCATGGGTCCAGGAGAGGAAAATTCTACCACTAGAACAGATTGGTTTCCGAAAGTCAGCGTCAACCATGGACCACTGTCTAACCCTCTATCACCTTGCCAGTAAATACACTGCTCCAAGGCAAGGCCACCTATTTGCCGCTTTCATGGATCTGGAGGCCGCCTTTGATTCCATTCCTAGGCAGAGATTATGGTCCAAACTTGCCCATCTGGGAATTGATCCGCACCTCCTCTCCCTAATTATCTCCCTTTATTCAAACACCACAGCTCGCGTCCGTACTGGTCCTAACGGCTCCCTCACTACTCCATTTCCAACGGCCAAGGGCGTCCGACAAGGTTGTCTCTTGGCCCCTTTACTGTTTAATCTCTATCTTCATGATGCAATTTCCACTTTGAAGCTAGCATCTAAGTATCCTCCTCACTTAGCAGGCCACCCCGTTGCTTCCCTTTTCTATGCTGATGATGCCGTCATCTTATCCAGAACAGCTGCGGACCTAGCAAATGCAGTTAATGCATTTATCGCCTATTGTAAGGCGGAAGCTCTTAATATTAATTATAAAAAATCGAAAGTCCTCCACTTCACTCGTTCCCGCAAACTCAAGTTGGAGCCGCTTAAGATCACAGGTGGCTACTTAGAAAAGGTAAAAGCCTTTAAATATCTAGGCTTAATATTCACTTATAATCTCTCCTGGACCACCCATCTACAATCTGCCTTTCTCGCTGCAACCACGACCTCTAACGCCATTGTCCGATTTTACCACCAGAAGGGCGGCAAACACCTTCCAGCAGCAATTCAAATATTTAATGCCAAAGTTGTCCCTAAATTATTATATGGATGCGAAGTATGGACTACAGCAATATCAGGTAACTTGGATCGCCCACTTCATATGTTTCTGAGATCTCTTTCCGGCGTCCCGAGATGTGTCTCAGGTGCAGCCCTACGACTCGAGTTCGCCCAGCCTTCAATTGTTAGACGAGCATGGAGTCGAGCCATTTCCTACACCTTCCACCTATTAGCATCGGATGCTCGAATTAGAGGTGGCTTTTCCAATCTGATCCTAAGAGATATTCATAATTCCCCTTGGAAAACTACAATTAACCTCAAATTCCGCTCTCTTCTCAATTTGAATTGTAAAACTGTTCTTAACTTAGAGTGTATCAGCCCGGTGGCCCTACCCCCAATTAAAAAGAAACTACAGCAACTTGACTTCTCTAACACAGCTTCTTGTGCAAGAGGACCGTGTTCAGGCCTAGCCCTAGCTATTCCACCCCCTGAAGGGATCCCTCTATACTGCTTCACAATTTCTTCGGAGGCTAAGTGAAGGGCCTTTACCTGTGCCCGTCTCAACTGTTTTCCTACAGCAGTTCTGTCGGGTCGTTATTCCAGAGTTCCCATCGCAAACAGAACATGCTCCTGTAATGACACGGCCCTGGAGACTATGGAACATGTAATGCTCTTCTGTCCCAACTGGACAGATGAAAGATCTCGGTTTTTAACTCCCCTCGTGAATAAGTTCCATCTCCCAATCCAGCCTTGGATAGTGTCCCTCTTTTTGCAGGATTCTGATTGTTGGATTACCGAGATGACAGCTAACTTCCTGCTTAGTGTGATGAAGAGGAAAGCGGCACTAACTTCTTCCTTAACACCACAGCTGCAGTCGATACGCCGCACAACCGAACGAAGTTCCACGTAGCCTTATTGTACAAGGACAATCGAGTTAGGACTAATCTGAGGAGCTGAAGGACCCTTCAACGGTCCTCCTCCAGCCTCAGCAGTTTTTTTTTCTTCTCTCTCTTTCTTTAAGTATTCGCCCAGGACGATATCTACCTTTACCTCCCCACCCCCATTTTATGTTGTTATTTCAATGTATATCATGCTATGGCCACACGGCTAATGCAATAAATCTATTAAAAACCGAATACAATTTCATATGGCTTATTTTGGATTATTCATCTAGTTTCTTTATTGTTCTGACAGTTTCAGAACAAAAAGTGGGTAGAGCCTTACCATCATGGTTAATCCCAAGACTTGCTGTGCTAGGAAATTGATGCCAAGGGTGGTGATTACTGACGGTGGTTCCAAGTGCAACATCAGAAATGACAATCACTAATGCCCCAAGTTTATGTCAGTGCATATTGAGAAGTGTAGTGTCATGTTTCAACTCCCCCAAATACTTGGGGGCTATGTGTGTTCAGTCTGACCAGGGATAGTCAACATGGTGTCAATCATCCCTGATCATCAGCCATGTTGGCTGGAGCTGATGGGATTTTAGTCTACAACATCTGGAGGGCACCAAGTTCGCTACTTCTCAGATTAATATTTATTTTGAGGCTTTTCCAGCCAGAGCTTCCTCAAGGTGACTCACAACAAGCTTCATTTCACTTCAGCCAAACTTCCTTAAATGATTTGCGGACTGTGCCCTGTTAGGAAGTTCCTGAAGACTGATATGTCAAGTAGAGGTATACTATTAAACCAATAATTACTGAAATATTGTGAATTCTCCAATTACCCCTTTGTCCCTCTACCCACACAAATTACTCCTTTGCGTGGAATAAGTGAAAATGGAATAAGTGAAAATTACTATTCTTTCCTGCCCCACCCAATGGAGCCTCCACTGGAACAGTTTACAGAAGAGCAACTCAGGATCAAGCCATAGTGTACATAGTGTAATTGAGTTTACTCAATTAAAATTATAAGAACTTCCTCTTGATTATAATAGATTTACCATTCTCTTCTCATGGTTGGCCCCAGTCTTCATCAGCTCCTCTTTTGAGCACTTGTAAACTTTGTTTCCATAACTGTCTGCTGGAACTATTTTTTTCTGCTTATATATTTCAGTTCCTACAACTGACAGAGTGCACAGCAGGTCTATTAATACACCATGTCTACAGTTCACAGAGGAATTAAACCAGATTACTTGGGTTAAGACCAAACAGGGTGTTTTCACAGGTGTTGCTTAAACTTGTTTTTTTGACATATTTTAATGCCATTGTAAAGCCCACATAGGATTTCTGTTCTACATTCTGCCCTACATTAGCAAGATTCACATATGTCATAAACAATGAAAAGAAAATTCCAAGGTGCATTTTTGTTTCATGCACAACTAAGGGTTGTGTTCCTACTTGCATTGCTCTCCAACACTGCCTACTCACCAAACCCCATAACCCCCTCCTCTCTCCCTTTACACTTTGCCACCCCCACCCCATTTACACCTCCCCACAGCTGCCGCTGCCGTTGTGAACATAAAGCAGGCAACCTTTCCTCTCTTTTGCATGGCAAGAGAGAGCAAAGGAGAGAAATAAGTTTATCTCCCCCCCCCCAAAAAAAAACACCTTATGCTTTTTAGGACAGCAGCAACCATCTTAATCCTGTTGAAGTCTCTAAGAAAATTAAGAAAATATTATGGAAAACTGATTAAGAAAATTGGCTTTTTATCAGTTATGATTAGACAGATTCTGGCATAACTGGTCTGAGGGTTGTGCTGTTAAAAGAAACTCTTACTCATCTGCAATACAAGCATAAAGCCTTTTCTAGTAACAAGATGCTAGTTTGCATCTTTTGTTCTGATGTTTACAGCAATGCAGACTGAGGGAAAGTGGTAGAAGTTGCTCCACTTGAGTCATGTGAAACCATGCTGAATAAAGCATTCCTGTATTAGAGAGAACAACTCTGGACTGATGGTTAAGCAGGCATAACACTCCATTATTAACTTCTGTAGTAAAATGCTGGTGGTAGTTATTAATTCTACACTATGATAACAGATCACCCTCAGATAAAAAGTGACCTGGTCAGATAAAGAGTGATATGTGTATTATTTAAAGAGAGAAAGATAATCTTTATTTAATGTCTTGGTTGATGATAATTCTAGCATGACAGTGGACTTATTAATTGCCTAAGTATCTGTAAGGCACATCCTGCAAAACTCTGTTGTCATCTGATATGTCCACCGTCAGCTGGCAATAATTGGTGTTCTCCAGGTGCGTTCCGAGCTCTGCTTGCAACCCTTGCACAAGGAATCCGGGTCTGTGGGTAATCTCGGCCTCATCAGGAAAAACAAATGATAATGGCTTATAATTTGCACCCTTGGCGCGGATAAAGTCAGCCTCTCCCTTCCTGCGCAATAGAGCCCCGGCTAATGCGCTTCTTCCTTTGCGGAGCGAGATAACGATCGTCGGGCTTTGAGACGAAGGAATGCGAGGAAACTCCTCCATGAAGAGGAGGAGGCGGCGGCAGCAGTAGGAGCAGCAGCAGCACGGGGCAAAATAAGTAAGTAGAGTGCAGCGCAGCGCATGGAATCTCCGGGGAGCCCGGCCGTTTTCGAACGCTCAGCCGCGCCGAGGAGGCGGGGCCGGGCGTGGGCGGGCGTGGGCGTGGCTTGTCTAGTCTTGGCTTGGCTGAGCTGCCGCTGCCATGGCTGGTGCTGCCTTTAGGAGGCGCTTCGCCTTTCTCGCCAACCTCAACTGCATGGCTCGGCGCTCCCAGGGCGCGCGCACAGGCGGAGCACCTTCTCATTTACCTGGCCAGCCTCTGGAGCCAAAGGCGGTTGTTGCTGCCGCCGCCGCCGCCGCCGCCTCACAAGTGCCTCCGCCTGCCCGGGACCGGATCCCGTCGAGGACGCGAGCGGCGCCCAGCATGGAGAAAGGGGGCTTCAAGAAGCTCGGCAGGCTCTTCCACAAGAGCGAGTCCGAGGACTCGGAGCCGGACAGCGGCAGAGACGCGTCGTTCCCGTCGCCCTGCCCTTCCCCGTCCCTGAGTCAGGGGCGGCGGGAGCATCTCCACAACCACGACGCCGCCGCCGCCGCCGCCTCCGGAGAGCGCAAGAAGCGCTCGGCTTTCGGGAACTGGCGCCTCAAGAAGAAGCGCAAGGACCGCCCGGCGGCGCTGCCAGAGGAGGGGAGCCAAGGAGGGGCGAGCGAGCCCCCGTCTCCCTCGCTCTCCCACTTGTCCTACTTCACCACCTGGGAGCCCACGACCCCCACCAAAAGGTAACGCCGCCCCTCTCCCTGTCAGGGCGCGCCCACAGCCACCTGCCTCCCCCCAACGGTCACCTCGCGGCCGTTGGTTTCTCTCTCCCCGCCCCGCCCCTCCGGAACCTTCTGAGGGGACTCGGGGGAACGAGCTGCGCTATAGGGGCATCAGTGTTTATCGGGTCCCGCGTGGCTCAGGGGCTCCTCTGACTGCGCCCCTCTTTATGTTTGAGGGGGTTGTGTGTGTGTTTTGTGGAAGTCGTATAGAGTGGCTGGGGCAACTCTATACGGAGCGGAATAACAACAACAATAATAGACGTCACGTAGGAAGGGACCCCAAGGGTCGTCTAGTCCAACCCCAAAACCTCTCCCCTCCGCCAGGCAGGTGCCCTCAGAGTGGCAGAGCGCTCCCATTGGACAGGTGTGTGGTAAGGGCTATATGCCCCGTCTCCCCCTGTCGCCGCCCCCCCCCCCGGCCAAAGAGAAGCGAAACCGACGAGCAGCGTGAGGGCGCCCCCCCCCCCCCGCCAATCGCCTTAAAGGCACAGCGCTCTTTTCTGGGGTTGTTGATAATGCGGACCCAGCTGTCGTTGCCTCTGGCGTTCGCAACAGTTGGGAGTTGGAACCTTGGCTTCGCCTTGATTCGCCCTGCACAACGTCTCCCTTCCTCCTGCAGCCTTTTCTTCGCGCGCTGTCTCCCCCACTCCGCCCTGGCTTTTAACCCAGGCTGCCATGGTCTCTGCTTTAAAGATTGTTATCTCTCAGTGCTTTTGATGAAAAGGAAGCTGTTTTGTAGGCTGCCAAACTTTATCTCTCCCGCGCGCTCCACCCCACCCCCATTTTTCAGTATTAGAAATATAGTAATTATAATAATAATTTATTATTTATACCCCGCCCATCCGGCTGGGCTTCCCCAGCCACTCTGGGCGGCTTCCAAAAAAAATATTAAAATACTGTAATACATATAGTAAAATCTGTTTGGATGCTTAAATGTAAAGCTGCTGCAGGGGGCACTAAAACAGACCTGGACAGTTCGTATTAGTCACCTGGAGAAAGGTGTTTTTGGTTTTTTAAGATCAAACCTGTTCGCATTTATGGAGGTTTCCCCTTGATTTCCTTTCCACTTCTTCATTGTAGGAATGCTACATTACTTGAATTTTAGCTGGTTATTAGTGGGAAGGGAAAGTGTGACATCTGAATTTGCTTTTACGAGTTGCAAGGGTTTGTATTTTTATCTTGGTGCCTTTAACCTAAGATGGAATGAGCTTAAAACCATTTAAACGTATCCATTTCTTGGTTGTCCTTTGCTTGTTCAATGTAAGAAATTGCATTGGTGGATTAGAACAGGAGGGGGGAACTTCTGACCCCCAAATATTGATGGACTTCAATTCTCTACAGCCCCAGCCAGCATTGCCAATGGTTGGAGATTATAGGAATTCAGCAGCATCTGGAAAGCCACAGGTTCTCCACCCTTATATTAGACAAAGTTCTACCGAGCCTCGCATTGTGTTTCCAACAGGGTCATCCAGATGTCCCTGAGAATCTTAAAAGCATGGCATGATGGAGGTGGCTCCCTCTTGCTGATCGTATCCAGAATCTGGCACTTAGGGATATATTCCTTCTAAATAGGAATAGGAATATGAAGTTTTTGTTTAGCAGCACTGGCAAATAGAAAATAATTGACTGTCCTCCCATGACTTTTTTGGAGCTGTGTAAAACCGTGGCCAACTCTGCATTTTGCAGAGATTAACCCAAATAGGTTAATTATGCATTGCATGAAGTACTTCTTTATTGTTGGTACTGAACAATAGTGCCATTGCTTGCCAGCTGAGATTGTAGCATCCTTGTTACTTTTTAATTTATACAGTAACAGGTACATACATGATCTCATGTGCTATGCTAGCATCCTGGGTGAATAGAACTTTTGTTTATGATTAATGTTTATCACTTTTTCAATGTGACAAAGAAAATAAATTTTAAAACAAGTAAACATTTTAAATGTTCAGGAAACACTGAATAAAAAAGATATTGGTAGCTAAGGCTGCAGTCCCCTATGTACATTTGGTTATTAAGGCTGCAATCCAGTTCACGGGGGGGGGGGGGGTTGGTTGCAGCCTAAGTATCTGTGAACTCAGGAAAACTTAACATTGAGTTCAGATTTGACTACATTGTTATTTTAGTTTATTTATATAGTTCCATTGGTTTTATCAGCAAGATGAAAATTGAATATCTGTGTGTGGAAGATTTTCTCTGAGGGCGTTCAATGCATGACCCTTTATAACAAATAATCTGGTGATACAGACAACACTCTCATAAAAAAGCAATCCTTATTGTCTACCCTGCTTTATTTTGGGGGGGTTTTTTTGACATAGTAAAGCTCCTTTTGTGTGTCATCTTATCTTGTGTTAAGCATGTACTAAATGTAAAGAATTTAGATAAATTGTGCAAACAAGCATGAAGAGCTAAGAATCAAGGAATTTCACACACAAAACAAAGTTTCAGTCTGAAAGGGTCATATTTGTCTGTGAAAAAGAACTGAAGGATAATAGTCCATTACAACTGTGTTCCTTATACCTGACCTATTATCAAAATCCGTGCAAACTTGTAAATTTATGTTCTTATTAATATGTATTGCTTAGTAATCATTTTCATAGAAACAGTTAAGTTTTTTTTAACATATTTTATGTGTACATCATATATTTTCTTAACAAACATAAAACATTTTATGCCCGAGGTAAAATTCCTGAGTAAATATTCAAAATACAATCAAAATTCTGTTAAGTTTTTATTTACCTTCCAGATTAAAAAGAATTCTTGCTGTCTCCATCACTGAACCATCACTTTGTGTTCATTCTGATTTAAATCCCACTCACTCCACTGAACGTTTGAAGTAACTATGCACAGGACATAGGAGCATCTTGTGGCACTGTGAAAAGTAACACATTTAACTTTCATACACTATAGAGTCCAAGTGGAGAGCGACTAGTCCATGAAATTTTATGCTGTAAATAAATATGTCAGGCTTTTGTAGTGCCACAAAATTCTCCTTTTTTGTGGCAACACATTAACATGGCTATCCCTCTGGAAAATAAGACAACGACCCAGTCAACTGCACACAACCATGATCATTGCGGTGTCCCAAAAGTGGCCAGAAAAGGGAGCAGAATGGAGGTTGTAATGGAGTGGAGTGGGCTGGGGCAGAATGGGCTTATGCATGCTCTGCCATTACTGTATATGCAATGATCTGGAATGCAACCCCTGCGCAAATCAGGGGTTACCTGTATTGCAGCTGTTCTAGAATTCTGTAAACTGCGTTTTAGTGGAGTGGATCTCACAGAGCATTTTTTTTGCTGGTCTGTCAGTTTAGATTCCACGAATTCTGTGGGTTGGTTTTAATTTTTAACCTTTAAAGCCATACATTGTCAGGGTTCTTGGGTTGGCTTGAGAAGGGGTCAGTGAAAGCAGGACCTTCTCAGACTCCGCAAGCTTCTGTCTGTCTGAGGCTGAGATGGAAGCTTCATGTAAACTGTAATGGTACAATGTTTATCCAGTGCATTTATATCAGGGCTGGCCAAGACATTTTGGCACCTGAGGCAAACCACAAAATGGCACCACACACCCCATTAGGGAGGAAGGAAGTGAGTGAAGCTCTACTTCAGAAACAAGGGGAGAATAAAGATCTACATGTGATGCTTTCCTTGGAGGATGGTTCTGCTGCTCCTGTCACCTCACCTTGCCCTCAAGGGTGGGCTGGCCCTGATTTTTATATTTAGTATTTTTATGACTGAATATTTTGTGACTTGGTGACAATTAGATGTTTGTATAATGCCTCATGTATTCTGCACAAAAGTTTTTGTTACTGCATAAGCAGGTTTCTTCTTATTGCCTAGGTCAGTGATGGCGAACCTTTTAGAGACCGAGTTCCCAAACTGCAACTCAAAACCCACTTATTTATCGCAAAGTGACAACACAGAAATTTAACCTGAATACTGAGGTTTTAGTTTAGAAAAAACAACTCATACATTAACATCTTTTGTCTTAAAAGAAAAACAGAATAACAGAGCTTTCAATGATACAAACGACTTTTTATTGAAAGGTAAAAGTTTGCATTATCCTTGTTTAGGAAATCATGAAAAAGGGAATTACTCCCAGACATGGCTGTTTTGATAATTTCCCTTCAAGAAGCTCTTCAAAGCAGAAGCAGAATGGCCATATGCCATGGATGCTGTAGTTGAGTTCCCTTTATTGCATGGGGTTTTACTTAGATGACCCTCAGGTTCCCTTCCAACTGACTACAACCCCATGAAAAAAACAGTCTCCTTTGCCCTCTGCTGTGTTTCCCCAGCAGGGAGGATCTTGCACCCATGGCGATGGGAGAGAGTTCAGCTTGAAAGTTTGCTTCCTGGCCTGACCAAGCAGGTGAAAAGGAAAATGCTGAAGTGAAGCCCAGAGACGTGCAGCAGTTCAGCGTGTCACAGCCTGGAAGGGAAGTGGCCCATCACAAAGTTGGAAGGGCGGTGCGCGCATCGAGTAGAGCCGCACATGCGCAAGTAGCTGGTTTGCTGCCCGCGGGCTGCAGCTCAAATATGAATGTTCCATTCCGTTGTCTTAATGCGCCTCGGTGCAGAATTGCCAGTAAGCCTGGCGGCATTTTGCTCTCTCCCGCACAAGCGGGCTTTAGAAGTGCAGCCCGGCAGGCTAGCCATCGAATCATAGGATTGTGAGGAGTTGGAAGGGGCGAACGGCTCATGTGCTCACAGAGAGGGCTCTGAGTGCCCCCTCTGGCACGCATGCCATAGGTTCGCCACTGCTGGGCTAGGTGATCAGGTAGCCAGTATAATGTAAAGTCGGTTTCAGTGTAAGAACAATGTTCTTTGCTCTTACTTGCTCTCATTTTGAATGGGCAAACCCTTTTGGCACTATTCATGCATTCCCTGAGATTCCAAAAGACTTGCAAAAGGTTTCTTTAAAAAGCCACTCCCCAATTTTAGCTCTGGCCTAATCAGTATACTGTATGTAGATTTCAATGAGAAAAGTCAACCTAAAGTGTAAATATTGATTCTTGAATGTAATGTCAACTGAGTTTGTTGCATTCTCATTTATAATTTATAATATGAATAATAAGTTTATTCAAATGAACAGGAACTTTGGAATGTAAATAGAAATATCAGTAAATATTTGAAGAAAGTGTGTGTGTGTGTGCGCGCGCGCGTGCGTGCGTGCACGTGTGTTGTATGGTTAGTCTTCCCTCCTTGTTTTTAAAAAGAAACTTTGTACTCAAAGAAGCTCATTCCATAAACCATGAAGTAAGCATTTGTTATGACAGCTCACACACAGGTTAGTAAGAGCTTTACTCTTTGGAATAGACCGTCAAATAACATTGAAAATGAAATAAGAACACCTGAGCATTTATATGGCTAGTTCCAAGTCTTCAAAGTGTATTAGGCAGCTCAGTACTGAGTAAACCAATATTGTACCCATAATTGCAAACTGAGTGGGGATTTTGGCTAAAAGATAGTAGCTTACCTAAGTCCACCAATTGAACTTATGGATGAGGAGAGTTCTGAATTGGAAGCTTTCTTGTTTGTGGCTCAAGCTGCAGCACAATCCTTTATTTACCTATTCAGATGCAAGCCTCATTGATTCCAATAGGGCTTTTCCCCAGGTAAGTCCATATAGGACTGCAGGCTTTGCTATTATGCAACAGTCTGTGTTGAATGAGAGGGGCTGGGGAGTGTGTGTGTGTGTGTGTGTGTGTGTGTGTAGTGTGCCACTTACTAAACAGCAAAGGTTATAACTCATGCTACTTTTTATTTTTCAAATCACTGTAATGATCTGGTAAATTAGATTTAAGATGCTTATTGAAGCTATTTGTTCCCAGCTTCTAATTATGGTGCTAAATCTGAGGATGGTCCAACATTTTATCTGTACAATTTTAAAGGAGCAGAGTTGCAACTATTATGTCTGCCTCTGTTTAAGTTTGTAGGGCTTCTAAAATGCATAATACATCTTTTGACTTTATGTAGCCTTTTACAGAAGCTGCAAAGCAGTAAGACAGGCTTCCTCAAACTCGGCCCTCCAGATGTTTTTGGCCTACAACACCCATGATCCCTAGCTAGCAGAACCAGTGGTCAGGGATGATGGGAATTGTAGTCTCAAAACATCTGGATGGCTGAGTTTAGGAAGCCTGCTGTAAGGGAATAAAAACCTAACAATGCATGAATATTACAGTAAAAAATTAACATAAAACATTTCCAATTCTAATGTCCTTTTCCTCAATGCATGATGACCACCTGGCTGATTCTTCAATGATTTCATTTGGTATTTTTAGGGTGCAATCCTGTTTGGGGTTTTTTAACATCAGTTAACATAAATCTCATTACGTTTAATGGAACAGAGTTGCATCCCTAGTATCTCCCTGCCCCCCCCCCCTTTAAGCTTGTGCCACCAAGGCTTCATCTGGGCACTGAAAAACTCTTGTAACAAGACAAGCATTTGACCATAGAAAGAAAAGGCAAACACGCTGGTTTGGCATGGAGACAAAAGGTGTAGTAAAAGGATGTAAATGAATAAAGAAACATAATTGACCTAGACATGAAGAAATGCTACATGATCAGTGAGAGACACCAAATTAACTCATGATTTATCTGTACTAATATTTCTTTTGCTCATTTTCATGGTGCTGTGCTATACTTTCAGTACTAGAAGTGTGGGAACAGTGTCTCAGGGCATATGCAAGATGTAATATTTTGATGATTGAATAATTGAAGCTTACTGAGGGTTGGCGTGTCCTCTTATTTTTTTTGGCAAGTTTTATGAAAACAGAACATTTGTAACATAACATTCCTACCCCGCCCATGGGGCTTTGCAGAGCAGTGGGGCCATTGCCACATCTGCAGCCCATAGTGACAATGGTAGAAGATAGGTAGTGATCTAGGTTGATCCTTACCCGTGCTCAGGCTACCAGCAGTTGAGTCCATATTGGGCCAATGCCATCGCCCCAAAACAGAGAGACCAGCTCAAGATCCAACAGATCTCAGGCCAGCTCAGCCCCATCTCTTCCCTGCTTTGTTTCTTTCCACTGGGTTCTATTGGTGGAAATACCACCTGCGGGCCTCCTGCCTCAATGTTTGGGAGCTGGTTGCTCAGCTGGGACATAGCCATTAAATCCAAACTCCCTGGTGTAAAAGGGATCAGGGTTGCTATGCTAATCATTATGTTCTGGATTTATTTATT
Organism: Podarcis pityusensis; assembly: GCF_964106645.2. Lineage (NCBI taxonomy): Eukaryota > Metazoa > Chordata > Lepidosauria > Squamata > Lacertidae > Podarcis > Podarcis pityusensis. The sequence continues at coordinate 49,571,183 of NC_138026.1, forward strand.
TTTTTGAATTTACAGTACAGTACATGTAACAGTGCTATCAGTGTGGCATTTCAGATAAAGCACAGCTTCCCAATGTGCATGAAATCATTCTGGCACCTTTGTGCTGATTTCTACCAAACACATGCAGAATTCTACCAAACACATGCAGAAATCAAAGATTTCCCCCCTTCCATCTCCAAAAGAGGACCTAAGGGGGCAGGGAAATGCTCCTAAGCATAATCCAATACAGTGGTACCTCAGGTTACATACGCTTCAGGTTACATGCGCTTCAAGTTACAGACTCCACTAACCCAGAAATAGTGCTTCAGGTTAAGAACTTTGCTTTAGGATGAGAACAGAAATCGTGCTCCGGCGGCATGGCGGCAGCAGGAGGCCCCATTAGCTTCAGGTTAAGAACAGTTTCAGGTTAAGAACGGACCTCCAGAACGAATTAAGTACTTAACCCAAGGTACCACTGTTGTTTGAAATTCAACCGCAGCAGCAGCAACATTTTCTATAGAGTTCTCTCTCTTCAGTCCTCTCAGGCACTAATAAAAACTCCTTGAGCATCTGTGCAATACACACACACACACACACACACACACATACATACCCCTCTGATACATATTTTTCGAGATTGGTTTGCAACTTTACTATAATTTTATTGTGTTTTTGAGGATAGAGATGTGGTGCTGTGGTCTAAACCACTGAGCCTCTTGGGCTTGTCGATCAGAAGGTTGGCGGTTCGAATCCCCATGACAGGGTAAGCTCCCGTTGCTTGGTCCCTGCTCCTGCCAACCTAGCAGTTCGAAAGCATGCCAAAAAGTGCAAGTAGATAAATAGGCAGGAAGGTAAATGGTGTTTCTGTGCGCTGCTTTGGTTTTGCCAGAAGCGGTTTAGTCATGCTGACTGCATGACCCAGAAAAGCTGTCTGCGGACAAACGCTGGCTCCCTCGGCCTGTAAAGCGAGATGAGCACCGCAACCCCAGAGTTGTCTGCAACCGGACTTAACTGTCAGGGGTCCTTTAACTTTTTTTATGCTGAAATATGAGGTACCAGAGCTCAGTCCTGGAGTTAATTTGAATACTGTATTTTTACAAGATACAAGAGAGTAGGGTATCGTTAATAAACATGGTGTTTTTATGAATTTATAACGGCTGCCTCTGATTCAGGAAATCTAGATTATTTGTTTGTATATGCAGGGTAGGCTTCATCTAATGAGTCCTGTCAGCAGAAGTCTTGCTCAAGGACTTCCACTTGCACAATGGGGCTTCTCTCCCCACCCCTCCCCTTGCACTTCTCCAATTGTCTTGGGTGTGGTTGGGAGAACCCTGGAAACAGTGTATGGGGGAAACGGGGGGGGGGGGATATTGTTCTTGGGTATATTTTTAGGTAACAGCAATATTTTTGATCAAACATAATTGTCCTTGAATTTATTTATTATTTCAAAATTGTCATGTAACACAATATAGGACTAAGCTGAAGTTAGGTCTTCTAAGGTATCATTCAACAGCATCTTACACAAAACACATTTTAAAAGAATGTCAATGGCAAGCTAGGACAAGTCCTTACTATTGCCGTGAAATAGTAATTACTATGAATTAATGAAATGTGGAATGTACCCTTTCATGAAATATTGGAGTACTACGCTACCCATAAAAAATAAAAAGTAATCTTTCAGAGCGTAAAGATTATATAGATAAAATGCAGCAAATATTTGTTGCAATTAATGGTTCTGCAACACTTATGACTAGGAAGTAATTGCCCTTGATATTTCATGACAAAATTCTATTCCTGTTATAATTCTTGCTTGTTAAATAAGTAGTGCTACAAATAGCTACATGATCCCACTTTTGGGATAATTGTTTACATAATAAATTACTCTTAGAAGAAATAGTCCTTAAGGTGTATGGATACATTAACATTTCATTCACTATTTTGGTATAGTGGATGATTTTAGTTTTTTTCATTAACACATATTGGTTGCATGTAACAGAGGTGTTATGTGGGAGCTGGCAGCCTGTGTGAGAGATGTATGGGATACTGGGCTCAAATGGATTAAGCAAGGTGCTTTTTCTTGGAATGGGTCACTGGAGTTGTGTGGTTTATATCCCATGGATTGCTATGCTGAGAAGATCTGGGCATTGTATGGGCACTGGACATGTAATAAATGTATGGAATTCACTACAAAATGTTGTGATGGTCATTGTCGTAGATGGTTTTGAAAGCAATGGAATTTCAGGGTACAGAGATAGCAAGCCTTTGAGTGCTTGATGCCTGCAGTAAATCAAATGGATAAGCTTCCTGCTTCTGAACTTTCCACAGTTGGCTGGCTGCTGTCAAAAAACAAAATCTTGGACTAGTTGGGCCATGATTTGATTCAGCAGGCTTCCTCTTAAATCCGTAAAGATAGTTTTGAAGGCATAAGGCTTGTTAAAATATCAGACCGAGTACACATAAGAGTGTTAATATATATAAGTGGGCCCACAGATCCGATTTTTCTATGTGTGCTTTTGAGCATGTTTGTCCACATCTTAAGTGCTTTTCACTTGAACGCCACCTCAGTCTTTCCCATTCACGCTAGTGGGCTGAGTGGTGGGATATATTTGTATTATGTATTGTTGTCTTCTCCCCTCAGTCAGTACATCCCTACCCACTCTGAGTTCCAGAAACTTGAGGTTCATTGTGGACATGTGTGCAGGTATTTGTTTACCTATGCATGTGGCCATTTTAAATTATTTTTGAAATGTTTTTTGATAAAACACTTGAACAAAACAGTGCTTTGATATGTGTGTGTGTGTGTGTGTGTGTGTGTGTGTGTAATATAATATATAATAGGTATGTGTGTATTATGAGTGTACCCAGTGGAGCCTCACCAACAGGAGTAGGGTGTGTGTGGTAATAGATGGCACCCAGCAAAATGCCACCAACATGTTAGAAAACAAGCAGCTGCATAATGTACATCCACCATTGAGTAACATGCAATTTTATGTTGGATTTTAAAAATCTGTGTATCAGGTATGTGTAGGCAACCACTTTGATAAAGACAACATTATGCATGAAATCTGCTTTAAACTGTACACTGCCTCACAAGCCAAAGGGGAGTCAAGCAGGATTTGCAATGGCCAGATAATAAGCTTAAGTGTTTGCGATTCTTTGCTATTCCCCAGGACTTTCAGAATAATTTGCTTAATAGTTTATACAAGCTGTACAATTAGGTGTTGTGCAGATTTTGGGGTGCATGGTATATTATTATTTGTTTTTAAAATGGCACTTAATGTATGTATTTTGGGGCACATCTGATTTCATATTGGAGTTTCTTGGTTTTCGGGTGAAATCAATTCTTGGAATTGATTAGCTTATGACCTTCTCTCTCATGCAACTAGGGCTTTATCACATTGTATACTAAAACAATGAGAACAGTATTGCAAGAGAAAGTTTAAAATATGTCATATGTATATTGCTTATACTCTCTGTGTGGCAAAGTTGTTGCCTGCACGCTATGGTTCCTAATATATTGTTTACTTTTCACATTTAGCAATACTTCATCTCACACCTTGCAATAGTATCATTGTCATGCTGCATGTTTCAACTGGTTGACAAGCAAATGCAATCACATAGTGTAAAATCTTATGTAGTGTGTGTGTGTGTGTGTGTGTGTGCGCGCGCGCAAATTGTAATAAGGCACAAGAAATCAAGTGATTATCTGATAGAAAGATATATTGACTGTTCATTGTGGAAAACCTGTTGATATTGGCACATCAGATGTCAAAGAAATAAACAACTACCTGACGTTTAGAAGACATCTGAAGGCAGCCCTGTTTAGGGAAGTTTTTAATGTATTTTTAATCTCTTGTTGGAAGCCGCCCAGAGTGGAATGAAGCACCCTTACCTTCCTCCAAACATACATGTTTCAAGTGACACACAAACACCTAAAAGTACAAAAAAAAGCAATCCCTTTTGAATTTCACTGATTTCACTAAAAGAGTTACTTGACAGTATAGGGGAGGCTCATCTGTGGACCTTCAGAAGTTGCTAGACTACAGCTCCCATCATCCCTGGCCCATTGGTTATGCTGCCTGGGGCTGCTTAGAGTTGGACTCTAACAGCATCCAGAGGGCCATAGGTTAGTCCAGTGTTTCTCAAACTTAGATATCCAGCTGTTGTTGGACTACAACTCCTATCAACCCTAGCTAGCAGGACCAGTGGTGAGTTGTAGTCCAATGGGAGTTGTAGTCCAGTGACAGTTGGAGACCAAAATTTGGGAAACACTGGGTTAGCCACTTTTGTGGGGAGATCATTTCCATTGTTGTATTTCAGAGCAATTAAATTCTGCATTTGTGAGAGAAGATGATGATGATGATAATCTGATTTCTATGTGAGTACCAATAAATGTGATCATTCTCTTAGACTGCAGCACAGGAGCTTTCTTAGAGATCACAGTACCGAGGTGAGGATGCTACTTACCGCTCCTTTTTCTCATGATCCTATTAGAATGGACTTCAGAAGGGATTTCTCAAGTTGGTGAAATTTCAGAGGCACAATCAAACTGCCAGATCCAGCAACTTTCAGCTTGCTGTAGTTCACTGCCATGTTTTTCTGTTCTTGTGGCTTAGAGGGTTTTTTTAAAAAAGGAAGGAGTTTGGTGATTTTAACTCATCCTGGGGAGACAGTTTCTCACCCCCACCCACCAGAAGAAGCCATGCCCAAATCTTTCTTGTGATGTATGAGTGGTCCACTAAAATAATAGTGGGATAACACTGCTAAGCCTTCTAAAACATCTGTCTATAAAGTCGCCATGGTGCCCAGATGTTGAGTTCTACTCAGTACCTAAATGATGAGTATTCTGGTTCATCTCATCCTTCTCATAAACTCAGACTATATAGTGCACTAGGATGATGGTGCATATGGGGTGTGTTTTTCACAGTGAATGTATGTCACTGAAGGGAAAAGATTCAGATTTAGAAACCTTTCCAATGTAGAAAAAACAATGGCATTGCCAAGCCGCTTGCCACCTGACAAGTCTGTTCCTGTGAAGTCAGCTGTTTAGTTCCTCCTCAAAAGGCCCGACTGAAACTACAGGAGCACACATACACTTTGCATAAATCATTCAACATCTCTCCCAGGCAAGCCCACGTGTGCTCAGTTTTAGAAAAGCACAATTTAAACCTCCAAATCATTTCCTTGTTTTCATTTAAGGAAAATACAGTATAGCTGAAGATATTTAGCAGAAGGAGTTTAAATAATTATTTATAAATTAAGAGAAAACCATGTATGTAAATAGTTATTTTGTATTCGAAGTATGAAGTTTATATACCTCACTGAAAGTAAATATATATTGGCACTGCAGCATCCTCACTGCTTGAAATATGGGAAAAGGAAGAGGGTTTTATAGTAGGCATAGGCAAACTCGGCCCTCCAGATGTTTTGGGACTACAGCTTCCATCATCCCTGACCACTGGTCATGTTAGCTAGGGATGATGGGAGTTGTAGACCCAAAACATCTGGAGGGCAAATTTTGCATATGTCTGTTTTAAAGGGTTGTATCCAAAGCAGCATGAACAGAGTTCGAGGCATATAATGGGAATTCCTTAACTTCCCTCTTCCTGACCTGTACCCCACCTCCCTAAAAATTGTTTTGAAAGGTTCCCTAATCTGCTGGTGCAGATTCTGAGGGAGCATGAGCGGCTGCAGGAGACAAGAGAGGAGGTTGTAGGCATGTTGCACAAGCAGAAGCTGGCTGTGTAATCCAAACAGCAGCACTGAATGCAACCTATAGAGTTGGAAGGGTACCAGAAGTCATCTAGTCCAACTCCCTGCTGCTACAGAAGATTCCTGCTACAACACCCCTGGTATGTGGCCACTAGCTCTCTCCTTTAAAACTGTGACTATCTTTGTCTGGCGCCAGTTCACGCATGCCAACATATTATGACAACTTCAACAGTACACGTGTCTTCACCTGGCAAGCCTATGCAAACCATGTCATGCCAATGGTTTTTCACCAGACCACTGCTTGTGTATTAAGTGGTCACCATCCCATGGTTTGAATATATGAACATACCTTGGACCTATCATACACAACATAGCCTTTCTAGAGTTTAAAAAGTCATTATTCATAACAGCATTCATTGCACTATCAGGGGGGGCATATGCTAATTTCAGATAAAAAACGTTGGTAATTTAATGCTTGGAAAATGCAGTATCTCAATGAGAGAGAAGAAAAGAGAAGTGGGTATACAGTACGTGTGTTCCACTAAATTAGGGTGGAAAGTTTTTCTTTTCCTGAAAGATGCAAATGAACCAAATTGTTTTGCTTTCTAAAGTATTTGGTCTATTTGGTCTATTTCCTTTTGCATCTATCTATTTCTACTTTTGTTTTTTTTGTTTTCATGCATCTGCCTGTACTACCTTGGAAAGGTTCAACTGCCTACTTAAGAGCCATGAAGCCATACCATGTGGAAACAGTTCAAACCAAAAAAAATGGATTGTGGAGATCCATTCTAGGCCTTACTGCCAAGTTACACATGAACAGAAATTAACAAATTATCAGATAGTATCCATCAAAATAGAACTCAAGTGCGAAACTGCTAACAAAAATAAAGAACATGTCCCTAAGAATGGTTTCTATATCTGACGGCTGGAGAGTGCGCAATGTAATTCCAATTTTTAAAAAAGGATATAGGGGACATGAGAAAAATTACAGGACAGTTAGTTCTGGATAAATTGTAGAACATGGTTAAGCATAGTGAGGAATTCTTTGTCACCCTAATTTGATCATTCTGTCAGTGTAAGGAGTTCTGCTTGTCAGATGGAATGATCCTGCTCTTCTCCCTTCACATGCTGTTCTGGTTTAATATCATAAAAACAAGTTAATGCAGCGGACTTTAAAAGTCCAACTGAAAAAAGGTGGGTTTTCACCTGACATCTAAAAGAATCTAAGGTCGTGGTGAGACACGGTTCAGTGCGGAGGTGACAAAGTCCCTTACCAAAGGCTTCTGAGCAAACTTTTCACCCTTTCTCATAATACTAGAACCTGGGATCCTCCAATGAAGCTGAAGGGTCGAAGAATCGACCCAGGCAAAATTAAGTACTTCGTCAAAGCACATAATTTAGCTATATAAAGTTTGCTTTCCTTGGTAAAGCATTGGTATCAGAAGATCAGGACTCTTCTTCTTCTTCTTCTTCTTCTTCTTCTTCTTCTTCTTCTTCTTCTTCCCCACCCATCTGGCTGGGTTTTCCCAGCCACTCTGGGGAGCTTCCAATACGCATAAAAACATAATAAAACATCAAACTTTAAAAACTTCTTGATACAGGTGTCTTCTAAAAGTTGTGTAGTTTATGTCCTTGACATCTGATGGGAGGGTGTTCCATAGGGAGGGCGCCACTGCTGAGAAGGCCCTCTGTCTGGTTCCCTGTAACTTCACTTCTCACAGTGAGGGAGCCACCAGAAGGCCTTCAAAACTGGATCTCTGTGTCTGGGCTGAACAATGGGGCGAAGACACTCCTTCAGGTATACTGGGCTGAGGCTGTTTAGGGCTTTAAAGGTCAGCACCAACACTTTGAATTGTGCTTGAAAATGTACTGGGGGCCAGTGTAGATCCTTTCGGACCGATGTTATATGGTTCCTGTGGCTTCTCCCAGTCACCAGTCTAGCTGCCGCATTCTGGATTAGTTGTAGTTTCTGAGTTACCCTCAAAGGTAGCCCCACGTAGAGTGCATTGCAGTAGTACAAGCAGGAGATAATCAGAGCATGTACCACTCTGGCGAGAAAGTGCGCAGGCAGGTAGGATCTCAGTTGGCATACCAGATGGAGTCGATAAACAGCTGCCCTGGACACGGAATTGACCTGCGCCTCCATGGACAGCTGTGAGTCCAAAATGGCTCCCAGGCTGTGCACCTGGTCCTTCAGGGGCACAGTTACCTGCTGTCTCTAGATGTCAAGTAAGACTGTAAGATGCAGCAGAAGTTTGAATACCAGTGCAATGAGTTCTGATGCCAAGCAAAAGAATTATTTGTAACTGAGTAAACAAATTATTTAATTTCAGACAATGGTGAGTGTTATAGGTGCTGCTTGAATGAGAATTAATATGTTTGTGTGCAGTCAGCTGGGGAATCTGACTGCTAGAAACTGCAGTGATGGAAAGCAGCAGGTCTTTCCAGTACTTTGTGTGTGGCCTTCTGTCACATTTCCCCCAAATGTACGCACATTGCATGAGAGCAAGAAGTAGAGAGCTCTCAGGACTGCTTCACGTGCATTAACTGTAATCTGATGGGTGGGGGAACTACTTTGAAAGGCGTGTTTAACCTAACCATGTTTTCAGTCATTTCAGTTACTACACTGGATGCATTTTAGATGCATTTTAAATAAAAGCACACATTCTACTCATGTAAAGACACCAGACTGGCCCCACAAATAATCCAGAGATGTATTTTAAATAAAAGGACACATTCTACTCATGTAAAAACATGCTGATTCCTGGACCGTCTGTGGGCCTGACTGAGAAGGCGATTGGGCCGCATCCGGCCCCTGGGCCTTAGGTTGCCTACCCCTGGACCATTAGCATGATCAGAACTAGAAATCTGAAGTCAGGAGCTGGAGTATGGAAAGACCTATGTGAATCATTATGTTAAAAAACATGCACTGCACTGTTTGATCAGCCTGGGGCAAATTTTTGCCTGAAGTGACCATGCATCATATATAGCAGCTCATGTTTACACAAGGACGAATTACAACATTTGATCTAAGATTTGAAAAATTAAGTTGTCTACCTCAGAGCATTCAATGTACAGTATCACTCCATTATTAATTTTCATAATTATTTTTGTCTGTTGAAGCAAAAAGAAAAAAAAGTGTTGGATTTTTAAAAATGTTTGTTGAGGTCCCCAGGCTGATGCATAACAATTTGATTTTTTAAATAAAAAAATGACATCTGATTCATAAGTGCTTGTGTGCCTGTAGGATTTCTTAATGTTAAACCCTTCTTTCTTGTCTCACATTTATCTCTTCTGACATTGAACTTGCAAAAACAACTGTTTGTCTTTCAAATCAAGCTGAGTTGAACCTAGTTTATTTATAACTATTCAGATTTTACAAACTCGATCTGAATTCCTGATAAGGTGATAGGTGATAGGACTTCATAGGTGCTTAACACTTTACTTCTGAAGTGCTGGTGATCAGCGGGACATCAACACACAGTGCCAGAGTCGTGTGTGATGCTTGAGTCAGGCATTCGGAGCTCTGCGTCACCTGACATTACTGTGACACAGGGGCAAAACTAGGCTTTATTTCACTTGGGTCAAAGTTCCAGTTTGGCAACGCCCCATGCGCACTTGTGTGTATAGAGAGAGAGAGGGAGGGAGGGAGGCTGGGAGCCTCAATGTCACCCCTCTGGAGGTATCACTTGGGGCAAAAAAACTGGTTAGCCCCCCCTCCCCGGCTCTGCTCTGACTTCAAGTGATTGATAGTATGTTTGTGCTTCTAGGGCAAATAGGATATTTACCAGGGAGAAGAATTTAAATTAGGAAAAGGGACTTCCGGGGGCGGCGCGAACGGCAATGGCGGTCCTCTTCTGAACGGGAGAGGAGGCTCCGCAGACAACGGGTCGTCCGCTACGGCGAAGCGGAGACCCTTTTCGGAAAACCCCAGGCAGCAAGAGCCTGGGGTCTTGAGGCTCGGTGGGCGCCTTGAGCGACCCTCCAAGCGCTAAAGGAACCCCGTAAGGGGCTCCGGAGCGTGGAGGGGGGTTGCGGCGCTGAGAGCTGCTTCACAGTCTGTGGAGCGAAGCCGCGCTGCTGCTGCCGGTGAGCGCTGATCCCTTTTCCTGTCAAATTACGGATCCGGACGAAAAGCAACTTATTCGTGAGTAAAAGACTGAATCACTTGAAATTAGTGACTTTAAAGGAAAAATCTAAATTGGCTTGAACTTGGCTGAAAGCGGAGAGACGTGGAAACAGGAAGTCCGTCTTCCGCAGCCATTGAACTTGAAAAAAGCAATCAGCTGGAGGAGTGGAGGCTGAAAGAAAGAGATTCTAAACTCTACAGATCTAAGCATCTATTGAACTTGCAATTTAAAGTAAAGACTTTAAGCTAAAGATTTGGGATTATTACTTGCACTTGACTTTCCTCCTTTTATTGGATTACAAATTAGAAGGTGAAACCCAGAGTCAGGAGCTGCCTGAGCATTAAGAGATTGAGCTGTCAGTACTGCAGATTTGGATACTGTATATTGGAACTTGCAACAATCTGAGGGTATTGAGACCTTTTAAATTTGAAACATTCTTTTTGGAGATAAATAAGCACTGTCTGTAACAAAGTGACCATTTATAAACTCTGCTAAAAATTTGTATCTGAAGGTTCTTGGACATTAAATTAGACTCTGAAAGACATTTTAAGCTCCCTCTAGAGGATTGGATTAAAACAGTGACTTTACATGTACATTTAATTTCGATTCCCTTGTTGTTTGCTTGCTCTGGGCCTTTCCATTCCCATGGGAATAACTCAGTGTGACCTTGACTGACAGATAACGTTGGAATGAGTGGCACAAGAAAAAGAGGGAGAGTTAGACAAACAACTTTAACAACTCTAACCTCAGTTTCGCAGACACGTAGATCATCTGTACCTACTTTGCCCTCAGAAGTAGAAGTTGAAGAAGTTGCCTTGTCACAGGCAAAAGAGGGAGAGGGTGAAGCAGAGCAGTTACAATTGGAAGATATGGCCTCAGGAGTATCTGTTTCTGTTCTAGACAAAATTTTTGAAAAATTGGAAGCTTTGGACAAGAAAGTAGATGTGCAATCAGCAAAGATTGACAAAAATACAGAATGTCTAAATAAATTAACCATACAAGTGGTACAGAATACACAAGCTATTGGACAGTTAACGGAGGCCTCAGCAGAAAATCGGAAATTGGCTGAGGACACCAGACAAAAATTGGAAAATTTAGAGCAAGAGGTAAGACCACTCACTAAACAAGTTGGGGAACATCAGATTTATCTTTCTATGATAGAACTGCGAAATCGTGAGAATAATCTGAGGATTAGATCAGTACAAGAGGCAGAAGAAGGAAATCTAACTGAGTTTTTGACCAAAGAATTCTCCAAGTTCTGGAATTTGGAAGAAAAGGACTTTAAAATTGTGTCAGCTTTCAGACTTGGAAGATTCATAAAGAAGGAGAGGCCCAGAGACTGTTTGATAACATTGAGATCAAAGGAGGAAAGGGATAAGATTTTGGGCCTACACTTCGGAAAGTCACTGGAGGTTTTGGATAGAAGAATTGAAATTTATAAAGATATCCCAAGACAACTGCTGGATCTTAGAGCCGCCTATTCTGAACTTGCTAAACTATTAAGGAGCAACGCAATTCCATTCAGGTGGGAATTTCCCCAAGGAATATCTTTTACCTTTAGAGGGAGAAAGGCCAAAGTTAGAACATTGGAAGAGAGAGACAAATTTTTGGCTACATACGGAGAGGATCTTCAAAAAGGAATTGAACTACCTTCTGGGCCTGGGGCAACGCCAGCATCAACACCAGCACCTGGGGAACCTGAAGATTTAGAGAAGATACCACCCCTGGAGAAATAACCAGATTGATCCAGGATGTCTCTGCAACTGCTGAGTTGGAATATTAATGGTTGTAACATTCCGGAAAAAAGGAAGAAAATATTTCACATATTAAAAAAAGAACAATTGGACATTATCTGTTTACAAGAAACACATGTGACGAGGCTCCACAGAAAAGTGTTAATAAATAAAAGATTGGGCCAGGAATTTGTATCGTCGGACAAAGTTAAGAAGAGAGGCGTGGTGATATATGCAAAAGAGAGCCTGTCACCTAAATTCCTATTTAAAGATGAACATGGAAGAATTTTGGCTATTGAGATACAATATCAAGGAGAGAAACTGTTGATATTAGGAATCTATGCACCTAATGAAGGGAAATCGGAATTTTACAAGAAGCTGCAGGAGACAATGCTGGACTATCTGGATTACAACAACATCATAATGATGGGAGATATGAATGGGGTCGTATCAACTAACATGGACAAGTCACAAAGTCAAAATGTTACAAAAGACGGCAGACTACCTAAAACCTTTTTTGAAATGACTGACAATATGGATTTGATTGACATTTGGAGGACAAAGAACCCACTAGGAAGAGAGGGAACATTCTTTTCTGAAGCCCAACTGACCTGGACAAGAATCGACCAAATATGGATTTCTAGAGGCCTGGCACCTAAGGTCAGAAAGGTGGAAATCTGCCCAAAGACCTGTTCCGACCATAATGCAGTAAAGATGGATATGACACTATTACCAACTGGATCCTTTAGATGGAAGATGAATGACAATTTGTTCAGAGATCAGGAAATTACCAAGAAGGCCCAAAAAGTTTTGAAGGACTATTTTGAGATAAATATGAATAATATGGTGGAAAAAAGAATAATCTGGGACGCAAGTAAAGCTGTAATGAGGGGATTCTTGATACAACAGAATGCAGTAAAGAAAAGAACACAAAATGAGAAAAAAGATAAGATCTTGGATAAAATAAAAGAATTAGAGAAGAAATTAAGAGTGAATCCGAAGTCACAGCCAACTCTGAGAGAAATTAAACTTTATCAAACACAATATTCTAAATTGATAAATCAGGAAATTGAATGGAAGGTTAAATTAATGAAACAAAAAACGTTTGAGTCGGCGAATAAATGTGGAAAACTGCTAGCTTGGCAGTTGAAGAGAAGACAAAGATTAAATACTGTTACAAACTTAGAGGTTGATGGAAAAAACATTCAGAATCCAGTGGACATCAGAAAGTGTTTCCAGAGATATTTCAAAAAATTATACACCCAAGGGCCGCAAGACGATGTTGAGATTAAACAATTTTTGGCAAAAAACGGACTATCTAAATTGTCACAAGAAAATAGGACAATCCTGAATTCTAAAATAACACGACAGGAGATTGAACAAGCCATTCAGAACATGCAACTCGGCAAATCTCCAGGACCAGATGGGCTGACCTCCAAGTACTATAAGACATTAAAAGACTATTTGATACAACCCTTGATGGAGGTCAGCAATGAAATTATGGAGGGGAAGAGGGCACCGGAGTCGTGGAAGGAAGCGTTCATCACATTAATACCAAAGTCGGAAACTGAAAAGACACAACTTAAGAACTACCGTCCCATCTCTCTTTTAAATGTGGATTACAAAATATTTGCAGACATTTTGGCAAATAGATTTAAAAAAGTTTTAAATGAAGTAATTCACAAGGACCAGGCTGGCTTTCTCCCAGGTAGACATCTGTTTGCTAATACAAGGAACATTATTGACATCTTGGAACTTTTGCAAACAGATATAAATACAAAAGCAGTTTTAATTTTTATAGACGCGGAGAAGGCCTTTGACAATATCTCCTGGAAATTTATGATGGGAAATTTAAAAGAGATGGGAGTGGGACGGGGTTTTGAGAATGGGATTGAGGCGATATATTCAGAACAGAAAGCTAAATTGATAGTTAATAATGTGGTTACAGAAGAGTTCAAAATTGAAAAAGGGACACGACAAGGTTGCCCTATTTCCCCTTTGTTATTTATTTCGGTTCTGGAAGTGCTATTGAACATGATTAGAGGGGATCGGTTGGTGGAAGGAATTCAGGTCGGTCAGAAACAATATAAATTAAAAGCTTTCGCAGATGACTTGGTCTTGACCTTGCAGAAGCCAGAGCCCAGTACGAAAAGAGTATTACAACTGATTAATGACTTTGGTCGGGTGGCTGGATTTAAACTAAATAAACAGAAAACTAAGGTTTTGGGGAAAAATTTGACTGACACAGAGTCAGAACGGTTTCAGAATGAGACGGAACTCAATGTGGTTAAAAAAGTAAAATACCTAGGGGTAAACATAACAGTAAAAAATCTAAGTCTATTTAAGGATAATTATGAAAAATGCTGGACAGAAATTAAGAGAGACTTAGATAGTTGGTCAAAATTGAAACTTTCTTTGTTAGGTGAATTGCTGCTATCAAGATGAACGTATTGCCAAGGATGTTGTTTTTATTTCAAACACTTCAGGTTTTGGACAAAACGGAGTGCTTTCAGAAGTGGCAGAGAGACATTTCTAAGTTTGTCTGGCAGGGCAAAAAGCCCAGAATTAAGTTTAAGATATTAACCGATGCAAAACAAAGAGGGGGCTTTGCCCTGCCAGACTTAAAGTTGTATTATGAAGCCGCAGCGTTCTGCTGGCTAAAAGACTGGCTACTTCTTGAAGACACTGATGTGTTGGATTTGGAAGGGTTTAACAACGCTTTTGGTTGGCATGCATATTTATGGTATGACAAGGTTAAAGCAAATAAGGCCTTTAAGAACCATATTGTCAGAAAATCACTGTTTAATGTCTGGACAAAATATAAAGACTTGCTGGAAAATAAAACACCAAGGTGGCTTTCACCTCTGGAAGCTAAGGCCCGAAAAAGACCCAATATGGAGGCTAAATGGCCAAAATATTGGGAAATACTAGAAAAGGATGGAGACAATTGGAAATTGCAGAGTTTGGAGAAAATGAAAGACAAAGTGCGAGATTGGTTACATTACGCTCAGATTAAAGAAGTTTTTAAAAATGATAAGAAACTAGGGTTCCAGGTGGAGAAAACGAAACTAGAAACAGAATTGTTAGAACCAAAGATTAAGGTATTTTCAAGGATGTATAACTTGCTGTTGAAATGGAATACACAAGATGAAACGGTTAAATCGGCTATGATAAGGTGGGCACAGGACATTGGGCATAATATCATGTTTGAGGACTGGGAGAGGTTGTGGAGTAATGGATTGAAATTTACTGCATGTAACGCTCTGAAAGAAAATGTAATGAAAATGATTTATAGATGGTATATGACCCCAGTCAAACTTGCCAAAATTTACCACCTGTCTGATAATAAGTGTTGGAAATGTAAAGAGTGCGAGGGAACGTTCTTCCACCTCTGGTGGACTTGCCCTAAAGTGAAGGCGTTCTGGGAAATGATTTATAATGAATTGAAAAAGGTATTTAAATATACCTTCACTAAGAAACCAGAGGCTTTCCTTTTGGGTATTGTCGGCCAAGGGGTGGCAAAGAAGGACCAGACATTTTTTATGTATGTAACAACAGCAGCAAGGATACTTCTCGCAAAACACTGGAAAACTCAAGATCTACCCACACTGGAAGAATGGCAGATGCAACTGATAGACTACATGGAACTGGCTGAAATGACCGGCAGAATTCGTGACCTGGGAGAAGAGAGGATTGAGGAGGATTGGAAGAAATTTAAGAACTATTTACAAAAGCATTGTAATTTGAGTGAATGCTAAATAAGATGCTAGACTAAAACAACTGAGCACCACTAAATTTAGAAGTTTTTAAGAAAATAAGTAAGACTGTGAAAATTTAGCTCCTTCTGAGAATTATAAGATTATGAAATATAGAAGGGATATAAGAATTTAAATAAGATGATAAATTGCTGACAAAATGTTATAACGATGAAAGTGGGAGCGGGAGGTGTGAGGAAGTCCAAAGAAAATGTGAAACTATGTTAAGATAAATGTTATATTGTTTATTATGTTTACTCTTATTGTAAAACCCAATAAATTGCTTTAAAAAAAAAAAAAAATTAGGAAAAGGGGAAAGCCTCCCTTCCCCAGTGCCACAACCCAGATCCAGTTTAGCCACCTGTTGCTACTTTTCATCTTTAAGAAGAAACATAGGAAATCTGATCACTCTCTCTCTCTTTCTTTCTCTCTCTCTCTCTCTCCCCCCGGTCATATTTATTGGCTTCTTTTAAACATACATTCATAACATTTCAAATTTCCCTGTCATTAAACATGTGATTCTAAAACATAATAAGGAAAACAAAGGTATATTCTTAATCATTTGATTCATTTATATTCCATTTACATGTCTGATCCCACTATCTAAAACTTTAAGGCAGGTTATCACTTTACAATATATTTTGCATTTTTCTTTCCCCCTTGAAAATTGGTGTGGGGTGTGAAACCTATATTTTAACTTGTAATGTTGAATTGAGCAGGTGTACCAGATTTCATTTTGATATCCCAAAAAGATGCTACAAAAATGTTGTTCGTTCTATCTATTTTGCATTCCCCAAAGTCTTAATTTTTGTCACTCAGTAATGTAACTAATAAACCGCATGGCTTCTCATCAGATTTTAGATGCCTTATTCTAGAAATATGTTGTCACACTTAATTCTTGGGTTGTGTAATGTATTGGCCCACTGGGCTTGCCATAGGTGAATCTTCCTGAGTCACTTCTCAGGCACTTTGTTTTTTGTTTCAGTTTTGCATTACAAGCATCAGCATGCCTAAAGGGGTTCCCTTCATATACCATGTTGCGTAAAAGTTTACCTTTTTAAAAGACATGTTCGCTGTGTGGCCATGTCGTCATGATATTGTTCAACGTGTGTGTGTGCTTGCTGCATCTCAAGACTCATCAGATTCCACTGGGTAAAGAACCAGATGGGTTTCTGATATTTCTTACAATGCTATTTCATTGTCTTTTACACCCTGACTCTCTTTATAAACCTTTATTACTTGAGATCATAGTTACTTTTGTACATCACCCAGCGTAATGTCTAATGGACCCAAGCTTGTAACCCTGAGGCAGTGAAGAAAAGCAAATCAAACCATAGCTACCAATAATCTCACACATTATTTCCTTTTATGTTACATCTTTATTACTACTTAAGCTGTCTATGTTTTAATTGTTTTTCTTTCATGTTTTTTTCTGAAAGCTTTCTAAACCTTTTTTTTTAACATCACTGTAGAGTAAGGCTTAAAAGTTGTAAAAAAAAAAACCCCAAAGATTTAGAAAGCTCCTTGCTCCATAGAGAATTTTTTTCACTAAGTAGAATTATGTTTACAATTCAGGTTTTACACAAGTAAAACTTGTGCATTACATTACTTGGCAGGACGTTATGCTGAAAAACTTTGGCAGTAGTCCACTGCTGGCCTTTTCCATGCCTTTATTGAGAACAAACCTGATTATCCACTGACATTTCTTGGAACATCAATCTTCTTTTGCTTTCCAGCTGTAATCCTTGTAAGTATTGTTCCCTAAATGTATCAGTTTACCAGATGCTGACAGAAATTAAGGAAGAACATTAATTTCATGAATTGCTTGTACATGCCTGGGAGAATCTGTCTGGCACTGCTGTTGCAAGTTGAAAGCTAGAAAGTTGGGTAGATCCAGACGGATCAAACAAAGCACTTCCTGTGTTCTCTCTCCCTTATTGTTATGTTGCTGAAGTTGGTTACTCATTCTCAGTTCCTTATTTGCTTGAAGATTCACTACACAAAGGAAAGTCAATATGTTCCTGAACTCTACAGTTAAGGGTTTCTTTTTGCCTGAACCTCCATATTAGCATGACCGGAGGACTCTCCCCTTCAAGGCCAACAATTTTATTCATTCAAAAGTATCATGGTTGTGCAACACTCATAAACATGTGATGACATCTAAAGACAATAAATAATAAAGACCTGACCATCACAAAATATGCTTTGGGCCACCACATACAGCCACACATCTGGAAGAGTGTTTTGTAGGAGATTCCCTTTTCGTATGAGATTCCCTACCCAGCCGAGAGCCTCCTCCAGGTGCAAGTCACCATCAAGTGCATCTATGCACACCAAACATAGCCAAAAGATGTAGAAAAACATAAAGGTGCCTACCCCCAAGATATGTTTTGGGCTACAATAAGTTGTACACTCCACATATGGGAGAATGTCAGCCACAAGATGTTGGATGCTACCTGGCCCAGTGCATCTTCTGGGCACAAGGCACCATCACATGTACACCAACAAAAGCAAAAATAACTAGGGTGAGAAATGAGAAAATGCTTAAATTGTGCAGATTAGAATGGATGAAACAGTGCCATCTTGCTTCCATCAAACTGGAATCAGCTAGACTTGCTATAACCAACTATTGCAAACATTTATAAGAGTGCATTTGGGTGATATTTAATAGCAAAATCAATTGAATCCACTAGTCATTTCCACTTTTGGCTGCTCATCCTTTGTGTAGTCTTGAGATGTAATTTATGAATCTTTCTACCTAGTCAGATGCACATGCTCTCTCTGCATTGGGAGTTTTGCAGTCTGACTTTTGTAGGGAAAGATGTGGCAGTTTGTCATTGAGCATAACAAAAAGTGTTGCCAAACAAATGTGGCATTGGATGAATGCTAAGAAAAATTAGCTCATGAGACTTACTTTGTGAAAAATACATCAGAATATTTATAAAACTTTCATATTTGAATATCTTGAGACAGTGTACGAAATATGACATATATAAACTGCAACAAATATTTTCATTTTTTATATGGTTTTTATTGTAGTATAATTGTTGTAAACCACTTTTATATTATTTATGAAACTGCAATAACCAAACATTTTAATAAATAAAATAAAAGGAAAATACTATAAAATGTTATCTAATTGCTCAAACTGCGGATTGGATGCTGACTTAAGCCATTTTTAATGATTCAAAACCTATGGGATGTGTAAAGTGGGTTATAATGGTCACATATTAATATAATTGTATCCTTATGACTGTGCCTTTTTTCCTTTGGTTATACTTCTATAAAATTAATAAATAATTTGATGGTAACTTCCTTTCTTGAGATCAAAGAAAGGTTTGAAGAGCAACTATTGTAAAAAAAAGTTATTTGTGTCATTTTAACCTTAATATATGGACGCGGGTGGCGCTGTGGGTAAAACCTCAGTGCCTAGGACTTGCCGATCGCATGGTCGGCGGTTTGAATCCCTGCGGTGGGGTGAGCTCCCGTCGTTCGGTCCCAGCTCCTGCCCACCTAGCAGTTCGAAAGCACCCTTAAGTGCAAGTAGATAAATAGGTACCACTTTATAGCGGGAAGGTAAACGGCGTTCCGTGTGCTGCTCTGGTGCCGGTCACCGGAGCAGCTTCGTCACGCTGGCCACATGACCCGGAAGTGTCTGCGGACAGCGCTGGCTCCTGGCCTCTAGAGTGAGATGAGCGCACAACCCTAGAGTCTGTCAAGACTGGCCCGTATGGGCAGGGGTACCTTTACCTTTACTAACCTTAATATATACCTTCAGCAGGTATTTGTTAAAAGCGCTATGTGTGTACTAACATAACTTGTCCTGGCAATGTAATTTACATGACTACTCGAAAGATCATTTCAAATGATTCCTTCTGACTCTCTGGGATGAATGGGGTGGGGTTTTTTAACTATACTAAACATTTATTTTGTAATATGCTATAACTTTTTGGAAGATGTACAATTGTTATTGTTGCATATTGCTTCCATTCACAGATACTCATTAATTCACAAGTTTCTGATCCTTTTGCATTACTGTTTTCTTTTGGGTAAGGCTGGTTTCATGCCAAAGCTGACTTTCACTATGGTTATAGCATTAGAGTTGAGAATGTGTTGGTTGGTATCAAACCACTCATTTGACTTTCTTACAAAACCACTGTATACTATATTTTTCCATGTATAAGACGATGTTTTTTGCTTTAAAAATACAGGCAAAAATTGGGTGTCGTCTTATACATGGATAGTGAATGCAGAAGGGACAATTAATGGCAGCAGCAAGCAGGAGATTGGCACGGCTGATTGGTGGCTGTGGCAAGGCGGGCAGGTGATTGGCGGCTGTGACAAATGGGTGGGTGGGCTGTTGGTGGCTGTGAGCAGGCAGACAATTGGCTGCTGTGGCAAGGTGTGCGATCATCAGTGGCTGTGGCAGGCGATCAGCAGTGGCAGGCAGGCAGGTGAACTATTGGCAGACGTGACCTCCCCCACCCCAAACAAAAGCTAAACAACCTAATTTATTAATTTCGGGTTAAAAAAATAGGGGGCGTCTTATACATGAGGGTGTCTTATACACAAAAAAATATGGTAATTTGTCTTGTCAGATAATCTTTGTTCCAGGAAACAAATTCATGGGGAGAGCAAGCTGTATTCCCGAAATCCTGATTTGTCTGCCGTCAGTTTACATCAGAAGCTTGCTCAGCAACTGTGACTTTTTAACAGCATCTATCTATTTTCTCTCATGAATACTTACATTGTTTTCAGAACATTCCCCCGCACCTCCACTTACCTCTTTAATATTATATCAACATTGAAAGTTGTCTGGCCAAATGCAATTTGTGAAAATAATTGGAAGGCCCTATAAATTATAGACTGTGACAAGATGTTAAATAATGCTAATGAACTTAATATTGTACATGGTTGAAGTAGATCAAATGGTGAAAAGCTCTACTCACATTCTACTAGAAGGTACCTTTGCAAGAATAGTCTTGAAGTGAAAAGATCTTTAGATAAATCAGTCAACAGAATCATATCTGGCTAAATACATACAAATTATTCCAGGACCAGACAACAAAAAACCTCTGATTAGTTATACTGAAAATCCAATGACAGTATTGAAATATTATGTAAGGAATTAGTCTTATTACAAGGGGAGGTGATAGTATATCCCCCCCTTTTTAAATGGAATCCTTATCTTCCTGATAAGAATTAGATGTGTGCACCTTCACTAGACTAGTACAGTGAGAGAGGCACTAATCCTCTGAGGAAATTTTTAAATATTTACTTAATATTTAAAATATCAAAATATTCATTAAATGATTCAGGAATGGCAAATAAATTGTGTCACTGAAGACATAAGAATGAGGGCTGCCATACATTAAAAAAGCAGCTCAACAATTTGGGGGGTCTTCCTAAAAAAGCTCAACAATTGAAATACGGCAACCCTACAAGAAGCCCTCATTACAATTGCGCAACCACGTTTTTTGCAGCACTCAGTACTCTCAGATTAATTGCTTTTGTCCCCTCAGAGACAAAAATACGAGCGTGTAAGAAATTGTGATAACCCTGCAGCAGCATCTCTAACCAATTGAACAAAACATGCTGTTTATGTTTGTTTTCATTGCCAGAAAAGGCCCTTTATCACCTTTTTGGTGATTATAAGCATCAACTTTGCTTTGGAAACAGATGGCTGTGCCACCCAGTGGTCAAACTTTGTCTACACATGATTGAAGGAAAATACAATATTTTTCAATGTTATCTGCCCCCAAATGTGCTTTTGGCTCTGGCAGATTTTGGTACCTTGTCTCAAACAGCTGGATAATCTAGTATCTTGAAGGATCTTCAGAAATAAAGAAACGTAGGAAATTTGAGGCCGTTAGATGATACAAACAAGTAATTAAAAATGCTGTTGCTGAAATTGCCTTCCATAAAAGTTCCAAGGCAATGTATAAAATATAATAAAAGTGGCTAAAACAAAGTTAAAAAAACAATTACAAAAATAATGGAAAATGAGATTAAAAGCAATACAAAATGCACACCTACAGATCCAGCCTCCAAGAAATGCCTCGCCTACTGTTGCCACCGCAGTGGCATTGTAGCACATTCCTTGGAGGCCGAATTTGCCTCTTTCTAAGCAGTGCCCCCCCATGATACCACCTCAGGGGTGTGGCTTCTTGGCAAATAGCAGCCGCTGCTGGTCTCCTACCCCTCTTGTTCCTGATGTTCATCTTTACTCACTCCTTGTTGTGCGGGACAGGGACATTTTGTGGTTCTTCTCAGTTGCTAAAATGGCTTGGTCTGGCAAGAGGGCTCTAGAATCTTAGAATCATAGAGTTGGTAAGGTACCTTCAAGGGTCATCTAGTCCAACCCCTGCAATGCAGGGCATATCTAAATCTAGATTATTATTTTCTGGGCAGCCACCTTCACCTGAAATTCATTCATAAAGTTTTCATATCAAACAATGATAGCCCCTTCAGTTTTAAAGAGCCTGCTGCAGTCTGGCCATCTCTTTAAAATTGGTAGAATATTGCACTGGAGAGTGCAGAAGCGGCTACAGTGCTGAGTACTGCTTTAATGAATAGATGTTTATAATATGTGTGTAATCCCATTATCATTTTCCCAGCTACAAAAATGTTGCAATTTGAGTTCTGTGTTACTATAATTTTAAAAGAAGAACTAAACTATGAGGATCGTGCACAACAAATACAAAACAAACGTACTTTCATTGAATAGAAACAAATGATGCAGAATAGTCATTTTTATTAGTGACATTCAAAATATTCAGCTGAATCCTAAATCAAGATGTGAAGTGAGACCATCTTGGATAAATTCAGGGCTTTTGTGAGCTGAAGCAGGAACAGACAATGTGCTCAAGGCATTAAGGCATTAAAAAATACTGTAAGCAGTGGGCTCCTCCACACAACTTCACCATGCGTTTGAGGCTTTTTGAGTTCAATTTTACTAGGTAGTGTTCACATGATATAGTCCTCAACGAGAACCCATTTCACTTTTTAAAAAATAGTGAACCAGCTGGGAGTGCTGTGTCCTGGCAGCCTTTAAGTAGGCAGTTGTAAGACTGCCCCTGAAAAACCCTACCTGAATGAAAAAAATTGACTAGTTGCTAATATTCCTATCTGGGGTAAGGTGAGTGAAGAAACAGCTGGTGTAGAGTCTGCATCATGGCACTAGCAGGAGCACCAGATTGACTCTGCTGGTGTAGCCACACAGCCCTGAGCTCACTGCCATGTGGCCCTGTCCCTTCATTTCCCAGGTAATTGCAACAATGCTGCTATTGGTAGTGTAGTTCTATGGCACCACCCTGTGGCTACTCGTGCTCAAGTGGGTAACTCCAGGATATCTTTGATTACTCCAGTTATTATGAATCCCAATACTCTATTACTATCTTCCTGTTATTTGGGGAAGACCTTGTCATTAATATGTTCAACCCTGTAATTGATGTGGCTTTATGTTCCGGTTTTGTTTTATTTTTCCACTGTATTATATTATTATTATTATTATTATTATTATTAATTAATTATTTAAGCACCCTGAAAATTTTATTTGAAGCACTGGAATATAATAAAATAGGTAAGGTATAACCCAATAAAGAATTGCTGTTCCGAATCTTATTTGTGAAAAAGCATAGTAATATGACCAAAACAATACTAGACACGAGGAAGAGTTCAGTCGGTAGAGAATGGGACTCTTAATCTCAGGGTAATGAGCCCCACATTGGATGAAAGATTCCTGCATTGCAGGAATCCAACTCTACTATTCGATGACAAATTTAGATTGAGTGAGTGTAGTTGCAAGTAGCTCTTTAATATACCTCCAATAATATGAAATGTGCTTCTCTAATGAGATTGAATTCTATTGCTCTAATCTCAGGTCAACATAAGATACTCCAGCTCACTTTTACCTTTACAAAATGTGCACATGCAAATTTAGGAAGAGTTTTGTTTGATTCAAAAATATACATACAGTACTGCATTTTGAGTATTGGTTTAGCTGGGACTTTTTTTCAGCTGGAACTCACCAGAGCTCAGTTCCGGCACCTCTCAGGTGGGCACCATTGCTATTATAAGAGAAGTGAGGCATTCATGGTGAGTTCCAGCACTTCTTTTTCTAGAAAAATAGCACCGAGTTTAGCATTTTTCAAAAGCTTTTTATATTGAAGTACAGTACTGATTCATATAATAACTTGCTTGCTATAATCAGTCCACTAGGTGGCAGGGTTTCATACAAAGTTGTAATATTTCCAACTTGCTCTTATTTGTTTCTATACATACTACTATCCTGAAATTTCATATCACAATGAAAAGGGTGTTTTCAGGCTTCATAGATGTGCAGCCAAATACTCTTCCTCATACATGCCTTTTTCATCCTTGTTTCAGAGGCTGTTCACAGCCCTGATTGGCTGCTGCTTCAGTGCCTCTGATATTGTGTTTTTTCTTGCTAGCAACATGGTGTCAACTAAGTGGGAGCCGTACAGTCAGCATCCTGACACCACTACTCCATGCAGCCAATCCAACTGACTACATGCTGGCATTAGAAAGCCAATTCTTAGTGAGGTCTAGAACCTTTGCCTTCATCCAGACAATATGTTGGGTAGGAAGGCAGTTTACAAATACTATTCATCTCCCAGACCCCAGGTACAGTTTCCTAGAGAGGTACAGTTTTTAGACGAGAGGGATGCCCACACCTTGACTTTGCTGTAGCTCTAAATCTATCTTCATATCTCCTTACTATACTGTGTTGTTAAATTCAAAACAATATGTATCAGTTTTGCCTTACATCTTTTGTTAGTCTTTCTAGTGTGCTCCTCTGCTGTCAGAAGTTGTTCTACATTTTTCTATGTTCTCAGTCAAGAAACCCATGTACCAAGTGTGAAGCCAAACACTTTTGTTACCCAGTATCTGATATTAACCTGGGTTGATGGGCAATTAATCAATTAGCTTCTCAATCAGTTAAATCTGCCTAAAAGTTTTTCTTAGTATTTAATTACAAAAATCCTCAAAACAGCTTACAGATAATCAACAAAAGTAAGATGGCTTAAAGCATAAAAGCAGTAACACCAGAACAGTATAATTAAAACAACAGATATAAATCGCAGATAAAATGGAGGGAGGTGTCAGCCAATTCTGCACAACTTGGAGTTGATTAAGGAAAGGCACCCAGACAGAGTTCTCCATGAGCCAGAGTCAGTTCCCAAGAATCCATGTACAGTGGTACCTCGGGTTACATACGCTTCAGGTTACATACACTTCAGGTTACAGACTCCGCTAACCCAGAAACAGTATCTTGGGTTAAGAACTTTGCTTCAGATGAGAACAGAAATCGTGCTCCGGTGGCATGGTGGCAGCAGGAGGCCCCATTAGCTAAAGTGGTGCTTCAGGTTAAGAACAGTTTCAGGTTAAGAATGGACCTCCAGAACAAATGAAGTACGTAACCAGAGGTACCACTGTACACAAACCTGCCAGGAGCTTCTAAACTGGTTGGAGGAACAGCTGCTTCACTTCTGAAGACAAGTAGGAAACCAGGCATTCCACCAGAGGGCACTCAAGTGTGAGCATCTCCAGGAATATTAAACCCATAGGTCAACCAAGAATGAGATGACTCCCTTTGCTGCCTCGAATCAAGGCAGCCTAAGCCAACTCCAAATAAAACTGGTGCCCATGGCTCTTCCTTGCCATGCCTGCTGTCCCTGGGAAACACGACAAAAGCCTTTATCTGGGGCTACAACATTTAGGCTGCAATTACATACCTTCGTGGAAGTACATGCTATTGAACTGAATGAGACTTACCTCTGAAAAGATGTGTAGGGTTGAACTTGTAATAGGATTGAACTGTTAGTCTGTTTTCATTTATATAAAGATAATGTCTGATTAAAAATGCCTTTTGTAATGCAGGTACGTATAAAAACTGAGCATGTAACAGACCTGTGTAAGAAGGAATGAGAGATGCTTATTTTAGCATGGTGTGTGTATGCTTTACAGTACATAATCTTTTTTTTATTATTATTCTTTAGAAACATTATTTTTTCT
The DNA here is from genome assembly GCF_964106645.2 of Podarcis pityusensis. Taxonomy (NCBI): domain Eukaryota; kingdom Metazoa; phylum Chordata; class Lepidosauria; order Squamata; family Lacertidae; genus Podarcis; species Podarcis pityusensis. The sequence continues at coordinate 49,596,530 of NC_138026.1, forward strand.
CACTTGCAAATTTAGGTACTCCTAAAACTAGTTTTGTTAATTGACTAAGATTCAGCGCTTTTTTCTGGGGGTAAGCAGGGGTATGCATACCCCTTAAACATTTTGTGAATCTAACTTTGGCCTCATTGAGCAGTATTTCAATATGAGTAGGAAAACAAGAGTACCCCTAAACATTTTTGTAGGGAAAAAAGCACAGCTAATATTTATTTAATTGTAGGATTCATTTTGAGCCTAGTATTCTAAATGTAAGAAGGTCTGGTGGAACTCCCCACAAGAGGAATTCCATAACATAGATGCCACCAGTAAGAAAACTTGCATTCATTGAAGGATGTAGTCTTGGCACAAAGGACGAATATTTTATTTATAACAAACAAACATTACATTAGGCATTAGAAAATGCCCACCAGAAAGCTTATGTCCTCAGCTGATTCAGGGCTTGGTCTTTAGAGCTTTCGTGTAAGACCTGGAATGGACTGATCCAGACCCTGGTGAACTGGATCATACATAAACCAGGGATATTGTGCCAGTAGCTACCAATCTGGCCTTTATAAATGATGGAACCCAGAGCAGAACTTCACTTGAAATTTGAGCAAACTGAGAAAATGCCTCATACAGAAAAAAGGTATTCTTTCCCAGACTTTAAGGTTACCCAGTTCAAAAGTGGCACTATTAATTGTGTGTAGAACCCAACTGGTAAGTACAAATCTTTTAACACTTCTAGGAAATTTGTTGGCTAGGGCATTTTGCCTGCTGCATTTGGATCTGTTAAGAGTTCTAAACATACTTCCAGGCAGCTCCAAGTGGCATTCAGAGATAGAGCTGGGTGTTGAAATTTAGGGCAATAGCACTCTCTCTATGTTGCCACCTAACAACAGATATTCAGTTTTATAGTTCATCTGAATAGGGAAGTCACCTTTAGTAGTCATAGCTAATATCCATCGACAGACCTATCTTCCACGAAACCCATTTTATATCACCTAAACAAATGACCATGGCATCTTGTGGCAGTTAATTCCATTAACTAAATTATATGTGAAGAATAGCCTTTTTCATCTGTCTTAATTTTTACTGCTAATAAATGGTTTTTGGACAGCATGTGCGCTGCGTGTTCTAATGGGAGGGATTGGGGAGGGGGTTATTGCTTTGTTCTTGTTCTTCTTTTTCTTATGTCTTTTGTGTTTTTTGCCTTGTATTGTGTGCTGTGAACCATCCTGAGATCTACGGATGAATGGTGGTATGCAAATGTTAATAATAATGTTGATCTCCTATTGCCAGACCAGCATGTGTTGATAGATGAGAGCTGTTCTTCTGTATTATGTTTCATAATCTTTGAAAACTTTCTACTGTGTTTTTATGACATTTTTATGACGTTTTTATGTACAAAATCAGAGATGCAGGTGCTCCTGAGGGAATAATTGCATGGTTATTCAAAGGAAGAAAGAGCAATTGGCACCACCCCTGAGCTGCTGTAGCACTTTATAGTTTTTGCTATGTCTCAAATAGCAAAAGCTATAAATATTCAAGGCCTAAACTAAATCTAGGCAAAAATGAAAAATGCCTTTCAAAACTGGCCATATTTCACCTTCAATAAAACAGCCGTAATTTAAGAATAAAGAGAAATGTGAGACCTTTCTTGATGCCTTCTTGGCCGGAAGTCAGGATGATAGACTCATAAACCAGATCTAATCATTATTAATTTAAAAGTTAGGTACAAAGCTGTTTTTATGTCGTTTTTGGATGCAGCCATGCAATATTTGTCACATGTTAAGACTTTAATCACAATTATCTTTAATGCAGCTTCCATTTAACATCCTACTACAATGTTTCTGGTCAGTTTAATTAAATGGCAAAAATATTATGTGTTTTTCAGAGATTTTGACATGCCAGATACACAATTTGCTGCTCAGGCCAATCAGCTGCCTCCACTACCCTCAAAAGAGACACAGTTTGCTTATGGTATTCCAATGGATTCAGTAACTACATCTACGTTGCCAGCATCATTTAAAAAGGTAAGGAGGAACTAAAAATATGAAGTGTGACATTGTTTTTACTTTTTTAAAAAAGTTAATTTTGAAAAATACCATACATAGAAATTTCTTAGGGAAGGTAAAAAATAAGTATAAAATTACTGGGGGAAATTTGATGACAAACAATGAAGCCAGATGTCTTTTTTTCCATTTGGGTCCATGAAATATGTACAAAGTACAAAGATAAATTATATAAGAGTATAATGACATCGAGCTACACGTGCATTTATCCATAGATGGGATCAATAGGAATTATAAAAACAAATAAATTCCTTGTGTTCCCAATTTTCTCCACAAGTAAATGCTTTTGATAGGCTGACATGAGGGAACTGGAATATTATCAATATTCTGTATCAATGCTTATTCCAGTTTAGACCCACTGAAGCCAGTGAACTGAATTGGCTTAAACTGGTGTCCTTTGGCTTAGCAGGAGGTTTGAATGTACTGTACAAATTCATTTAATTCCTCCACTTAGGTTATTCATCTTATTTATATTAGTATTATATAACGCCAGCAACTTAGCATAGAGGGAGGGTGCTTATTACTTCTGTTGTAGTGTGAGAACTATGCTTAAGTGATTACCTTGTAGACAAGGTTGTGCAATGACTTACTTGTAATAACTTACTTTAAAGGCGTCTGGCTTGGTGAATAGCCTAATTTTCTCATAAACAATAGTAAATCATAGGCTATAAGCTGAAGAAAACTGGCCAGTTTGCTTTTCTGCTGAAAGACAAGAATGTAAAAAAATAAAATAAAAGGATAAGTTCATGAATTTTGTTTGTTTATTTTAAATATTCATAGGTTGCTTTTCTCAAGGCAGCAAGCAACAACATAAACATAACTTTATAAATAAAATTACAATGGCATTACACTATATTAGAAACTTTAGATGATAGGCAGCAAGGTCATACTTGGAGAAGACCCACTGAAAACACTGAAATGAGTACATTGAGCATGTCTAACAATGGAGATCACCCTTTAAAATAAAATAAAAAGTTATGCAGCGCTTTTAAAAATTGTGTTCGAAAATTTGCAAATATCGTAGCTAGGTAAGGAAGCATAGAATTTTATATCAATCAAACTTTTGCCTTTTAATTCAATACTGTACTTCATTTAAATATAGCTGATACTATATTTAATTTTGCCCGATTCTTGCTTACACTTTAGCTTCAGTTTCTCCTCTATTTAAGATGCCCATAACATCCATAGTCAGTATGTTCCTATTCTTGCTTGATTGCTAAGAATTGTGACTTCTGTGCCCAGAGGTCGTGTTTCTCTTTCCCAGTGCTACACATCTGGCCATACTGACTATATTACAAGATCATGATAATAGGAGTTCCCCTTTGTCCCTTTGTCCTTTATCATCTGTCCACTGCAGTAATAAACATAAGCTAAGCCAGTGAGCTTCCTGGTAAGACACTTGCCTCAACTTCGAAAGAACTGATAAACATTCCTCCCACACCTGGATTTGCTGATGACATACAGTTTTAATTTCATTTGGCATCTTATCAGGCAAGGACAGCAAAATCCAGTCTGCTTAGTAAATGCTTTTGCAAAATCAATCCAAGGGTTGCCATAACAGGCCGCTGCTTATCTCGAGCATCATCTGGCATTCTCATTACCCAGTGAATCAATTAATTTTTTTTTCTCTTCTTGTGAAAGTCTGCCTAATTCACCACTAAGGCTCTATTTGTGATTCAGAGTGATTCAACAGTAGTTTCCCAGCCTTTGATATCAGGCTAATTCCTCTGTAATGCATTGTCTCAGGGGTTCTCAAACTGTGATTGGGCTTCAATCAAGTGCTCCACAGCACGTCAGTGAAGAACACTTACAATTTGACTTCTATGGATTTCCAATCATAATACAATATATAAGAAATAAAAGAACCACTAAAAATCATTTATAATCATGCAACATCTAGCACAGTTCATTACAGTTGCTTAAAATATTATTATTACCAATTATTATAATTATTACCAGGATCCCCGCAGCAGTTTTCATAAAGTCTGTGGGGGACAGAGGGAGTTTGGGAAATTTTGTATTATCATAAACATTTTTCAAATGAAACAGTCTCTAGCTTCCTCATCACTTTGATACTATTCTATAAAGTAAATCCACTGGTCACTGTTCTATAAAGTAAATCCACTGGTCTCCATTTGCCATTGCTTCTGAGATCAGTTAAAGTTATGGTGGTAGACTTGATTTCTCTTTCTTTAAAATGATTGCTGCACCTTATTTAGTAAGATGCTCCCCTTTTTGTTGAGAATTCAACCTAGGACTGCAGATGTTCTTGATGCAGACATCCTTTATTTTCTGTTTACTTAGTCACAGTAATTTATATGTGGAATCAGTTTCCATAATGGTCTGTTTTCTTTATAGCTTTGTGATGAATAACAATTAAAGTGAAAGCTTGCTTTAAAATACACTTTATTTACCACTGCAGTGTTAATTGATTAATCAAACTACCCATTTAGGCTGCAATCCTGTACACACCTAGGAATATGTCCCTCTGAATTCATTGAGAGCTACTAAGTTTAAGCTGATAATCTACCCAAAAAGTGGCATTGATTAATTTGACATTAATATTACTTAAAATGTATTTTTAAAATGTGTGTATTGCTACAAAGCAGGATGACAAAGAAGCTACAAAGCAGGATGATAAAATACAAAAAATCCAACATTTTATATGACAATTTAATTATTTTCTAATTAGATGAACATAGACTGTCTCTGCACTTTACCTTTCTGTACCATTAAAACACCTGTAAGCAGTAGAAACTTTCCACTGTTATATAGCTGAAATTGGAAGAAATCTTTGTAACTGAGCATAGTGTACCAGAGACTCAGTATGCCCAGTGCTATTTTTCTAGAAAAAGGTGCCAGAACTCACCACAAACGCCTCCCTTGTTCTCTTATAATGACAATGGCTCCTGAGAAGTGCTGGAACTGAGTTCCAGTGAGTTCTGGCTGAAAAAAAACCTGAATATGCCCAAAGCATTACAGAAATACAGTGGTACCTCCAGTTGTGCACGGGATCCGTTCTGGAGCTCCGGTTGGATCCCAAGGTGTGCGTATCCGGAGGTGCCGCTTCTACGCATGGCACAGTTTAGCACTTCTGCACATGCGGTGAAACCCGGAAAAATACTTCCAGGTTTGCCGCGCACATATCCCGAAGGATACGTAACTGGAAGTGAACGTAAGTAAAGGTTCCACTGTATAATACAAAATATACATGAAGGGCATTTAGTTGCAATGGGAGCTTTCATATTTGTCCACTAAGCATGCAGACATAGGATGGGCTCACCTGTAACGCTACACCATTTATTTATTTATTTATTTATTTATTTACTTACTTACTTACTTACTTACTGCTTGATTGTAAATAGAACCTCCGAGCAGTTTACTCTAAGCCAGGCACTGGTCCTGTTAGCTAGAGGTGATGGGAGTTGTAGTCCCAAAACAGCTGGCGGGCCAAGTTTGGCCATGCCTGCTCTAATTCATTGTTTGTGTTAGCCATGGTTTGGTTAAGAAGCCAAACAAATGATCACACCAACCAGGATTCTTCCTACTTCCCTTCCCAACACCACACCTTCTGTCCAATATCTGGAATGCCTACATGATGCCCTTGTGCTAGCATTGCCCACCATGTCATCCGCCTGCTTTGTCACTGGTTGGCTGACCAACACATCTGAGGTTAGGAGTGTGGTAACTGTAGAGTGTCTCTTTCTTGATTGGGGTTTGCCTCTCTAGGTGTGCTTACCTGGCGTCTAGTCTGATGTCTTGATGGATCTGGGAAAGACTTTTCTTTTAATTTGCCCAGCCATTTCAGCACATTGAATAGTTGTTTAATTTCTGTTTCAATTTTACTTTTTTGTTTTTATTTCATAAAATTTATATACCACTTGAGTGTAGGAAAAAATTCAAATTTTTATGATTCAGCCTAGCTTTATTTGGTACTTTATTTGGTACTGTTCCTTTGCTTTATGTAATTTTTTTTTTTTTACTCTATACTATATAGGGGTTTTTTTTGGGGGGGGGGTTACTATAACTTATCTTGGGATCATATACTGAAGGATGGCTTATACATATCCCAAAACAGCCTCAATTGTCATTTACTGTAGGAAATATACACTGGCCATGCCTATAATAATGGTCTCAGGCCTACTTTAATGCTCTCCTTTACGACAGCTATTTTTTTCACCGCTACCAAAGGGGGCTGATTTGAGGAAAGCACATTAGAGCATTGTGCAATCTACAAAAATCCCCTATTATCTTGCTTAAATTCATCAAAATGTTAACCAGTTTGCCAACATTCTGTCAGTGTTGTTGAACATCTCTATTAATTCCTCCCAGTAGCATTAAAAAACCAAAGTATTTTTGGCCTGGTTGGGAGGGGGGATGCCAAATATATACAGTGAAGAATTGTTGTAGTTACAACACTGTCATGCCTTTTGTTTTATTTACTTGGTAACAAAATTACTGTTTTGCAAAACTGGACTGCCTCTTTAATTAGAGCTAAAAACAAGTGTGTGTCCACTCCCTCACTAGTCACTGTGGCGGTGAAACTTTTTCTTGAAACTTTATTTGCACTTTAGGACCTTCTATAGGAGGTATGGGGAGATAATATTTTTTCAATCCATGCTTGGGAATGAAGTGAAAAAAATCCAAAGTTAATTTTATGGTGTTTTCACAAATATCACTGTCAGCTTTTCAGTCTGAAAGGGGCCTCTTGTGGATATGGAAGTGGTAGAGAGCAGGAGAAAGAATAATTTGAAAATATCTACATTTTAGCTACTGGGTATGTTTAATTTTATTTGAAAAATGTTGCTTGGGGAGGACTGCTTACACTATTTTTATGCCACCTGACCTGCTCAGGTATCTGTACCTTTCTGTGCTTTGTGAAAATGTGATCTTCCCTTCTGAATTGAAGCTCAGTTAAGAAAAATATCTGATAAGATCTGATTCAGCAGGCAAGATCAGATTTTTGCAAGGCACAGCTGGGAAACTATAAGAAACAGGGTGTCTTTACCTGGAGGGTGCAAGGAGTGCGGGGCACATGGGCACCAAATTCTGGGGGGTGCCAGGCTGCCACCGACTGCGCCCTGGTGGCTGTGTGGCTGGACTCCGGCATCACTCCGAATTTGCGATGGCCGGATCTGGAGGAGAAGGCAGTACAGGGCCACTCCCTCCCCCGGCCCCTTCCATGGGCTGCTCAGCCGCGGGGTCTGGCGGTGATTCGCTTCACTCCACCTTTGCAATGCCCCCCCCCACCTGGCACAGCCAATCAGGTACTGGGGCTCTGCCGCCACTATCCACCACCTCCTCCGCCACCGGAGGAGAAAACCCCGCGGTGCCCCAAGCATGACCAGCCTCAACCTGCTGCTCCGAACGGGCAGCCAGAGAGGAAGGAGAAACGTAAGGAGTCCCGCCATGTGGCCCCAGGCTGGTCTGGTCTAGGCTGCGGACCTTGGTGCACAGAGCTGCACTCTACGTGGCTTTTCCACAGCTCCATCCCACATGCAACACAGTTTTCGCCCAGGGCACGCACAGAGGTCTCCTGGTGCTTGGCTTTCCCCGGGCAGGAACATGGGAAGTGGTTAGTCACAAGATCAGTTGTGTTAAAATTTGGAGGCGCTGTGTGGATCTTTGCACCCCGGCGGTGCATATGCTAAAGACGGCCCTGATAAGAAAAACTCTCAGATACAATACAGTTAAAATATGGGTTAAGCAAAAGTGTGCATGAACACTTAGTCTTTAAGGTTCCCCAGTACTCTTTGTTGTTTTTGCTACTATGGACTAACACAACTACTTCTCTGGAAATGGTTTCCAGGGCTGCTTTATGTGCATGCTATCACTGGATCTCATTTTGCTGATGAGCTTAATTTTAATGAATTTTGTTAATGGCTTCTATATTTAGCACTCGAGTACAAGATATTTGAAACCCTTTGACTTTGTGAAAAATTGCTCCCTGACTTCTTTAGCAATAAGCTACTTTTTATTGTGATATTGCAAGTGTTCTGAATGTTGTAAGACCTGTTGGTGCATTTTGATGATTGCACTGAAAACATGTTATGGGAAAGGGAGGCAACCAGCTGATGTTGGGGCCTCTTTGGAAATGTTATGCTTATAGTAAGTTATAAATAGAATTCTTAGGGAAAATAACTTTTCACAATATATGTAACTAAGAAAAAGTAGGTGGCTCATTCTTATCCTTAATATAATCCTCAGTGTTACAATCCTCACTGTTAAGGGGGCAGCCTACAACTGACTAATTTTTATTTTAAACTGGGACTTCTTTCCTCACTCTTCTACAATCTTAACTACTCACCCCATCCAGCATTACAGATGCGTGCTTTGAAAAACACAGGAAGCTTTACAGAGCCAGAGTGGTGTAGTGGTTAAGAGCGGTAGATTTGTAATCTGGGGAACCGGGTTCGCTTCCATGCTCCTCCACACGCAGCTGCTGGGTGACCTTGGGCTAGTCACACTTCTTTGAAGTCTCTCAGCCCCACTCACCTCACAGAGTGTTTGTTGTGGGGGAGGAAGGGAAAGGAGAATGTTAGCCGCTTTGAGACTCCTTCGGGTAGTGATAAAGCGGGATATCAAATCCAAACTCTTCTTCTTCTTCTTCTAAAATGAGGAAAACAATGGCTTTGCATCAAGACCTGGAAGTCTGGATTCTGTGTGTGGAGTTTTTTGTTTTTTGTTTTGCTTCAGTGTGAAAGGAGACAAGCAAAACCAATTTTAACCATGTGACCAGTGGAGTATTTCCCCCCCAGAAACTGAGATAAGATTTTAAATACTAACAATGCTTGAGCATTAATAATTTTATTGTTCACTTATTCTAAACTCCAGGAATATTTGCCATTTCAGTATAGGTATTACAAAATAAAATCAGAAGATAATGTACCTCAAAAACATACTTTTAAGATTAGTCAGCTTTTTGTGTCAATTATTCTGTGAAAAGCATTTAGTTTTACATTAAAATTTCTGAAAGTATTTTTCATTACTTTGGAGCTGCGACTTCTAAAATAGAGAATATTTAGATAAGTGAAATTTTAATTCCATCATCAATCAATATATCATTGCAGTCTTGTTAAATTAGACTCCAGAAAAAGCTCTCTTAATAAGCAGTGTGCCGAGTTAATTCAGATTGCCAACATATTTCTTTATAAAGCCCTAGTGTTGTCCTCTAAGAGATCTTAGGTTTCATTTTGGAGAGAATTGATTTACAATGTTTAGCTCAACTTGGTATAAAATACTAATGGTTGAAGTCTGGAAATACCTTGGAGAACTTCCCTAATACCTTGGAGAACTTCTGTCAATGACAGTGGACAATTCAGGGGTCAAAAACCCTTCAGTTAAGAGAAGAGCTAATATACTTGCACTTACTCATCTTGGAGAAGCATGCATTTGCTCGGGGGCAATACAAACCAAGTACTGAGCATGGCCAGCAAGATGTGACCTTTCTATTTAAAACAATGAGGACTTTGAAAACCTAACTATTTAATGCAAATCCAATGGATTTTCACAAAAATAGGGAAAGACAAACTACACAAATTTTGGATGCATTTGAAGGGGAAAGAAAACAAGCAGACAGTATGTATTTATGGTATGGAACAGTAGATAATCATTAGACTTGATTATTTTTCACCATTGTCAGGTGCTGTTGCGGTTGCTCGAGAGTAACCAGGCAGGACTCCGACCTGTCTTTTACAGGCTTTATTTTGGTGCAAACTATTTACAGTGAAGAGCGTCATAAGTTCCTGTCTGGCTCAATCGCTAACAGAATCTGGGAGTGGTCTGTTTTTGTACCTCCCCCAACATAAAAGTTTCGTCACCTCCAGCCATTTCCGCCTCTCTCTGCGCCTCAGACTACTGCGCATGATGGGCGATGGCAAGGGCGTGCTTCCCTCCTCTCCGGCTTGCTCAGGCGTGGTGTTAAGGCTCTTACTAGCATCCTCTGGTCCTTGCACCTCTTCTCCACTGGAGGTGGGGCTTTCCTCCTCACCGGTAAAGGAACTGCTTCGCAAGATTTTTGGAGGCTCCCTGTAACACAACTGCCCCTCTATCTCTCGCCTCTGAGCCGATGGCAGTTCCCTGACAACCATGTCTGTGTTAAATTTGGCCATATTACAATACTTGTCATATATATACTATAATAATTTTTGGAAACATTGTGCCAATTGTCTTCATCTTATTAACATTTAGACCATTCAGGGTTTTTAATGGGGGAATGCAGTTTGGCTTGCATGAGCTAGGTTGACAACTTCATATGTTTTATAATTTTTAATAGGCTGCAAAGTGGTTTTTAAAACTCAGTAACAGAACTATTACATTGTTCAATCCTAATTCTGAATTACAACCACAGCCGCCTTTTTTAATTATGAGAAGAGATTGTACCAAGATAATGCAAAATTGCAAAACCTATAGGAATGCAGAAAGAGCAGTCGGCAACATTGACTGCATTTCCAAGAACGTGTATCTTGATATGAATACAGAATAAGGCGAGGCATTTTACTAAAAGCCTTTTTTTCCGCAGGGAAAAAAAATCTGTCTTGAAAAGAGGGGATTTTAGTCAAGATTGTTCAGCAAAAAGGGTTTTCTTTCAGTTTTTCTGATGTTACAACTGCTGTGATTTCATGCCTTCTTTATACACAAATCATCTGTATGGTCGATGCAGCCATTCTCTTTAGTGGACTATGCAGATAAAATGTGTGCAATACTTCAACACAGCATTGTGTTAATATCAATATTCTCACAGTATAGTTTTAAAATATTGTTTGTACCTATGAGAGTGTAGTGTGATTGGGAGAAAATTGTCTTCTGCACTCTCATTTCAATTAACTATATCTTGCTGTGGTTTCAAATGTATTTTATGTACCGTATTTTTTGCTCCATAACACTCACTTTTTTACTCCTAGAAAGTAAGGGGAAATGTCTGTGCGTGTTATGGAGCGAATGCCTATGGATGGTGGGGGGATCTGCTGCAGTCGTGAGCAGAGGATCCATGGTTCCCCTTCCCTCCTCCGTGGCTCGCTTTGAAACAGCACAGCGGGAGAAGAGCCGCTGAGTGGGGAGGAGAGAGGGACAGAGAGCCTGCTTGCTTTAAAGGAGCAAAACAGGAGAGGAGCCTTCTCCTCTTATACCCCTCACCTGCATTATTAGCAGCATCCTTCTCCACACACCCCACGTGTGCTCCTTGTCCCTTGAGTGCTTTTCCTTCCCTCCCCACTTAAAACGTGGTTACAAAGCACAGATCCACATGGATCCTCAGGATTTTTGCACTGGGTCACCCCAAATTCACCATCAGATCACATGTCTGTGGCCACAGCATGAACCACAAAAATCATACATCCACTGTTTCGTTTAGAATATTTTTTTTCTTGTTTTCCTCCTCTAAAAACTATGTGCGTGTTATGGTCGGGTGCATGTTATAGAGCGAAAAATATGGTATATATTGTAAAGCAGCCAAATAACTTGTATCATATATAAACATGCAGCGCAGGAACAAACAGGCTGTGCCGCAGGTGTGGGCTGCTTAAATGGGCAAGGGGCGGATTCAAGGGAAGCTCAACGTCAGCTCCATTGGCTCCGCCCCCTGGCACAGCCCACCTCCCAGCCTGCATCCCCATTCGCCAAAGCAGGGTGCAGGCTAAGATCCAGCTCCTGATAGGCGGCAGGGGTTTATGCCCCCTCCACCTATCAGGAGGGCACTGCCATTTGAATTCCACCATCGGGGCCCCAGTGAAGCTTCTTCCGTCCAGCAATTCTGCTGCAACAAGAGAGGTGAACGGACTTGCTGTGGTTTCAAATGTATTTTATGTATATATTGTGAAGCAGCTAAATAACTTGTATCAGTATACAAACATTCTCCTGAAACAAGGCAGTAGGAAATGTGGCTACTTGCGCCTCCCTGTCCATCAACCCTACTTTTAATTGTACACCTGGAATGCTAATGAGAACTAATTTGTGTGAAATATTTGTTTACATATTTTAAAAGTGCTTGCAATAGCTGCTGTGATAATTAAGGACTTAAGGTATCTATTGAAGTCTCCCTCTCTAATTCTTTGTAATAAGTTTCTATCTTTTGGGGAGGTGCTTTTAGAAAAATACCTGTTTCCTTAACCATTATTTTTCAGGTGTCTCAATCTGTGACTCATGTTCTTAAGTGGATGCTAACTGAGTCTGTGTACTGAATGGAACATATCAGTCAGCTTGGGCAGTGTTTTGTTTATGAGATTCTCTTGGAAGGAAATCAAAAAGGCAGTTAAGCGGTGGGAGGATCAGGGTTAATAGATGTATTGCATTAATGCACACATGACTGCAGCTTTCAAATCCTTCTCTGCTTGCTGTTCTGAAAAAAGCAAAACTAAACTAACATCACAATGGTAAGACAACTAATACTTTTAATGTCTATATTGTTTCTTGACTTGATATTATCTTTTTCTGAGTTTAGCCATAAAGCCTATCCTGTGTGACATTTGGGGCGGGGGGGAATTGTAATTGGTTCTGTTTTATAAAATTACAACAGAAATAGAATGAAGAATTTGCTTTGGGAACATGTTTTGCTGTTGTGTGTGTAGAAGCTGAGATCAGGCATGTCTTCCCAACCTTGCTTACTGTACTGTGTTCTGTAGCGATTTCTAATCACTTGAATAAACATGAAGAATTTCATTTCACTTTCATTCATAACTTCCTCTTTACATTGTCTGGATGGCTCCACAAATAAACTTTGGCTTCATCTTGGAAGTAAGTCACATAGAGCAAAATTTGTCTTTCTTCTGATAGAGGAAGGGTTAGTCATTTAGAATATATTTTTTATTGATGAAACAATGTGCCTAAATTTTCTGATAAATTCTCTGAGAACTGTAGCTTTGAACTGTGGCTAAATGTAGGAATATGGTAGTTTTATGGTGGTTAAGCTATGATTTCTGAAGAAAATAACAAATAGTACTGGGATTCTCATCTAATTTCATTCTGGAGCTCAGTGTTGTCCCTTCTGATTCCTTGGTAAAGCCAGTCTTAACAACAAGGTATATGTTTAAAGCAAAATCAAAACAAAACCATATTGTTAAAAGAAGCCTAAGAAATGGTCATATGCAAGATTTTACTTTCTTAGCTGAGATTTTGTGGGAAGGTGTTCTATAAGAAAAACCTGAGAGATGTCTAGGTGAGTCTGCAAACACAAATTAGATCAGTGTAGCTGTTTAAAAAGTTTGAATACCCTGGTGCATTATGCAACATAGTTGGGGTTTTTTTTAGAAATAAAGACCAATCATTTTTGTTTCTGTGATTTCTCTCTTCTTCCCCAATTAAGCTCTGTCTTATCATTCTGCCATTCATTGTGCTCTATTAAGTTATTTCACTTCATCTCTCTGTCTCTCTTTGTTGGCTATGTTATGGAAGAAAAATCAAACTTATTTATGTTTCTCTTCATTAGAATATACTTGTGTTAACATGTTTACAATGCAAATACAAGCAAAATATGACTTTGACCCAATCCAACATATTTGCTGTAGTGCAGACAAAAGGATCCCCCAAAAGCAAAACAGAGCCTGTTGGGCATCCTATATTATCTCTTTTGCCTCACCAACACATACACACACCAGGGGAAGAGAGCATTCTGTTGAACTCAAATATTGATCCCCTCTATCCTCCCTTTCTGACCAAGAAACATATAGAAGCATACTCAAAGAATTTGCTGAGCACTCAGGTTCTTCAGGTACTCCAGTTGCCTTGTTTATGTTCTGTATTCAGTGTATCCTTGAAAACAAGTAGAAAAATGTACTAGTTCACACACAAAAATTAGCTTGCCTCCCATTTATATCCTAAAAGAAAACGCAATAACCCACTTATGTAATTATTTGCTGCCTTGCTCTTAGGAGGCTATTATTATTCATCACAAGTAACTAGGTAAGTGGCAATTTTCAAGCCTGAACATATAGCTGATAATGAATTATTGCACATGATGAAGAAGACTGTGACACTCCTTTCGTCAAAAAAAGTGATAATGACTGGTAAGCTTCTTTGCAACAGATGATTCCATAAAGCAGTTTCTAGAACTGTGGGCAACAGTTGTGCTCTGGAAACCAAGTTAATGCCTATTCTGCATTATTAATGCAGTTCCTCATTATTATTAATCTCTGTATAACTGGGATGAGTGGACCTTAGACTTGTTAGAGCTATTTCATTTTTCATTATAACCCTAATATCTGCCAGTCAAGGTATACAGAAGGCAGCTTGAGCACTGAACCTGCTTTGGAAGTGAACTCAATGCATTTCAGAAACACATACTGTCATTTCACCTGTATTTAGCTAAGGAAGATCCTGTTTTTCTGGTTTAGAGGAGAAGCTGAGTGTTCACAGTACTGATTGGCTGGTCCTTGTGTCATCAATGAAGCAACTCAACTGTGTGTGCAGCACTGATTGTCCAGCACTTGTGTCAGTCACAAAGCCTTTCACCTCTCTATTGGAGCAGTTGTAAAGGACTTGTGCACACCAAAGTTTAATGGAGATTTATCTCTCTTGCTTTTTGGTGAGGTGGCTTTTCCTCAACTAGATTTGATTTTGTCAATCAGCAGATACAGTAATATGATAAGGGAAGAAAATCCCACATAAAGTTGCACGTTACTGAACGATATGGGCCTTTTCTTTCTTTTTTTCACGCATGATGAGGTTTAACTGGGTGCCATCTATTGCCACACCACCTACTTTAATTTTGTTTCCATCAGCCCAAAGCAAAGAATGTTGCCTGCCCCCACCAGTTGTTGTTGAAGGCATGTTTGTGGTAATTTTGGATTTTATTTTTAAACCATTCTTTTTGTGGAGAAAGGCTATTGCATAAAATAGCTGTATTTAAAAATTGCCCTGCTTGCAGCAATACACACAAATTTTTAACTGCTTTTTGAGCAAATCTGAAATACTGGAAACATTCTGTTTAGCTCTGTACTGGCACCTTTTAAAAAAAAAACCCAACGTATACCCATACTCGTGCCCACAAGGGACCCCTGGTTTCCAGGACTTATGGTGGGTGAGGCACTAACTGTGGGGAGAAAAACACATTGTATTGCACAAACAATGAGGGAGATTGTAGAAAAACCCAACTGAAGTGGAGCCCAAGAAAATTATAAGAGACAAGAACAGAGAAAGAACTGTGAGTGGAGGGGGGCCTCTTTCCCTATCCTTTGGACCCCCTAGGAAACTTGATAAACCTGCTGCATCTGGAACTGGGTATAGAGAGTGCAGCTGAATGGTACTCAGCTGTGGGCAGCCTGAGGAAGTACCATCCACCCTGGACCTGCCCATAAAAAGCAAGTCTAGAGTAAGAGACTAGGGTAATGCCCACTGTTTCCAGGAACTCTTCTCATTCTGAGAATTTTACGTGTGAGCTGAGAATTTGTTTGGACCCCAGATGAGAACCTGGGAGTTGAGAGGGAGCAGTGTCAGAAGGAAAACAAATTGATATTATTATATATGTATTAGCAACGTTGCATTAATGTAATGTTTTTATATATAACTGTGCATCTTTGTAATATATTGTTGATGTTGTGTGTTGCTTCTTTTTTTGCACACTGTTAGAGATATTTTAAATATATTAAGTAGTATAGAAATTAAATAATCAGTCAATCAAGCTCTGTCTACTATACTGCAAATATCAAAACAGATTTGGGAGGCATAAAATAGAAAGTGCTCATGTGTGGTTGAAGGGGCACAAACGTGCACAAGGAAACAATGCGTATTTGGGTAAAATACTGAAAGAAAAATGGTGGCTTTAAGCAACAGCAGAGATTTGAATAAAGCAGGAATGAAGGAAGACTGAAGGAAAAACTGGTGATTTTAAACAATGGCAGAGGTTTGAGAAACTGAGTGGGGTGGAACTGGCAGTTTAAAACAAGGTTTGAATAGAGTGAGAAGGGATTTGGGAATAGCTCTGTTGTGTTAGCTTCTGTGTTGTACCCATTTCTACCATTTCTCCTGATTAAAACTGGCTTCTTTGTCTTACAAAAACAACAACTCTGTCACTCCATCCTTGCTTTACTCAAATCTCTGTCATTGTTTATAACCACTTTTTTTAAAAAATAATTTTTATTAAGGTTTTAAACAACAAAGAAAGAGAAAAAGACATACACAATACATATAACAACATCACACACAAAAAACAACACAAAATTCAACAATAAAGAAAAACAAAAAACATAACAATTAAAAACAATATCTCTTTTCCATTTCCATTTTTAAATTACTTATTTTCTGGACTTCCTCATACCTCCCTCTTTTGTATTCCAATCCAAATTATTTGTCCAGCAGTTTCTTTTCCACTTTTTTAATCCCAATCTTTAATTTAATAAAATATTAAAATATATAACTTCAACTTCTTTAAACCTAATCCTTGGTCTTAGTATCATATAACGTTAAAATTTTCCCTCTTAGTATCAAATTTCCATTTCTTTAAACATCTTTAATCTTAATCTTTAATCTTAGTCTATCATTAACTTTAACCTGTACAGCTGGAAACCACTTATTTTCAATCCAACATCACTCTAACATTCCTTAATTTTGCAGTGTTTCTGAAGATAATCTTTGAATTTCTTCCAATCTTCCTCCATCGACTCTTCTCCCTGGTCACGGATTCTACCAGTCATTTCTGCCAATTCCATATAGTCCATAAGTTTCATCTGCCATTCCTCCAGCGTGGGAAGTTCTTGTGTCTTCCAATACTTTGCGATGAGTATTCTTGCTGCTGTTGTTGCATACATAAAGAAAGTTCTATCCTTTTTTACCACCATTTGGCCGACTATGCCCAGGAGGAAGGCCTCTGGTTTCTTAGGGAAGGTATACTTAAATACCTATAACCACTTTTTTTTTTTTTTTAACCTCAGTGCCACTCAACTTTACTCAAACATCTGCTATTGATGTGAGTACAAGCTCTTACTGTATCATTTGAATGATACACTATCAACATAGGGCTCATGTGCAAAGGGGATTGCAGAATAGGAAAGGCACTGTGGCATGGAAATGTGGGGTGGTCTGAGTGCAAGAGAGTTGAAAAAAGAGGAAGGAGGAGGTAGGAAAAAGGAGTGACAATCATAATTAGGGTGCAAATGGAGTTGCAAAAAATAATAGGAGGCATGGGAATGAGGTTGAAGATTAAAGCAGGGGCATGAAAGGGTTTAAAGTATAGGCTTAGGTGGTGGCTGCATAATTGGACAGTAGGTGAAAAGGGTGCTTAGAAGTTGCAGAGTGTGGGAGGAGAAAGATGCAGGTTACCATGGGGGTTGTGCAAGTGGGGTTGCAGTAGAGGAGGAGGAGGAGCCATAGACATTTGGTGCAGGTGAAAATGGACATAAAGAGGGGCTGAAGGATAGAAGAGAGAAATTGCTTCAGAAATGGGGTTTGGAAGGGGCAAAGTGAGCTTTAGTCGTTGCATGGGTTGGGAAAGGGAAGCTTTAGGGCAGCCCTTCTCAACCTTTGGTCCCCAGATGTTGTTGGACTATAGCTCCCATCATCCCTGAGCACTGGTCCCACTAGCTAGGGATGATGGGAGTTGTAGCCCAACAACATCTGGGGGTACAAGGTTTAGAAAGGCTGCTCTCTAGTAAGTTAATGTGGGCAGAATCACAGTGAGATTAATGAGCACAGTAAGCAAGGTAGAGCCCCTAGTTTAGAAATATTTACTTTCTGATACTGTGTAAAAGTTAGGCTTATCAGAAGGCAAATAACCATGTTGCCCTGTGGTTCTGAATGAATCACTCATCTGGATATTTTCCAAATTTGGAACAATGATTCATAAAGATAAACCTTAGCCCCTGCTATGATTTGGATCAGAATCCCTACTTCACCATTTATCTTCTGAGAAAAGCTCCCATAGTGAATAGCAGGCATGGGCAATTACAACTGTGACTGTGGTAGAGGCCTCCTCATCCCACCCCAAGGTTCTGGTCTGACTCCCCACTTCCTTATTTTTTTTAAAGGCTATGCAAGGACAAACTGCATGGCAAAAGTCATTTGAGTAACTCCTTTGTCTATATCAGGAATGATAAAATGATTTGATTACATGCAATGCAAAAGCATCACAAAATCCACCCTCACTCTCATCAGAGCCTGACTGGAAAGAGAAAAATAAAGATCAGATGAGCACATCTTGCAGATGTACAACAGGTAATCTTTTCTGCAGAAGAGGACTCTGGACTTATAGAAAGCTTTATTTCTCATACCCATACTAGAAGTGTGTGATGCACGTAGTGTATGTATAAAACATTAATACACAAAGGTCAGGATTAATATTAGCCAGAGGCATCTGCTCTTCCCCTGCCCTGAATAGATCTACTCAGAGTAGATCTATTGAAATGAATGGACCTAACTTAGTCATGTACTTTTCAGTGGATCTATTCTGATTAAAACTTAGTAGAATACCACCCATAGTCTTTTAGGACTCTGTTGCTTTCACTGTGCAGACTAAAACAGAAACACATAAAGTTTTGTTGCTTAATGTTTTAACAGCTGCTTTTTATACATTATTATGTTAGAAACAAAGCTGAGGAATGTGAAAGTGACATAACACAATCTGTCTAAAAAGCTAAGCATTTTTAACTTCAGTCACCAACTTAAATCAGTGTTTAAATTTGATTGGGTTGTGTCGTTTTTAAAGAGTCTGTTTTCATGACATTAATCTGCCCTGCCCTGCAGCTGACAGACTCTCCAAGCTATATTTCATCACATATCAGGAACAATGGCAAATATTCAGTGACATATTTTGCTGTGGCCTTAAGGCTTGTAACTGGCTCTGGTTGACACAAGTTCACTTGTCATTCATAAGTGAAGGCGATTAGCACTGTCAAGAGATGAGCTGGGGGCAGAATTCATTGATGGGTATCCATAGTTAATAAACCATGTTTGTTCCCCAATTGGTACTGAGTAAAAGCTTCAAAAGGATCTCCTCCTTAATTTTCAAAACAAATTTATAGTCTTTAAAGCTGCAGAAATAAGGACATGGAACTTGCCTAATGAAATCTGAGAAATGGAAGGAGTTCCTTGCCTCTCCTTATAACAGTAGAATTATAAACAAACTAATTACTCTGCCTCTACACAGGTCACAGAATTTAGCTCCTCCTTGCAAAAGACTTAGATTTCTGTTTAAGCTTAAAGTCCATAGCAGATAGCAAGTTACAGGAAAGAGAAGAGAAGAAGCAGAGTCAAGTGAACTATGACTGGAAGTTTGTCTTGCACTGTTGGTCAGTAAAGATGTGCTTAGGAAATCCCACTGGGTAATAAGAGTAGTGAACCTGTGGCCCTTGATACTAGAACTTCCATCATTCCTGGCTGCTAGCCATGCTGGCTGGTGTTGATGGGAGACTGAGTCCAACATTATCTGGATGGCCACAGCTTTCATTTACTGAAGGGACAGTCCAAGGGGAACATAATCTAGAGCAGAGCTTTCCAAACTCTGTCATGACATGTTAAGTGTGTCAGCTGCAGTTTGTAGGTGTGTCGTGCGAATGCTCCTCTTGGGGCTGGAAAGGGGTTAGTTTAACTTCCAGTATGCTAGTAAAACTGAATTACTGGGCCATGAAATGATGTATGTCTAAAAAGTGTGACACCAACGTTAAAAGTTTGGAAAGCTCTGATCTAGAGTCTAAACCCATGCAGTGTAATATGAAAACAGACTTAAAGGGCACCGTTAACCAGCATCTGTAACGGTACAATCCGCCCTACAACTACTTGCAAAGGCAAGGTTGGGTTTTGGCTTCCTTTTCTCTGAGCTGATTGTGTGGAGGTTGTCTAATTATTTTAACCAGGCAGAGGCAGGCTGTTTAATCTAGACTTTTGAAAAAAAGGGCCCTTGGTAGAGCTTCCCACTTATTTTGATTTAGTGGGAGTGGCTCCACCTTTCTGAATTTATACATCTTAGTCTACTGAATAGCAATGACCATTGACTGTCATTGTGATCAATTAAGCCAGCAGAAATTGTATTTTGTTGCAAAAGCAATTCAGCAGGTATAAGAACACTGCCTTCCTGTGCTGTTGAGTTTGTTTTGCAGTGCTCATTTTGCATTTTAGACAAATGAAGCTAAAAGCTTTCTGGTATATACATTTCATGAATATGTACAAAGAATTTATTTGCTAGTACCTCTTCTGTCTCCCCCTGTGTATAAGTGAAACAATAAAGTAAGTAATTTTGGGGACGGAGTGAGGGTAATGGAAGTGGAAAAGTTTGTTCAATCAGAACTCTACATTCATACCAGACTTTTTTGAAATTGGTGCTTTATAAATAAGGCAACTTCAGACATGGCATGTTGGCAGTGATTTTTTGTTTGTTTGTTTTAAATCCAACAAGAGCTCTTGGCTTTTCACATCAAAGTTTGTCGGTTTTGCTTGAGGCAGCTTTTTGTCCTGAATAGATGGAAATAGGCTGGGCAGAAAAGCACTTCATATTGCTCAGACTTGTGCAGGGCAATCAGCAGCGTGGAAATATCTTTGCATTTCATGGGCATTTGCTGTGTTTGTTGGCACCCTTCCCTTTTCACCTCTAGAAAATTCTGCCTGTCTCCTTGGCACCTCTGAGCAATCAGCCTTCTCCGCCTTTACGCTTTCCTCTGCCTTTACTTAGGCTGGAGAGGCCCTCATGAAATGATGGCGCGCCCTTCCTCCTGCTGCCAGTGGTTAATTTTTAAAAGGAGACATGCACTCTCTTATTACACGAGATGCGCTGGAAACAGGTTTTTCGGGGCTGAGTGACCAGGGGATCAAATGTTTTCCACTACACTTCAGGTTGATTTCTGAGGGCGTGTGGGGTTCTCTTTAACTCCCAAAAGATGCTGAGGCTCAGACGTGCCTAGAAGCCGCGTCCTATGAGACTTGCGCCCTGATACACGTCCCAGATTCCTCTACCCGCTGTAGGCCTGACCTGGATGGAGGAGGCACGAGGGAAACCTCTCTCTTTGACGCCCTTCCTTCCCCGGGCGCCCAGGTCCCACGTGGCTCCTTCTTCCGTGCGCCGTCTTCAGCGTCGCGCTCTCCTCGGCTCGGACCCCATGGGCGGTGACCGGAACTCCGCCGTCCTACCTGAGGCGCCCGTGCCAGGGAGAGAGCAGCTGCTGTTGGCGCTGCAGGCGGAGGCGGGCACCGCTCGCTCGCTCGGGCGTGGCAGGCAGGCAAGCTCTGGCATTCAGACAGTTGGCGCCTCCGCAGGAGCCGGCTTTTGGCGCTCTCCTCTCGAGAGCTCCCCGCGCCGACTAAACGGGAAGCTCCTCTGAGGTGTCCGGCAAGTTCCGGACTGAGGCTGCCGAAGGAGGAGCGCGAGCGAGCGGTCATTAGCTAGTGAGTACAAAGCAAACCCAGCGCGGTTTCTCAATGGGCCGGAGAAGGGCGGGAAATGGACGTCGTTGGCGCGCGGGAGAAGTTGCCGCGAAATCCCTGCGGGCCAGAGAGGAGCCTTATCTCCCCAGTTTTGCCGAAGGGTGGGGTGGGGTGGGGGACTACAAACGCTTCCTGCCTCTCATTGGGCGGCAAGGATGCCCTAGCCATAGACCTGAAGGGAGCAAGAGCTAGCTGGTTGGAAACCGCGCACCTGGGGCCGAAGTCCGCTTTCGCTCAATCACGGCAGCCCTTGAAGCCGGAAGGGGCCTCAATTGCAAGCCCAGGGCCCCCCCGCCCTCGTGGCATCCAGATGCTTTTTTTAGGTGAGCGCGCGGAAAGAACTGGAGATGGATCCTCGTCCTCTCTAGGCAGTTGGTCGCATGGCGTCTTGCTGGGCTGTAGAGTTTAAACGCTTCCCTCCTTTCGCAACACAATTATTGGATTGTTGCCAAATATCACAGGATTATCGATGTACGCTGAAAGAATGGGGGAAATAGCTTTGTTTAAAAGAAAACTAAACGTATCTCCTAACAACGATTATAGTTCAGGCTAAATGCATTGCAATCTAGAATTTGTTTTATTTTTGTCTTGAATACTAAAAAAATGCTTGTTTTTATCCATGCCACAGATTTTAAGGTGACACAAACTGTGGCTGATAAAAGGAACATTTATACAACTTTTAACCTTCATACAAATTTTAGCAAAACTACTGCAGAAGTTTACTGCTAAAGGTGCCCTCTGATTTACCTTTACTTCAGTATCAAAGACACATTCCTGCTTAAGGCAGGTGCATACATAAAATGTAAGCAATTCCTGTAAGTGTTTATATGCTTCATTCATTTGACTAAAGATACGAGGAAGTTTATGAATGTTTGCATTATAAGTCTTAACATAATAATTATGTTAATGTGAATCATATTTAACTAAAAATGATGATTATGTTACATGTAAAGATAATCTTTTCATAGAAAATTCTATGGTTCAGTGAACAATTCAATTTCAGGGTGTGTGTTTTTCAACATATAAATGTTTAGTAATGAATTATGTGTCTTGAAAGAAACATTTAGTCTAACTTTTTTTCCTTTTCTTGTTCTTCTTTTTCAGTCCAAAACATCCTCTGCAGAGTCTTATAAGGAAGAAAACAAAAAGAAGCCAGTTTTGGGAAAGTTTGGAAATTTTTTTACTACAGGGAGAAGAAAAAATCCCAAAAACACATTAGAAGCTTCTTTAAGACCAAGTGTTAAAAGTGCAAGCTCGGGTTCGCCTCACAAGGGTATCGCTCCACTGGCATCAATAGATATTGAAGACTTTAAAGATCTGTCTAAAAGTGAGGAATCTCTTATTGACCAGGTTTGCGATCAGGACCAGGAAGGGATACGGAATACTGTTAAAGACACAGAAGAATATCTCTCCAAAAGGGATCTGACACGATTGTATAATGATATTGTTTCAGAATGGAACACTAAAGGAATTAATTCTGACAGTGAATTGTCATCTGATTGGCGCAGCAGTAGTGAGACAATAAAAAATACATTATTTGATAGCAATCTTACACTTCAGACACTGGAAGCAGAGAATGATCTAGTCACTGACACAAAAAATACTACAACTCCAGATTTCTTTAGAAGTTTAACTAATATATCCAGTGAGGACCTAGAACATAACATATTAAACCACAAGGAATTAGTGGATGTTCATTCATGTTCAGAATCAGAATATGCACCATCAGAGGAGCCATCTATTTTGGAGTCCAGTGAACGTGCCCACACTTCTAGAGTGTTGACATTGGATATTTTTCTTCGTAGAGCTGAACAACCATATTCCAATGAACCAGTGACTGTTGTATTAGACGACTGTAGTAACACAATGGATAAAAAATCTGCAGTAAGGAGATCTGGAAAGAGGAGAAAATCTCAGTCCTCCGGTGACATGCCAAATGGGGACAGAAATGTAACTGAGAATACTGCAAAAGAAGAACCTGTTTTTGATGGTATTGCTTCAGATTTGGTTTCAGAAAAAATAACCACCCCTGAAAGAAAAGCTAAGACTTCTCAACAGATGAATTCTCCCACAACTAACCATGACACAAGGACTGGAAGTAATCACAAGGGACTTACTAAGACAGAGTTAGAGAAAAACAAGCAGCAGACCCCTACTTCATCCCCATACAGGAGGAAATCCTTAAAAAAGAATCAACCTGACACAAGTCCTCTTTCACCCACAGGCTTGAAGAGTCATGGGAAAGATTCATCCACCAAACGACAGATTGAAGGTGCAACAGATAGTAATCCAATATCAAAATGTACTTCAGCAGAGAAGCTTTCTTCTGGCGAAAGCACTGTAGAGACTCCTAAAATTTCTTCTATAGGCATCACAGACAATAGCACCGTGTCACATTCTGAAAGAAGAACAGAGTCTAAGGTACCAGATATTGTCAACAATTCTGATGGCAGTGCTTTGCTGCGCACTGACAAGCAAAGAAATGGCGAGTTGGGAACTACAAATGGAAAGCAAAGTACCTCTGGTTTGGATGGTGCAAAAGAGAGAAATCCATGCTTTGATGTTTCCAGAACTGTCACAACAAAAGTTAGTCTGTAAGTAGTTTCATATTTTAAATTACATTGCTTGTTGCAATAAGATGTTCATTAAATCCCTTGATAAACATGTATTATAATTGCTAAATCTGTATCCTAATTGCATGGATTCCATGTCAGTATAATATTTTGACTACCTCACAGGAACTCCAATATGTTCTACCACTGCAAAGGTCCACTTAGTATTTATGTGACTGAAGTTGGTATAGAAGATTTTCTTCTTGTTAGCTTCTATTATGAAGCGGTGTATTGCCACCCTTTGTCTCACTCATTGTTAAACTTTTCCTTACTTGGGAAAAATTATAAGTCTTGCTATGGAATATAATTTTTTTTAAAAATTAAATAGCATTCATTGTCTATGTGTCCGCAATAATATTTTCTTTGGAGAAGACTTCCATTGTGCTTATTGTAATAAGTATCTGGCTAAGGGCCAAATAAATGTTACCTAGGGTTCCATATAAATTTCTCCCAGTGGTTGTTTTTTGTTTCATTAAAAAATGAAAATGACCTCTAGACTAGAGGCTATCGTCAGAAGTAGAGGAAGACCAAGTGAGGAAGAGCCACATGACCCTCTCACTGCTGCTATTTGTCTTCTCATAATTATCTCCCTCAAGCTGCCTTTTCTTCCATCCAATGCAGTGGGGGGGGAAGGTCCAAGCGAAAGCAGCTTGAGGATGATTGCCGGAGGAAATAAACAGCTGTTGGGGTGGGGAGGGGATCCTCCCCCAGCCCTTCAGTCTTTTGAGTCTATGCGTGTTCCTGTGGTTGATGATGACTAAGAGAGGAACTGCAATGTTGGGGGAAGGTTACAGAGTACTTAACTGTAGCATGCGGTTTGGACCTTATACTGAGTAACGCTACTGGCCTTTGTAACCATCTTGTCTGGCAGAGGTTTTCTAGTTTCAGACTGTCCTCATACTGCTATTGAAGGTCTTTTAGCTAGGGTTGGACTGAGTATCGCTGTTATGTTGAGCATTGCTGTATAGTTCCTAAGCTATAGTTGATAAATCAGTGCCTTTTCAAGAACAGGAACAAATTTGTCTCTAGCTCAGTGGCTGTGATTTTTTTCTTGTTTTACTTGCTTGAGTCATTTAGAAGGATCTGTGCTGTGGAATCATAGGCCCAGACAGCATTTGAAATCAACTGGTTGGCAGCCGCTTTTTGCGAGTAAAAGAGGTTTGGTTTTTACTTTTGCTAGAATGAAACTGCAGCCACGTCTCTTACAGGCTGCTTTTCTGCTTGATTGCTATTTTGGTTTTAAAAAACTTGTCTTTTGCACACAGCATTTATTCCATTTTCAGCTAAATCGCCCATCTTGTCTTCATTTGCTTTGTAATCGTGTAAAAAAAATGTCCCTAGACATACTGTTGTGGCAACTGAAAACTAGGTTTAAGGCGCCATTTGGCTCCCAGCTTTTATATCTGAAACACTGAGCCCAGTTCATAGACGTGCAGGGCATACCCATGTGTTAAGGTGTTTATGGCAAGTGGCTCCCTCTGCAGTTATGGCAGGTTTAACTATTCCAAAAAGAAACACAAAGTATGGGGGGGGGCAGTTCATTGCCTCTTAGAGCTGTGTCCAACTGTATTTCAAGAGGCCACCCTGCAGCACTTTTAGGAACAGGAATTATCTTAGTTTTGTATATGTTGCTCTTACCTCTTCTTTGTGCCATAATCACTAGAATAAGTGACTTAGGGGCTTGATGTGTAGTGCTGTGGGGCAAAGTATTATTTTTAAAGAAGACTGAAATATGTGGCCTTCAGCAGTTATTTAAAGGCATGAGTGCACTTTTACAGCTGTGTCAAGAAATGTGAGACTTGCCACACCTTGAATTATCTTAATGAGAAAACCTGGTAAGATAATTGCGTGTATTATAACACAGCACTGCACCCTCATCATTAAACAATCATTTGAAACAAAATTTTGGAATCAAAAGTTATATTTCATTTAGATCCTGTCTACTAAAGACACTGAGGAGTAGAATATATTGTGCAATTTGATCCTGGGGTGGGGATAGTTGAATATCCTTTGTACTTTTCTTCACCTGTGCACTGATAAAGCTTATATTGGACATTGAATCAGGTTTTTTAAATAGTTTTTGAATGAACTTGTCACTCATTAATTTATGTGATTTGGACTGATTTAGATAATCTTTGGGTCTGATTGTCTAAATACCGGGTGGGGGAACGGGGACTCTTCAATTTTGTATTTTTTAAGGGTGCTGAATAGTTAAACAAGCTTTTCTCCCACCATAGGGTAATAACAGTTTCTCAATCACTTGATATGATGCCTGTAAGGAACTGAGTCATTAACCACTCCTGATTCCTGAGGCTTTTAAAATACCTGTTGAACTCTCTAACATCTTGCAGCACAATCCTATAAAAATATGCTCAGAAATAAATCCCACCAAATTCAGTGAGAATTACTTTGAATTTTTAGCTTTGATTTTACATGCATCTTATTTGTAAATGCAACAGAAAAGATACAGCTTTAAGATAATAAAGCAGTGAAAGTCTTAGTTGGGACCTAAGCTGCCAAACATTTATAATTAAATAAATAATAAAACTATATTCTCAAGAAGATGACACATTCACCATGTTACTCATTTAAGTAGTTTTTGTGTGTAAGTTGTAATATAACAGCATGTTATACAGAAACTTAGAAAGCAGAGCATCTGTGTCTATTCAGAAATGAAAATTCAGTTGCTCTGCCTTTACATTGTATACTGTTATTAATTGATTTTCATATATTATCTGACTATGATAGGTTGGTTCACAGTGATGCTTTGTGAGCCACTGCTTGTCTGTTTACACAGAATTAAGTTCACTTACAATATCATAAAAATGTGGGGTGGATTACACTAGTGTTAAGTAGAGCTGCTTGAACAATTGTACTCAACAATTGTTCATTAATGGCTCTTCATCATAGAGTGAAGTATTGAACAGAGAGCCACAGAGATACCCTAGGCCAATTCCTTTTCTTGTTTTTATAAATGACTTGGATCGGAGTGTGAAGGGGATGCTTATCTGATCTGCAGATGATCCAAAATTGGGAGGAATATCTAACACCGTATAATATATCAAAATCGTAGAATTGTAGAGTTGGATGGTTTTTAAATAGCTGGGACATTGGCTAAAACCAACAAAATTAAATTCAACAGAAAAGTCTTGTGTGTAGGTATAAAATAAAAAATAAAAGGATGAGAGAGGCAGACATAACAGTTTTCAAATGTCTAAAGGACTGTCATGCAGAAGATAGAACAGACTTATTATCTCTTTCTCCAGAGGGCAACAGAGGTGGAAATTTCAGTGGAGAATATTTTGGGTAAATATGAGGAGAAACATCCTACCAAAAAGAGCTGTAAGTTTTGTTTGACAGTGAAACATACATCTCAGAAGGTGGTGTTCTTTCCTTTGCTGAAGCTATTTAAACAGAAGCTTAATGGCTATTTATTAGGGAGATGAAGTTGCATTATGCACTGCAGATTCTGCACTGAGCAACAATATTGGACATGATGACCTCCAAGGTCCCTGCCAACTCTGTAATTGATTTTATGTGTGTTTAGGGCTGAAACCTTAATTTAATATATTGAGCTTCAATCCTAAATGCAATTTATCCAAACTAAGATTCATAATACAGTGGTTCTTTCTTCTGGGTAAATATGCAATAGGATTGTTCTGTAAAGCCAAAATTGTATGCATGCTTACCTAGATTTAAGCCTTGAACACAGTGGGACAAACATCTAAGTAAATATGCACAGAAATACAGATTTGCTTGGGTGGAAATACTTGCAGTTTGTACATATACATTAAAATCAAAACCACTAATATCTGAGGAAGCATTGGGCTGCAAGACTATAGCCTTTCTTTGAATAAATTCAATTGAAATAAACAGAATATACTTGCAGATAAATATGCTTAGCAGTAGGGTGTTAGTGTCATTTTCCATGATATTCAAATTAATAATTCACTAGCACCTTCCCTTGATTTGCATTGCTTTTCCTGTACTGACACATCTGTTAGCATAGTTTCCAGTGGAGACTATGACTTACAACTGTAGGCGTTGTATTATGGGAACTATAAATCATTTATAAGTAGATGTTGTTTTCCCTTGTTTCATTTTAATAGAATGGATCATAGCTTCAACATCTGTCAAGGGTATGGGTCAGTCTTTTAGGAAGATATAGATCTTTTTCTTTACCATTTGAGTTTGCATTCTCATCAAGTCTTCAAAAGAGAAACAGAAACATACACTACAATTATCCAACTAGACTATAACTCAAATATTTACTTCAGCTTTTACAATTGTTTTAATGAAAGTATGATGGCCCTCTTCTTCAGTGTTAAGTTTACAAGTACAGTGGTACCTCAGGTTAAGTACGTAATTCGTTCCGGAGGTCCGTACTTAACCTGAAACTGTTCTTAACCTGAAGCACCACTTTAGCTAATGGGGCCTCTTGCTGCCGCTGCACCACCGGAGCCCGATTTCTGTTCTTATCCTGAAGCAAAGTTCTTAACCTGAAGCACTATTTCTGGGTTAGCGGAGTGTGTAACCTGAAGCGTATGTAACCCGAGGTACCACTGTACATGGGGAGTCATGGGGACACTAGCCCCTTGCATTCCACCCAGAAGCATGTAGACAGCTGAACTTGATTTTTCAGAATCAGTGCTGTATGCAGTAGCAGTTGGTTTGTTGGCATGGGTGGTGTGGCATTGCTCGGACTTCTTAACACCAAACATTGTTACTGGTTACTATGCCAGTAAAGATGCAGCAGCAGAGCCAACCCAACACTCCCACTGCTTCCCCCACACTAAGCTCCCCTCCCCCTTACACCTGTCCTTCTTGGTAACTGGCAGCAATGTTCAATGTTGGAAAGCCAGGTAAGCAGGATTACTCTGCTGACTGCTACTGAGTACATGATTCCACCTAATTCTGTCCATTAACAGTCAATTTTGCAGCACAATATTCAGCACAATATTCAGCACAAACTGTAGCCTCTTCAAGGGAAGATCCACATAGAGCACATTTATCCAGTCAGGAAGTTACCAAAGCATGCATCACTGTGGTCAGGCCATCTTCATCCAGGAATGGCCATCGTTGATGAACCAGCTGGAACTGAGCAAAAGTACTCCACACAACTGAAACCATCTGGGCCTCAAATTACAATGCCAAATCAAAGAGTTTCCCCAAATTATGCAAGTTTCTTTAGGGAGAGTAAAACCCATCTGGAACAGGCTGGGTTAGAAATATTCACCATTCCATCACTGTTTTTATATTGTAAACCGCCCTGTGATCTTTGGATGAAGGACAGGATAGGTATTGAATAAATAATAATAATACTGCCTCCACTCCATTCCTGCCTTCAAGCAATAGTCCGGCATCTTAGATCCTCCCATTCTATTGGCTCAGTCTTCATGAGCACATATGAACATTTTTCTTGCTAAACAGGTAAAGTCAGTGTCTGCATGTGTCTACAGGACTGTGTACTGTTGATGCTAAAAAGATGGCATAATACAGCACAGCAGCAATCAACTTTTAATTACATATGAAACTATGTTAATGGAGTGCATCCATGGTGTATGTTTGAGTAAATAGGAAGTGTGAATAGTGTTTGTGTGTGAGAGAGAGAATTGCAAGTGATTTGCAGTCTATAATTTCTGAAAGAAATAAAGTGAGCTCTTGTGAGAGTAAATAATGCTTATAAATCGTTCTGATATGTTGTTGTTGTTGTTTGTTGAATTTATATACCACCCTATGCCCGGGGGGTCTCAGGATGGTTCACATAATAAAATAGATTGTAAGAAACACTTTAAGTTAACTTGCAACTTAACAAAGGTAAAAGGAAATAATTGTATTAATTATTTTCAATAAACCCACATTCTAAGGAATGATATGTTTTCTGTTAGGTTTTCGGTAAGGCTATTCTTAAAAAACCCCACACAATCCACTGTCCTAACCGTATATATTTTTATTTCATTTCAAGGAAACTAACTCTAAATACGTTTTCTTAGGACCGCAGACTTTACGCAGCATTATAAAATTCATTTGTCTTTTTTATGTCGAGTTAGACCAGTGGTTTTCAACCAGTGTGCCTTGGCACCCTGGGGTGCCTTGAATGATGGTCAGGGGTGCCACGGGCAACACTGGACTCTGTCCCTCTTTCCTTCCATCCTTCCTTGGATGCCTTCTCATTTCTCTGCCTCCCAAAGGCTTCCACAGCTGTTTGTTGCAGCAGCCCTGCCTATGAGCTCCCCAGATGAATGGTGCATCTGGGGCTGGCCAGGGAGTGCTGTTTGCCAGGAACTGAGACAGCCTCGGAGTAAGCAAGCAAGCCAGTGAGGGAGCCCAGCCAGCCAGTCCACCAGCCCTTACTGTTGGGAATGGACAGACAAGTGGGAGGCCAGGCAGGCAGGCGCTGAACTGGCCTTTCTTGTGCTTGCTGTGTGCTGAAGGGGAGTCTTTCCACCGTGCAGGCCCGGCAGTGCTGGCCTCACATTCACCTTTGGCCAGTCTCGGTTGTTCCACTGAGGCTGGGGGCATCTTCTTCCCAGGCCCCTGGGGGGCAATGTGAGGAGGCACATCTCTCTGGGGCAGTGGAGGAAGTTCAGAGATCAGGGGGAGCAGCATCAGCGGATGCCTGGAGGACTCCCAAGGACAGGGGAGAGGAAAGGAAGCTGAGGGAACACTCCACAAGGGAAAGTGTTCAAAAAAGGATGAGAGGCTGTCATCTTCAGGCAAGGGGTGACATAACTGGGCTCCTGAGCCCCACAGGGGTGCCACAGAAAAAATGTAGTTGGTCAAGGGAGCTGTGGACTCAAAGATGTTGAAAACCTCTGAGTTAGACCTATAAGGATGTTTCTTTAGCAGAAATTTTGCTAGAATGTTGTGGGTTCAATTCAGATTTTCCCTGAGTGAAAAATCATTCCACTGATTGAAGGGGTGTGTGTCAATTTTCACCTCCACAAAATCTGCTTCTGAGAGTTGGGAGCCCCTCTAGATCAGTGTGTGTGTATGTATGTGGGGATGCAAAAGCAGGGGGAATTGGCAGATTGGAGTGTGTTCCATGAATGGAAGGAGGCCTTCTGTCAGCAGTTTGACAAGTCTGGAACCACCCATGCATATTTAATTAGTACATAAGAATAACTGTGCTGGATCAGACAAAGTCCTGTTTATTTCAACACTCTGTCCTCAGAGTGGTCAACTAGATGTCCATGTAAAGTCCACAAGCAGAACCTGAGTGCATTTGCACTTAGAGAATAATAACTATACTCATATAACACTTTCCTGGTGGGAGTAAGTCTCATGGAAGTCAATGAGACATACAGCACAAACTTATACATATTTACAGGGGGGCACGCCTAGTGCCATCACTATCTATTTTAGGCACCAGGTAAAAACATTTTTCTTTAGCCAGCCCTTCAAAGCGTAACTGAATATTTTTAGTTGAGTGGGGTTGGGTTGGATTTGCTCTTTTATGCATATTATTGTCTTTTAGGTTACTTTTACTCTGGTTTTTAATGGTTATGTCACTCTGAATTTATATTTTTTGGAAAAAGTGACTAAATTGTAATAGTAATAATGATAATTAATAGCAGTAAGTCCCCTTATATTGAATGTGGCTTACTCCCTAGCAGGTGTATTTAGAATTGCAGCCTTATTTTAAGGAGGCAGGCACATAGGATTGTGCTAGAAATAAAATACATCTTTAAAGTATTGTTGACTAGGACTGTAAAGTAATTGTTGTATTATTTTGTTTTTACAGTCCAGCTAAACCAAAGAATGTAGAATTAAACCTTAAGGCGTCCAGAACTCTAGAAGATGTGCAAACTGAGCAAGATTCTATGGACAAAGCTGTTAAAATTAACTTCAGTATTGCCAATAAAATATCCATGTTTGAAAGCAAACAAACTAATCAGAACCAATCTGCTGAGATCTCTTCTTTAAAAAAAGGTTCTGTATCAAATACATTTGTTGGCAGAGCAAAGCTGAAATTTGGGAAACAGCACCCTGAAAGTGAGCAGACCAAAAGAATAACAAATAAGCCAAACAATCGACAGAAAGCATTGCAAAATGGTGCAAAGGTGAAGGATGTATCTTTAGATATAAAAAGCAAGTCTGAAGAAGGGATTCAGTCAAATATTATAACTAATGAAGAAATTGGAAATGCTGCTGAATCTCAGCTTAGTCAGAATGGAAAAGTAGATGATAACCATGTGAGTGTTTTTATTTCTAAAAAAGTGGATACAGAATTAGCCAACGATAATTGTTTGCCTAAAACGCCATCTGTACTACAAACTGAAGAAATTGAAACAATCCAAAATGATAACAGGAATACAAATGTCAGATCCATATCTCCTGAAAGTGGAGAGGAACTTTTCCTGAAAATAGACATGCATTCTCTAAGTAAAGAAGACCAGTGTCTCCTGCAGCCTGACCCAGTGTCCCCCAAAGTAGAACACAACATGACTTCTCAGACTGAAAATGAAGACACAAAGATGACAAATACGTTTTTGGAAAACAAACAGATATTCGAGCAGAATTTCAGTGGACAACCTGATTCAAACAGTGATTGTAATGTCCCTAAAGCTGGCAATGAGGATACCATTTGTGATTCCCCAGACATGACGAAGTTTACTGAAACTATTAAAAATCTAGACAGCTCTATTTGTGTACCTCAAAAAAAGAAAAAACCCAAAGTTCCAAAATCTCCAGCACCTCCCTTTGCTATGCCTCCAATTCATGAGGACAATTTAGAGAAAATATTTGACCCCAATATATTTACAGTTGGTTTAGGGATCAAGAGAGACAAACCACGAGATTTAGCCCCATCCCTGCAGCTGAAATTGCATAGTCTAGAAACAGAGGCTAGAGTCAGACCCAAACGTGCCTCAGCTGAGAACAGCCTTCTTCTCCAATCTCTGAAATTATCCAACAGACCAGACCTTGCACTTACCCAGGAAGTAAGTGGGAAAGAGAGCAAGGATGGTACCGATGGCGACATTAAGAGATCTCGACTTGAAAAGAGTGCCATATTCTCAAGCCTTCTATTACCTGCAACTAAAGAAAATGTGTTTACTCCATCTGTAACATCTATAAACACTATCACAACAACTTTTGCATCTCAGAAGAGTGTTAATTGCCCAGGAGTCCCTCCTCTAATATTTGATGTGGCTCAGAAATCTGAGGTAATAGGACAAACATCATATAACTACATATAAACTCACATGCTATGTATGTTGTATTATACCTTAGCAGTAAACAACCACTGTTATATTTTATTGTGCTGTTCAGTCTCTTTCAGATTTCAAAAATCCACAATTTATGGAGAAATATTTGCAAAGTGAAGATCAAAAAAAAGAGAGAATTTTACAGATGTCTAACTTTGGAAACCCTGACACCAGTTTTTCAACCTGGTTGAAACCTGGGCAGTATGAACCAAATAGCTTCTTACCGGACATTGAGGTGTGTTTAATGTTTACCTACTTTTAGAAGTCTATCTGCATGCTTTGTGTAACTAGAAAGTCAAATTGATTTTTGCTTTTATTTCTTTTGTTTGATATTAGTTTGATTTATATACATACATACATACATACATATTGTTGTTAGAACAAATAATAGCTTGAATTGGAAGTGACTATTTTCCAGAAAAAAGATTATCTTTTCAATAAAGTGAGATTTCATTAGCATGCTGCATTTCTCTAACCAAATGGTCAAAATGAATCTGGAATGAGAAGATCATGGCTGCATCTAGGCACTACTGATTGCCCAATTTAGCATAAAGGCAAGAAACAGTAGAAGAAAAAATATACAATCATACTGCAGTATGTCAGTTGCTGTTTGGATTCTGCTGCTGACCCCACCAGTCCTCACATCTACAGATTGTTCAGCAGTCAGTTGTGCTGAACCAGCATACGTGTTGGTTGAAAAGCCTTCTAGAATCACTGTCTGCAGCTGTTAAGAATGGTAATTTAAGATAGGTTTAAGATTTACTAGACAAAAATGAAATGTAATAGTAATAGATTCAGCAATCATTTGACAAACCGACTCATCAAAACAATTTTAAACTATGTTCCCACATCCCATTTAACTTGCGTGCATTCAGCCAGCTTTACGTGCATGGCAAAAAATTAAACAAAATGAAAGGGAACAGTGTTCTGGGGAAAAACACTGGCGATCACACCTGCCATTGAACACAACATGATTTTGGCCAATGTAACGCCCGTGTAAGTTGCAGGCTTACTGTATGTTCCTTTAGAAATTCTATTCTGAATAATAAAAGGCATATTGGGAATCTATGGATTCATATATATTGCAGGTTACGTGTGTGTGAGTGGGGCACATGGTTGCACAGATACAATTTCTGGTCCCCCCCCCCGAAATTAGTCTTCAAAACCATTCTGTTGTTGGGGTGAGCCTGGTTGCGGTATATGTGTCATCCCATGACAGTTTTTCTTGTTTGCAACTGTGTTCGTGGGTGCAAAAAAAATGGTGGCCCCTACTGTATATCATGAGAGGCAGGAAATTGTTATGCTTTTGAAATATACTTCTGACATACATTTTTCATAGACCAAGTTTTATGCTAAAATTAACAGTGCAACAATGGAATAGGGGCAGCAATATTGACTGAAAACTCCTAGAAAGCAACCATCTTGATGATTTACAAAACAAATCAGACTTGATTCAAAAAGTTTCTTCCTACCAGCTATAAAGATATATAACTTCTTCAGAATAATTGGCTGTACCACATGGTGCATTGGGTGGTATGAGCTATTTGCAGGGCTGGGCTACAGTAATAAAATGCATACTCATGCCTTTGTTGGCTAAAGGTGTAGTTCAACAGGCACTCCTTCCATACAAAGCCCCTGTTCGTTTTAGTGTGCTGTAAAATGACAGTGATTTGTGGTTGCAACTTCAGCATGTTCTGCATAATATATCTATGCAAACCTAAGGGGCAGCTTTAAGTGGCTTAATGGTTTGCATGGGCAACTTGAATGTGTGGTAATGTGTCAGTCAGATTTGAAAGCATGCCAAGCACTTGCAGGCCGTATAGCCTTAACCTGACCCCATTTTCATAATACTAAAGTGTGACTTGTAAACTGTTTTAATGGATGTATTTTTTGAAGCTAAATACACTAAATGTATTTCAGCATTTCCCAAGATTAGGTAAGATATATCTCTTTTACAAATTAATTTCTTATTGTTTGTTCCCTCTGCTTTAACAGGCATTTTCAGGAAACAACCAAAATAAAATTAATCCTAGACCTGGAAAGGTGAGGTGATCCCCATCCCATTGATTACTGTTTTCCTTTATTTTTCCTTGTTGGATTAAAAAAACCTGAAGTTTTTTCCCCTATAAATACAGATCGTTATCTGCAGTAAATCAGACCCTTTGGAAAATGCTATTGAAGTTTTTCATGATATGGTGGACTGCACTGCTTGGGTACTGTCACCTGTAATTCTAGTTAAAGTCGTCAGAGGATGGTAAGAATAAAATGCTCGTCCTACCGCTAGTTCTAAATTCAGTCTGCACGTTCCCATTCTGCTTTAACATACTTTATTCACTCCTTGACTGTATGCTTCTAAACTCAGTTTGGTCTCATGCCTTTTTCCTTAGCCTAGCTTGAGTAAACTAGTTTTCACTAGTTTATTCTCATGTGTGTTGAGGCATGTTTTGAACTGTTCCAGCGTGTCTGATTCTTGATCTGATGCATGTAGAAGTTTATTGTTAAATTTGCTCATGTGTTCCTATTTTCCTTCTTTGATGTTCTAAAAAGCTTTTCCTGTCACCTTAAGTAACTTCTAATGTTATACTACATTGCCTTAATTCTCTTGAAAGATTACTGCTTTTTGGCTTTGAAAAGACCAACAGGAAAACTAGATTACTGTTAGGGATCTTTTAAAAACACTTCCTGAAGCTTTGATTAAAAACATCAAACAAATTTACATTGCTGGATTATCAAGTGAGAAACTGTTTCACTTGGCAGAATTCCTGCAGCTTCCAGTATGCTGCTGAAACCAAAGGCATAAAGAATGAAACTGATAAAAGTTTAGGGATTTCATGGGGTCATCAGAGTTTGCTAGTCAAAGCAAAAGAAGTTGGTTTCAATGCAGGAACGCATGTCTGTAACTATCCAGTTGTCGTTTAATACTAGTCTTTTATCAAACAGCAAACAAATACCACGCTCTATGCAATAAAAGAAACATAGTTCTTTGCACCCATTAGCTATATCTACAATTGTTTTAAAAAATACATTTATTATATGCCTTTTTTTTTTACAATGTGCCCAAGCAGATATATAACAAGATGGAAATGTCAAAATAAAAATATTATTTTTCAGTTTAGCTGTCTAAAAAGCTTGTATTTTATTTATTTGTTGTGATTTGGTTTGTGGAGAGTTGTGGCATAGAGCCTGTGACTCAACATCCTAGTATTAATCAATTAGTTTGATAGTCCAGCACTGTTTAGTTACTTGCTTTGTTCCATTGTGGTAGGCTGCTTCATCTGCTTTGTTCAGCCATTTTGTTTGATTCATCCGGTGCGAAACTTGCAAAACCAGAATTAATTTTATGTTGTTCAGATTTCCAACTTAAATTGATGTTAATTGCAAATTTAGTCATCTTAATACAGTTACATGGCACACACTTTCCCCTATCCTACATGCAGAGGCTTCACACATACCGTTATCCACCTGTCCATTTCTTTCCAGAGTCCCAGCATACATCATTCTCATGCTTTTTATGGGATTACCATGCATGATTAGATGTTTGGAGAAAAGCAGGCTATTGGATAGCTATATGGGAGAGCCTAACATTAAAGATGAATCAATGTCTTCTTTTCTCATGCCTTTTAAAGTTCCTGCCTTTCTTCTTCATCCTCCTCCTTGACTTGTAATTCTTTCCAGCTCCTTACTTTCTTTCTCCTCCTCAATGTTTCCTGTCTTTGACTTTCTTTATTAGCTGTTCAGCTTTTGAAATAACTTCAAGTCTTGACTCTACTGTTTTGACCTGCCATTTGGATTTGGCTGAAGCTCTGTACTTTCAACACCTGATATCTGGTTTGGTCTGACTTCTAGCTCTATGCTAAATTATCTTTGGACCTCTGTTTCCTGGTTTCCCACTTGGCTATTTTCTTGATGTCCATTCTGACTTTGATCTTTTGAGGTAGACACCACCCTCTCCAAAGTCTTGACAACATCTCTCCGCTTAGCGACAGGTGCTCCAGGTGAAGTATGTTTATACTCTTATTATGGAAATACTGGGTTATATATCTCTGTCTTCTTTCTTCTGATCTTCTCACTCATCTTGCTCACAGGAAAGTAGATGGCTTGTTACAACAGACCATTATTTCACCATTGTTGCCCTAGTATTTGAAGACATTGCTCTTTCCCTATGATTATTTCTTTCATTGCATCTTAATCATCTTTCTGTGTTGCACTAACATTTTTGATTATAAGTAAGACATTGCTATTTATTGCATCTAGTTTTCTGCTATATAGTTGTATACTTAAACCCCTACTGTGATAACATTATATACTAGCATTTCTCGGTATGGCCAATCCATTACAGTGGTACCTCGGGTTACATACGTTTCAGGTTACATATGCTTCAGGTTACAGACTCCGCTAACTCAGAAATATTACCTCGGGTTAAGAACTTTGTATGGATGAGAACAGAAATCGTTCTCCGGCAGCGCAGTGGCAGCAGGAGGCCCCATTAGCTAAACAGTGCTTCAAGTTAAGAACAGTTTCAGGTTAAGAAC
Source organism: Podarcis pityusensis (assembly GCF_964106645.2). Taxonomy (NCBI): domain Eukaryota; kingdom Metazoa; phylum Chordata; class Lepidosauria; order Squamata; family Lacertidae; genus Podarcis; species Podarcis pityusensis. The sequence continues at coordinate 49,634,269 of NC_138026.1, forward strand.
AGACCTCCAGAATGAATTAAGTACTTAACCCGAGGTACCACTGTACTTGTATTTGTCACCTCTAAATGCTCTACTATGGGTACCCCAGTTTATATTGACCTTAAACCATTCTCTTTACAGTTTTTGTTAATGTGAGAGTAATGGTAAACTAAATGCTTTAACTCAAAATAAATTTGTAAATAAACTAATTTGCATGAAAGAAAACGAATGATTCAATGTTTGTTTTGGTGTTTTAATTTATAGTTGGATTCTATATGAGAAGCCAAACTTTGAAGGGCCCTCTATTCCTCTGGAGGAAGGAGAAATTGAATTTTCAAACCTTTGGGGTGAAGAACCACTTGATAACAAAGATGAATGCAAATGTCCCGAGCCTGCAGTGATTGGTTCAATGAGGCATGTAGTAAAGGCAAGTATGGATATGAGTAGACTATAGATTATGGCTTAAACTTTGTAGGCTATGGGTGATTTGTCTGATATGGTAGACCAAACTATGGCTTACCAAGTCTGTACAAATATGTGGGCTCTGGGAGAGGAGAGGAGCTTGCAGCCACTTTACTCCTTCCTGGTTCTTTTGGGCGGTGCCAATGGCATAGGCCCATTCCAAGCAGTCAAGATGCCTCTATGATTGGCCCTTCCCAGTTTCAACATGGCAGCAGTATAGATTAGCAACTTGCTACAAGGGTGCTCTCCTGTAAATGCTAAAGGGGCACCACAAGTATGTTTTGTCTTTCCCTTTGCTGCACAGAATAGACTCAGTCCTAATTTTATAATTTATCCTTCTGTCTTCATAATTTTGCCAGGATTATAGCATTTGCCGAATTGACCTGTTTACAGAACCAGACGGCCTGGGTCTTGTAAATTCATACTTTGACGACACAGAAGAAACTCGATTTGGTTCTGCACAGAAAACGTGTTCTATCCAAGTGCATCGGGGCATGTAAGTATATAGATATGCATCCTTAAAAAAAGGTACTAGTTTATAGTAGATATCAAATGCCCAGATTTGGAAATGATACATTTATGCATGAGGTTATACATATTTTTTTTTGTTCTGCTGTGTAGTGAGTGATGATCATATAAGGCATTGGTTTTCAACCAGTGTGCCATTGCACCTTGAGGTGCCTTGAATGAGTCAGGGGTGCTGTGGGCAACACTGGCCTCTGTCCCTCTTTCCTTCCCTCCCTCCTCTAATGCCCTCTTGCATCTCTGCCTTCCAGAGGCTTGCACAGCCGTTTGTTGCAGCAACCCTGGCTACAAGCTCCCTAGTCGAATGGTGCCTCTGGGCCTGGCCAGGGGGTGCTTCCCAGGCCCCTGTGGGGCAGTGTGAAGAGGAACCTCTTTTTGGGGTGGGGGGGCAGCTCAGGGACCAGGGCTGGTGGCAGCGGCTGCCTGGAGAACTCCCAAGGAGGTGAAGAGAGGAGAGGAGGCTGACAGAACACTTCCCAAGGGAGGGCATTTGAAAAAGGGTGAGAGCTACTAGCTCTGCAGGCAAGGGGGGATATAACTGAGCTCCTGAGCCCCACAGGGGTGCCACAGAAAGAATGTAGTTGTTCAAGGGAGTCGTGGACTCAAAAAGGTTGGAAACCTCTGATAAAAGGTATGATTCACTGATAAACATTTATTGAAGCAAATATAATATAAAAATTAATGTACAAATACTTAACATATCTACATATTTATACCCTTGTCATCTTGTAATGCATCATTAGTTCTACCTGAGGGCAGGAAGACGTTCAATTAAACCAGGGATTCTGGGCTGCAATAAATATGACTATCATCTAAATTATTTTTACTCATTTTTGTTGAATAATGGAAAAGATTGCTGTCTGTTAAGTGCATTGGTGATTCAAAATAAATCATTAGTACATATCCCAGGATTGTATTAAATTGTTAAACTGAGATATAGGTGCTGACTAAATGTCAGTGATGAAACTGCCAAGGTACTTTTCAGAATGGGTGAGAATGATACAAAGGTCATACTAAAAGAAGGGGGGAGATTAAATGAAAGGATTTCAATTGAGAATCAGTATCTGTTATAGTTTGATTATTTACCCCCACCCTACCATGTGGCATTTTGGTAGACTGTAATAGTGAACCTTGGGAGTTGGTTTGTAAGTGTCATACAACTGTGTAAGTTGCTTTATCTTGATAATTAATGGAGCCAGCAGTACTGATTTCATTAAGCGTTGTATCATAGCATCATTATAAACACTGAGAATGAATCACAAGCATTGTCAACTGTGGTGGCATACACTGTTATACATCTGTCAACATGTCTAAATTAGAAGTTGTATTAAGAAAAATAAGTACACTTACAGTCATTTTAGGAGATTATTTATGAGCTTTGAAGTCAATGCTGTCTTTCAGTAATGATGATTAATTGCTGCAGAATGCAAATGATGGTGAACAGAAGTTAAAAGTTGGCTATGTTTGTATGTATATGCCACAGTGAATACCTGAAATTTAGTGAATGCTTATAGCCACTATATATTTATCCTTCAGAGTTATATTTTACCCTGATCAGTAATACAAAAAATATTTTATTTTACTGTTTATTCTACCCTGTTGTCTTAACAGTGGTTTAAAAGGGGCTCTTTGTCATCTCCCTTCTGGGAAATAGCTAAGATGAGGTGTCTTTAGCTTTAATAATGTAATAGCATCATGTTTTATCACAGCATTGTCTGGACCTTTTTCCCCTTGTCGTTTTCAATTTGTAGATGGCTACTTTATGAAGAACCTGGTTTCCAGGGAATCCCTTTAATGCTGGAACCTGGAGAATATCCTAATCTATCCTTTTGGGACAAGAAAGAAGCATATATTAGGTCCATGAGGCTCTTGAAAATGGTAAGATAATGATATGAAGACTACAGAGATGGTAGAACAGCAGTAACTTTATAGTGTCCCATAAAAGGGCTTCTTCCATTGGAGGAAAGAAACCTTTGTTACATTTTTGCATACTTCAGAGTGTAAGAGGCGGCCTGCTGCATCAGGCCAATGGCCCATCTAGCCCAGCATTTTGTGGTCATAGTGGCCAACTAGATGCCTATAGGAAGCCTGTGAGCAAGGCAGGCTGCTTCCATCTTGAACTGTTTCTAGTAATTGAAATCTTTTAATAGCTGCCTCGTAATTAATGGGTTTTGTTGTTGTTTTTAAATCTAATTTGGCTGAATTTAAAAGGAGCATTTTTATTTTTATTCCAACAGATGGCACATTTAACTTTCAGACTTTAGAAAGTGAATAATAGCCGTTGAATCATGCTTTTAACTTCTTTAACAAAATTTAAATTCAATGACATTTCAATTACCTTTCTTCCCTGCCCCTTCAATATTTGCAGGGTGGACGCAAAGTTGAATTTCCTGAAAGCCCAAAGGTAAAAATATTGTAATATGAATTTCCTATATAATAAAGTGTGATGATAAAAGTGTATCCATTGAGCTATATACAGTTGTACCTTGTTTTGCGACCGGGATCCGTTCTGGAGCCCCAGACTCTAGATGAAAAGGACGCATGACAAAGTGCCGCTCTGCACACACAAGCAGAGCAGTTTGCGCTTCTGCGCATGCGTGATTTAGCGTTTCTGTGCATGCGTGAGCGGCAAACCCAGAAATAACCCGTTCTGATACTTCTGGGTTTGCTGCGGACGTTTGACAAAATGGACGCTTGATGAGGACGACTCAAAACAAGGTACCACTGTATACTAATGTTGTTGTACTCTCTTTCTGGTGTAAGTAACAAGCTTACTGCTTTATCAGTCATTCTCCCCTTAAAAAAGCTTTCTGGATTCAGTCATGTTTAGAGTACATTTATTAAAATCAATGGTACTTAAGTCACAAGTAACTTTGGTCAGATTGATTTCAGTTGGTTTTCTCTCTTGTACACATGACTTGGCAGGTTAGTCCAACTCCTTACAGTTGCTGCCAGGATGCTGTGGAGCAATGAAGCCTCCGCCACATCCTGGTCACTCATGTCAATAGTGGAAGGTGGCGGTTGGCGGTGGTGGTCAGGCACCAGGCCTGATCCCAGTGCCAGTTCTAGGCTGGACCCAATGTTGCCATCTATAAGACTGGCTCAGATTCCAGCAGATCCCAATCCTCTCAGCTCTGCCTCCTCCCATCTGAAGGAAACCTGTGAGCGTTCTACTGCATATTTGGCAGCCAGCAGGCACAGGTCAAATGACACTTCTGCTCAGTACAAACCCACACAGCCCAGCATAAGGGGGTTTGTGTTGCATCCTAAATCTGGATCTGACTGCTGCTTAAATGGGGTTATCAGTTGAATCTCTTAGGGAAGGGGATTTGTCTGAGCCTAGGAGTGGGCGATGAGAAACGTCTATTTTATGTGGCAATGGTATTGATTTTTTTTTTTAAGCCCTAATTTAAATAATGTATAAAGAATACTAAGGCTGAAATCCTACTTACTTGGAGGTAAGCCTTGTTGTATTCAGTAAGGTTAACTTCTGAATAGGCAATGACTAGGATTGTGATGTTAGATAATACATGTGAAAGCATATTGAGGTCTTGGAAAAGGCACAATATTAAATATTATTTACCATCTCCCTCCTTTTGCTAAAGGTCATTATTTACGAAAAGCCATTCTTTGAAGGAATACATATAGAGCTTGATTCAGAATTAGTAGCTCTTGCTGTGGAAGGAAATGAAAAAGAAGAATCAGCAGAGCTGGAAACAGGAACACTCACATCAATAGGATCCATAAAAGTGAAGGGAGGAATGTAAGTATTGCCTGGAGCAGGTGACTTTTCAGCAGGCAGCTACTATAGTGTAGAGACTGTATTGTGTAACAAGAAGTTGACTGGACTGTCCATGTCCACAGCATATACCTCCTATGAAGGATCATAATGAATGAGTCTAGGGTCCTGCAGCATGTATGCGCAATGAGACAGACAGACAGAGGAAGGAGGGTTGTGGTTCTATTACATTACAGGAAACACAATGGTCACTTCATATATGATACCTGCTAATTTCCAGAGTGTATGAAGCAGCCATAATACTTATGTGATATGCATGTTTGTGATAAGATGTTCTTTTGTCCCCATTAATTTACTCTTGAAAAGTGTTGAAACATTAGCTAGCAAGCTTTCTTAATGCTGTGTTGATACTGTGATGTATAATGCAATCCTTCTGAGATCAGTAGGTAAGGATTGCAGCATATGTAAATATAAATGCCACATGATGCTTAATTTTAGAGATGTTGCTTGACTTCTGGAAGATGTATCTGACTTTAGTTTGTTACTGCTGTAACAGCATACCTGCTTATCCTGGGAGTAAGCCCCCTTAACACAAAATGGCTTATTTCTGAATAGGCATGTATAAGATTGCACTGTTGGTCCACATAGTTCTTTCCCACATTCTTTTGTTAAAATGTGAGGTATTAAATCGGATTAAATGTGGCTAAATTGGTCATGTGTTTAAAGATCTCCCACTGAAATTGTGGGTCCTGTCCCTTATTTCATTTGCAGTTTTTATAACAATTTATTTTAATTATCATTTTTGCTGTTCATCTCATTATTTTATTTTTTGCTGTTAATGCAATAAGATCACATGTTTTGTACATACATTATTTTGTTTACATGTTATACTACTACTTTTTCAAAAATTTTGTTTACCCTTTTTAGTTGGGTTGCTTATGAGAAGCCAGAGTTTGCAGGGCATCAGTATTTGCTGGAAGAAGGAGAATACCAGGAATGGATGGACTGGGGTGGTTATGATGAGCAGGTGCAGTCACTGAGGCCTGTTCTAGGGGTAAGTTTAAAAATGATGAAAACAAGTGTAGTCTTAGGAAAACACGTAATAACATTTGTGGTTCACTCTGTTTTGCTTCATCCCACTGTCTTTGTTTGCATGGGGGGTGGGAATTGAGAGTGGGAAGACATTTTGCCCTTCTCATAAAATTCCATTCAATCCCCCTCCATGCTCCCCCATATCCAGTATGTGGGGTGGGTGGGTGTGAAAGAGAGAGGGAAACAGAAACCTGGTGGATCACAAACAGCAGGCCTAATTTGGACGTGCATCCAAATATGGAATGTACAGGCATGCATACAAAGGAGATGTTGGTTTGAATGTGTTTTTGAGTATGTATTCCATTGAAAGAACTGCTTCTTGACTAGACTGTATAGTAGACGGAAGCTTTCCTGGGGCTGCTGCCTGATAATGTGCAAGTTTGGGCAAACATTGTCAGCCTGCCCAATGCCAGGAAACAGCTATATAGCTACAGCAGCAGATGCCAGAGAAAGGAGGAAGACAGGGTGGATCAGAGAAGAGGGAGGAGTGCCAGGGATTTCAACCTCTCTTGTTTTCTCTGGAGGAGGAGAAAAGTAGGCAGGCACCCATCCTGGTGGCTAAGGGGAGGAACAAGAGCAAGTCAGCCTCTAATCTGAAGGCCAGGAAGGAATCTGGGAAAGAGCAGCATGGTTTTGTGGCCTTGCTTGGCTCAGCTTGACCAGTACAGAGTGCTTTCATTTGGACTTCCTTTATTTCTGTTCTCACATTAAAGCTGGCCTGTATTCATCAACATAACTCTGAACACAGGACAACAATTCCAGCCTAGTGTTGTTTGTTGTTAAATGGAACCAGCAGGTTGAAGACAGAAGCAGTGCAATGCTTACAAGAAACTGCATCAGTGCTTTGATACACACTTCAGTGTATACCCATATTTAAAGTGCTTTAAAGTTTAAGCTGGCATCTGCCCTTGCAATTTAAAGATGTGGAGCACCAATTCTGCAAGGCCACTTCTTTCCCCTGTCACCGCATATTGTTTTAACTATGCATCTTTTCTCCTTCCAATTTAAAGAAATCTTTTGAGTTTTGGAGTGGACTTCAGAGGAAGTATGTCTTTTACAGTGTAGGGCGGGGTGGGAAACCTTAATGCACCCAACATCTGCACCCAAAACACCTGCTTAGAGTTATAGTCTTCTATCACAGAGACTGTATTTCTTTTGCCTTGATGGCTTTCTGTTGTTTTCTTTCTTTCAACAGAGTTTTATGCAACCTCACATGATAATGTATGCTGAAAAAGACTTTGGGACTAAAGGTTCCAATATAAGCGTTTCAGGAATTGTTTCCCATTTAAAGGATACTGGCTACGGACTAAGGACTCAATCCATAAATGTTTTAAGTGGAGTGTAAGTCAGATGTGTAGCTTCATTTTCATTTTAAATGGTTAATTTGCTGTAAAGAGATAAGTACAAGGAAAAGAGGCCTGAATCAGTAACTTGGTATTACTTCTTTGTTGTCTTTGTATGTGTTTCCTGTTGTTATAGCTGTTATAGTGTTGTGTTGCAGAAAGGATAATCTGTACTGTTCCTACCATGCAGATTAGTCTTCTAGATTAGGTGTATGAAATGAGAGCAACATAGCAATCTTCATCCAGCACCTATGGTCGTGTGTCTGTTGCTCCTAATTGAGTACTACTAAACAGATATTTTCATCAGAACATGCATTGAGAGTGTACTAGTTCAAGACAGCCTTGGCAAGCCATGGTTTATGAAGTTGAGGGTGTGTGACACCCATCCTTTCACATACCAGCTTTGGTGCAGGGATCCTGGTTTGTATTGAGCAACAGTTACTTACTATGTCTATACCATGGAACTCGTTTAATGTCAGTTAACAAAGCAGGATAATAATCCAATTTTAGAAGAGAGGGCACGAGTGAACTGTCATGATGCACATTCCTGAGGGATAAATAATTGAATCCAGCTAGCCTTCCTTGAAGGAACAGAGGAATTTGAGTTCCTTTCTTCCATTACATTTTTATCTTTGGCTGCCATATAGTTCTGGGAGTTATGTCTCAAGTGAGATCTGGTATTTTTTCACAGTTTATGGCTTATTTGCGCAACATGTTTTTTCCTGCTTCCCACAGCAGTTTTAATGAATATATATACAGGATTTCTTTGGGTGTACCAACCAGGGTAGTTGCATATCAGCACTAACAGGAAGGCAAAACCTAGTTCTGCATCTTCCTTTTCTGGAATAATTGGCACATGGGTAGCACCAATCACTCAGCTCATTTTCATGGAGATCCCATAGAGAATGAGTAAACAAACATAATTTGTGTGGATTTTCAGACCTGAACATTTGCAGCATAGCCTTAGTGTTTGCAGCACTAGAAGCCTGATACATTTATTTGTCCAAGAGACTGGCCAAGCCTGCTTTATTTTCAAAATTTCTATTGCATGTGATGTTCAAGTATAAACATGTCCCATTTCAGTTTGATCTTCATGGTTAACATACTGTTCATCCCTCCGTCACTTTGACTAAGCAGTTTACAGAGCATGTTGGGTGTGTGCTTAAGGCATATGCCTCAAATGATTAATCAACAGTGTGTTGATGGATCTGTTAAACATGAGTCAGAATAAAAGGAAATGGTAAACTTTTAAAATGTGACACTTCAATGGGCAAAACATGCAGTGCTTTCATGCTAGGCATGCTTCATATGCCTGGTATAATTTTACTGAAATGCAACTTTGCTTTACTAGAGCTTATTATCCATGTCTTGAACTAAGAAACCTAAAATCTTGCTTCTTCGGACAGAAACGAACTATGAATAGTGAATAAAAAAAAATATCCTTCCAGTAGCACCTTAGAGACCAACAGGAAAAAGACCAATTGCAGTCGTCAGTCGTACAGTCGTCAACAGGTTTACCACACCTATCAGCCAATCACCCATTCCCACCACCCTTCTGAGTAATACCTCTCCCCACCCTCTCACTATATATAAGGGTCTGGTGACTTCTATTTCAGTGTATCTGAAGAAGTGTGCATGCACACAAAAGCTCATACCAATAACAAACGTTGCTCGCTCACATTACTAGCCCAGTGTGAAATTAGACAATGGTACATATATCTCTTAAGTTGTTAGCAAACTAGATTTATTCATTGGGCTATGCTAAATATAACTACCTGAACCGGACTTAAGAAAATTGCCTTACTTTCAGAGTAATGATGTCATGCTTTACCATTTTTACCTTTCCCCATCATAATGTTGTTTAATATATTTTGGGTGTTTTGAACTGTAATTTGGGTGTTTTGAGCTGTATTATTAGAGGCAAACAATATAACGTTTCATTCTGATGACTTTATAAAATCCTTGCTGTGTTTGCAAATATATTATTTTTATATGAAGCTAAGTACTTTGAGTACAGCTTACTTAATGTCAGTCATTTCCTACAAGATTCATAATTACATGTTTGATTTAATTGTTTTTTAAAAATACAATGCATCAATTAATTAGAGCATAAATCATGATTTTTTCCCCCGCAGGTGGGTGGCGTATGAAAATCCTGACTTTACAGGAGAGCAGTATATCCTTGATAAAGGACTATACCCCAACTATGGTACATGGGGAGCTAAAAGTTGTAAGATCTCTTCAGTTCAACCCATAATTTTGGTAAGGTTTGTTTGTTTGTTCTGCTGGGTTTTATTTTATTTCCTACCAAGCTAGCTTGCTCCGTATTTCATTAATCAATATTCTTTCTGTATAATGTATATTTCTGGTGTCATATTTGTCTCTTTTTCCCTCCATTTATTTTAGGACAACATGAGTGATCATACGGGGAAATTTAAGGTAAAGCTTCCAAGCTTTTACATAGCAAATATAGCAAGCTGAATTGAGATAACATAAAAAAAGACAAGTAGAGAGGCTGTAGGCAGAGAGATTCACAAAGTGGAATCAGTACCCTGGGAGGAGGCAGACTGAGTCCTTGTCAAGTTTTGCCAGATGCTTGAGAGAAAATCTAATGCAAATGTCCTGGTCCTTTTAATGCAAGAACAAATGTATTTGCAGATGATGCTCAGGGTTTCCTAAAATACTCAGGCTTTTCTGCGAAAGGACTTTTCAATCTTCCCAGGGTGCTTCTCTACACGGTATCATGCAGACCTGGCCAACACATGGAAGGATAATATTGGTTTTGGCAATGGGGAAGAGCCCACAAATTTTGGTGAGCCTTAGCTACTGGCCAAAGTGTGCAGTCACCATCAGCCCCGCTCATCCCCTGACTCTTGAGAGGGATCTTGCCTGATGTTGGCTGAGTTCCAAGGCACTTGGAAGCATGGGAGCGCTCTGCTTCAGAAGCTCAATATGACTATAGGAGTGAGTTCCCACCTTTGTCTGAAGTACCAAGCTCAGGAATGGGATCTCATCAAGATTGAAAAATCTCACTGCTTTCAAGTTGAACCAACATTCAGTCTGTTCAAGCTCTAGCCTGTCTTTTCATTCTTCACTGTGGCAAGAACACATCAGATCAAAAGATACTGTTGCCAGTGGAGCCGTAACAATAAGGGAAAAGACAGTTTGTCTATCTTAGAATAAAGTTTCACTTCCAGGTCAGCAAATGGAATCAAGAATTGACTGTCAAATTCTACTACAAAGTCATCTTTGTAAAATAGTTTGGAAATACGTCTTACATAAATGTACATTACATACATTTTTATTTTAGTTTAAAAAAACGTTTTGCTTGTATTCATAGATAATTAAAATGTTATCAGAATTATCTGTTTAACAACATGGGGTGATACCCAACTAAGTGCATTAGTTAAATTCATTTATTTCTGCAGGTCTTTTCTGACACTCACTATGTTGGAATTGTCCTGAGCACAATGTTTAGTGTTTAACGTGACCTGCTTTGTCTTTAAAGGTCCAGCTATTTTCGGAACCAGAGTTCCAGGGTAACTGTCAAATATTTGAGAAAGATACTTCAGAGATCGAGGAGACATTCCTTGCTATGTCTTCAAAAGTATTATCTGGCAGGTGAGTACGAAATTGCATCATTGAACTCCCAAGCAAGCAAGTTTCTGAGTTTGCAACAGATACAAACCATCTGAGTAACACTGAATAGGCTCAGGGTGGATGCATCTTCCCATTTGGGATTAGTGGAATCAAGGTTTTTGTTCTTAATAGTAAAATCTGTCTAAAAATGTAAGGGAGCAACTAAGGATAATGACAAGCATTTTGTGTATTCAAAAGTGTAGTGGAAGGGATTTGAATGCACACTTCTTGGCTTGATAATGATTATTTCCCCACCCTTTAGAATGCATGTCTCTGCTCATTCTGAATAACTTCGCACAAGAACATGTTGATACTGCATTGCATGATGCAAAGTCTCTTAAACATATCAGTAAGGAGACATGTATTTTTAAAAGCCCATTAATGGAATATTCTTATTCTTTATTGATGAAGAATAATGCTACATCTGACTGAGCACTCGGGCAGCAGGCTTTCAAGCTACACAGAGCTTGGGTTGAAATGGCAATTAACAAAACTAACAATTAAGAAAATTTAACATTGCCATTTTCTTCTTTTTTGCAGTTGGATTGCATATGATGAAGAAAATTTCTCTGGAAATCAGTATGTGTTAGAAGAAGGAGCCTATCCTAATCTGTCTGCAATGGGTTGCCTACCCAAAACATGCTTGAAGTCCTTAAAAGTTGTAAATATTGTAAGTTTTACAAAGAGTTGGATAGCCATTGCAAGCTGAAATTGCCTCATTACTGAGCTAAGTTCTTATGACTAATAGAAACAAAAATTGACCTAAAAATATGCTGCTAAATAGTTTATTTGGGGGAAAGGAAGCATATATTGTAGCTTTATGGAGTTGACAGCAAATTAGCATGGAACAACCTGCATGGTTATCCGTATTTTTAGATATTGCAAAATCCTACCATTAATTGTTGGTTTATGTAACAAATTTTGTATCCCACGCTTCAGTACATATTCCTAGGGGAGCTCATGATTAGTAAAAAAGCAGTTCAAAGAATAATCCAGCAGTTAAATCTTTGCTAAACTATTTTTCAGGGTTGATTCTGTGACTTCAGAAAGATCAGGCTGCAAACATGAATTAATTCAATTAGAAGATTAATCAACTAAAGCAAAAATTCCCTCCATTAATTGAGGGCCAGAGTAAATATGAAAGGGCAGCTACATGTATTTCATAGAATCATAGAGCTATAGAATCATAGAGTTGGAGGGTCTTGCAAGGGTCATCTAGTCCAACCCTTGCAATGCAGAAATCTCAGCTAAATCATACATGAGAGATGCCTCTGCTTAAAATTTTATTTACCTTGTAAAGTTTTCCCTTATAATGAGAACCCTTAGATTCCCAGAACATATTCTTACTTCAGATGGTACGTGGTGAATCCCTCACTTTCGAGAGATATCAGGATTCTACCCATCACAAAGTTTTTCTTGCTGGCTCTTTTTAAAAGCATCCAAATTAATCCTAAGCAACATAGAGCATTTTGTGCCCAGCCCTCCTCCCCTTTGTATAACTTGAGTCCTTTCTGCTTCCCCTGACCTTTTCTTGATCCTTTAATATTCTCTAAATTATATTCCCTCCCACCTTCCTTTACACTTGCACTCCTTTATCTGTCCTTAAATCCTTAGTCCTTTCTCACTTCCAGCCAGCATTAATGCTTTTTTGCCTTCTGATGGCTGCCTTTTACACAGCCATTGTACACCAGAATGCCTTCCTCAACCTCCCCTCTCCTCAACATTTCCCTTTCAGCCTGCCTACATTTACAATCAGGTCAGCTGTCTTGCTGGCCCCTCCCCTTCACATACATCTGTTGATATAAAGTAGAGGATGAGTTTCTGGGGGGAGGAGGGAGGTAATTTTCATGAAATAAAATTCTTGAAGGAGGAAATTAGTGAGCAAAATGTTCACAGAGGATGCAGTAGGACAATATTGCCAATTGAGTTGGCTGATTCCTGCTTTCTTGCTGTACTATGCAGCACAAGAAGACAGGAATGCTCAATTGTCCCAGCTTCCCAGGGTGGTCAATGCTGCGTTATTTGCCCTTATTGCTAATGGTACATAATCAAATCTGATTGGCTACATAATACCATGATGTCATATTGTTAGTTTATAATCCCTGATTGGCTAGAATCACACAGGGAGTAGGTGTAAAGTGACATGAAATGAATAAGACAAAGTATTTGGGAAAGTTTCAATGAGTATTTCAAACTCCACGCTTGTTTTTCTCAAGATAAAAATTCATAGCAGCACTAGAAAAAAATGTACTAGAAGTGCTTACTTCTTAATAAATACACAGTATTCATTTAATTGACCATGAAGGCCCAAAGCCCATAAATTACCTGCTCTACATTTGTCTAGTAGTAGTCGTCAATTTTAGGCACAACAGATTCAACCGCAAAGCAAAGCTTTGTATTTAGCAATTTGGTAGTTGTTAATTTGCACTGAAAGAAGCTGTTGGTGCTAAGTAAATGTTTTCTTTGAAAGTTCTGTTAACAAAACAAACAAATGGCAAGGCACCTGCCTTTTCACATCAATAAACACCTTGAAGATTTGCAGGTTGTGCTAACATACTAAAGAAGTATCACTAAACAGCATGCCTGGAATCTAATTTATATCTTGCTTATATATGAACAAGATAATTCCACAGACTTGGAAGGCTGTTTTACTCAGATGTTCATTGGCTCTGCTGAGAAGCCAGCTGCCTTTGGCTTTTCCTCAACTGTCACCTAGTAGCACCCATTCCATCAAGCTGCACCAGAGACACAGAAGGAAAGCAGGACCATTTCATTGGCTCTGCTAAGAAATCAACTGCCTTTGGCTCTTCATTTTTCTCATATGTCAGCTGCTGAAGGCCTCTTCATCAGGCCAGCTGAATTGTTCTATCTCAGCTGGTTTATACAAGAATTGTAATTCTAAGAATTGGTGCCCAAGTTCTCCTACTCAGTTTGAGACTAAATTTGAGTATTTTTGTCACACCCCTGTCATTTCACTAGAATTTTTTCTTAAAGCATATACCGTATTTATTTGAATCTAATGTGCCATTGAATCTAATACGTACCTCAATTTTCAAAACCATGTGTACCCTAATTTTTGCAAAGTAATTTGGCCAAAAAAGGTGTGCATTACATTCGAGTAAATACAGTATTATTTCTCTCATTCAATAATTTTAATGCTGCAAAAGGATTTTTGTACCAACTCCAAATCCTTCCCTACAAACTATATGGTCCTCACCAATCTAAGCCTTAGCAGAAATGCCATGAGTACATTTGAAACATTTTGTATGACAGTGAGCTCCCGTTGCTCGGTCCCTGCTCCTGCCAACCTAGCAGTTAGAAAGCATGTAATGTGCAAGTAGATAAATAGGTACCGCTCCAGCGGGAAGGTAAACGGCATTTCCGTGTGCTGCTCTGCTTTGCCAGAAGCGGCTTAGTCATGCTGGCCACATGACCCAGAAGCTGTACGCCGGCTCCCTTGGCCAATAAAATGAGATGAGCGCCGCAACCCCAGAGTCAGTCACGACTGGACCTAATGGTCAGGGGTCCCTTTACCTTTAATACACCTTGACTTTATCTATACCTTGTCTAGAATTATAAATTAGTAACTCTTGTGCATGGAATAAGTGCATAAAATAAGTGTTATGTATAAAATCCTGAGTAGCAAAGTTTAGAGTTCTTACTTTGTAAAGAATTACAGATTTGCAGCACATCTGTTTGTCCATATAGCTGTAGGAAAAGTTCTGCAATTTTAGCTGTTGCTGACTCATGAAAATGCCAGCCAAGAATGGAAGGTGTGGCTGTAAGTCATCACCTTGCTTCTCTTTCCAGTTTTCATCCCACACTTGGAATAACTTTTTCATGAGTAATGCCTTTTATACAGACTTGCCACCTTGTCAGTTCCAGACCAGAGGACTTGTTTTTCATTTCTCTGAAAAGATAGCTGTGTTAGATAAGTTATTTAGCTTGAACTGAGGACTTGAAGCCTTTCCAGATGCCATGGTTTACAGTACAGTATTACTGGACTAACCTCCCCAACCATTCCTCTGTTGGAGAATTGTTCAAAGGCAAGTTGCTGTAACATTACAGTTTTAGCTAAGGTAATAGCAGTGTAATGCAGCACTGAGGTCGGGGATGACCCAGATTTAAGTCGTGTATAGTGCTTGATGAACACCTCGCAACTGTCCAGCACATTAGTAAACATCAGATGTACAAGAAATAAACAACCTTCTCTTTTAAAACAGGAACTTTCTGAGCCAACCATAGCCCTTTTTGAAAAGGAAGACTTCAACGGAAAGAAAATGGAATTTACTACCGAGGTCTTAAATCTCCAGTTCCTTGGCTACAACCGTCATGTGGCTTCAGTAGATGTCCATGGTGGCATGTAAGTTCACTTTCTGAAGTGAGGGATTTGTTATTTGTAGAATGAACTAAGTGAGGCTTACTTTTAAGTATACATGTACAGGGTTGCACTGTTAAATGGAATTTTGTAGATACAGTACACTGTCTTTTAAAAAGATGTTCCTGTCTCTAAGGCAGGGATAGGGACTATTTTTCAGTCCAAGGACTACATTTCCTTCTATGGAACCTTCCAGAGACCAGATCTCAGCAGCAAGGGAACCAAAGGCATAAGTAAGAAGAGCAATGACTCTGACTCTTACCTTTGTATACTGGGCTACACACCAAAGTCGGGCGTTGGTGCACTCTTTGTGCAATCAAGAGGCATCATACAGTTCAAGGATGCATTCCAGCCAGACAAAAACACAAGGACAGTGCAAAGTGTGGCTAGTGAGAGGTGTGGCCTCTGACGAATACTAAGGACCAGACAGAAAGGCCTGGGGTTCACATTTGGGTCCTGGGCCTGAGGCTCCTCACCCAGTGTTAGAAACTGAGATATGATGGCTAGGAGCTAAATGGCACCTGAAACCGAGGTTATGGGCGCAACAACAGAATGTCTAGGCACACTTTTTTATAACAAGAATACAAAGCTGAAAATGAATGAACCGCAGCTAAAATTCAATGTTCATTTTTCGCATGATCTAGTCCTTCCCCTGCCCACCCCCTAATATTTTTTAAAGGGTCTCTTCTCCATTCTTCTCAGAGTAGCTGGAAATGGGGAGGCAGAAAAAAGTCCTCTTTTCCTTCCACTGCAGTTTTAATCTGAAATCGTAGGCGCAGTACTGCACCCAGAGCTCAGAAATTGCTCACGCTTATGGATTTCTCAGTTGCAAAATGCACCTAGAACAATGGAAGTTTCGAATACTGTCCTCACCCCTGCTGTAAGAATTTGATCCTGGGTATTTTAGGCTGTCTTAACTGAAGCAAGGATGAACTCAGGCTTGTTACTCTGTCAAGTTGTCAGTAGTGGTTTATGTAGCAGGACATTATCTAAATACGCCATGTTTAACAGAATTGCCAAAAAACTCATTCCAGGTGAAAATTCAGGTACCTGCATGTCCCTCACATTTTTTTAAAAAAATGGTTAGTTGCCTTGGGCCTAGTGGTGACATAACATTTATCCATACTTTGTAAAGATCCCAGACAGTGAAACAAAGCCAAGTTTCCGTGGTTTCCCTTTCCAAGCTAAGACCTACTCCAAGACTGTAGGGTAGGGAGATGTTGGCAAGGTCTGCTGTATACCTTGCAAGCAGAGGCTAGAAAAATGGAAAAAGGGGTGGGATAGGGTGCTCAGTTCAAATATAATTCTTACTACACACTGTGAATTTTAAGCCTACTTCATACCCTGGCTTCATATTCCAGTTAGCATTGGATCATTAATCATGGATTAGTCAAGGGTTACTGCATAATTTTTTGATTAAAAAAAAAACCCCTGTAAATTAATGTCTGTGGATCAGTTTGTTAGTTACTTTACAAGCTTCGGGTGGCTTGAGCAAAGGACAGACTTGAACCCATCTCAGCTTTCACAGTGACATTTCCTGCTTTTTATTAGGCCTTTTCAAAGATATTGGCTATTATGATGGTTTTATTGGGCTCAAACATACACCACTGTTCTGTGCAATACAGTCATAAAGCCACCCACCTAAACGTATTCACTTAGAGGCAACTCTCACTGGTTTTCATGAGGCATAATAATAGTAGATCTGCTGCTTAAGCAAGATATATATACTGTTATATGTAATTGTAAAAATGTCACCATGCTGTGTTGGGCAGCCATGCAAAGTGCAGTGTGACAACAGAATAGGCAGGCAAATGAGCAGGCAGCCCTGGCAATATGCACGGGGGTTGGGAGGCCCAGATGAGCCACAGGAGAATAGCCAGGTCAGACTAGAACAGCTTCCCAGCAACTGTCCTGCTCTGCTGTTACTGTACACCTCAAATCAATGATGCTGTTTCAGTGTCAGCAAGGTAGGAGGCCAAGATTGGGGGGCGCGGGGAGAGATGGCAGCAGAGCAGGAGGCTCGGGCCTGTCCTGCTTATTCCTCTGGAGAGAAGGAGAAAGCAGCTTTCATCCCCACCCCACATTCCATGCAAGAGGAAGAAGGAAGTCTGCTTTCTAACATTTTCTCTCCTATTCACATAGCATACTCCTCACAGCAGCAGAGAGGATGACAACAAAGGGGGAAAGGACTTTCTCCTTTGGTTTCCTCCCCACAGCTGGCAACAGGGTGTAAAAAAAGGGGAAGGGGGGTAGAAGTGGCGAGCAGGTTGAGAAGAGACACTAGTATGCAATACTACCGCAGTAAATATTTTTAAAAGGTTGTTTCTCCTCAGCACTTTTTAATGTACCTAGTTAGTAAAATATTGTTTGTTTCAGATGGATTATTTATGAATACAGTAACTATAAAGGTCGTCAGATTTTATTATCACCTCAGAAAATACCAAACTGGTATGAGTCAAGTGGCTACCACAAAATAGGTTCTCTACGGCCTTTACTACAGGTAAGACACTACAATTTACTCTGGGATGTCAGAAGCGTCTGTGATTCTTCTATCTTTTTACTAGTACTATGGCACTGATCAGCTCTCCTCCGATTCAATCCCTTTATCCTAGTATTGCACAAGAGTACCAAGTTAATAACGTCATATTTTATGTATTTCCCTAATCCAGGGTTGCGACACTATTGTCTGTAAAAAGGGGGAAGCATCTTGAAGTGCTGAATAATGAAGTGCTGAATAATGAAGTTACATTATTAGGTCAAGGTTAGCCAGACAGGGCTCATAATGTTTGCCGGTACTGTAGTGTTAAAAGCCATGATTTATTTATTTACAGAAAAAAGCATATTTCAGACTGAGAAACAAAGTAACAAAGAAGTTCATGTCAACTGATGGAAATGTAGATGACTTGAATCTTCTTAGGATACAGGTTGTGGAAGATGCTAAATCTGATGAACAAGTCTGGATTTATCAAGATGGATACATCAAATGTAGGGTAAGGTTCTGCCTTAATAATTACTTGCTAACAGCACCCATCCTATAGGAAAAATAGGAAATAACTTTTCTATACTGTGATAAGTGAACTGAAATGGGAACATGAGCTCTTCAGCAGTTTGATGAAAAGCATGGTTCTATTTTGCGTCGGCAGCTTCGTAAAAGGGCTGGTGCCAGGCTTAGCGGGTCCTTGGCTTTTTCACACCAGTGGCTTTCCCCATCTGCCACTGCTGCCTGGCTCTGTTGCTGCCCCCTGACATTGCTACTACTGCTAGTCATTTAACTCCCCCTCGGGTGTATTTACGTGGTCGAAGCAGCATTGAAGGCTGGGAAATGGAGCACATTCATGAAGGATTGGGGATGACATGGCTGCCATCCAAAAGGTTGCCCACTGGGTAAAACATATAAGGAGAGTAACAGTTTAAAGAAGCACCTGGGTGGGGAGGCTCTGATGTCAGCCCTGGTGAGACTGCCAGGATGCACTGAGCTCCAACAGCTGCCCATGTTGGATTTCCTATGAGTGCAGCCCCACAGTGATTCTTAAGGGGAAAGCAAAAAGGACTTTGACCAGAGGCTATATTCCTCTTGCCCCCCCCCTTACTATTTGCTGCACTAAGTAGCTGTACCTTGTGTTCAATGCAACTTTTTTAATGCTGCTTTATATTTTAAAAAAAACAAGATTACTAAAGACATGGAAGTGCTGAAATAATAGCTGCTTTATAGGAGGAAGATACTGGATTTTTCAGGGTTTTTATAGTCTCTCTTGCTGACTTTTTTTTGAGCCCTTTGAAAGCAATGAGTCTATATAATTATTATTACTGACCTGGAACCTTGACAAATATAGGAGGAAATGTTGAGTTTTGAAAGCAGTCTTTTAGACAATTTATTAATAATTCTATTGTTGTTTGGTTCCTGCTTTATAGTGGAAATATGTGTTGTTTCAAAATCAAATTGTGAACTTCTACATCAAGGCTTGTAACAGTGGTGCCTGCTAACACTAGCCTAGCAGCTAGACCTAAAAAAAAATTGCTTGGAAGTAAATCCTACTGAGTTACATACTTAATGATCAAAGTAAAAGAAAATATTCAGGCCGTAACATCAAAACAAGTGAACAGAGCTTGAGTGACAAGCCATGTGTCTTTTTTTTTTTTTAAGTTGTATAACTTGACCTAAAACATTCTGCCAAAGGAATAGATTTCTCAACTCACAGTGGAATGGGTTTCTTTCTTGCAATAAACCAAGAGCATGTCTCAACATGGAGCAAATAGAAGCTGTGCACTTACAACAGGCTGCAACACTGAATGGGTTGATTTTAATGCCTCATCTTAACACATTGGAAACATTAAAGTGATATTAAACCATTACTTTTCATATGTTTTCATTTCAGCACTCAGTTGAATTCTTGCAACCCAGTCTGAAGTAGATAAGAATAATACCTTTTTTGTCAATGTACAACCTGTATACAGTGAAATTAACTGAGCCTCTCCCCCCCCCAAACACTCAGTCTCATTGCACTCCGTGTGCTTGTCGCACAACACACCAACCCCGAAAGTCAGTTGCACTATATTATTTTCCGTTCAGCAGCCTAACAACCTAGAACAGTAGAACTATTACTTAGCCATTACACTTTGTATGATCTCCAGCTGGGAATTGCATTACATCTAGCTTGTTCTGTCTCTCATGGCATCAGTCATCCATTCAACATAGCAGGGATAAATTATCTTTAATTCAGACAAGTTTATGTGGAAGTAGAGTGTTATTAGCAAGCTGCTTTGGTGAATGTATACAATGATAATGAGTTGTGATATTTGTTGTGATATTTGTGATACTGCTTAATTATTATACATTGGGACTGAATTGCTAGCCACCTTGGGCACTTTTAAATCCTGCTTTTTCATAAAAATGTAACAAATAAATAGTTCACAGGCAGAGGGCCTTCTAGTAGTGGTACCTACCCTGTGGAACACTCTCCCATCAGATGTCAAGAAAATAAATAATTACACGACACCTGAAGGCCGCCCTGTATTGGGAATTTTTTTATGCTCTAATGTTTCACTGTGGTTTTGTATTTTTAATATTTTGTTGGAAGCCACCCAGAGTGGCTGGGGCAACCCAGTCTGATAGGTGGGGTACAAATAATAAAGCTGTTGTTCAAGGTACCTTGAATGCCAAATAATTAGTAGGCTTTTATTTTTCATCTCTAAAAATATGGCATTCTGCTGCTACTTCATATTCTGTATGGCAAAAAGCCACGACAAAACTGCAACTAAACAGTTAATGTACCTCTAATAATATGTACTGTACAGTAAGATAGTCTTTTTTAGAGAATGAATGAACAAATGTTAAATAATGTTGCAGTAACAGCCGCTATATTGTGGGAATACTACTAGAATCTCTGAATGCTGAAAATCAGTTTGTTCAGAGGAAAGTATCAAGAGAGACATGAAAATACCCACAATCCTATCCATGCATATGCACAAATATACTAGTTTTGGAAGTAAGACCAAGATTTTTTGACTCATACTTTCTATTTAACTGCACAGCTGGCAGAAGAACTTTGCTTGACAATTGTGGGTAACCTGATTACACCTGGTGCCAAACTGGGCCTGGCACTTCAGCAGAACGAAGAAAAACAAAAATGGAGTATTAATCCAGATGGGAGGATTTACAGAAAGATGAAACCAAACTTAGTATTAGATATTAAAGGTAAGAACTTCCCGGCTGTAAGTTATAAACAACTCTGAATTGGTATTTAGTGAAAATGAATTTCGGTAAGATAAGTGGAAAGAAAGACATGGCTTCGTGTTGTTTGTAGTGAGTGTGCAATCTAAATTCCACGTTTTTCAGCAATAGCCCATTATCTTCGGAAATCCGTATGATCTGGTTAATGCAGAGCAATATTTTTTAAAGGCATGCTTTCCATACTGGGTTGGGGTTGGAAGGACACACCTTTTGAGCCCTTTTAGCTAATGTGAATTGGTAGACAGAAATCACACTTTTGCCTGGGCCAGTTACTGTAAAGAGTCAAGAGCACTGTTTGCATTAAACAACTGCTGAAAACCAAACCACATTGCATCGATTTGTGATGCTTTTCAAAGAATCTATATAGACTTCAGTTTAATAATAAAGTTTTTATTATTAGTTTTAATAACTGGATTCAGATTATTGTCTTTTCTGAACACTTGAGCAGTTTAATCTGTAGATGGCATAGGTATAGTGTCAATTTTTGTAGAGAGTTGAGGATTTACTGTTTTATCATAAGCCATGTAGTAAATCTGCTTTTTCTCTGAAAAACTGCATAGGCTTAATATCAAAGTACAAAATCATTCTGGACAGACATAAGTTCGGCAAGCTTTGTTATTTGCATCAGAGCAGTTTAGTGTTAATACTCTGTTAGTAAAGTTAATATTTACTGAGTTCTAGTCATACTAATGTCAGGATCTTTAGTTTAATAGAAAAACAAGGGGCCAGTGGCAACTCAAAGAGGAAAAGAATAGCATTTGTCAGTATATTAATGCCTATTCCAGTTTGTGAGCTGATACTAAGCTTGTACTTTCTAAGTGTGTATTATGTTGCCCTCTTGAGGCTGCAGCTAGAACTGACACTGAAAGATAGATGGACTTTTTCTTTAACAAACAAAACTTGATCCACTTGTTCACTACTAGCTACTGCAAAAAACCACCTTGAGTAATTTATAAAATAACCAAAACTGTTCCCATAGTTTCTACCACATGATGTTCCACAGCTCATACTTTTCCAGACAAGTTTCTTGCCAATGGAAATCTACAATACAACATTTGGAGAAAGCAGTATTGTTTTTATTATTGATGTGTAAATTAAATGCCAAATTTGTTGTCGTTTAGTCGTGTCCATGGGGTCACGAAGAGTCGGATGATGTCCTGCAGTCTACTTTGAGAATGCCAGTTTACATTTTGTTAGTTAAATAGCATTCCTTTGCGGGTAACAGAGCTAGTCATTTTGAGTAGTAAGCATCCTCTCGTAAAAGTCCCCTTGATCAGTTGTGAACATGATATATAATTTTGAGTCCATAGAGGTGAGATGCAAGGATTTCAGAGTAGATACTCAAAAGATATACAAGCATTAATGATTATCAACATAGGCAAATGCCTGTTTAAAATTTAATAACACAAATTATCATATGATGTATACACAGTCTAAACTCTAGTATGATCAGCCACGTTTTCAGGGCATGGTCTCACGTTAACGCAATGCAACATTCTAAACAGATGCAACATTATAACACTAGAATGGACCTTTTCTGCAGTGGCTCCCCCTTTGCAGAATGCTCTTCTCAGGGAGGCTTGCCCAGCACCTTCATTACAAATCTTTAGGCACCAAGTGAAAATATTCAGTCTTTGGCTGATAGAACAATCTATGGCCTTTTAAATGTGCCTGGGATTTTTTTGGTTGTTATGTTATGCATTTTTTGTTTTTATTGTGTTTTATGTTGTAAGCTGCCCTGTGAACTTTGGATGAAAGGCAGTATATAAATTTAATAAATAATGACAATAGGTATGGTTTGGTTGAAAACCATGGGGAATGGCCTGAAAAGCCTGTCTATGCACCTTGAAGTTCTATCTTGGAAGACAGGTAGGATGTAAATGTAGCAAAAAACAACCACCCTACATTTCCCCATAAAACCTTTTTCTGTGGAATAATAGAGCAAGAATGCTTTTTTTAAAAAAACAACAACAGCAGGATCCACTTAAAAGCACCATCAATGGAAGCCTTGAACAATAGGGTTTCCCCCCTCACTGTTGCCCCCTCAAACTGGCTCAGTGGGGTTGGGAAAACGCCCGGAACGGAGAGGAGGGGGGATCATTCCATCTGGCATGTTGAAATGTTTTCACAGATGCAACATCCATCAAAGTGTGATGTTGAATTCCTTGAGATTTACCCCAGTGGACCCAGTCAAACCAAAGTCATGACTCACCTTCTATGCAACAAGTTAGGACTTTGATCATAGCTATCTCAGACTAAGCTCATAGTTCCTGGTTATTAAAGAAATGGATTTATGTGTAAGCCTCTTACAGTAGGGAATATCTGCTAGATAAGTAAACGCATAGCATTATACTTCATAGATTGGGCACATCTTAGACTGAGGATTAGAATTTCTGATAACCAGTAAGTCATGTATACTTGCAGATTGCAAGATAAATTTGCATGGCAGCTAGGGTGCAAGGAAGCAATGTTGTCTTGAGAGGAGACTGCACAGAAACAAGAATGCCATCCTGCAGGAAGACAACAAGTAGAGGAATTGGGGGGATTCAGTTGATGCATCAAATATTTGTTTTCGCTCACAAATGCTATACTGAAACTATTGTTTAATTTTAGGTGGAAAGCACTATGATCAAAACCACCTCGTTCTCAGTTCAGCCAGTGAAGACAGGCCAACACAGTGCTGGGAACCGCTGGTCGTATAAATGGCACAGGCTAAGAATCAGTTCCATCAACTTAAGAAGACTGGCAGAAAACAGGACATTGGAGCAGTCTTCACAGTAATTTTTAAAAACAATGAACAGAATTTGAGTGAGTGAGTGAGTGAATGCTGTTTGTACCCTTGGATTAAGACCGAGAGACCTACCCCCTTTCCTATTTGTTATTCAAAGGTTAAAACATATTGCAAGCAGTTATTATACATCATTGATAAGTTACTCATTCAGAATACATTTTAATCTGGTATTTTAAATTATTTACAAAGACTTGTTTTATTCTCCTTGGCTTCATGCTGAAACAGAATTTACATTTTTGCACTGGAATTTTTTTTACTGAAAATTTTTCTGTTTGGACCAAATATAATGAACCGTTTACTCATAAAATGAACCCAATCAAATCAGGCAATTTTTAAAATGGAGTTACAGCATTACAGTCAAATGTATTAAAGTATACTCTTAAGCCTGTGGTTGTACTTTTGTATCAAAGACAAATGCATATTCCATAAACATTTGCTGCCAGATAGAATAGGTTGCCAAATAAGCTGCTCAGTTCCTTAAAAATCTGCATGTCTGCCTTACTTTATACAACGTGGGACTCATCCAGACTTCTGCTTGTCTCACCACTTTCCCATAGCCAATAATTTACCACTGAATTGGAGTAAATGTCACTCATATTTTCTGATTCAGTGCTAAAGTGTGGGTTTTCCCAGGGAGGGCAGTGGGGCAAACAGAAAACCCATCAAAGTATGGGACAAGCGGAAGTGTGAATGAGCCCTTAGTAACTCTTTGTTAAAGGTCAAAATGTACCACTTTTGAAATGCAGGAGGAAATACTATTCCATAAAAACTGGCTTTGCTAGCATAGTAATTCTCTCTTTTCAAGAAGCTGCACCAACAACAACTGTTTGCTTCCCAACTTCTGCGCCCTAAAATTTCTTGGATGAAAATTGTTGCCTAAATTTTCATGTTAGTTTTATACTACTGATAATGTATTCAGAGTTATTTCAGTGTTAAGCTCTTTACTTCTGTACCCTGCTTTACAACCCATCCTGTTTGTTCCCCATCTTAGCATGTAGTGGGCAGACATTGCTGCATTTGAAAACCCACAGCAATAGCTTGTGTGATTAAGTACAAATTTTATCTGAATTCCACAATAATCCAAATTGTCCCCTGAAAAACACTAACACCATACTGTTCAGGTGAAAAACAGTCTAGAGGAGTTGCAGCCATTCTATAAAGTAGTCCCAGCAAATTGACTACCTATATGCTAAGGTGGGAACATTTTGAATTCCTTGAGTATTCAACTACAGGAAAACTCACATGTTAGAGGCAGTAATGGAGAAGCTTGCATTCTCATGACAAATATAATAGATGCTTGGTACCTAGGCATCTCTAGCAAACCAAAGCAATTTTCCAAGAGAAAACAGAAATAGGTTTTATATACAGAAACTTAAGATAGCTCTTAAAGTACTACTCTTTCCTAGTGTGAAGATTATTCTGTTATTTCTATTACTACTCTTTCCTAGTGTGAAGATTATTCTGTTATTTCTATTACTTTGATCTTGAATGTTCTGATGCAAACCACTTAATACTATTGCTACTTGCACACCTGGGATGCTCTGTCAAGTGTCCTGAAAAGCTGTTAGGATTTTCCAATTCTGCACTGACTTGGTTAGACAACACTATTGTTAATTTGTTTATTAGGAAATTAGCACACTTCCACTTCAATCTGCTGTACAAATTATTGCTTTTGGTTAAAATATTTCTAGTGTTCTTGATAAGAACCTGCTGCTTATTTCTTTGAAACTTGGTTTTAAGGTGCGTTACTTAAAAATAAACATTTTTCTGTGCCCCAAACTATTGTATAAACATATTTTACAAATAAATATTATTCTGATGAATTCTATTGTGTATGTTTACAAACAGCTCCAAGTTCTGGCAAAAGGTGCAGGGAGCATAGAGCAGGAATAATAGACTGCTGATAAAAATAGCATATTACAGCCGTTCTCTACAGGGCCAATAAATTATTCTGAGTCTGTGTGTGGCACAAAATGGAGCATAGAGGGATAATTATGGGTGCAGGATTAGCAAAAGTCTTTCAGCTTTCATGAAGCAGTCAGTATTAGCTTCATGAGATATGGCTATAAAAACTGAAAAGACTTGCCTCCAGTGTGGGGGGAAAGAGGATAGACCTATTACACTTTTCTCACAGTGATTCTGCACATACACAAGTGGTGGTATCTACAGAAGCAAAGCATTAATGTGACTCCTTATCCAAAACAAAAAGCTTTTTAAATATCCCTTTGCATACACCTTAAGGGTTTTCCAGCATGTCTTCAATAACTTTTATGAAAATGTTACATTTTTGCTTCCCAAAGACTGTGCATTTAATGACCATGTTTCATGGTGTCATAACAAAATCATTTTAAAATAAGAATTCTATTGCTGCTGCAGTAACAGAGCATTAACCTCTAGATATTAGTAACTTACCAAAGTCCCATGTAAGAAAACTCACATAGGAACTAAAGAAATTTCACAGAAATCAAAGTACCTAGACAGAAAATATTTATTTATCTGTTACATTAATCACCGTTTTTCCACGTGCATGCCCTTCTTCCATCTTCTGGAAGGCCTTGGGAACATCAGAAAAGGAGAAAACTTGATCAATAACTGGATGTATCTGCAGGGGGATGGAAATACATTGTCATTCTAATGGTTTTTATACAGCACAACCCCACAACAAACATATTAGCATATAGCATTAAAAGATAGTAGCAAACATGTTCAGTTTGCTTGAAACTAGCCTGCTTCCCCTACAGATTGTGCACCACTGTAGCTATGCATCTCAAGAGGACTAAATATTATACCTCTGCAGAAATAAAGCATCATTTCTCAAGAAAGAGAATGCAGGTTTTCCTTTCAATATTGTACCCTTATTGGTACAAAAGCAATCAATTATAGGGGAAGATCATGAAGATCTAGGAAAGGGCAAAACACATGATCAGGTGTATCACTTTAACTTAATGAAAAACAAAAGCTGCAGATATTTTTAGTGATGCCCCACACACTTCAAGCAGTTATTTATCTGGAGTAGATGAAGCCAAACACTTTGTAAAACACATGCACAATATAAACAGCACTTTGATTCCAAGTTTATCTGCTCTTTCTTCCAATATTTAGGAAGAAGAAAATGGGAGGGGAGCAAGAAGGAAGGACCCAACATTTAGAACAGTAATCCCCCCCCCCATAAGTGTATTATCTCCATTTGGTTAAAAAGCGCATCCTGGCACCATCTAATTACACACATAACTACAAGGCTTTAAAAAACAACAGAAAACTTTTGTGTCAGCACCCCAGTAGTTCATTTCTCTCCTACAGGTGGACCATATGACCTTTATACAGAGTCATTCCATTGGTCCATCTAGCTCAGTATTGTCCACAGTGGCTAGCATCAGCTCTCCTGGAGTTCAGAAACAAGTTTCCCCAGCCCTACCTAGAGATGCTGGGAAATGAGTCTGGATTCTTCTGCAGACACAGCAGATGCTCCACAACAAGCTATAACCCTTCCCTTCTATAGGTGGACTTTTAATAAGCATTGGCACTTTAAAACAATACTTTAAGAGTATATTTTGGGGGGAGCGATTCAAATAAATGTCCTAATGAACTGCACCACCACCACCACCACCACTGGAAGGCAATAAAATGTGCACTGATCACAACTGACCCTGGCACCCACAGATTCAGTGGCAGAGTGGATGAGCCCAACAGGCGCATGGGCTAGTCAGGATTCTCCCTCATGTGGAGAAGCTCTAAACATGTAAGCTGGTGCACATAGAGGGCTCCATCACACTCTTTACCAAATGGGTGGCTGCCATGTATGCTCAGGATTAGCAATACAAAACCCACTGCAAGTCTTCAGTCTCCCAGCTGCCACTGCCTTAATGCAGACTACAAACAAATCAAATCTGCAAGTGATCTTCACAATTGAAGCTAATGAGTTCTTCCATTAAAACAAGCCTCGCAGCTCAGAAAAAAGTGAAATAGGATAATGAGGAACATACAGTAATTCCACACACAATTGCTCAAATCAGTAGAACATGAGACTCTCAATCTCAGGGTTGTGGGTTAATGTCCCACATCGGGCAAAAGATTTCTGCATTGCAGGGGATTGGGCTTGATGGTCCTGTGGTCTCTTCCAACTCTGCAGGTCTATGAATGAATATCTATCACACACACCATTTTGGAAAAATAGCTTGTGGTTCACAGGACTAATCTCTAGGGGGCACAATCTTACTATTCCATGAAGTCTACAGCACTCTTTAAAAACAAGGCAAGTGAAGTAGTGTAGTTGGAAAGACCCTTGAATTTAAACTAAGATCATTTTTGAAGGCTGCTGCAAAAGGCTGAAAACTCATACACTACATTGTTGCAGACATCTGGTCTGACGGGCTTGTTGACCCTCAGCAATGCAAAAAAGCGACATGAACACTACAACTGATGATCACAGCAATCTGGCGCATTAAACACTTTATCTGGCCAGCTGATCCCGACCCATTGTTTCAATAAACCTGAAAAGGGCTGACCATGTACCCAGCACAATATGTCATTCAGTGTTTACTGCAATCAACCTGACTAAGACAAATATTTCTTCCTGTGCACAGGCGGGCAAGTCAGACAAATGCATTCAGCAAGTGATGACGTGATAGTAAGTGGAGATTAACTAAGCAATGAAAACACTATCTGTTTACAACTACGCATCAGCCCCCTGGCCACAGAACACTTGTTTGTTCAAAGGAGAGAGATTAAAATCATGAAGTCTGGGGAGGGAAGGGATTACATACACCAATACAGAACTGCCAGCCTGAAAAAAAGAAGTGAAATTATTGAGCCTGATTTCCAGTTACACGTATCTTTCGGTTGTCCATTCATGATAACAGTGACCTGCGAAGTATTCTCCCATGTACTAACAGTGCACTCGATCTGCAGACTGTGAATCTTTATACAGCTAACATGGCACCATTCGTGCACAAGAGAGAGGGAAATGGCAGGCTTTGCAGGATCCCAAAGCTTTGCAGAAGGCCAAAAGACAAATCTGAATACAAAACATGAGGGGAAGAGGTGTGGGTAGGAAAGAAATCCAAACAAGAAATCCAAATAGTGAGGACTGTCCATACTCGGTGGGCATGGAATGCTGACTGGCTGTTGGAGAGGGGGAATGGACTGGAGTCTCAGAAGGGGCATAGCTGGCTGGCCAGCTCCCTGAAATTTAACTCAACTAGCTAGGACTACAACACTACCAAGGGAAAGAGCCAAAGGAGTCATTCCATTAGCAGAAGATGGCTTGGATCCAATGGAGGATTCAGAAAATGGAAGTGGGAAAAGGCAGTTCTCAAGTCTTGGAAGTAACCCCACAAAATAAACTAAGCTGCAAACAAAACTAAACCAAGAGCTAGCTAGGATGTTTCTGCAGAGGAAGAGGCTTCCCTCTTCAATACCTATGTTGGGTAAAGAACAGTGAGAGAGCCCACTTCCCCTTCTTTGCCAGAAAAGTGTTGCAGTTTCATATATTTGCAACGTAAATCAGAAACCGAATAAGGCCCTTAATCCAAACCAGTGGGGCTAAGGGGTGCATGTAGGGTTAGAGAGAGCGCTTGTCTATGGCTACCTACTGAGTTCATGCCTGAGGGTATATTTCAACCACAGACTTCGCAGGTGACACCCCTAGCTATTCAGTAAGGTAAGATGCAGTAGAGATCTACCCCCAGATTTCACATGATGACAAGAGGCATAAAAGCAAGATGACTCACAGTTGGCAACGTGAAGGCCCAAGTGTCCTCAGAACAGAACAAGGCTACATATTCATTGATTTTATTATTATTATTAGCATGGGAGCCTGCCCAGACTACTGACTTTAAATTAATGCTTGTCAAAGGAGGCAACCCCATCCAAGTGTGGTAGGAAAGGGGGCGGAAATGCACATAGGCTCTGCAGCAAGCAAGGTGGGCGTTTTCAAAGCTCTCTTGCACTTGCGAAGGCAGGCCCCGAGGCCTGCTGAAAGAAGGATGTAGCTCAACATTGGCAAGTATGCTGTGAGAAGCTGGCAGGAGGTCCAACTCAATAACGCAATGGATCAGATGACACAAGCATGGCCCAGAAAATCTTTATGAAGTTGGATACAAGCAGTGGCATTCAATGCTAGTCCTACACAGAAGAAGATAATGGCCAGAACTAACACAGGTTCATTAATTTCAAGGCAACTGCTCCAAGCAGGACTTAGCTGAATGCAACTCAGTGGCATATAGTTTATCCTGGTGTTTAAAAAATACGCCTATATTCCTACCCATCCAGGCAAATACCTCATTCACAGGTTAAATCACTACTTTCTGAAGTCAATGAGCAACCCAAGAAGCAGAAGTCTATTCTTTCTAATACCCCACCACCACCACTCCCAGTATTTTTTCCATGGCATGGAAAGGCATTCAAACTGGCATCTTGCCCCTTCCCAATGGGAAAGGCCTACTTTCCAGGGAAGCAGGAAGGCAGTAGAGATACTTTCCAGGCTCTTCACCATTTGCTTCATTAGCTGTATTTGACCAGATTTAGATCAATGGTGAGTCACATGCAGTCCTCAGCCTAATTTTATGTGAGTAACAAGAAGGGAGAAAGGGGCTGGCAGAGGGAGAGATAAAAGGGGGTGCTCCAGCCCCACCCACTGCCAGTGTGCAAAAGGATACAGTTATAAAAAGGCTCCCCACTTTCGCCTTAGAGATGAACAAAGTGTGAGAGCAGACCCCTCAGATGTATCTCATTTTTCTGTCTTCACTACTCCCAAAGAATCTTGCTTTTTATGCAGGACATCCCTTCCTGCCTCACTTTATCTACTTCATAATTATTACTCCTCTGGGATGCAAAATGCAATGTCTGCCCCTTTCCCAGATCCCTAAAGTCAGCACCAAATTCTCACTGAGCTGTTGTTGGGACAAGCTGACTACGGCAGAAAACATGCTAAGCGTACATCTGTTTCCACCACTAAATAAAACCACAGCTTATGAAAGTGTGCATTCATAAGAATACACAACAAGAGATGCCCCAATTCCAGAAAGAAATCATTATTCACAATGCAACATTTGGAAACATTCTCTGAACTTTTGTGAGAAGGTAATGGACAGAACCCCAGTTTTAATCAGTCTTGTTCTAGATCCCTTACATGCTTTAATAATCTGCCAATTTAGCTCCACTGACTTTACTGGGCGGGTTTTTAAACAGAATGTGAAACCCAGAAGTAATGCTTAGCACAAGCCTTTGCAAGCAATTGCCAGTAAGCTTGTAAGTTAGAATTTGGAAAATGCTTCGCTTATCTCATTCTTCGCCCTGCCCTATTAAGTTTACAGATTCCTGTAAGTACAGCTTTACCGATGTATACAGACAAAACCAGAACAATGGAATAAATGTATGTACATCAAAAATATCGGCTCAGCATTGTTTACAGGGATCTACAGGAAGCTAAAGCAAATGAGGAAAGCATAAAAGCCCTGAGAAGGAAAACTTTGGCATTAAGGATTTCTCTCTGAACAGAGAGAATGAGAGGGTAAGCAAACATTTCTCCTCCTTTGTAAACCGTATGACAAAAGAAGCCCCAAGCCATCCACAAACACACAATGGGCATTTTCAATAGCATTAGCCTTCACCTGCTCAGAGACTTATGCAGACAACTTAGTGCTATGCCCTTCCTCTCCTCCATACGAAGAGTTCTTCCCAAGCATGAAGCAAGGGGCGACTCAAGAGGAATGGGGCATCCCCAATACATCATGTGGCTACGTAGAAGTGCTTGTCAGTTCTGTCTTGGCCAAAGACGTCTTTGCTATCGCCACCTGAAAGAGGCCACTGAATCTTGCTAATATGAGAAGCATCCCTGCGTCAGCTTTTTCTTATTTGCTGCAGGAGAGAAGGCTGGAATGTGAAAGAGCAAGTGATATGAACAGAGCAAAAAGGTCACATTTACTCCATGTATGCAGCAAACAAAACTGAGTCAATATGCATAATGCTGTAAGCTGGGGTAGCCCAGTAGCTAAGAAACTGAGCTTAAGAAGTCCCTGGTTCAAATTTTGAAACAATTAGGCCAGCCACTATCTCTCAGCCTCCCTTCCAAAATACAAGGGATAATGATGCCAGATTACCTTACAGCAGCCTTCCACAACCTGCAGTCGCTAATGGGATTTGCAGTCAAATAACACTGGAGTTATTTTGCAGTGTTCAGGTGCACCAGCCAGTTGCCTAGACAGTTAAGGCTACAGCATGTTATGTGCTGCATGTATTGTAAGCATCTATCTTCACAGATTTAAATGATTATGCTCCAGCAGACTGGAAGGCAGTCCTAACCTCCAAGCACACGTCTTCTTTTTTTGTAAGCTGATACGCTATATAGATAAACAACAACAACACAGAAGCCCCTATTAGGACTCTCAACATGGCAACTCCACAGCCAAATCATTGAACTTGCTAAAATTTTCTTCCTTAGTTACAAAAGAAGCATTTGAACCCAAATGGCACATGGTTTATAGCAGATAATGGGAAGTAAAACTAGCAATTCAGACGTACCTTTCCTGCATCAACGAGATCAGCTATTTCGTCCAGATAAGGGCCGCTTGGTGCAAAAAATGCCCACCGGTAATGAACCCCTTTACAAAGATGCTGTAACAGACAGCAAGCACAAGTTTAGATCATGACTGACATTAAAGAACAGGTGAAAAAACAGCACACTGGAAAGGAATTGCTCACATACAGGAAATGGGTAGGAAGATAAAGCATTTGATTTAGTTAACAGACCTTGAAAGTTTTTGAACTGAACGTCATTCCAGTCCGTAACATGCCATCCGCTACACCAAGCCTGTCCATGTTGACCAAGAAGGGTGTTATCAAGGAGACATAGGTGGCTCCTGACCATTTTTTGAGGAAATCAGGAGCCCATTTTTCAGTGGATCCACCAACATTATCTAAGATAAAATCAAACCTAGGGAGATAAAACAGGAAGAAAATGAATTGGAACATTTTCCTTTCTCTCCCAAAGAACACACCATGTCCCGGCCATGATGGTATCAAGCAATTACATAACAACTTGAGGAAAGCTATCTAAGCATGTTTACTCAGAAAGAAGTTCAAAAGGTTTCATGTGCAAATGCTTTACATTACAAACACATATCTCGCAACCACTTTATATGTAAGTCATTAATAGTCTGGGCAGGACAATTCGAGCCCCCAGTGTTAGGATGTGGTGGGTTCCCTGTATGTCTCCACCTGCAGGGAGGTTCTCCCACCGTAAGATCCTGCTGTGCTCACAGTGTGGATTTCTGACAGGCTCCTGCTGGTGATCTTCCTGCTGGTAGAAAACCCCCAAACAGGGTGGAATAGGAGAGGGCAGAGCTATGTGTTTGCGGGAGGGGAATTATTGGTTTGTTTTGGTTCTTTTTTCATTATGTACTTTGTGTTCTTATGTTGTATTTTTATGTTGTGAACCGCCCTGTGATCTTCGGATGAAGGGCAATATACAAATTTAATTAATAAAGATAATAATAATAACAAAGTTGGCCACGGATCCACTGGATCCTAAGTGAGTCCAGAAGTCAGAGAGGGGCTGGATCCTGAACCGGCAAAGCAAATACCACCTTCTGTCCTGGCTGGTGTGAGCAGCAAGGCTTCAGATACAGTGATGGCTCCACCTCTGGATTCGACCCAGTTGCTCCCTGTACGGGTTGCTCACTAAGTTACCAGCGCAGAAGGCTCAGGTGCAGGCGACCTGCTCAAACCCACCCAAAAATTGAACAGCCAACTTGGGGTTGTGCACATTCACCGTGCGCATCCATGATTTAGCCCATACATACAGCGGTAACGTTTTCAGCTGTTCTTCCACACTTCCAGATTTGTAGTCGATCACATCATCTGCTCCGAGACGTTTCACGAGTTCACTGGCATCTTGGGAACAAACTGCTGTCACATGAGCACCCCAGGCTTTCATTAGCTGAATGAGAAGACACAGAACAAAAAGAACACAGCAGCTGACTAGACTTGCTTTCAGCAGACTGCACACAACTACCGCCCTTCTCTAACTCACATTTGTATTTCTTCTCAACAGGGCCAGACTTATGGCACCTTAAGCAAGGGCAAAATTCCCCCACCCCTTATATTTATTTTCACAGTAATTCATTTTGGTACAGCTGGGTTTGTATGGATCTTCTCAGTAGGTACCTGTATAAATTATAAGATGATTAGTATTATTAGTATTATTAATCATAATAGAATCATAGAATTGTAGAGTTGGAAGGAGATCCCAAGGGTCATCTAATCCAACCCCCTATGAATTAATTATTATTATTATTATTATCACCACCACCATCATCATTTGCATCGCCGCCCCCTACTCAGCACCCCATGGAGGAGAACTGCCTACACACCCCTAAATCTGGCACTGCTTATCAATGGCAAGCTGTTCTGTGCAAGAAAGGAGGAACTTTCTGGCAGTAAGATCTATTTGAGAGTAGAGCAGACTCCCTCAGGAGGTGTTAAACTCTCCTTCATTGGAAGTTTTTAAGCACAGATTGAATGGCTATCTGACTTGGATACTTTAGATGAGATTCCTGCACTGCAGGGGGTGGGACTAGGTAACCCTTGGGGTCACTTCCAACTCTACAATTCGAGGAAAAAGACACCCAACCAGCCACTGCCGGGGCTATCTTGTGTCCTCTGCCTGCCCCCCGCCCCTGAATCCGGTTACAGTGGTACCTCTGTACAAACACCTTGGGTTACAAACACTTCGGGTTACAAACACCTCGGGTTACAAACACTTTGGGTTACAGACTCCGCTAACCTGGAAGTAGTACCTTGGGTTAAGAACTTTACCTCAGGATGAGAACAGAAATTGCACGGCGGCAGTGGGAGGCCCCATTAGCTAAAGTGGTACCTCAGGTTAAGAACAGTTTCAGGTTAAGAGCAGACCTCTGGAACGAATTAAGTTCTTCACCAGAGGTACCACTGTACTTCCATCTGGTAGTAAGATGGCCAAACTTGAGAGTCAGGAACCGTCAGAGTCTGTTCTGCGGGAGCTGGGTCCATAGTCACAGGATGCGTTTCAAGTGAGAAGGCTCACCTGGTTTCACCTGAGGCGTTTTTACATTAAGAACAAAGAAAGCGCTTTCTTGGATCAGACCAGCAAATCCATCTAAGTTTAAACATTTCCAACAAAAGACCACAAAGCAGGTTGTAACAGTAACTGCCCTCCCCAGTTTGTTCTTAAGAACTAGGGCTGGTATCCAACAAATGCGTCCCACTTGCACAATGGAACTCCTTGGAACTCACCAAATTTCCTCTGGAGGGTTACTGTCCCCCAGACCCTCATTTTTCCTACCCAAATAAAAAGCTCAGTTTGACTTTCAGAATTTAGTTTCGTTACAATATACAGTCAGATAGTACTCATATTTTATACCTGGATACTTTTAAATCACATTTTTAAAAATGTCAGCTCTGGAAGGAGATTCTATTTGATATTTTAATTAGATGTAATTCAATATTGCATAAAAGACTGCTTTTCTGTGATTTCCAAAGAGTGGAATGGGGCCCCTCCAAGACAACACGGAGTAGATCAGCAAAGGGCAAAATCTACCACTGGATTTTCAAGAGATCTTTAGGCACTAGAAAGGACCAATATATACAACAGATTTCAAGCTGAATTCAAAACCTTGGTGGTTTGGGAACAGGGCTGCCTGTCCCCATATGTGCATGTGATACAGTAAAATTTTCATCAGAGGTCCTTATCTGGCTTCCTTAACCATCCGAGAGATGGCAGGCAGCCTGCTTAGTGGAAGCACTCTAACTGTACTCCGGTCTCATCATGGCATTTCCACTTTCTAGGGCCTTTTAACTAGGTCTGATCTGTTTTATCTTGGGTGTGCGCCAGTCACAAAATTAAGTTCAGATCCCAATTTGGTGCTTCATGAAACCGTCAGCCTTGCCAAGTCCAGCTGAGACAGAGCAAGGGTTTGTTTCCCCTTCCATTCACTCTTGGGAAATTAAACATGACGATATTTTTCCCCCATTTTGAGAGAAATGGATGGGTCTTTTAGGCATAGTATCCAACAAGAGTACATTGAGCCTGCAAATAGGTCCTGGGAGATTTCTTCTCTTGGTACCTTTAACATTTGATTCTTCTTTCTTTCTTTCTCTCTTAATAATGAAAAATCTGTAACTTTTTTACACATGCAAGTGATGGACCAGGAGCAAAAATGGGTGCAGCAACAAATGCTAATTTACTCACAAATCCATCTCTACCCTTCATCTACGCAAGCAAGAAGCATTGTCACAGTTCAAAAACACATTGTAGATAGGCAAAAAGAACTCAACTCATCAGTACTGTTATCTCACCATTCCAAGATTATGAGGGGTGGGGGTGGGGGGTGGTGTTCTTAGTCACTCATTGCAGAGGATTTGAGTCTAAGCTTTCCCAAAATATCAGCCAAGGTAGTTAGTTGTAACATATTTACCTGTATAGCAAAGGTACCTACTCCACCTGCTGCACCAAAGATCAATACTCTGTGAAGCGAAAAGAATTCCAGGTAATGAGGCATTTCTATACCCCAGCAATTCAAAGGTGTTAAATTGATGGTATTTGTTGTGAAAATTTATTTCTAAAT
This sequence comes from Podarcis pityusensis, assembly GCF_964106645.2. Lineage (NCBI taxonomy): Eukaryota > Metazoa > Chordata > Lepidosauria > Squamata > Lacertidae > Podarcis > Podarcis pityusensis. The sequence goes on from NC_138026.1 coordinate 49,670,550, forward strand.
AGTTCTGTCTATATAGGGCAAAGCCAAAGGAAAAGAAAGGTAAACTGGAGGGCGATAGATAATAAATAGCTCCTAAGCTAGTTTTAAAAAATCATACTAAAGCCAAAGGAGGAACTTTTCGTTTAACTATGACATTTTCTTGTGTATGACATAATGGGATTTCCCCCTTCCCTCTTGGTCCCAAGGCTCTTTAGAACCCCTTAACTTCTGAGACCACCTGAAGACACCTTACTTTCAGGTGTGTTCTCTTATCATAAGAGCTACACCAGTTCTGCTGTCACTCTCCTCTAGACTCACTAGTGATGTTACTAACCCCAGACCTTCCCCCAAAGTGCCTAGTGGCTCCTTGCCTTTTCCCACTCTGGGCAAAACCCCAGCCCAAGAGCTCCTTCACCCAAACCACAACGTGTTAAGTCCAACACACTTCAACATGCATGATAATCAAGGAACCGCTTGCAGAAGTTTATATAATGTAGAAACCTATCTCACTCATTAAGTGACTGTGGCCCTCACACTGTTGTTGGACAACACATAAGCCCTGCCCATTGGTCCTGAGGGCTGGGGCTGTTGGAGCTGGGAGCCCAACAGCATTTGAAGAGCCACTGGCTTCCCACCTTTGCGCTACATGTAACTCCTGCTTACAGAACAACTGGTAACTTACCTCTTATTGCTGCAATTATCCTGATTTAGCCCCCCAGCAAGGCGAATGGCAGACCATGCTGTTAGACCAGCATAAGGTAAGGAAGCTGCTTCAGTGTGGCTGAGACATCTGGGCTTTCTAGAGATCTGCAGAAAGGGAGGAAAACAGACATGTATCCAAGAACCAGAAATATTTTGCTATTTAACATTGTAAAAAAGAAAGGATTGCCAAGGTTCTGCAGCCCAGATGATGATGATTATTGTTATTATTAAAAATTCAATACAAATTTCAGGTGCTGAGGGACAGTTTTGCATCATTTGCCCCTACATACATTTCGCATCATTTGCCCCTACAAACACATCATTTGCCCCTACATAAACATATAAAAATGTAAGAAAAGGAAATACTTGTATAATTTAAAGAACAAACAAAACAGAACTGTATACATGTGTCTATTTTGCCACATGCTGGTAGCTGAAATGCAGTGAAAAACAGGCAATCACACATTTTTCATACACAGTACCATGCATCCTTTTCCCCCTACAGATGTGTACACATGTGAGAAACATGCCATATCTGAAGTGCTGCTTCTGCATATGGATAATCAAAATTCATAAAGACTGGAATACTATTCCGACAGGGTAGCTCCAGCCTTTTGAATAAGAGGTCACCTGGTTGACTGTAGCAAGTAAGCATTACCCACACACAATGGGTCCTTTCTGTCTTCACACTGCAGCAACACACTGAACTATATATTCAGAAATCGGACCCTGAAAACTCATTGCTGCCATACAGCAGCTGCAAGTTCAAGCTCACTGTCCTCCTACTCACTGACAAAGGGTTGAGATTATGGTTCAGTGCTTTGTTTTTCAAGGAAGGAAAATAAAGCACTGTGCAATTGTAGCCATCACTCATCTGCCTTCCTCCCTGTCACCTTACCTCCTGTTCAGTGTTAAATTTAGGGAAGAGACAGAGATCTGCTACAGCATAGTTCAGATCACAGTGGAAATTTCTGACTCTTCCTTTAACAGGAAAAAAATACTCTAAGACAAAATGCAAAAACAACCTCACCCATTTTAGAAGCTGCACAGAAACATTTCATCTCAAATTACCGTATTTTTTGCACCATAACACTCACTTTTTTCCTCCTAAAAAGTAAGGGGAAATGTCTGTGCGTGTTATGGAGGGAATGCCTACGGGTGGCATGCCTACGGATTTTCCTCCTCTAAAAACTACGTGCGTGTTATGGTCGGGTGCGTGTTATAGAGCGAAAAATATGGTAAATACTTTGCTTCATTACCTCATTTCCACTTGCCAGAACAAACTCTGACAAAGTGCCTTGTTTCCAGGGAGGAACTGCTGCCCATACCTGGGGGAAAAAGAAGTCCAAAACTCAAACATAGTCCAAAGCTTTTCATGGTTTAGCAGAATTTCTAATTCTTAAAAAATATTATGTATCAAATTAAGAACATAATAAGAGCCTGCTGGATCAGGAAAATTGCCCATCTAGTCCAGCTTCCTGTTCTCACAGCAACCAACCAGATGCCTATGGGAAGCCTGAAAGAAGGCCAGAGTACAATCACACTTGTAATCCCAAGCAACATGTATTCAGAGGCATACTACCGTGCAGGACATGTTGGGAGAATAAAAGGCTAAGGACTAAACCATACACAAATCCGGAGTGAAGTCCTAAAATGGTTGGATGGCCTCTTTTCAGCAACTCCTGCAGCCAAGCTGGTGCGAAACATATTGCTCTGCTTTCCTTTGGACCACATTGGTGAGGCTGAGAGGGGGGTTTTGTCATCTGGGCAGCCCGGATCTCCATACACACTGCCCAGGCTTCCGCCCTAGAGAGGTCACTTTGGTGCTGATAACACAGGAGGCAGCAGTTACAAGTTACTGGTCTCTGCAGCCACCACCGCAGCTGATATGATTCTCCAGAGGTTTAACTTCACCCCCAGAGGCGCACTCCATCGTCTCCTGAGAAAGATGGATGCCAGCAAAACAGTGGAATTGCAACATAACTTCCAACATGGTATTGCTTGAGTTGGCACCTCTGTATGAAGCTTATGTACAGGATTATCCAACTTTTCCCTTACTGGAACTCCTAACACCTTCTTTTTGTGCTGGCTCTCATAACCCTTAGAACTGCAGAAGCAGCAAAACAACGAGTCAAAGAAAGAGGCACCATTTGTAACTTCTGGTTTGGCAGTGCACAACTGAAGCAGAAAATGCACACTGAGGTAATCTGTTTCTGCTGAGACTGAGGATTTATAAATCCACTTAGAGTAACTCCCATTCCTTTCTTGCTCATCCTTACCTCATCTCCAGGTCTGAAATATTTCACGTCTAGTCCACACTCCATCACAACTCCAGAAACATCCCGACCAAGTGTGAGAGGGAATTCACTGCCTGTGCTTGTGATGTGCAACGGATCCCGCTTCATCCTTATAGCAGCAGCTCCATAACCACCTGCCAAGCAAACAAGAGAACAGTTGTCGCTGGTTTACACACAGTTCAATTTCCTATGCTCAAAGAAGCCTTCTCTGCATTAAACAGCCGTGTTGGACTAGGACTTAGGAGACCAGTGTTCAAATTCCCACTCGGTCAGGAAGCTCACTGGATGACATTGGGCCGGTTGCTATCTCTCGGCCTAACCTACCTCACAGGGTTTTTGTGAGGAAAAGGTGGAGGGGGGAGAACAGCGTACACAATCCTTACGCTCCTTGGAGGAAAGGTAGGGTTTGAACACCCCATTTTGCAGCCTTCTTGCTGGCTACTCACTAATGGCCTTCCTGCCTTCCTGCTGGGAGGCCAGTTCAGCCAGGTGAGCTTGATACAGGGACTCCTTAACCTAATCCAACCCTCTCCCTCCAGCCCAGCATACAGGGGAGAGAAGTGCTGGATTGCTATGTCGGTCTTCATTTTTGTTGCAGCAGAGTAACAAACTGAAACATGATTGAATACAAAGCATTTTATCTAATGGTAGTCAAACTCACAGAAGACCCATTGACATTAATGAGCAGGACTAATCTATGCCCCGTAATTTCAATGGGTCTGCTCTGAGTAAACCTTAGGTAGATACAGACCAGAGTAAGACACATCTAAGCCTACTGATTTCAGTGGATTTAAGCACAATTAATTCTGCATATGGTAGAAACATTTGTAGGCCTAAAAGAAATCATGCCTCAATATATGCGTTAATCTTTATGGTGCCATTTTAATTAGATTTATTTGGGTGGTTTTTGTTTTGTTTTTTGGCCTGTTTTTTCTACAGTCATACCCAACCAGAATAGGGCCAATGAAATCAAACTGCATAAGGCTAAAAAGGCTATTAGGAGCACTGAATATGAAATGCAGTATTTCACACAACTAATGCAGACTTTACAAAGACCATATAATATTTAACATCACTCACCAAACACCAAGGTATGAAAATATAAGTAATTATAAATAATATTCATACAGCTCATTTCATGAGTTCAAATCAGTTTACAGTTTAAACCAAATCATTAATCCTTACTACCAACCTGCGGAGTAGGTAAATATTAATGGTATTAACTGACATGCAATGTATATAGGCACTTACTTCGCATGTTAACATCTATGGGATTTAAGCTTGCAGCATGGACTTTAATAATCACTTCATTAGGGAAGTTGATTAAAGGGAACATCATGTTATTTGTGAATCGCAGCACATCATTCTTTCCGTAACGGTCAATCACCCAGGATGGCATCGTAGTACATCTTTGGCAGGAGACATGGAAGTTTCTACACGGAAGCTGCTGGATTAAACTTTTTCCCATCCCAAGGCAGGTAACACCCAAGCCAGGGCAGTGCAACAAGCTACTAAACACTTTCCTACTAAACGTGTGTACTTTTAGCAACATGACAGCAAAAGGAATATATATGGCTTTAATGCTGTGCTCTTTAATGGATATGCCTCGAACACACACTTTCTTACAAAGCAGGCCAGTCAATTCTGATCTGAAATAAACATTTATAAACTTTGTATTTTCTTTTTCTTTTTTTAAAAGACAATTCTGATGTTTCTCTTTCCTTCCCAAAAAGAAAAGACAGGGAGAGACAGAGAGAGTGGAAAAACCTCACTTTTCCTGTTACACCTTCATTCCTCACTGGGTTTCGCAAGAACCTGAGGTATACAGGAAGTAAAACACAGCAGGGTTTTTTCGTTTTGAACTATCAATTATGCGCCAGCCCCTAGTGAGACTATCAAGTCCTGAGGCTGGCGACCCCCTCCCCCTAGATATAAGCAGTCCTTAATGTCCTAACTTCCAGAATCTCTCCCTCCCACCCGCCTCTCTCGCCTTTCCTCCAAAAAGACCTGGCCGCGTGAGCAAAACAAGGCTGCCCTGCCTGCCCAGCGTCTCCTTCAGGCGGGCGCCCTGTGTTCCCGGTCACCCAATTGACACAGCTTCCCGCGGCCTGACCGCCCCCCAACCAATAGGAACACAACATCATTTCAACCCCGAAAGTCTGATCCAATCAGAGGCGCCGATGTTAGAACGCGTTATTCAAGATGGCAGCGCCCATGAACTCGTTCGCAAACTACCGGTAACAGGGACTACTAATACGGGTGAAGCTTCGCGAGTTCACTAGATTATTTCTATTCCAGATCGGTAGAGAAAATGCTGCGAGCTTCGCTCCAACAGGTGAGGCGACGCTGGAACTGGCTGCTTCCCCCCACCCCCCGCACCGCTGCCGTGGACGGAGCAAGCTATTCGCCCCTCTCTTCCCAGGCTTCATTTTCCTCCTGGGTTCTCTCTTTAGGCAGACAGAGTTCCCTCTTAGTGGGTGGGCATTGCTTGCTTTCCGACAGCAATTCAGTTCCTGTTAACAGCTGCAGGAAAGACAGTCAACCCACGAAGCGCTTCTATTTATTTCATTTTTATGCTGTGGACACTTCACCTGTCGGATTTCTGCCTGCTGCGTACATGAAACATCAGCAAAACGTGATTAAAAGCAAGGCAATCATGAATGTGATTTTGTTTATATACCAAGGTCAGTTCGCAGGTGGAAATACAAGTGACAGATATTTCCAGCCCTGAAACAGTTAATAATGCCTGCTAAAAGAGAGCTATTTTCTCCAGCTTTCCATAAGTGAATCCTACATTCTACCACCTCCAGTCCTACGGCAGTGATGGGGCAGGGGCACTCTAGCAAAATTTCCCTGAGAAATCTCTACAGAGAGCATGAATTTTCTCCCCAACAAAACTCAATCATTTGCATTTCAGGCTTTCAAAAATCTTAATTTGACAATAAAGAACTTTTATTTACTGACTGTACAGTCTATTAAGCATCTTTCCCCTTTCTTTTTTTTTTTTTTTAGCTGCTGGTAAACATACATGTTCATAATTGTATTTTTAAAATACAATTATATTTTTTAAATTCCAAGCATGTCAAAACAGTAACAGCACACATTGGTTACCTATTTACGATCAGTGCAATCTGATGCATGCTTAGAAGAAATAAGGCCACACAGTGGGACACTTCTCAGTAAACATGCATAGGATTGCACTGTTCAAGTATACATCATTTCTTTCTTTCTTTCTTTCTTTCTTTCTTTTTCTTTCTTTCTTTCTTTCTTTCTTTCTTTCTTTCTTTCTTTCTTTCATTAGTGAACTAACCATCACTGTATTGATAGTGCACCATCCTCAGGAAATATAGAGGTAACTAGTAACAACATGGGTAAAACCTCAGCGCCTAGGACTTGCCGATCGTATGGTCGGCGGTTCGAATCCCCGCAGCGGGGTGAGCTCCCGTCGTTCGGTCCCAGCTCCTGCCCACCTAGCAGTTCGAAAGCACCCTTAAAGTGCAAGTAGATAAATAGGTACCGCTTTATAGCGGGAAGGTAAACGGCGTTTCCGTGTGCTGCACTGGTGCAGGCTCGCCAGAGCAGCTTTGTCACACTGGCCACGTGACCCGGATGTGTCTCTGGACAGCGCTGGCCCCCGGCCTCCTAAGCGAGATGGGCGCGCAACCCCAGAGTCGGACACGACTGGCCCGTACGGGCAGGGGTACCTTTACCTTTACCTTAGTAACAACAAGATACCCCATATGCTAGCCTGTTTGGCTGCTATGTGGGTTGCCATGCAAGACCTTCTAATCAACTGTAATCACAAAACCAGAATTTGCCTGTCTATAATTGAATCCCACCCAAAACTGCTGGCAATGTGGAAGAACCCTAATTGAGGAGATTATGCATGACACCTCCAGGCTGGTATAGGTGATGAGCCTAAACTTGGCCATTTGCAAAGGAACAGAAATCATTTGGAATCACTGCCAGAGGAAATACAACCAGTGGTAGGTCTTTCCATGGGCATAGCTGGGGGTGCTGTGGTAGATGTAGACCCACTATTGGGCAGGGTGACTAACCCTTTGTTCAGGCATCTGATTTGCCCCTTGCAAGCAATTGTTTTGGCCCCTCAAGATCTGGGACCAATTTTGGTGATGGCAAAAAGAAAATTAAAAATAAAGTAGACTAACTGCTGGGGTGGCTATAATGTAAAATATGAAGTGATTACCTAACAAAGCATCTACAGATAATAGTATTGAGAAATCATTTGTGACCTCATGACTCACCTGTTTGGTAAACTAACTCCAATATTACTCCACATTTAGTTCACATCTTGAGGCCATTTTATACAATTGCACACTTTAATAGTTATATTTCACATAATATTCTCATGATGTTGCTTGTTCAATCAAAGGTAGTGTATGTACAGACAAAGTAGAGAAGTTGCTTTGAAAACCAAGTAGACATAGTTCTTTAAAGCTTACTATTGAAATTCTGCTAAAAATAGAAAATTTTGATGTTTCAGATATCTGTAGCACTAAAGGAAGGCCAAGTGAGTCCAACAGAGCTGTGTCAGAAATGCCTCTCCTTAATAAAAGCTACCAGATTTCTTAATGCTTATATCACAGTAGCTGAAGACACAGCATTAAAACAGGCTGAGGCATCGGAGAAGAGATACAGGCAAGGTAATTTCTGCTGAACAATTGTTCTTCATTAAAGTATGTTGGCTGTGATCCTATCCTAACATTTTCTGCCCAGAATATTTGTTTACTCATTGTAAAAAAGAAAAAAGAAAAGTACAGCTAACTTCACTGTATTTCTGTGATATTAGATAGGCCTTATTCGCACATTACATTAAACTATAGTTAAAATAAGCTATGGTTTAATATGAACAAGCACTCAGGGCTGCCCCACCCATGAGGCAAAGTGAGGTGACCACCTCGGGTGGGTGGATCCACGGGGGGGGGGGCAGATCCTGATATAGATCTTTATTTCCCCCTTGTTCCCGATATAGATTTCCACTTACCCCTTCTTCCCGGGTGGAGACAGAGGTGCTCAGGTGCCAGAATGTCTTGGGCTGGCCCTGCTTGCACTGTTTCAGACCAGGTTTGGATCTAGCAGCTCTTGGGCCAGCTCAATCCCACCCACTATCTGTCCTTGGAATGCCCATTAAAGCACAACTCAGGCCAGAGACCTACTTAGACTTGTAGGCAAAACAATAGCAGGCATTTCATTAAAAGTGCCCCAAGCAGAAAAAATGATGTTGGTAGGTCCTATGACTCTGAAACCTAGTACAGCATTTGGATTTCTGCATCCTCTGTTGTTAAAAAGAAAAAAAGTCTAGCCATTATGGTTAAAGAAAGTAGCTCATAACTTAACTCATTTGCAAAATGCCTTTCTTGTTGTGACGGGAAGGTTGCTGAAAATGTTGTAGAGCAAATTAGAACTGTGGGAAATTTCTAATGATAAACCAAAAAGTGAGAATTAATGCACCCAATCCTACACTCTATTGACCATAGCAGCAGTTCATTTTTCTAAAAACAAGACCTATAATGCATGTTATTTTGCTCTGGTATTGGCACTAATGCATTGGTATGTGAGGACAGCCCCACTGCTGCTTCTGTGCTCTGTGGCCAAGCTGCTCACATTCCTAAGTGCTACACCATAGCTGCAGCACTACTGACCTAGCACTATCCACAGTTGTGCTAGGGGGAAAGGGGTAGCAAGAACAAAAGGTTTAGGAGATTGAGAGACAACTGTGTGGTTTTTTTCACACCTTCTCCAAATCTGCTGGCACAGCAGGTCTAGCAGTTCAGACAACATGTCAAAAATTATTTAGAACAACCTCAATCTTTAAATAAGGCTGTGTGCATGATGCACTGATTGAAATTATCTTCACACTGTCATCCGTAATATAGGTCAGATACTGGGGGATTTGGATGGAATTCCTTTTGCAGTGAAAGACAACTTCAGCACAACTGGAATCGAAACAACATGTGCATCCAAGATGCTAAAAGGTAAAGTAGCATTTTTAAGATAAGCCAACAACTTTGAGCTCTGCTCCCCAATCTGTAAGGATATAGATAGTACTGTGGTTCTGTCTTAAATGGATTCATTCTTTTGTAGATAACTATGTTGATGAGTAGATGTATTGGATCAGAGGTTTTCAACCTTTTTGAGTCCACAGCTCCCTGGACCAACGACATTCTTTCTGCGGCAACCCTGTGGGGCTCAGAAGCCCAGTTATGTCACTCTTTGCCTGCAGAGCTGGCAGCCTCTCGCCCCTTTTCAAACACCCTCCCTTATGGAGTGTTCCCTCAGGCTCCTCTCTTCCCTCCTGTCCTTGGGAGTCCTGCAGGCAGCAGCCGCCACTGCCCCTGGTCTCTGAGCCACCAGGTATAAACCTCTTCAGATACCAATGTTGAACAGACACCAAAACAAAGACTCTAATCTTCAAGTCCACAGGCACTGACTAGTTCCACTGATTTCATTGATTCACTTGAATATTTTTAGAGCCTTCGTACCTCTCCGTCTTCACTTTGAAACTTGGGGTAGTCTCAAAAAGTTTGCAGTTTAGTAAAGAGGTATGATGAATTGAAAATGGGCAGAAAAATGCTGGCACAGTACATGTCTTATTACCTGCTGGTTATCTTACTGGATTACTGCCAATATGTATGAAACCCTATGCTCTTCTACTATTAGTAGAGCACATCATTGTATAGGCTTTGAAAGGGGTACTAGAATCCTGCTGTATTATTAGTTGGGCAGCTGAACTCAGTATCTGTGGAACAAGTAATAAAGAGAGGGGAGATGTCAAGGTTGCCAAGACACACTGCAGTTTTGAGAAGAGAATCTTCTCTCAGGCAGCTATGATAGCAAACATCTAATCTTATTGAGGTAGTTTCCTGAAACAAGTTAAAATTGCACCCCCATAATACAAAACAATGAAATACCTGTGGTAGTCATATTCTCAGTAGGAATCCATGTGAACGGGGACTAATGGTAATATACATGACATGCTCATTAAAAAACAACAACTCACTAATATAAAACAATTCAGCCAATCCAGTCTTTGTTTTTCAGGTTATATCCCCCCTTACAATGCAACTGTAGTTCAAAAATTGCTGGATCAAGGAGCTGTGCTTCTTGGAAAAACAAACTTAGATGAATTTGCCATGGGGTAAGCCAAGTTAAATATTTTTATGCTGTTGGGTGCCTGATGTGTTGCTTCACTTCTGTTTAACTATAGATGCAAGACTGCCTATCTTGATGCTGGGCTGGGAACATCATGTGGTGCTAAAGCTCTGGCTGCTCAGTTTTCCTCCTGCTTCTGAGATCTTAGCAGACATTGGCCACATGGTTTCAAGCCTATCTTTGCAACCATACAAATTGGGTGGGTCACATGTTGCAGGAATGAAATTTCTTACACACTGCAAATACATAGGAACATGGAAAATTGCCTTATACCAGGTCAGACCATTGGTTCATCTAACTCAATATTTTCACACCAGTCTTCCCTTAACAGGCACCCTCTAGATTTTTTGGACTACAGCTCCCATCATTCCTGATCATTGGTCATGCTGGCTGAGGCTGATGGGAGATGATGTTCCAAAACAGCTCTCCAACTTTTCAAGCAGAGATTTCCCAATGGGGTGAAACTTTCCAGAGTCTATAGGAGAGCTTCAGGTTGCTCACCCTTGACTGTGTGAACCAATCAAATTTAGGAGTGTCAACTGGTTTATTTTTTGGTTCTGTTTCAGAGCAAAGGATTTCATATGTACTTGGAAAGAGAGACAAAAAAGTTGTTAAATCTGTAGCTGAATTGATAAGCTTCAGGGGGCATTCAACTAAGTTTTACTCAGAGTAGAGCCATTAAAATAATGGACCTAGCTTTTCGGGGGGGGTACTGGGTTGTTGTTTTTATTTTTATTATGTATTTTGTGATTTTATAACTTGATTTTATTCTGTGAACCACCTTGAGACCCCCAGGTATAGAGCTGTATATAAATTCAATAAATAATAATAATGATGTTCATTAATTTCAGTGAGTCTACTTTGAGTAAAACTTAGTAGACTACTCATCGCAGTGTCTATTTGTAAACAAAAGCCATTATTATTTCCATAGCACTTTTCCTGTGAATTAAGCACTTGATAGACCTTATCTAAATTTTCTGTGTCCTTAACCTTGACTAGTAATTTAGCCTGAGAAGCCAGTGAAGGCATAATACAGGCATAGGCAAACTCGGCCCTCCAGATGTTTTGGGACTACAACTTCCATCATCCCTAACCGTTGGTCCTGTTAGCTAGGTATGATGGGAGTTGTAGTCCCAAAACGTCTGGAGGGCCAAAGTTGCCTATGCCTGGCATAATACAATATGACCTTTACCTAGTTAAGGAAATGGCCCATTGGACTGCCTTATTTTGTCTCCAAGATCATCCCAATGTTCCTCTTTCTCTTGAATACTACCCTAGATGTATTCTTTTTCCATGATTTTCTCATCTTAGCTCTGGAAGTACAGATGGGGCATTTGGACCGGTTAGAAACCCCTGGAGTTACTCACGACAGTACAGAGAAAAGTGTGTGCAGAAACCCAGTGCTCAAAATGAAGACACCAGCTGGTTGATAACAGGAGGAAGCTCTGGAGGCAGTGCTGCTGCCGTGTCGTCTTTCACATGCTTCACGTAAGAGGCTTTTTTAGAACAGTTTAATTAAAAGCATCATAATGCAACTTCATAATATTTGCTGAGGGCCAACAAGGGCCTAAGTGCTGTTCATACCCTAGGGCCTAGGAGCAACATGGTCCCTGATTAGATCCCTTACTGTCTATTCTATATAGATAAGGCAGGACTTGGTAGAGGAGTACTGAGGACAGTGTAAAGCCCCCTTTTATGTCCAAAAGGTTGACTAAAGCCATGTCATTCTAAACAAATTTCCATCCTCTCCGTGTGGGCATTTCGTATTGCTTGGAAAGGATTTATTGTGGCAATAAAGGAGGAAGCATGTTGCCAATATCCTCTGAACCTCCTCTCTTTGACAAGCGTTGTGGGATCTTTCCAGCAACTCAGGCACACACAAAAAGGAGAAGGAATTTCCATTCAATGAAATCTACAGCATCTCATCCCTTACAATAAAACACCTTTTCATCCCAGGCTTTTGTGTTGACATCACTGTGGGCTAATAATTCAGATAGAGTGGGATTTTCAGACTAACATTCTTCAGATCCTCAGTTTATTCTACATTTCATAGTTGTGCTGATACCAGTGCTTTATGTTTCTTTCTGTTTTGTGAAGAAATATAGTTTTGAAAAAGTTTAAAACGCAAGCCAGCTTTGAAGTCCTATTTGTCTTCATGAGAAAAATCTAAGTGCATTTTTAACTCTCCAATTTTCATAGAAGCATAGAAGAGTTTTGAAGGGACCATGAGATCATCTAGTCCATCCCCCTGCAATGCAGGGATCTTTCTCCCAATGTGGGGCTCAAACCCACGACCCTGAGATCAAGAGTCTCATGCTCTACTGACTAAGCTATCCCTTAGGGTGAAAGAATAGTTTTTCAGATTGCTTATTTTTAGCTGAATAGAGCCACTGTGTGTTTATTCTAAAAGGTAGAGTGTTTATTTGAATAATAATATTTTAATATTTAATTCAGAAATTTATGCCACAATATACTTTTTAGTCAGGAAAACATCTTTCTAAGGCTTGTTGCTATATATCCATGGTTCCCAACATGGGACACATGCCCCACATTGGGGCAATTTGATTTTTAAGGGGGGCAATTCGAGAATGAGTTATTAATAGTGATTAGGAGTTCACTTTTGAATAATAAGAATTATATGTCATGGGGGGGGGGTTGGCATCAGGATTTTAGAGATGCTTAGGTGGGGCATGGCCAAGAAAAAGTTGGGAACCACTGCTATATATCTGTAGTTCACTCTTCTCCCAAGGAAGTCAGCACCATAAGACTCCCAAGTGATCTCCCATCAAGGTGCTTCTGAGAACTAAATGCCCTTGAGCCATATAATGTACCTTCAGATGACTTTGGTCTGCTCCTGATCTGGAAATGGTCTCTGTTCTTAAACTGCACAAGAGAGGAAAGTCTGCTGAATCTCCATGAAGGAACACAATGCGAAAACTGCACCCTTTGAATTTCTTCCTGGCAAGCATATATTCCAGATAAAACAGAACCCTTTCAGACTAGGCACTTCACAGGCTGACAGCAGTAATAGTAATCTGTATGTTGCTCTTAGACCAAGCAGTTTACGTATTGTGGTCAATTGCATGTGCATTTCTTCATTGGAAAAGTGTTAGAAGTGATTGGTAGGTCATGATGCCTTGTTTCTGTTAAAAACAAAGACAACCTGGGGAAGACATGCAATGACTTCTCGGATTCCCATAGGCATCTGCATGGCTCCTGTGAGAACAGGATGGTAGACTGGATGGGCCTTTGGCCTGATCCAGCCAGGCTCTTATGTTCTTGCAGAGCAAATTGGGATGCGATGCAGAGTTTGCTCCTGACTGCCATTCTTCTTCTTCTTATTTTCAACCATAGGGCTCTGGGATCTGATACAGGAGGATCCACCAGAAACCCAGCCTCTCATTGTGGAGTGGTGGGCTTGAAGCCAACGTATGGCCTGATTTCCCGTCATGGTCTTATTCCGCTGGTGAATTCTATGGATGTGCCGGGCATCTTTGCCAGATGTGTGGACGATGCAGCCACCGTGTTGGGTATAATGATTACACCTGTCTCCCTAGGGAATTCTCTCAAAACTAGTTTGGTTCAAGGATTCTCTTTTCTTTCCTGTAGCTCATGAGTCTTTCTGCTTTGTTTCAGGGGCACTCAGTGGCCATGATCCAAAAGATTCAACCACAGTGCAGGACCCTGTCCACCCATTTCAGCTGCCCAATTTGACAGATGTGAAGGATCTTTGCATAGGCATACCAAAGGTAACTGGTATGTAAACAGTCACTTGGAGGGGGGAAATGAACACCAAAATTAAATATTAGTGAATTCCTATTGCCTATGACTGACATAGGTCATTAAAACATTTCTCTTTAACCAGGCCTTTGGCTGGTTAACATTCTTTTTCCGCTTAAATGTGTTTGTGGGAGCGGGGTTGGTTACTGGTTTGTTTTGGATCTTGTTTTTGTTTTTGCATCATTTTTTTATTGGAACTAATCTAATTAAAAATATAAAACAAAACCAAAAAGAGAAAAGGGGGGAAGCATAATGTTTTCATTGTGTATTTTATGTTCTCATTTTTTATTTTTATGTTGTGAACCGCCCAGCAATTTTCAGATGAAAGGCAGTATAAAAATTTAAATAATAATAATAAGTCAATCTGCAGAACACAATCAGTGTTGAAGAACAATGGTACTTATTTGACATTCATTAATCAGAATGAATATTGCTTTAGGAAACGCTCTGTTTGGGCTTCCTCGGAACTGTCAGGAACAAGAAGTACTCACTGAATGCCTGTCACACATACACTTTGAAAGAATCATTATACTTAATTATTCAACCAAAGTCTTCAAGGTGTTCTTCTAAGTTGACATGTGCACTCGCATTTCGGGATGCTTCAGGAATTCGAAGGATGTGAATTCCAAAAGTGGACTCCCCTGAGCTGCCCCTCCAGGACTAGTGTAAAGACTGGAACATCAGAATCGACACCCAGTTTCATGGGGCAGGCCGAGTGTTGGAAAAATAGGCACAGACAACCAGGAACAGCTAGAAAGCATGGCTCCTGCCACACTTGTTGTAAATGGATATGCAAGTGCCCCTGAAAGCAATGATAGGAGTTGACATGCCACCCCCTTCAGAAAGATTATATTTTTTTAAAAGGCGGCTGCTCTTATGGGGGCAGCCTCCCTTGGGAATAGGGAGGGAATGACACACCATGGCAGCTCATCACTCCCAAGGCAATTATGTATCCACCTTTAAAATAATATTAATGTGAAGAGGGATTTTTGCCTTCTGAAGTTATTTACACATGTTCCTCATTTTGGGTTATACACACGATTCCCCACCCTTCCTTTTGTGGATATACTTTGATTCCCCCCCCCCCCCAGTGAGATGGACAATGATATTGAAAACCCATTGGTTTTTTTAGAGAACTAAATTCATAACATCCAGACCAAAACTCATAGTTGACCATTCTGACTTACTGCAAAAGACTGCACTAAAAATAAGAGAGAAAGAACTATGCACCCTGTGAAAGAAAGAAGTGTTGAATTACAATGTGATCTTTGCCATATCTGTTCAGAAATAGGTTCTGCAAAATTCAAAGAGGCTTCCTCTCAGGTAACGGGGGTTAAGACTGCAGCCTTAATCACCATGGTGCAGCCTGCTTGTTAACTCATTGCCAGGAAATAGTGAAAACTTACAGCTCCTTCTGTTGAAAAAGAGCTTGGCTAAATCAAGGGGGAAAGCTATATACCAGCTGTTAATTAGTATTAATGTTTTTCACAGTTATTTAAAATGGTTACAACACTAAGAATTTTGTTCTGATCTGCAGGAACATTTTCACAATAGCCATTAATGGAAACTGCTGGAACCAGGTCATCCCTGAATGCAGAACTGGGCCTTATTTGCAATCATTGCCCACCATTTAGTTTAATATGTCATGTTGTTTCAAAATCTACCTCTATTATTTTTATTAGCCTAAAGTCCTCCATCTGCATTGGGGCTTATGGAAAATCCTGTCAGGTCTTGGTTCTCCTTTTGCCAATGAGCTCCCCGTCAGTCATTCTATCCTAGCTCATCATTTTGGTTCCCTGGGCTTTATGACTCAGCTCATTCCAGCCATTCCCAATTACCTTAGAAAGACAGGCTGGCCTCTGAAGCAAGCTGCAGTTTGGCACTGAATCTATAACTAAAACCAAACACATGCCATCCTAGCTGCCTGCCAAAGGAAGTATTCAATAATAATTTTTTTGAAAAGGACAAATTTTCACTTGGGAGTTTAACATGCTACAAACCACTTGATAATTCCGGCTCAGCTGAGAACTGAGAAGATGCACATAAAGTTGTTGGTGCAGAGGGTTATACTTTTCACCCTCTCCCTTCTCTAGGAATACAACGTACCAGGATTGTCTAGTCAAACTCTGGCCGTGTGGTCCAAGGCAGCCGACCTCTTTGAGAAAGCTGGCGCCAAAGTGATTGAGGTCAGACTTCCGCACACCTGTTACTCCATTGTCTGCTACCATGTGCTGTGTGCAGCAGAAGTAGCATCAAACATGGCCCGATTTGATGGCCTGGAGTACGGTAAGGCTTCTTTCCAACAAGTGTCATGTAAATTAGATAAATTCATTGCCCTCAAGAGCTTATGCCAAAAAAGGCCTTACTAACGAGAACAATTAGGGTATAATATTATAAATTATTCCTGTTCTTTAATGGGCAGCCTATGAGCTGTGCAAGACCTGCTGTCAGATCTGTTTCTAGTCCGCTTCTTCCAATCATTATTGCTCCTGCACCTTTCTCTGTTGCTTACTGTGGCTGCAAGCCTTCACAGCGCTGGCCTGCATCTTTCTATATGATCTACATCATTTGTAGAATCATTGCACAGTGCACAGAACTGGAACACTAGCAGCTACTACAAACATCCAGTGTGCAAATCAGGTGGGAGTTCTTAATGTGGTGGAGAGGTGTTTTGTCTGTGTGTGAGAGAGAGAGATGAGGGGGTGGGAATAGTCCTCCCCACAGTATGATTGAGCAATGCCGGTCCACTTTATACATTTTCCATAACCCACTAATGACTACACATTGATTTAATAAATCTAAACTAAAAATAAGTTCAATCCGAATGCATTTCGAATGGGAATGTGTTTCTGTGGTTAAAATCACACCTTTCAAAAGCGGAGTGGTTTTTTCTGCAAAAACATTACCTAGGACAATCACGTATGCTTTCCTCTGCTTTCCCCAATGCCTTCCTCTCCTCTCTGTGTCCATTCTGCCCAAACAGAGTAGCGAAACTTCCACCTTTGAAGGTAGGGGTTGGCTGACTCATGGCCAGCAAGGTCAGGCAGCTGCCTATAGCGCATGTTCCACCCAACCAAGCATCAACCGTAGTATACCTCCTCCTGAAGTTTGAGATACCAACAAAAATAATAATTAAAAAGTGGACTGATTACTGTGGATGTGCGTGAATGGTGTGCTACTTCTGGGAGAAAGGCAAGCACAGCAGCAGGAGGACTGATACACAAACCCTGGAGCTGATTGTAGGCTTGCTGATTATTTGGTTTGCGGAGTGGCAAAGTATATGAAAATCACTAGTCTCTAGATTTGGCAGGCAAACAATGTCTCCACAGAACAAGGTTAGGGAAGGAAGCAACAGATCAGTTCTCAGAGGCGACCTGCTTTTGGACCGACTGCCCTGTTCCAGCGTAAACACAGGGATAATTTATTTGTAACTGGGAAGCAGTTCAAAGAGTGATGATCTAAAAGGAAGTTGGTTGAGCCCTGCTAACCTGCCCCCAACAAGTTTCAGCCATAGTAAGCTGCAAGGCAGACTGTCCTGCATTAAAAACCAGAGCCAAGTACAGTAACTTGAAACAAAAATTATCTTTAAGGCATTTGTCTGCTTACGTACACCTGCTTGTGAGTCTCAATTCACAGCATGTCCCTAGTTGATTAAATGCAGATCCATTAATTATGTTACAGAAATGTGCAACCTGCCACAATATGAACCAGCATATCTGATGTGCTTTTTAATTACAGAAAGATTATGTCTCTGCCAAAGCCTTTTTAGCACTGAGGAAAGTCTCTTATTAGTTGCAGTGAGGTCTGCTGGTGGCCAAACTTTCTGTATTATTTCTGAGCATGTTTTTATTATGACAGAAGTGTTGTCTCAGCTGTGTCCTTGGAAGAGTGCTCTGCAGGACAAAGTACATGCATTGTTCAGCTCAATTGTTCTTCTGCACTCAGGGTCAACTGATGAGGGAATACAATGTTATTGAAATACCTCTGCACTTCCTGGTCTAAGACAATGGCTCCTGTTCGGTATCACCCTCCCTGTACTTTCCAGTGTACTTTTTAAGTGCCAAGTCAGTTGAAATATTGTACTTCAACACATTGACTCTCAAATGCCTGTTCCCAGCATTTTTATCAGGAAAAGAATAACAAAGCTGAACAAGTCCTGGCCCTTTTTCAAAACGTTTGTGTCAAAATATATTGCGAAACATATAAGCCTGCTGAAATCTGCAGCCACTTCATTGTGTCCTTTCCAAATCTTAGATAATATATTCTAAATCAATATGAATTATTGGATATTATCAGATGAACCCCCTGACAGGGCATAAGTACCCTTGACGTACTCTGTATTATTCTTGCTAGATTGAAAATGTGTCTGCCTTAGGGCTGGGTTGAAACAGAACTTCACAGTCCCATTCACCAATCTGAAAAGAGGCTTCCACTTTCAGAAGTTTTGAAGGAGGTTCCAAAGAGGGAGTAAACTGCTCGCTCAGATTAACAATAGTAGGAGCTCTAAGGGTGAAGCTGCAGGAAAAGAAGCACCTGTATGGTCCAGGTCAGGAAAGGAGAACCTTCCAAGTTGTAGAACTCCAGTTCCTATCAGCCAAAGCTAGCATGACTGCTGAGCAGGGATGATGGGAATTGTAGTCCAGCAACATCTGGCAGTCCTCAAGGTCCACATTCCTGACTTAGGCGATGGGCAAGCGGTGGCTGCAATAGCAGCTCCACGCCCTTTGCTTTCCTGCCATGTGCTCAAGCGCAGCCCCATTGCACACGCCCTTCCAGAATGAGGACAATTTTATAAAGGAAAGTTTGCTTTCATTCCAAATTGGCTTTATTGGCCCTCAGAGGATCTAATCAGACAGTGCCAAATCTAACTGGCTGTTTTGTGGCAGAATGCTGTCGTATTCGCAACACGATCCCTGATATTCAGGGAACTTGTGAGGAAGAAAAGGTGCAGGGAGGAGTGAACAAAAACCTGGCACTAAAGCAGCTGCTCCGAGGGGCAGTGAGCAGCAAGAAAATTGGTACAAACAATGTAAAATTCTGGAAGTTTTTTTGGGGGGGTGAAGGAGCATTTAAGGCCTCCCAGTTATCCCTCTTCATGCTAAAAATGTTTAACCAAGACCATTCAACTTGTCCCAAGTCAAATAGCTACTTGTGGTGGCTGCTGCTGCTGAAACCCATGTGATTTGTTTAGCTTCCTGGCCCATGAATAAACAGCACCTGACATTTAGCTGTGTGCAACAGCAGCAAATAAACCTCGGATATATTTGTACAGCACAGTGATTTCTACTGTTTATTCATGAGGTGACTTTGAATGGTTTAAGATGCATTTCCAAATCACTGATGACTTTTAATTTTAGGGCACCGCAGCAGTGCTGACAAGTCCACCGAAGCCTTGTATGCAGCCACGCGCCGGGAAGGCTTTAATGATGTTGTAAGGGGAAGAATTCTATCAGGGAACTACTTCTTGCTAAAACAGTAAGTTCAGCACATTTGAAAGCTCAAATTTACAAAGCTAGCGTTTTATTTGTGGTTCAGTTAAGGGTGAAATTACTCATGTGGACAGATTTTTCTATGCAGTTAAGATATTATTATTATTGCTGATGCTGCTATAGCTGTAATATACAGCAAAACACTATTTCCTAAAATTATGTGCAATCTACTAAGCGTTTTCTTGTTTTCTATTCTCTCCTATGTACCCTCTTAACCAGGAGCTTATTTTAAATAATCAGAAGTGAAAACCTCAACTTTTTGTGCACGTGTTAACTATAAAGCCTTTTTCCCCTTGGTCTCGTGTTTTATTTGGATTAGAGAAACCTGGGTACAAATGTCAGCAAAGGCGGGAACTATCATAGATGACTCACCCTCTTGCAGGTCCATTTGAATGACTTCATGGAAGCAACCCAGACAGTTGAGTTAAATTCCCAAGAAAGCTATTTTGTTCTTACTATAAAACAGTATCCTGGCCAACTGAGGTAAAAGAACTGACCAAAGAAGCAGATGTGAACAGTGGGCGGCCAGAAGCCCAGAGGAGGAAACAGTGTCAAGTCTAATACCTTCAGATGGGTAAATGTTCTAGATGTTTATTAAGATCATGGGGCAGTAGGAAGATGGCGACGAGGTAAGACGCATTTGCCGGAGTTCATTTCGAATCCTCCCTAAAATCTGTGTTGTGGCACCCAGCCTTTCAAGTTCTTGCTGAAGATTGTATCAGAGTGCTGGAACCCATGCCAGGAGTTCACATTGCTGATAATTGTAAAGCCTGCATCGTAAATCAGCTTTAATGAGCAGATAATTGTATTCTCCGGCAGCCTTGGAAGCAGCCTTTGACTTACTGGTTTTCCGCCAGCTCACAGCCAGCTGTATTTCTATTTCTACCACCTTTTATTACCTTTTAAGCACTGCTATTTTAAAAGACTCATAATGATGGGCCAAGGCAAACGCCTAAGGGATTGTGACGAGGCTCTGTCCTCCCCAAGAGCCAAACAATTAAAAACCGACCCCCCCGTGTCTGGCAAATGGAGTGACCCCACTGAACATGGGGTGAAAACTCAGAACCGTTTCTACCCTCTAACGTCTCCAGAAACGACGTCAACACCAGAGGAATTATTTTTACCTCAGACTAAAACCACGGACGGCAAGCTTGGAGGAAGAGGGAGTGTCCCATTGAGGGTGGTGCAGGACGCTGGAGCTGAGGACTGCGCAAGACAAGAACAACAGGAACATCTCCATCTTGTGGTCAGAACCCTTAATTGCATATTCAAGAAGATTGATGTGCTATCCTCCCAGCTATGTAACCTCGAACAGAAAATTGATAACCTCTGGTCAGAGTTTAAACCAACTGTAGATACGGGGGACTTGAAGTGCCAGAGGTCCTTACCTCCAACCAAAAAAAGAAGTGTGATCCCTAAATATAAACCAAATCCTGCACTGAAACATCAAGCGTTGTCCCTGCAACCTAAGAAAATCTGCCTAAACATCGGGGCAGGGTCACCAAGGTGGCTTACTCTGAGTGGAGTTAAAAAGCATCTAAGCAATCTCCTAAACATAGAAATCTCACAATGCGATCTTATTGCAGTATTACCTTTGAACCAACACCTCAGGCAACAAAAAGTGATGCTTGCGTTTTACTCTCCAAGGATCCCTTCAGCTATCATCAGGCAGAAATCACTCTTGGCTAGGTATGATATCATCCCAACAAGAGTTTTTATGGATAGCATGACCCACCCCCTTCTACTTGCCGGCCACGGCACGGAGCAGACTCTGTCGGAGAGGTCAGGAGTACCTCGGGACATCGAGCCTCCTCTCTCGGAGGATATCCACCCGTACCGAAACTGGACTTACCCTACGCCCCCACGAGCTTTAAAGAAACCCACTGGCGCAAGTAATTCTCTGACCCCGCCGGAGGAAAGAGAGCTTTTAGCCACCTTTGGCGACCTTCCACCGAGAGAACAACAAGAAATAATTGATAGACTAGAAGTACTAAATCATCAGCTCATACATGTCCAGAAGAACGGAAAAGTCCTGCCCACTTTTCAGGATATCCCTGCCAGCTTTTCGGAGTCGTGTTTTAAGGAAGCAGGAAGTCTTCCTTACCTTAGTCCAGCTCCTAAACCCATGCCTCCCCCTCTTGTGGGCAAAACCCACCGACGCTTGGCAGACCCAGGTCTTGCCTCACAAGTTGGCCTCTCATCCCAACTCTTGATAAATTTTGACTCGCCCTCCAAGAGTCCCCCGCTGAGGAGTGTAACTCAGAGCTCCTTCCATCAAAACAATTCCTTACCATCTAATCCATCAATGCCAGAACTGGAGTCTTCATACTCCCCTGAGCGGCATAGACCCGACATACAAACGGTACCAGTACGCCGAGCATCCCCCGTACCTTCGCCAGCACCAGGTCAGGGGAGTGCTCCACCTACATCAAAAAATGGCCCGGATTTGATTGAAGACCCGGCCGGACATATAAACCAAATGGTTTCATCGGCGACCTTTAGACCTCGCGGTGGGGCAGTCTCAGCAAATCCAGTGGAGTTTCCCACTGAAGTGTCCGCCCTTGGGTTAGCCAGCGGGAGACCCGTTTTGTCGCCCCAGCCAGAATACCTCACTACCAACTTTAAGACTAGGTACCTTCAGCAGGTGCCTGCCATGCAAAGTAAAATAACTGACTTTTTTGTGGGGTCTGCCTTGCCTCCAAAGGACTCACATTTCTCCCCGAAATGACAGCGAATTGGTCACAACAGGAACTCCCCCCTATCAGTCCTCAGCTGGAACATTGCGGGCTGGAGGGGAAAAAAACTTGACCCAGAATTCTTGGAGTATATTAACCTGTTTCATATTATCTTGTTCCAAGAATCGTGGGAAGTAGAGAAAATTGCCCTAAATGGCTTTGAGCTTCTAGAACTCCCTGCCTGCCCCTCTCAGAAAGGAGGCCGCCCCAAAGGGGGCCTAATAATAGGCATCTCCCTCAACCTACATTCTAAATTTACTCTAGTACAGGCCTTGCCTCCTTACGCCCTTACCGGGCTGATTGAGGGGGAAAAGATCTCACTTCTAGTTACAAATGTTTACTTGCCACCTGGGGGTTCTTCCTCCGAACTGGGCTCTAAATGGGGCTCGCTAGAAGAGCATTTGCTCTCATGCTATGTTAAGTTTCCAAACACCCCGGCCATAATAGGTGGCGATTTTAACGCCCGCACAGCAGCAAATTGGGACTCGCTGACCAAAGCTAAATGGTGGGTTACCCCAAACCTTGATAATTATGATCTGGAACATATCATGAGGAGAACTTCTAAAGACCAACGAGCAAATGAGGCTGGAGTACTCCTCTATCAAATGGCCATCCGTTTAAATCTGGTCCCCCTAAACGGCACATGCCTCCCTGATATTCCAGGGGATTTCACTCACCTGAGCGTCAAATCAAACAGCGTCCTCGATTACCTGTTGGTCTCCAGTGATCTACTTAAGTGTATTTCCACCTTTAAGATCGAGAATGTACAATCTAGTGATCATCTTCCTCTGGTAGCCAAGCTTTCCCTGAACTGGCAGTCGGAGGCCCATAGACATGCGACCCAGATGGTAACCAACGAATCTCTCCAAGTAAGAGGAATCAAATGGTCGGAGACCCAGGCTCAAAGGTATCAGGAATTCTTTCAAAAAGAAATCCTCGGGCCCCATTCCAACATAGGCTCTGCCTCAGATGAGCATAGCATAGTGTTGAAACGCTTCCACCATCATACGACTGATCTTACGTCCTTCTTCAGGTTACCACCCAAAATATTAAATCGAAACGAGTATACTTACGGTGCCCCCTGGTATAATTCTCAGTGCAAACAAGCAAGACAGCGCCTTCGTGCTATATATAATGTATATAAGACCTCTGATGCATCTACTCTGCCAGCTAGTTATGCACAAGCCAAGCAAGTTTACAAACGCACGCAGAAAACTGCCAAACGTGAGTGGCAACAAAATCGCTGGCAGGCCTTGATTACTGCTTCAAAGCCACATAGATCCAGGGAATTCTGGTCTTTGATTAATAGAAGGGTGAGGAAATACCCAAGGGCTGTCATCCCAGCACCGACATGGGAATTGTTCCTGAAGAAATGTTTCTCACAGGCAGATGCCCCCTCCGACCATCTGATGCATCTGTTTTCCCACCTACCTATTTGGCCTTCCACCGATCCTGACGAAATAGCTAAGCTAATAGCCCAGCTGAAACCGGGCAAAGCCCCAGGGCCCGACCTGATCCCTGCTGAAGCCATCAAACTACACCCAAAATGGTGGGCTGGCATCTTGGCCAAAACCTTCGACGCAATCAACGCTTCCGGTCTCATCCCCAAAATATGGAAGGAGGCCATTATAGTACCAATTCATAAAAAAGGTTCTCCAATGGAGCCGGAAAACTACCGCAACATCAGCCTCCTCTCGATCATAGGGAAAATTTATGCCAGCTTTTTGCTGACTAAACTATCGCGATGGGTAGATGAGACTAACCAGATTGGCCATGAACAAGCAGGGTTCAGAACTAAACGTTCTACAACTGATCATGCGATAGTTCTTTACCATCTGGCACGGAAGTACTCCTCCCCTCCCCGGGGCTACCTTTGTGCTGCCTTCTTAGATCTAAAGGCAGCCTTTGACAGCGTTCCTAGAAATATTCTTTGGGAGAAACTTGCGAAACAGGGCATCGATAGAAGACTCCTATGGCTTATAAGTCAGCTCCACGAAGGTACCCATGCCAGAGTGAGACTTACTCCTGCGGGCGACCTCACAAATTCGATACCAATAAACAAGGGAGTGCGCCAAGGATGTATACTGGCTCCCTGCCTATTCAACCTATTCATCAGCGACATGCGAGCACCCCTAGTCAACTCATCTCCAAGTACACACGCGCCTAGACTAGCGGATTACCGCTGTCCACTCCTTTTATATGCGGACGATGCGGTAATTCTATCTTATACACGTGTTGGACTAACCAGAGCTCTGAAGATCTTTGCCACGTATTGTCAACTCAACCAATTAACCATCAACCATGTTAAATCTAAGATTCTGATTTTCACCAGAAGTCGGAGATTATACGAATGGAAGCTTGGCGGAGCAAAAATAGAGCAAGTCCTAAAATTTCAATACCTAGGAGTTATTTTTCAATACAATTTGGGGTGGAAAGCACAAATTCAACACCTACTTAATAAGGCCAAAACTCTGTCATATGCGCTCCTCCGATTTTTCTTTTCGGATGGAGCTTTGCATGTTCCCTCGGCCCTAAAGGTGTTCAAGGCAAAAGTGGTTACCGCGCTTGCCTATGCTGCCCCGCTCTGGGCCGTGATGACAGATCTTGCTCCTCTTGAGACTCTGCAAAACCAATTCCTACGTCGGATCCTAATGCTTCCCCTGTGCGTAAGTAACGCAGCCATGCGACTAGAATTGAAGATCGCATCCCTAGAAACCTGCCTGTGGAAGCAAGTCTTCAGTTATTGGTTATCATTGTGGCATAGATTACCAGACCATTACCTTGTCCAATGCTTATGGCGAGATGAATTCTCCAGCCTCTGGACTAGTAGAATTCATGCCAAACTCCTGAGTTACGGAATCTCTCCCTTAGATTCCCTAAAACTAGATCAAATCACTGCTCAAAGACTGATCCGCCAAAGACTGGATGACATCGATTTACAGCGAAATTATACGCTGGGGGGAGGTGTTTGTTCGCCCCAGAACATTGGTATTACTTTAACTTACTGCGTTCCATCATACCTCTCCTCCCTTTCGACTGTTGCCCATAGGCTGGCCTTCACCAAAGCGAGGTTTAACGTTTTTCCCTCCAATGTCCTGAGACATAGATTCTCAAAGGGCCAAGCCTCCGCCATGTGCGAATGTGATAAGGAGACGCCGGAGTCGCTTCAGCACATTATGTTCACTTGCCCCTTGTTCAACGGGCCACGGGCAAATTTGTTGGGATCAATCATGCAGAAACTAGAGGGTACCCCACCAAAATTCCACCTTGCCCAAATCTTGCAGGATAAGGATACCCATACGACCCTGAAAGTGGCTAGGTTTCTGGTCGCTGTCCTTACCCAAAAGCGTTGCCAAGGAGCACTACAAGCTAATTAAGGCGCAGTATGTCATTCCATCTCATAGTATTTTATTGTTACAGTGGTGTTTTAGCGGCTGTTTTTACCCACGTGCACAAGCTGTTATTTATGTCTTGTTTTTTTCTGTATGGGCCTATGGCCGTAATAAATATTATTATTATTATTATTATCATGGGGCATTTGCAAAGCAGGCCTTATAAGCACAATTTGTGCTACCCTGTGCTAGTGTGATGCACTGGCTAGATTGGCAAGACCTGGTCAGCCATGATGGTCCCTGGATGGCTTTGGGCTAGTGGCTGTCTGTCAGCTTAGCTTACTCCACAGGACATTTACAAGAATAAAGTGAGATGACCCTATGCACATGTTCGGAGGAGATTGGTGGTGACAATAAAATGTGCAAGCTCTGAGCAATCAGGTGGAATTAAAGGCAGGTGTGAGTTAGGTGGAAGGAATGACCAAAGAGAAATCCCAATTTGAGTTAAGATGCCCAAATGTGTGCTTAGACGGAAGGAAGAAACTCAAAGCAATAGCTAAAGCTATTCAGATTGGGGCCCATGTCAGCTCATCATACCATACCAATCTTGTTTTGAAAACCTTCAAGAAAAAAAGAAATTACAACTTTTCTGGATAGCATGTTGCCAAACTGCTTTGCAGTAAAGAAGGGCATTTTGCCAAATATTTTAACCCTAGTTCAACACTTCCATCCTTTTGTGTCTTGCTCTTAGAGTGCACCACCTGCTATTACTGTATAATATCACAACACTTCGGCAACTGTTACTGCCATACACGCTGGAGTTAATGATAGGTGCTTAAGATTATGCAGTTTAGGATCGTGTGAGCTGCTGATCTAAATGAATGATGCTGTGTTCCTAACTATGCAGGCATACTTAGAAGCAAGTCCTGATGGACTGAGACATGTCTCACATGTCTTAAGATTGTAAGATTGTAAGATTTAGCCCATGATATCCGTCATGGTGTTTCGTTGAGCCAGAAGCGGTTTAGTCATGCTGGCCACGTGACCCGGAAAGCTGTCTGTGGACAAATGCTGGCTCCTCGGCCTGAAAGCAAGATGAGCACCACAACCCCATAGTTGCCTTTGACTGGACTTAATTGTCCAGGGGTCCTTTACCTTTTATATGCCAGTAAAATCGGATGTACTCTCTTGCTTAATAAACTGTGATCATCATTTCCACCCTAGTCTCGTTGAAATGCAAGAGGGCAGAAAAGCATTCTAAAAGGCCTACTATAAGACTAGGATCAGCAACATGAATGGCTCTCTCTAGCTATGTAAAGATAGGTATGTTGAGGCAGATGGCTTTAATCCAACCTTCTGATAATCCAGAAGGTGAGGGAGAAAAAAGCCACAAGCAGTAGCTGCATAGCACATTTGAAAAGACAGCTGAGAGACACCCAGTACTTGAGTTTGAGGTCCAGTATTGCACTACCCCACGTTCACTAAACTGTTACTATGCAGCTGTTTGTTTGGTTAAATTACCCTTTTCTCATTTGTCAAGATTTTAAACATTAGCAATACAATCGTACCTCAGAAGTCAAATGGAATCCGTTCCGGAAGTCCGTTCGACTTCCAAAATGTTCGGAAACTAAGGCGTGGCTTCCGATTGGCTGTAGGAAGTTCCTGCAGCCAATCGGAAGCTGCACCAGACATTCAGGTTCCAAAGAACATTCGCAAATTGGAACACTCACTTCCGGGTTTGTGGCGTTTGGGAGCCAAAACATTTGACTCGCAAGTTGTTCGTTAACCAAGGTACAGCTGTACTCTTCATTTCTAAGAGTAGCTAAGCACTGAAGTCAGATAGTCCTCTTATCTGAACAACTGAGGCAAGTGTCACAATGCTTTGACTTAATTGGTTTTCTTAACTGTAGACTCAGGGAGAAAAGATAACATCTTGTTTGCAATTTTTGCACACACATCCAAATGCTGCAATTGGCTAAAAGACTCAATGTCCTGTTGCTAGTTCTCACAAAATGTGTTTTCCCCTCTAGGAACTATGAGAATTACTTCATCAAAGCCCAGAAAGTGAGAAGACTCATTGCCACTGATTTTGCAAAAGTCTTCCATTCTGGTGTTGATATTTTGCTCACTCCAACAACTATGAGCCACACTGTACCATATGTGGAATTCATCAAAGAGGATAACAGAACCCGCAGCACCCAGGATGATATTTTTACTCAGGCTGCCAACATGGCTGGTGAGAACATCTGAGTGGTTCAAATACTTATTCTAATCTTAGTTTTTGCTTCTTGAATTTGCCATTCCCAGAAAGACATCTTCTTTGTGCAGCATTCCTGAAGGCTTCCCAGCAGTATGCAAAAATGATTGGGGGAAAACCCTGTACTGATCACCACTATTATAGGAAAGGTTTCTCCCCCCACATCATTTTTAAATAAAATAAAAAATAGCATTATAATGTTACAGCATAATAATGTGCTTTCGTGGCATTTCACTATTTTAATTTAAAAAAAATAGCAAGAAAAGTGTCTCTGCACTAATTGAAAGCTATTTAAAATAATATATAGGTTAATAAAAGCACCTGTTAGAAAGGCTAAGGTAAATGTGTGCTGAGCTATGATGGATTGACCTGCCCTGGTATGTCACTGCATATAACAAAACCACTCTCTTAAAAGAAGAAGAATAGCTCTAAGGCTACCTACATAGGTGTAGATTGTGCTGCTCTGAAAAAAAAGTCAGACTATATTGTTTGGGAAAAGGCAGAAGGACTACAGGGAAAAGACAATGTCTGAATGACAGCATTGTGTGGATGCCCCAATAAAAAAAAATAGCAAACAAAGGGGAGGCAATTCTACTCATTGGAGGCTTTTAAGCAGAGGTTGGGTAGGTATATGCAATGGGTGTTGAGATTCCTGCATTGCAGGGGGGTCAGACTAGATGAGCCTTGGGGTCCCTTCCAACTCTACAATTCTATGATTCTACTGCACTCCTAAAGTGGAGGCGAAAAGGTTCATTAATCTTGCTGCCTGGATAACTGCTCAAGAAGCCCAATCCATGTGGCCGAGTCTATCTTGGATGCTTTTGGAGGTAGTCTGGAAAAAAGAGCCTATTAGAAATGGAAGATGTGTATGCCTTGTCCTTAGTTACAGCATGGGACAGTGAAAATATGCTTTCTCCTCTTATAGCTGTGCATTCTCCCCATTGAGGGTGGATGAGAAAGAAATATGTTTAGCATATTGCTGCTTGTTTAGTCGTTTAGTCGTGTCGGACTCTTCGTGACCCCATGGACCAGAGCATGCCAGGCACTCCTGTCTTCCACTGCCTCTGGCAATATTGCTGCTAGGAGAAGCAATAATGCCAAATTAATGCCTTGTGTATTGGTTTTTGTTTTACCAGACGGGGTGAGCTCCCGTTGCTCGGTCCCTGCTCCTGCCAACCTAGCAGTTCAAAAGCACGTCAAAGTGCAAGTAGATAAATAGGTACCGCTCTGGCAGGAAGGTAAAAGGCGTTTCCGTGCGCTGCTCTGGTTCACCAGAAGCGGCTTCGTCATGCTGGCCACATGACCCGGAAGCTGTACGCCGGCTCCCTTGGCCAATAAAGTGAGATGAGTGCCGCAACCCTAGAGTCGGTCATGACTGGACCTAATGGTCAGGGGTCCCTTTACCCTTTACTTAGTGTGTGATTTGATCAAACGATGTAAATAATTATCTATTTTGTCTTTCAGGGCTACCGGCTGTAAATGTTCCTTCTGCACTTTCAGAGACAGGCTTACCAATTGGGCTGCAGTTTATTGGTCGCGCATTCCACGAAGAACAGCTTCTCACAGTTGCCAAATGGTTTGAAAAGCAAGTGCAGTTCCCTGTCTTAGAGCTACAAGGGATGATGAATCATCTTGACACTGTCTCTCACCAGGAGAAGTCAGCATTTTTTTCATGATGGGTTCAACTATGCAGTGGGGGAAAAGATTGTGAAGAAGCTTTTAATATAGACCTGGTTTTTAATCGGCTTCCAATTGCCATTTGATTTAGCCCAAGCTCAGTTCTGGCCAAAAATAATGTGATAAAATTACTAGCATGTTAAAAAATTTGTTTCTTCTTCTAGGAATCTTGATCAAACTCAAGGCAAAACAAGTTATTACAGTGTGATAAAATAGTGTTTGCTTCCCATCTGAAAATGAATCGCCCTGAGTAGTACTGTCACATAAGTGTAAGAACTGTATACGAAGCCCAGCCATTAATAAGGAAAACTTTAGGTCTTCATAATTTCATCTTACTGAAGAGGAGTTAACACCAATTATGAAGTTCAGCAAATAAAGATGGAACAAAGCAATCTCTCTGTGCCGCAAGTCTCAAACACTGTGGATGCACATCCCATTGATTTCTGTTAAATTTATTTCAAAGTATAAATTATTAGGATCAGGCTGAAATTTTCTTACGAAGTATGTGCAGCTATCCAGTCTGATATAGGAATCCTGATACCTGATAAGGAATCCTGTTAATTGTTTATGGAATCAGTTTTGTCTCTTCCATCTGACTTAGTTTTATGGCAGGGATGCAACTGCAGCAGAGACAGTTGCCCCTTTATTTGAAACTGTTGTTGTAAACCAGCAAAACTCCTGGAAGGAAAGAGAACCACATGCTCCCTATTCAATTCTGTGCAAGAACTTTCTAACCAGCTAGCACTGCATCACTGCATGCAAAGTTTATGTCTTCCAGATTGGCATGAAAGTCAAAGAGTGGGCTCCCAATTTTTTTTGGGGGGGGGGAATAGTTGATGGGAAAGATTATTGCAGAAAGTATGGAGGCTGCTGCTGTATGTAGTAACTGCAGGTGAACCAACTCAAGACACAGAGTTTATTGGGTTGGTTCATGAATAAAAGATTATGATGAACCCATTATCGTATCTACCTATTGAGCTAGCAGTCTTCATAAAGACAGCATCCCATTTTGTACTAGTTGTCAGTTCAACTCTGGAAACAGATAAACTCAGAGGGCCTTTTCAGGTATTTCATTTTGTAATGAAAAACCAATTTTCAAGCACAGGGCAGGAATAATTTATTAATTGCCTAACATGTAAATTAGGGCGTTCACCCACAAAATATACACAAGTGGTTGACTGGCAACTGGATTACCAATATGAAAAGGATATGATTTACACATGCATGCTTTGTAAGATAGTATTGTATTACATTTTGTTCACAGTAGTTGCTTCCTAAGCACAACGTATGATGTGCAGCCTCCTAAATGCTATTTATTCTTGTATTATTCCAAAAAGAGATTTGGCTAAATATGAGCGGATCAGCCCACCATGAAATTCACTAGTATGGTGCTCTTGAGAAGATGGGCTAATCTGGTCATAGCATAATACACTCAGCAGGTAAGGAAGCTGCTCTCAGAACTATATCTTCCAACTGACTTCCTATACGTTAATGTAGCCATTTGTCCCTTCTGAATCTGATCAATATTAACACAAACCTTGTTAACACCCACACAAAGGCACTCTGAACAATTTTTGAAACCTGGGAACTATGGTTTCCAAAGTCAAGTTCAGAAAGTCTCCCAGTTTGTGTTGAGTGGGGTTGCAGTCATTCAACTGTAATTCCATACCACCATGGAGAAAATAGGAGGAATTGCTCTACAACAACGGAGGTTAAATTGGGAGAGGAAGTAGTATGGGCCACTTCCTTAACTCTAGGTAAATGTCAACATTGTGTTATGCCTTTACTAGCCTCTCTGCCTAAAGTATTTAACAAGGTTAAGAACACAGAAGAATTAGATAAGGACCATCAAGTGCCTAATTCACTGAAGAGTCTACTCTGAGTAGGACTTAGTGAATACCACCCTGTAATTTTGCGAAGGTTCACTAACCATGGGTCAGCTGTAGTTAATCATACCATCACAGAAATTATTCCATCCATGCAACATTCAGGGTGGCTTGCCAGAATGTAAATGCCACCCAATAAAAATGTATTCATATGCAAAGAATACAACAATAAAGGCACACAAAATATAACAAATAAAATGTGCAACATTAGCATCTGTCAGAAAGTCTGGACTTTAGGAATAAAATATCCTAAGATATAAAAAAAAAATCAAGGAGCTGCATCCAAGTGTAACATTTTGCAATTCTATGGAGGTCCTTGGAAATTCGAAATAGTACTATGAAGTTCCAAAGTCTTTGGAGCATGGGTTTTAAAATTTTATTTTAAGGCAAGCCTTTCAAGCAGACATTTTGAGATAAGCAATTGTTCAGTTTGCATTCTGTGAAGAAGGATGAATATTTTTGTTTAGCCAAGTGAGAATATCAAAACAGGAAAGCTGCATTTGATCTAGTACTTTTCTATTTTGTCACTATAAAAATGGAGTGTTTTCCTTCCTCCTCCCACTCCTCCCCCACCTTTTCATTTTATTTCCTGCCCTAAATGAGCAAACCTGTTTTTCAGAGGCAAGATTCACCAATAGGCCATGAATACTTTAGATGCCTTTCAGAAACAGGAAGAAAAATGGCTCTGGCTGCTGTAAACGGATATGCTGCTGTCAGGGAATGGAGATTTAGACATCTGTAACCATAGCAATCTACAAGCTTATCTCACAGAGGTGTGCAGAATTCCCCTTTTCTGCCATTCTCCCACAGTTCATTAAATCGTCACCTGTGGGTTTCACTGAGCAAACTTATTAAGCAAATGTCACATTTCCATGCAGCCCAGCACTTTTCAGAGTAGATGTGCTAATGAAATACTCTACATATTTCAATTTCGTTTTACAAAAGCATGGGGGAGATTGCCCTTCAAACACTATTTCTCATCATGGCACAGGCCAATGTTGTTAACCATTTCTGGATAAATTAACATTACAATAATGTAGTGGGGCTCTTTTGCTTACTTTCATAATGACCCAGACAATCTGTTTTGTTGTTATTCTGGCATAGTGATTCTTTGCTAGGTTCTCGGCAATATAATTTTCAGTTGCCAAGACAGCCTGGCAGGTAGCCAAACAATTTAGAGCCTTTTATTTTCATATAGTATTTTGAAAACAATTCTCATGGCCTCTTCCATGTAAGCATTTGTGTTTTCCTCTCCCTCCCCCCCCCTTTAATTTATAGGTGTGAAGTAGACTCTGTGCATGAATAAAGAGCCCAAGTCCTTGTCCACAGCCCTGACCACAGACAATAACCCACTTAATCCAGCCTCCTGTTCTCACATTGGCCACCTGGATGCCGGGGGGGGGGGGGCCTGCAAGCAGGACCCAAGCCGTCACCCCTCCTGTGGTTTCCAGCAACTGGTATTCAGAAGCATACTGCTGCCGACTCGAGGCAAAGCATAGCTATCATGGCTAGTAGCAATACAAAGTTGCACATTGCTGGTCTCTGAATTAATACTCATCAGCCTACACTCCACAACCACCAAAGTAGCACAGTTGTTCTACTTACAGCAGCACCAGTTACCAAACCCCAAACATACCAATGTTTTTTATTTCCATGTACTGCCCCTGCTGCCGTTTAGCATTTATTTAGAGGGCTTAGAAGAGATGGATAAATAGGCCATGAACAGAGAAGTTAGTAAGAATGATCCGACCACAGATCTACAGTTCTCTCTTATCTCCTAGTGCATGGGTAGGCAAACAGGCCTGGGGGCCGGATCCAGCCCAATCACCTTCTAAATCTGGCCTGAGGACGGTCCAGGAATCAGCGTGTTTTTACATGAGTAGAATGTGTCATTTTATTTAATATGCATCTCTGGTTTATTTGTGGGGCATAGGAATTTGTTCATTTCCCCCGCAAAAAAAAATATAGTCTGGCCCCCCACAAGGTCTGAGGGACAGTGGACTGGCCCCCTGCTGAAAAAGTTTGCTGACCCGTCCTAGTGCATTCAGCTGGATGGAAGCCCTTTAGGAACACTTGAACAGAGTTGGCCTTGCTTAATGTTTGCACTTAGCCCCTGGTGTGCTACCTTTTGTCACAGAGGTTCCATAGTTGCTTAGCAGCCTTTGACAAATCTCTCTCTCTCCCCCCCCCCCCCCAGCTAAATATGTCATTGAGAAGATAGTGGCTGCTAGAAAATGTTAATTGAGAAGACAAATCTCTGGGAAACCTTGGATAGGGATCAAAACAATTGCCACTCTTTTACCAAGCAACCAGCCGTGCTTCAAAAGGTACCCACACATTTACCCCAGGGCCAAGGCCAAGGGACTGATGGTTCTCTAGATGCTGCTGGACTACAACTCCAATCATTCATGTCCTATTGGCGATGCTGGCTGGACCAGGTGGCAGATGAGAGCCAGCAACACCTTAAGGACCACAGTTTCCCCATCTGTGTCTTAGAGTAAAAGAAGCTTGATAGAGGCACTTTCAGTCATGAGGGAGGGGAATGGCATGAGGAGAAAGGGATATAAAACGGGGGTGGACAGATTTCAGACCTGTAATATCTACTACTCCTGAGATCCATCAACAAGAGCCAGGTGAGAAAGAATCATAGAATGGATCAGCAGAGGTGGATTTAGGGGAGCGCAACCAACCAGTTCTGTCACAGTGGTTATGAAGACTCAAGGATGCCACAGGGGACACTGCAACTATGATTCAGAAAGGAGCAAGAGAGGCGGGGGGCATGGAATTTTGGCATCGCAAAGGGCACTGGTGAAATTTGAGACCCAAGGTCCACCACTGGGATCAGGTAGGCAAGCATACACTCAGAACTGAGAAACATGGTGCCTCTGAGCACATGTGCAGCCCAGGATTTGGGACTGATTCCAGATTCAAGTTCATCATCATCATCATAATACTTTTATGTACAACCTTCCCTCCCCCACACACAAACACTCAATCCCATTGCACTCTGTGTGCTTGTCGCACAAGTCACCAACCCCAAAAGTCAGTTGCACTATATTATTTTCCATTCAGCAGCCTAACAGCCCACGGATAGAAACTGTTTTTTAGCCTGTTGGTACGACTGATTATACTTCTATATTTCCTGCCCGAGGGTAGAAGATTAAAGAGGTGCTGGCCGGGGTGTGAATCGTCCTTCCACAAAAAAATCCACTCCTGGTTGTCGACCCCCTTCCCTAATTATTCCTTTCAAATCACCCAGAGATCTACCTCCCAGCAACCTTTTATATAAAGCCCCTCTTTCTCTCTCCCGTTTATATTCTGCTTCCAGTTACAGCTTAAGTTTCTCATCATTTTTTTTAATTTAAAAAGAAAAGCAAAGTACAGTGGATGCTCGGTTTGCAAACATGATCCGTGCGGGATGCACATTCGCAACCCAGAGTGTTCGCAACCCGCATCTGCAAATGTGCGGGTTGCGATTCGGTGCTTCTGCGCATGCGCAAAGCGTGATTTAGTGCTTCTGCGCATGCACGACCGCCGAAACCTGGAAGTAACCCGTTCCGGTACTTCCGGGTTTCGGCGGTCTGCAACCCAAAAAAAACGCAACCTGAAGCGGCTGTAACCCGAGGTATGACTATCATTAAACTATAGATACTGGGTGGTATGCAACTTAGTTTTACTCAGACACACTGAAATTAAGGGCTTTACCAAGGTAGGTCTATTAATTTCAATGGGTCTACTCTGAGCGAAACTGTTGAATACTACTTTTTTAAAAAGCTCCACCCTTGCTCGTTTGACCTTAGAAATTCCATTAATGGATTGCCATTTGTAGGAACACTTAGTGCTTAGTGAAATCTGATGGATTATAATAATAATAATATTTAGCCATAAACAAAGTACGGGATGCGTAGAGCAGGAGAACATATTCCAACCTTGACCTGAAAGAAACTGCATGGGTCACACACTTCCTTACTGCCTTCTTCCTGCCTGCCTGCCTGTTCTTCCTGGTATTACTGTTGTATATCCTGTTTTTCTATGAATGGAAATAAAAATATAATTAAGGAAAATAAAAGGACGTACTTTGCCTTGCTGTCCCATACACTCTCTCCTACAGTGGCCAGCCAGGTAGGACTTAATTATTATCAAACCAGAACAAGAAAGGACTTCATCAACACACAGTAGGAAGCCATTCATGAAGCAATACTGGGGCCCTTTGTCAGGGGCAACTATTTTTTATTTTCTGTTTGCTGGAGAGTGGAAATAATTGTCTTGACTTTCAAACATAGAAATGTCTGCTTCTGTTGAACTGCAGTTACATAGCAAAGCAAGCAGGAGCACGGGGAGTGTCTGCGTGACACACCTACACATTGCAGCCAACACACTATTGTGTCACAACGCACAGTTGGGAAAGCTCTGGGCTAGAGTGGTGGGAGGGAGTTTCAGTGAATAGCTAACAACATTCTAAAACGAGCCACCAACATAATTTTAGTAATGAGGTGATATTTCCCCAAGAACTTAGGGACTTGATTTAGGTTGGTGAAATGGTAAATGGGGGGAAAGTTAAAGTCCTGAACTTGTTTTCCAGAACACACACACACACACACATGAAAACACACCTGGTTGGTTTGTTTTTTAAGAGAATGTCACAAGATCAATTCACTGATCTCCCACATCTTATCTACTATTAAGGCTTCAGAAACTGTTTCCTCAAAGTTAACCAGCTGGACAATTTTAGTTAAGTTCCAGTTCTCTTAAAAACAACATTTCCAAGAACCATAGCAGCACATAGTCCAGCTCAAACTGGCCCTTGACTGTTTACTCATGGGTACCACATGTACTTCATTGTGTGCTTACAGAAGCGTACCTGGGCGCCCTTGGCAAGGAGCTGTACCAGCGCCGCCCCCTCCCCGTCCCTTGCACCGTTGGCAAGGAGATGTATCGGTGTGGAGAGGCATGATTTTTGCCCACCCCGAGGCCTGTGCCCTTGGTGGAGGCCAACCTAACCAACTCCTAGGTAAGCTCCTGTGTGCTTGCAGACTTCTTAAATCTATGTACAGGTATCAGACTGGACAGTCTCTATTAGTCAATAAATAGAATGCAATCTAAATAAATAATAGTAATTGCTATGTTCAGAAGGAATCTTTATTACAAACCAATCTCATAGTAGTTGGCAGTTTTCCTTTGTTATTTTACAGACTTGAGAGAGCACCACTGAACAAGGTATGCCATAAGTGGTGCTACAAACACAGTGCTATGCACTTACCGTATTTTTCGCTCTATAGGATGCACTTTTTCCCCTCCAAAAATTAAGGGGAAATGTGTGTGCGTCCTATGGAGCGAATGCAGGCTCCCTGGCTTCAGCGATAGCAACACGAAGCCTCCGAAGCGCACCGACCCCTCTCGCTCTCCAGGCTTCAGGGATAGCCGCCTGAAGCCTCCGGAACACAGCGGGAGGTCCTGCTGCGCTCCGAAGGCTTCAGGTTCCTTTTGCTGAAGCCGGGAGAGCAAGACTCTCCTAGCTTCAGCAGAGAGGGAAAGCTGCGCAGTGCCCCTTCAGCCAAGCGGGAGGAGAAATGGAAGGGGCTCCGTTTCTCCTGCCGCTTCGCTGAAGGGGCGCTGAGCAGAGAGGGGGAGAATTTTTTTTCTTGTTCTCCCCCTCTAAAACAAGGTGTGTCCTATGGTCGGGTGCATCCTATAGAGCGAAAAATACGGTAATTGAGAAGTGAGCAGAGGACTGAAACTGCCTCGGTGTCGGCAGCGGGACTTCCCAGGTGCCCCACAAGGTCTAGGTTCCACCAGGCTCCACTGACATTTCAGTGGAATGTGAGGATGAGAATGAGACACCAAGGTGTTAAATGCTCTCCCATGGTCCCACCAACCTCTGCCTCACCTCTGCCAGCCCCCACTGGCTTATTTACTGTATCTGGTTGTCAGCTTTCTCCTTCTTAGCCTCAGTGTTGCTCTTGTAGAACTCAGCAGGCAAGATGGGGACAAAACTAAATTACCTGGCTTCCCCCCTCATTGTCTCCGGCTCCAGCTACTGTTGGCCTCCCTGCTTTCCACCCTACCGGTCCCAATGCTGAGAACTGCTGACCCCCCCCCCCCCAATCTTCCCCATTGCTACTTGTATTATGAGAATAATGGAGTTAGAGAAGGAGTTTCCTAGGCTGATATTGGGAGGCTAACGAGACAGACAGGAAATGATGGCTGGAGTGTTGCATTTTACCAAGGAACATTACATTGTGGGTGGATGCCAGTGATCCTTTGCAGAGCAGCCACTTGGGTTCCCATGTCTGGGGATTAGATTGACAGTGGGATCTTATTACAACACTGGTGACAGAACAGAACTCCTCCACTGGACCTGAGGGCTGCAGGGGGCACAGAGCAGAGCATGTAGCACCCATAGCTATGTCCTCCAGCACCTCATGTCCTCCCAAATCTCCTACCTGATATAGCAACTTCACTCTACCTAATAGTAGGACTGGCCACACCTATAGTTTAATTTCTTTAAAATTTTTTCAAGCTGATTTTTTTTAATGGCACCAAGGCCAAATTTCAAATATTTGCACAAAATATGCACTAAGGCCCTTGGGTTTTCTGTTCTTAATTCTCTTAGATAACTGACCATATAATGCAGCTGTTATTCATTTACTTAATTAGTTTGTTTTTTACATTTACATTCCACCTTTTCTCCAAGGAGCTCAAGGTAGCATACTTAGTTCTCTTCACTCCACTTTATCCTCAACAACCCTTTGAGGTAGGTCCAGGCTGAGAGGCAGCAACTGGCCCAAGGTCACCCAGTGAGCTTCATGATCGAGTCGGGAACAGAACCCTGGTCTCCCAGGTGCTAGTATGACACTCTAACCACTACACCACACGGGCCCCTGTATGCTCACTCTGTTGCTTAAGGGGCTGTACTATTACACCTTATATTACATTACCAGAGTATTCTTTTATCATGACTGTTACCTAAGCGGTTTCAAAAGTCTGGGCACAATCCACTACCAATTCCTTGCCCATGAACCTGTTAAGACAACAGGGTGATCACAACCTCTTTGCATGCTTCCCTGGAGGAAAAGCAGTTTTTAAATATGGAAGATAAAACAACTGTCCACCACAGTTCCAAAAACCCATAAAACACCAGTCCAGGTAAGCACTTGAGTTTATGATGTTTATTTCGTTTTCCTGAAACACTCGCCTCTATTGCTTCATTTTGCTTATTCTAAGATAAAATCTGAGCCATTAGAAGTCAACGTCACAAGCAGCTTTGACCTGGGATGGGTTGTAGAAGCCCATTTTTCCTTTTTGAATGGCAGCCACCAGAGCAGTTTACAGCAGACTGTTGCTCAAGGGAGACTCTCCTTTCCTGGGAGTGTGAACAGGTTTTTCATGCTTAAGAGGCTCAATAAGCCTCTTTTCATAAGCTCTTATACCTCAACTGTCCAAAGACAGACATGTTAGAGAAACAAGCACATCTTTTGATCCTGGAGCAGAATATTTTACCCAAAAGAATGGAAATGAGATGCCAAACCTGCCTCTGAGATCCGGTTTAATGAGATGCCTTTGACATTACTCAGGTCTGCTTGGAATGCTAGCAAATTACACCCCCCTCTCTGGACATAACCGTCTTTGTCTGTCGAATGAACATCTTTTGCTTCACCCAGGATAAGGAAATGCATCTAGTACAACACTGACAACTGTTCCGGGAACAAATTCACAATATTCCTCTACTGACAGTCAAATTTGCAATTATGCTCAGTCCAACAGCTTGGATTTTAAAGACGCTTCAAAAAGATCAGCAGTCTGATCTCATCTCAAGCTATCATGATAATACTTAGCAGAGAAGTTTCCACAGTGGTGCAATACACCTGCAAAGAAATACAGTATTTATTCCCATACTGGGGAAGCAGGAGAAGGCTTGCGGATGAGAGATACTGGTTTGCCTAAACGTGCAACAAAGCACTTGGAAAAGACCGAGCTTTCTCAGCTCTGCCAACAACAGCATCAGAAGCTGCTGAATGCAGCCAGATTCTTAAAACCCTCAGATGCCCTGAAAATACCATGAAAAGCAGTGCAGCTGTGAGCGTGTACCGGAGCCTACAGAAAGGGGCGGGGAACTGACTGTAAAGGAGAAAATACCGGAATGCCTGGGCAACATGCTCCAGACAGAACGGAACCATTCAAGATGTGCATTAGGCATGCTTGATTGACAAGATCATGGTGAGCGAGCTTCCCAAAACCACTCCACTTCTTTTCTAAGTTTGTTTGCCTTGCTAGTGACGTCATGGCAGGCAGCGGGAAGGATGCCTCCTGAACCATGACCTTCCCGATTCACAGCTTAGCCTTATAGCTCCCCACACCATCATGTTTATTTTGTACACTCGCCCTGTTTCTATGAGTGGGAGGAACTTCCAGGGGCCCCACGCTTGGTTTCTTTTCAAACTCACAGGAGACTTACTGAGTTTTGTAATCCTAAATATAG
The DNA here is from genome assembly GCF_964106645.2 of Podarcis pityusensis. Taxonomy (NCBI): domain Eukaryota; kingdom Metazoa; phylum Chordata; class Lepidosauria; order Squamata; family Lacertidae; genus Podarcis; species Podarcis pityusensis. The sequence continues at coordinate 49,710,336 of NC_138026.1, forward strand.
AAATTCCTTCATTGCAGGAGGTAATAGGTGGCCCTTGGGTCCCTTCCAACTCTAAGATTCTATGATTCTGTGTTGATCATAGGGTAAGGCAAACAGCTTAAAGCAGTGATGGGGAAACCTATGTCCCTCTGGATGTTGTGGGACTAAAACTTCCATGCTGGCTGGAGCTGATGGGAGGTGAAGTTTCACAAGCTTTGGAGGGCCAGTTTCCTCATCACTGGTTTATGAACTCCAAGAGCAGAATCCCTTGATTCATATCAGATCTTCAGATATAGGTGGGCCCCTTAAAGCCATTTTCCAGAGCTAAAAGTAAACCTTCTGTCCCTTCCTGTTACTCTCTCTCCCCCACAACTCTCACCTTGTTTCCTTGGCTTCCCTTTAGAGCAGAGGTCAGCAAACTTTTTCAGCAGGGGGCCGGTCCACTGTCCCTCAGACCTTGTGGGGGGCCAGACTATTTTGAAAAATAAAATAAAAATGAATGAATTCCTATGCCCCACAAATAACCCAGAGATGCATTTTAAATAAAAGCACACATTCTACTCATGTAAAAACATGCCGATTCCCGGACCGTCCATGGGCCAGATTTAGAAGGTGATTGGGCCGGATCTGGCCCCCGGGCCTTAGCTTGCCTACCCATGCTTTAGAGGCACACACGGAGACGTGGATAACATCAGCTGGGAGTCTGGTTGGCGGAAGGGGGGAGGCTTTTTTGTTTGTGTCAAAATGGCCCTCACTATCCAGAGGTGTCTCCAGGTGTTTTCTAGCCTGTGCGGACCTTTTACCTGTAATTCCCCTAACAAAAGGGGCACCTGGCAATTTTAATGCTGACTATTAAGGAAGTCTCTCCAGCAGCCCATCTGACTCCATTAACCCTCTCCTGTCCAAACTCACAAATTTATAGCAATGCGTTTTGAAGTTGCATAGTGTTCACCCATGAAGCTCATTAGGACTGTGTACACACCATACATCTGAAGTACATGGAAAACATATGCCTCCCCCCAAGAATCCTGGAAAAAATTATTAAGGGTGCTGGGGATTGTAGCTCTGTGAACTATAATTTCCAGAATTATTGGATGGGGGAATATGGAGAATTACTCTTTGGTGAGAGAACCCCAGCAGAGATTTAAAATCACAAAACATGCAACAAAGTATGGAAACATAGGCTATTAGATATTTAAAATATGCCATTTAAAGTGAGTTCCAAAACGTTCCCTTAAAATGTTTCTTTCCAAAGTTTCCCTCTTCCCCAGCATAGGAAAATACAACAATTTGGTAAGTTAAAAACGGTTTACTTACAAACTCTTCAAAGGTCAGATTCCTGCGTTTCAGAGAAGTTGCATGGGCAGTAAAACTTAGCTGACTTACAGTGTCCAAAGTTTTGGTATAGCAAGAATTGCTAACAAAGGCACCAGCTTCTCTGGAGGATTGAGGGAGCCCACACATGACATCACATCCTGACGCCATGTGCAGGGGGCCCTCTGAACATTGAGGGGGCACAGCCCTTTCAAAAAAAAAAAAGACCCAGGAGCCCACAGTGCCTCAGCCCCTGGCCAGTGCCTTTGATGGCTGGTGAGAGCCATGTTGAACAACCAGCTCAAACCTAGTTCCTCCCAAGGTGAGAGGAAGTGGATTTAGCTAAGCTTGGCAGGACAGCTTACTCTATGGTATTAACCCCTTCATGCATTAATTAGACTTAAGTATGTTGGTTATATGAGGCAGGTTATCTCACACTAAGCTGCTTGGATAAAGAATGGAATACAAATGTAGTTATAGTACTTTTTCTAACATTATCAAAATACACTTATTTTGTACCTGTATGTAGCAAAACATGTTAAGTTTAGAATGGCTTGACAAAACAGTTACCTAAGTTATGTTGGCAAAGTTTCAGATTCAAAAATCTTCTATTTTACAGGTCCAGTTAAAAGATTTGTTATCAGGTGTTGCTATTGCCACAGCTCACCCCCATGGAAGAGTGAACCAATCTGGCTTCCCTTCCCCTGTCACACTTGAGTTGCAGGAACCAGGGAAAAGCAAGAGGCAATAACTCTGCCAAGACCTCCCAAGTGAAACTGGAAAAACACCTGACAGGAATGAGGAACATAACAAGCTTTGCAAAGCCAGCTCACAGGCAGGTGAAACTAAGTATTCTCAGCAATCAAGCAATCACCAGACTGAAATTATTTGTGATCTTCAGGCAGGACTGCCAATTCCAAGAAATGGGTGGGATGTTTCACCAAAAGTCTTGGGGCTGCTTCACCTGTTACAAATGGATAATATACACCGATATCTGAATTCTACACAGAGTTGAGAACAATAGCTACTGAAATCAACAGACACACCTATGTCTGCATAGGATTGGACCACATGTGTGTGCATGATGCTTATGCAACTGTGTTTGAAGAAACAGTAAACGTACCTTTCACAATATATACAGAAGATGTAATAGGCACAAATCATTTGAAATATCCCAATGGAAATACGACAGTATAAATTTTGTGGGTGATATCCTACAAAGTCATACCTAGAGTAGACCCAATGAAATAAATTGACTTGTAATGTAAGGATCTCAATGGATCTACTCTGAGTACCGTATTACTTAGTCTACATTCACACTATATGTTTAAAGTACTATGATGCCACTTCGAATAGCCAGCCCCACTCCTCCTGAATTAATTGGGAGGGAACTCAGGAAATTAACAGCCTTGTTTACTATTGTTGATGGGCCCCTGTTATGAAGAAGTGCCTTTCCAGATTATTCATAACTCCCTGGGGTTGAATTATCAATACATATGTAGAATAGATTAAGGGAAAGCTGTCTAACCAGCTCCTCAACCTCCATGGCAGAATACTTTTTGACTCAAGTGAAAAAGGCCCTTATAGTTTGCTGAACACAGTCACCTAACAGGACTAAAATCAGTCTGACTACAAGTGGTATGCCATGTTCTTGTTCCGGTTGTAAAGCCACATTTAATGCAATGTGCAGTTGTAACTAAAGCATTACATCACTAACTGAGGCTATAAACATTGCTGTTCACAACAGAGAGGGGGCAGAGGTGCCTTCACTCTACGGTCATTACCTGGTTTGTTCCCCCCTTCCCCTGCTGAAGCTGACATCTGTGCATGCGCAATGGCTGTCTCAAACATGCACGCCTCAACAAAACCACGGCTTACATATCTGAATCCAATGGAAGCTGGTTCAAGGGAAAGAAAATCCAACAGAAGTATTTCTCAAGAAGCTACAGGATACTTATGGATTGTGGGTAACACCACATGTATTCGGTTTCAGACACCAGCATGGGAGCGCATTGGAATGGTAATGTGTACACAATCTGAATGTCAGGCAACATATGACTATAAAGCAGCCATTAAAAATATTAGGGAAACAAACGTCCAGCTGCTTCTGTGTTTTGATTGCAAAAGGCACCTGTGACTGAACTTTGAGTTGACTTTCACATATTTTTTTCTGGAAGTAATGGAGCATTCAAATGAGTCTCGGTTTTTTTGGGTGGTGGGGAATGAAATTGGAATATTACTGAAGCTCCGGGAGCATCGCAGTTTTCAGTCCAAGTATGTTAACTGTTTCTGTTTTGCCTATTAGTACTTGGCAGCGGCCCAAGGAATGCAGTTGATCTGGGAATAGGGGAGAAGCATTTATATGGTGTAAAAGCGTAAACAGATTTAGCTTAAAAATAATGCACGTCTGCAAAATTATTTAAAATTAATGTTATTACCTTCTCAGGTACCTACCTTAAGAAGTCTGCATGGAAGCAAGAATGTGACAAGATTTTAGGCATGGCCAAACTCAGCCATCCAGATATTTTGGGACTACAACTCCTATCATCCCTAGCTAAGAGGACCAGTGATCAGGGGTGATGGGAATTGTAGTCCCAAAACATTTGGAGGGCCGAGTTTGGCCATGCCTGGATTAAGGCCTTTTGCCATTATGAAACTGATGGGAAAGTGTGGCTTGACACAATGTTCTCTAACCTCACCCACAGTTAAAGCGGAGTGAATGCTCAACAAACAGGTCATCTGGAAGCAACCACAGTCTACCTCAGAGATGGGGGACTTGTGGCCCACCAGGATGCTGGTTGGCTCCATCAGCACCAGCCCACATGATCAATGGTCATAGAGGGTAGGAGTTGCAGTCTAGCAACATCTGGAGGTCACCCATCTCTGACATATAGCATTTGCACTGCTCACATATGGGAATGGATACAGGCACAGCACAATACTACTGGTCACAAAAAAATATTTTGCTGTTTTAGCTTACCATCCTTAAGAATATATGAAAAGAACAGAACACTCACTGAAACCAAGCACTTAGATTGTGACGCTTTTATGTAGATCTTGCAATAAACACACAACTTTTTCTCTTATTACCATTTAATTCTGGTTGAGTACAATGTACCCAGTTTGGAATCCTGGAGAGCTGCTGCCAGTCAGTGCAGACAAAAGTGATATAGATGGACCAATAGTCTGACTCAGGGTAAGGCAGCTTCCTATGTTCCTACATGTGTCGTTCCCATCAGAGATTATCCGAACTGAAAAAGCAACTGTATGTACCACGCAAAAGTCCCAATGGCCCAGAATAACCCAGTGTATGTGTACATCGTATGCATTTACAATACACCAAACATGGGAGAACCATTTTTGCATTCAACAGATGTAAATAAATGCACTAAAGAAGCATTGCTGTTTGACTGGAAGCAATTCCAAAGTTCCTGCGAGATCCACCTCTCTCTCTCTCTCTCTCTCTCTCTCTCTCTCTCTCTCTCTCTCTCTCCAGGTGCCTCAGTGCAAAATCTGCCATAATCACTCTACAAAGTTTTGGTACACTGTACAAACTTTCAAGCAGCTTTTAGATTCCTGACACTTTCCTTGCTCACCAAGCAAAAGATATGAACTTTGTTCAATTACCTGATCAATATCAGGCAACAGAGACACGATTGTAAATACAAAACAGAAAAGCTATAACATAAGCAGCTCCCTGACTAGAATAAATGCATGGCAAAGCACTGGGCTTGAATCTGGCCTTTGCTGCATTAACCTAAATGATTATTTTCCATTGTGTGACAATTCATCAAGGTCACTTAGAAACTAGCATTAGCATAATGAACTGTTAACTTGCACCTCTCTTTCCCTTCCCCCAGTTTGTTCCAGCTGAAATGTGTGCAGCTTACTCTCCATCCTGAACTAGTTAGATCATGTATTGTTCAAGGCCCAAACAAAGGTGATAGGGGAGATGTGTGAATGCACCTCCAGTCCTTTAAAAGTGTTGCTAGTAACAGCCAGTGGAGGAGAGTTCAGATCAGGACTGTGCCCCAACAGTTTAGCTCTTTTTTCTCTGTGCCATTTTCTCAATGAAAAGTTGAAATAGGTGTGCAAATTTGTCCCTCACCCAACCATTTTTCTGACCTGGATTACTCTTCCACCTAGCTAGGGCTACACCTTGACCTTAGGGCCAAGTCCAGAGTCCCAAACCATGGCTCCTCTTCAGATGAGCACCCAGAGAGTGGCAGATTATTGGGAAAGCTGCAAGCAGCCCCCCACATTCTGTGTATTGACTGACCTGGTCATACAAGGGCCCACTGAGGCTGACATTCATCACTACAGCATCTTTTTCCCACTCATTTTTAAAAACTCTCGCCACAGGGGAACCAGCCAGGTATGCACATGTTTACAGGTGCTCATTTTATTATTTTTACTTCCAACAACAAACATGCTGCATATTCTAAAGTAAATGTACTTAGCATCAGGGTAGCAGAAGCAAACTCCATTTTATTCCTGTACTCACAATGGTGCTATGAGTTAAGTGAGTTTAAAACGACAAACTGCACATACTCAGAATATCATTTTTTAAAAAACAAAACAGGGTTAGCAAACGGCTTGTTCATTTGCTCCCAACACATCAGGAATGTAGTAGCATGAAATGGCACTGAAAGAAATGGTAATTACATCCTTCATAACACAAGACAGCATCAGCTAGAAAGGAATACATCTAAAGGGGGAGCCATGTCAGGCATTGCATCCAGGGTCTAAAATTGCCTTGTTGCATCACTACCTCCACCTCTGCATGTTATTTGCAAAAGTTAAAAGAAAGCAGGTGATGTGACTCCATTATCTCTGGCCCTCAGTCTCTCCTGATCAGATATATTCCTATGCAATTAGAGGAGGTTGAGATTAGATTGAGGTTACATTGGAAAGAATATACATTTCTCCCCACCATTTTCAGTACATAAATAAAACTGCTTGCATGTTTCCAAAGATTAATCTTCTTGTAATAGTACGCCTGTATGCTCGATCTTCAGTGCAATGCAAGCAAGATTTGCCTGCTACAAATTCACTGATCAGAAGCTGATATGCATAAGAGCAACCCATTACATTAACCAGAAGCTGGAAAACAGCCGTTTCATTCTCCAAACATTACAAGCTATCCATGCTTGGTTGGTTTGTTTTTGTATCTTCATGCAGGAAGTTGTAATATTCGGATCAGCCTCTCCTTTGGGTTGATGTTGATGGTGCTTGGCGTTTGGTTTGATGTGGGTGGCAAAGGAAGAAGTGTGTGTTTCTTTGTTTCAAGACAGGAATTGTCTAATACGCTGGTCAGAAAGTCCCAAACCCCAACAGTATTCAAGACAAGGAGGGGAGAGGGGGGGCAACCATAACAATGTATTCTCAAGAGAAGCCCTGACCCCATCATGTCCTGAGCAAACAGGTGTAACTCTTTCCAAAGTTGTTACACTGATACCTTTGTGCACTATCAATTATTCACATAACAGGTCAATAATTAAAATATCCCAGAATGGGCTTGTAACAAAACAGCTTTTAGTGCAGTTTGAAATCTGGAAAGATGTGCCATTGGCACCCAATTTAAAAACTAATTCAATGTAGGAAAACATGAAAAATTATATGATGCAGAAGAAGGGACGCTTTGAATGAGTTCTATTTAAACAGTGGGTGGATATACTGCAGTTGTGTAACTGCACACTTTCCTAAATAACTGCTGTATAAGTCCTATTAGGATGAAAGCAGCAAGGTTAAAAATTGCAGCCAAGTCAAAATGTTACCAGCCACTGCCAACCCCAGCAGAGTAGGCTCCACTGTGTGGAACTATTGAACATGATGGGGCATACAACTGTGAAGACACGTATAATATTTATTCCACTGTCAGTCTCCTAATACCTCCCCCCCCCCTTCAACTAAGCTAAGCTCTGCTGATAATACGGCAGAACTAACTTTAAATTTGAAGCCATCTGGAACAATCTATCTTTCCAGCCAGATGTTTAAGTGATCTATATTTTACATTAATTCCTAGCATGGTGGATAACTGCAATTTATAGGAGCAGAGCAAAGGGCTTGACTTAGTGACATATTACAAAAGGAAATTAATTATAGATAATAATTCCATAGCTTTCATTTCCATATATATTGAAGTGCTTTTGATCTTTTAGATGGAGGAAGTTCTCTGTTGTGGGAAGCAAAAGAATCACATTGCTCCCAGTGTGTGATAACACATTTTAGCACTCTTAATTATTAACATGAAATCCATTAAGAGTTAGTTAAGCCCAGACAGTATGTTGGCTGAACGAGTCACCAGAGAGTTAAAAACAAAGAAAGCTTTACAATACTTCTCACAGGTATTCCCCACCCCCACCAGAATAATAAGAACAACAGAGAGGAAATGATCTGAAGAGGGAGTGGAGAAAAAAATAATATGATGCATATACAAAACCAGGTTGAGAGAGAATCTTATTATTTTCCCTGCCTAGATAGGTATAGCTTGATGTGAAAGTGTGGGGGACAGGACTTCTGTTAGTATGCTTTTATTATGTTTTTATTATGTTTTATCATTGATGCTCTGTAATGTGTTTTTAATGTTGAACACCACCCTGGGATCTTTTGATAAAGGGTGGTATATAAATTGAAACAACAACAACGTGGCCACCGATTACCACACTTGCCTTTGTGTGAGCCATACCTATTTGCTGATGTGGAATCAAACCAGTTTTGGCCTTGTGTGTGCATGCATCGAAAACTGGGTAGAAGCATCTTGGATATGGCTGGAGTGAATAATTTTGGGAATTTTAAGGCACTGTTTCGAAATCAGTAGGACTAGTCCCAGAAGCCACAACTGCACAGTACTACACAAATTTGGGGGTCTCTTAGAATTCCCAAGCAACACTGGTTATGAGGCTGCTATTAAGTAACAAATTATAGTTTTATTGCCATCCATGGGTGTTCTATCAACTACCAGCCCAGGAAAGCTTAGTGTTTCCTTACCAGCTGGGTCCAGCAGTTAACACAGGCCCACTGACATTTCACAAAATATGCATAGTCTAATGCCCCTGGAGGAATGAACACCTTTGCCTCCAAAGGAATCACTCCAAAGCACTCTTTAATCCATCTCCTTCTTGAACTGGAGCACAAGAAGCAGGGTGCTTTCAAATTATACCAAGGGAGGAAAATACTTGGGAAATGTTATGTATTGTAATGGAGGGAAAATGTCTTTTCAGAATTGACCATAGGGATATTGGACTGAGCAGATAACTTGACACTAGCCAAATAGTCCTGACTGGATGAAAAAGAGAAATTCCATCCTACTGGGCCTGTTTTAGAACATTTCCAAATATGTTCTAAACTTCACTTCAGATTGCTCACTTGGCTTCAGTCATCACTAACCATCATCCCTTGGGGTCACCTGCCAGGAATAAGTTGAAGCGTTTGAGAGTGATCCCAGAAATACATGTAGCTGCAGCAGTCGGACCTCTGCCAAATGGACTCTATACAATTTTCCCTAGGCAAAGCCCATTGGCCAAATCCAAAAGCAAAGTCACAAGCCATACTGGGGTCAAAAGCAAGGATCCAGGAAGCCAAGAGAACATAAAGTATGCCAGATGATGCAGAACAATCACTGGTTCTGCTAATTTATCTGAAAGCGAAAGCTGGGGTATAAGCAGTTATTTATTGGTTAGTGATTCCGCATCTCCATTTGCAGGGTGAGGGACAGGAGTGTATTGGTTTGTTCTAGAGTGGAAGATCTCAGCCCATTATACTGAGACAAGAAGCAATTTACTCAAACATGTTTGAAAGCTGCCTTGAAGATTTTAATGGTGGAAAAGTGGAAAATAAACCTATTACAGTTAGTAAATTGATTGTATATAGTACTAAAATGAATGGATAGTCTTATAAAATATAATCTGCCACCTCCAGAAAACAAAGAGTCATATTTATATCAACTGACTGATTGACCAAACCATTTAAGATGTCAAGTAGTTAAGCAAATAACAGCTTCGATCCTATGCATTGCTTGAAAGTAAGACTCAATCGAGTTCAAGGGGATTTACCCCAGTAAGTATGCAGATTACAGCCTAACACCCTTTAATAGATCAATGGCCCTTCTACTAAAAGGTAAAGGTAAAGGACCCCTGGAGGGTTACGTCCAGTCAAAGGCGACTATGGAGTTGCAGCGCTCATCTCACTTTCAGGCCAAGGGAGCACCACAGACAGCTTTCCAGGTCATGTGGCCAGCATGACTAAACCACTTCTGGTGCAATAGAACACCATGATGGAAACCAGAGTGCATGGAAACGCCGTTTACCTTCCCGCCACAGCGGTACCTATTTATCTACTTGCACTGGTGTGCTTTCGAACTGCTAGGTAGGCAGGAGCTGGGACAGAGCAACAGGAGCTCACTCCGTTGTGCGGATTCGAACTGCCAACCTTCTGATCGGCAAGCCCAAGAAGCTCAGTGGTTTAAACCACAGCGCCACTCGCATCCCTTGGCCCTTCTACTATTACAGCATGAACAACAGCAAACAAAGCACCAATGGTAACTCAAATTGCATTCTTGCTGAATGTTACAGCTACTGCGCCCATTTAATGCCAAAAGGATCTTGAATCACTGGAAAGAATTTTGAATGAGAAGAATTAGCCAGGCTGAACTATTTTATTTCAGTGTCTCTGGAAACGGTGTGTTACCTTTCTTAAGTCGTGTGTTGGTACCAATATGGCTTTGTTCAGAACAGGATGTAGCACTGGAAAGACCGACATAATTAAGGATGTTTCCAGACGACCTGTTTACTGAGCATTCATCCTTATTTGTCTACACAAAGCTTGCAGGAAAGTTAGATGATGTCAGCTATTTATTGGAGCACTCATTCTAATTTGTTTGCAAGGAGGCTATATGATGTTGTCTCAAGTGTATTAGCTCACTATTTCCAGCACATTCACTTGTCATGTTCATTATCATAAATAGTCTTATTTCATTATCATAAATAGTGGTGGTGAGACAGGTTGTGCAGGAACACCAAATCAACTTTAACCGTGAACCTGAATTTGCTGGTGTGCGGTTGAATTCCTCCCACTCAAATGTAGTGATTGCCTAGATTCTAAGAAGCACCCTTTGATACATTATGCACATTTAAAGCTAAAAGCGAACATTTGGACATCATGGGGCAACGTTTTCCAAATAATTGCAAATATAAATAGTAAAGAATAAGACTAATTTAGCATAGTTTAATAGAGATGAAACTGTAGACAAGACACTTAATGACATGTACTGGAAGATGTTTAATTTAATGACAGCAAAATATATTACCTGTAAATTACTCTCAAGGGAGCAGTAACAGACAATAGATTGCTTAGGTCCTAAGCCCTAGGATAGAAAGCCTACAAAAATGAATTGCCCTTTTTATTTAAATAGTGCATGGTCTAGACAAAATGCAATGTAAGCATCCATCTCTAGCATAATTCTGCTCTCAATTATTCAAGGTAACACTTTGTTTCCATTAAGCCAATTATCACCAGTGAAGAAATTAGGAGTGAACACTTGCTGACAGTATGATCCATTTACTGTTATTATGAAGTGATAAATACCCTGTGGTTTGTCTACCTTCATCTGTCTTTTAAAAGGGAGGTGGTTCTGGCATTTCAGAAATGCAGTCATGCTACCTTACATTTGGCATTTAAAGTGTGAGTGAGTGCCCAAAGGGGAGAAATTAAGTTACATCTTCATAGTTAAACATTTGATTCATCACAACAAATGTGTTACATATCTTTTCCCCCTTCCCTATAATGCACCACAAAACGTTATGTGAGAATTTCATTATTAAGGGAGCCATCCTGGGATCTCCCTGGGGGGCATTTGAGGGGGCTCTAGAGGCTGGAGATTTTCCACCAGCAAAGTGAAGCTCCGCCACTGCTAGAGTGCCATCAGTGGTACCAGGAGAGAACATGGATCCCTGGGATTTCAAATCCACTCTTTCCCCCGCAACATGCCCCCCAAAATGGACCCGGAGCTAGATCTGGAGTTCAGTGAGAGTCAGTGGGAGGAAGAAAAGGGAAAAGAGGCACCAGCACTACTAGTCCCATTCTTTCTGGCCTTAGTGGGCTCACAAGGCTGATAAGTGGTGGATCCTCTGACATGTTACTTCCAACCATCACCACCCCCACTAAAGGAATGCTCAGTTAGGCTGCAGTGAAGTCCTGTCTTCCTATGCAATGTGTTGTACTTCTGAGCAGACAAGCATAGGATTTGTGAATTCATGGTTAACAGACCCATCCAAAGCACATTGATATGGGAGTAAGTATAGCCATGGTCAATGGTTCTTCCTCCATAGAAGTGAGCATCATTCTGCAGCCTAAGCTTGGAATGATATGTGCACTCATGTGACAGGCTTACACTGAGACTTACTTTTGAATCAACATGAATAGGATTGTTCTGTAAGACTGTAACCCTAAATACACTTACATGGGGGTAAGTCACATTGAACACAGAAGAACTCACTTCTGAACATCTTTAGGATTGCATACTCATTGGAAGTACTTGGAAGTAAACTCCACTGCACATGGTTGAGCTTATTTCTGAGTAAACATACACAGGATTGTGCTGCAAGTGACTTCACAACAGATTAAAAACAACAGATCTGGGTAATCATCAGAGCTTGGTGTGAGAACATCTGCTGACATCTCACCAAGAGTATTTTCAAAAGAATGCTAAGGATGCTTCATCATAGTCTGGAATGCAACACTTATGAAAGTTGTTATTGCATGGAAGAAAGCAGAATTGAATCATTTATAAATTGAATGTATATCCTAGCCAAAGTTGCTTTTTGCAGACCCAGGACATGGGTCACTTTTCAACTTGACCTAAGGACTGTTCCACACATGCATGTTCTCCCCTCAATGTTTCTATCACAGAACAACTTGCAATCCAATCTATTAACTGCCTCCAGTAAAAAATGGTGTGTTTCAAATCAAGTCAAATGGGATGCAAGCTCATCTCTGCTTCATCTGTGACAGGTGCTTCCAACACAGAGAAGCCATCGTCCCAGGCTGCATTCAAGGAACATGTGTCACCTAAGACCTTCTGAAGGTAGTTTGCATACTGTACAGTACTATCCACATCGTATCACATTGTAGGTCTTTTGCTGGGAAAAGGATATTGCCTTGTCTCAGCATTCTTCCCCACCCAAGTGCCTTCATTCCTACAGGAAATGCTGTGTCTGTGTTTTAAGTAGCAATTCTCCCCAAATACATAAACTGCTATAGTGACTCATTTGCAAGGAAGTACCCAGAGTGAAAACTTTTATATAAGTTAAATCTAATTACCTCTGCAGTCAGTTGCTGCCAATGGAATATTTATATATATATATATATATATATATATATATATATATATATATCCTGACTAGTGAGACTTGCATATGAGTTACTGTAGTGGTTTATGTATCTGTGAGGTTTATGTTGCTACTTAAAATAGTGTGTGTGTGTGTGTGTGTGTGTGTGTGTGATTTTTATATTATTTTATTTTCCCTAGGCTACACCTTGAGCCTCAGAAATAAGTGCTGCTTTATTTATTCCTTTGTTTTAGAGGTTGTTTCATTTTTACAAGCTGGGTCTGCTTTTCGTCTGGATATACAAATGGGCACCCTGCAAGCCAGATCCAATTCCCCACCCCTTGTGTAGGCAACAGAAGATGTACAACTGGTCTGATCTGGCACAATGCATATTCCTATGTTTTCTGTCTGTTTCAAAATGCTAGAGTGCAACTTGGTTTAACTAAAAGTGAAGAGCTCTGATGGATCACCCCTGGTTGCTTCCATCACAGCAGTGGCACACCCCTCCATTTCTTGCAGGTGGGCTGGTAAGTGGTGGCATAATGGATACAGAAGACAGGCAGGTGGGTGGTGCAGGTAAGTCGCATTATGATGCCGGTGTCACAAGGTAGCCTCATGGGTGACATATGGGGAGATGTAATCTGCCGCTTGAGGTGCATACCACATTCTGACTGAACCTGCTTGCAGCTTATCCATAGTGGAGCTGTGCATCTCAAAAGTAATATGTCTTTTAGTCTACAAAGAAAATCTGTTGAAGAGCAGGAGCGCCTGGACTTGCATAAATGCTTGGCGTGGTAGAAGACCCCAGTTTCACAGCTTTTGCTTAGAGTTCTCTAATTACGACTCTTCAAAATTCAAAAAGGTGCTGAGTAACTGGGTTGGGCACTAAAGCGAAATGAGAGTTGTGTATGCTGCCAAGTCTTTTCAGGAACTGGTCCAAAAGATGCAGAGTCATGCCAGGCTCACTCTTGTGTCAGAAGATGCTTCCATTTTGTATATTTCCCTGTGCTGCAGTTGATTAGCATGCCAAGATGTTAATCAGACTATTGCTGATTTAAGCCTTTTGACTCTGGTACCTTCTGTCACCTAACGGCAACCTTCCATCAGGCCACTGATCAGAGGGAGGAAGGGGAAGGGGAAACAGGGCTGTTTCATCACCTCTGTTGAGAGGACCAGCTTCCTTTGACTCTCTCCAACTGTCACCCACTGGCAGCTCCTTCATGAGCCTACTTGAACCTGTTTCCATCCCAACGGGTAATTACAAGAACTGTAACTTGAAGAACTGGTGCATGAAGTTGCTTTTTTCTCTCTCCTCCCCATCCCCTTTTCCATGTGTACCATGTCTTTTAGACTGCGATAGCAGCAAGACTATCTAACATGAGGTTGCTGCCTAAGAAAGCAAGACTATCTAAATGAGAGTGCAGAAGGAGGAGTTGGCAGCCACCTGGCACCAGAGGTGCCAAAACGAGGTAGCACAATTGTGCTGGTGCTGGTTGTAAGCAACAGAATGAATATGAGAACTTATCAGTGTGATGCTGTAGGTCTGTCAGGTGGTAATGTAGTAGGATGTTTGCTAAAAGAGAAAGGAAAAAAAGGAAACCAGTGACTGCCTGCGATAATCTACAACCAAAGTTTTCTATTTCCATGGCACAAGCAAACACATAATTAAATGTGGTATTTATTAACTATAAATATCACATTTGTTTATAGAAGCTTGGGGAGTCCCCTTCCCTCTAGTTTTAAGTGTCCTGAAAGTGCTAACTTCTTACTTGCAACACTCCTGTTTCAAATGGACTTAATTTCTTCTGTTTGCATGATATCAAAGAACCAATGGTGCAGCAGGTGGAATAATTTAACAAAGGAGCATCCATGTCAGCACCCAAGCATTGAAGTTGCTTTGGGCAACCCATTCCAAGGCAGCCATGGTGTCCAAAGTGAGACTGGCAATACATGCTTTCTGGGGAGTAAGTCCTATTGAAAACAATGGGGCCTCCTTCTGAGGAGATGTGGAAAAGATTGCACTGTTAGTGGTTCTGTTGCCCCTGAATTTCAGCCTAGTTCCATCACAGGAGTCAGAGTTTCTAACTCAAATGTTTTGCTCTTCAAAACCTTTTTAAAAATTAGAATAGGTGGAGTGCACAGCTTCTGCTGAAAAGCTGGTTGACTATGCCAAGACACAGGATACAAAGTCCTTTTGTCTAAATGCCTGTGATTCGGCACTTCCACTGCTATTACAGTCATTGCCTTCAGGGTCAAACAAGGAAGGAAACAGTTGTACTCTCAGATAAATGAAAAGGTTTCACAGAAACTCGTTACAGCAAATTTGATGGTTATCATAGATTGTTCAAAGCAAGAGTTGGGTTGTTTCTCCCTCTTGTAGTTTCAATGGTCAGAATACCAAAAGGGTTTTCATGGATGGAAAACACGTACCAAAGGAAATAAAAGCTGAAGTCCATATAACTTTGAGGGATGACACAATGATGTAGTGGGGGCATTTGAAAGTGTCCTCCCCATGCTCAGTACAAATCTAACCATTTCTGTTTGTCTCAGGCGAAACTAGTTTTGAAGTCTCCAGTTTGAATAAGCAAAAAACTGACTACTGAGGGTACCTATTGGCTAACATGTGTAACATCACCAACTCTCCTCCCCCCAATTCCTGGAGCATTCTGATTGTTTTTAAAATATCTGGGTACTGTTGTTTTCAGTAAAGTGAAAAATGGAGGTATAAATTAATAAATGTGCAGAAAGAAAGAAAGAAAGAAAGATGAAGAGCTTATCAGGCATTTTTTTAAAAATTGAAATACAAGTTTTCCAGTACACCAGATACGCACAATAGTTGCTTTAAAAAATAATAATGTATGTGCCAACAGCAGCTCACTGAGGAGTGCATATAGGGGGTGTGGTGATAGAGGGCCGCACCTGGCAAAATAACACCACACTAAAAAAAACCCCAAAACAACCCCAATCACATAATGTTCTTCAGTTGGGTAACATGCAACTTCATGTAGATTTTTTTTCCCTTACCACATTATCTGCACATCAAGAAAACCAAATTAATTGGGGGAGGGGAGTGTGAGCTGCCACTTGGATGAGAACAACAACATATAAGGTCCAGCAGTACAAACAAGTTTAACATACCCTGATATATACTGATGGAGAAGGGGGGGGGGGGGACATGAAAAGGAAAACAATGTGCATTCAGGCACCTTAAAGCCCAAGAAATGTACATATTATCAGAGTTCCCCCCCCAATCAAGCAGTATATAAATGGTATGAAATAAATAAATAAGCAAGCAAGCAAGCAAGCTTTTGTTGGCTAAGGTCCACTTCATTACATGCCTGATCCAATGAGTCAAATGAAAAGTACAAACAATTATAATTACGTATTTGTCAGTGGCTATGCTCACGCACACACAAAACCCCCTGCTGTATTGATGACACAGACTATCCTGGCATTGGCTGGCCAGTGTGTACAGGTAGCGTGATAAAAATCCATTGTACCGAATCAATTCAGAAGCGACAGCACTTAACCTCATGATGTATTATATTGTGATGCAATCATTGCACATTGAACTCTCCCTTTGAAGTTCCTTTGTTCCAGTTTGGCCACTTACAAAATGTCCTGAGAAGCTGAAATGTTCCCTCAATGTGGGGTTGGGTGTTTTGGGGTGGTGGTTTTTTTTGTACGTATTGCCATTTCTAATGTATTTATGTCCATTTACTTTTTCACATGTGCTTCTGTAAATAAGTGCTTAATTGTGATCCTACTGCTGATCAGAGCCGAGTGGGAGACAATAATTTGTCCAAGATCATCTGGACAAGGTAGTCAGGTGGCTCTGGAACAGCTGTGACTTTCACAACAGAAACACTGACTGACAGTTGCTTCCAAACATCTATCTCCAAAAGGCAGCCAGCTGACTGCTCTCATTGCCAAAGGAAAATTATAATTCCATATAATAAGAAAGGAAAACAAATCTGCTGGGTACTAAAAAGCTTAGGCTAAAATAACCATCAGTCAAAGTGATGTGCACAAAACTCTGGTGTTTATCGGCATAGGAGCATTAGTAGAAGCAGAACTTCCAACCCCACAGATGCTCTTCCAAAAAAGCCATGTTGCACGCCACCCCAATCACGGAGCTGTGTGAGATTCCAGGGGTTTGTGTTTCCTTTTGGAATAAGGCAGTGCCTTTGTGATATATGGTTTATTTACACATATATACAACCAGAGCCTATAATGGAGGAGTTCACAGCATTAACACCCCAAAAGGATCTTGATTCTCCCACAGTCACAGCCTTGGATTCAAACAGAAATAAAACATTGCTCTTAATCTCTCAGCTCAGGATTTGTCCTTCTAACTCTGTTGAGGGAGGATCCCCACCCCCCACCCATTTGCTGTGTGACACAGAGCCCCTTTTACTTTGTTCTCTTAATTGCCCATCATCACCCAGGCAATTATCTCTACACAGGAAGCTAAACTGGCTTATATTTTAACATTTGCTGGATCCAGGGGTTAGACGGATCCAGCATACAGTCTACTTCCTCCACCCCAAACTCATAACAGCTATTAAACAGCGTTAAATATTGTAACTATTTGGACATAGAAAGGGAAATGGGGCGATAATAAAAGATGCTTGATGTTAACCCCTAGTCTCACACAGTAATTTACACCCTGAGAACAAATATGAATGGCTTTATAATGAGAAAGGAAGCAACAGAATAATGTAAGGTGAAACATTTTGCCTTCTTAACTCTCTTCGCAGCAATAAAAACTAGGGATGGGAATACATTCCACCAGCTACTTCTTGTTGCCCTGCCTTTCACAAGCATCTTGGTTAAAGTTTTATGTAACCCTTTATTTGTGAAGAATTTATGCTGCCTAATGTAATAATCCATTTACGTAAAACAATAAAACTTCAGTGATAACATTAAGTAAAAATTCCTAGCAACTAGATCAAAGCAATATAAGAACAAAGCAAAACTGAAGAAAATAGAGCAGTGTGCAAAACGGAAAATTAAAAATTAAGAGAGGAAGGTTCAAGTAAGCATAAATGTTTTTAAGAAGCATTTGAAGGTCATTACAAGTTATTCAAGCGAGGGCATTCCAAAGGGCAGGTCCTATCACCAAGAAGGGCCACTTGTGTGTTGTCACCAAGTGATAATCTGCTGATTATGGAAGGACCATAAGAGTCTTTTCTGAAGACATTAAAGAACAGCTGGACCTGCATGGGGGGGAGGCAGTTTGCTAGGAATCCTGGTTGTTTTGGGGCTTTCATTGCCTGCAACAAAACCCTGGACTTAGTTCAGTTGCTAATAAGCAGCCTGGGCAGATTTTCAACACCGGTGTAACATGGGTAAAGCCAGGTGCCCCCCTAGCAACTGCCTTTTGCACCAGCTCCAGTTTCCAAACCAAACCTGAGGAGAGGCCCACTTACAGTACATTATAGCTATATAACTGTGAGCTTACCACCTTATGGGCCACCATGGAAAGGCTAGTGCTAAACGGCTGTTCAAATCCTCACTGTGGAGATAGTTTAGTTCCTGGGTCAAGGGGAAGTACTTGAAGAGGGAACATCCTGTAGAGGAGAGGAGAGGAAGTCAGTGTGGACCTGGAGCTGGGCTCCTTGTTTGCTGTACTGTACTTGAATGAAGCTGTTCAACTCTGACTTTACCTGCAGTCCATTCCTAAGAAAGGCAGCCCAGCTGGGCAACAACACACTCATGATTGTACAAACTACCCTGAAGTGAAGCACTTAGGAAACAAGTCTATTGACTACGGTACATATGAGGGCTTATCCACACATACCTTTTGCCCTGCTCTTTCCAGGCACAAGTTTAAAGCTGTGTGCCTGAGCGATTATTATCTTTTGCCGCAGAGCTTTCCCAGTGAAAACCCGCTCTTTACCACCCAATCGGAGCAAACGTCAGTTTATGTTTTCCAGAGAATGACTTTTGCTCTGATTGAGCTCTAAAAGGAGGGTTTGCACAGGGAAAGCTCTAGGGCAAAAAAACAAAAAACGTTCAGACACACAGCTTCAATTTGGAAAAACTTGCCTGCAAAACCCGTTCAGTAACAAAACCCCCAGCTTCTGCCTATACACACACACACACACACACAGAGAGAGAGAGAGAGAGAGAGAGAGTGTGTGGTCTAATGGCAAGAGTGCTGAGCCAAGACCGGGAAGACTCAAATCCCCCACTTTCATGCCCATCTCATTTATGCCCTTCTCTTTCCTCAGATGTTTTCTTTTACCCATATTTGATAAGGAGGAATAAGGGATTTTCAGTGACGAAAGGACACTCGCAGCTTGATGTATCTGTTTTTTGTTGTAGAAGTTTCAAACCAGGGCAAAACATTTGTGTTGGACTTAGTTATCTGTACTTCATAGAGAGTAGGAGTGTTCCCTTTTCAGGAAGTGTGCATAAATATATGCACATTTAATGTCAGCATTCTCATTAAATGCACTCATTTAGAGGGAAATGTTTACAAGGAAGAATTTTCAGGAAGAATTCACTGTTCTTCATGCAATACATAAACAGTACTTATTATAGGGTATGGGTGGTGCTTTGGTCTAAACCACTGAGCCTCTGATCAGGCTTTCTGATCAGAAGGTCAGCAGTTTGAATCCGCGTGACGGGGTGAGCTCCTGTCAACCTAGCAGTCTGAAACCATACCAGCGCAAGTAGATCAATAGGTACTGCTGTGGCGGGAAGATAAACAGAATTTCCATGTGCTCCAGCACTCGTCACGGTGTCCCGCTGCGCCAGAAGCGGTTTAGTCATGCAGGTCACATGACCCGGAAAGCTGTATGTGGACAAACGCTGGCTCCCTCGGCCTGAAATGACATGAGCGCCGCACCCCATAGTCACCTTTGACTGGACTTAACCTTCCAGGGGTTCTTTACCTTTACCTTTACCTACATAAGCAGCACTGTACATGCAGTACATAAGGAAGTTAACTAATCTTTATCTAGGCAACCTATATTAAAGAGATGAAACACTGAGATGTACAAGATCAAAGCAATGATTCCAGTACAGTGAAATTTAGTTAATAACCTTTCAGTAATATAAATAAATATAGTAGCTCCCTTACCCTTTTAAAGAAAGGAGTGGCATATTTTTTACACACACATGTAGAATATTCAAGCATTCTGGAATGTGCGCTTGCTTTAGGTGACAAGGAAAACAGGGTTCTCCTGAGTCTCATGGGATTCAATGCATAGGTGATGGCCAGCTCTCAACCAATCAAACACATTCAGATACTCCAGGGATTTCAGCTTACTGAGTTTCTGACATTAAGGGTTCTCAAGTACTTCAGTATTTGAGATTTCCATAGCTTGAAGAGTCAGAGCCATAGCAAAAGAAAGTTGAATTGATTTTGAATGGAGAAAATCACCCCAAACTATTTAATTTGCATTTCCCAGCAATGTCAAATAATACAGTGCAAATTTTGCTTCTCTTTCTATGGTCCACTTGCAACAATTTCACAGCTTTGTGACTTCTTTTACACAATTCATACTGACACATGTGATATTAATTTCCAGAAAGCAATGTCAAAAATATGTAGCATGTTTCCAAGCCAAATGAAAAAATGGGGATTAATTTCAGAAAGCCTCATTTTGTTTTACGTTAAACTGCATGACTAAGAATAATTTCTCATCTTTTTCACCATTAATATTCTGTCAGAACTCTGTAGTTATTTGTTATGTTTGGTAGAAATATGACCCTTGTATTCCATTATGGGATAAATTTTACACCATTCATTCTTTTTAAGCTTTCTATGATCATTATTTTATTATACTGTAATTTTCTTTTTTCCAGTTTTTATGACTGCTTCTAAGTACAAATAGGGTGAACCTACAGAATCAGCAGCTCCCTGCAATCAGAACTTTGGAACGTTCTTCTTTATTAGGGCCACTTTTAAGGAAAGGGCTGGTGCTGTGACGCTTTTATTGTTAATCTGTAAGTAATTTTTATATGTACCGTATTTTTCGTCCCATAGGATGCTCCATCCCATAGGACGCATCTAGTTTTTTGGGGGGGAAATAAAGGAATTTTTTCCCCCTTTCTTTCCCCCCCAAAACCAGGTCGGGGAAACCAAACCAGGTCGAGGAACAGTGGAATGGTGGCGCTGCGCCTCCCCGCTGTCCCCCAAGCTTGTGGGGCTGGCCGATGTCTGCCCAAAGCGCGGGCGCTCTGCTTCAGCGTGCCGCGCGCTCCGTGCAGTAGGGCTCCCCAGGCTGCGGATATCTGCCCGGCGTGAGGGGCGCTCTGCTTCAGGGCGCCCTGCGCGCCGGGCGGCAGGCTGCTATCCGCAGCCTAGGGAGCCCTGCAGGAACTCCCGTGGGCTCCCCAGGCTTGCTGATAGCTTCCTGAAGCCTGGAGAATGAGAGGGATCGGTGCGCACCGACCCCGCTCACTCTCCAAGCTTCAGCGGAAGCCTGTATTCGCCCCATAGGACGCACACAGATTTCCCCTTCATTTTTGAAGGGGAAAAAGTGCGTCCTATAGGGCGAAAAATACGGTATATATTGTATATGTGTATGTGTATATGTATGTTGTTGTTGTTTAGTCATTTAGTCGTGTCGGACTCTTCGTGACCCCATGGACCAGAGCACGCCAGGCACTCCTGTCTTCCACTGCCTCCCGCAGTTTGGTCAAACTCATGCTGGTAGCTTTGAGAACACCGTCCAACCATCTCGTCCTCTGTCGTCTCCTTCTCCTTGTGCCCTCAATCTTACCCAACCTCAGGGTCTTTTCCAGGGAGTCGTCTCTTCTCATGAGGTGGCCAAAGTATTGGAGCCTCAGCTTCAGGATCTGTCCTTCCAGTGAGCACTCAGGGCCGATTTCCTTACGAATGAATAGGTTTGATCTTCTTGCAGTCCATGTATATGTATATGTATATGTATATGTATATGTATATGTATATGTATTTAAAGAAGAAGAAGCATATATGGCTCTGCTTATCACACGAATAACATTTGTACATAATTTTTTAAAAAATCCACATAGGATTCTTCCCCCCACCATCTCCATGTGCAGTGATATCCTATATGGATTTTCATATATAGGAAGCAGGGTGGTAAATCTGCTATTTGGCTCCCAGCATGAACAAATGGGATCATGCTGTGGGGGACGATACATGGATCGGCCAAAGTTCAAGTATCAGGTTTAACATTCGTCATAAAAATGCCTATAGCTTCTATACAGGAGTGAAGTCTTGACTCTGATTTTGTAAGGTCTTATGAATATTGTCATGCAAGAAATAGGTTATGATGGAGCAATATGAAGGGGAAAAAATATTTCCAGACTCTAGGTACTGTAGGCAAAAGTGCCTCTGCTGATGTCTGTGATAATGGCACAATTCCTTTATGATCAGTTCCTTAATTTAGAATTGGATGAGCCTCCTTAAAGAATAAAGATTATCTCTCTTACCATCATTTTTCTGCCAGGACAACACCTGCTTATCAATCAAAATAATATGTGCTATTTTGCAAAAGAAAATTATTTGCCATGGAGGCTGATCTGATTAGAGCCAGAGCTGTCAACAAGATTGCAAAGAAATTTGCTTTGGTATGATATGTGTGCTGTGGAGTAAGTGTTGCATTTCCATATTCCATATTTCCTTTTCAAAATCACACTTCACTTTGGGAGTAGATATCAAAACTCTCACAACAGATGGTTCATTGGAAGAGTTCACATACCATTATGTGGTTAGTTAAAAATCTCAGGCTTTTCTCTCCTAATTCTTCATTCAACTAGAACCCAGTTTTGTGACCAAAGGACATTACTGTCAACAAAATGAAAGAGTTTCATTTCAGATTCCCCACTAATGACACTTCCCGCTGAGTCGGTTTCTGCTTTATTCTTGCCTTTACCAAAATCATCAATTGATGGAAAGTGGGAGGCGGACTGAATTATCTGCACATTTTTGGATAATAATGCTTCACCGTATGAGGTGATGATTATTATCCACTAAAGGGATATTTTACTTTAATTATAATGTTTCTCACGCTTCCTCCAACCAGCTCCAAGATGTGTTTTAACTTTTTCAGTGATTCACTGAGACAGGTTAGATTAGTTAGTGCTTTGCCCTAGACTGGCCTGAAGCTTCATTTGTCTTTCCCATGTCAATGTCATGCCATGATATTGTTGGACTCCAACTCCCATCATCCCCAACCAGCTTGGAAAATAGTTCAGGATGATGGGAACTGTAGTCCTGGATCCCAGTCCTAGTCCAACTCATTCATGGCTTTTTCCACACAGCTTCTTAAATGCTTTATATTCCTCACTTTGTTTCTTCCTCAGTACTGCTTGGGTTTAAGCATTCTATATTCAAATCCGGCTATACAACGACATAATACAAAATATCCAGATAAAGCTCTGTGACTCCCACAATCAAACTCAAAGCAGTTATCACAGTAGCAATTAGACTGACTTTTGTTGAGCAATTTCTCAGTTTACTTCTGAAGATCCAGGACAAACAGCCACCTTCTGAAAAATTCCCCCTGGACATCACTTCTGCTTTTCAAAATCCCAGTAATGTCCAGATACATGGTAGCCCTAGGTTAGTTTAACATCCAGTTAGCTAGTAAAACTAAATCACTGTGTTGCAAAATCATGTATGTCTAAAAAGTGTGTCACCAACATGAAAAGTTTGAAAAGCTGTTACCTATTACAAGGCAACTTTTCTTCTTCTCTATTGTGGGGAAATTGCATTGTCCTAAGCCCAGGTTGCATTTTTGTCCCTGGGAAAATGTCCTGGATCTTCAGAAGTAAACTGAGAAATCGCTCAACAACATATGAAGGGGGGGTGGTCCTGGTTTCTACCTTTTGAAATATGGCAGCCCTAACCCTTTCCAGACCTGGGAGGAGTGCGAGGAGAGTTTGTGCGACACACCTACACACTGCAGCCAACACACTAATGTGTCGCTACACACGGTTTGGAAAGCTCTAAGCTCCATATTGGTTTGGAAAGACCCAAACAGATGCTGGAAATGCCAGAAAAATACAATAAACATTGGGAAATGCTATCATAGTTGTTGTTGGGAATATCATCAAAGAAATACTGAGGGAAATTAAAATGTAATAGTATAAATTGTGGGAAATGAGATACTATTAGACACAGTTCCCTCTCCCTAATACATTGTTTATATGGTTAAGTGAAAACAAAAGCACACTACTTATTTCATATATATAGATAGCAGCACATATATTTATGTCATATTGCATGTGCAAATGCAACACAACCATTGCTCTCATTTGTCCTATGTGATTAGGGTGGACTTCAAATATTTCAAGTGTTTAGGGAAACTTTTAATGTTTGAAGGACTATTGCTTTTTAATATTCTGTTGGAAGCTGCCCAGAGTGGCTGGGGAAACCCAGCCAGATGGGCTGGGTATAAATAAATTATTATTATTATTATTATTATTATTATTATTATTAAAATAGAAATAGTTTCATAAGATGGAGCCGGTAAGCACTGGTCTGGTATTTTTCTGTTTATTATATCCCAAGCTTGCTTGATATCTTCTGACATTGTCCTGATTACAGTTTGTGTGACTTCCTCCTATAAACACAGCTGTCAACGTTTCCCTTTTTTTAAGGGAAATTCCCTTATTCCGAATAGGATTCCTCGCAAGAAAAGGGAAAAGTTGACAGCTATGCCTATAAAGTCACCTCAGCATACAAGTAGAATTCTCTTTCCAAGTGTTCCAGGTACACAAAGCTAAAACCAATCAGGAAATTTGAGAAGCTGAAAATCAACTTTGCTGAGACTAGTAGCATGTGGGTGGATCAGAGACGAAACTAGATTAAATCCACACAACAGCTGCTTAAATTCTGGGGCCTCTATGGAGATTAACAAGGGGGGGGGGAGAGAACTACCAATGTTTCTGCTTAGGCAGGCTCTGCTAGTTTTCTATGTGCCAGGAAGCCCCACTTGTGAGGCTTACTCTTGAAGTTGCATGTTAAGAAAAAGAAGGAGAAAGGCCAAATGACATTGATTCCTTGCTCTGTTTTTCCTTTTAGTTTTTTGAATATTATATGCTGTGAAGGAAATGAGATTCAGGTGCTGCTTCTGAAAATTGGATATCCATAATGACCTTATTATCATCCTGGTGAGACCACCAGTTCTGGCTGTACATAGGATTGAAACTACGGTCTGAGCCGTAATTAAGGCTGCAATTCCTAACACATTTACTAGGTGGTAAGCCCCACTGAACACAGTATGACTTACAACACAAGCCTGGCCATGGCTACTGAGAAGCAACTCCTATTGAATTCAGTTCAATGGGGCTTGCTCCAAAGTAAGTGAAATTAGGATTACAGCCTTACATATGAGAAGGTAAGTATAGGATTGAATTGTCAAGTTCTGATTTCAATACGCCTTAAGTACAAGTCGCTTTCCCACAATCAGGTCATAGTCTTCATATTGCTTCTGTTTACTTTGGGGCAGCTCCACAGCATAGAACAGGCATAGGCAAACTTGGCCCTCCAGATGTTTTGGGACTACAACTCCCATCATCCCTGACCACTTGTACTGTTAGCTAGGAATGATGGGAGTTGTAGTCCCAAAACATCTGGAGGGCCGAGTTTGCCTATGCCTGACTTAGAATGTATTGATTCATTCTGCTGCATTGGAAACCAAGACCAGAGCTGTGGATGTTTGATGCTTTCCTTCCTCTTACTGAGTTTCCCTATTGACCAGGGTAAAAGTGGCCTGTTGTGACTGTCACAATAGTTTGGCTGCAGAAATCGGCAGGTGACATTTTTGCACAGGCTGCAATGCCATGTAGGTCAGATGGAGGGGTGGAGAATCTTCAAAGGAAGCATAGAAAGAGCAGCAAAAGATGAAGGAAATGAACCAGAAGAGGGAAGTATCATAGAAGCAGTAATTAAGGGAACTGCTGAGGATGTTATAGTTGACAGTAGCAATATAGCATTCCTCTCAAGTCATCCATGTGGGCTCCAGGAGCAGATGCAGTTGTCACAGGGAGACAGCATAGCAATCAAGGTTGAGAAATGCACTTAGATATGGCGAGACCTTGGTTGGTGTCATTTCAATAGATGAGAAAAATAAGAATGTGAAGATCAATAAAAATTAGAAATAGGGCAAGAAGAAAGAAGAACTTGGAAGATTTGAGGGGGCTGGAAAGCACAAGCAAAGAAGAAAAAGAAGTTTGAGCTTAGGAGTCAACAAAACTTTGGACAAATGCCCAACGACTCTTTGGTTATACTGCTAGTGAGCAATGAAGCACATTAAGCCAACTATGTAATGCAGAGAAGAAGCACCTTGCTAGCAGGGAGTTCTCAGTGCCTCAGGACATCAGCATCCCTCTTCAGTTACAGGCTAATTCTGAACAGAGCAGAATAACTTGCCCAAGACTATTCACTGGGCAGGTAACCTGAGTACCTGTGGAAAGTTGAGAAGCCAAACCACAGTCCTTCTCAGAAGCATTACATCCCAGATTAATTGGTGCAAGGAGTTAGAAGCCAGAAGGCCAGACTCATTCTGACATTACAGAAACTTTCTATTATTTTCATTTCATTTCAGTCATCCATTGCTTATATCTTGCTTTTCCTTCCCAATGGAAGCCCAGAGCAGCTAACAATTAAACCAGGAGGAGAGGGTATGGGGGTGGGAATTAATACAAAATATCAAAATGATAATACATATCAACATACAAAACAAGCCAAAAACCAAAATCCATATTAAGACACTTAACAATCCATCAGTCTGTTCAGTCCATAATAATTAATTGCAGTAACTGTCATAGGAGAACACCAAAAACAAGATGAGAGAATACTACTCTCAAACTGTTTGCACTAGCTCAAAGATGTTTGCAGTTAGACAGACTCAGGGGTAGCAGAGCCAAAGACAAAAACTAGTCAACATCAAAATTGGCCAGGCTCCTACAAAAGCTCAACGTTCTCATAGAGCTGGGGCAGATAAACTTTTTCCTCCCAAAGGCCACCTTTCCTTCTGGACAAGCTCTTGGGGGGTCATATGACTGTGGTGTGTGGAACTAGAAGCAAAGTGGGAAAAGCAATATATGTGAACTTTATTTTTGCACTGTAGGCTAGTTTTCACACACATTCCTCTCTGTCCTCCCAGTAGGCAAGCAAGAAGCACAATCAGAATCTGAGGACAGATTCCAGTCATGCAAAAACAGTCAAGTAGGGCAGAAAGCAGGTGAGGCTTCTGTGGATCAGGAGGGTGTGTGTCCTAGGGAGAGTCCTCAGAGTCAGATGCAGAGGACTGGAGGGTCACATTTGAATCATAGAATCATAGAATCATAGAGTTGGAAGAGACCACAAGGGCCATCGAGTCCAACCCCCTGCCAAGCAGGAAACACCATCAGAGCACTCCTGACATATGGTTGTCAAGCCTCTGCTTAAAGACCTCCAAAGAAGGAGACTCCACCACACTCCTTGGCAGCAAATTCCACTGTCGAACAGCTCTTACTGCCAGGAAGTTCTTCCTAATGTTTAGGTGGAATCTTCTTTCTTGTAGTTTGGATCCATTGCTCCGTGTCCGCTTCTCTGGAGCAGCGGAAAACAACCTTTCTCCCTCCTCTATGTGACATCCTTTTATATATTTGAACATGGCTATCATATCACCCCTTAACCTCCTCTTCTCCAGGCTAAACATGCCCAGCTCCCATAGCCATTCCTCATAAGGCATCGTTTCCAGGCCTTTGACCATTTTGGTTGCCCTCCTCTGGACACGTTCCAGTTTGTCAGTGTTCTTCTTGAACTGTGGTGCCCAGAACTGGACACAGTACTCCAGGTGAGGTCTGACCAGAGCAGAATACAGTGGCACTATTACTTCCCTTGATCTAGATGCTATACTCCTATTGATGCAGCCCAGAATTGCATTGGCTTTTTAGCTGCCGCGTCACACTGTTGGCTCATGTCAAGTTTGTGGTCAACCAAGACTCCTAGATCCTTTTCACATGTACTGCTCTCAAGCCAGGTGTCACCCATCTTGTATTTGTGCCTCTCATTTTTTTTGCCCAAGTGCAATACTTTACATTTCTCCCTGTTAAAATTCATCTTGTTTGTTTTGGCCCAGTTCTCTAATCTGTCAAGGTTGTTTTGAAGTGTGATCCTGTCCTCTGGGGTGTTAGCCACCCCTCCCAGTTTGGTGTCATCTGCAAATTTGATCAGGATGCCCTTGAGTCCATCATCCAAGTCATTGATAAAGATGTTGAATAAGACCGGGCCCAAGACAGAACCCTGTGGCACCCCACTAGTCACTCTTCTCCAGGATGAAGAGGAACCATTGATGAGCACCCTTTGGATTCGGTCAGTCAGCCAGTTACAAATCCACTGAGTGGTAGCATAGTCAAGACCCCATTTTGGCCTCTAAGCCTGAGATTTCCAGCCAGAGAAACGTAGCCCACACTTTCAAAGACTATGCAGAGAGGCAGCTTATTGTCTTGATACATATCCCCTGCATTTCAGGAGACCTTACTGAGAGCCATCTAATATCCAGGCATAGACACAGCTATACAGGAAGGAAGGAAGAAGTGACAGAGTAAAAAGGGGAATGAGAACATAATATCCTGTTAACTTCTGATAATATGTGCTATTATAAGACTGCTCACCCTATAACAATGCACAAGGATGGGGCATAACAATTTCAATCCATCCAGCTCAGGGCAGCAACTTTAACTCAACCCAAATACAGACTTGAGAATAGTGGGAGATTCAAGCCCTCTTCAAGTGTTCATAATCAGGCAAAGTGACCACTGGGGTGGGGAATGGGGAACAAGCACATTTGCCACACCTCCTCCTTTTCTAACCGTGGAGGCTCAAACATATTGTTGAAAAGCAGCTTTTATCAGCTTTGATTTATCAATGTGCTAGTAGCCCTATCATTCGCATTTGGGTGACTTGCAGATTAGACTACTACCATAATGTGTTTGAAAGTAACTCAGAAACTTCGGCCAGGTCAGAATGCATGTGTTTTGCTCCTGTTGGAGGGTGCTGGTTGGCTTTCTCATGTATCACCTATTTAAGGCATGTCCGCTGGCCCCTGATATCTCCCCAAAGTGCTGGTTGTGTTGGAATTCCTGGAAGCCAAGACCCATGTTTGGGGCAAGTACGCTTTGGTGAGAGAACCCCAGCAGAGATTTCACATGGCAAAGCATGCAGCAAAGGAAAGTGTAAAAATATAGGATGTAAAACCTTTTAAATGTGCCCCTTTGGTGAGTTCCAAAATGCCCCCCTTTCAAAAGCTCTTTCCCATTTCCCTAGCACAAAGATAGACCAGTTAGTAAGTTACAAGATGGTTTATTTACAAAACTCTTCAAAGGTCAGATTCGTGTACTTTTCCATACAGCAGTCAGAAAAAGTTGCACAAGCAGTAAAATGTTGCTTGTTTACAAAATGGTTCCTCAACTATTTGTATAGGAAAAACAGTACCTACAGTCTCCATTATTGTCTGGAACAAAAGAGGCCATGCTGCTGGAGGGAGCGGCTCAGAGCTCCTCACACACCAAATTCACATGTAAACTGGGTAGAACCAATGGCTAGGTTGCTCATTTCCTCCCAAGATAAGAGGAAGTGACGTAGGCTATGCCTGGAAAGACAGTTTGTGTCGTTGGCATTAAGGCCATATGGATTAATTAGACTCAAGCATGTTGATTATATGAGGCTTGTATTTCAAGACCAAGTGCCTTGGTTCTCAAATACCTGAGAGAATGCCATCTCCCATATAAAGACCACCACCATTGACAGCATTTTAGATCTTCTGAACTGGTCCAGCTCCATATTCCAATATAGAGAGACTAGGCTACTCTCTACAAAGAACAAGGCCTTCTCTGAGGAAGCCCCAGTGTTCTAGAACTCTCTTCTGAGACATGTTTGCTAACCTTTTTCCTGCTGGTCTATTTGGAAGTGGCTGAATGCATACATTTTTCAGAAAGCCTTTGAAAAACTCTTCAAAGGTCAGATTCATGTACTTTTCCATACAGCAGTCAGAAAAAGTTGCACAAGCAGTAAAGCATCGCTTGCTTACAAAATGGTTCCTAAACTACCGTATTTTTCACTCTATAACACGCACCCGACCATAACATGCACGTAGTTGTGGTTTAGGAAGTATGTTAACTAAAATATTTCAATGACTTGTATTCATTTGTTAATAAACATTCCCTGTTAGATTATGGAAGGGAATTTTGATATAGTTTAAAATTCAATTTAAGGCAAAATATTGCTGCCTTGTTTGTTTTTTAATTATTGAATCAATGTATACCTAATGCAAAGAAAGCAAGAGGATAACTAGGAGGATGAAAAAATAATGCATTCATCTATATGCAGCATGAATGTTACAGGAGAGTTATGAGTCTCTGTAGGACATAAATGGTCATTTCTGGATAGGGAAAACAGAAAATTGGCCAAACGGTATAGAATTAATCCCATTCCCTCTGCAGCCTTGGGTCATTCATTAGACTAAAGCAGACCAATTATGCATTCATGAGCAGGAAGCTCAGAGTTTCACTTGGCTAATCAGAAGCTGATAACTGAATGCAAGATCCAGTTACTTTTCAAGGCCTCAGCATAATAATGTAACCAGTAAGCCTTTAAACACAAAAACTTCTAAGTGTTTAATGCTGCTTTTTAAATTATTGCATTCAGTAACTACCATCTATATAATATCAAAACATAGCAGGCCAATATAATTGTGTTAAAGGCTACAATACCATAAAAAACATTCTGCACATACAAGTGGGGATCCAATTTCAAATCTACCTTTTATCGTACAAAAGAAAAGAGAGTGCAAAAATGTTGGCAATTGTTCCTATCACAATATAGTAACTGAATGGCGTCTATTGCAGTAACCATTTCAGCCATATATGGAAATTTGAACATTCAGATGTCTGAAAGGAAGCAAGGAGCAGACGGTGGCAGAAATGACTTTAAAGGTATGCATGTTTGAATATGTGCAGAAGTTCTTGGACACAAACGTTCCATTGTAAGGTTTACTAGGGGACCCGATGTAACCTGAACTGAGGAATGAGGTGACTTTGATAAATGCATGACAAATAAAGAACCTCAATCAATGGGCTTATAAAGCAAGAGTCAAATCAACTCTCATGAGAAAGTGCCAGGCCTAGGGGTGAGGGAGAGTATGAAGACTGGGGAAGTCTGTTCAGATTACTAAAATGTACTTCTACACCAGAAGCCTTCCATCTAGGTTCAAAAAACCTAAAATTAGGGCTGGGAGAGTAGGTTCAGTGCAGTATCGTACCCTTGCACTCTTGTTACAGAATGCTGTTCAGCAGTTGCTAAGGCAGTTGGTCAAATTATGCTACAGCTGATCATGCTACTCTTTTTAATTACTGATTTTTAATAGCACGTTCAATTTGTATCATTGCTGGTCACTTTTATGGCCTGCTCACAGTCCAAAGATGGAGAAAATGTAAAACACACAATACATTTAAGGCTACAGAACTACTTTATGCCCCTTTATCTGGGAGCAAGTCCCATTGCAATCTATGCGGGATGTCCAGTGCTAGTCATATGTGATAGATGCAGTGGATGACTTATGGCAGAGATTACCCAGTGGGACTTACCTCTAAGTAGGCATGCATAGGATTGTATTGTAGAACTCCTTGCTTGATTGCTTGGGATATGTCCATGCCAGCAAAAATAAAAATGCTTAAGTGGGGAAATACATTAATGTTGACTGTTCCCACCCACCCCATAGATTATACCCTCAATCTTCCTATCATGATTATTACGGTACTATTTCAGCAGCTTATGGCACATTCAATGTATTTACAGTTATTTTTTAGCTACACAAACCTAAAAGTGGGGGAAAACAACAGAATTCTATTCACTTCACCATTCTTTTGTCCAAGGAAGGATCACTAAAATGTTGTCTAGAGTTTCCAAATATGAGTTGATAGTGACCTTAAATTGTATTATCTGTTTGCATTGCTGTAGTAAATAAACCTTGACTGCCACTGAAAAGAAGCAGGATCTTTAAAGACAAGCCCTTCAATTTACAGTATATTATTAACTCCATAAAGTCCAGAATATAGTGGGTGCTGCTGTGTTCTCCAGCGCTCTGATTAAACATAGGTGTGGGTATTAAAAGTTGGCCCTGCCACTTCTCCTCTAGCTTAATAAAGACATATTGTTCTCTCTGGCATGCTTTGCTGCTTCCTCAATGATTTCATTGTCCTGTGACTAAATTATACTAGCAGTCTTTCTTAGGTTACCTGATTATTATTATTATTAGTTTCCCAAATCAGTGATCAGGTTAGATAGAACCCATTGAGTTTTAATATGGCTAGAAAGACCAAGAAGATGACAAGCAGTACTCTGCTATGCTCCAGATCCCTGGAGCAGTCTCTTTTCCAACTCTTCATGTTTACACTGCATTGATTTTCAGACACTGGACAGGTAACTAAGAAAATTTGATTGACCTATATCCAGTATAACTTAGGATTGCCATATTTCAAAAAGTAAGATACCCCAAGACACCCCAAGAGTTGTTCAGCTTTTTTTTTTTTTAGGAAGCCCCCCAAATTGTTGACTTTTTTTTAGTAAAAGCTACAAGAATTTTTGGGTTTGGGATCTTTTTTTGGCAC
This sequence comes from Podarcis pityusensis, assembly GCF_964106645.2. Classification (NCBI taxonomy): domain Eukaryota; kingdom Metazoa; phylum Chordata; class Lepidosauria; order Squamata; family Lacertidae; genus Podarcis; species Podarcis pityusensis. The sequence goes on from NC_138026.1 coordinate 49,742,558, forward strand.
TTTCAGCACAATTAACTGTTGCTGGTTTTCCAGGACATTTGCCCAATTTCTGAAATATATAAGGGGAAGGGGCTACACATGCAGATATTTGAGTAAGTGCTTATTCTTCCATGTACTTAGACGACTCCAGAGATGCTCTGGGCACCAGGTGTGGTGACTGTCGCATGGAGTCAAGCAGCCTCTAAAAGAAACCCAGCATTTGCTACATTGTCAAAGCACTGGGGTCTTAACCATTTACATCTAATCACCCTAACTTAAATCAGGATTTATTTTTTAAAAAGCATCCTTCCTCTGGAGGAGCAAGCTATAAAGTATCACCAGCATGTATACCATGCAATTCATGCAACTGCTTGAATCTAAAATGTATGCATTAAGTGTGCTTCTCCAGAACCATGTCCCTGAGATGAGAAGGCTGCATGCAAGAGTGCAGAAATACCGCAAGTCATGTCTGAAGAAGTGTGCGTGCACACAAAATCTTATACCCAGAACAAACCTAGTTGGTCTCCAAGGCGCTACTGGACTATTTATTTATTTAGTGCAAGTCATGTGTCATACAACCAAGTTTTCTTTATGATTGTGTAGGGGAGCTACCTACATAGACAACCTGACAGTATTCCTGTGCCATTGACAATCCTTAAGAGGGGCAAGGGGAATTCCGGGAGGTGGATTCAGGAATCTAAGCAGCCTTTGTGGAGTTTCTAGCCATTTATGTAAGTGGTCAGAGGTACAGAAGCCCCTAACAGAAAAATGCTAGCGTTAGCAGTTAGCAATCTATCAGCCGGCCAATGAGTCATCTTCCATTTGCCTGGCTTTTAATTGATCAACTGCAACATTACATACTGCAGGGCCTTCATGAGTATACCTTTCAAAACATCCTAAAGAAAATGGGCAGCTTCTCCCATATGCGATGTCACCAACATACAAGAGGGCCAGAAAGAGCTATCGACATTTTCTGCTGGAATGCAAAAAGCCTTCCTTCTTCTGCATCTGTTTGCTCTAACTTAGTTATGGTAAAGTGCTGAAGAAATGATAGAATACACAAATCTTAGACCAGGGGTTTTTTTATTTACAATTTGCCCAATTAAATTTAAAGCATAATCACATAGTCACAAAATCAAAACAGTATACTTGATACAAAAAAGGAAGAAGTGCACATATACCCTACCATAGTATTTTATGGAGTTTACCACATGGTTATTCAACAATGCAAACTGTTAGATTTTTGGTAAACTGTCCAAGTCAAAGGATGGGTTCTCTTTAAAAGCTATGATTCCACAGGAACAGGACAAGACTCTACATGGACATAGTACTGTCAACAAGCCTCTCCATATTTCTGAAAATCCAAGCACTTAGTTCAACCTGCAACTTAGTGCCAGCTTTAGTTCAAATTATTTGTTATCTAGTACACTTACTTGTCTGTGCAAGTGTTATTTGGTTTCAATCATTGAGACATTTTCTAAAATTCTTGATGATTGAAGACTTCATCCCTTCCCACTTTTGTTTGAAAAAGCTACTCTCCATTCTTCTGCCCCATTACATTTCAAGCATAAAATAGAGTAAAATACAAATTGCACCAAATCAAAACAGACATCTGGAAATGACTCTAGAGGCTTTATTTTAGAAGGTGACTACTATGATAATGAAAAATAGCATTTCAAGTTTAGCAGTGGAGATTTGATCCCTTGTTCAGTTTTATTCAAGCGGTTTTTGCCACTGCTTTGCCAAATAACTTGTTTTGCTGGCACATATGGTTCACTTATAGCTTTAGTAAAATGGGAAAAAACCTGAAATACCACAGTAAAAGTAATTTTCCAATATATTTTTAAAACTACACAGGCTTAGTTAGAACAGCCACACATTAACTGAGGCTTAAAATAAGATCTGCCCAACTGAAGCTGGAAATTCCAAAGCAAAATGTTGGATGGAACTCTGTGTCTGCTGGATACATCCTTACATACGAAACTGAGTGAACTGAACCAGCGCCATTTGTATTTTCTAGTGGTTTTCGAAGCTTCATTTTCATTCAAATTAAAGAGTCCTTATTTTGCATATCTTCATGATCTCTCTCCTATGTGTTTCATGGTAGTCATTATCCACGGCCAGTCAAGTTGTACTTCTTTGTCTTGTATTTCCAATTCCAGCTGTTGAAGACTGGAGCCCACCCCACTGCCTTCCAAATCTTGAATGGTCATAGGATTGATTTTCAGGGGAAATGGCTTTGGATCATCAGGTGCTCTTATAAGACTCTCAGTCCAATTGGTACCAGTAACTGAACTGTAGCAATAAACTGCACTGACTTGATGCGGGTATTCTGTGGTTCTTTTTCATGCTGGGATAGGAAGGTCTAGCCATCTCAGATGGTTCAGGGCACTGGGTAGGGAATGGTGGAAGTTTCCCAGCCAGGGTTTCTTAACAAACGTATAGAAGAGAGATTGTGAGAATGAAGAGGCCTGTAGTTGATTGAAGAGAGCTTCCATGTCCCTTGGTGGTGGTATTGTTCAGTGTGCTAAGTGGTGCGGACGTTGGACTTGAATTATTGTTTGCAGCCGATGGAGTTGTTCCATTACCGCCACTTGTCTAAATATGAAGAAAGAAAAGACTGTAAAGCTATAATTAATACCTTTTCCAACTTGCATTTTGCCTTCAAGGGCATATTCGCATGTATTTTCACCTGTCAGTTCAGGAAAGCTACTACCTTTAAATGGGTGCGATGAGAAGAGCGACAATGCCTGTCCAAGAAGATCCATCTCTAATATAATTGTTTGCCTGCTCAGAAGCAAGTCCTGATGTTAGCTTCCTTGGACATTTTGTGCAAATGGTAATACAGATTTATTTATTTTAATGAATAAATTAGAGCCTAAAGCGGACTAACAAGGTACCATGCAACTGGAAGCAAGGCTGACTGAATGAGGAGTCAGCTTTTAAGACTAGGGACAATACTAAGCAATTTTAAGGGCTTGAAAATCACTTTACTTTCTGTGGCACACACAGGTTTCTTTTGTTTTGGTCACTGTCACACAGCTTTAAAAAAAAGGATCTAGCAAAATCATAAAGACTAGTTTTGCCAATAGTTCAAGTGAGATGAATACACACACGACTACTATCCTATCTCTGAACAGCCATCTTCTTTCTGTCTCTAGCTTTCAAGTCACAAAGAGACAGAAGGAACACACAGAAATAACTGTCTTTCTAGTCAAGTTCCAAGTCTTTCATGTAGTATTTTGCACTGCCTAGCTGGTAATTTTGTGTGAAGGGTTTCAGTGTGGCACTATTTATACTGGAGAGCTATTCCAGAATCAAAGTGTCAGTCTCCAGCATTTACAAGAGGAGTGTTTTGTATGTCTGAAAGCTGGGAAGATGTATTGAATAGCTTTGGATTGAAAGATACAGGAGGTTTTCCACTATAATAAGCAGTAAAAGATTGCTGTTGTAGGCATTACCATTTGAAATGTGCCTCTTAAACCACACTTACTAATACAAGTTCAAGTCAATGTAACTCTGCCAATCTGTTTTGGATATCAGCTACTTTCAAGCAAGCTCCACCAGTGAAGCTCACATCCAAGCAAGCATGTAGATCACAAAGTTTCAAAAGAGATAGCAAGGTGGACTTGCTGTATGGCTGCAATGGAGTCTGTGTAACACAAACTAGCATGGATGCTTTAGCAGAGATTCCTGCATTGCAGGGGGTTGGACCAGATGACCCTTGGGATCCCTTCCAATTCTACAATTCTATGAGGGAGGAAACCAAGGCTGCAGTCCTACAGTCAGGCTGTTTCGTCTTTAAAATTCAATGTGCTTTAAGCAGCTTGCAGCAGAGATCTGTAGCAATGTTAACTTATATGTTGCTTACTGTATAGAATTTTATCATTAGAATGCAACAAGAACGCATGGCAACTGTTAGCATTTGACTTTCATCTCCAGAGGGTCTATGCTGGCAGTCAGTCTATGTGGCATAAGTGGAGAGTACTGTACTTATGAAGGTGTGCAGCAAAATGCTGGTCTCCTATCAAACATTGCTTTCAGGAGTTATTTTATGGGAGAAACCTCAAAGAGTTGAGATGCTCAGTATTTGGATGCTGCTGCTGCTGGTTCCTAGTGTTTTCCTAACATAGCAGCACACCTACCTGCAAATTTTGTTTGCTTTCTAAAAGCAGCTTCAAAAAGCAGATCTAGTCTCACAACGGATCTTTTAAAGCTTCTCAAATACAGTTCCAAAAGTTGTTTCTTGGATGGCAGTCAAGCCTTGCCTACTATCTTTGCTGCCTTATACCAGCTAACTCATCTCTCCTGGCCAAAGTTGCTTCAAGCTCTGTCCTATCCCTTCAATTTTTTGTTTGTTTGGGGCAAATGACGGAGCTAGGGAAAAGGGTGACTCATCCTTCTTTCTGTAGCTGGCTGCATGAAGTACTAACTCACTGCAGCTTTTGTCATTTTATAGCCAGCAGCCAACTGTTTCACCTCCAGCAAAACTCTGGAGCAGAATGTGGAACGAAACTAACACTGAAAGCCAACAAACATTCCAAATTCCTTAAGTGGTAAAACTGTGTGCCGCTATCCTTTATTACAGAAACAGCCTGCCCTGAAACACAGGTTGAGTACACACCATATATTTAAAGCACAATCCCTACCCACCAATTCTGGGACTGTAGTTTGTCTTTCACAAAGCTACAATTCTCAGCACCTTTAATAACTACAGTTCCCAGCACTGGCGGGAGAGGGGGTGTGGGGGAAGAGCTGTGCTTTAAATGTATAGTGTGTACACAGCTTTCTTTTATTCTAGCTGTGGCATATTTGACATCTTCTTTTTTTAAAAAAGTCTCCATTTACATCCCTAGGCTCCATTATATCTTAGGTATTTGATTACTAAACAAAGACAGAAGAAAGGTGCCTTTATGGTTCCAAAGCAGTGGCTAGAGGCAGATTATTAAATTGCAAATAGGGATACTAATGGGTCTGCAACCTAACACGCTTACTAAGGGTAGGTTGCACTGAACATAGTAACACTTACTTATGAGTAGACGTGCCTAGGATTACACTGAGAGTATTTTAAACAGCCACTTGTCTGTACCTAACTGAAGAAAAGCAGACAGAAGCTAGGTAAATGAAGAGGAGAGAAATCAATACTGGGTGTCTGGAGGAATTTTCCCAGGGAGGGGAAGAGTAAAACACTGAAAAGGTCAGCACGCTAGCATCTCGCACACGAAACAATAAGAGTCATATTTGTACAGTCTGCCTAATATCCCAGATTCTAAAAACTTACATAAAACAAGAAATCTGGGAATTATGGTTGCCTCCTCCTGTGGAAACCCATCATGCAAAAGACCCATTTTCTTAACTTGCCACAATTTAAGATCTTTCTATATCCATCCTTGGATAATCTAAATGAGGTTCATATTCCAACAAGATGTCCCACCTTCCCCCATTGTCTACACAGTGCAGATTCTACATTAAACAGCTCAACAATGTAGCACTGAGGATTTACCTTGAAAGCTACCCAAGGGAGGGTGTTTTGAAACCTCACTGATATGGGTGGCACCCATTTGTATTTTGCTTGAGGTGTGGCAGAATATTGCAAGCCTAGTGCCCCAAGCCTCCTAACAGGATCTCATATCCAGAAGAATAGGAGGTAATAATAATAATAATAATAATACTTTTATTATTTGTACTCCGCCAATCTGACTTGGTTGCCCCAGCCACTCTAGGTGGCAGAGATAAGAGAGAAAAGTGCCATTTAACACGGATTTCAAAAGAAAACGAGTCACGTCAATCCACCCTAGTTGGCAAAAGAACAGGTGGTAGGCAATGGCAGAGTTAACATTGTTGGCATCCGTCTGTCTCGAGAGACAACAAGCCTCCCAAAAAAATCGAGATCTGGAAAGGACAGGGAGAAAAGCGTGAATATTTAGGGCTCGACCGCAGCGCCCTGAAACATCGCACAACTTTAGGATCTTTTGTGGGAAGCCAACACTGTAGAATCCGCCCTGGCTTGGGGATGCCACAATTATGCGCGCATTATAGGAGAAGGCAGTGGATTGCTCTAAACTCGGACGGGACCGGGTCCGGGATCCCCAAGGCGACTTTGTCCGGGGGCGAGCTAGTCTTCGGGATGAGAATTCATCCATCCCTTTCACACGTGCACAGCCAAGAGGAATTAATGGAAAACGCAAAGCGTGGGGGGAGGGTCGGGTCGAGAACCCAACAGTAACCTAGAATAGGGATTGGGGAGCGGAGGAAAAACAGAAGGAAAAACAGGATCCCTCGACCCTTTAGATTAGAGTATGGGGTCATGAGGACGATGCCACGCCAAGATCGCTGCCGACACTCACCTGAGTGGGTAAAAGCAGCGCCAGGAGCAAAAGCCCCAAGCCGAGCCGCGTAGCAAGTGCCGTGCCCATGTCTAATCGCGCTGCAATCCCCCGACTCCCTCCAAAGCTGCTCCTGAGATGCAACGTGGAGGCGCCTGCGGAGGGTTTTTATGCGGGCGCCGAGCTCCAGTCGGGGCGGGGCGAAGCCCCTGTAGACCTCCTCCTCCTCCTTCCCACCCGTCGCGTTGCCTCCTGCCCCACCTCTTGGGGGCTTTTTAAAACCCGGATCGGCTTCGTTCCCGCCCTCTGCCTTGTTGTGAGCCCTTCCACTGATCCCCGCAACTCCGTTTGGCAATTCAAGGGTCTGTCCCCCCCCCCCAACGCGGTACAATAGGAAGCAGACGCCTTTCGAAGGCTCGCTTATTTCAAAACAAAAGGTGCCGGGGCTCAGCACGGCTTGGAATTCACGCCACCGGACCTGTAAACTTTGACCCCTATTTTAGATACACAACGTAGGGGAAAATTCAGTGGTAAAAAACAAACTCTGGATATGCTCAGAGGTCTCCCTCATTTTACGGTGACATCACCTGGTGCACTAGTAAAACTACACAATGAGTGATCAGAACTTAATTCGAGTGATGGCTTTAGAAGCTGAGCCCTTCTCCTTAACCAGAAATAACACTGATAAAGGAAGAGTGTGTTGGTCATAACTCACTACTAAGTTAACTCAATAAACTAATGCATATCTGGATTTAGGGGGGAGGCTTTTGAAGTCCGTCAACACGGCTTCATATAATAATAATAATAATAATAATAATAATTTATTATTTATACCCCGCCCATCTGGCTGGGTTTTCCCAGCCACTCTGGGCGGCTTCCAAAAGAATATTAAAATACTATGATACATCAAACATTAAAAGCTTCCCTAAACAGGGCTGCCTGTTCCTAAAGCCCCTGCACCTGTTGTTTTAGAAATGCATGACTGAACTGTGTAAATACTCCCTTCTAGGAATTGACAGAGTGGCTGACTGTAGGTGATGCTCTTTCCTTAATACTTTTGATGCATCCGAGAACTGACCTCTAGTCCTGCAAATAAGCTCATAGAGATGACAGTTGTTAAAACTGTTGTTGAAAACTGTCGGTGATATTGGTGCCTAAGTGGATTCTTTATATACTCACCACTGTTATGGCACCTGCTAAAATACCCACATAAAGGAGGCCTGTATTTCACTGGGTGTCCCCTGGCCCCAGATCAACAGTAGCAGGTGGCAACACATTACGATGATAATTCCCTTCCATTAGATAATTAGTAAGAGACTTATCATCTCTTTACGGGACTGTATTGTTAATGTTTAATTAATTGCAATAAGTATTCTGTGTGTTTTTACACTTCCTGTATATTGAACTCTGTCTTGAGACAATGCTCAAAAGCCACAGGTGCCATCCTGTGTCAGAGGAAAGTCCCACAGAGATTCAGGGAATTTTCTTCCTAGAGTGTTCAGGTCAAATAGAGGACGAGTTCCTGTACCTTTAACACTGCAGTATGGAAGAGGAAGTTTATGCAGGTGTGGTCAGTTGTGTGGAAGAGGGAATTTTAGTAAGTGCGTAACATGTAGGATTTACTGCTCCTTGGTAAGTACAGTATGTTCAGTACCGCAACCTTAATACAGCATGAGAGGAACTTTTGTTGGCAACAACCCACCTCAGATTTAACATACAATTTCTGCCTCTTTCTTTCTCAACACACAAATATTATTTTTTCAGGCTTCATACTAATACTTTAAATCAACTATTCCCTAGTAGGTGCATCACCATTACAATCTTGGCCATTTTTTGGAAGTCGTGTCAAAATCATCATGTAGTTTGTTTGTTAAAACTCTGGAAAAATAATTGCAACTCAATGGGAAACAGCCCCAAATCTTGCACTGGACACTTGGTACTGCTCACTCTGGAATATAACTATATTGAAAATCATGCATAATTTGAGACTTTGACAAGGACTAGAACCTCCAGATATGTTTTATACGATTTGGCATTCCTTTATGACATATACAGTAGAACCATTATTTTCAAGACAACCCTTGTCACAAGCCTGGCAAATCTGGAACTATACTTGAAGATCTGATAAAGTTGATAGTCTTTACTTGGATTTTGTTATGTTAACTCATGTGCAACTACTCATTCTACGTGCCTATTTTATAGTTTTGTTTTTCACCTTTTAATGTTGGCCTGTTGTTATAATGGTTATCTCTGTTTTATATACATTATAAAATTAAATAATAACAACAAACAAATTTATTTTGGTGTAAGCTTCAACAGACTACAGTACTCCATGAAAGCTTATAATACTTTTCGTCGCCTTTAAGGTGCCGCAAGACCTTTCATTGTTTTTCTTGCAGAGGCTAATATGGCTACTCTTCTGGGACTGATTTTAACTCTTTCATAAACTGAAATGTAAAAAAAAAAAAAAAAAAAGGTATTGCTGGCTTGTAAGTTTATAAATATTTTTCTAGTTTAAAAATCATTCAAAGAAATTATATAATTTCCAGTTTAAATGATATGGCAATAGTGAGTGACTTTGGAAGCTAATACACAGACCCTTAAGAGCGAGGTAGCAAGAGCTGTTTGATCTGCAAAGGCATTTTTCGGCTAAGCCAATTGCCAGGGAGGAAATCTTGAAGGGATTTTTCCAGGATTGTCTTGTGCCTAATTGCTCCTTGCTGCCAGTTCCTTATGAAAGGAGACTCATCTAGTAAATGGAGGATAAGGTAAGAATGCTTTTGGATTTTTATTTATTTATTGGAATGCGTAATTATTTAAAGGTGATGCCCATTCTGAGGGGAGCAGTGAACATGACAACAATATAGGTACTTTCTCTAGTTAATTTCACTTGTGACCAGTTCTCTAGTAGTGATGTTTCAAGTAGATGCATTTTACCTATGTTCCATAAGTCTGTGGGAGTTAATTATAGAGAAAAAGTGAAAAAGTTCCTTTGACTCAACTGGAGCTATGCGTGTGTGTTTGGGCTGAAGAAAATAGTGGCTTCTACTGAAAACCAGTTAACGGTTAGCCTAGAGGATCTCATCCCATTTCCAAAACGTAAATAAGTAAAGCCCACACTGCCTAGGCATTCTCCTGAATTCAGGCTTGCTTTTCAATTACCAGTGGGGAGCCAGAGCCAGGAACATTTCTAAATAGATAGATAGATATAGATGATAGCACTAGCACTTATTATGTATGCTGTGACTCTACTTGAGGAACATTATTTATGCATTTATTATTCCATTCCTATTCCTTTTCATCCAAGGAGTTCAAGGTGATTCTCCCACTGCCCATTTCATCCTCACTGCAACCCTGTATCTTGGCTTAGGCTGAGAGCCATAGACTGGTTCAAGGTCACCCATGTTCTTGGCTGAGTTGGGGTTTGAACCCTGATCTCTCAGGTCTGAGTCCAATGCTGTAACTGCTTTGGCACACTGAACATTGATTAAGCCATCATCAGCTATGCTTTTTCAAACTCTACGCTTGACTACTACAACACTTTTTACATGGGAATGCCTCTGGAGAGTATTCAGAAACACTGAGAACTTCAAGATGTGTTCTGGCTACCCTTTAGTTTTGGAACCCAAGTCAAAGTGCTGGCTTTGAAAAAGCTATGAAAATTTTAGCCAGAGTAGTTCACAGGCTGAATTTCCATCTCAAGGTTAGTCAGGTGTGCTAGTGTACCCTGCCTGATCACTCTGGTTTTGCTCTGCTCTGGGTACAAGAGGGGAAACAAGCCAGGAAGCTGCAGTTAAGCTGCTCTTCCCCTACATCCAAACCCAGGGGTCATGGTTTGTGGCTCCCCAACATGCCTGGTTTGCTAGCCAACCTCAAATCACAGCTTGCTGTCAGCTTACTCATTATGGCTTTTTAGGGAGCAACAAATTACAATCCCTGGGAAGCCAGAGCTAATTAGTAGTAGTAGGAATAATCATTAAATTTATTAATCATTTTTTCTTGCTGAGCAAGAAAAGCAGCTTACCTCCCCCCCCCCCAAAAAAACCTACAAACATATACTAAAATCAAGGAAAAGAATCTGTTTCCTCTTTCATTTCTCCTATTTGCAACAGGGACGAGTGAAGCCAGAGCAGTCAGGCTTTTTGTACTAACATACTGCTCATACACAATAAACAATAGGCTAGAAACCTTTACAAATTCTCATGGTCACAGGGAGCTGTATCCCAGGAGTGGGGATTTTTTTTCCAGCCCTATGACCACAGGCCAGTGGTGGGTGAGGCCAGAGACAGCGCCAGTCCAAAACATTTTGGCAACAAAAAACCTGTGTCCCCTTCCCCATCAGGGAAGAAAGCATGAATGAAGATCTGCATCAAGAACAAGGAGGGAATAAATATCTGCATTGGGATCTGCTGCCCTTGTGGATCTTGCCATCCGAGGCAGTCACCTCACTTTGGCCAGAGGCAAAAGTGGGAAGAGCAGTGGATGTAAAATGTACCTTTGTACAGAAGGCTAGTTTCTACACATTCACACACACCTCTCTACCCATTTTCCAGGCAAGAATGACGCATTGTCAAGAGTTCAAGGATTACATTCCAGCCAGGCAACAACACTCAAGGAAGGTGTGAAGCAGAGCAAGTGAGAGGGTGTGGGCTGTTGGGTATAAGCAACTTTGCATGCTTCCAGTCAGTAGAAGGCAGAGTTGAGACTAACAGACAGAGAAAATACACTTTGTTGTTTCCCACCCAACACCTAGGTTCCACTCCTTTCTCCTGTTCCTTTCCTCTTTCCCTTCCCCTAGCAGGAGGCAGTCATGCTTCAGGGTTCAATGTATTGCCATTATCTACCACAGCAGACTTTTTGAATTAGCACAAACAACAATCCATTTGTTCCTAACGGAGGAAGAAGGATTGGGGAAATGTGAATATGCTTCCAAATGTTTCTGTCATATCCTTTTCCTTCAGTGCAGCTGATCAGGCACTGAGAAAGGGGAAGAAGTTTCCCTCTTAAAGGAAATAACTTTATATACTACAATTTCCTGTCTAGTGTTCACAATGCAATGGGGAATTTTTATTGCCATAAACACTGATCAGCTGTCTGATAAGTGTTCCTCTGGCAAAAGAAAAGAAAAGACGACCCAAAATCATTTGATAAGTGGTTGTTGGGCCACCATCCTATGTATGGTCACTTGGAAGTAAGGAGATCTGGATTGGGTCCATGTGGCCTTCCTCCCCTGCACTGACGCCTGATCCAAAAACTCTCCCCCCACCCCGTTTGCAGCTCCTTATACAAAAAGAAAATTGCATTGGCAGTGCCAAACACAGGATTTCAGTATAGCATACAGTTTGGTCCTAAGTCTCACTGAGTTCACCAGATGTTAACCAAGAATGTAGCATTTTATCCATGTAATCTGATCCTATGTATGTTTACAGAGACGTTGATCCCATTCACGTCAATGGAACTTACTCCCCTACATCATATTGCAGCTTCAGAGTCAAATGTTGTGTAATGGCTAAAATAGGATCCCCCACCTTAACCACTGGCCCACCTGTCAGCCTTGGCTGTTAATCTGGTGGTGTTTTCACACACAGTGCTACTATACTACAAAGCCTCTCTGGCACCATTTGTGCTCGTGTCTGAATATTGTGTATGTGGGATAGAAAGTGGATGAGAGAAGTCATTAAAATGTTTCTGTTGTTTTTTACAATCTTGCTAATGTGGGTTTGACATTCTGAACTGCAGAAGTGGGAAATTCAAAGAACGCTTTCAAGGGCACAGGAAACATAATACATTTCTGACTGTAAACTTATATCAAAGTTTATATTTATATAAAACTTATATTAAAGTTTTTCATGGAAATACTGATTATCATAATAGACAATATGGACATAATAATAACAACCTTCCTTGCTGTGTTGGTGGGGAGGACAAATGAGATAAAACATAGTAAAACATTGATATAAGGATTTAAAGCTCAATGTCATTTAATAAAGGATAGGCCCTGTTTGGGGAAGCTTTTAATGTTTAATTTATACCCCGCCAGATGGGTGGGGTATAAATTATTATTATTATTATTAGGAAGGGCCTTTTCACAAAGAGATTCTGTAGCACAGGGGTCTCCAAGCATTTGGGGCTGTGCTCACATTGGTAAACTGCACAAACTGCTCTGGGCACCACACACACAGTACAAGGAGGAACATGCAAGTTGTGTTATCCCACAGTATTGTTCTCCACCACCATTGTTATTTGCCACCCCAATCTCCAAGTGGTGAGAGACTCTCCAGGGCTTCCAGGTGCTTTTTGGTTTCCTTGGACTGAAGGTCAGTGGAGACTGTGGTGTATTTAGGATATATTGAAACAAAATTTTAAAAAATCCTTCCAGTAGCATCTTAAAGGTAAAGGGACCCCTGACCATTAGGTCCAGTCACAGACGACTCTTTGGTTGCGGCGCTCATCTCGCTCTATAGGCTGAGGGAGCGGGCGTTTGTCCGCAGACAGCTTCCAGGTCATGTGGCCAGCATGACTAAGCCGCTTCTGGTGAACCAGAGCAGCACACGGAAACGCCGTTTACCTTCCTGCCGGAGCAGTACCTATTTATCTACTTGCACTTTGATGTGCTTTCGAACTGCTAGGTTGGCAGGAGCTGGGACCAAGCAACGGGAGCTCACCCCGTCGCGGGGATTCGAACCGCTGACCTTCTGATCAGCAAGTCCTAGGCTCTGTGGTTTAACCCACAGCACCACCCGCGACCCAGGTAGCACCTTAGAGGCCAATTAAGTTTGTTATTGGTAGGAGCTTTCGTGTGCATGCACACTTCTTCAGATACACTGAAACAGAAGTCACCAGGCCCTTATATATAGTGAGAGGGTGGGGAGGAGTATTACTCAGAAGGGTGGTGGGAATGGGTGCTTGGCTGATAGGTGTGGTAAACCTGTTAACGACTGTTAACGACTGCAATTGTTCTTACAGGAAAAAGCAAGGGGTGAGATGGCTATATATACATGATATATATATCATGTATATTGAGATAAGAATTCAATGTCTCTATTCAGATCAGGTCTCTCCATGGTTTTTTGTTGTCGTTTAGTCATGTCCGACTCATCGTGACCCCATGGACCAGAGCACACCAGGCACTCCTGTCTTCCACTGCCTCCCACAGTTTGGTCAAACTCATGCTGGTAGCTTCGAGAACACTGTCCAACCATCTCATCCTCTGTCGTCCCCTTCTCCTTGTGCCCTCAATCTTTCCCAACATCAGGGTCTTTTCCAGGGAGTCTTTTCTTCTCATGAGGTGGCCAAAGTATTGGAGCCTCGGCTTCAGGATCTGTCCTTCCAGTGAGCACTCAGGGCTGATTTCCTTCAGAATTGATAGGTTTGATCTTCTTGCAGTCCATGGGACTCTCAAGAGTCTCCTCCAGCACCATAATTCAAAAGCATCAATTCTTCGGCAATCAGCCTTCTTTATGGTCCAGCTCTCACTTTCATACATCACTACTGGGAAAACCATGGTTTTAACTATACGGACCTTTGTTTGCAAGGTGATGTCTCTGCTTTTTAAGATGCTGTCTAGGTTTGTCATTGCTTTTCTCCCAAGAAGCAGGCGTCTTTTAATTTGTGGATAGATGGCTTTGAAACCCTGCACAACTGTATTGGAATATGCAGCCCTAGCTCCTGTGATAAACTCTCATGCTCCAGGGGGTTGCTGCACACTGAACCACAGCGGATGAAAAGAACAATTCCAACAACCACCTGCTTTCTATTCTAGACTCCCCACCACCACCTCACACTCCTGGTAATATGAAGCAAAGTAGCTCACTCAACCTTCAAGAGATTCCTCAAAAGAAACAGGAGAGAGAAAGTGGTGCACAAGGCAGATGGGGCTCCATTTGTAAAATAAGAAGTGTTGAGGTGGGATTTTGGCTCTGATCTATGGTACCCCCCCTTCCAATTCTGACCATGTGGAGGATGGGTATGGTTCAGTTTTGAGGGTAGGAAGATGCTTTCCACATGCTTCTCAGTTATAGGGATTTACAAATGTATTGTTGCATTGAATATTTGCCCTGAAAACTAGTTTTGGAGCTAGGTCCTGGCAGGGTCCTCTCAAGACTATTTGCTGCCTGAAGCAAAGGACAAGATGGCAGCCACAACCCTCAATTCAGTGTACAAAGGCTGAGTGACGGTTGACTTACTTCAATACAGGCAATGGGATAGAGTCCTCTGCTGTACTTGAAGGCAGTTATGGGGGTACAGGACGTGCCACATGACATATACTTTCTGTTCTCCAACAAAAGATTCTGGTCAGGGGGCTCAGGAAAAACAGCTGGGGCAGAGGTGGTTTTAGGGTAGTGTGAGTGGTTCAGCCACAGGGGGCACCACAACAATGTTGTAGCTCAAGAGGTGGAGGGGGCACCAAATTTTATCATTGCACAGGGTGCTGCTGAAATCTGAGTCCAAAGAATGCCACTGGCTGGGGGTGCTGCCTCCACTGCCTGCTGCCTCCCAAGCATTTGCCAGCTGGGGCAGTTGCCTCACTCTGCAGGTCATTCTTTGCTTAAATTAAGCCTGGAAGAAGAAGCAAGCAATGGAGAAACCGAGCTGATAATAATGGACCTTATAATTTAGACTGTCAGACTAGTTATAAGGTCTCTGTGCTCTTAAGAAGAGCCATCTCTCATTCAGTGTTTCGTGCTTTAACAACTGAGCAGTGTTGATTGATGTCACCCACAGGCAGTTTGAAATTTCCTAATATTTTACAGTGACCACTCAGAGTGCTCAAATATTTCTCTTTTTGCTACTTCAGCCTGTTCCCAGGGGTAGAACCAGCTTGTAAGATCCAGCATCCTGAGAATGAAATACATGAAAGGAAGGGAATTGTCCTCTTCTATTCTCTCCCCCCTCCTTTTCAGGATGTCTCTCTCAACAATACCTCGTGTATTTTTCCGGCACATACATTATGTTTAAAGTGTTTTTGTTTGCTCCACTCCCATTGCCACCCTGCCTTTTACTGCTTCCATTAGTTCCTAGCCAGTGTATGATATCACTCTTCCTCACTCTCTGGGGTTTTTCTTTCCATTAAAAGTGACAACAACTGTGGGTGGCCTCAGAAGAGCAAGTTTGACACATGATGCTGATTCTACTTGTTTTCCCACAGCTGCTGGAGGATATTGTAAGATGAGAAGGACAGGTTCAGTGAAGAAAACAGGGAAGTCATTTGCTCACTTATTCATGTCCCTGTGAGCTTATCCATGCAATCTCCACACTACCCTAGTCTATTATCCACGGAATCTTGCTGCAGTCGACAGTATCATTCAAATTCAAAAGCAGATAATCTGACAAAGCTTTTTATAACATCCAATATATTATTAGCATTTTTACAAAGTGTGTGAAGGGAATGTTGTGTCATATATGGAGTTGTACTGTTGTGAAGTATTCTGTTTGCAGTATTCAGCAGCCTTCAAGAGCTCACAAACAGGGAATCAGGGTAAAGGACACTCTTCCTATATATACAAAACTGTAAGGCTGTTGTCATGCTGCAGTTCATGTGGCCACCAACAGGGCATCACACCAACTGCAGCATGACAGAATGGCAGGCAGGCAGGCAGGCAGGCAGGCAAGCAAGCAGTGCAGATGGCAGGCGGCCCAGGCAAGCTGTTTAACAAAAGGGGAAGGCATTCACAGAGCGGTTTGGCAAAGTGTTCTGTGAAGTGCCCTCCTTCCCTGCACCATTAAAGATGGAGGGGCTTCAGAAAATTGGACTCTGAAATGCCTCCCCCTCCTTTAAAAGGGGGTTGGGGTGAGCTGTGGGGGGGAGATGATGTGAGGTTTGGGCAAGCTATGAGGAGCTGAAAAGGGGGTGGGTGAGATGTAAAGAGAGGTGGGTTGGACAGGTGGGGAAGGAAGGTTG
Source organism: Podarcis pityusensis (assembly GCF_964106645.2). NCBI lineage: Eukaryota > Metazoa > Chordata > Lepidosauria > Squamata > Lacertidae > Podarcis > Podarcis pityusensis. The sequence continues at coordinate 49,758,764 of NC_138026.1, forward strand.
GAGGAAAGGCGGAGTTGGCAAGCAGAGTGAGCAGGGCAGCAATCCTTAGACTTATGTGCTTTATTTTAAAAAAAAAAGACAACCTCTAGTCTTTCATCTACTTTCTAAACCTGCTATCAATCAGAGGCACTAGCAACAGGAGCAACTGAAATAAGCAGCAAACTGCTAGCTGTGAGTGGCTGACATTATACCTACAATTCTTCCCACCACAATTTGACAAACAAACAAACAAACAAACAAACAAACAAACAAACAAACAAACTGCAAGAGGAGTTATTTGCTTGAGAAAAAAACCAGTTGCTGAGAGCCCCTCCAGACTAGAATTTTATTGTGATGCCACCACATTATTGCTGTCCAGAAGGGCTATAGCAAACAGAAATACGTAAATGAAAACATTTGTGCTACAAAAAGTTCTAGGATTTTAGCAGCAGGAAGTTATAGGGTATGCACTGATTGGAAATGAAACAGTGTGACCACCTCAAAACGTTTCCAGGCAGGATTGCATGTGACTATCCCCATAGCATCAAGAGTGCTCATCATCATGGATATGCAATAAAAAGGATGTCTGGAGAGGCTCTATGCTAACATCTGCAGTACTCTGAGGGTAGGTGTTTGGCTGCCCTTCAACACCTGAGTAATGGTTGAAGACTGTTTTCCCCCCACTAATACTGTAATCTGGAAAGGCCTTCTTGACATGGCTTCAGGCTAATTGTGGAGATGTGCTTTCTGATTAGAGAGTTTCAGTGTATCTAAGAATGCTATTTTCCTTTTGTGTGTCTTGCTTTCTCTTGTGGGTTTCTGCAAAGCATGATTTTTGTAACGAAAGCAATGTATGCAAATACTTCCCTGCAAGTGAGATTTGTAAGGCTGGATATTGGCTCTGAAGTAACCAGTCTTCAAGCACATTCTTGGTTAGTGTAAAATTTTTGCTGCACTTACATACTGCAAAACAGCTGTGACTTGGCTGATGTTGATCATGCACTTTGCATCTCAAATTTTGTGGCTAGATACACCATGCCAAAGGTGTATTTTTCCTAAAAATGGAGGGACATTTTTAGCCATCCAACTCCATATGCCATATTTAGATTTTGGTGTCAGTAACCACCATGATGTAATTATAATGTGTTGCTACTATTTTGCTTAGCACTCTAAATAGCAAAACATTCCTCTGTACTCTGAAAATGTACACTGGTGTTGCCAATTTCCCCTTAGCTAGTCTTCTGATGTTCTTTTTCTGTGTTCAGGGTGCACTGCGATAAAAAAGGGGGGATTTAAAGCTTGTGATTCCTACATATGCAAGCTGAAATGTATGCACAACACAGTCCTATGCAAATTTACTTTGAACTAAATCCAACTGGGTTGAATGGGTCTTATTCCCTAATATACCGTATTTTTCGCTCCATAGGACGCACTTTTTCCCCTCCAAAAATGAAGGGGAAATGTGTGTGCGTCCTATGGAGCGAATGCAGGCTTTCGCTGAAGCCTGGAGAGCGAGAGGCATCGGTGCGCACCGACCCCTCTCGCTCTCCAGGCTTCAGGAAGCTATCCGCAAGCCTTGCAAGCCCGGTGGGAGTTCCCGCGGGCTCACAAGGCTTGCAGGCAGCAGCCTGCAGCCCCGGCGAGTGTCCGCAAGCCTTGCGCGCCCGGCAGGAGGTCCCGCCGAGCGCGCGAGGCTTGGGGCAGCAGCCTGTCGCCCGAAGCACGGGGAGCCCTCCGGAGGGCTCCCCATGCTTCGGGCGAGTGTCTGCAAGCCTTGCGCGCCCGGCAGGAGGTCCCGCCCAGCGCGCAAGGCTTGGGGCGGCAGCCTGTCGCCCGAAGCACGGGGAGCCCTCCGGAGGGCTCCCCGTGCTTCGGGCGAGTGTCTGCAAGCCTTGCGCGCCCGGCAGGAGGTCCCGCCGAGCGCGCGAGGCTTCGGGCGGCAGCTTGTCGCCCGAAGCACGGGGAGCCCTCCGGAGGGCTCCCCGTGCTTCGGGCGAGTGTCTGCAAGCCTTGCGCGCCCGGCAGGAGGTCCCGCCGAGCGCGCAAGGCTTGGGGCTGCAGCTTGTCGCCCGAAGCACGGGGAGCCCTCCGGAGGGCTCCCCATGCTTTGGGCGAGTGTCTGCAAGCCTTGCGCGCCCGGCAGGAGGTCCCGCCCAGCGCGCAAGGCTTGGGGCGGCAGCCTGTCGCCCGAAGCACGGGGAGCCCTCCGGAGGGCTCCCCGTGCTTCGGGCGAGTGTCTGCAAGCCTTGCGCGCCCGGCAGGAGGTCCCGCCGAGCGCGCAAGGCTTGGGGCTGCAGCTTGTCGCCCGAAGCACGGGGAGCCCTCCGGAGGGCTCCCCGTGCTTCGGACGAGTGTCTGCAAGCCTTGCGCGCCCGGCAGGAGGTCCCGCCGAGCGCGCAAGGCTTGGGGCGGCAGCCTGTCGCCCGAAGCACGGGGAGCCCTCTGGAGGGCTCCCCTTGCTTCGGACGAGTGTCTGCAAGCCTTGCGCGCCCGGCAGGAGGTCCCGCCGAGCGCGCAAGGCTTGGGGCGGCAGCCTGTCGCCCGAAGCACGGGGAGCCCTCTGGAGGGCTCCCCTTGCTTCGGGCGAGTGTCTGCAAGCCTTGCGCGCCCGGCAGGAGGTCCCGCCGAGCGCGCAAGGCTTGGGGCGGCAGCCTGTCGCCCGAAGCACGGGGAGCCCTCCGGAGGGCTCCCCGTGCTTCGGGCGAGTGTCTGCAAGCCTCGCGCGCCCGGTGGGAGGTCCCGCCGAGCGCGCGAGGCTTGGGGCGGTAGCCTGCAGCCCGAAGCACGCGAGGCTTGGGGCGGCAGCCGCGGGGGGGGGGGATAATTTTTTTTATTCATTTCCCCCCCCAAAAAACGAGGTGCGTCCTATGGACCGGTGCGTCCTATAGAACGAAAAATACGGTAAATGCTTATCAGGACTTGCAACATGCTATTCTTCTCATCCTATGAGTTTTAATTCTAATGGGATTTCAGTAGCAAGGCAAAGCATACTTACCAGATCCATTAACATCAGCTTCTGAGGGAAAACTAACATCTGAAAAATAAAAAAATAAAAAATTAAGATTACTGCTAGTCTGTATTGCACCTAGTATGTTTTAGGAGTGGCTCTGATCTCAGAGCATTTGTTACATGTAACTGAAACCAGGTATTGGACTAAGGGCTACCACATTTCTGAAATGGACTGGGTTTGGACTGGGTGTCTATCAATATGCAAATGATACCCAGCTCTACCTCTCTTTCAAATCAGAACCAGTGAAGGCGGTGAAGGTCCTGTGTGAGTGCCTGGAGGTGGTTGGAGGATGGATGGCGGCTAATGAATTGAAGTTGAATCCTGACAAGACAGAAGTATTGTTTTTGGGGGACAGGGGGTGGGCTGGTGTGGAGGACTCCCTGGTCCTGAATAGGGTAACTGTGCCCCTGAAGGACCAGGTGCGCAGCCTGGGAGTCATTTTGGACTCACAGCTGTCCATGGAGGCGCAGGTCAATTCTGTATCCAGGGCAGCTGTCTACCAACTCCACCTGGTATGCAGGCTGAGACCCTACCTGCCCACAGACTGTCTCGCCAGAGTGGTGCATGCTCTAGTTATCTCCCGCTTGGACTACTGCAATGCGCTCTACATGGGGCTACCTTTGAAGGTGACTCGGAAACTACAACTAATCCAGAATGCAGCAGCTAGACTGGTGACTGGGGGCGGCCGCTGAGACCACATAACACCGGTCTTGAAAGACCTACATTGGCTCCCAGTACGTTTCCGAGCACAATTCAAAGTGCTGGTGTTGACCTTTAAAGCCCTAAACGGCCTCGGCCCAGTATACCTGAAGGAGCGTCTCCACCCCCATCGTTCTGCCCGGACGCTGAGGTCCAGCGCCGAGGGCCTTCTGGCAGTTCCCTCATTGCGAGAAGCAAAGCTACAGGGAACCAGGCAGAGGGCCTTCTCGGTAGTGGCGCCTGCCCTGTGGAACGCCCTCCCATCAGATGTCAAAGCGATAAATAACTACCTGACATTTAGAAGACATCTTAAGGCAGCCCTGTTCAGGGAAGTTTTTAATCTGTGATATTTTACTGTATTTTTGGTTTCTATGGAAGCCGCCCAGAGTGGCTGGGGAAACCCAGCCAGATGGGCGGGGTACAAATAATAAATTATTATTATTATTATTATTATTATTATTATTATTATTATGAAATAGCTCACTAAATAGAATACTCTAAAATCTCAGTTTATATTCAGGTCAATATAACCACAAATTAAAATAATTCAGTATAATTAGAAATCAATATAGCTGAATCCAAGATTCCGCTCATTGCCAGTGTCCACATCTCAAGCTCAGGGGCTGAACGCAACCATTTAGGTCTCTCTACCTGGCCCTTGGACTGACTCTCTCTGAGCTGCACATCATTCCTAGCAACACACCCCTCACCAGCCCTGATTTAAAGTGCTTCAGCCTGGCTGATAATTCCTCTTGCTTGCCTGGAGGGGGGGGGATTGCTTCATACACTTTTGCCTCTGGCCTCACCCACAAGTGGCTGCTGAAAGGTTTCCCAGAAGGAAATGAAGCCTTTTAGCTCGGAACAGTTTGCCAGCTCAGTCTGACATTAACTATGTCACTGCAGCATAGTTTGTACACATACTAGTGCAGCTGCTCAAGTTCTTCCTGTCTTTGTCCCCAAGTGGCCATGTACCTAGCCCATTCTTTCTGGCAGGTCAGTACATTGGGCCAGGGAGAACTTGTCCCTGTGCTCAAGGGAGGCAGCTACAGTCAAGAACAATCCCTCACTTGGAAGGCCTTGTGTAGGCATTTTGCAGCAGCTGAAAACAAGAATTAGCATGGTTCACACGGTTTTCCAAACTAACACTATGGGCAGGCTATTTGACATTAGTGCCCACACCTAGGCAAAAAAGATCAGAGGCAAAAGAGTTTTGCAACAGGGCCAGGGAACCTTTGGGCTCCCAGATGCTTTTGGATTACAGCTCCCATCATCCCTCAACACTGCCCATGCTAGTTAGGCCTGATAGAGTTGGGAGTCCAAAAACATCTGGAAGGTCACAGGTTCCCCAGCACTGTTTTAGAAGTCCCAGCTTCTTCTCAAGCAGAATTAGGACTGAAATTTGCTGACAGTTGATTCTTGAAGAAGAGTGGGTGCGTTATTGACCTGTCTAGTGCTATTTTTCTATTTAAAAAAGAGGTGACAAAACTCCCCATGAATGCCTCTCTTGTTCTCTTATAATGGAAATGGTGCACATCTGAGAGGTGCTGGGACTGAGTTCCGGTGAGTTCTAGCTGAAAAAAAAGCCCTGGACCTGTCGCACTTTCATTGTGCAAGTTCATGTAATTTATCATTCTAACAGAGTCTGACTCTTTGTGGTGACGTGCTGCCATCTGGTGGCCAAAATAGGTGCCTGACATTTTATTTATCAAAAGTGAGACACATATGCAAAAAAGAGAGAGAAAAGAACGAACCTTGTTGTCTGATCGGTTATAATTAAACAAAAAGGGGTAGAACACACACAGAGTTTCAAGTCGAATCTTTTTAAAATTTCTGCACCAAATAATTTCTCATACAGTTCTCATCTTAATGAGACTGCTTAAATGTGGCTCCTAGCCACAAAATGGAGGACCAGGCAAGGTACAGAAGTGAGATTTGTGACTTTGTGGGGAGGATGAGCCTTGTAACTTGAAGATTGGGGCCCTCAGCAACTTGATCACTGGTGGGTCTCCTGTTACCTCAGTGGGCTTACTTAGAGTGTATTCAAGGCCTAATGGAGAGGGTCCATTGTCTGAGGCTGGATGGTTAAGATCCTTTGTGTGTTGTTCAACTGATGACTGCGTATGGCTGAGTACAGGCTAAGATGAAACAGCAGCTTTGTACCAAGACTATTATGTTGTACTTACTGTAGGTTTGAAGGAATGAAAGCTTTTCCTTTTGAATCATTGTCTGTTGTTGAAATTTATGGATACTAGGGGATGGGGAACTTTGAGTTGCTCTCCCTCCAAGAGAGGGATGGGGAGGGGAAGTCAGGACTCAACTTTGCATGCTGAGAAGGACCAATATCCCCTTAGCTCACTATACAGATTTTCACCAAACTTCACACTGAAGATTTTGATCTTCAGTTAATACATTTACCGTATTTTTCGCACTATAGGACACACTTTTCCCCCTCCAAAAATGAAGGGGAAATGTGTGTGCGTCCTATGGTGCGAATGCAGGCTTTCACTGAAGCCTGGAGAGCGAGAGGGGTCGGTGCGCACCGACCCCTCTCGCTCTCCAGGCTTCAGGAGAGCCCCAGCGCCAGCCCCACAAGGTCGGGGGACAGAGGGAGGCGGAACGCCGCCATCCCGCTGTCTCCCGAAGTGGTTTGGAGGCTGACGGCGGGGAGACCCCGCCGCCGGCCCCGCAAGCTCCGGGGACAGCGGGGAGACGCAGCGCGTCTCCCCGCTGTCCCCGGACCTGATCTCAAGGCGGGCAGCAGGGAGAAGAGCGCTTCTCCCCGCTGCCTGCCCCGCAAGCTCCGGGGACAGCTGGGAGGCGCAGCGCGTCTCCACGCTGTCCCCGGACCTGATCTCAAGGCGGGCAGCAGGGAGAAGAGCGCTTCTCCCCGCTGCCTGCCCCCAAGCTCCGGGGACAGCTGGGAGACGCAGCGCGTTTTCCCGCTGTCCCCGGACCTGATCTGAAGGCGGGCGGCGGGGAGAAGAGCGCTTCTCCCCGCTGCCTGCCCCCAAGCTCCGGGGACAGCTGGGAGACGCAGCTGAAGCCATTTTAACCAGGGCTGAATTATTCATCAGGCAAACGTATGAACTTCCTGGTCTGGGGTACCCAATTTTCATAATACAGCACTGTATTATGTCTACTAATTTCCCCCAAAAACGTATTTGCCAGATAAAGACGTCATTCTCTGGAATGTGGCCAAAGGCCAATGGCTTTTATAACACATCTCTGGCTTGATAAGGGGGGGGGGAATGTTATTTTTAATACTATATGTTTAATCAAAAAGAAAAACGAATGTGTTCTTACAATGTTAGAATGTAAGTGGTTCGCTGTGACCTCCAGCAAGGTTTGAGAGCTGCTGATCTATTTGATTGATGCCTCTGTGAACGCACTGAATGAATTCTGCACTATGCTGAATAAATATGACTTTTAAACTATTATAAAATATACTTTCACTTGAAATTAACACACATTTGCAAGCCAGAGACTATGCATGCTTGCTTAGGAATAACCCTCCTTGTGATCAGTCAACCTAATTCCCTGGAGATTATGTATTGCACTGCAATCCAAATAATATTTCTTGAGCACACAAATGGGGAGAACCTACATCCCCCCACTGAAAACTAACCATATTAGTCTAGCATATATCTACAGAATTAGGCACTATTAATTAGGTAAAAAAACATCCTCTTTCAAGTAGTAAAGCAATTAATCAGAAACAAAACACATGAGAATACAAAAGTAAGCAAATAATTCAAACTAATTAACATTTGCTG